>NC_137771.1:28420759-29620759 GCF_963455305.1 Plecotus auritus | reverse complement strand
TTCTGCTGATCTGCCATGCAGGTCAGGTGCCAGGTGGGAAGAATCCACACAGGCCTGTCTTCGGAACCTGCAGTGTGGGTTACCACTGCAGGTGCTGCGGATGCTGTGACCTGGCTGGGCACAGAGGCAGTGACCTAAGGATCTTGGGAGGAGGGTTGGGAGACTTCCTGGAAGAGGGGGAGCCCCTGAAGGGTGAGTGGGCATTTGCTAATGGGGGTATCACATAATGAGATGAGATTGGGGGAAGAAGCACTGGTGGGCCTAGGCTTCTCCATGGAGCTCATGGGAGAGCCTCAGTGAGAACCATGCCCCTTTGTCCCCAGACCTTGTGGGATAGACAGGGATGCAGGGACCCTGGTTATGGCTCAGTTACTTGGAATCTTAGGAGCCTGATGGCTGGAGGGGTAGGTGGTGGGTGGGGACAAGGGTCTGAGTGGCTGAGGATGTGTCTGTCATATCATCCCCTGCCCCCCAGAGCCTGTGGAGCTGGAACATGCAGGGTGCTGCACGCAGCTCTGCAGTGCCCTCCCACCTGTCCTTACGGGCAGCGAAGACCTGGACTCCCGTCTAGACTCTGCCCTCTGTGGGACTTCCAGCAGGTTGTTTTCTCTCTCAGGGCCTGTTTTCCTATTGCACAATCAGGGTAATCACTGAACAGGTTAACTGAGGTCACCTGTTCGAGGCACCTGGCACCTAGCATGTACTTCCCCCATTGGAGATCATGACCTAGGGCTCCCGGTGTGTCCCCAAGAACCCAGGGTTGTCTTTGAGCCTGCTTTCTGGGTGGGGGGCAGGGGCAGTCACCGGAGCCAGGACTAATGAGTCCCCAGCTCATTAGGCGGTTCAGGGCCTGGGAAATCACCTCTCCAGGAGCTCCCTCCCCCGCCTGGCAGTCCCTCGCTACTGCGTGTCTGCTCTCTGCTTCCGTGTGCTGTTTGTGTAGTGTGTATGGGTACTCCGCAGGGAAGGCACAAAATAGCAGTGAGTCTCGGTGGAGGAGCCTTGGAGGTGGCCCCGTTTGGCTGTCCCCAGGGCCAGACCCTGAGTGGGTGCCCACCCACTCCTAGGCCAGCCCACTGTTTCCTCCTGCCCACCTTGCATGGTCTCAGCAGCCCAAGGGCTTCTGGATGCTGAACAGGCTCCCACAGGCTTGGGGGTGGGACGCCTGAGAGGGGCAGGGCACACACAAAGACAAGGAGGTGCCCACGGGCCTGGCCTGTCGGAGCAGGCCTGGGTGGGGGGCTGAGCTGTGTTCCAGAACAGTACGTGGCCCATGGCAGATGCTGTTTTATGAAAGAGTCAAGATAGGTGAGCCTGGAGAGTTTAGCAGGAGCAAGTGTGTGGAAGGGAGTGGGGAGAAAGACACAGGGTTTGGAGCTGGGGAGAGACACTGTCAAGTTTCTGCTGCCTACTCACTGCAGGTGCTGTGACCTGGCTGGGCACAGAGGCAGTGACCAGGTCTGCCTGGTGAACAAAGGGGGCGAGGGCTTGGCAGGGCCTTGGAACGAGGACGAGCTGGAGTTTGGTTTGGCTCCTGTGCTGTGTGAGGTGCCCTCGGGTGGGGACACTTGGGGGAGTTGAGGAAAACCAGAGCTGGGCCAGACTGAGGGGAGGGACCTGCCCCGGGCTGCCTGAGGCTTGGGCTGCACTGCTTGTCTTGCCAAACTCTGGTGGGTGGGTGGCCAGGTGGGGCACTGGCCCCACTCCAGGCTCCAAGGGGTGTTCTGCCTCCTCCGTGGCCCCAGGCCTTGGGCACAGTCCAGCCTCCACACAGTACTAAGGCCTTTCCCCTTCTTGCTCTCTCCTGACCCATACCTGTCTGAGAGCCACTCCCCAGTTTCTGGTTCTTTGTTTGGCGCGGAGGCCATGCCCCGCCCCCCGGCACACTTGCCTGGCCATTCTGGTTCAGCAGGTTCCAGCTCGGGTTTCTGTGCAGGCGCTTTGAGACTGGAGCCAAGAAGGGTTTCTACCCAGGCTTCTCTCACTAGTGGAGGGGGCTTCCCCATGGTGTGTGAGGGGCTGCAGACTCCATCCCCCGCAGGCCGCCTCTTGTCTGTTGCCTCTTCACTTGTTCCGTACCCTTGCGTGCCAGGAACTGGGTCGGGCACTGCAACAGGACAGGAGGCAAGGGAGGCATGGTGTCTGCCCTGCCCAGGGCTATTGTCCTAGGTGGGGAAGCAGCTATGACTCAAATACTCAAATACTCCCCAAAATGTGGAAAAAGTGATAACCTTACACACGTACACCACAAACCATGAGCAGTGCTGTGAGAGAGGCAGGTGGGATTACCAGAGAGCTTATAGCCAGGAACTGAGCTAATGGAGGTGGGGACGATGACAGGGGGACCGAAGAACATTTCCTGAGGAAATGATTTTTAAATTGAGTTCAGAAAGGCAAATAGGAGTTAGCGGGTAAAGAGGTTTGTGGACGAGAACCAGACTATGCAAAGGCCCCGAGGCCACAGGGGACATTGCTTACCCAGGGGATGGGAAGCCAGGGCTCTGGGGTTAGGCCTGCCAAGGCTCTGTCTGCCGTGATAGTTTAAATTTTGTTTTGAGAGCAGCGGGAGGCCTTTGGAAAGTTTTGATCAGGGAAGAGAGGCTATAAGTTCACTCTGGCTGCTGAATAAAGAACAGACTGGAGGGGGCAAGACTAGAGGCAGGAACACTGCCTGTTAGGTTGGTGGAAGGTCCAGGTAGGGGAGGAGAGGGTGCCTGGGCCAAGGTGGTGGCAGTGCAGGAGGAGAGTAGGATGGTCTGGAGGTCTTCAGGTGTGAGGAAGGGTGCACAGTGTGTGTAGTGATGGACAGGAGATGCCCCCCCACCCCTGCCCTGATGGAGCTGGGTGGACAGAGTCCTGTCCGCCTAACTGAAAAAGTCCTGAGGACCTATCTGAAAGAGACAGGCCAGCAGACAACTGCAGACTGGGGGCGTCCAAAGCCTCCTTCAGAGGACAGTCGGGAAAAGGGTGGGACAGACAGGCTTCCTGAACCTTTGTGTTGTCCCCTTGCCACTCGTCCCCACCAGGCTTGTGTGTTTCCCCACCGAGGCTGTGCCTGGCTCCTCTAGCTCCTTCGAGAGCAGTCAGGTGAGTCCCTGACTTTAGGATTCGGAACGCCAGATCAAACCCTGGCTCTACCCCAAAATCCCTCTGTGATTTGTCCTTTATTTAACCTCCTGAGTCTCCATTTTAGAAATGGGGATGATAATACAACCTACCTCCTGGGATTGTTTTAAGACTTACAATGCTAGGGGCCGCCCTCACGCACGGCCCACCACGTGCGGAGCCTGTGGGAGCAGTGTACAGACATCACGTTTCATCTGCACAGACCCTGTTACCAGCACCATTGTGCAGATGAGAAAATGGAGGCTCAGAAAATGTGATTGGCTTAGTAATTACATAAAACCTCTGGAGCCCACTGGGCCCTGGGGCGCTCAGTAAGATGGGTTCCTCCCTGCTCCCCACAAGGCTAAGCCCTCCTTACTCTCTGTACCTGCAGCTTCACTCCTGACCCCTGTGCTCCCCCTGAACCCACCCCTCCTCAGGGACCTGCCCCATCTATTGTCCCTCCTCTCTCCACTGGATTGGCACCCTCTTCCTCTCTGCTGACTTCTTCCCATCAGCATTTAAACATTGTCTTGAACTTCTTAGAAAAGAAAAAATGTAAAACATCTCCTCCAACCCTCATGCTCTCCAGGTGCCATATTTTCTTTATCTTCCCCGTTCACAGCCCATCTTGTTTACAGTCACTAACTCTTCTCTCCACTTCACCTCACCCTCCCTCCTGGCCTTCTTTGGTCTGGCTTCGGCACCCACCACGCCACTGACCCTGCTCTTGATGAGGCCCCCACCAATACCATGAGAACTGTTTTGTGCCTGGTGTTTTGGAATCAAAGAGGCTTGAATTCCAGTCTCAGATGTGCCACTCTTTGGCTGTGTGACCTTGGACGAGTGACTTGATCTTTCGAGCCTGTAACTGGGGGTAATAATGATGAAGGACTAAATGAGATAAAGTACCTGGTGCAGAGTGGGTGCTTAGCGAAGTATTGTCGTCATTGCACACACACGTCTCAGTGCCGGGGACCCGGCCAAGCCTGGATGCATCCGCACTGAGCAGGTGGACTGAAAGGTCATTTCCCACGGTATTAGCCTTCCTGGAGCTGCTCATTGGCCTGATTAATAGAAAATGGATCCTCTGTCAGGATTAACGAGGTGTTGCTATGTCTTAGTGAAGCCCGGGTTTCTCTGGTCTTGTGACCCTGAGTGCTGGGGTTCACAGGGACTGGTGCTCCAGGTGGGCTCCTGGTGATGTGGGCATGGCAGTACAGTGGCTGAACCCTCTCCTCTCCCTGCCTCCCCGCCTCCCTGTGGACACTTTGGGGAGACATCCAGGCTGTCAGAAGGCAGTAATTCTATCAATGGGGGCAGGGTGAAGGGGCAGATTTACAGGAAAGCACTCACCTGGGAAAACGTCCAGAGATACTTAGGAGGTGGAATGTCTAGAGCAGGGGTGGGCAAACTTTTTGACTCGAGGGCCACAGTGGGTTCTTAAACTGGACCGGAAGGCCAGAACAAAGGCATGGATGGAGTGTTTGTGTGAACTAATATAAATTCAAAGTAAAGGAGCGAGGGGAGAGCAAGAGAACCGGATAGAACAGCCGGATCCGGCCCGCGGGCCGTAGTTTGCCCAAGGCTGGTCTAGAGTCACCTTTGGGACTGCTGGTATGTGGGGGCCGAAGGAGAGGAGGAGCCATGGTTTCTCGCTTGAGTCTTGGGGTAGATGAAGGTACCATCACTGAAGTGGAAAGCATTGGGGGAGAAAAAAATCTGGGGGAGATGCTGGAGCTGTTCCTAGCAGCTCTCAGCATGCCTTTGTCCTAGACCCTGGAATTGATGGGGGGATGGGAGACAGATATGTAGTAGTTAAAGCATGGACTCCAGACTCAGGACGCCTGAGTTCAAATCTTAGCTCTGCCACTATCCTGCTGTGTCACATTGGGCAAATCCCTTAACCTCTCTATGCCTTATTTTTCTTTATAACCAGAGGTCATTATAGCACCCACCTTACATGCCTACAGCTGTTTGAAGTGTGCCCGGCACATAGCACTGTATAAGGGTTAGGTGTTACCGTTATTTCTTCTGTAGGTCTTTTTTGCCACGACCCCATCCTGTTGGCCATGTCTGTAGTGACTGTCTTGTGCTGACTTGGTTTCTCCATCTCTCCAGGCAAACCTGTCTTCATTAAGGTCCCTGAGGACCAGACTGGGCTGTCAGGAGGGGTGGCCTCCTTCGTGTGTCAAGCCACAGGGGAACCCAAGCCACGTATCACATGGATGAAGAAGGGGAAGAAAGTCAGCTCCCAGCGCTTTGAGGTACGTCCTTGGGTAGGAGGTGTAGATAGGGCTCAGGGTCTGCCTACTGCAGAATCTGGTCTCACATCTGCTTCCCTCGATGTCTCTCTCTGGGGGCCTTTTGGAGGCAGGAGGATGGCTGACCCAGAGCAAGTTGTGACCAAGTGTCTGCCCTCTGACAGGTCATTGAGTTTGATGATGGGGCAGGGTCCGTGCTGCGGATTCAGCCGTTACGGGTGCAGCGAGATGAAGCCATCTATGAGTGCACGGCCACCAACAGTCTGGGAGAGATCAACACTAGTGCCAAGCTCTCAGTACTGGAAGGTAAGTGCCAGGGAAGGACATGGCATGGTGGGTGGGTAGACTGATGTCTGGGAAGAATCAGCCAGCCAGCCAGCCCTGTCCCTGCCCTGGGCTCGTGTGTGTTTGGCAGGAAGGAGAACTGGACATTCTGAGGTTGAGCAGTGGACAGGGATGATTGCTGGATCTGGCCTGGATTGTTTGGCTTGTGCTGAGGCTGTGTGCCTAGTGTCTTTGTATTCTGCTGAGATGGGGCATTTATCTGGGGGGGGTCTAGGGTCTGACTTGAAGTGTGGGCTATAGCTGTGTATCGCTTGGGTTACATGGCTCTTAGCAGTGGATCAGACTTTCCTGTGGGCTTCAGAGAGCTGTGTTCCTGTTGCAGGGGCCCTAGATGGGGATTGGGGCTGCGTGTGGATTTTAGCGTCTTCTCTCACTTGATGGCTCCTCCATTCATTCACAAACATTCCCTAATGCTGCCTTGTATCCAGAGGGTCTTCTGACCAGGCCCTCTAAACTTCAGTCTCCAGTAAGTGCTGTGGGGCAGCCCAGGGGGCTGAGGGAGCTGTTATCTAAGCTGAATCCTGAGGATAAGTGGGAGTTGAGGTGGGTAGGCAGAAAGAACAGCATCAGCATGTGCCAAGGCCCAGAGGCAGGAGAGAATGGAGCTTCTTCCATGGTGTGTGGAGCTGGAGGCACAGAGAGAAGAGGCAAAGAACAATTAACACTTTCCTGGGGACATAGGAAGCCATGAACAGGGTGCGGAATGACATGATCAGCCCTAGCCACGATGGATTCATCAGTCTGAATGTGTCTGCATGGATTTTCAAAATATAGTATTGATTGTTGCTTTTTTTTTAAAAAAAATTACAATAACATCTGTTCACTATTGAATATTTGATAAGTATAAAATAGTGCATAGGAAAAAATAAAAATCACCTGTTACCCTTACCTCTACTATTAACAGTTGGTTAGTTCCTTATAGTCCGTTCTCTGTGCATGCATTATATAAATAACAAAAATGGGATCACATTCTGCCCAATGATTTGTAGACTGCTTTTTAAAGAAACATATCATGAACATCGTCCTCTTCATTAAGTATTCTTCTGCATCATTATTTTTAATGGCTGCAGGTAAGTGTCACATGGAAGTACCCTAATTTATTTAGCCATTCCCTTATTGTTGGACACACGTGATGTTCCCAGGTTTTTGCTTTTACAAATAAGGTGCTATACACGTCCTTGCAGATAAGATGTGTTCACCTTTCTGATTATTTCCTTATTCTACATTCATGGAACTGGAATTGCTGGATCAAAATGGCACATTCGTTTCTAAGGTTTTCAATATATCCAGAAGATTGTGTCAGTTTACACCCCCACCAAGCAGGTCATAAGGGGCCTCTTTTCTGCACATTCTTACCAGCAGTGGGAATTATCATTTAAAAAAAAAAAAATCTTTGCCTAGTTAATAGGCAAAAAATGGCATCTCAATTTAATTTGCATTTCTTTGATTAAAGAGCAGTTGAGCATCTTTTCACATTGGCCCTTTTTATGGTATGGCTTTACGGGTTCACACACGCATCCATTCAGTAATTCCTTTGGTCTGTGTGCCTCCTGTGAGGCAGCGCTGGGCCTCCCGCTTCAAGGGGCCGTGGAAGACAGTGGTTAAGAGCAGGGGCTCTGACCATTTACTCTCTCACCTCGTGACCTTGGGCAAGTAACTATGCCTCTGAGCCTCACTTGTTCCACCTGTAAATAGAGATACACTACCTAGCATCCAGGCTGGTTTGGAGGATCAAATACGATGTAGTTAAGCATTTCACAGGATTCCATCATAAGTGGTAGCTGCTAGAATGTTAGGCTAGAAGCTGCACATCCTGGGGCCCAGGCAGCTGACTGAGCTGGCGGTACCTGGCTTCTGTGCTGCCTGGCATTATCTGGTGGTGCAACTCCTCCCTTTTACTCCCATGGGTGGTACATACCTGTGGGGCGGGGGCCCAGAGGACAGGCCCTGGGCCAGGATCACTGATTGCTCAGTGTTCTGACCTGGCCACCCCTGATCTCAGTTTCCCCACTCATGACCTGAGGACCAGTATTTCAACACTGCCCTCCCTTCTGTTGGTGTCTGCCCCAGCAGTGAGCCATCAGCCTGGCCCTGGCATTTGGGAAATGGCTGAAGGGCCAAACTCTGGTTCCTGCCCCAGAGGGCATCTTCTTAGGCTCTCATATTGGGGAAAGGCCTCCTTGTTAGTGTTGAAAGAGAAGTCCCCCCTTTTGCCCCAGCTCTGGCCTGACTCTCCCCACAGGTCCTCTGTGGGCACTCTCCTACCCCCACCACTGCCCTGGGCAGCCTTAACTTTTAAAGGTTTGAGGAGGAGAGGATCTTTCAGGGCCTGAGGTGAGGGGATTCAGACTTGCAGAGGGTCTCCATCTCGGGGGCCTTCTTGGATCAGGGTTTCTTTGTGTGTGTGCTTCTAGAGTATGAGAGGTGTCTGATGATGTTGGGGAGAGTGAGGCAGGTCCTTGTGGGCCTTCATAAGCCCCTCCTGCTCCTGAAACACAGCACCCGGAAGACAAAATGCTGACTTACCACGTTGGTCTGTGTAACCTTGACCAGCTCTAGGCTTGGCAGAAAGGAGTGGATTGGGAGGCCTCAAAGGTGCCAGGGGGTGGGGCCAGAGAAAAGCAGCCCAGACTGACTGCCCCGCCCCCAGCCCCGCCCTTCCCCTCCTGGCCTCCTGTGCTGGCCAGGAAAGCCCAGTGTGTGTAGGAATGACTGGTGCTTTGGGCTGGAGCCAATCACCACAAGCTGGGCTCTTTAAGGGAGTGGCTCAGGGCTGCCCAGGGAGACCTGGCTCTGGTGAGGGGTTGGTGCACCTCTAAAAGGGAGCTCGTGCCTTCAAGTTTGTCCCGTGCCCCCTGCCCCGCCTTGCTCCGCATCTGGCCCAGCTTCCCTCACACTCTGCTCCACTGATGCTTCTGGGAGCGCCCTGATCATGGCCTTTGCACCCAGCTCCCCGGCAGAGTCCCCACGGCCCTGTGATGCCCAGGCGGCTGCTCAGCAGCACAAGTTGGCTGGGGGTGAGCCCGTCCTGGGCTGTGAGGAGTGCAGAGCCCGCCGCCCAGCGTTCCTGTCTGAGTGGTAATTGAAGCCATTAGCGAGCTAGCCTCTCCCTCGCTGGGTAATGGCAGGAAAAGCTCTTCTCACTCCGCGCTCTTGAGGCGGCTGAATCACTCCCCCTCCAACCCGCCCGCTGCCACCACTGAGACAGGGAATCTGACATTTTCCCTCTCGAGGGAGGGGGAGCAGAGGGGGAAGGGAGGCAGGCCTTGCTTCTTGGCCTTTCCCTCCAGGAGGAGGGGGGAGTGAGGGTCTTGGAGCTCAGTTAGGAGGTCACAGATTCATCCGGGTGGGTGGGGTTCAGGCCAGGCAGGATAGTGGTCAGGAAAGCCCCGGAGGCCAGACAGCAGAGGTGTGGGCAGGGCCCTGGTAACTGGAGTAGGTTCTGGAAGGGCCAAGAAGGAGGGAGAAGTGGAGGGGGAAAGGCTAAGGGGCACATATGATCTGTTTCTGACTTTGTCCTGGGGCTCTGGCTCTGAGGGCTCTGGGTGCAGGTGGCAGCGTTAGCCTTATGGTCATGGATACAGCAGATGATTGTGTACCCTCTGTGTGGTGTGCCCTGTGTGCCATGTGTAAGGCAGTATGTGTGTGGTGCAGTGTGTATACCAGGTGTGTGCCTTACAGGTGGTATGTATAGCAGGGGATGTGCAGCAGACTGTGTGTGTGAGTGTGCATCAGACATGTGTGGGGTATGGTGTATACAGCAGGTGGTGTGAGGAGCACAGAGCCTGCCATCATGCAGTGTATGTGGGCATCAGACTGGGAGTGTGGTGTGTACAGCAGGTGGTGTACATCACACTGTGTGTGTGTGTGTGTGTGTGTGTGTGTGTGTGTGTGTGTGTGTTATATGTGTTGTGTATGTGGGGTGGGGTGCAAATACAAGGTCCGCACCTTGCAGGCTATATGTACAGCAAAGGGCTTATGAAGCAAGCAGTCTGGGCCCATTGTCTCTGGGACCCCACAGGATCCCTGCTCGGAGCTGTTGACCAGCTGGGACAGAGATGAACTCAGGACAGAGTGGTTGGTCTGACCACTCTGTCCCCATCATGACCACAGCAGCATCTGAGACAATGCAGATCTGAGACTCGGCATCCATTTCCCGGAGAGTTCTGTGCCCCAGGCCTGTGGGTGGGAAAGATGTCAGGTAGGAGGGCACTTCCAGTAGGCCCTTGAAGTTCAGACTCTGGGTTTCTTGATACCTGGTTTCCCCATTTTTTCTAGTTCTGATCTGCCTTCAAAACGCCCAAGGGGAGCCCAGTTGGTAGGCTCAGTGGTTGAACATCAACTTATGAACCAAGAGGTCAGGGTTCAATTCCCCATCAGGATCGATACCCAGTAGGGGGCGTGCAGGAGGCAGCTCATTAATGATTATCTCTCATTGATGTTTCTATCGCTCTTTCCCTAACCCTTCCTCTCTGAAAGCAATAAAAAAAAAAAAATTTTTTTTAACGGCCCAAGTGGGCTTCCTTCTGCCTCCTGTGGGTGGGCAGAACATCTACCTCCTATTAGCCACAGACACACCAGGCACCTCCCCTGTGCCCACCATGGTCCTTCTACCCCTCTAGTCACAAAGACTTACAAAGCCTTGCTGTGTGCATGCCCCCTCACTACCCTCTTACCCAGCCTGATGACTACAGTGTAGATGGCAGCTCTGGGAGCAGGTAGCCAAGGTGGAGGTTTGAAATGACCCTGTGTGTGTGCCCTGGCTGGTGTGGCTCAGTTGGTTGGAGCATCATCCCGTACACCCAAAGGTCTCAGGTCTGATTCCCAGTCAGGGCACATGCAGTAGGCAGCTGATCAATATTTCTGACATCCATGTTTCTCTTTCTCTTTCTCCCTCTTTCTTCCTCTCTCTCTAAAATCAATAGAGGCATGTCCTTGGGTGCAGATTAGAGAAAGGAAAAACAAAAAACTCCATATGACTCTGTGTGTGCACCTCATCCATCCTTGGTGAGGTAACCTATCTCTGGTTGCCAGAGGAGAGAGGATTTTAATCAGGGGAATGACATGATCAACTGTATGCATCAGAAAGGTCCCTGAGAGTGCAGAGGCGGGTGGAAGGAGACCAGTGAGAGGTTGGGGCAGCCCTGCAGCCCAGACAAGAGGTGGCAATGGGCCAGACCCACGCAGTGGAGAGCAGAGGAAGGGACACCGGGTTACAAGCAGTTTAGAAAGAGAGCTGACCTGCCTGGCCACCTGTGGGACTGGGGGGGTTGAGCCTCTGGGTTACTGCCTCTGCAGCCAGGTAGATGGTGGTGCTGTTTTCCAGGGGCAGGTTGATGAGTCCTGTTGGAAACCTGTTGCATCAGGCATGTGAGGCATCCAGGGGAGGCGACAAGGAGGCCATGTTTAGATTCGCCTGGCAGTCCAAGGGACATCTGGAGATGGAGTTTTGAAGGCCAAGAAGTGGCAAATCTCAGAGAACGAGAGCCAAGAGAGGAGGAAGGGGGCCTGGACAGAGCCCCAGAAGCTAACTCTTCCTATTGGGAGGGGAGCTTGCAAAGGAATCTGTTGAAGAGGGGCCTGAGGTGGGAGGGGAAAGGTAGTGAGACCATGGAAGTCAACAAGAAAAGAGGACATGAAGGAGGGAGTGATCAGCAAGGTGGGGTGCTGTCCAGAGGTCAGGCAAGATGATGCTGAGAGGTGTCCTTTTGGTTTATCTCCATGGAGTCATGGTTGACCTTGGGGAACATGCAGGCAGGAAGCAGTGAGGGTGACAGCTGGGCTGCAGGGGCCTGAGGAGTGAGTGGGAGGCTGTCACTGGTCTGGAGTGACTGGGCCCAAACCTGATGGAGGGGGGTAAATGGATCAAAGGAGTCTCCTGAAGTGGGATGGAGGCGGGGAGCTCCAAGAGGAGAGTCTAGCATGGGCCAGGGCCTGGAAGCAGAGTGTGGGTAGGGTGTATGCCCAGGGAATGCCCCTCCCCCCAGCCAGCTTGGTGTGCATGGTAGGGAGGCCTCACCAGCCAGGTTGAGTAGAGCTGTGTGAGGTGCCAGGGAAGCCCTGGGTTGAGAGTGGGGACTGGGAGGGGGAGGCCACGGCTGCCGACAGGCCCCAAACAGCTCAGATTAAAAAACAAAACAGGCTTTTAAGATGCCAAGTTTGATGAAATCTGAGTGCTGGAAGAGGTGGGAGTTTTCTCTTGGAAAAAGCTGAAAATCAAGACTGAAAGCTGCGAAGGGAGATGGGCCCAAGTCTCGTTAGGCCCCCCCTCACTTCCTGGAAGCCTGGGAGAGTGTCGGATCCTGCATGTCTGGGGAGGCCTTTGACTGCATGTCTGGGGGGTGTATTGGCCTGCCCCTGCTGAGGTGGAGCTGCCTAGGGACAGGGCCAGAGGAGGCCTTGGTTTCCTCTGAGTGCATGAGGGCTGATGGAGCTGGCAGCTACCCACGGAGTTCCTTTCTGTGTGTCTACACATCTTTTCAGTCTGTGTCCTGTGTGTGTCTTCAGGTGCACGTGTCTCAGTACATGTATATCTCTGACTGCATGTCTCCACATGTGTGTTTGCATGAGTCTGTTTCCACAGGTGCTTGTCACTGCCCCTCCACACACACACACGGAGTTTCTGTGTTTGCACCTCTCTTTTTCACCATGTAGATCTGTGGCTGTGCATGTTTCTAGGTGTCTATGTTCAGAGACAGGGTGAGGCCAGGCCCAACACTCACACACAGGGAGGGGGTCAGGCTTACAGACAGTGCCACCCCTGGGAGCCTGTGTATGTGTGTGCTGGTGTGTGCCTGCATGTGCACAGAGATGCCAGGAAGCTGGGTAAACAAGGGTGAGAAGGTCGTGCTGACAGACGGTGCTGCCCACCCTGAGACCCTGCAAGGCGCCTCCATCTGTCAGCTTCCCTGGTGCAGCCCCCTCCTCTGGACCAGATTCTCCCTCAGGCATCTCAGGCTGAGCTCAACAAAGAGACCTGTGTGTGCTTAGTCGGGGGCCCTAGCAGCCTCCCTCTCCCAGTCGTTGCAACCAGCCTAAGCGGATCCCCTGTCTACCCCCTCCCTAGTCTTATCTATCAGGACCCCTACATTTTGCTTAGCTTCAACCAGATGCACCTTTCCCACTCTCCCACAGCCTTCACTCAGGCAGTCCCTCCCTCCCTCCCCCAAGAAAGCTCTCCCTGCCTCCCATGCTCAAGTGTTTCCTATTCTTGTATCTCCTTCTTCCTCCAGGAAGCCACCAAGGTAGCAGGTGAGCTGTGGAGTTGAACTGATCTACTCCGCCACTGCTCCCAACACCCCAACACACACACATACACACCCCGTCATCTTCCTCTACCCCAGTGGGGACAGCAGGAAAGGGGTCAGGTCTCCCTCTGTAGTATGTAAAAACCAGCACAGTTTGGAGCAGGAGCCATTCATGTACATATGTGCACCCACCACAGATACACAGAGGTCTGGGGGCAGACCCTGGGAAAATGTGTGTGCACCCTGTATGTGCATATGTGCTTGCAGCTGGAATCCACAAACAGCTGTAGAGACAGGCTCCTGGTACCTCCAAAGTCCCCAAGGGCTTCTCTTTTCATTCCTTACCAGAGGATGGAGAACCTCAGCCTCACTGGGGCAGACACTGCAGATGCCCAGGTGTTGAGCCTGCAGATGTGTGGGGACTTCCCCCTTCCCTCATGCTGTGGCGCTATCTTAGTTTTGGTTGAGCAGGCAGGACTTCTAGGAGGGAGGTTCCCCCCCACCCAGTTGGGAAGTGGGGGTCCTGGGAGGGGTCACCAAGGCTCCACCCAGGAGGGGAGGGAGGGGTGGCAGCTGCGCACCGCACACATGGACACGGGCACGCGCAGCCCTTCCACAGCAGCGCCTGCCGCCGTTGCTATGGTTACCGGTTGGCCTGGAAGGGGGAGGGGAAGGGGCTCGGCAGGACAGGTTTTGAAGACTCAGACTCGTCAGAGGGTACATTTGGATGCGTTGGAACCTGGGTCACTGGCCACTGCCCGGGTGTAGCCACGTGTGGGCACTGTGGGGTTCGTTTTGCAGTAAATAAAAACGCGGAGGTTTGTGTGCAAGGGGCTTGCAGTGGCGTGGCTGAGCCCTGGAAGATGGCAGAGGGCATGGTTTGGGAAGGGGCTGAGCCAACCTTGGAGAGGTGAGCCAGAATGATGGTGGGTTGCCCCCAGGGGTGCTCTCACCTCCGCTAGCCCTGCCCTGGCCCAGCCCTGCCAGGCACTTGGTCCCACCACCTAGTCTCATCCCGGCCCCATCTCCCATCAAACTGTGTGACCTTGGGCAGGTTTCTAGATCTCTCTAAGCCCCCATTTGTTTATATACCTCAGGGTTTTGGAGAAGATCAAATCATTTTGTAAAGCATTTTAACTCAGTGCCTATAAGGTAGTAAATGCTCCATTAGCACAACCTTTTCTCCCTCCTATCTGGGCCTCAGTTTTCCCATTTGTTGATGGGTTTGGAGTGATCGTGTGACATTTGCAGGAGGAATTTGCCCTGGTCTTTCTCCTGAGTGGTTCTCCTGCCTGCCCCTCACCACGGCCCCCAGTTCCTATGGGTGTCTGGGGGGAGGAGGGAAGATAAATGGGTCAGTCGGCGGTTGGGTCAGTTTACCACAGCATACTCAGTGCGTAGCTTGTCCAGGCACACAGTGGGCATCCGTAACCGGCTGCTGTCCTTGGCTACGTATGAATGTGCCAGAGGGGCCCAGGTGAGCATAGAAGGAAGAGAGAGCAATTGTCACTCCTAAGGGACCAGAACCCTCCTGCGAGACACACTTCTCTTTCCTGAGGTGCAGAACGGAAGCCTCTTTGGCACAAGGGAATGGCTTTGGGGTCCTGCTGTTTTATGGACAGCTCTATGCACATGCCAGTTTTAGGCTCTGGCAGCAGTGCCTGAGGGATGATGATCTGAGCCAAGAATGGAGCCATTGAGGGTGCGATAATTGAGGGAGGAAAATTAATTGTCCTTAATTTGGCGTAAATCCCAAAGACCTTCCCTGTATTAGGAATTCAGAGTAGATTCCTGGGACACGGGCTGCAGATGTTTGCACTTCTTCCCTTCTCCTTGATCAGTACCTTCCTGGTAGAGTTGGGGCCAGCTGACTCCTGGACCCTAACTCTGGCAGGCCCGGTCCCTGCTGTCCACCCTCACCTCTATTGCTCAGGAGGGCTTAGCAGGGAGGATTGAGGCCTGGGAGGAACTAGATTGGGGCCCTATTGGGCTAGGATGGCTCTGGCAGTCCTGTGTGCCCCCAGCTGCTGGGGAGAACAGGAAGGGTGGGAGGGGAACCCCAGGCCTCAGGCCCTGCCTGGGCCTAGCTGAGAGCAAGTTGTAGCAGAGCTAAAGGAAGCTGTTCCCCTGCCTGGTGCATCCCAAGACCTGCCTCGTTTCCATCCTCTCTTTTTTGCCAGTGTTTAACATGTTCCTTTTAAAAATCAGAGCTGAAAGTTAGGACTCTGGGATCATATTTACAGCCAAAGAGTTGCTTGGGTCACGCCTAGAACTTAGAGGGCTGCAGGTGGGGAAGCGGAGAGCTGGGGAGGTGAGGCCATGCTGGAAGTCCTGCTGCTCCCCACCCCCATACCCCATCTCCTGATGGACCACAGTCCCTTTGGGATACCCCTGGCAGCTGGGTCAGGGTCCAGGCTGTCATAGAGAATGGGTCAGAGTTGGGATCAAGGGTCAAGGGTGGCTCTTTGGTAGTGCAGAAGGTGTTTAGAGCCAGGGCCAGAACCAAGGCTGTGCCGTGTGGCTCTGCCGTGGGGTGGAGCTGAAGGCTGGATGCTGGCAATGGCGGGAGCAGACAAGGTGGGGGTGGGGTTGTGCTGGACAGCACAGGGAACCTCCGGGGTGAATGTGGCTGTGGATGCCACCAAGTCAGCTGTGAGCCCCATACATCCCCGCATCCAGGTAGCACTTTCTGCTGTGGCCAGGAGAGCATCAATCCTCTTTTCTCTCAAGGCCCAGACAGATAAGTGCTGACGTCTTCAGTCTGAGGCATTGCTTCTCAGACCTGGAAACCAACTTCCTGACAGGGCAGGGTGGGCCCTTCTGCAGTCCCCAGCCCTGTGAAGGGTAGGCCTGGACAGTGGGACTCAGGACTCTGCTTGGAAGTCAGGGGTTGGGGAGAGAAGAATCTTAAGGATTTCAGCCAACCTAGGAGTCAGGAGAAGCCACCCAGAGAGCGGGGTCCCGGCCCTAACACGCACATCTGCTCTTTGCCTGCAGAGGACCAGCTGCCCCCCGGCTTCCCCTCCATCGACATGGGGCCCCAGCTGAAGGTGGTGGAGAAAGCGCGCACGGCCACCATGTTGTGCGCAGCAGGCGGGAATCCAGACCCTGAGATCTCTTGGTTCAAGGACTTCCTCCCTGTGGATCCCACCACAAGCAATGGTCGCATCAAGCAGCTGCGTTCAGGTGAGTAGAGGGCTGCACAGACGTGAGGAAAGGTGTGGGGTCCGAACCCACACAGCCTTTTTGGGCCTGGGTGCTGGGAGCCACAGGAGACCTCAGCCTGGGGCTGACCCTCCAGGGCTGAGCAGAGGGCACCCAGTGGGTGGGCCGGATCTTGCTCCAAGCCCACCTGGCCCAGGGTGAGAGCTTGGCAGTGAGGGCTAGTCATCAGTGATTCTTTTACTGTTCATCCTAATTGTCAGACTCAGACTTCGGGCCAGTTCTGCTCCTCACAGGACAAGGGTCATGCTCAGCCTGGTGTTGGGCTCTGCATAGTTACTGTGGGTGTTCCTCCTCCAGCTTCCCTGCAGCCTGGCCTGAGAGGGGGCCTGGATTGTGCTTCTCTTTGCTTCTCCAGACGGCAGGGAAAGAGGCCAAAGATGCCTGATTCATCAGGCTTCAAAAGGCTGGACCTCAGAGCTTGGAGCCAGGGAGAGTTGCTGCCATCCCTCAGCCACCAGGGCCACCTGTCTCCTCTGGATGTCTCAGTAGAGCCAGCTTGGAGCCCTGGGAGCAAGGATACCATCTTGACCAGGCAGGAGGTGCCGCCCCATTGATCGATCTGCCTGCGAGGCTCCCGCCAAGATAATTGATGCCATTTTTGTGGCATGGAGCAGGCGGGAAAGGAGGTTCAGGTTCTACTTAGCTGCCTTCGGCATCTGCCGCCAGCATGGCTGGACCGGTAGGCCTTGGTCCAAAGTCCTCCTGGTAGCTGCGGGATGGGGGCTCGGGCAGGATGGCCAGTGCCGCCTGGCGCCCCTGCTTCCCCGCCCTGTGATGCCAGCACTGCGAAGGAGGACATGACTCTGCTCCTTCCAGACCTGCCGCTTCCGAGGCTCTCCTGCCACTCCCTGTGGTGCCCAGGGAGGAGGGAGAGCTGATGTGCCCGGCAGGGGCAGGATTCCGGCCCCAGCCACGGCCGCCTGAGACAGCCTATGAAGTGTTAGCTCATTTAATTTAATTAAAACTCAACAAGATGGAGGCAGCTGTAGAGCAGTTAATTAAAACAGCCATAATCAAGGCAGGAAACAGTCCGGCAGCGTTTGTAGTCGTTGCCCAGCGCTGCCCAGCGGCCGGTACAGTTCAGCTCCTCTGCGTTGCCCCACAGCCCCCGCCGGCAGGCTCCCCAAGCAGCCAGATGGCCCTCCCCGCAGGTCTGGCCTCCACCCCAGTGCCATTGCCTGTCCGTGGCAGCAGTTCTGGGAAGGCACGCTGTCTTGCGCGTGCGTTCATCAAGTATTTATGTAGTGCTTGCCGTGTGCCGGGCCCTGTGCCACCCATTCACTGCCCTGCGAGTTGGCTGCCGCCCAGTACTCCACCCAGTGCTGCCCAGGCCTCAGCCTCCTCGTCCTCTCAGCAGCAGTTCACACTCTCCCTCCTTCCCCACCACTCCCTCCCAGGCCTCCCTGGCTTTTCTCTTACTTCTCTGTCTGCCCTGCAGTCCCCTCTTCCTCTGCTTGTTCCTCAGCTGGGGAGCCTGGGAGCCCTTCCCTTGCCCCGTGGACAGAGCTGTTCCCTTGGCCTGCTCACCTTTTCCTGTAGCTTCTGGTACCATCTCCACTCCTGCAGCTCCCAGATCTGTCTCTCCAGCCCAGACATCTTCCCTGTGCTCTAGACCAAAAAATGTATCTGCCTCCTGGTGCACCCTGACCGTGATGAATGGTGACCTTCCCAGACAGCCGTACCCTCCTCTGTGCGTGGCAGCCTCCCAGCCTGAAACCCTGACTCCTCCTAATAAAGAACTACCAAGTCCTCTTGATTTGGCACCATCATGACTCTCAAGTTGGTGCCCTTTCCTCCTTTTGCTGCCTGCCTTGGCCATGTCCCAGGTCCCCAATTCTCCCTGCCTCCAGGCTCCCCCCTCGAATCCATCCTCCAGCAGCCGGCAGAGTGTCCTGCTCCTGTCCCTCTGCACTCTGACACCCTCGTTGCCTACATGAACAGGGCACACACCCTTCTCTGTCTCCCCCTGCTCACATCTCCTGCTTAATTTCATTGGGTCCTGGCTGCACCCCTTACCAGCTCTGTGACCTCAGTTACTCAACTTCTTTGCGTTTCAGTGTTTTCATTTTTAAAAATGGGTTTCAGGGAGCACTGAGTGAGACCGTGGCAGTCAGAGTTTTACCTTTCCGCCTTAGCTTATGGTGAGGGCCCTGGGAACAGGGCTTGAGCCACTTGCACTGACCTCCCTGACCCCATCTGGCCCTCTGCTCACATTCACCGGAATGTAACGCCCCACTCTTCTCTGCCTAAAACCTCCTTTAGGACTCATCCCACTTTGCATTTTTACCACCTGGCTCCAGCTCTGCTCACTTCGGCTGGGCTCTCCTTAGAGGGAGGGCCTGGGGCTGGCTCCCCTCTACGAAGTCTCCCCAGTGCCCCCACAAGCCTGGGATAGGCTACGGGACAGGTATCTCTGAGCCCTTGTTGATGAATTATTTCATGAACGTGACCTTTAACCTTGTCCCTACGGACTGATGTCTACTCCTTCTGCTTTCCAGGTCCAGGAAAGACCTCTTTGTTAGACCTTTCTGCCCCTGGCAGCTGTGACCTGAGGTTTGCAGGCCCAAAATCCAGCTGCTAGGATAGAATAAGATGGCACCTGAGGGGACTCAGCCATCTCACCTCTGGTAGAGGTAATGGACAGGACTCTCCATCTGCCTGACCCTGGCCCCTGGCCCCTGATCCCAGGAGCAGCTGCCCCTATCCTCTTGTCACTTCACAATGTGCTGGGGCTGTTCCATGCACATTGACAGAGACATCCCTTCTTAGAATGGAATCAGGCCCTGAGCACTCGGCTGTTTACAGGGACTTTCACGGTTTACGCATCACCGACGGTTTACAAAGCGCTTTCTTGCCTTTGGTTGCACTGGATTCTCCAGCAACCCTGAGAAGTGGGACAGGCTGTGATTATCATGCCCACTTCATGGCTGAGTTAAGAAGGTCACCTGGAGTCACATGTGGAAGAACAGGGCCAGGGAACTCCCTGTGTGAGGTCCCCCAGGAGCCTTCTAGTATCACATATGCAGAACCTGGGGCCTGGGGAATGGCTGGGCCCTGCTAGGGCTGCAGAGCGCCACAGTCCCATTGTGTCCAGACCTCAGGCCCCTCCTGACCAGTGCCCAGAACTCCTCAGGCATCTTTGGGCCAAGCCACAGCACATGTCACCAGGGTTTGGCCCTAGAGCAGTGCTGGGTAGGAGGGCAGCTGGTGGTGTATGTCCAGGTGTGAGCTCTGCTCCACAGGCGTGTTCCTCACTGAAGGGCTGTGACCTGCTACAACATGAATGTCTTGGAGAGTTTGAACTTGAGAGCCAGTGTGGGACCAAGAGGAATGGGACAGGCTCAGAGAGAGTGGAAATCGAGTCAGGAGCAGGCAGTGTCACTAGGGCAGTGAGTAGGGACTCACCTTCCACATGGGGCTCTGAGAGAAGCTGTTGGCCACTCGCTGTGCCTGGACAGAGCCCCAAAGGGCATCCCGGTGGCCTGAGTGTGTGAGCTGCCATCCCATCATGGTTTATGCACCGAGGACAACATAACATACATGTCTGCCTGCTCACTCAGAGAGCAGTCTCCTTCCACACTCCCCCAGCACCTGAGCCAAGATTGAGATGCCAGGGTATGGCTGCCAGAGGAAGCCCACAGACCCCAGATTGGAGTGGGCCTGAGCCCCCCACCCCCCGACTGCTGGCCAGCCCCAGCCTGTCCCCCCATTCTGCCCTGCCATCCATCCTCCAAGGAGAACATACTGTCGGCTCGTGGTCACAGTTTCCCTTTGGCCTGAGCACACTGGCAGCTCACGGGCAGTGCTGACTCCCAGGTTCCCTCTAGTCTCCCACAGCCACCTTGAGACATGGAAAAGGCAAATTCTTATTTCAGTTTAATGAAAAAATGGCTGTTCTGAGATGTCCAGAGACTGATCACACTGCAGGTTAGGTTTTAATTTCTTTTTTAATTTTTGAAATTGATTTTAGAGAAGGAAAGGGAGAAGGAGAACCATCAATGTGAGAGAGGAACATCGATCAATTTGCCTCCCTCACACACCCTGACTAAGGATCAAATCCGCAACGTGGGTATGTGCCCTGACCAGGAATCAAATCCACAACCCTTTGGTGTACAGGATGATGCTCCAACCATCTGAGCCACCTGGCCAGGATGCAAGTTGGGTTTTAGAAGAGCTGAGGCCAGGAGCTAGGGGTCCCAGACTGGACCGTTTACACGGCCACCCCTCCCAGGTCAGGCTGGACTGCAGGAGTAGGTCAGTGGTTGTCAGCTTTTTGATCTCAGGACCGCTGATTGCAAATATCAGAAGACCTCAAAGAGCTTTTGTTTGTGTGGGTTTTATCTATCAGTATTTGCCATATTAGATAATAAGACCGAGAAGATTTAAATATTTGTTAATTGACTTTTAAATAACTTAAACCCCCATTACATGTTAAGATAAATAATATAAATTTAATGAAAAATAATCATATTTTCTCAAACAAAACGTTTAGCGAGAAGAGAGCAGCATTGTTGTACACTCTCACAGATCTTCTTTAATTTTGGGCTTGCTAGAGGACGGCTGGATTCTCACGTCTGCTTCTGCGTTCGGTCGGTTGCGATATCGCACATCGTGGAGCCTCTGGAAAACTCCACCGCGTGTTTATGAGAGAACAAGAGTGAAAAAGGCAAATAACTTCTCAGTATTATGAAAATCATTTTAACCTGTGGACCCTCTGACGGGGTTTGGGGGACAGTGAAGGTCCGTGGACCAAGTTTGGAGGGTCATTGTGATGATGGCTCTTTCTAGACAATCTCTGCACCCCTCACACACACACTCCAGGCCCCAAAAGCTGCATTTGCCTTCTCTCTAGCCTCTGTGTTTGCAGGAGGGCCATGAGCCAGACAGACTGGGTCCATTCCTGCCACTTCACTCAAAAGCTATGTGACCTTGAGCTTTGGGCAGGTCACTTGGTTTACTCATTCCTCTGTGGAGATGGGTAATCCCCCTGGGCGGGTGATGGATGATAACTCCTCCTGGGTGTGTGTCATTGGGTCCATGGGATAGTGATCAGTTTTGTCTCTTGGCACACTTCCCTCCCCCAGAGGTGGACAGAGAGGAGTAGGGGAGGCAGTTTTGGGCCTGGGCCCACCCCCGGACTCCTTGCTTCTCTGGATGGGGGAGAAGGGGCCTGAGCACAGCCTCAGAGGAGGCCCCCCGTGGGGAAGAGAGCCTGCTCAGACCTCACACTAGCCCGGCATTGGGCATTTGGAGGGTGAGCACTTGGCCCCCTCAGCTACTGCTCTGAACAGACACAGGGTAGGCACTGGCCTCTGGTGCTCACCAGTCAGGTTGGGGAGAGCTCAGTGGTCACTTGGGCTTCACAGGGTCTGCCACTAGGTTGTAAGCTCAGCCTGGACTAGCGGCAGGGTGAGCTGGTGTGTTTGTTCAGGGAGACCTGGTGATCACTTACGGTGAGCCCTCCTTTTTGCCCTTTGTCTGCTTAAATGCCCGGGTTTGTTTTGGTAAGTGCTTTGTTTAGAAATCCACCCCACCTGTGGATTTGGGTGGCCCTGCGGGGTGGAGGTGCTACCTCTTTTCTTCACCTCCCCACTCCGTTGGCCTCAGCCAGTGGGGTCTGCAGGAACCCCGACTCACCATCCTGATGCCCATCACCCCCAGCCCTGCCAACCCCCACCCCCACCCCCTCCCCCACGCCTCAGAGTAGTGCCAGTGACCCGGGGGCACAGCTTCACCCACACTCAGCTCTGGTGCTTGCGCACACATTACCTGCGTCAGCCTGACTCAGGCCTCAATTTCTCCGTGTATATAAGGCCCTTTCTCGCGTTTTATTTTATCTGATTTGGCTTTTTGTGGCTTTCCTTCCTTTTGTACTAATGCTTCTCTCTGATCTTATTTGCATTCAAATTACCTCGCCAGGTGGTTCACCAATTAGAGGTAAGAATGCTGTCCGTGCATCTCGCCACGCCACGCCACGCCTCGCCACTGCGTCACCACCACTCCATCCCGTCCAGTCCGTCACCTCCCCCATCCCCATCCTGACCTCTCCAGCCTCATCTCCAGCTCTGGCCCCTCAACACCACCGGCCACCACACACATCCACACTCGGTCATTCCCTCCTGTGGACTCATCCATTGCAAGTCTGGATTGTGAAGACAGCTGAGCCCCACCTTGGGGACGGCAAGCCCTACGGCCCTGCCTCCCAGGCCAGCCCCACAGAAGGGCTCCTGCAGTGAAGCCAAGCCCTGGTCCTCAAGGCTTGCCCAGAGGGAGAGTTTTCCTATGAGGTGGGAGAGCATGATGAGGCCTTTCCTTTCCTCCCAAGAACCTCCTTTGTCTTGGATCCCTCAGTTATTAACTCCCTTTAACATCCTGGCCCCATGGTAAAACGAGGGCCATCCTGTAAGTACCTCAGCCCAGCAAACACTAGGAGGAGCAGGTAGTGAAGACTTTAGTGAAGGTGGAGGGATGACAGCTGAGAAATACAGGTCCTGTGTGACTAGACCCCCTGACCTATTAACCCCTGGCTGCTCTCCTGCAGAAGCCCTGCAGCCCAAGGGTTCAAAGCCCAGACTCTGGACTAAAAGATTCGGGTTCAAGTGTGACTCACCACCTATGTTACCTTCAGAAAATGGGTTCCTCTCAGAAGTCTGTGTCCTCTTTAAATTGGGGCCAAGGCCCCACCTCATGGGACTGTGAGGATTGGAGGAGAGGATAAGGGTTTGGGCAGCGTCTGGCGCAGAGCGGACACCCTGCAAAGTGGTTGCTTCTATACTGTATTTACTTGCATCCTTTTCTTCCCACCTCACAAGTGTCCTCGGGCACATCTAGGCCCTCGGAGTTCAGGGCCAGGGTGGTCTCAGGACAGAAGCTGGGGCTGGGAAGAGCAGCTGCCACCCTGTGGAGGTTGGTTCCAGATTTGGGGGTTTCTGTGTACAAATAGGCTCAGGGTCTGTGTTGGGTCCCCTGACCAGTCCTGGTTCTCAGTGCAGGGGAGCCTCCTCTCCCAGCAGGGCTCTCACCCAGACACTGCTTCCTCTTCCTGTCTGGCACCCCTCCCACCCCAGCTGAGCTGAACTTAGTGCAGCCCCCCAGCCAACCCCACCTGTTTGAATGAACGTTTTCTGTGACAGCGTCCATCCATCCCATGAACATGACCTATCGGGTGCCCATTGGGCTGCTCTCGCAGAAGTGTATTTGGCACGTACCCTGGGCCCTCACGCTCCCTGATGCCCACTGAAGCCAGGACCACAGGGCAGGCCAGCCCTTTGCCTGCCTCAGGACTGAGCCTGGGAAGCCCCTTCTCCGTCTCCAGCTCCCAAGCCCCTGGGTGTTCAGCTCCTGCTGCCCTGGGTCTGGATGGTGGGAGAGGGATGTCGGGCAGTAAAGGGGCTGCAGCTTGGACCGTGGTGGTCCTCCCCTGGGGCCTGGGCCATGAGAGTGTGGCTTGGACCTCTTCCTGTGGCTCCTGTCCAGACCAGTCAGTTGGGGTCCAAAGTTCTGTCTGTGTCCTCTGTGGGTATGACTGTCAGCCGGCCTGGGCCCTGGGAGGGGCGGGCTGTTAGGGTCACTCTGGCTGTTCTGTGCAGGCGGTGGTTTTCTGTCAGGCTGTGTCCTGTGGGGTTGGTTATTCACTGTCCATTGGACTGTCCTCTGTGGGTGTGATTGTCTGTCGGCTTGTTCCAGGGAAGCGGTGTTACCTGTGCCTCAGGAGTTACTGTTACACAGTCTGCCCAGTGTGCTCTCACAGGCAGTTTTTTCAAGTGTTTATTGCCAGGACTGGGGGAGTGGCCAAATCATGTTTCACTCTCCCACCACCACCCTCGCATTGGGCTCCCCCTCCTGGACCTACCAGGATGGGCCCCAAGCCCAAGTTTCCTCTACCCTCTGTGAGAGTCCTTTTCAACTGCCCCCCCCCGCCCCCCGCCCATCCTGGCTCCTGTCTGTCCGTCTGCGGCCAGAGCAGCCCCTCAGGGCGCCGGCCGGGGTGGGAGCTACAGCCTCCATTAGCCTCCTGAATTATGCAGGAGCCGTGGTGGGTCGAAGCACTTTAGTGGGACCAGGCTGAGGAGAGGAGCCGGAATGGGTGGGGCCAGTGGGAGGGGAGGATGGGTGCTGTGAGCAGAGGCAGCTGGAACCAGGCCCCCAGGGCAAGCCCCTTCCTTCCTGTGGGATTCTGGTGGGTGGCAGGTTCCCAGGCTCTTGCCCGGTGAGGGCATTGCACGTTTGCACATCCTAGGCCAGCAGGTCTGCAGGCTGTTCCCTCCCACGCCTGGCTCTGCGTGGCCTGGCACAGCCGGGAGCATTAATGGGAATGCTCCCTGGCAGACAGGCTTCAGTATTGGCCGGAGGGTAGTGGACAGTCAGTGGCTGGCAGTAGAGCCCCTGGCAGAGCTGATGGGTGGGGCAGCATTGTGCTTCAGACTACAACCCTTGGTTCCAGCCAGGAGACCACTGGGCTAGTCAGGGAGAGCTTCCTGGAAGCAGCACTGATTTTGGGGTGTGGCCCCGATGTCTGCAACATCTGATCAGTACAAGCCACAAATGCTGTCAAGACTCCGCCCCATGTTCCAGGCCTGAACTTTGTCTTTATGCCCCCACAGGTGCCTTGCAGATTGAGAGCAGCGAGGAGTCAGACCAAGGCAAGTACGAGTGTGTGGCGACCAACTCTGCAGGCACACGCTACTCGGCCCCCGCCAACCTATATGTGCGAGGTAAGGACTCGGGCATTGCAGTGCTGGCCCTGTCTCCAAGGAGCTGAGCTGCCCCTCCTGGCTGTGGACACATGGGGGCTGCCATGAGTCCAGTCTCCTCCTTCCCGCCTCTTTCTGCAGCTGTCATAGCAGCAGCAGCAGCTCCAACTGAGCAAGCTCATAATGTCCACCACTGCTCTGCCTTTCTTCCCTGCAGGCCCACTGGGAAGCAGCCACTCTTGGGAGCATTTGTATCTCTTATAGGTCCTGCCACATGGGCCCAGAGCCCCCCAAGCAGACATGTCTTTGTGTGTGTGTGTGTGTGTGTGTGTGTGTGCAGGCACACACACTTGTGTGTAAACGTGCACACCTGCCTAGTCTTCCTAGAGCAGCCGTGGGCAAACTACGGCCCGCGGGCCGGATCCGGCTGTTCTATCCGGTTCTCTTGCTCTCCTCTCCGCTCCTTTACTTTGAATTTATATTAGTTCACACAAACACTCCATCCATGCTTTTGTTCCAGCCCTCCGGTCCAGTTTAAGAACCCATTGTGGCCCTCGAGTCAAAAAGTTTGCCCACCCCTGTCCTAGAGTCTGCCCTTCGCCCTTTTCCCCATGCAGGGTGGGCTCCAGGCCAGGTGTGCCTACCCTCTGGCCAGGTCTGCCTGGGGCCTTCCTGGAGGGGAAGCCAGCTGTACTCTGGTACCAACCAGGACCCTTTTGTAGGGGGTCAGGCTGAGGCAGCCCTGTAGGTGATCACCTACCGTGTTCCAGGTATTCCTTGCTGGGACTGAGTGGCTCGTGCGTTTTCACAAGACCAGATACCCAGCAGAGAGGGCCTGGGGACTGTTTTGGAGTGTCCAGTCTCTGCTGTGCTCACAGCCCTAGGGCAATTAAGCTGGCCACCTGCTGCTTCCTATGAACATGCTGAGTCTGGTGTGCATTTATGCCCAGGAGGGGCCCTGGGAATCCTCGTCCCTCCCACCATTCCCTCATTGAGCCCTCCTGCACAGATGGGCAGCAGTAAAAGTGAAACCAGCTCCCTCGGGGACTTGTAAAGGAAAGTGGATGGGGCTTCCTCACGGTGATGATTTCAGCACACTAAGTGCTCAGTGAACTTCACGAGGGCTGTCCGCCTATCCACCCAGGGCCAGGCACGGGGTGGGGCAATAGCAGTGGCCTGTCCCACTCTTTGGGACCACATGGTCAGACAGAGCAAAAACCACCTCCCTGCATCAGGACTGAGCCTGGGAAGCCCCTTCTAATGGAAGGGGCTGCTCCATGTCAGGGCACAGGTTACTGACAGGTTACAGCCTGCCAGCCCATTTGGTGATGGGCATGTTATGCTTCATTGGAGTTGGCATGGGACAGGAGGTCCGCACTGGCCCCCTTGTCAGGTGTGCTGCTCTTTGAGGCTCACCTGAGCTATCCCAGGACCTGCCTAAAAGGAACGGCATCCGAGCAGGGAGACCTGGAGCACCAAAGCCACCAAAAGGCCAAGAGGAGTGTTGTAAATTGCACAGCCTTCCCCCTACACTGCTCCAGACAGAACTTCTGACAGGCGTGCAGGGGCCTGACAAGTCCCCTCTGCGAGACGAGCAGCTGGAAAGAGCCTTCCTTGTCAAAGACCTGTCTCTTCCGCCTGGACCTTTCCACATGCCCGGTGGTCCTGACCAAACATTTCTTGGGGCAGAGCTGCCAGAGGCTGTACAAAGGCAGGAGGGGGCCCAGACCCACGGTGGATGGACCCTGCATTGTCATCGGGGGTGGGGAGGGGGCAGCTTTCTCTGAAGCCACCATCACACTGGCCTCGGCCCTGAGAATGGGCAGTGGGTCTCTTTGGAGATGACCTGAGCTTGACTGCCACAGCCAGCAGCTTGAGCACTGACTGCGGAGCTCTGATCCTCAGCCCCTTGGAGCCTCCCTGTCTGCAGGGCCCCCCCTGTCCATACATGGTGGACTCAGGCAGGACCCTGACTGACTCTTGCCATGGCCCATCCCTACCCCTAGCCCCACCAGGTCTTTTGGAATTGCCTTCTTGGCCCATTGCCTCAAGCCTTTGGGCAGGGCATGTGGGGTCCTTTAGTTCTAGCCTCATTTGGCATGGGATCCTTAAAACAGGCTGTTTCAACCTGGCTCTGGTTGTCTCTGCCTCTCTCAGTCACACACACATTCCTGTGGGCTCTGGTATCTCAGGGCCAGTCCTAAGTCTCTGTCCCCGGACCCCACCTGAACCTGTTTTGCTGGGAGCGGCCTGCTCTACAGCCCCAGGACAGGCCCTCCCTTCCAGATTGTAGACACCTGGACAGCCCTGCTCCTCGGGTCCTTCCTCTGGTCTCTCTCCCACCCTGATCTCAGTCCTGGCACAGCCCCGCTTTCCTCCCCAGCTCCTCTAGGGCAGCTCCCATTGTGCTAGCCACCAGCTCTGTGTCCTGAACCCCAGTGCTGGCCTGCCTGCTAGTCTGCATCCACTCGCCCCCACCTCCCAGCAGAGGCACTGCCAGTTACCTGCAGGCCTGGGGCACCAGCTCTCAGTAGCTAAGCCTCAGCATCCAGATCAGTGTGACTCTAGCCCAGGGTTTCTCAGCTTGGGCACAATTGACGTTTCGGGCTGGATAACTCTCAGTTGTATGGGGCTGTCCTGTGCATTGCAGTCAGGTGTTTAGCAGCATCTCAGGCCCACTAGATGCCAGTAATACCCCCTCGTCATGACACTTCAGAATGTCTCCAGACCTAGCCCAGTGTTGCCTGGGGGAATCCCTGCAGGTGAGAACTGCGCTGCATGGACGGCCTCCCATGGGCAGTCATCTCCATCCATCTTGTCCACTAAGGTCGAGGTCATGTGTCCTCCTCCGATTTGGCTTCAGTGTCTACCTCACATCCTGCCTCTTATCCCCCAGACTCTCTGGGCTTCCACTGCCTCTCTGAGGCCCTGCGGTTGCCGCATTTAATGGGACAGCGAGTGTAAAGTTCCCGGCGTGTCGCCAGGCATGCAGGAAATGCTTGGCAGTCAGTAGCCACTGCTGCTGTCAGGATAGCACTGGTGGGGGAAGGATGCATCATCCAGTTACTCTGACTTTGCTCATAGTTGCCCGCAGCTCCACCCACGGTCTCGCGGGCCCAGGCATGCCTTGTGGGCCAGCCTCTCTCCCTCACCATCTGACTTCCCCCAGAGTGACTCACTCTCTCCTTCCATCCACAGCATTTCTCTCCTCCAGCTCTCAGGACGTACAGCTGCCAGGAGCCAGGGCAAGGCCACACCCTCTGCAGAGCCTGCCCTACCTGCCCTTGACTTTCCCCTTCTCTGCAGGGAGCTGGCCACTAGGTCACAACTGTCTCTAAACAGGGCGACGTCTTCACAGCCTTTCTCCCCACAGGTGCCCAGACCAGCTCCTCACATTAGTGCCGTGCAGCGTGGGGCTTCCTCAGGGTGGCGGGATTCTGGTGGCTCGTGTGCTTCATGGGTTTGTGGGGTGGGTGGGCCCTGACTCCAGAGCCCAGCTCTCTGGGTCTGTCCAAGCCATGGGGTGTGCGTGAAGCATGGGCCTGCCTGTGCCCCACTTCCACACCTCCCGGTCCCGCCCTTGGCGTCCCAGCCCCTGCCAGGGGACTCAGCCCTGTCCACTGTGTCCTCCATGAGTCCTGAGTCTTTTGTGAGCGGCGTGGTCCGCGCGCACCTGTGTGCACGTGCGTGTGCGTGGGGCACAAGAGTCTTGTCTCGTTTCCGTGCTGTGTGGGCAGATGAAGGTTGGCCTGTTTTTACTCTCTCTGTGTTTCTCCTTGTCTTTTTTTTATTCCCTCCTCATCCTCATCGCACTCTGCCATCAACCCAAACTCTCATCTCTCAGATCAGCGAGAAGGTTGGTCCTTTTCACTTCTTATCCATCTACAGTTCTCCCGTCGATGGGATGCTCCCGTCTGTAGGGACCAGCGGGCACGGCCAGCTCCCTTGGGCTCGCTCCGGCCTGGCCTGCCCGCTAGTCGGGCTCTGCTGTCTGTTGTTTGGGCTGACAGGCGGGCAGGACCGGCGTGGGTGGGCAGGTCCCCCTGCCCCGCATGTTCCTGCTGCTTGGGTCCCTGATACACCTTGTGTCTGCATGTTCCCTTAGTTGGGCTACCCTGCAGGGTTGGGCGAGTCTGGTACATGGCACGAAGCTGCCCTTCACCTTTGTGCCCGGGCTAGGCCAGCTGTCTGTTCCAGGTGAAATTCAGGTGTGGTTGTGGGAGTTAGGAGCTGAGGTGCTTTATGTGTACCTGTGGGCCTTCCAGTCACTTAATTCCACGTTTGCCTCAATGTTGTGTTATTGAGCTCAGCTGAAACCACTGGGAAGACAAAGGGAAAAGGCTCATCTGGAAGGAGCTCACCCCCTCAAGGTCATGCAGCCCAGGACAGAAGTCCTGCAGCCCTGGTGTGCCTACTGAGCCTAGTGTCCGTGGCCTAGGATGGTAGGTGGTATCATGGCTCACCGAGGATGTCTCCTACCCTCTTGCCTCTTTCCTCTCTGGCCAGATCCAAACGAAAAGCTTCCCACCTGCCCCAGGCCCCTCTCTCTGCCCAAGTCTGCCAGACAGCTCCCATTTCCTCAGCCCCATGCTGGGTCACACCTTGAACAATCAACTGCAGCTGTGAGGCCCACTTGGGAGCCCTGAAGAGGCCCTGTCCCAGCCACAGGTTGGAAAGGGCTTCCTGGAGACTCCGTTCCAGCCCTTCCCAGAGCAGACTCACATGGGCTGTTCTCTGCCCACCCGCAGGGGCTAGCGGTTCTTTCTGTGTCCCGTGGTCTGAGTGGTAGAGGAGGCCCAAGGAGCTGAGCTGGGCCACCTGGTCCCCTCTGAATCATCTCTGTGGCTTGAGTTTCCTCCATGAGGGAGAGGGAGCCCGTTGAGAGGAGGGCTGCAGCCTCAGCTCAGATATCAGCCCTGAGCATCCATCCATATGCACTCCTGAGCTCTGGGGCATTTGGGTTACAGCATTTCGCTGACCGGGCGATCTGCCCGTGCAGTCAGAAAACAGCCATCAGCAGACAGCGCAGCCTGCAGCTGCCTCCCTATATGCCCTTTTCCCCCACCCTCCTGGTCCCTTGTCCCTTCTCCTCCCCCTCAGTGGTCCCCCCAAAAATAAGCACGGACACAAATATTTAACAGGAAGGCAGAAATGAGTTTCTAAATATTCCGGGGGGATTTGCTGGGCTGGTAATTTGTTTGGCACTGATAATTACATCTTACATTTTTCCAGCTTTACTTAAAACTGTGCGCCGAGTGCGCCGGCATTTAATTACTGCTCTGCGGCAGCCACGAGGTTATTTATTAAAGAGTTATTTTATCTTGATACAGTGGATCCTGCCCCTTTATCCCCTCCTTAATGTTGTGTTATTTTCATCAGAGAAATTTCCTCGAGTGAATGCAGATTGCGGGGCAGCCTCCCCCTGCTATTAGGCTGTCACTCCACTGAATGCCGGTGTCTCCAGGCGCCGCCCCGCCCCATTATAGGGGTTGTCAGCGCAAATAATTAGACTTAAAAGTTACAGCTAAAATATAATCCAGAAATGGCAAGGCCCTGTTTTGGAAACTGTCTATAAAATGTCAGCACTCAGGATACATGAGGAACAGTAAGAGACTGGCATTGTTGGAGCTCAAGATTAGACCCTAAGTGCATTTTTTCCCAGCTCTGGGTTTTCCTTCCCTGCTGTTGCTTCTGTCAATAGACTGAGTCCAGGGTGAGTCCTGTCCCTTTTGGAGGCCTCGTGTCTGTGTTAGCAGGAAGAATGACAGTGGGGCTGCTGTAGCGAGGCGCCAGCCCCTCTGGGCTGTGGGACTGGGGATGGTTGTCCAAGCAGGACCAAGATGCATGGCCCCACGGGCATTGGCGACCCCAGAAGGTTGTCTCTCGCCTCTCGCCATGTGGCTGAAGCGCACTGTCCTTGTGAAAGCGTCAGGGTTCGCACACCCAGGAGTGTCTGGGCTGGAGGCCCTTGCCTGCTGCTAGGGATGACAGTGGAACAGAATACCTTGTCCTCCAGGGACTTTCGGGGGTCAAGTCCAGTCAGCTTTCCACACTGCTTAGGTTGGAACCCAGGGTTTATTGATCAAGGACCTACTTCCTTTTCCTGGGGCTCTTTGTTCTTATGTCAGGGATCTGACCAGAACCCAAGATTCTGCCACTGACTGGGGTCAAGCTTGCAGCCGAGAGCTCTCACCTGACACAAGCTCTCTACGTCCCACCCATGTGCCACCTGGAGAGCCTTGGCTAACCCAGAAACCAACACGCTTCAGAAGCTTGTCCCTGGAGTCACCTAGGTGTCTCTTTTCAGCCCTGTCAGCCAGGGCTCAAAAGGGCATGCACTTTTCACCAGGCAGACCGACTTAGTACCTGGATAAGCTCGGGCATGTCACTAAAGTATCAGTCTTTTTAAAAATCCCCACCCAAGGATATTTTCCTACTGATAATTAGAGTGGAAGAAAGGGAGGAGGAAGGAGGAAGGGCGGGAGGGTGGGGTTGGGGGGTGGGGGAGAGGGTCAGGGATCGAGCCTGCAACCGAGGTATGCACCCTTGACCGGGAATTGAACCCAGGACCCTTTGGGCCGAGGGCCGAGGCTCTAACCACTGAGAAAGCCGGCGAGGGCTGAAATAGCAGTCTTAAGCCAGTTCCCTTGTCTGTAACTGGAGGTGATAGCCATGGGAACTTTTAGCACATAGCAGGTGCTCAAGAGCGGAGTTTCCCTTCCCTGAAGTGCCACGAGCGAAGACGAGATGAGGCAGCCTCTGGCTGAGAGTAGAGAAGATTTGGTCAGTTAAAACTGCCCCCCTGTGCTGTGCTGGACCCTGGACCCTCTACAGGCCTGGGCCTGGTCTGCACACAGACCTGCCTGCGCCTCTGCTCCTCTGGCCTGCTCCTCAGGCCTAGCTCCAGAGGGCAAGGGGTGCCCGCACCACCAGGCTGCCCACTGCACCTTTCCATGTCTCCTGACCTCACTTTTGTGCCATCGGTGGAGCGTGCTCAAAGGGAGCTGTGTCGTGGCTTCCTCTTGCCAGCCAAGGTCCAGGGTCCACTTGTTCTCTGCCACACAAAATTGCTCTTCCTGTGACCTGCTGTAGTCATTCGGTGTAGACTCCCAGCTTTAGGACAAATGGCAGAAACCCACTTATATGAGCTTAATCAAAACAAGGAAACTCTCTAGCCTTACCAAACTGAAAAAAGTAGAAGTAGGTTTGGTGTCAGGCAGGGCTGGATCCAGGTATTGAAAGTTTGGGTGGGCATTTGTCTGCCCTGTCTCTTAGCTCTGCTTTCTTCTGTTAGTTCACAAGCAGGTCCTCTCATCTTGTGAAAGATGGTCCCCAGTCCCCTAAGCTTAGCCACCACAGTAGAGAAAGAAAGTCGCTCTTCTAATCATTTTTGCAGACGTCTAAAGACTGCATGGTATTAGCCTGGTCTGGGTCACATGCCCCACATGGCAAGAACGGGTTGGCTCCCCTAGAGGAAATGAGGATGCCAGTTCTAGAAGGTAGAATGGTAAATGTCTATGAGACACGCTGAGACCCCAGTGACCCTGGGGACACCGAGGGAAACGAGCAAGCCCGTGACATTGGTCATTCCTGGCCCACTCAGGGGACTGGCAGTGTTTCTGTTCTGTCTGGAGGCCTCAGAGTGAGGTGGTGTAGATGGAGTTGAGGTCGGGGCTGGGTAAGGTAGGGTCCTGTTACTCTGGGCTGAGGAGTCAGAGGGGAACCATGCAGGAGTTTTTTAACAGGGAAGTGATGTGAGCAGATTTGTGCCAACTGTTTGTTGGAAGCCAATTATGGGAGGGGGCCTGGGGGACGACACGGAAGGAAAACAGTGAGGAACCCAATGCTGCAATCCAGAGAGAGATGGTGTGGCTTAGACCTTGGGATACCAGTTGCCGTGGATTTGGAGAGCAATTAGTGGGTCTGAAAGACATTTTAGGCAGTGCGATAATAGGGCACGGTGATTTATTTACTGGATATCTGGTCCCTGGGCCGCAGCTTGACCCTGTGCAGGGAAGTCAGAGGTTGGACCAGGTGGTCTCTGCATTTGTTTCCAGCTCTGATTCTGTGGCTTTAGGCTGTGTAAGCAGCAGAGCCTGAAACGCATAGTGGAGGTACTCCTGGTGGGGCATCATGGTCTTGCATGCCAGGGCTCCCCAGCAAGGGTCCTCTGAGACCCGCACTCTCGGTGGTACCCTCTGGTCATTTAGCCTTGCTGCCTGCCTTCTCCAGCCCTGTCTGCAGGGGTGCCCATGAAGGACACACCTAGCCTCTGCCCACCAGCTGCATGACCCGTCTGCGTGCCAAGCATGCCTGCCCATGGCTAGGTCTTGCCTGCCTTCCCTCTCTGCATGTTCCGAATGTCTGTGCCAAGCTTGCAATTTGGGGGCGGGGAGGTCACTGGGCTGCACCTTGGACTGAGAAGCTCAGAACAGCTTCTGATCTGCGGAGCCCAAGGCTGGAGGTTGTGGCCAGACACAGCCACCCTCCCCCTTGAGATCCTGTTCATTGGCGTGGAAAGCCGTCTGCTCGGCACCCTCATCATGTTACTGCCATCATCATGCCCATCCTGCCCGTGGACCACGTCCCTGGCCCTACCCGACCCTTTGCCCCTGCCCAGGCCCTCCTGAGGGGCAGCCCCTCCAATTGAGTTCCTCGGCTGTGCCTTGAACATGGCTGAGGTCCCGGCAGGTGGCATGCCACTGCCTTCGTCTCTTCCCCTTGGGCTTGGAGGTAGAGGCACTCCCAGACTGACCCTCTGCCCTGCTCCAGCCATGCTCCAAGGACCCTTTACCTTAGGGTGCCTGGACTTCTCTCACTAGTGCCCCGCTCGCCCCTCTGGAGACCCTTGGTGGGGGTGGGGGAGGGGTCAGGATCAGGTAGGGGCAGGCACTGGAAGGTGACCCAGATTCTGGCCTTGAGGAGACCTGGCCTTTGCGCTGAGTCCCTGTGTGACCCTGGGCAGATGGACTCTTCTGGGCCTCAGTTCCCTAGGCTGTAAAATGAGAGCTTGGTTGTGGAATCTCTCGTGTTCCAGACAGTCCCTGAGTGTAGGTGCTGCTTCTAGCCTGAAAGTGGGGTGGGAGGTGGTAAGCCAGGGTCCAGGGACTCCGCCCCTCCTATCTCTGAGATGGGATTGGCTCTGACAAGAGGGGTTTCCTGGATGAGGGGCCCCTGCCCTTCCATCCTCCTGTATCTCCTGCCCAGCCTGTGAGTGCCTCTCTCCTCCTCCCGCAGTGCGCCGTGTGGCTCCTCGTTTCTCCATCCCTCCCACTAGCCAGGAGGTGATGCCGGGCGGCAGCGTGAATCTGACGTGCGTCGCAGTGGGCGCCCCCATGCCCTATGTGAAGTGGATGATGGGGGCCGAGGAGCTCACCAAGGAAGACGAGATGCCAGTTGGCCGCAACGTGCTGGAGCTCAACAATGTCGTGCGTTCCGCCAACTACACCTGTGTGGCCATCTCCTCGCTGGGTATGATTGAGGCCATGGCCCAGGTCACAGTGAAAGGTGAGTGCCAGGGTGCATGGCTGCTGTAGGGCCGGGCCGGGCCAAGTCATTCTCTCTCCTGGGTGCATCAGCTCTGGGGTCCTCCTGGCCCTCAGTAGTGGAGGGAGGGGTCTTTGTTAATAGTCTCAATAATAATAGCTAGCAGGTACTGAGTCCTGAGGGCAGATGCCAGGCTGAGAAGTACAGATTACATTATTCAGTCTCATTGTCACCCTGGGAGGTAGATACTCTCATCATCCCCTTTTACAAGAGAAGAAACTGACATGCAGGGTCCACAGAGTAATAATGGAGCAGCCACTTGAACCCTGGGAGGTCTGACTCCACAGCACGCCCTTCTAACCCTGCGTAGCGCCACACTTGGGTTTCCCATCCTCTCAGCAAGAAGGATGTGAAGTAAGATAAATAGTAGCCAAGGAGGATGTTGGCTCCCGGGAGCCCTGAAATAGGCACTCATATATAGCAGCCCCCTCGGTGCGCCCGGCTTTCACTCTGCCCCCTCTGGCCCTCTCCCTCCCTCCTGCAACTTAAGTGATCTGTGTAACGTACAGCAGGATCGTGCTGCTCCCTTTGAAGACAGGGAGAGAGCCTTCCAGTGTCTCCTCATGGCTTTTAGGATAAAGACCAGGGATCCCCACTGCAGCCTCCTCGCTGCTGCCCACCCCACGCTCATGCTCCGGGCTCCTCACCCAGCCCTGGCCATCGCTGGCTCCATCTTGTTCTCTGGGTCTCAGCTCTGTGAGAACTTCCCTGGTCACCCCATCTAAGGAGATGCCCTGGATTTTTTCCCATCTAGCACCTTGCTCTCTTCTGTCCTTGCACATACCAGAATCATCATCAACGTGTTGATTGTGGCTCTCACACTGGAATTTTTTTTTTTAATATATTTGTATTGATTTCATAGAGGAAGGGAGAAGGAGAGAGAGATAGAAACATCAATGATGAGAGAGAATCATTGATGGGCTGCCCCCTGCACACCCCCTACTGGGGATCAAGCCCACAACCCGGGCATATGCCCTTGACCAGAATCGAACCTGGGACCCCTCAGTCCACAGGCTGATGCTCTATCCACTGAGCCAAAGCAGCTAGGGCTCTCACACTGGAATGTAAACTCCATGAAAGCAGGACCTGTCTGTGTGATACGTGCCCTTGCCCCTAGCATAGTTCCTGACACTCAATAATCATTTGTTGAATGTTGACTGTGGACCTGGAACTTCTCTATCTTTAATTTCAGCCAAGTCACTGGGCCTGTGCGGCCAACAGCCCATCGCTCTTTCTAAAGCCCAGGGCTACTCCCTGAGGAAATACCTCCCCCTCCCCAGCCTCTATTACACATAGGGACCAACAGGTGAGCCCAGGCAAGCTGCAGAGCAGGTTCCTACCCCCCAGCCTGTGTGGCTCCCATCTGCATGGGTCCCGGGCAGGCAGCGTCACGTCTGGGTCTGATTGTCAGATGAGTCACGGGCTGACTTGAGGATCCAGGGAGTCCCAGAGTGACGTGTCTAGACACAAGGACCCAAGGCCCCTGGAGGCACTGACAGACACCATCCCCGCTAGGTGCCCTCAAGGACGTTCCTGGCCATTCTTAAGGTGGGCTGTGGGGGTCAACTACATTTGGGTTAGATGACCCCCAAGAACAGGGTTGGCCCCTGAGGTCATGACCTCAGGTAACCCTGAGCCTCCCACTTTGTCCCCAGCTTTGCCGAACCCTCCAATTGACCTTGTGGTGACAGAGACAACGGCCACCAGCGTCACCCTCACCTGGGACTCTGGGAACTCAGAGCCTGTGTCCTACTATGGCATTCAGTACCGTGCATCGGGCGTGGAGGGCCCCTTCCAGGAGGTGGACGGTGTGGCCACTACTCGCTACAGCATTGGCGGCCTCAGCCCTTTTTCAGAATACGCCTTCCGTGTGCTGGCAGTGAACAGCATTGGGCGAGGGCCACCGAGTGAAGCGGTGCGGGCGCGGACAGGAGAGCAGGCACCCTCCAGCCCACCGCGCCGTGTACAGGCGCGCATGCTAAGTGCCAGCACCATGCTGGTGCAGTGGGAACCACCTGAGGAGCCCAATGGCCTCGTGCGGGGGTACCGCGTCTACTATACTCCTGACTCCCGCCGCCCCCTCAGCGCCTGGCATAAGCACAACACAGACGAGGGGCTCCTCACCACTGTGGGCAGCCTGCTGCCTGGCATCACCTACAGCCTGCGCGTACTGGCCTTCACCGCTGTGGGCGATGGCCCCCCCAGCCCCACCATCCAGGTCAAGACACAGCAAGGAGGTAGGTGGGAGCAGCATGCTGTCTGGAAGGCCCTGGCAGAGCAAGGGCCGGGGTGGGCCAAGGCTGTGGTGGCACCTACTTCCACAGACTGTGTACTTGGGGTTCAGGGAGGATGAGGGCCTGTATTCCACACATGCATGGTCCCTTGGAATGCAGGGTAAGGGTGTGGGGGGTAAAGATCTGCCTTCCCCTGCCTCCTTCCCCTGGGTGCCCTGCCCTCGGGGAGACAGGTGAGGCTGATGGTGCCTGGCATGGGGTGTTGCAGTGCCGGCCCAGCCCACGGACTTCCAGGCTGAGGTGGAGTCCGACACCAGGATCCAGCTCTCATGGCTGCTGCCCCCGCAGGAGCGGATCATCAAGTATGAGCTGGTGTACTGGGCAGCAGAGGATGAAGGCCAGCAGGTGAGTGCCCAGCAAGGACAGGAGGAGGGAGGAGGGCTTCTGGTCCCTGGGGGTCTGTGGTGGGCTTACCCGGGCAGGCCTTTCTAGATTTGTGTAACCCCTGAGGTCCTCCTTGGGGCTCTGTGGCTTATGCAGCCTTTACGGTTCTTAGTCTTTGTCACCCTGTGCTGGGGGCAAAGTCACTAGGTCTGTCCTTGAGTGTCCCAGGCTGTGTGGCTCACATGACACTGGCAGAGCCCTAAATTTCCCCTGGGGCTACATGTCCCAGGTGTTCCCCTGCCCATGTGTCCCTTGTGTGGTCCAGGTGGCCATGTGGCATGGAGCCAACACCGGAGCCACACTGGCTCCAGAGGGGTCAGCTGCACCCATGTTGGGGAACAGCCTCTGAGTGACCTTTGAGGTCAGAGCAGTCAGTGCGTGCTCCCTGCTCTTCCAGCACAAGGTGACCTTCGATCCTACCTCCTCCTACACCCTAGAGGACTTGAAGCCCGACACGCTGTACCACTTCCAGCTGGCCGCCCGTTCTGAGATGGGGTTGGGCGTCTTCACCCCCACAGTTGAGGCCCGCACGGCACAGTCCAGTAAGTGTCTTCTGAGACTGCTGCGTGCTGCAGCTGGGCTGGGACACACACACACACACACACACACCCTCCCCCTTGACCAGGCAGGCGGTCAGGTCAGCTGGGCCCTGGACTGGACTCTGGTCTGGGCTTCATAGAGAGGGACAGGTAAGTGCCCTCTAGTCTGTCCAGGTGGCAACTGCACTCCTTGCTTCCTGCCTGACTTCTGTCCCTACCACGCCCCCTCGCCCCACCCAGGTAAGTTCTGTGTCTGTAACTCATCTCCTTCCTCCACCCGCCTCTGCGTTGGTCACACTAGCTGACTAGGAAGTCCTCAGCGGTGGGACCACTACACTCGCTGTGCCCAGACCAGCCATCGCCCTCCCTGTATCCCCACATTTCATCTCCTCATCACCCTTATTCCCGCCCTCATGCCCCCACCATGTGAGAATGGGGCCATTTGACTGAGCGTGTCCCTGTGCCTGCACTGCGACCACATAGCTATCTGTGTGGGACCATCCGCAGGGCTGTTGGTGATAACTTGGTGGCGTTGTGTATTGCTGACTCCTGCATGAGTGCGTCTGGCTCCGTGAGTGTGTGTGTTACCACATCTGACCACCTGACTGTGCAGTCCTGCAGGTGTGTGTCAGTGAGTCTATGCCCCTGTGATTGAGTCTGTAAAGCTCTTCTTAGGATTGGGACCCAGTAAGTGTGTCTCTGGGTCTCTGACCCCTGACCCTGTCGATGGGTCTCTGCAGCTCTCCTGATGACACACCATGGGACCACAGCTGTCTGGTCACGTGGCCACAGCAGGCCATTGTCCACGAGGCTCTGTGTGATAGCGGTGCTGTGGGTATGTGGCTGGATGGGACTGTGGCGTTGAGACAGGAAGCATGTGTGATAACCATAAAGCACGGCAGCGTCTGTGAGAGGTCCATGTCACAGCAACTACACACATGTGCCAGTGATGTCAGGAAGCCACGTTTGATGTGATGTTCATGGATTTATTCCACAAGCACCCCTTGTGCTCCTGCTGGGGGCCAGGCCCCATACACAGTGCAGGTCTGGCAACACGACCCTGGCACAGCCTCTGCCCACGGGAATCCTAGTCCGGTGGGGCAGACCTCCGTTAAACCCGCAGTTATCCAAATGAGCTTTTAATTACGTCTGTGTAAAGTGCTATGGAGGAGACAGACAGTGGAGAGATGGTGGGACGGGAACCTCATCTGGTCTGCGGGTTCAGGGAGGGCTCCCTGGGGAGACACAAGGCCTCAGGCAGGGGGTCAGCAGGTGCCAAGGCCCTCAAGGAGATTGGTGTTTGGTTGTGGTCAGGGGCGAGCAGCAGGCCAATGTGGCTGGAGCAGCAGCCAGACCACGGGGACAGAAGACAGGTGGGAGTGCTGACTCTGAGTGGCTGCTGCATGCGAATGCATAGAGTTGTCTGACAGGATGCCAGGGACCAGTGAGGAGGCTGTGCAGCTGTTGGCAAAAGACAGCGGCTCAGGTGAGGTGTTGGGGTGGATGTGCAGGCTGTCTGGGATGCTGACTGGCCAGGATCTGGTGATGGATGAGTCTGGGGGCTGAGTGGGAAACATCAGTGAAGCCTCTGTTTCTGATGTGTAGACCTGGGAGGAGGGTGGTAGCTCTCCTGAGGGGAGGCAGCAGGACAGAGAAGCAAGCACTCAAGCTCAAGATAATATGCTCCATCCGCTTGGCAGGCTGCCAGAACCCGGGTGGAGATGGAGGGCCCGGAGGTGGGAGGAGGTCCAAGAGAGAGGGGGTGTTGGAGGTGGAAGAAGAGAGTTTCAAGAAGCAGGCCAGGTGTTGCTGCTGAGAGGTCAGGACCAGAGGAACGGGGAGGAATGGGTCTGGAAAAGAATGTTGGTGGTTTGAGGGACTGAAGCCGATTGGATTTCACAAGGCATGACGGGAGGTAAGGACAGAGACGGAAAGCTCAGACGTCGATGTTTAGTCAGGAGGAAGGGGACCACTATAGCTGGTGGGACATGGGGCTGAGGACGGGACTTGTCTTCTCTAATGGGGAAGTCTTAAGCATATTTAAGTACTACTGGAAGGGAAAGGGGAATGGGAGGCTCGGGAAGGGCAAGGGGCAAAGCTCAGGTGCTGGCGTGATTGGCCTCGGGCAGGAAAGGGAGGAAAGGAGAGAATGCAGTTTGTTGGTGGATGTGGTAGCAAGAGGTGGGTGGAGCTGCTTTGGGGAAACTGATTTTCTCTGCAGAGTAGGAAAGGGGGTCATGTGAGCCAGAGGTTTGAGGGGCATGGAGGAGGTTGAAAGTACTCTGTCACATGGCAGAGTGAGGTCGACAGGAAATAGACGGTCAGGCAGCGTGGAGTGCCCAGGCGAGGCCATGGGGATGGGATCAGAGGCTGCCACCCTGACTGGCCAGGTGGCTCTCTCTCCCGCCCCAGTGCCGCCGTAGAGAAGGTGGAGAGTTAGGTTCATTCAAAGCTTGGTGCAGGCCAGACAGGAGCATGGGACAGGAAGAGGGCGAGGGAGTTGGGGTGTTGGTAAGATGGAGGACTTCAGTGTCATGCTGAATGCTAAGGACGGTAAGGATGGCAGTTGATGGACAGAGGTCTCCAGCGGGTAAAGAGCAGGCACAGTGCTGGGGGCCTTGAGCAGCTGGGCTGGGAAAAGAGGTGAGGTCTGCAAGGGAGCGTTGGAGCCACGGTTTGGGAGGTGGGGCTGTTCCCGGTCGTGGCATAATCCAGGGCATGAGCACAGCAGTGCTGGGGAGGAGAAAGCCTTGGAGATGCGGAGGCTGTGAAGTCATGTGGACAGGGGTGGTGGCAGTACTTGAGATGCAAGGAAACCCATGCGGTGGCAGCAGTCCCGAGTGGGAATAGGGTCTGGAAGTGTCACTGGGAGCAAGGAAGGCACCGACGTGCCTCCTAACCCCCAAGGAGCCCATTGAGAGAGCACCTTTCTCAGGTACTTTTTCTCCAAACTACCCCGGGGCCATTGTCCTCCTTTGCATCTGGCCTCCAGTCTTTGTGTCACCTGTGGCTCTGGCACAGACACCTGTCCAGGCAGGCACAGGCCAGGGGCATCCTGGCTCCAGAAGGGCCATTGGAGCCTCTTGTCCTCGAAGAGAAGAGCTGTGTGCAGTTGTGTGCTCAGGGTGGGGGTGGCATGGCCCCATGCTTGTGTGTGCCTGATGCTGTGTGTGTTTTGGGCGAGACACCATATGTGTGTGAGGCACTGTGTTAGAGCCCCATATGCGTGAGAGACACCATATGTATGTGTGGGAGATACCGTTTGTGTGTGTGTGTGAGAGAGAGACTCAGCTGGCGTGCATATGCCTATGGTCCAGGGGTAGCCAGGCTTTCTGGCAGCAGTGGCTGTAGTCTGCCTGGGGGGCCCTAGGATAGCCATTGCCCCTCAAGGAATGACCTGCCTGGGTGAGTTCCCCTCCTCTGTGACTTGTCACTGTGCCTGTGACCCCCCTCCATCTGCCTGCTTCCCCCCATTTGTCTTCCCCAGCCCCCTCCGCCCCTCCCCAGAAGGTGACCTGTGTGAGCACGGGCTCCACCACAGTCCGGGTAAGTTGGGTCCCACCGCCGGCCGACAGCCGCAACGGCGTTATCACCCAGTACTCGGTGGCCTACGAGGCGGTGGACGGCGAGGACCGCAGGCGGCAGGTGGTGAACGGCATCAGCCGCGAACACTCCAGCTGGGACCTGGTGGGCCTGGAGAAGTGGACGGAGTACCGGGTGTGGGTGCGGGCGCACACGGACGTGGGCCCCGGCCCCGAGAGCAGCCCGGTGCTGGTGCGCACCAACGAGGACGGTAGGCAGCGACACCAGGGGGAAGGGCGGGGAGGGAAGCCTGCAGCCGGGGCCTTTGTCTCTCACAGGCCCAGGACTCCTCTTTCCGGTGTAGGTTTAATGTCCAAAACTGGGGAGATGTAGCTTATGGGATAGCCTATGCCCAAATCCCAGCCTTCGGGGCTAGGTCCAAGGCAGCCAGAGCCTTAAAAGGCTAAGATGGAGGAAGTAGCCCCCCTCCTCTGAGATTTGAGAGATGAGGACCAGGAAGATTGGTGCCGGAGACACTCAAAACACAGTCAGGGAGACTCCACCTGGCCTGGACATTGGCATGATCGGGGGCCCCAGGAGGAGATACAACAGGCTGTGCTGACTTTGGGGTCATCAAAGACCTCTCCTCTCCCCAAGTGAGGTAGCCCTAAGCCAGAGGGGCCACAGGGTCCTGGGTTCTCCCCGCTGCCAGAGCCCTCCGTGTTCCTCTCCAGGGACAGGAAGTCTGAGGAAGCTATATCAGGGCCTCTCCTGGGTCAGTGGGGTGCAAAGGCAAGGCCCTGGAGTGTGCTGTGCCCGCCTGAGCCAGGACCCATACCACCAGGCCTGACTTCCTTGTCTCCCTGATCCCCAGTGCCCAGTGGGCCACCACGGAAAGTGGAGGTGGAGCCACTCAACTCCACCGCCGTGCACGTCTCCTGGAAGCTGCCCGTCCCCAGCAAGCAGCATGGCCAGATCCGAGGCTACCAGGTCACCTATGTGCGGCTAGAGAATGGTGAGCCCCGTGGCCCACCCATCATCCAGGATGTCATGCTGGCTGAGGCCCAGGTACGCCCCTGGGAGATGGTGGGGTGGGAGGGTGGGCGAGACCAACATGCTGGCTTCCTCTCAGGAGCCCAGGTTTGCTCCTTCCCCTGCCTGCTCTCAGAGGGATGGTGGCACTGAGACCAGGAGGTTAGGGCTAGGTTCCAGAAATAGGCCCTGCCAGCCCCCTCTGCCCTGGTGACAGTCCTGGCCTGGCAGTTACCTCTGTGGCTCAGCCACCAGCACTAGCACTAAATAGCTCTGTCTCCACAGACCCACGCCTCCGCTGTCACTGCTTCCTGGGCTTCAGCCCCTCCAGGTTCTCCTGTGAACCTTCACTGTCACATTAGGCTAGGCCAGTGGTCGTCAAACCGCGGCTCGCGAGCCACATGCGGCTCTTTGGCCCCTTGAGTGTGGCTCTTCCACAAAATACCACGTGCGGGCGCGCACATACAGTGCGATTGAAGGAGTACCCTAATTAAGTTAATAACAATGTACCTACCTATATAGTTTAAGTTTATTTATTTATTTTTTAATATATTTTATTGATTTTTTGCAGATAGGAAGAGAGAGGGATAGAGTGTTAGAAACATCGATGAGAGAGAAACATTGATCAGCTGCCTCCTGCACACCTCTTACTGGGGATGTGCCCGCAACCAAAGTACATGCCCTTGACCAGAATCGAACCTGGGACCCTTCAGTCCACAGGCCGACGCTCTATCCACTGAGCCTAACCGGTTAGGGCTATATAGTTTAAGTTTAAAAAATTGGGCTCTCAAAAGAAATTTCAATCGTTGTACTGTTGATATTTGGCTCTGTTGACTAATGAGTTTGCCGACCACTGGGCTAGGCTTTTGAGATGTACCTTCCTCCTAGACAGTGCTGAGCTGGCCAGCTACTGCTCCCACAAGGGCCGGGAAAGCTCTCCTGGGCAGTCTTCTCCCCCAGCTTGGCCCTTGGCCATTGCCGAGTTCTATGAATGGCCAAGCTGGGATGTTGCTCTGTGCCAGGCCCCCAGGAGGATGGCTCAGTCCCTTATGCTTACTCTCAAGAGCTGGGCCTGCCAGCAAGCCTCACATCTCCCTCTGTATTCTGTCCTGAGGGAGTGATGATTCTGCCCCTGAGCTTGGGGTGAGGTCTCTGGGGTATCCTCAGCACTGGATTGCTGTTCAGATGAAGAACCTGGGGTCCTGGGAGGTGATGTGAGTGGTCCAGAATTCCCAGTAAGTAGGTGGCTGAGCTTGGATAAGAAACCAAGTCTCTGGAGTCCTGGGGAAAGGGCTGTAATTGCTATTGCAAGCTCCCTCCCAAAATATTCTGCTGAAAAGACCTAACATCTGGCATGTTGTGCTCTCCGCATCTCCCTATCTAGAATCAGGGCCTTCAGGGAGCCAGCCTCAGGAAAGGAGCCCTGCTTCCCTCCAGAACCATGCACCCTCCCCATCCAGCTTCCCACCCTACCTGGGCTGGGATCAGAGCAGAGGTGCAAGCACTTGCCCTGCTCTGCTTACTGGCGCTCTCACCCACATAGACAGGGGCCTTCATGCCTCCTGCTAGGCTCCGCCCTCTGAGCAAAATTCCTTTTTCCCCAGAAGATACCCTCTTCTTCCCCTCAGCCTGTCAAGTGCAGAGAGAACAAGGGGGTGGAGGAGGCAGGCATGTGTACCCGCCACATTCCTGGGGCAGGTTGAGGGCTCCTCCTGGAGCCTCAGTGGACACACCCACCCAGAAACATCCCGGGAATGGGCTCTCTCCAGCCCCTCCCGCCCTAGGGGCCAGCAGCACAGCTGCAGCCAGTGGGGTTCTGGAGAAGCCACTTCGGGTGCCCCCTTCTGGTCCCAGGTGGTTTAAAGGGAGCTGGGCTGTAGGAGGAGGGACGCTGCCCTCTTGGCCTCAAATATCCTGTGACCTGGGTGGGGGTGGGGGGTTAAACATGAGCTCAGGCTCCAGGGAAGCCCCCATGGGACTGGGTCATTCTGCTCTGAGCTGGTAGGAGAGCAGATGGGGCCTGGTCCCCAGTCTGGCCACAGGGCCCAGCTGTCCCCTGAGTGGTCTGTCAAGGACACCACAGCCTGTCCTTCACCCAGCAGCACCATCTGCTAGGCTCAGGGACCCCATCCATTCTGAAAGAACCATGGGGTATGTGCCCCCGAGAGGGTGTAGCCAGACAGTCTGCTTCTGTGTATGTCTCAGGTTTGGCTCAGTCTCTCATGGTCTCTGACTATACCTCCCTGTGTCCTTCTGTCCCTTTCTCCTGGTCTCCTTCTCCTTTGTGTCTGTTTCTCCCTCTCACTATGTTTTTGTCTGTTTCATTCTCTTCTCGCTCCTTTCCTCTGATCCCTTCCTGTTCTCCTTTCTCTTTATTTTGCTCCACTTGCTTTGTATTTCCCTTCCTCTCTCACTCTGCCTCCAACGCAGGAGAGGTGCCCCGTGAGAACCTCCCTGCCCGGGCCTGTCTGCACAGTGCATGCCTCCCACCAGGCAAGGAGCCTAGAGCAGAGGTGGGCCCAGCCCTGGCTGGTAGGGGCCTGCCAGTGGCCTCCCCCCATATCCTGTCCCACTCTCCTTGCAAGGCCTTTCCAGCAGAGCTTCCCAGAGCAGAAGGAACTGGGCACAGTGCAAGAGGCCAGACCAGCACTGTGAGGATGGTTGGGCTGGGGGACCCATGGTACCTCCATCTTGGAGATGTCACAGACCGTTTCCCTGTGCTGTGCTGTGCTGTCCACCTGCCCATCCCCAGCACTCCAATGCCATAGGATTGCAGAATGGAGACCTGTCCAGCTAGTACACCTACTGCATCATGAACTAAAGAAGAACACAGCAAGAAATAGCAACACTGCCAGCCCTGGCACATGCCTTCCTACCTCGATGAGATCTTAGGCATCCCAGGAAGGAACGGGGGTCTGCGTATTTCCCCGTGCCTGTGGGGCAGGGCTCGGGCTCTGAGTTTGGCATTCACACCTCTGTCCCCTTGCTGTCTGGCCTCCCACCCCCAGCCATGATGCAGCTCTCACTGTCCCCAGGACAGTCCTGCCTAGGATGACTGTATAATCTGTTGTCCCAACCGGGACACTTTTGAAGGTAAAAGGATACCTTTGAGAGTCAGTAATCCTACCATGGTGACAAGCGTAGGCCAAGACTGTCCCGGGCAAACCAGGTTGTGCAGTCACCCTCCCTGCTCATCCCATGGTGTCTTCCTTCCCCTCTGCCTGAGCTGTCCTGCCCCGTGTGGGTGGCCCGACCCTCAAAGAACCTTCAGGTTGCGCTCTCTGGTCCCTCAGTAGCCTGGAGCCCTCCCCTCCTCAGCCCTGACACACGGTTGGGCTCATGAGGCAGTGGCTGGGATATTCAGGTGGAGAGTTGTTTTGGGGTGCACATCTGAGGCCCCTGCCCTCTCTGGGCCAGACTCTCTCCAGGCCAAAGTCTTTCACATCCTGTCTCCCTTTCTCTCCCTCTCCCGCGTCAGTGGCAGCCAGAGGAGTCCGAGGACTATGTAAGTAACAGGTGGCAAATGCGGGCGAAACCTGGGTCAGGCTGGGCTCTTGGGTCACTCCCTCTCTTGCGCCTTTCCTCCCAGCCTGAGCCGCCAAGATCCACAGGGCACCAGCCACATCTGGAGAAAATAGGCATCCTTACAGGAGCCCCGAGCTGAGCTGCCATTGGCGTTCCCTCTAATCCTTACTTCTCGCCTGTTGAGCAGCAATTTCAGGCCAATGTTTGTGATTGACGAGGGCCTGGCCAGACGGGGATGGAGTTAAATCCAACCCTGATCGTTAGGCCTCATTGATCCCTGGAATGAAAAGTCACCTGCTCTGGGCCCAGGCTGGGAGGGGGATCCGGGGAGCCAGGTTCATCATCGGTGCATTCTGGAGTCCCAGCCCTGGGAGACCCTCCAGCTGGGGCAGGAGGGGGCTGCAAGGATTTGGTGGCGGCTGCAGTGACCCATCCGAGGCTCAGAGCTGGAGGGACACCAGGGCTGGTGGTGACAGTTCTGTTCCCAGTGCACGTTGATCCTTCCTTTCTTCCCACTCTTCCCTCTGTGTGGCGTGGCTTAGCCTCCCATGGTTTCTCAACATGTCCGAAAATGATGCCTTGGCTGGACAAGGGCATATGGGCAGGGCCTGCCAAGGCAAGGGACACTGCCTTGGCTGACTTCTCAGGCATCCTTGGGCTGATGGGTTAGTGCATTCCCCAGTGTGGGGGTTCCCTATCCTTGTCTCTCCTCCCTGTCTCAGGAGGCATTGCAGGGCATAAGGTGTTCGTGGAGCCAGTGCCTTGATGGGGGTCAGAATGGGGTCCTGACTTGATCCTGCAGGGTGGTACTTTGGCCCATCCCTCTCCCTTGCTCTGTGGGTGTGCATGGGTGTGTGTGCCAGGAGCCATGCAAGGTGCTGTGTGCGTGCGAGGCCCTGTGTGTCATGTGTGCACAGACCTCACGAGGTGTCATTCACGGTACAATGGAGTGAAAGAACAGTGTGGCCCTTTGTTCTTGTCTGAAAGGAAGAAAGAGCTGTCTGCCCCAGGCGGATCCTGGGACGGGCGGGGTCCTCCTGGGCACACATCCCACCTGCCTGATCCCACCTCTAGCAGAGGCCAGCATTGCACAGCACCCTCCAGGATCTCTGACCCTTTGTGCCCTGGGGACTCCCCACTGGCTAAGAACCGGAGGTGGCTGGCCTGGTCTGGCCTCTCCTTGCTCTCCTGTGATGGGAATGGGCTCCTCCTCCTCCCTTAGGAAACCACCATCAGCGGCCTGACCCCGGAGACCACCTACTCCATTACTGTCGCTGCCTACACCACCAAAGGAGACGGTGCCCGAAGCAAGCCCAAAATTGTCATGACGACAGGGGCAGGTGAGTAAGGGGTCCTGGACAGAGCTGAGGGAGGGGCTGCGAGGAGGGCAGTGCCAGAGCCCAGTGCGTGGTTGTTCAGTCCCAGGCCGGCCCACCATGATGGTCAGCACCACAGCCATGAACACCGCCCTTCTCCAGTGGAACCCACCCAAGGAGCTGCCTGGTGAGCTGCTGGGCTACCGGCTGCAGTACCACCGGGCTGACGAGACAAGGCCCAACACCATAGATTTTGGCAAGGATGACCAGCACTTTACAGTCACTGGCCTGCACAAGGGGACCACCTACATCTTTCGACTTGCTGCCAAGAACCGGGCAGGCCTAGGTGAGGAGTTCAAGAAGGAGATCATGACCCCCGAGGACGTGCCCAGCGGCTTCCCACAAAACCTGCGTGTAATAGGGCTGACTACTTCCACCACGGAACTGGCCTGGGACCCCCCAGTGCTGGCAGAACAGAACGGGCACATCACCAGCTACACCGTGGTTTACCATGACATCAACAGCCAGCAGGAGCTGCAGAACACCACTGCCGACACGCGACTTACTCTCTCCGGACTCAAGCCCGACACCACTTACGACATCAAAGTCCGTGCACATACCAGCAAAGGCGCCGGCCCACTCAGCCCCAGCATCCAGTCCCGGACCATGCCCGTGGAGCAAGGTGTGTGCTGCGGGCATGTAGCTGCACCTGGGGAACTCTGCTGCTTTTGACCCACTGACTTCTGGCGACTGATCTGTGACCCTCCAGTCTCTCATGACCATGACCACTAACCTCTAGCAAATGGGCCCTGCATTCTCCGTGTATGACCTCTGATCTCTGCTGTCTTGACCTACTGACCTCTGCTGTGTGACTCTCCAATCTCTTGTGACCTTGACCCACTGATCTCTTTTGACTGTATCACCATTCTTGGGTATGCGACACTAAATCTCTTGGGGCCACAACCCACTGACCTCTTAATGAACGTGCTGCACTGTCTCTGGTGTTTGGCCACATGCTTCTCATGACCAAAGCCCACTGACCTGTGGCCACTCTGACCTGGTGCCTGTGAGCTCCAGCTTTGACCCAAGCACCCTTGGAGATCCTGACCATGGGTGCCGTGGCATCTGCCAGCTGGGTGCTCACTGTGAGGAAGAGCTGGGACTGGGAGCTGAACTGTGTGATTTGAAGCCGGCTGTGAGTGGGGTTCCTGGTTCTCTGCAACTATTCCTAACCCCTGCACCTCAATAAGTGTCTCTTCCTGTCTGGGAACCTTTCAGGCGCATTCACTCCACCCCAGTTACAACAGCAGCACTGACTCCCTGCTTATGTGTTCCACAGTGTTTGCCAAGAACTTCCGTGTGGCGGCCGCAATGAAGACGTCTGTGCTGCTCAGCTGGGAGGTTCCTGACTCCTACAAGTCGGCTGTACCCTTCAAGGTGGGTAAGGGCCACAGCCAGTCCAGCCTGCATGCGGACTGCACGGCCATAATTCCAGTCCCGTTGTGGGCATATGTATGCATTCGTGGTGCAGGATCCTTCCTGGTTAGGTGTGCGCGCACGAGCTCCATCCTGCAGGCCTGTGACAGGGCACCTCACCCTTTCCCTACAGATTCTGTACAACGGGCAGAGTGTGGAGGTGGATGGACACTCGATGCGGAAGCTGATCGCAGACCTGCAGCCAAACACAGAGTACTCGTTCGTGCTGATGAACCGGGGCAGCAGCGCTGGGGGCCTGCAGCACCTTGTGTCCATCCGCACAGCCCCTGACCTCCTGCCGCACAAGCCAGTGCCTGCCTCTGCCTACATGGAGGACGGCCGCTTCACCCTCTCCATGCCCCACGTGCAGGACCCCTCCCTCATCAGGTGTGCAGACGAGGCCTTGGGGAGGAGGACAGGGCTAGTGACATGGGCATGGCCAATGACAGTCCTGTTTCCTGCTCTGCCCACCCAGGTGGTTCTACATCGTGGTGGTGCCCATTGACCGTGTGGGTGGGAGCATGCTGACACCAAGGTGGAGCACACCAGAGGAGCTGGAGCTGGACGAGGTGCGGGATGGGTCAGGGCAGCACTTACAACAGCCCCGTGGCAGTGGTTAGCTATGGCCCCAGTGGCTCCCCTAAATTGGAATCACTCTCTGGTGGTTCTTGTTGGCAGCCAGGCCCCTCCGGGGAAGAGGGACTCTGAGATGGCTCCCAGGAGTTTCAGAGAACTGGTTTGTGGAGGATTCCCTGAGGAGTTTGCCAAGGATCCCTGCAGTAGGAAAAGGCAGAAACATCTCTGTGGGTCTAGAGAACCTTGAGTTCTGTAGGCTATAGAGGGTCTCCAGCGTCTAGAGTGGAGCCCCCAGGACCTTTGGGATCCTTGTCCTGTCCTAGCAGTGTGGAACCGGCAGAGAGGCAGGTTACCTAGAGGGAAGGAGTGGCATTGCTATTACTGGGTTGGCGGGAAGGAGTGGCATTGCCGCATCTGGTGTCCAGCATTTTTCTGCGAGGAAAGCAGGCTGGGCAGGCTCGGGCCCCTTACACAGACAGTGAGCCCTGGTCTCGGCCCAGGGACACGTGCTCCGGGGCCGGTGTGACTGTGCTCTGCTCTGTCAGCTCCTGGAGGCCATCGAACAGGGCGGCGGGGAGCGGCGGCGGCGGCGGCGGCGGCGGCAGACAGAGCGGCTAAAGCCTTACGTGGCCGCTCAGGTGGATGTGCTCCCTGAGACCTTCACCCTGGGGGACAAGAAGAGCTACCAGGGTTTCTACAACCGGCCCTTGTCCCCGGACCTGAGCTACCAGTGCTTTGTGCTCGCCTCCCTGAAGGAGCCCGTGGACCAGGTCTGCCTGAGCCACCTGGGCCCTCAGCACCCCGAGACCCCAGGCCTGACCCAAGACCAGGCCAGGCTCAAACACCCTGAGATCCCAGGCATGAGGCAGCCCCAGAAACCCCAGACCTACATAGGAGATCGTAAGACACCAGCCTCTAGGATCTAGAAAGCCGGCCTAATCTACCCTAGGGACCCTGTCAGCTGACCAGGCTCTTAGGTCCGGGAGACCAGGCCAAGCCCCAGAGCCCTCTCTCTAGGTTTGGTGGGCAGAGGGTGGGAGATCTCACACTGAGCTCACCACCCATGCTGTTCCTCCACTGGGCCACAGAAGCGCTATGCCGCCAGCCCCTACTCCGATGAGATTGTGGTCCAGGTGGCGCCAGCCCAGCAGCAGGAGGAGCCTGAGATGCTGTGGGTGACAGGCCCTGTCCTGGCAGTCATCCTCATCATCCTCATTGTCATCGCCATCCTCCTGTTCAAGAGGTGAGTATTGTGCTCAGGACTCCAGGGGCGGCCACCTGTCCCCAGACTCTCAGGCCCTCCCTAGGCATGATGCATTTGGGCACAGGGCAGCCATACCAGCCTGCACCCGCCCGGGGCTCAGTGGGAAGCCAGAAAGAGCAGAAGCAGAGTGTGTGCACATATGTCTGTTACCTAGGTGTGACAAGAAGCCGAGGCTTCACAGAGGGCTGGTTCACGTGCATCCGTGGGCGTGTCTGTCCATTAGTCTCTGTTCGGTGGGCGTGAGCATGTCTGTCTCAGATACTGCCCTCTCTTGGTCTCCTACCTTCAGCAGTTCCTCTGCCGCCATTCCTCAATGACTCCCCAGCCTGGCTCTCCCGCTTAGGCCTAGGGAGGTCCAGGCCCGGCTGGAGGCCCACATGCCCACAAATGTTTACTTGGCAGACACTGATTGAGTGCTTGCTGTGATTGCAACATTCACAGCTGCCCCAACTCAGTGCATCTCGAACTTGCCTCGAAACCCTCCTCCCATCGCCCTAATTACCAACCAAACCTGGGTGTCACCCTCACCCTTTCACTCCCTCTCCCTCTACCGTCTCCTGTGAGCCCTCTCCTGAATACCTATGGCTCTACTCCTCCCTGTCCCGCTGGGCTCCCCACGGATCGCACATGCAGGCAGCTGGGGCCTAGCACACAGCACATCTCAGTTCTCTCCTCACCTAGTTGTAGCCACCTGCTCTTGGGGTCCCCCTTCCTATCCTTTAACCTTGCAGCCTGAATGGTATTACCAAAGATTAAAATTTGTCGCCTCAGTTTAAATCTTTTTAGTGGTTCCCAAGATAAACCCTCACCTCAGTGACCTGACAGTCAAACGCCTGGCTAGTGTGGCCCCTGCCACCACTCCCAGACATTGTCACACAACTGATGCAGCTCCCCCGCCGGCTCAGACTGTGCCCCCCTCCACTCTGCAGCTGCCCATCCCTGCCCACCTAGCAGCTGCCATCTCATCCTTTAAGGCTCTCCAGGCCCCACCTCTTCCCCACACTGTCCCTCATCTGCCCCAGCGATAAGGCAGGTGCTGGGCCTGCATATCCAGCACCCAGCACAAGGCTGAGCCCACAAGACACGTCAGTGAGCGCATGTTGGTCTGTGTGTCTGAACACATCTCCATGTATGAGTTCCTGTGTTCTGTGCCCCATCTCTGCCTGCACGCATTGCTTCTTCCCTGAAGAGTTAGCTCCTTCCTCCCAAGGTGAATAGGACGGACTGTCCCGGTCCAGGGCATGGAGACCTCTGGGCAGACCTGAGGAGCGTCCCCACACCCACGCATCCTGCTTCCCACTCCGTCTGGGTCTTGGTGTCTGTCAGGAGAGGCAGCCCCCTCCCCTCTCTGTGGTGCCATGTGGGTGCCATAGGTAGGCCCCACAGTGTCCCCCATGTCCTGAGAGGGCCTGAGTTCTTGGTGGAAATAGTGACCGTTCCTTTCTTCTGTCCTTGCCTGTCTTTCGGGACCTAGTAAACAAGAAAGGTAGGAGTCATTCCTTCTGTCTTCACACGCCTCCCCTTTCACTGATTATCCCGTGCATATTTCGGGCCCAGCAGGGAGGGGCGGTGCTTTGACTGGAAGCGTCCTAGCCTGTGGCTGTCCTGTCAGCTCAGCAGGCTCTGGGGCAGGCTCTGGCACTCTCTCCACTTGCACCCTGTACAAGGAACGCCCTTTCTCCAGGGCCCAGCCACAGCACAGACTTCCAATGCTTCCCCTGTGTGCACAGACTGGCTCTGAGCTCACGGAGCCCTCCACCAGGCTCCCTGTTCTGAGTTATCTAAGTGCTGCAGGAGACAGTCTTGTATGTATGCAAAGAGCACTGCTTGCAAGGCACTGGGGAAGTGTGTACCGCTACACACTCGTGCAAACTCACACAGGTCCTTCCCTCTAGACATACCCTTGTCTCCTGAGCAGAAGACGAGGTGCTTGTCAGCAGCTAGACCCCGTAGTCTGTCTCTGACCCTGTCCTTGTAGGCAGGGGAACTGAGGCCATCAAGGGAGGACTCTGCCGGCTAGGGTGATGCGCTCCCTGTCCTGCCCCTGCTGCTCTGAGCATTTACCCTGATACCGAGAATCAGACAGCTGGGGCCCAGCGCTCTGTGATGTTTGTGTATCTTATGTGCCGTTTGCATGTTTATTCCTGGTGGCTCCTGCTGTCTCAGCTGTGGCGGCCTTAGGGACAGCAGCTACTGCCCAACAGTGACCTGCCCTCTATCGGAAGGAGCCACCAGCCTCCGCAACCCCTTCTCCCTCGCTGCACCTCCCTCTATCCACTCCCCACTCCTGCTGTCTCCCCACCCCTACCCTGTGTTCTCCATGTCGAAGCTGCTCTGCCCCTGGCTCCCCTGTGCTCAGAGACTCCAGGAGGGGGCGGGCGGGGGACAGAGCCACGAACGCGGGGGCTCCGTGGCAGCCAGCCATACCATCCATCTCTATCCTCTGCCTGGACCTCGAGTTCTCACCAGCTGTCCTTCTGCCTCTTCAGGAAAAGGACCCACTCCCCATCGTCCAAGGACGAGCAGTCAATTGGGCTGAAGGACTCTTTGCTGGCCCACTCCTCCGACCCCGTGGAGATGCGCAGGCTCAACTACCAGACCCCAGGTAGGCAGTTCCTCCACCTGCCTGGCCAGCCCAGGCCTGCAGGTCCCTGGGGGCTTCACCGAGGGACCCTGGCCATATGCCCCATTTCCTGTTCCTCCTTTTTGCCCTTCTCCCTGTACCGTCCGCTTTGTTGCAGTGACTGAGGAGCCCCTATATCCAACAGCTGGACAGGCACTCTGGGCCCTAGGAGCTTGACGGGAGGCCCAGCTGTTTCGGGCCTGCCTTGTCTTTGGTCTGTCTGAATATGGGCTAGGGACCCTCACAGAGCCCACATCCCAGCCACGGGGTGGCCAGCACCTGCACTCTAGCCCCTCCACATAAAAGACGGGGTTGTTGGTAGAAAACGCTCCATCAGACACTTGTGGGATGGTGTGCCCACATGTGATTCTTCCTGGAGCTGGCCCCAGCTCTCCATGAGAGCACAGGGGCCCTGCACAGGGTTTGGTGTCGGCCCTTCCTTTCCCAGCCACCCTCACGTGGCTCCCGTGTTCCTCTGCCTGTCTTTCCCTCCCCGTGCCCCAGCATACACCTCTCCCCTGGGTGACACCTCCCAGACTACCCAGCCCCCACATAGGCCTCGGGGGGGGGGGGGCGGGTGCGGTCTCTCCTGGGCCCCAGAACCTCTCTGTGTCTTCCAGCATGACACCTCTCACGCTGGGCTGGAATCGCCTCCATGTCAGTCTGAGCTCTGTGGAGCCAGGAGCTGTGTCTGTTCACCCGCCACCTCTGGTCTTGTGGGCGCGGTGGGTTCTTGTTGAATGCCTGTGAAAGAAACACAGACAGCTGAACAGAAGCATGAACTAACACATCCACACAGGGTTTGTGTATACTCGAGCTAATTATTACTGCATATTAAATTACCCCAAAACTTAATGGCTTAAAACAACAATAATTATGTATTGTCTGTCACAGTCTTTGTGAGTCAGAGATTCAGACGGCAGCGCAGCGGGAACAGCTTGTCTCTATTCTAGAGTGTCTGGGCCCTCAGTTGGACGACTTGAAGTCTGGGAACTAGAATACTTTAAAGCAGGGGTCAGCAAACTATGGCCCACGGCCAGAGTCAGCCCACCACCTGTTTTTGCCAGTAAAGTTTTATTGGAACACAGCCATGCCCATTTACTTAGGCATTGTATAGAACAACTTTCACATTGCAACAGCAGAGTTAAGTTGATGTGGTAGATACGTTATGTCCACAAAACCAAAAATATTTATTCTCTGGGCTCCCTTACACCATGGTGACTGAGTTCAAGGGCACATGTCCTGAGAGAGAGAGACCCAGGCAGACCTAGCAGGCTGTTGCAACTTCGGTATCTGAGGAGTCACAGCTCCAGGATGCTGGGGCTCTGGAGGGCAAAGAACCTCCAGAGAGGGGATGCCACGCCATATGGTCATTAAGGGAGCAAACGGGGTGGGAGGGAGCTCTCATTGGTGGACATAGCACACGCAGGAGCAGCGCAGAGGCGTTGAGTGTTCTGCGACATTGGAACTGGGGTTATGGAGAACCCGGAGACGAACTGGAGGGTTCCATGGAGGTCCGGTCAGAGGAACCTGAGCAGCAGGTTCAGGAGTTTGGACTTCATCTTCAGGGGCCAGGGAGGCATTAAAGGTTTCAGCAGAGGATCGGCAGGGTCGCACTGTGCCCTGGAAATCTCATGGCTGCCATACACGCAGAACACAGGCTGCAGGGGGCAAAGGTGGGAGGGAGGCTGTTTAGAAGGCCACCGGGAAGTGATTGGTGCTGAGAGCCTGGGCTTGGAAAGGTGGCTGTGAGGTGGAGGGAAGGGTACTCAGAGGAGCGTGAAGGAAAAAGACCGGCAGCTGGGCTTGGGCTTGATTGCACGTGGGAGTGAGAAGTGGGGGGTGGGGGGCATGCAAAGATGGCTCCTGGTTTCTGGCTAGCAGTGAGGTGCGGGTTCCAGGCAGCAGCCGAGGCTGGGTCTGGACCTTCACACGGACATCCAGGCTGAAACCATGGATGCGGGAGATGCCAAGGAGCGTGCAGTGGTAAAAGCCTGGCGGTAGGGTAGGTGGGCGCTCCCAGGAGAAGGCGAGGGCAAGAGGGGGAAAGAGCAGCCAGGGAAGGAGGTGATGAAACGCCGAGGAAGGATGAGTGAAGAGTAGCCAAGGAGGTTAAGATGGAGCAACTAGAGCCCTGACTGGTTTGGCTCAATGGATAGAGCGTCAGCCTGCGGACTGAAGGGTCCCGGGTTCGATTCCGGTCAAGGGCGTGTACCTCGGTTGCGGGCACATCCCCAGTGGGGAATGTGCAGGAGGCAGCTGATCAATGTTTCTCTCTCATTGATGTTTCTAGCTCTCTATCCCTCTCCCTTCCTCTCTATAAAAAATCAATAAAATGTATATTTTTTTAAAAAAGATGGAGCAACTAGAGATAGAGAACAGGAGGACAGCATCCCTGAAGCCGGGGTGGCGAGGGCTGTGCGGGAGGGGACTTGGTGATTTAGAGTGGCCGGAGACCCAGAGGAGGGACCATTGGCTTTGGCAGTTGGCCCCTTGGGGAGAGCATGGTGACTGAATCCTGAGGGCAGAAGCGTCCAGTGATTTCCATCAGTGAGCGGGGAAGGAGCAAGTGGAGAAGCCTCTTTCAGAGGCTAAGTGTGAAGGACGGGATGGGCAGGAGCGCGCAAGGGAGGAGAGAGAGGTGCGATCCTTTCCAATATGGCATTGTTTATGGACAGTGGTCATTTGAGTGAGCATTTGTGACGCAGGGTCCAAGCCCTGGGGGAGGGGTATGATTTAGCCTGGGAAAGGGGGGTGGGGGATGCCTTTGAGCTCCAGGCCAGGAGGGTGGGGGCGGGTGAGGGTGGTGTAGGGAACATGCTGCTGGCATTCTCAGCCCAAGGCCTGTTTTCTCCAGGATGAGAGGCAGTGGTTAGAGCAAGGTCATGAGAGAAGCCGTGGCCTGGGTGTGCGTGCCTGGGAGGATTGCTGAGCAGCCGGAGGGCCCAGGGGACAGCTCCTGAATTCCTGTGACTGCAGGGGCCGAGGGAAATGGCGGGATCTGAGAGGAAAGGAGGGATGAAGAAGAGGCTGGCAGTGGTGTTAAAGGCCAAGTGCAGGAGGCGGGGGCCAGAAGGACGGGAGGCTGTAGCCCGGGTCAGACAGTGGGAAGGGGCATGGCGAGCGTCACCAAAAATCTGAAGGTCAAGGAACTGCGGCTGCTGGCTGGAGACGACAGCGCCGAGTGAACCAGGGGCAGTGGGGGCAGTGGGAACGGCTGCACTCTCCACAGCTCACGGTTTTTTTCATTCAGTAAACGTTAATTTTTTTTCTCTTATCACTTAATGTTTCTTCCGAAAATAAATGTTTTCAGCCCCACAGAAAAGCTGCAGGAGGGACCCGGCAGCTGCACGTCCTCGTGCAGACTGACCCTTTGTTTCTTGCCATATGCGCCTCATCTCTGCATAAAAGCACACTTTGCTTTTGCCAAATCCTCTGAAAATAGCCAAGGTCTAATTTTATTACCAGAGGGGACAAGGGTTGATTTGGACCAAGAATGTAGTCATAAAAAGAGGCTTCCCAGGCCCCTGGGAGTTGAGAGCACTGGGCTCTGGGTGGGAAGTCTGTCTGTTCCTCTGGAGGCAGGAGGCCCGTGCGGGACTGGCTTTGCTGCCCCTGGTCCTCCTCTTCCTCCTCCTCCTCCTCCTCCTGCCCTCCCAAGCCCCCTGAGCCCCTTCACCATGTCACCGCCCCTCCGCTGAGTCCCACCGTGATGTGACCAGAGAAGGTTAACCAGCTTTCTTCTCTTGCCCTGCTGTGTTTTTTTTCTCTGCAGGTTCCAGTGCCCCCAGTTGCCCGAATATCTCAAGTTAGTTTTCCAAGTTCCCATGTTTGGGGCCTACTCTGGCTTCCGTATCTTTCCTCTACTTTTCTCACCCAGTCACCCCCCTTCTCCCTTGATTTCTTCTCTCCTTTCCTCTCTTTTTTTTTCCCCTTCTCGCTGTCTCATCTTTCCCCTTCTCCATCCTCCTTCTCCCCTCTCTGTTTCCTTCAGTTTTGTGTTCCCTCCCACTGGCCCCATCTCTGAGTCTCCGCCTCTCTGGCCTCCAGCCTCAATCTGACACTTTTCTGTCTCCCTGTCTCTACATCTCCTCCTCACCTCTGCTTCTCTCTCCGTGTTCTTCCATGTCACTGTGCCATGTCTCTGTACTTCGTGATCACTCCATCCACATGCTTGATGCTGGGGCGATGATGTCACGGAGTCTCCCATGGTGACCCACGCCAGTGAGGGGCAGGAGGGCTGCCCACGGGGGGGATGCAGGCTGAAGAAGCCCACCACCCCCGCCTGGGAGGGAGGAAGCCTCTCACCCCTCTTGAGAACCCACCAGGTGGGGCCCTGGTGCCCCCACTCAGCGCCGCGTCACACAGACATGCTCCCACATGCTCACGGCGCACACACTCCCTCTCTGTCCTCTCCCCACCTCCGGCCACTGTGTGCTCTGCCATCCTGTCGCCGCATGTGCCGCTGTCTCCATGCCACCAGTGCTGAGTGCTCCATGGTCACACGTTCACATGTGCACATACATGCATTGGAGCTGTCTCTGCCACCTCGCTCAGGCCTCATGCTAACTCAGCCTGTGTGTGCCCCCAGGTATGCGAGACCACCCGCCCATCCCCATCACTGACCTCGCGGACAACATTGAGCGCCTCAAAGCCAACGATGGCCTCAAGTTCTCCCAGGAGTATGAGGTGAGACGTCCCCACCCCGGCCATGTGCCTGGCCCCACGCCAGCTTCTCTCCTGCCTCAGGTCCCAGCTTTGGGTCAGGGGCTTCAGGCTTCCCCAGAGCACGCCAGCAGTGGCAAGTCAGGAACTCAGCTACTCGGGTGCTGGGCCTGGCCGCGGCCCTTCCAGCACTCCAGGTCTGGACACTCAGACACATGCCCAGATGCTCACAGAGGCAGGCTAAAGGTCACACACACACAGATCAATGATAATGGCTGCCATGTACCAAGAACTTACTCTGGGCCAGCACTGGGTTGAGTACTTTCCATGCATCATTGCATTTAGTCCTTTCCACAATCCTGTGAAATGTGTATTGTTATTAAGCCATCTTACAGAGGAGGAAGCTGAGGCTGAGGGGGCAAGTGGCTTGCCCAAGGTCAAACAGGTGATGGGTGGTAGAGCCAGGATTCACACCCACGCCTTCCTGACACTCACAGGCACAGCCTGTGCCCTGCACAAGCATGTACTCACGTGTTATCAGAGCTGCACAGATCACAGAGATGGGGAGTCAGGGAACTCAGCTCAGGCTGCACAAACCCTCCTGTCGGGGCCCTCCACATGCGCCCTGCACTCTGGCCTTGACTCCTGCCTGCTGGAGGCTCAGACTTCTGAGCACTGTTCCCTGGGCCTGGGGTCTGAGGGCTTTCAAGTTGCCCAGCTGGGGGTGCTTTGCTAGTGAAGGTGATAATAGAGCCCCGCCCCTCTGAGGAGCACAGAGGGAGCTGTCCCTGTGGCTCAGCCCCAGTTCCTCTGCTGCTGGCACAGATCTCGCCTGCAATTAACCCTCTACCAGTGAGGGATGAAGCGGTGAGAGAAGGGCAGGCTCAGCCCAGCCTGGGCGTTTGCTCCGCTCTGGTCAAATGTCCATCCTCAGCTGCGTCCACCCTCACCGTGGGCACCACGATTCCCTTTCCACAGGCTGTGAGCCAGGCAGATTACAAGGGGTGTGTCCGGGCTCTGCAGAGGATGCTGAGCTTGGCAGACAGACTGAGGCACATGTCTGCCATAAGGCAAGCTTGCTGCCTCTGCCTGTGGAGCACCCTGGGGCCTGCTTTGCATAAGGTCCTGCTTCGAGGGTAACAAACCCAGCGAGTTAGGCTCCCTGCCTTCAGTTTTGCAGCTGGCCAGGAAGGCCTTCCATAGCCTTCAGCCCATACACGTTAAGTTCCATGTCCCATACCTGCCCTTCCTCCCAACAAAGCTCTGTGCCCCCCTCTCCAGGCTGTGTGTCTCCCCTTCCACCTTCTGCCCCCTTTCCTCCTCCAGCATGAGCTTTCCTTGCAAGACCCTCTTCCTTCAGGAAGCTTTCTCTGGCTACCCTGGCCTGCCCAGGGCTTTCCCTCTGCGAGGGTCCCATAGTTCTGTTACCTTTAATGGTCGGTCAGTCATTCACTCATTGTCAAGCACCTGCCCTGTGCCATCCCTGTGCTGGGTGCTGGGATATGGAGACAAATGGCCTCAGGGAGCTCATTCACTGGGGAAGTGAGTGCAGACAGATAATCAACATGGAATAGAACGATGTGCCTTGTAAATGTGGCGGACATGTGTAGGGAAGGGGGGCTGAGAGGTGGATTGTGCTGAGGGGACTTACGGAAGGGGTACAGGCTGCCCTGGGGAGAGTCACAGGCTGGCTCCAAAACATGGAGAACATCGTGTGCTGAAAACCGGATTGTATCCATCTGTAAAAAGAGGGTAATTATAGAACCTGCTTCATGGAAGGATTAGATGAGGGAATACATGCAAAGTGCTTAGATCAGTGCCAAGCAGGCAGTAAGTCCTCGCTAAGATTGAGCTGTTATTATTATCATCGTCTGAGGTGAGGCAAGGAGGAGCCGTGGAAGTCATTAAGCAGGAAATTGGTCATCAGATCTGCGTTGTGTAAGGAAGGAGACTGCTGGCTGTTTAGACTGGAGGTCCAGGGGAGACTCTACACTGCAAGCTGGGTTATGGGAGCTCCAGCACGTGGGTGTAAGGTCCTGCGAGCCAATGAAATCACTCAGGAAAGGTTGTACAGTCAGAGAGGGCCTGGGAAGGAACCCGGAAAGAGCCCTGTGTCCTGCCTACAGAAAAGCAGGTGAAAGGGGAGGAGGCAGAAGAAACAGCCAGAGAGGTAGGAGAGCCAGACAGAGCCTTGTGGTGGATGTCCAGAGCCTTGGGCAGTGGCAGGTACTACAGGGCTGGCTGCCTCGGCTTCCTCTCGTTCTATGCTCGTTACATTAGTTGGGTGCAGGGCCTGAGGGAGTTTCCCCTGCCCTCACCTCACCCCCAGTCGCTCTCCAGGCAGGGGCTGTGTTCCATGGCCAGAAGAGGCTTTGGTTCTTTACCTCCCTGACAAGTGATGTGGCAGCCCCTGAACTTCATGGCTGGGCAGCTGGAGTTCACCCTTCACTGGAACCGTGGACAGAGGGGCTGGCTGTGGCCTAGGAGTGAAATGGGATGTGGGCACCACCTGAAGGCTGAGTCCCTCTTGGGGGCAGTAGGGAGACCTCAGCTCTTACCCACTCCACCTGCCTCCTCCATTCTCTGCAGTCCATTGACCCTGGACAGCAGTTCACATGGGAGAATTCAAACCTGGAGGTAAACAAGCCCAAGAACCGCTACGCAAATGTCATTGCCTACGACCACTCTCGTGTCATCCTTACCTCCATCGATGGTGAGCCAGGGGCGAGCCCTTCCCATCCCCTGCTCTCCTCCTTGCTGGCTGGGGTGATCGTTCATTCTACAGAAGAGGCCCACGAGTCCTGGGGTGCACTGAGTTGTGGTGGGTGGGGACGGGGACCCTAGGATAATGCCCTCCCATGTCCCTTCCTATCCACAGGCGTCCCGGGCAGCGACTACATCAACGCCAACTACATCGATGGCTACCGCAAGCAGAATGCCTACATTGCCACACAGGGCCCACTGCCCGAGACCATGGGCGATTTCTGGCGGATGGTGTGGGAACAGCGCACAGCCACTGTGGTCATGATGACGCGGCTGGAGGAGAAGTCCCGGGTAAGATTGGGCAGGGCTCTGCCAGGAGGTGGGGTGGGAAATAGCCACCAGATGACTCGAGCACCTTTTGTGTCCCTGTGGGACGAAGTTCCCCAGGGGAATTCCCAAGTGCTGTTGTTTTCCTGAGGTATTACTGTGGTCCCCAGACACCAGTGGGTTCCTAGGATGTTAATATATTGCACCAGATGCTACATTTTCTGAAAACATGTGTATGTTCCCCAGTTGCTGGCATGTTCCGGGATGTTCACGTGTTCCCCAGATGCTGGATGTTCCTGGGGCATTAACACATCTCCAAGTTAATTAGTGGAAAGAGCCACTGTTATCTGCTTTTGCACTGCAAAGCATTGACTGGAACGTAAAATTTACAGAGCTTGAAAATGGCACATAAACATTATGGGTAAATTTGGCAGAAAATGTGCCTGGTGCGATCTGGTCATGAATAAATAAATTTCAATTACGGCCCCCATTCCCCCGGCAAGGGCAGGGTTGGCGACGTAGTGTGAGAACCTGCTGTGGGGCCCCAAGAGATTTGGGGTGAGGGGGTGGCATAATGGATCTGAGAGCTTGGGTGGGGAACCTTATATCCTCCCACCCTGCTTCTGCCCCAGGGCCCCTGTCCCTCCGAGCTTTTGGGCGCTTCCAAACACCCTTGCACCCCGCCTTGCTTGTCCCTTTGCAGGTGAAGTGCGATCAGTACTGGCCGGTCCGTGGCACTGAAACCTACGGCCTCATCCAGGTGACTCTGCTGGACACGGTGGAGCTGGCCACGTACACTGTGCGCACCTTTGCACTCCACAAGGTATGGGCCTGTCCCAGTGCTTCTCTGAGCGTGGTGTGCCAGGCGGGCGAGCGGGAACTCAGCGTTGGAGGTTGGGGCTCGGAAGTCGGCTCAGACACGTGGGAGTGCACTGTGGTGGCCAGCACTGCGTCACTCTGCCCTGAGCCTGTGCAGGCACACTCCTCATCACACATTCTCTCCCCACCCTTCTCCCCAGAGTGGCTCCAGTGAGAAGCGGGAGCTGCGTCAGTTCCAGTTCATGGCCTGGCCAGACCACGGAGTTCCCGAGTACCCGACCCCCATTCTGGCCTTCCTTCGGCGCGTCAAGGCCTGCAACCCGCTAGACGCAGGGCCCATGGTGGTGCACTGCAGGTGAGTGGGACAGCGCCACCAAGGGGCGGGGTAGGAGGTGGGTGGACCTGTGCCCCAAGCCGAGCCCGTGTCCTGCAGCGCGGGTGTGGGCCGCACGGGCTGCTTCATCGTGATCGACGCCATGCTGGAGCGCATGAAGCATGAGAAGACGGTTGACATCTACGGCCACGTGACGTGCATGCGATCCCAGCGCAACTACATGGTGCAGACAGAGGACCAGTACGTGTTCATCCACGAGGCGCTGCTGGAGGCCGCCACGTGCGGACACACAGAGGTGCCCGCCCGCAACCTCTACGCCCACATCCAGAAGCTGGGCCAAGTGCCTCCTGGGGAGAGTGTGACCGCCATGGAGCTCGAGTTCAAGGTGGGCCAAGGGCTGGGCCTGGATTGGGTCATGGGGATGAGTCCATCCCCCCTCCCCCCTCCGCCCCCGGAAGCCAGGCCTGACCAGTCCCTCCCTCTCGCTAGTTGCTGGCCAGCTCCAAGGCCCACACATCCCGCTTCATCAGCGCCAACCTGCCCTGCAACAAGTTCAAGAACCGCCTGGTGAACATCATGCCCTATGAGTTGACCCGAGTGTGCCTGCAGCCCATCCGGGGTGTGGAGGGCTCTGACTACATCAATGCCAGCTTCCTGGATGGCTACAGGTTAGCATACTTGTGTCTGCCCACCACACTCTATGGGTGCCTAGGCCTGGCTGGCTGGCTGGCTGGGGGTACAACAGAGTAGGGCCAGCCCAGAAGGTTAGAGTGGGCTTCCCGGAGGAGGGGTGATCTGAGTGGGGCCCCAAGAGACTATGCAGTCTTGGGGAGACTCGGGGAGCACAGCACCTCCAGCATATCCAGTCTTATGTCCACCCCAGACAGCAAAAGGCCTACATAGCCACACAGGGGCCTCTGGCAGAGAGCACCGAGGACTTCTGGCGCATGCTCTGGGAGCACAACTCCACCATCATCGTCATGCTGACCAGGCTTCGGGAGATGGGCAGGGTGAGCCCACCCCCAGGGACCTTCTGATACCTGGGAGCATACCAGCCACCTCCTCACTCTTCTCTCCTCTCATTCCCAGCCTCCCATCAGCATAACCTCTGATCTCCTCTCCCTCCCTCCTCCGCCCCCCCCAGCCCCCCCCCCCCCCAGTTATCACCACCTTAGGGGTCCTGCCTCAGAATCCTCTGATACTGGGAGCCCCCTCCTTTTTCCTCCCCACCTGATCATGGTGACGGGCCCTTTGTCCACAGGAGAAATGCCACCAGTACTGGCCAGCAGAGCGCTCTGCTCGCTACCAGTACTTTGTTGTTGACCCGATGGCTGAGTACAACATGCCACAGTATATCCTGCGTGAGTTCAAGGTCACGGACGCCCGGGTGAGTTTGGACAGGGGAGCATGTCTGTAACTGCCTGAACACATGGGCGGGGACTGCCTGCTTGGTGCCCTGGCTCCCAGGGTGCTTACCTGGTCATCATGCTACCCTCCTGGTCTGGTGGGGCTGCAGCCTGAGGCACTAACCCTGTTCCCTTCCTGCCCCTCCCAGGATGGGCAGTCGAGGACAATCCGACAGTTCCAGTTCACAGACTGGCCAGAGCAGGGTGTGCCCAAGACCGGGGAGGGCTTTATTGACTTCATTGGGCAGGTGCACAAGACCAAGGAGCAGTTTGGGCAGGACGGGCCCATCACGGTGCACTGCAGGTGGGACCTGCCCCTGGAGGGCTGGGCAGGGGCCGGGGTGGCCTACGGGCCTGGTAGATTGGGCCCCTGACCCAACGCTGTCCCTAAGCAGTGCTGGCGTGGGCCGCACCGGGGTGTTCATCACTCTGAGCATCGTCCTGGAGCGGATGCGCTACGAGGGTGTGGTGGACATGTTCCAGACCGTGAAGACCCTGCGCACACAGCGCCCGGCCATGGTGCAGACGGAGGTACGTGGGCCAGTGCATGAGCACACCGCCGACACTGACCATGGCAAGTTCTGCCTGGGCCTCTAGGGCAGGATGGCTGTGGGAGCACAACTCCACCATAGGACGAGCTCCTCATTCAGCAGCTCTGCACTGAGCACCAGTAGTGGCTCTGGCTCTGGCTAGGGTTGGTTGGACATAGCAGTCCCTACAGGGTAGACTCGGGGCAGTAGGTGGATGTGGGCAGTGGGGAAGGGAGCAAGAGATGAGCCTTCAGGGATTCTTTCAAGCCCTCTGGATACTGCCTGGGGCAGAGGTCTGGGGCCAGCATCTGCTCTTGGCCAGCAGAGGCTAAGCCCATGGCCCACCGGCTGCAGTGTGAGTGCCCTTGGCAGTATGTTGGGGAACCCACGGGCACTGCCCGTGCTCACCATGCCCCTGTTCCGGCAGGACCAGTACCAGCTGTGCTACCGTGCAGCCTTGGAGTACCTCGGCAGCTTTGACCACTATGCAACGTAACTACCGCCCCCTCTCCTTCGCCGCCCCTGCCTAGGGGCTCCGGAGGGGACCAGCTCCTCTGAGCCATACCGACCATCATCCAGCCCTCCTGCACGGATGCCGTTGCTGACAGAGCACAGCCCCTGGGATCACAGCGTTTCAGGAACATTCCCACACCAAACAGAGAGCCCAGAGCCCGCTAGCCACTGGGTGGGCCGGCAGGCAGGCGCGGCAGCCGTCTCTGTCCACCAGGCCCGCCCGGAGCCCACTCCGAACTCTCTGCTCCGCTGTCGCATTTCTCATGCTTCTTCTCATGGGGTGGGGATGGGACAAAGCCTCTTTTTATACATTAAGTGGAGCAGACTGAGGGATTCTAGCCTCTTCTCTCTGATGTTTCCTTTTGCAAATTCTTAACTGCAGAATGGGCTGCCATGGGGGTTGGGGTGTAGTCTACTTTCTGTTTTGAGTTACTTGGATCCTTTCTTGTGTAACTTTTACTGCTGAAGGACGATCATGCCTTCTTCGTGCGTGTGGAGCCGGGGCCGCCAGCCTACGCGGGGGCCTCACCGCTCCGCTGCTCTTCCAGGCCTTCAGACAAGATCTTGTTTCAGCCAAATGCAGGGAACACTTTTTTTGGTTTTTTTTGTTTTGTTTCTCCTTAAGAGCCTTATTTTAGGCCCCACAGACAGTGGTGGGCGAGGAAGAGATAGGAAACACTCAGCCCAGTCATCTATTCCAGTGTGTGTGTAACGTTCACAGCCCAGAACCCCAGACTTGTCGGGGGAGCCTGGCAAGGCGTTCCTCATCACCATCGTGTTTGCAAAGGTTAAAAAAAGCAACAACAAAAAACAAAAACAACAATCCAAAAAATCAAAAAAAAAACAAAAAAAAAAAAAACACAAGGAAATAAAGAGAGTCCTTTCCTGGCCTCTGCTTCAAACCCCTGAGAGGGGAGGCGGCTCGGTGCCCCTGGGGCTCCCTGCGAGCTGCCAGGCTGACCTCAGGGCCCGCGGAGGCTGGCGTTTGTCCCCAGCACTGCGGGGTGGGTGCGGTGTGGTGGGAGGCTGTGGGTCTGGCCATGTGGCCGAAGCAGTTGGCACAGGTCAGGGTGTGTGCCACACCCTGCACACCTCAGGGCCAAGCAGGCGCACGGCTGGCCCTTCAGGTCCAGGCCAGGAGGCCTGGCAGCACATGTCTGTTCTCAGAAGGGGCCAGATGATTTTCCTCCCTGGTTTGCAGCTATTTTCAAAGCCCATGAGAATTGCTCTTTTCCACTCCTTCACGATGCCCTCAGAAACCAATGTGGCAAGACTACTGGACTTTTCTCAATGGTACTATAATCAATCCTTATAATCCTGGCTTGCTGAGGGGCAGGGAGAGGGCCTCTTCCTCTGGGCAGCACTATCTAGATAGGGAAGTGGGGGCGGGGAAGGGTGCATAGCTGTTTTAGCTGAGGGACGTGAAGCAGACGTCCCAAGATCTAGCTAGGCTCGGTCAAGATCAACAATCCAGGGTTGGTAATGTTGGATGCGACATTCATTTTTACCTTGTGGATGCTAGTGCTGTAGAGTTCACTGTTGTACACAGTCTGTTTTCTATTTGTTAAGAAAACTACAGCATCATTGCATAAATCTTGATGGTAATAAATTTGAATAATCAGATTTCTTACAAACCCGGCCTTTGTCTCAGCTCTTTCTGGAACCAGAGTCTGGCCTCTGTAAGTCAATACCTAGGAGTAGGTTCTGGTGACTTCCTGCTCCTAAGGAGATAGGGAGGCTGTCCTGAGGGTTTGTCACAAGGTGGACGCTCAGCATGGTGCTCCGTCTCTGAGAGGAGAGGTTACAGACCCAGAAGACGGAGCCCCGCTGCCTGTAAAGAGTCCCCCACGTGGGAGCACTCCCGGATTGGGAATATACATACCCTTGCCTCTCCTCACCCTTAGGATAGCGTGCGTCCCCACGTCAGAGGTACTGGGACTCCCACTTCCAGGTGCCACACTCTCTTTCCCATTACCTGCCTCTCTGCTTCCCCACTGCCACTGTGGCCGTGGAGGCTGTGACAATATGGAAATTGGCCAGTGAGGATTCTTGTCATTCTTGCAATGTAGATACTGGGCATGGTGTGGCCTTCTGGCCCCTGGATGCAGCAGTATCCACTCATTGAGTCCTGTGGCCGCTCCACTAGTGATCAGACAAGTCCTATCATGTTGTCAAACCCTGGAACTTCTGGGGACACTGAAATGAATGAGACCCAGAACAAGTGGGGAAGAAAAATACATGAGTTGGCAATGACCAGACTGTAGGCAATCATGATGAGCCCACCACAGATGCTGTGGGTGCACTGAGGCAGCACCTGACCTCTGTAGCAGGGTCAAGGAAGGCTTCCTGGAGGAGGTGATGTAAGGTGGATTCTGAGTGTTCATAAGGTGAGTGATGGATACCTTTATTTCTTATTTCACCACTCCAAGTCCCCTTCCATCACCACTTCCATCACCACTTACCCCCCTTCACCCTCCATTCTCTCCCCCTCCACCCCTTTCCCTCTGGTAATCATACTGTTGTCTGTGCCTATGAACAGCTGTCAGTCTGTTCTCTGTATGAGTGTTTCTATTTTGTTCATTTTGTTCATTAGGTTCCACATATAAGTGAGATCAGATGGTACTTGTCTTTCCCTCACTGACTGGCTTATTTCACTTAGCAACCAGTTAGCACCCAGTCAGGGAAAGACGTGTAATCCTCACAGCACAGTATACAGGGTGGGTCCTATTATGCTCATTGTGTAGATGAGAAAATAAGGGTTCATCCACTCATTCATCACAGACTTAGTGAGCATTTGCTGTGTGCTGGTCCTATCGGTGAGCTGAACAAAGACTAATGCCCTCGTGGCATTTACACCCGAGTAAGATGAAACACGATGCGTGTGAAAAACCAGTACGGTTGTTAGAAAGTGAGAAGTGGGGGATTAGGAGGAATCAGGCACATGGGGAAGGTTTGATTTTTAGGGTGGTCAGAGGAAGCCTTATTGAAGCAATGGGATTTGAAGAAAGACGTGAAGCTGCTGAGAGATTTTGCCTAAACACCTTCAAACTGAGCATCCAGGCCAAGGGAGCAGATGGAGCCAAATCCCTGCCTGGGCGGCCATGTGCCCGAGGTGTGGAGGCTGGTGTGGCTGTAGCTGTGAGCATGTGAGCAGGGGGTGAGAAAGTAGTGGGGGATAAGGTCAGAGAGGAAATGGCAGAAATCCAGGTGTGAGTAGGTTATATCTTGGAGGTGGAATTAATGGTTTGCTTATGGAGTGGATGAGAGAAAGAGGAGTCAAGGTTGACCCCACGGTTTTGGCCTGAGCAACTCGAAGGATGAGGTTGCCATTTATGGAGCTGGAGAGGGCAGGCCAATAGGGCTGAGTCACCTACTCCAGGCTCCTAACTGGAACGTGGAGTTGCCATCACTCGGTCACTCCACACTACTGCCTCCTACTTTTAGCTGGAAACAGAGTCAGGTGCATTGAGAAAAAATATTTGGAAGGAAATACACCAAGAGTTGTGAGGTTGGGTGATTCCTTTCTTTGTAATTTTCCTAAAGTTCTGTAAAGAATTAATAGCACCCAAAAAGAAAAGAATTAATAGCAGTTTCTTTTTTTAAAAAAATATATTTTATTGATTTTTTACAGAGAGGAAGGGAGAAGGATAGAGAGTTAGAAACATCAATGAGAGAGAAGCATCGATCAGCTGCCTCCTGCACACTCCCTACTGGGGATGTGCCCGCAACCAAGGTACATGCCCTTGACTGGAATCGAACCTGGGACCCTTGAGTCCGCAGGCCAACGCTCTATCCACTGAGCCAAACTGGTTAGGGCAGAATTAATAGCACTTTCATTTCTAAAGTGACAAACTTTTAAAGTTATACAATGTTTTAAAAACAAAAATCTTTCAAAACAGGATAGAAGTTGTAAAACATTACAGGATAGAAGTTGTAAAACATCCCATTCTCTCCCTGTTCCCCAGCTCCCTGGAGGGAGTCACAGTTTAGTCTGTATTCTTCTGGGCATTTTCTATGAATATACAAACATGTTTATAAACTTTATTTTTTACACGAGAATCATGTTACTCATATCTTTCTGCAAATTGCCCTTTTCATTTAAGTATTGTGAGTTTCAGTGCCTCATTTTTTAAGCTGCTACATACTCTTCTGTTATCGATGTGCCATAGGTTTTTGTTTGTTTGTTTGTTTTCCTATATGTTTTTATTGCTTTTAGAGACGAAGGGAGAGATAAACAGCCATGGGCTGCCTCCTGCACGCCACCTACTGGGGATCCATCCTGCAAGCCGGGCGTGTGCCCTGACTAGGAATCGAACTGGTGACTTCTCTGTATAGGACAATGATGCTCAACGAACTGAGCCATACAGGCCACGGCCCATAATTTTTTTAAGTGGTTATCTTCATAGATTTTGTTGTTGTTAATCCTCACCTGAGGATATTTTTCCATTGATTTTTAGAGAGAGTGGAAGGGAGAGGGAAAGACAGAGAGAAACATCGATGTGGGAGGGACACATAGATTGGTTGCCTCCTGCGCATGCCCCAACCAGGGTCGGGGATTGAGCCTGCAACTGAGGTATGTGCCCTTGACTGGAATCGAACTCAGGACTCTTCAGTCTGCAGGCTGATGCTCTATCCACTGAGCCAAACTGGCTAAGACCATTGTAGCTTTTTTATTTAAAAAATGGATGCACATGATAAAACAGGTAAAAATAATTCAGTCTTGCCCTAGCTGGTTTGGCTCAGTGGATAGAGTGTTGGCCTGCGGACTGAGGGGTCCTGGGTTTGATTCTGGCCAAGGGCACATGCCCGAGTTGCGGGCCCGTTCCCCCCACCCCCAGTAGGGGGCATGACGGAGGCAGCCAGTCAATGATTCTCATTGATGTTTCTATCTCTCTATCCCTCTCCCTTCCTCTCTGAAATCAATTTTTTTAAATAAATCTTTATTCAGATTATTACAGTTGTTTCTCCTTTTGAAATCAATTTTTTTAAAAATTCAGTCTTGAAGGATACAGAATAAAGGGTAAGCTTTCCTTTTCTCTTCTCCCCAACTCCAGTTTCATTCCCTGAAGCTTCTAACTTTAGTTCTGTGAATAGTGAGCATCATATCTTCCGTAGGGGGCGCTTTCAGTAGATGGTACCTGGTGACCACAATAAAATTTGTGAGATTTAATTAATGTATATGATCTCCCCCTGTAGCTCCTGATTTCGTTAGCTATATTATTTTCATTCTTCTGGAGCTCCTTCATGACTTGAAACAATATCTTTAAACACCTATTTATTTATCACCGGAGGCGGCATCTATTGATTACCCTCTATGAAGAATGAGGGAATTACCTCACTCTCCATGATCCCCTTCCTCCCTCCTCCAACTACCTTTTTTAAAATTATATCACATTGTCAAGGTTTATAATACTTTCTGTTCTATTTCTGTAATTAAGTCTTTCATTCTAAAAATTGAAAACCAATAAATAGCATTTTCATTTCATGTTCATGAAAAATCTTTCAAACATTAATTTCGAATAAGTCTTCCAGTTTTTTCTTCATTCCCTTCACTGTGGATCACACTCAGCTGCCACTGTTTCTGGTACAGCCTGTTCGTCTTTTTCTTTGGTGAAGTACTCCCTTGTGAAAATTTCCCACAAAGGATTATAACGTTTCTGATTCTTATACGTCTGAAAATCTCTCTTTTATACTTACTCTCAGTTTTAACTTTGCCATCTTTATAAATAAAATTTCCCCAGAAACTGTGAAGATATTGTGTCCGGTTCTGTATGAACCACCTGTTGAAGGAGGGCTGTATGGCAACTGTTGAGGCTTTGCTAGTGGGTTTCTTTATTAAATTACCCTGGTGCTTGCCCCATCACGCACTTTGATTTTTTTATCTGTAGACTCTGAGCTTAAAACCTGCCCAGGCTTCCGGGGAGAACGAGTCTTGACTCAGGCATCCAGGGCTGTGGTTTTCTCAGCTGTTTTCTTGGTCAATCTGGTTCCATTGCTTACTATCTCCTGGAATTCTTATTTTAAAAAATACTTCAGTGTATGGATAATGTGTCTAAATTGTTTTTTTTTTTCCAAAAAAAAAATATTTTAAATAACCCTCCTCCCTGCACTGATTTGTAAAGCTTCCTTTTTAAAAAAAAATCACATATGAAGTTACAAGCACAGAGTTTACTTCTGGGCCCTGAGTCTTTCATCTGTCGGTATTGTCTGAGCCAGAATTACTCATTTAATTTTTGTGGTTTTATTACCTGACACAGCTAGTCCCCTGATTTTCTTCCAAGTGGATATTAGATCAATTTTGGAAAATCCTCTCCCTCAATTTTGGTTACAGATGTTATTGTTCCTCAATAAAATGAACAATAAGTTATCGGAAGAATATGTATCAACATAAAGAAAAGCTGGGTGGGATCTAATGGAACCCTTGGGAGCAAAGTAGGCTGTGCTCACCCAGCCCTGCTGGTCAGGAGGGGACGCTGTCGGATGAGGGCAGCCACCCCAGTCTCCAGAGTGAGAGGCGTGATGTAACGAGGATGCTGCACCCTCTGGGGTGACAGTTTGGAACTTTAAACTCTTCATACTCTTCTATGACACTTGCCCCCCCTCTCCCTGAACTCTTTATCCCAGTCTTATCTAAATACTTGCCTTTTCTTAAGTACACATTATTTTGCTGCTGTTGTTAATCCTCACCTGCAGATATTTTTTCCATTGATTTTTGGAGGGGGAGAGACAGAGAGAAACATCGATGTGAGAGAGGTACATCAATTGGTTGCCCTCCGCACACACCCCAACTGGGGCCAGGGATCAAGCCTATGACTGAGGTATGCCCTTGACCAGAATCTAACTTGGGACCCTAAAGTTCACAGGCTGACACTAACCACTGAGCAACCAGCTAGGGCACACCTTTTCTTAAGCACACTTGTAAAAAGAAAAGGGTTAAATCCCTAAGAAATAGAGCTTTCAAATCAGTAAGAACAAAGGTAAATGCCCTAATAGAAAAATGGACAAGGACACAATAGGCAACATACAAAAGATTCACAAATTTCATGAAAGTATGGAAGATACAGAGCCTTACTGTTTTTCTTTTTGTGTGTGCTTATTTTTTCGTGTTTTTAAATTTTATTTTCTCTTTCTTTTTGTTCTTTGTTCTGTTTTGTTTCTACAGAGCCTCCCTATAAATCAAAGAAATACACATTGGAAAAAAAAAGATCAGGTACTATTATTTATCCAATGGTCAATAGTTATGTGTTAACATTGGTGTGGAGAATTGGGCACTCATATTGCTAGTGGGGATCTATGCTGGTTCTTCCTCTGTGAAGGAGAAATTGCAGTATCTATCAGAAGTCTTAAAATATGCTTCACCTTTGACCCCGTGATACCCATTTAGGAATTTATATACAGTTAACAAGCAGACAAATATTTTTTAAATCTATGGGCAAAGATTCACTGCAGCATTGTTCATAACACTTTTTTTTAAAATTGATTTTAGCCCAGCCGGTGTGGCTAAGTGGTTGAGCATCAACCTATGAACAGAAGGTCAGTTCTATTCCCTGTCAGGGGACATGCCTGGGTTACAGGATCGATCCCTAGTAGGGGGCGTGCTGGAGGCAACCTATCAATGATTCTCTCTTCATTGATGTTTCTATCTCTCCCTCTCCTTCCTCTCTAAAATCAATAAAAATACATATTTTGTAAAAAAATTGATTATGGAGAGCCCTGGCTGGTGTTCCCAGCGGTTAGAGCGTCGACCCACGCACCAAAGGGTCCTGGGTTCGCTTTCTGGTCAAGGGCACATACCTGGATTGCAGGTTCTAGCCTCAGCTCCAGTGGGGCCATGTGCAGGAAGCAACCAATTGATGTGTCTCTCACATCGATGTATCTCTCTCTCCCCCTCCCCTGACTCCTTCAACTCTCTCTAAAAATCAATGGGAAAATGCCCAGCTGGCATGGCTCAGTAGTTGAGCACCGACCTATGAACCAGGAGGTAATGGTTTCATTCCCAGTCAGGGCATATGCCCGGGTTGCAGGCTCGATCCTCAGTGGGGGTGTGCAGGAGGCAGCTGATCGATGATTCTCTCTTCATTGATGTTTCTATCTCCTCCCTTCCTCTCTGAAATCAATAAAGAAATATGTTTTTAAAAATAAAATAATTCTTATTTTTTAAAAAAAGAAAAGAAAAAACAATGGGAAAAATATTCTCAGGTGAGGATTAACCAAAAACCGTTTGATTTTAGAGAGTGAGAGGAAGGGGAGAGAGAAAGAGAAACATCAATTTGTTGTTCCACCTACTCATGCATTCATTTGTTGCTCCCTGTATGTGCCCTGATGGGGAATGAACCTACAACCTTGGTGTATCAGGATAATGCTCTAACCACTTAGATACCCAGCCAGTGCTGCTCATAATACTGAAAAGTTGGAAACAACCCAACACACACACACACACCTATCGCCTACAATCTTGTTCAAGTGAATTTGGAGACCATCATTAACCGCATCAGTGAGGAGTATTTTAGAAACAATCGCAGGCTCCAGACCTACTGAATCAGAATTTGTATTTTGACAGTTCCTTAGGGCATCTGTAGGAACATTAAAATTAGAGAAGCTCTGGCAAGGATATACACGAAAATGTCAGCAGTTACTTTCTGGGGAGTGATGCTCCCTATTTTAAAGGCATTTTCTCGTCTGCCACGGTTGACATACATTTTTCTTCATAAGAATACGTTAGTGGCAGAAAAGCACCCCAGGCTGTGGTTGCATATGGCTGGACACCCAAGTCCTCTGGGAACCCCATCTCAGCCCCTCCCCCCCCACACACACTCATCCAGGCAGCCACACACAGCTGTATTGTTGGTCCAGTAACCAGAACACTGTGCTGAAATTATTCTTGTTCCTTCAGCTGGTCACATACTAAAATAAGGGGAAATAGCAAAGAAATTATCCAGGCTGCAGTGCAGAAATGAAGTACAAATTGACATGATAATTATGGTTTGATTTATCTGTCTCCTCCACTGGACTGTGAACTTTTTTTTTTCTGGTAAAAATAGGAAGACCTACTAGACCAGTGGTCGGCAAACTGCGGCTCGTGAGCCACATGCGGCTCGCGAGCCGCGGTTTGCCGCTCTGTTGACGAATGAGTTTGCCGACCACTGTCCTAGACAAATTCAAAAATAGCTGTAAGCACTGGACTCTGAACTTTTTATATATTTTTTAATTGATTTCAGAGAGGAAGGAAGAGGAAGAGAGAGAGAAACATCAATGATGAGAGAGAATCATTGATTGGCTGCCTCCTGCACACCCCCTACTGGGGTTCGAGCCCACAACCCCGGCGTGTGCCCTTGACTGGAATCGAACCCAGGACCCTTCAGTCCACAGGCCAACGTTCTATCCACTGAGCCAAACCAGTTAGGGCTTGAAGGAAAGGGCCATGTCTTCCTTACCTCCCAGCCTTGCCTGGCCCAAAGGAGGACTCGATAAATGTTTGCTAAATGGACCAAAAGGAAAGGGTTTGACCTGGCCCTACGGCGAGCAGTAAATCTGACTGTGGGAGGAATTATAGCTGGAGCTGCCTGAGCAGTCACTCAGTCCTCAGAACCTCCTCTCCCAGCTCCTCTCAGGAGGCCCACCTTTTGCTCTGACCCTGAGCCCACATCCCAGTCAGCTCTGAGAGGACCTCCCATACCCAACCACCTCCACTAAGAAGGCTCCTGCATCCACACCAAACCACCTCTCCCTGATGAGCTGCGTTTCTCCTCATCCCCCACACCCATGGTAGCAATGGCTCGAATGGAGATTTACCAGCAATATTTTTTAAATAAATAGGGGTCACCCAGAACCTGGACTGAACTTTGACCTGGGGGGCGGTTCTTGGCCCCAGAACTGGGATGCTCCTCAATCTCCTCCCAAAGACCTGTGTCCAGACTTCTTTCCAGGGATGGCTCTTTCCAGCCTCTTTGGCACATTTTCAGGGCATTCTCTGCAGTTGCTCTCGTGTAAGCTCCTATGTGGTCCTAAAGATTTAATCCAACAAACACATGGTATACACCTATTACATTTATATAATACCTGTTAACATTACTAGGCACTTACAAGTGACATACACTTTACCTGCATTGTTAAAACTTAATTCCCAACAGCCCTGTATGGTAGCTTGTGTTATACTAGTAGCTCCTTTTGCAGCTGAAGACTAAGATTCAGAGAGTCAAGCAGCTCACCCTAAGTCGCAAAGCTAGGAAGGGAGCAGAATCTAGATTTGAACCTGGATCTGTGTGACTCCAGAGCCCGAATGCTTTACTATGCAAACTGCAATCCGTGTGGCTTCATTTATCTATGCTTTTCACAAACAGCATTCTGGGGATGTTTATTGGGCACTTGCTATGAACCAGGCACTGCACAGGCCAATGAGCCCAGTAGAGGAAAACCGAAGTCCCTGCTTTTAGAGGCTTATTCTGTGGGGAACAGACGTAAGTCACAGAAATCACACACAGTCAGATGCTCTGCAGGAAGAGTGCCTGGTGCGGTGAGAGCAATACAGGAAACAGGACCCGCACTCCTGTGGGAGTTAGAGAGGTTGCTGCGAGGAGGTGGTCTTTCGTAAAAGCCCTGTGGCAGAAGAGAGTATAATTCATAGAAAAACAACAGCACGGTTGGCGTGGCTCAGTGGTTCAGCATCCACTTATGAACCAGGAGGTCACGGTTCGACTCCCAGTCAGGGCACATACCCAGGTTGTGGACTCAATCCCCAGTAGGGGACGTGCAGGAGGCAGCCAATCAATGATTCTTTCTCATCATTGATGTTTCTTTCTCTCCCTCTCCCTTCCTCTCTGAAATCAGTAAGAATGTAATTTAGAAAAAGAAAAGAAAAAGAAAAACAGAAATAAGGCCAGCGTGGCTGGAGCCCAGAGAGCAAATGGAGCAGGATAGGGTGGAGAGTGGGCAGGGGCCTGGGAGGCCAGGACAAGGGACTTGGGATTCACAGTGAAGGCACAGGAAGTGTTACAGGGTTTTCAAGAGAGCAATGAATTCAGCTTTGCTTTTTTTTTTTTTTTTAAAATATATTTTATTGCTTTTTTTAAACAGAGAGGAAGGGAGAGGGATAGAGAGTTAGAAACATCGATGAGAGAGAAACATCGATCAGCTGCCTCCTGCACACCTCCTACTGGGATGTGCCCGCAACCCAGGTACATGCCCTTGACCGGAATCGAACCTGGGACCTTTCAGTCCGCAAGCCGACGTCTATCCACTGAGCCAAACCGGTTAGGGCTCAGCTTTGCTTTTTAGCAAGATCACTCTGGCTGCTGTTTGGAGAACAGATTTAGAAAACAGAACAGATTGGTTGCAGTGGTCCAGGTGAAAGGTGCTTGAAGTGGGACGGTAGTGACAAAGGAGGTAAAAAGAGTAGAATTCAGTATATAGTTTGGAAAGTAGGGCCAGAAGGTGTGGATGTGGCTGCAAGAGAGAAGAAATCAAGGATGACTGCACACCTGGATGAGTGCTGGTGCCTCTCCTGCGGTGGGGAACAGAGCGGGGAGCAGATTTAGGGGAGAACCTAGGGTTGGCTTTTGAGTTTTGAGGGTGCCTGTAATTGTCCAAGTGGGGAGACAGAGTTGTCTTCCTTTCTGTTCATGAGTCAGGTGTTTATTTTAAACTCTTTAAATAAAAAAATACACAAATAATCGCTTCTCGGCCTTTTGGCTAAGATCAAGTGTAGTAAACAATGCACAAATGGGTAGAACTTGAATGATGTCTTGAAGAATGGGTGGGATTTAGCCTTGAGGCGAAGATATGTTGGTGGCTGAGATCAAAACAAAAACCCTACAGAACAGTTAGTGAAAACAAAGAGAAGGACTGAATGGGAAGTAGAAACGGCCAGTGGGGCGCCTCTTGGTGCTACTCAGTGGGGCTTTTTGCAGTAACTCTGAGCCATCCTCCCAGAGCGGGAGAATAAAACAGCCAGAAAGAAAGGCTATGTTTCTGTTAAACAGAGGAATCCAGGTGTGTCTGTGGGCATGTGTATGGCTGGTGTAAACATTTTTATTTTTATATTTGTATATTTCATAGGCTAAAGGCCCTGGTCCTTCCCAGCTGACCTTGTCTGCAAAGCTGAGTTAAGGCTGAATTCTCCATTTGCATGGACTGACCTACCCTTCCCATTGAACCTGAGCAGGTCAGGGTGTGCTGATGTGTCTAAGGATCAGGGCTTTTCCTGCAGCTCACTGAGTCCCTTTGACCAGAGCCTCCAAAGCTCCAGAAAAAAGGTCTCTGTTCAGCAGCTGGCGCCTCCAGGCAAGAGTAGAAATGTGAGTGACCCAGAGGTGAAGGCCAAAGGCTTCATCATTCAAGTATAAACACAACCCTTCCTGTTTGTTTACTCATTCAGTTCATCATTCATTCATTTACTCAACAGATATCCTCAGGCCTAGTGTTTATTTCAGGTTGCTTAACCTCCCTGCATTCCAGGTTCCTCAGCTATAAAATGGAGTCAGAAGTACAGCCATCTTCAGAAGTTCATTGTGAGGATGAAGCGAAGGAGTAGCATTTGTTCACTCAACAAGTACTTAGTAAGCTCATACGAAGAGCCAGGGCTGTCCCCACCATTGAGCCAGTGGTGAGGATAGCGATGAACAAAACACAGAGCCCCGGCCTCATGGAGAAGACATTCAAATGGGTAGAAAAATAAAAGTGTATTGCCTGGCCAGCATGCTCAGTGGTTGAGCACTGACCTATGAACCAGGATGGCTGATTCGATTCCAGGCCAGATCGCAGGTCCGGCTTGAGAGCTCAGTCCCCAGTGTGGGGCGTGCAGGAGGCAGCCGATCAATGATTCTCTCTCATCACTGAAGTTTCTATCTCTCTATCTCCCTCTCCCTTCCTTTCTGAAATCAATAAAAATATATTATATATATTTTAAAAAGTAAAGCATATAGTGGTGATTAGGGAAGGCTTCCCTGAGGAGGTATCATGTCAGCAAGGCCCTGAAGGAGGTGGGGAGCAAGCCATTCAGACGTGGGGAAATAGGGGGCGAGGGGTGGGATGGGGGTGAGGGAAGATTGTAGGCCTTTTTATGTGTATTTTTTCAAATTATAGAAGAATATTTAGAAAGTTACAGAGGTAGTGGAAGAGCCCTTGGAGTTTAGGAGAGAGAAAGGCAGCTGTAATCCCTGAGGGAGGGGAGGAGAGGGGGGAAGGGAAAGATGTGGGTGGGTGTGCTCCTCAGAGGGAGAGCCCCTGGGGGCCATTACAAGGGCTTGGCCTCTATCCAGAATGAGATGGAAGTCACTTGATGGTTTTAAAAGGAGTAACACGATCTGGCTTTAAGTATTCAAGAGTCACTCTGCTGTGTGGAGGAGATGGCAGGGGCAAGGGCAGAAGCAAGAATTATCCTCATCAGACTACAGAGGAGAGTGGCTGGGAGCAGGCTGCTGGCAGTGGTGGTGGAGGGATTCTGGAGGCAGCACAGAACTACATAAATGTTAATGTTAACGTACCAAAGGCACAATTCATAAAAGAAAAAGACTGACAAATTAGGCTTCGTCAAAATTAAAAACTCCTTTAGGCCCTGAATCAAGACCAGTGGTTTTTTTGTAGCTGTTGGTTTCAAACAGGAGCCAAATGTCTTCCTGTGGTTTGTTGGCCATTCAGGACCCAGTGGGAATGGCCAATTCAATTGGAAGAAACATAGTAAAAAAAATAAATAAATAAAATTAAAAATTAAAAACTCTTGCACTTCAAAAGACACTATTAGAATGAAAAGACAAGCCACAGAATGAGAGAAAATATTTACAACGCCTCTATCTGATGAAGGACTTGTATCCAGATTATATAAAGGACTCTTACAATTCATATTAAGACAAACAACCTAATTAAAAAATTGACAAAAGATTTGAATAGACATTTCACCAAAGAAGATATGTGCATGGCTAATAAGCATATCAAAAGATGCTCAACATCATTAGTCATTAGGGAAATGCAAATTAAACCCCCAATGACATGCCACTTCATACCCACTAGAATGACTATAATCAGAAAAACAGATAATAGCAAATGTTGGCAAAGATATGGAGAAACAGGAATCCTCATATATTGTTTCTGGGAATGCAAAATGGTACAGCCACTTTGAAAAACAGTTTGGCAGTTTCTTAAACAGATAAACAAATTTACTGTACAACACAAATTCCACTCCTAATCATCCAAACAAGAGAAATGAAAATATACATTTACACTAAGACTTACACATAAATGCTGATAGAAGCTCTGTTCATAATAGCAAAAATGTAGAAACAACCCAAATGTCAATCAATACTACAATGGGATACTATTCAACATTAAAAATAAATGAAATACTGATGCATGAGTAACTCAAAAATATGATGCTAAGTGAAGAAAAGTCAGACACAAAAGAGCACATATTGTATGGTTCAGTTTAATGAAATGCCCAGAAAAGGCACATCTACATAGACAGAAAGTAGATGAATGGCGGCTGGGGCTGGGAGTGCGAACACAGAGTGATTGTAATTGGGCACAAGGGATCTTGTCCAGGTAATGGAAATGTTCTAAAACTGGATTGGGTGATGGTTGCATGACTTGGTAAATTATTTAAAATCATTACATTAGCCCTGGCCAGGTAGCTCAATTAGTTGGAGTATTGTCCAGATGCATCAAATTTGCAGGTTCGATCCCTGATCGGGGCACATATAAGAATCAGCCAACAATGCCCTGGCCCATTGCTCATTGGTTACAGCATCCGCTCATGGACAGAAGAGTTTTGTGGTCAATTCCCGGTCAAGGGCACGTACCTCGGTTGCAGGTTCGATCCTGGCCCCAGTCAGGGCATGTGTGGGAGTCAACCAATCGGTGTGTTTCTCTCACATCAATGTTTCTCTCCCTCTATCTCTCTCTCCCTTCCTTCCACTGTTTAAAAATCATTGGAGCCTGGCCAGCGTGGCTCAGTGCTTGAGCATCGACGTATGAACCAGGAGGTCCTGGTTCAATTCCTGGTCAGGGCACATGCCCGGGTTGCGGGCTTGATCCCCAGTGTGGGATGTGCAGGAGGCAACTGATCAGTGATTCTCATCATTGATGTTTCAATCTCTCTCTCCCTCTCCCTTCCTCTCTGAAATCAATTTAAAAAAATTTAAAAATTTTAAAAAAAATAAAAATCAATGGAAAAAATATCTTGGGGTGAGGATTCAAAAAAAAAAATAATCAACCAACCAATGAATACATAAATGAGTGGAACAACAAATCAATTTTCCTCTCTCTCTCATCAATTGAAAAATAATTACATTATACCCTTAAAATGGGCTGATTTTATGGTATGTAAATTATACCTCAATAAAGTTGTTTTTATAAAAAGAAAAATGTTAATAGCAATGTAAACACCTTTTGTGTATATAAAGTATTTAGTATAGTATCTGGAACATAAAATGGCTGAACACATATATAGTTAACTTTGAAAGCCAGGAATACTGCATTAAAAAAATTTTTTTTAAATTGATTTTAGAGAGAAAGGGAGAGGGATAGAGAGAGAGATAGAAACATCAATGATGAGAGAGAATCATTGATCAGCTGCCTCCTGCACGCCCCCTACTGGGGATCAAGCCTGCAACCCAGGCATGTGCCCTTTACCGGAATTGAACCTGGGACCCTTCAGTCCACAGGCCTACACTCTATCCACTGAGCCAAACTGGCTAGGGCAGGAATATTGCCTTTATAATTACTGATGTAATGCTTACTGTGTGCGGGGTGCTGGATCAAGGGAAACTCCAGGAAAGCATCCTTGAGGTAGGAGCATGGCATGAGCTTTATGCTATAATGACAGGGTTTTATCTCCAAATCCTGCCACCATTGCTAACAAGTCACTCTAAAAGGTGTTCTCCCCTGTTTTTTTCTTTCATAGCAAGCACAGCTGTTGTGGTTTTCTTTCTTTTTAAAAAAAAAATATATATTTTTATTGATTTCAGAGAGGAAGGGAGAGGGAGAGAGAGATAGAAATAACAATGATGAGTGCCCTAACCGGTTTGGCTCAATGGATAGAGTGTCGGCCTGCGGACTCAAGGGTCCTGGGTTCGATTCCAGTCAAGGGCATGTACCTTGGTTGCGGGCACATCCCCAGTAGGGGGTGTGCAGGAGGCAGCTGATTGATGTTTCTCTCTCATCAATGTTTCTAACTCTCTATCTCCCTTCCTCTCTGTAAAAAAAAAATCAATAAAATATATTAAAAAAACAAAAAAGAAATATCAATGATGAGAGAGAACCATTGATTGGCCGCCCCCTGCACACCTCCCACTGTGGATCGAGCCTGCAACCGGGCATTTGCCCTTGACTAGAATCGAACCTGGACCCTTCAGTCTGTAGGCCAACGCTCTATCCACTGAGCCAAACCAGCTAAGGCTGTTGTAGTTTTCTTTATTTGCTTGAGCACTTGTTTCAGGTCTGTCCCCCTCACTAGATTGTAAACGCCATGGAGGCAGGGAAGGGACTGCTCCGCTCCGTCAGTGATGGTGGGCATTCAGTAACAGTGGGCAGGTGTTCCTGGTACGGTTCCTTTCTTCCTCATCCCCGTGAACGTGGACAGGATGCCGGGAGCTGCAGCAATCGCCCTACAACCGGGAGGTGCATACATGGGGGCCAAAGCCAGGTTGTGAAGTATGATGGAGAAAGCTGGGAGGAGCCTGTATCTTCGGTGCCTTTGGTAAACACTGAGACCCTGCCAATAAATGTCCCCCTTCAGACTTCTTATTACATGGAAAAATAACTTTATGTTCATTTAAGCCACTGTTGCTCAGGTTATTTCCGGCAATGAAACACATTTTTACATGATACTGCTAGTAAGACTGATGTGATACTCTGGAGAGATTTTGTCCAGTGGAGGAAGATGGGCATGCAAACAAACCACATGTTCGTAAAACACTTCCTCTGTGGAACTCAAAGATGAGGTAATAGACCCATGAAGGAGTTCCTAGTTGTATACTTGTTTCTGGCTTACTGGTAGGTGACTGGGTGGATGGCTGCCCCACTAACTGAGATAGGAAACGTAGGCGGTGGAATTCACTTGTGAGCAGAGAGTAGTTCTTTATTGGGCATGTGAGTTTTAGGTACTTGTAGGACACCCAGGGGGAGGAGTCTAAACTTAGGACGATCTATGGATCTGAACTCAGGGCAGAAGATTGTGCTGGCGTATAGAATGGGTGTCATCAGTGTGCATGAGTGAAGCAGAGTGAACGTGTATTGAGCTCTTGCTTCAAACTTTATGCGAAGTGCTTTTGTCATTACCACCATCATCATCATCCAGCAGTGCAACTAACATTTACTAAGCACTTACTACATGCCAGTTCAATGTCAAAGTGCTTTGCCTGCATCATCCCATTTAATTCTCACAACCAAGAAAGGGAAGTACTGTTCAGGTTTAGTTATTAGATAACTGAGGATTGGAGAAATGAAGTAACTTGACCTTAGGTGATACTGCAGTGAGTTCTGAAACTAGAAACACCTAAGGAGACTTTGCAGAATGAGAGAAGAGGACAAAGGACACAGAGAACAGCAATGTGATTTTCTTTCTTTTTAAAATAAAAGTATTAATTTTGTAAGTAATTTAAAAATTAAGGTATCATGTTATATACAACTTACATATTCAAAGAATATTTATTTTTAAATGTATGTATATATTTTATTGATTTCAGAGAGGAAGGGAGAGGGAGAGAGAGACAGAAACATCAATGATGAGATAGAAGCATTGATTGGCTGCTTCCTGCAAACCCCACAACCTGGGCACGTGCCCCGACCAGGAATCCAACCATGACCTACTGGTTCATAGGTCGACACTCAACCACTGAGCATGCCAGCTGGGCTCAAATAATTTTTACAATGTGAACACACCAGTGTGATAACCAACATCCAGATTAAGAAATAGTACATTACCAACACCCCCAGAAGCACTATTTATGCTACCCAGGCTTCCCTTCTCTTTGTCACCTACCCAAAGGTAACCACAACTTTGACTTTTTGCTTTGAACACCAACATTTAAGGAGTGGAAAAGGAAAGCTGAGCATAAAAAGGTAACTGAGAGCCCAGCCAGTGTGGCTCAGTGGTTGAGCGTCCACCTGTGAACCAGGAGGTCAGGGTTCAATTCCTAGTTGGGGCACATGCCTGGGTTGCAGGCTTGATCCCTAGTAAGAGGCAGCCAATTAATGGTTCTCTCTCATCATTATGTTTCTACCTCTCTCTCCCTCTCCCTTCCTCTCTAAAATCAATAAACAAAAATATTTTTTAAAAAAGGTAACAGATAAACTGGTCAGAAATGGGAGGATGTCAAGAGAACTTAATCTAAGCTCCACCTATCACGCACACACCAGTTGAAGGCTGGTGATACAAAGTAGCACTGATTTTAGAAAATCCTCTTTGGCAGCAGCAGGAAATGTAACAAGATGATCATGAAATAGATGGTAGTGGCAGCAGTGCTAGTTACTACAGTATACCCATGTGCAGGATAGTGGAGTCTGTGAAGTGAGATGAATCTTGTGCTTGGTGGCAGCAGCAAGGACAGTGGTGGGAGATGATTTGGTGCTATTTTCCTCATGACGTATGCACCAAGTTGGGTTCTTCAGACTTAGCAATTTTGTGAGCTATCCAACATAATCTATTTTTTAAAAAATCCTCACCAAGGTTATTTTTCTCCATTGGTTTTTTTAGAGACAGTGGAAGAGAGGGGAGAGATAGAGACACACCGGTGTGAGAGAGACGATTCTTTGCCTCCCGAAAGTGACCAGGCTGGGAAACCTGCAACCCAGGTACGTGCCCTTGACCAGGAATCGAACCCACGACACTTCAGTCTGCGGGCTGATGCTCTAACCACTGAGCAACCAGTAGAGCCCCAACATAATTTATAATAACATCTATAATAACAAAAGTGTAATATGCTAATTTGTCCGGACAGCTGAATGACCTTCCGGACGTCCTTCTGGATGACCTTCCGGACGAAGCAGGGCCTTCGAGGGCCGAGGCAAGCTGCGAGGCTGAGGGGGCCGAGCCCTTTGCACCAATTTTGTGCATCGGGCCTCTAGTCTAATATATTACCTTACTAGGTCAAGAGAGAAAAACCTTATAATTGTGAATAATGACTGGTTGACTACCCAACAGTCATTCTCTTGTCTTTCTGAAAACATGGGAGGAGGGAAGCATGGGATATATTATGATTGGTCCAAGTCCATACCATTGTATGTAATACTATCCTTTTTGCCAGCATATATTAGCTCTCATTTACATAACAATCTTGCAAGGGTACTATTATCTTTTCCATTTTACTGATAGGAAATCCCAGACTCAGAGGATCACTGGTTTGGAACACAAATCTGACTCCACAGCTCTCTTTTTAAAATATTTTAAAAATATATTTTATTGATTTTTTACAGAGAGGAAGGGAGAGGAATAGAGAGTTAGAAACATCAATGAAAGAGAAAGATAAGCCGCCTCCTGCACACTCCCTACTGGAGATGTGCCCGCAACCAAGGTACATGCCCTTGACCGTAACCAAACCTGGGACCCCTCAGTCCGCAGGCAGACGCTCTATCCACTGAGCCAACCAGTTAGGGCTGACTCTATAGCTCTTTCCGGTGCACTACAGTATTACTCATCTATGGCTAATTTTGTACATTTTTTATGACTGGTTGTGGGTATTCTACTTTTCTATTTGACCCATCAAAGCATCACATACGCATCCTTCCCCATCAATCTGGGAGCTCCTCGATTAAGGTGATTCACTATCCCTCAGGAACGGCTCCTGAAGACTTCTAGGAATCTCCTCTGCCCGCCTCCCCCCCCCCCCCCCGCCGCGTCTCCCCCTCCCTCCGCGTGTCTAAAGACTCCCAGGATCTCTTCCCCAAGAGCTGCTCCTAATGACCCCCAAATCCTCGCTCACTGGGGAACTGCTTTTTAATGACTCTTAAGGACATCGCCCCTTAGGACTGTCCTAATAACCCGCAGAGCTTCTTCCCATTCAGGAACTGCTCTCTTCAAGAAATGTCAGGGTGTGCCAGCGAATGAGGGGGTTCCCAGAGTACGGGACTTTCGGTTTTAAAACCGAGACAGTCCCGGGCAAATTAGGACAAGTTGGTCACCTTATCCGGAACTCCTTGACCTCGGAAGCTGCCCCTTAAGGGCTCCCAGCAAGCACATGTCTACCTTAGGCAAGGGTCTTACGAAAGCCTCTGCCCACCCTTTCATTAGAAGCACCCTACAGTAACCTCCTCGCCCTTCCCCTTCCCCACTACCCCATTTCTAGGCACTCGCCTCTTTCTATCCTGATTAGCTATGGGCGGCCAGGAGCCTGCCTATGATAGGCCAGCTCCGCATTTAGCGGAGATGCTCAGTGGCCGCGGTCCCGAGTGGTACCGCGTTTCCTCCTGGCAACAGCCCGAGCGGGTGCTCATAGGCAGAGCAGATTGATACGCCCAGACTTTGGGGCGCTTGCAGCGCGTGCTCATTGGTTGTTTGAAGGCTTATAGTGGCCCTCGGATTGGTTCACTTTGTGGGGCGCTGTGCGGCTGCGCCGAGGCCGACTTTAAGGGAGGCGGAGCTTCGTTCTTCGCTAGAAGGAAAAGCAGCGAGATCGGCTGGTGGCGGCAGCAGAAGCTGGGTCTTAGCCCTGCCGGGCCGGTGGGCTTTAGGTGAGAGCCATAAGGTTTTGGAATCTTTTTAGAGTTGTTGCTGCTGTGGCCTTGACCGTGAGATCCGGTGGGGGAGGGGGGAGAGAGTGATGGGCACGGTTCTCACCCAATGGAAGCAGGAGCTTCTAAAATGCATCCTGGGATTGGTTCTTTCCAATTTCTTATGGCCAATGGTCGTCGGGAAGGGGGGCGGGTGTACTTGGCAGTATTTTCTTCCTGCGGCCGGGCCCCCCTCGCCTGGGCGGCGGGGCCAGGAGGGGCTGGGCCTCTGCACGGTGAGGTTTGGGGATCTTGGGAGCGATACCCGCGGGAGCTGCTGAGTGGGGAGGGGACGGGAGTTTGAAGTGGTTCTTAGCAATAGCTACCTTTATAGAGTGGTTAAGTACCGGGCCTAGTGCTTAGCATTTTGCTTGCATCATCTGAGTTAATCACAGCAACCCTGCCAGCAAGGAGGTTGGGATCCCCATCTTACAGTGGAGAAACTGAGGCTCTGGCACCTCACACCAGCCAAGGTCACACAGCTAGTAAATGGCAAAGACCGGATCTGTAGTCAGAGTTGCTTTGACTCCGGAGCGGTGCTCTTGAACCGCCAGGCTTTGTTGCTGGATGGGAGCAGGAAGGTGTTAGGGAACAGGAGCTTTCCCCAGGGGATAGGTTGGGGGAAGGGAATCCGAGGGTTGAAGAAAGGAAATGAGCAACAGGAGGTGAGGGCAAGGAAATCAGTTATTCAAGTTACTGAGTGCCTACTCTGTGCGGGCATTGTTCTAGGTTCCAGGCATACAGAAATGAGTAAGTCCAGAGGCGATGGGCCATACTGGGGATGGGCCTCAACACTGTTTTCACGTGATTGTATGTTTTGTTAAAATTTGCAAAAGTAAGGTATTTTGTATTCTTTTTAAAAGAGAGGGTCTTCAAAATTGAGTAAACTTCAGGTTCCTCTACCACTGGATCCGCCCTTCTAATGGGTTTACTAGGTGGAGATTATTATTATGTAGGCAGCATAGGGCAATGGAAGGAGCACCAGGAGTACATTACAGCACTGTGGGCGAATTTCCTGGTTTGTAAATCAGGGATAATAGTATACTGCCATGCAAAGGTTTGGCAAGGTACAGGAAGAGCACCTGGCCGGGGCACAAATGGAAGCGGGAGAGATAGGTGTGTGTGTGGGTGGTGGTGGTGGTGGGGTTTGAGTTGTCTTCTCTCTTACCTTAGACACTTCTGCTCCATGCTGTCTCCAGTCTTTCACTAGATTGCTGGCAGGTTGGAGGCAGTTTCCTCACTTCTGAGCTCTCTAGCTCCCAAGGGCACTCTTGGAGATGAACTGCCATGGCTTTGGGGCCCAGATTGGGGGAGTTCTAGAATTTCCTTTTGCTTCTTAACTGGCTCCTTTGAGCTGATATGTTTGGTCCTTATTCAGTTGTAATAGTCTTTTGTAGTGCCTGGTAATGGGGATGTACCCACTTAGCTGGAGGCCTCATCTAAAAACAAAGTATTTCCCCTTTTCTAGTCAGTTATGAAGTTTGCCCTGTGTTGCCAGTTTATTGCCTGTTTAAATTTTGTCCTTTGAGTTCTGGGTACAGTGCAATTACACCAGTCTCCAGCTTGGCTTCATTAAGTACTGCTGAAACTGCATTTTGGTTTAGATATAGTTTTAAAAATCATAGCTCATGCTACTAATATCAAAGTACTTTTTTAAAAAAAGTATGTGTTCTTTTTAAAATTTTATTTATTGATTTGAGTGAGAAACATTGATTTGTTGTTCCACTTATTTATATATTCATTGGTTGCTTCTTATATGTGCCCTGACCGGAGATGTATCAGGATGATACTCTAACCAGCTGAGCTACCCAGCCAGGGGCTCAAAGTACTTTAATTACATTAAACTTTATTTTGTAATCTTGTAACTAAGTAACTTTTCTTAGGAATCTATAATCCTATTTTTTTTTTTTTTTTTTAAATATATTTTATTGATATTTTACAGAGAGGAAGGGAGAGGGATAGAGAGCCAGAAACATCGATGAGAGAGAAACATCGATCAGCTGCCTCCTGCACCCCCCACTGGGGATGTGCCCGCAACCAAGGTACATGCCCTTGACCGGAATCGAACCCGGGACCCTTCAGTCCGCAGGCCGACGCTCTACCCAGTGAGCCAAACCGGTTTCGGCTATAATCCTATTTTAAAGCTGTTCCTGAGAAGGGAGCATAGGTTGCTTTTTAAATCTGGTTATAGTAGATTATGTTTAATACTCTGAAAAGCAATTAGCAAGGTGTGAATAAGGGAGCGACTTGAAAAGATAAGGGTAAAATATGGGCAGGGCGGCTGTACTGTTAGATAGGACCAACAATTAGATAGTTACCATTTCCCTTTATTAGCTTAAACAATGTCTCCATTTAAATAAGATTTGAATACATGCAATATTGATACATCAGGTTCTTTGAAGCAGAGCCTTGTCTATCTGTATTTCTGGTTCATTTAAATAATGTATCTAGAGGCAGATTCCAGGTGTGGAGTCTTTTTTTTTTTTTTTATCTTCACCCTAGGTCCACAGTGGTCGGCAAACTGCGGCTCGAGAGCCGCGGTTTGCCGCTCTGTTGACTAATGAGTTTGCCGGCCACTGGGATAGGGGCTTAATCACAAGGAACAACAACAGCCTGTAATTATTGGAATCGAGATTCTAGGTCAGTGGTCGGCAAACTCATTAGTCAACAGAGCCAAATATCAACAGTACAACGATTGAAATTTCTTGAGAGCCAAATTTTTTAAACTTATTCTAACGCCACTTCTTCACAATAGACTCACCCAGGCCGTGGTATTTTGTGGAAGAGCCACACACAAGGGGCCAAAGAGCCGTATGTGGCTCGAGAGCCGCAGTTTGCCGACCATGGCCCTAGGATATGTGTTGTTTTTCTTCATTGATTCTAGAGAGGGAGGAACATAGATGTGAGTGAGAAACAGTGATAGGTTGCCTCCCCTTGGCACCCTGACTGGTAATTGAACCCAAGACCCTTTCGGTGCACGGGAACATGCTCTAACCACTGAGCACACGTGCCAGGGCCAGGTGTGAGGTCTTAATACTTCTTCAGAATTTCTAAGTTATCGTTTACTGTTTTCAGCACTGACATTCCCAGCATTTAATTTTAATTACAACTTTATGCTCTTATGAATTTCTTCAGATTCCTGTCTGACCAAAGTGACCTCAAAAAGGAGGAAAAATGGCTTCTGAATCTGAAACGCTGAATCCCAGCGCTCGGATAATGACCTTTTACCCGACTATGGAGGAGTTCCGGAACTTCAGTCGATACATTGCCTACATTGAATCACAAGGAGCTCATCGGGCTGGGCTGGCCAAGGTGAGGGGTGGGCTTGTTCAGCAATGGCTTCTGTGACAGGGCAGCAGGAAGGCTTCCTAAGTGAATGTTGGAAGAACTGAGTTTTACTGAAAGCTGAGCGTGCTATCCTATTTGCAAGTTAATTCCTTTCGTTAGCATCTGAAGCATTTCTTTTAGGGAGGGGGAGAGCTTCCTGGAATCTTTAAAAGGGCCACTGCTTTGGTGCCTCCCCCTCTGGTGGAGACGGTGCTTGAGTGTTTTCATCTGTCATTGAGTGCTTGTGCCATTAAACTTCCCTGTTCTCATTTCACTCTCAGCCAGCACTCTGATAGTAATTGGGCTTCCCGTGTGCACTCTCTGTTCAATGAGAGAGAATCAGCTCTTCAACCTCCTCTCTTGGTGCCCAGATAAGACACTGAGGCTGAGAAACAAGTATTACTTACCTTAGTGCATGGCAACTGGGCAGCTAGTCGGTGGCAGAACTGGATCAGGGTTAGCATGACAGTGTGACTTGCTGCATTTGGATGCGCATGGTTAAAGCAAAGTAACTTTCTAGTAAAATTGACTGTTAACGTCGGATAGCAGCCTACACGCTTCCTGGATGCTGACCAGCTCGCCAGGTTTCTGATCCGTCTGTTTTTGTGTTCCCTGCAGGTGGTTCCTCCTAAAGAGTGGAAGCCTCGAGCGTCCTATGATGACATCGACGACCTGGTCATTCCTGCTCCCATCCAGCAGCTGGTGACCGGGCAGTCTGGGCTCTTCACTCAGTACAACATACAGAAGAAAGCCATGACTGTTCGAGAGTTCCGCAAGATAGCCAACAGTGATAAGTGAGTGGAACCACGTTTCTTCCTTTATCTGTCCTAGTGTCTAGTACTTAACTTCTCCTCATAGCTGTCTTCAAGCCTGCTGTCCGGTGTCCCAGCTCCATCTAGCTTCTGTCTCCCTTTCTGACCTTTTACTGGAAGCATCTCCTCTCAGTACTGTATCACAGTCTAAACTTGTCCATATTCTCACATCAAGTAATCCCATTGTTTTCCATCAAAAGTAGAACCATTTTCTGACTCCCGGTAAGTTGCAGATTTCCAAAGGAGAACGCCGGAGTTGGTTCAAAAGGAGCTTTTGCCAGATGTATTGATATCACTTGCTTATCTAAAAGTGGCCTCAGTAAGTTTAATCTCTTCCTTCTGGGTCCTTCTGTCTTTAATCATGCTCAAAATCCTCACTACGCAGCAAACTGCTATCTCCTTTCCACTTTTTGTTGGTTTGTTTGTTGTTGTTAATCCTCACCCAAGGACATTTTCCCATTGATTTTTAGAGAGAATGGAAGGGAGGGGGAGAGGCAGAGAGAGAAATAATTGATGTGAGAGAGACACATTTATTGGTTGCCTCCTATGCCCTGACCAGGACCAGGGATTAAGCTGCAACCAAGGTACATGCCCTTGACTGAAATTGAACCCGGAACCCTTCAGTTGACGCTCTATCCACTGAGCCAAACCGGCCACGGCTTCTTTCCACTTTGACATTAACAGGATGTGAATGAACTGCCAAGCCAGTTGCTGTTTTCTGACTCCCTTCTTCCTCATGTGTACATTCTTGTCTGTGTTAGAAACGTCTTTCTTTGTTTAGGCCTGCTGTTTTCAGTTGATGTTGTAACATTTAACTCTCATTTGATCTCAGCCAATGAATTTTGTCGTCCCCTCATCAGCTCTCACTGCTCTTTCTTAATCCTTTTCCTTGGATCTTCTCCCTTCCCGTGCCACTCCATAATTGTGAGTTTCCACAAGGAATTCCTTCCTTTCCCCTTGCGTTTCCCCTGAGCCTTATGGATCTACGCATGTCTGATTTTAGCCAGTCAGACATGTTGTGCCTTCACTGTGAACGAGCCCAGAGCTGGATCTGAAGTTTGCCAGTCTTCACACTTTGGGGACGTGACTTCATGCGCTTTATCATTTCTCTCTCTCTCTCTCTCTCTCTCTCTCTCTCTCTCTCACATCAGATCTCACTCTTTCTATTTCTACGCTTTGCCTTCTTTTCCATTGGCTCATCACGGTTCTAAAATATGGTCTTCCAGTTTTATTGACAGCTTAACGCTTGAACATCTACCAGGATAGTGCTGGCCAGCTGCTGTGTACTGTGATAATTTATGTGCAAGCATGTTGAAGAAGTGTGACATGCTCTGTGGACGGAAGGCTGTGTCACCCTGTGTCTGGTTTCTATCTGTGCAGTGTGTCTGTGGGGTGGCGGCACCAAGCACACCTGCTTTCTGTTTCTCATGGGCTTCAGCCTCCTGTGCCTGTCTTCTCTTCTTGTCAACACATGGTAGGCCTTTTCTCCGCCTGTCTTTTTAAATGAACCGCCGTGTCTTTTCTTTTCATCTGAAATACAACAAAGTCTTACCCTTGATTGCTGTCTGCATGGTCAGCAAAACCCAGTGGGTAAAAAAATCTAAATTTATAAAGCAGATCAGTTGGAAGTGGAAAAGTTATTTATATTTAAAAGGGAACTTTAGAGTTCTAAACATTATTACTCATTAGGTTGGCATTAACATGTAAGCCAGTACTGAAAGTAAGATTTGTTTTTCCTCACTCATCCCATTATCTCCACACAATTTCATTTTGGTCTTTGCTTCCACTCTTTATCCACTCATGATATGTTTTTGCCATTCGAGTTATAACGTGCGTTTTCAAATACCTTTTAGGTTTATATATTGTTCTTTTTAAGATTGCTGTGTAATCATTTTTAAGTGGTTTTGAACTGTTTGGTTTGTAAGCACGATTACTTGTTGAATGTTAGCCGCTGCATTGGGTGCTGGAAGTGTGGCCGTGACGGACACACAAGCCTCTGGGAGCCGCTTGCTTCACACACGTTCAGGGAAGCGAGCCGTGGCAAGGCCTCCGCTCTTCCCCGGCTGTTGGGTTTTGCTTGTCTGTGAATAGCAGTTGACCTTGGTCAATGTAGGAGTGGGGCCTCAACTCCCCATCCCCACCCCCACCCTGTAAAGTCAAATTTGCCTATAACTTTTGACTCCCCCAAATCTTAACTACTAATAAATAGCCTGTTGACCGGAAGTCTTATTGGTAACATAAATAGCCTATTAACACATTTTGTATATGTGTTGTATACTGTATTCTTATAATAATAAGTAAGCTAGAGAAAAGAAAATCATAAGGAAGAGAAAATACATTTACAGAAAAGTAACCCGCATGTAAGTGGGCCTGCACAGGTCAAACCCGTGTTGTTCACGGGTCAGCTGTATAGGGATTTACAGTTCTTGGATCTCACAAATTTGTAAGCTATTTTCTCCTTGAGTGGCCAGGCCACTTCTGATTCTGGCGGGGGTATAGCTTTAGGAGATTTTCTTCAAAGACGTGCAGATACCATGCTTCTTAAGGAAGGTGTGCTTCTATCTTCATGTAATCACCTTCCTTGGGCCCAGAGCTCGTGGAAGGGATATTGAGGGAGGTACTGTCTTAAAGCCTTGAAGGCCGAGGTTATGTCATATTTTTTGAAATATCTTGCTGTGTCTGGAATAGGAGATGGTGTCTTGTGCTGTTCAGGAATTTAGTCCCTTATAAGTGGTTAACACTTCTTTTACGTTTGAAAGGTACTGTACCCCACGCTACAGTGAGTTTGAAGAGCTTGAACGGAAATACTGGAAAAATCTTACTTTCAATCCCCCAATCTATGGTGCAGACGTGAATGGCACTCTCTATGAAAAGGTGAGACTCTGGCAACTCCCTGTGCTGCGTTTCTGTAATTTTGTAATGTAATGACATTTTTATCTGCCCAGCGCGCAGTAGGCCCCTAAAAGCTGCTTGCTGAATGGGTGCAGTGATCCACCACCAGCTGATGTGCTGTGCTAGCTTCATTGGGGGTAGTTTTGCATGTGACTGACTGTTACTTCTCCCACGCTACATGTGAATTGGGTGATGTGGTGTTCTTTGCAAGGGCTGTTAGAATAGTCTGTGGGTGGTAGCTGATGAGTTCTTGAAAGGGTGGGATCACAGTAAATGAATTGTTGGGGGAGAGGCAGTGTGGTTTCTGCAGAAAAAAAGATCACTGACTATAATCTAAGAAAAGTAATATATATTTAAGAAGTGAAACTTACTTAGATTTTCAGGACCAGCAAACAAGATTCTGTAGCAAAAGCTGTTTTAACCAGTTGCACGGGCTTGGGATGTAAAAGGAAGGAATGTTTGGAAGGTTTTTTTGGAGAGTAAAAAATTTGTAGCACATTTCAAGGATTATCACTCAGATGAATTCCAATGTTTTTGTAAATTATTGGAAGGAATGGGTTTAAAAGTGGATTCCAAGTGTGTTGATGAGTGTTTTTGGGTGGTGGGGAAGTGAAGCAGGGATATTAATGGTGGGAAGAAGCTGTAAGGACCTGGGATGGGGAGACACAAGCAGGGAATAATAATCCATAACGTGCCATGGGAGGTGGGCGCCTCGCGGACCATCACAACTCAGAAAAGGACTTGGGTGACACTTTTTACCGAAAACACTGCTCAGTGGAAAGTGGGGCTAGAAAAGTCACAGATTAATCTAGTTCATTCTCATGTTCTGTATTTTTTATGGTTTAAGAGGTTTTGTTTTTTTTCCTATTTTGACATAAGTTTCTTTAGCTTCAGTTCAAAACTCTTTATTTTTTTTTTTTTGTTTTGTTTTTTTAAATATACTTTATTGATTTTTTACAGAGAGGAAGGGAGAGGGATAGAGAGTCAGAAACATCGATGAGAGAGAAACATCGACCAGCTGCCTCCTGCACACCTCCTACTGGGGATGTGCCCACAACCAAGTTACATGCCCTTGACCGGAATCGAACCTGGGACCTTTCAGTCCGCAGGCTGATGCTCTTCCACTGAGCCAAACCGCTTTTGGCAGTTCAAAACTCTTTATTTTGGGGTTTAGAACAGGTGGCTGTCACCTCTTTATTCATCTTTCTTATACGAGTGCTCACCAAGTGGTATTTATCCTTCAGAGGTATCGTGGCCCCATTTCCAGTGGTGGAGTGAAAAGTGGGTGAGGGATGCTGTGGTCTTCATGTCCCTGCTGTTTTGACATTATTCCACATCTGTGTTAGAGGTGACAGCTCACCTGGGACCTCCTCCGTGATTTGTAGGTTCGGAGCCTCGGTTTATAATTATTATAACTTGCCCTGGACTGTCATTTCCTTTGCAGCATGTTGATGAGTGGAATATTGGCCGGCTGAAAACAATCCTGGACTTGGTGGAAAAGGAGAGTGGGATCACCATCGAGGGTGTGAACACCCCGTACCTGTACTTTGGCATGTGGAAGACATCCTTTGCCTGGCACACGGAAGACATGGACCTATACAGCATCAATTACCTGCACTTCGGAGAACCCAAGTCCTGGTACAGTCAGCCTGCAGTTGGCACTGGAGCTTCTCGGGAGGGAGGGGGCTTCTCGGCTCTCCTGTGCCCAGGAAACGCCTCCAGAGCTTGTTAAAATGCAGACTCGGCTTCAGTAGGCTTGGAGTGGGAGTGGCATTTTACATTTTAAACAGACTTCCAAGTGATGAGATGCTCTTGGAGCTCTGGTGCTCAGACTGCCTTTTGAGTAGCAGGCTTTAGAGGGCAGAGCACTTGGTACCACTGCGTGCAAGCGTGCGTTGGCTGAGTGACTGCGAGCCACAGAGGCTGTTCCCACCTCTCCCACCGCTTTCTGGTTTCTTTTTCTGAGCAGGCCTGAGGCATTTCTTAGAGGCAGACTTCCAAGGCTAGAGTCCCGCCTTCAGGTGATAGAAAGCTTTCTTTCCCTCGTGGAAAAAAAATATTTGGTGAGCAGCATTGTGTGCTTAACACAAGAGGGGATGCAAGGCTACTCAGCAGATGCTTCCTGCTCTCCAGGATGTCCTTAGTCTAGTTGGGGAGACGAAGATGTGTTCTCTCTTCTCCCCCTCTGCTGGCCCATCACTCCGGCTCAGCACTTATTCCACAGCAGTGAATAAGGCAGGTGCGGTAGCTACCCTCACAGACAGGAGATGCAGAGTGTGAGGAAATAGCATGGGGTGAGGAAAGCTCTGATGGGAGACGGTGGATGCTGTAGGTCCATGTGGAGAGGGCACATGAGGAGTGGTGATCAAAGAGGGTGTCCCTGAAGGAGGTGACAATGAAGATGAGACCTAGCAAATGAGAAAGAAGTAGCTGAGTAGCTGGGGGGGACAATGGTGGGTTCAGGAGAAGGGAGGCTGAGGGAAGTGTGTCTAAGTGGCTGGAAGACCCGTGCAAAGATCCTGAGTTGAGAGACAGCACGATGTCTTTAGTGAACTAGAGGAAGTTCATAGTGGTTTGGGTGCCAGGTACTACGATGGAAGTGAGTGAGGAGGCCAGAGGGGCAGCATGGGCCAGGCCAGGAGGAGTCATGGACACTGGATCCATCTTCCTGCCCTTTTCCAGCATCTAAAGCCACATCCCTTCCCAGGGGTTTTCCTTTCTTTCAAATACTTCTGAGTTCCTAATCTTGGGGCAAAATTTTTTGACCTACTGCCCCATTACCTTCCTTAGTTGGCTAGACGTGGAGACTCTGTCAGCGTAGCTTTTGTGTCTTCACCACGTTGACGCCCAAGTCCCCTGAGAATGGATTTCTGTTCTCACGTCGAGGGCAGGCTTTCTGGTTATTACACACCCTCTTCAGGTCAGCAAGTGGGACCTCCAGAGGTCTGCGTGCACGGCGGCCCACAGTGCTTTCAGCGACAGACATTCCGCTCCTCGTCTGTTTTGTTTCATAGTGAAGCTTTCGGGATGGGAAGTTTGTGTTGTGGAATAATCTTTAGACTTGATTATAAAGGTTAAAATAGACTTACTGTGCGTTTCAGGATGTAAAGGTTGCAGTTTAGCAAAAGTTTTGAATAGTCTTACGTGGTTTTTTGGCCCTTGTTTTTATGAGGAGCAGTTTCTATGGTGTCTGGGTGGAGAAGTAACTACTGGGTAATCAGTATAACTGGAGACAACAGCAGATATGGGGCCAGGTCTAATCCATTTTTGCCTTGTTTTCCATTCTTTATCCTGTCACTGTTAGGCCATCAGGTCTGCCAGGAGCACTTTAATGCCATCCTTCTTTCATTTCATTTCATTTCATTTCATTTCATTTCATTTCATTTATGACATGAAGGAGAGCAACATTGAGTGCACACCTAAATCCTGGCTCACAGTAAACATTCAGCAGTGTCTCATTAATGAATCTAAAAGAGGAATTCACTCACACTTCTCTGTGGGCTCCCCACTGCTCTGCCCAAACTGTCTAATATTTCATTTCTCCAGGTTTCCTTTCTCATTTCTGTAGTTGGGAGGTTGAGAAACCTGATACCTTGAGCTGTTTTGAGAGTGGGAACGAGCCCCTTCCGCTCATGTCCTGTCCTCTGCTCAGCGTCCAATGCTTTTATGTGATTGCAGGTACTCTGTTCCCCCTGAGCACGGGAAGCGGTTGGAGCGCCTCGCCAAAGGTAACTGTGTCTCCTCCACAGCTGGCTCAGCCCCTCCTGTGAGCTGTGCTCATTGCTCCGATATGTCCATTCTCTGTGGTCAGATTCTCACGTGTCCTTTCTCAGGCCTGCAGGTGGGGGGTAAGCCAGACTGCAGGTTGGTTATCCTAATGGAGCAACTCAAAGCAGAGCCTTTCCCCACTTGGTCCTGGGAAGGGACTCAGTAATTCCTTCTTAGTCTGTCTTTGCCTCGGTTCTATCAAGCATGGATTTATTTGACTGGAGATCGAATACCAGTCATACTGGGTCTCATTCTTCTGCCAGACACCCAAACGTTAAAGTCAGGATTGAATTATTTAATGCTTTGACTCTTTTAAGTGGACTTTGATAGATTTATTCCTCCAGAGAGCCCGTTTCAGGAGAGCGTGGGTAGTCTGTTCTGTAGTAGATGTGTTACTAACAAAAGACTGAGGATGCAGCTGAACGGAGAAAGGTCCGAAAGCGTTTTAAAGCTCTTTATCAGAAAAGAGGCTGCTTGGGTCATCTCAGTTCCCCAAACAATTGGATTACCCACGTGATGGCCTACACGGAAGAGCCCAGAGGTTCATTGTAGAGTCTTAGAGCTGGGCTGGAGCCGAAGGGTCCATAGAGATCACCTTGGTGATTTATCCCCGTTATTGTCCAGAGGAGATGCCCAGGGGCAGGATGCTAGGTTACAGAGCTAGTGTGGAGCACTGTTCACTTGTGCCTATTTTCAATTAAACAGGCTTTTTCCCAGGAAGTGCTCAAAGCTGTGAGGCTTTTCTCCGCCATAAGATGACCTTGATTTCCCCTTTAATGCTGAAGAAATACGGAATTCCCTTTGACAAGGTGAGCTGATTTTACATATGGAAGTCCTTAGCCTCACACGGAAACCACCCTTTCTGGTCTGTGTTTCACAGTGGAGCTTTATTCTAGTTCATTACCCTGTGCCAGGTGTGGGCCAAAGCTGACAACACTTTGATATCAGGGTATTAAAGGTGGGGCTGCTATACCTTCCCGGGACCAGACGAGAGTCAAATCCCCGTGCACAGAGGTCCTCTGGAAGAATGGTTACTTTAGTCATGGTGTTCTAATATGATACGTTAGGGCTTTGCCTTTTGTAGAAGACACCAAGGCCCCAGTGGTTTTATGGCTTATCCTTGGTCATTCAGCTAAGTTGAGGCAGAGCTGGAGCTCAGAGGTCCCGTTCTGCGGACTCCTGCAGTTCGGTGCAGCTGCTTCAAGTCTGCTCTTGTTCAGGTCACTCAGGAAGCTGGAGAGTTTATGATCACATTTCCTTATGGCTACCACGCCGGCTTTAACCACGGCTTCAACTGTGCGGAGTCTACCAATTTTGCTACGAGGCGGTGGATTGAGTATGGCAAACAGGCAGTGCTGGTGAGTCTGCTTGGCCTCTCTGTCCCTGTCTGCCTAAAAATGTCTGGCTCTTGTTAGGTGCACTGGTTGGTGGTTAGAACTTTTCTTTGAACTCCTGCAATTCAGAAACCAAGTGGCTGGGAATGTGCAAAAGTGCCCAACATCTTGTGTTCGTTAAAAATTGGTTCACATTCAGGATGTATAAAGTGAGGTTCTCGTGCTTCAGTCCATTGGGCATTCAAACCACACCCACACACATTGATACTCTGGCTTCAGCCACTCGGGGATTTCTCTGTTGAGAAGTTCTGAGGGGTTTACTTTTACTTGAGGGAAGCAGAGGGCTGGACCTTTGATTGGGAGTAGACTCGCTTGTGTGGTCCTGGCCTTGGATAAATATCAACAGGAAGGTGGCTGTTGACCACCTGGGGTCTGAGTGCTGAGTTTCCCATCGATCAGTTCTCATGCACCCTTGTAGTGCCTGGGTAGACTGCCCAGCGCCATGCATTCTCCGCCCTAGTTCCCGGCTTTCCTCCCTGTCTGAAGCTCTGCAAGGACAATATGCCTTCAGCCTCTGAACCCAAAACAGTTTGGCTTGAAACTGTCTTGGACCTTTGTCCACCTGCAGGGAGGAGACGGGATATGGGGGTCAGGTGGGAGCAGGTAAAGGGTGCTCACCTAGGGCTCTTCTGGTTACTTGCCACAGTGCTCCTGTAGAAAGGATATGGTGAAGATCTCCATGGACGTGTTTGTGAGGAAGTTCCAGCCAGAAAGGTACAAACTTTGGAAAGCTGGGAAGGACAGCACGGTCATCGACCATACTCTGCCCACGCCAGAAGCCGCTGAGTTTCTTAAGGAGAGTGAACTGCCTCCAAGGGCCACGAGTGAGGAGGAGTGCCCAGAGGAGGACATGGAAGGAGTCGAGGATGGTGAGGAGGGCCACCTGAAGAGAAGGTAAGGCAGCAGCCCTCGGGGCCCAGCTGTTTGAGGGAGGGACGTGTAGGCAGCTGCGGAGAGGCTGTTTCTAAGTAGGGTGTTTGAGCCACAGCTGAGGGAATTTTCTTCTTGGTAAGGGCTCCAGCATCCTCAGAGTGAGGGCACTCAGGCCCCCCGGTGGTTGTTACCAGGAACCGTAGCATCTGTTGGCGTGCCTGTGGTCGGCTGGAGTGAGGGGCACACACGTGCCAGAGCACAGCTCCCTCTGGGCCAGAAAAGTCACAGTTTCTCATCTACATCATGAGAGCTTTTTAAAAAATATATTTTTATTGATTTCAGAGAGGAAGGACGAAGGAGAGAGAGAGAGAAACATCAGTGATGAGAGAGAATCATTGATTGCCTGCTTCCTGCATGACCCCTATTGGGGATTGGACCTGCAACCCGGCATGTGCCCTGACCGGGAATCGAACCCTGACCTCCTGGTTCATAGGTCGAGCCGCACTCCTTTAAAAAAGGAGAGTGTGGTGCTCGCTACGGCTGCACACATACTAAAATTAAAATAGGGAAGATTAATTAGCATGTCCCCTGCGCAAGGACATGCAAATTTATGAAGCGGTTCATATTTAAAAAAAAAAAAAAGAGCTTGTGGTAGTGGAAATGAGATTCCTGGCCTTATCAGTGTTTGAGCCAGAGGAGATCCTAAGGATTGTTTATCCTAGGCCATGTGGGGAAGAAAGGAGAGACATTGATGGGCTCCTACTTTATGCCAGGCACTTTCGGGTACTCAGCCTACCTTTTCTTAAGCCTCATGGTGGGTGGTGATATCCCTGTTTTCCATTTGATGGGCGGGCTCAGAGGCGAAGTCCTTGGTCTCGGGTCCCACAAATGGGGTACGTAGTGTGAAGCAGGCCTGACAGGCTCTGTGCGCTCGTTTCTGGGTTGTGTGTGGATGTGTTTGTGTAAGTGGATGTATACGTGGGCCCTTAAACAGCTTACTCTCCTCCTTGCAGCCTCGCTAAGCACCGTATAGGGACAAAGAGGCACCGAGTTTGCCTTGAAATCCCGCAGGAGGTCAGTCAGAGCGAGCTCTTCCCCAAGGAGGAGCTGAGTTCCGGCCAGTATGACCTGACGGCGTGCCAGGCTGCGCTCGCCCCCGTGAGGCCCACCCATAGCTCTGTGCGGCAGGTGGAGGATGGTCTCCCCTTCCCAGGTCAGCTGGTTACGGTATTCTCCCCCAACCCTGACTGTGTTCTGTTCTGTGTCGGATGCCATGCTGAGTGCTGGGTCACAAATAAGAAAAAGGGACAGACAGGTCTGCATGTGAGGAGCACTTTGATTAGGAACACACAGGGCAGGTGAGGAACGTAGGGGAAAGGCCCCCCTCCCTTTGCCTGGTGAGGGGTCCAGGAGACACTGAAGGTTTGGGAGAAGTGACGATGAACCAAAGGGGACAAGATCAGTAGGAATTTTCCAGGCAGAGTTGGTGACATCAAAGGGCATCCCCAAGAGGCGCAGCGGGGGGAAAGGCATGGAGCTGTGAAAGGACAGAGCTCTTGGGGGAGCTGGTAGTGATTTCCTGCATTTGAATATGGGGGCGGAAGACAGGTGTGTTACCAGGAAATGAGCTAGAGAAACAGAAGCGAGAGGATGTAGGGACTGCCTGCCATCTTAGCTTGGCTCACTCGGAGGCCCGAGGAGCCGTTTGTATTTTAGGGGGGAGTGGTGTGGTCACAGTGCTCTAGAGCAGTGGTCGCCAGCCTTTCGGATCTCAAGGACCACCAGTGGGCCGCGGACCTCCGGTTGCCGACCGCAGTTCTAGAGCAGGCCCTCGGATGGGTGGCTGTGAGGGTAGATTGGTCGGGGGCGGGCTGTGTCAGTGTCCAGTCAGGCTTGACAACACTTTGTCGGTACCTCTGCTGAGAGCCAGACAGCTCTATGGACTCGACCTGGGTCTGGGCTCCTTCATTCAGGTTGTCCAGCCTGGGGTGCTAGGGCTCTCCTGGGCTCAGGCCTTCGTTTCCTGCCAGCCTTCTGCGGACATGGCAGCTGTCACTGAGTGTCTGCCGTGTGTGCCAGGCTGTGTTCCGTCTTATACAGAACCCTGGTAGTACCTTGCATTAGAGAGGATGAAACTGGAGGCCCAGAGAGGATGAGCAGCCCCTCATCACACAGTGACCCTGTGGGAGGCAGCCGGAATTCAAGGCCGGCCTCACCCTGCCCCTGCTCTTTGTGTTTTGTCACTGCCTTTCTCGAAGTTCAGATGTGCGGGAGGAAGTTGGCTCTGTCCAATGTGTATGTGTGTTTCAGATTATTCTGACTCGACTGAAGTCAAATTTGAAGAGCTTAAAAACGTCAAACTAGAAGAGGAGGAGGAGGAGGAGGAGGAGGAGGAAGCAGCTGCTGCCTTGGATCTTTCTGTGAATCCTGCCTCTATAGGGGGACGCCTTGTCTTCTCAGGTTCCAAAAAGAAATCCTCTTCCAGCCTGGGCTCCAGTGCATCACAGGATTCTATTTCTTCCGATTCAGAGACCAGTGAGCCCCTGTCCTGCCAAGGCAAAGGGCAGACGGGAGCTCTCACTGTGCACAGCTATGCCCGAGGGGATGGCAGGGTCGCTGGGGGAGAGCCGTGCACGCGGAAGAAAAGGAGCGCCACCAGAAGTATCAGCGAGCGGGAGCTGGCGGAGGTAGGGCTGCCTGGAAGGGACCCTGTGTGGGTGGGGGGGTGTGCAGTGGTGTCCAGGATGGCAGGAGTAACCTTCGGGTGGACCTCCAGTCTGCCGTGGTGTGGAGTGGAAAGCCAGGTGGCGTTGGCTCACTTCCAGAAAGGAGTTCCTTTCTCTTATCTCTGTGTGACCGTTGTTCCAAAGAATTGCACTGCAGCCTCCGGGACCATGGTGGATCAGCATCCTCTGACCCTCCTTGCCTTAGAGGTTCAAGAGTTAGGGTGGCAGTGATTGCAGCCCAAATATTTGAGGGTGGGGAATGATGGCCTTTCTTGTTCTAAAATTTAAGTTTTTCCCCCTTAAAAATTATGTCTGCCCTGTAGACTCCCATGAGAATTCTCCCTCCACTTCTTCCCCCCCACATGATTCTTCATCTCCCAGAATTACCTTGTTGATAGAGTATCCTTTTGGAGACTGGGATGAATCCCCAAAGCCATCCATGGAACTTTTGTTCGGGCTTCCTCCTGGAACGCTCTTGGAGGGTCTGTCTGAGTGGGATAGAGCAGAGCTGGGCTGGATGCGGCGGGGCTCACACCTACCCAAGTGACCTGCTCTTCCTCCCCAGCCTCATAGCTTCTGTGGGTCAAGTTGCAGCCTTGGGTGGAGGGGGTAGACGGAAGTCAGTGCAGAAGGTCTCCTTTATTCCCCATCCCCTTACCTTACCTTTGAGAATTTATCTTTTAAAAGTTGTTATTATGAAACATTTCTAAAGTATATTCAGCTCGAATACCATCACAAGCCCCCTGTGTATATTCATTGGCTACACATTAACATTTGGCCCACTGGCTTTATCTCTTCGGCTGAAGTCCATATTAAAACCCCTCTCTGGTGCCCTTTTGTGGTTGGTTTGTCCCCTTGCCTTTAATATCTGTGTAGTTTTCTTTCTGCTGTCTCTGAATCTCGCGGTTCAGTGTCTGTAGACTCTTTCCAGGGGTCCCCTCCCTCCTCCTCGCAGTGGGTGCAGGCTCCTGAGCCGATGCCGCCTCACCTCCTCCTCATGGCCTCTGATTGCTGCTCTCTGTCTCTGTATGGCAGTTCCCACAAGAGAGGGCTTTTCAGCTTGGAAGCTGGAATCCCTCACGTTCCCGTTGCTGCACCCGAGCCATTCTTCCTTCCCAAAGCTCTGTGCTCTCTCGCTCATCCTGCTGTCACACCACAGGTCGCGCTATTCCTCTCTCGCAGTGTCATCTTGGCTTCCTTGCCTTCAGTTGCAATCACAACCATAAAAGCAGCTAACAATAGCAAGGACTTACTGTATGCGGAATACTTCCTATGCATTGCTTAGATGAACGGTCGTGACTGCTGGTTTAGGGAAACCTTTGGAGCAGCGGTCGCCAACCGGTGGCCCATGGACCACTGGTGGTCTGTGAGGTTCGAAAGGTTGGCGACCGGTGGCTTAGGCTATGTATTACTGCTTTATTAATCTAACCACAGGGGGGAGCCAATAAATAACACCCATCTTTTTTATTTATTATTTTGGTGTGTGATTTTGAAAGAGAGAGAGAGAGATCTATTTGTTGTTCCACCCATTCATGCATTCATCGGTTGGCTTGTATGTGCCCTTGACCAGGGATCGAACCCACAACCTTGGTGTCTCGGGACAGTGCTCTAACCAACTGAGCTACCTGGCCAGGGCGACACCTATCTTTTTCCTTCCAAATTACAAACCAGTTAAGTAATGGGTATAGGAGTGTGGCATTGGGAGCTCCGAGTGTCACTTTATTACCAGTTAAAATGATTGAAGAAAGTGGATTTTAACCTGTGGCCAAATGGCCCTGCTGCCCATTTACCCTCAGTGAGGCCGATCACCTCCCTAGTCACAGGCAGTCCTGGAGGACGCAGGCCCGCTCGTCTCCCAGGTGTCGTGGACACCGACCAGAACGCACTCCTGCCAAAGGCAGATCCCAGCTGAGTGATGCTCACTAATATCCCAGAGCTGGGAGGAAAGCCAGGGTCCCTCCCGGGGGAAATACGCCGGGGAGGAGGCTGCCCCAGCATGCCTCTCTCGTTGGACCCCTGCTCAAGAGCCATTGAGTGCCTTCCTGGCTCCTTTTGTTCTGTATCGACTTCTTAGCTGTGGGGTGATGGTGACACCCTTCTCCACTCCACACCAACCGTCTCTCCTCTGCCTCCCCTTGATGTGCTGGGATCTTTGAACAACTTCAACTTCTCTAAAAATACCTTGGCTGCCTACCTCTTTGCTTGACTCTGTCGCCGTTATGGCATGCCTACTCTGGGCTAGGACAGTGCCTTCTCAAGGAGCTCACGGTCTAGATGAGTGGACAGATGGGAGCAAATAATTCTGATACTTAGTGATCCGTGATGTGGCACAGGCAGAGGAGTTAACAACCTGCCTGGGGTTGGGGTGAGGTGTTCAGGGACATTGCCGAGAGGAAGCGTTTTAGGCCTGAGGCGAGCAGGAGTATGCCAGGTGGGCAGAAGGAAATTGGAGAGGGAGTCTGGGAGAGGAGCGTGTCCTCCGTGGTGGTGGTAGCTCATGCCAAGGTCAGAGCGTGGTGGGGAGGCCTAAGTGGTTCCATTTGCCTCAGGCATATGGGACTGGAGAGGCCAGGGAGGTGTTGGTGAGGGGTGAGTCAGGACCCACGTCAGGGAGGTTCTGCTGTGTGAAGCAATCTGACCTCAGAGTTGTGGTGTGTGGGAGCAGTGGGAGGTTTTTTGCCATGTGGTTTTGGAGATTGAAGATTTCTATAGCACATTTTTAAAAATACATTTTTATTGATTTCAGAGAGGAAGGGAGAGGGAGAGTGAGATATAAACATCAATGATGTCAAAGAATCATTGATCAGCTGCTCCTGCATGCCCTCCCCCTGGGGATTGAGCCCACAACCTGGGGCATGTGCCCTGACTGGGAATCAAATTGTGACCTCCTGGTTCATAGGTTGATGCTCAACCACTGAGCCACGCTGGCTGGGCTCCATAGTACATTTTTTAAATGCACAAAGATGTGTACAGAATAATATAGTGAACCCACAAATTCTCATCATCTGTGTCTGACAGGTCTCAATATCTTGTCACTTTTGCTTCATCTATTCTTTTTTTTTATTTGCTGAAGTATTTTAAAGCAAATTTGAGATATCATGTCATTTCCCCCTACTTCAGTGTGTATCTCTAAAACATATGGATATTTTATTATTTTTATTTATTTATTTATTTACTTACTTACTAGAGGCCCGGTGCACCAAATTCATGCATAGGGGCGGGGGGGGGGTCCCCTCAACCTGGTCTGCACCCTCTCGCAGTCTGGGAGCTCTTGGGGGATATCTGACTGCTGGCTTAGGCCTGCTCCCTGTCAGTTGGATATCCTTAGCGCTGCTGCGGAGGTGGGAGAGGCTCCGCCACCGCCGCTGCATTCGCCACCGTAAGCCTGGCTTCTGGCTGAGGGGTGCTCCCTCTGTGGGAGTGCACTGACCACCGGGGGGCAGCTCCTGCATTGAGTGTCTGCCCCCTGGTGGTCAGTGTGTGTCATAGAAACCGGTCGTTCTGCCATTTGGTCAATTTGCATATTAGCCTTTTATTATATAGGATTTTTGTTTGTTAATCCTCACTCGAGGATATTTTTCCATTGATTTTCAGAGAGAGTAGAAGGGAGGGAGAAAGAGAGAGAAACATCGATGTGAGAGAGAGACATCGATTGGTTACTTCCTGCATGCATCCCAACCTGGGTGGAGATTGAGCCTGCAACTGAGGTATTTGCCCTTGACCGGAATTGAACCCGGGAGCCTTCAGTTTGAGGGCCAATGCTCTATCCACTGATTCAAACCAGCTAGGGCCAAAATATGGATATTTTCTTAATCCCTATGCAATTATTACACCCAACAACATTACAAAAGTTCTTTAGCATCAGCTAATACCCACTACATAATTAAATTTTCCCAATTGTTTAAACATTTACTTTATGGTAGGTTTGTTTGAGTCAAGGTTTAATCTAGTCTTACCCATTACATTTGTTTATTATGTCTCTTAAGTCTATGTTAATCTAGCGAAGTGTTCCCCTCCCTTTTTCCTACCATTGACTTACTCAAGATGGTGCTAGTTCTTTAGATTGTCCAGTGAAGGGGTTTTAAAGCTCTTTACTGATGTTTCAGAAGATCATTTTGGAATCAGTATAAAGATTTTTTTTTTGGGGGGGGAATGAGGCAAAATTAGAAATTGAAGGTGGAATTGTGGATTATTTTCACTTCCTACATTTATGAATTGCTTGAATATTTTTGTGATTAACGTTATTTTTACAGTCCAATACTTCTACTTCAGGAAAGGAGGAATAAGGATTTGCAATAGGGAAACCAATTTGGAGTCTGTTCCTGAAAGCAGGACGGTGAGGACCTGAGCTGTGGGGTGGAGGAAAGATGGGAGTAGGAGGTGGCCTGGCGCTGCTCAGAAGGGAAGAGCACAGGACTGGGCGCTGGCTGAGGGAGAGGGCAGACCGGGCTTGACTTGGGGTTCTGGCCTGAGTTACTGGATGGATGGGGGTGCAATGGGGGTGCATCAGTGGAAGATAGAGGTTACAAGGAAAGTGAAGGGATACATGGATGTGACTCAGGAGGTGACTTCAGTCTGGGGCATGTGGAGTGTGACCTGCTTGTGAGGCAGGCTGTGGAGGTGTGTACACACCAATCTGAAGCTAAGGAGGGGTCCTTCAGGTTTGGGAGTCACCGAGTGGGTGTCAGTGGGCATGGAAGAGCTCTTGTGTGAAACGGGAGGACCAATTTTCACAGTGTGGGTGGAGCTAGAGGCCCAGGCAGAAGGGGAATGAGAAGAACAGCCAGAGGTTTTGAAGAACTAGGAGAGACTTAGGAGTGTGTGTCCAGAGCCAAGGGAGGAGAAAGATTGAAGACAGTGGGAGCTGTGGCCAAGCTTGCCTCTGGTGGAGGAGGAGCTGGAGCAGGGTGGGGGGTGGGGGGTGGGGGGTTGGAGGTGGGCACCCCCCGCCCCCGGAGGTTTGGAGGTAATGAAGGCCAGGGGAGGGACCTGATCCTTCAGGTCTGAGCAGGAGGGCGGGAGTGGGGCCTCCAGCACAGGTGGAGACAAGAGGGGGTGGCTGAGGTTAGGTTAATTTGTTTTATAATTGTGATAAAATACTGTGTACATGACATAAAAATATTTTCATTTTAACCAGTTTTTAGTGCACAGTTCAGTGGACTTAACTGCATTCACAGTGCTGTGCAGCTGTCACCTCGCTGCAGATGGCCTCGAGGTTGGAGGGACAGGGAGTTGTCTCCACGGGTCTCCTGGAACTGTCAGATACCTTCCTCTGCTCACGGGGCCCAGCCCTTTGCAAAAGCCACTTCCCTTTCTTTCTCCTTTGAATCCCTGTAACACTTGACTTCTTTTTCTGGCAGGCTTGGTCTCAGTACAGTTATCATAGGTTGGTGAGGAAGATAAGCTTCCAGGAGCCAGGCCCCGTGCCACATTCAGCTTTGCTTCTTGAGGGCTTGGCCCACGAGCCTTCCGTGAGCGCGGAAGGAATGGAAGTTTAGTTTTAGTGAGGCGCTGCCATGCACATTAACTGATAGGGTGGAATGGGGGCTGACAGTCAAGCCGGGGCAGAAGCTGAGGCACACTGCCTGTCCCTAGAGAGTTCTGATAACGTTGTATCTATACTTGGAAACAGCTGGATTTCTAAGCGCACCCTTGTGTACCCCCCTCCTTCAACCACCCCCCAGGTATAATTTGGGCCTCTTGGTAATCAGTCTGTGTGCCACGTCTTAGGCCAAGGGCCCTGGAAAAGCACCTTGGTGACTGACTGCCGTACCGAAGCACCGAAGCCTTAGAGGTTTCATTTAAGAGCACACTGGGCCACGGCAAGTGTTGGCTGTGGACGTTCTCGTTAGCGCTCCCCAAACAGGAGAGAACAATTGGTCCTTCTCTGTAGGGAACATTGGCGTTGACCCTGGGTGCCCAATGTTAGAAGGAGGCACAGAGGACGGGGGAGGAGGGGGGAGGGGGGGCTTGAGCTCCAGCTCTCATGGGGCAGGGGCCTGGCAGACCCTACGTGCTCTCCTCTCCATCCTCACACAGAGCCCCGTGGGGGGCACTGCTTACCCCCATTTTAACAGTGGCTTGCTACTTGCCTGAGCTCACTCAGCTAGTTGGTTCAATTGGGCTTTCTGCATGACTGAGGGAGTTGAGAAGTCCCAGCACATTGCCTGGAGAGGCCACCCTGTGAGGAAGGGTGTGGATGCCCTGAGGCAGCCGGAGCATTTACCCCTAAGGTGATCTTTGAATTTGAAGAGACTGCTTTAGTCTGAGGCAGCTTGATGGTCCTGGGAAGGGCACAGGCTGAGACCGGTGCTCCAGGCCTCCCGCTGGCTGGGCCCTAAGCTCCTGGAGCGAGGAGATGCCGTCTCGCCTGTCTCTGCATTGCTGCCACGTCACCAAGCGTGTGCACTGGGTGCGGAGGCGCTGGGTGTGTCGGAGGCCCCGGAAACACGTGAATAAAGGCATCCTCCTCCTTTCCCAAAGCTGCACTCTGGGGTTCTTAATCGCAGCCCCTCCTCTTCCTCCAGTACTTGGACCTATGAAGGGATCTGTGCTCACCTCCCACCCCTTATTTGTTTCCTGTTGCTGCTTTAACAACCATAAGCTTAAACAACACAAATTTATCTAGTTGTTCAGTTTAGAAGTCTGAGATGGGCCTCACTGTGCAAAGTCAAGGTGTCCACAGGGCTGCAGCCCCGGCCCTTCCTGCAGGCTCTCAGTAGAGCCGGGTGCTTGCCCCGTCCTGCTTCTGCAGCCCGCCCACACTTCCCTGGCCTGCGCCCTCTTCCACCTTCAAAGGCAGCAGCATCCGGCCAAGTTTCACTTCACTGACACTGACTCTTCATTGTTAAGCACGTTTGATTGTGTTGGGCCCGCCTGGGTAATCCAGGATTATCTCACTACTTTCAGGTCATCTAATTAGCAACTTCAACAATCCTTTGTCACGTTAACACATTCATGAGGATTAGGACTGGCCATTTTGGGGGGGATCATTCCTGATATCTCTCCTTTCACAAACTTCTTTCCTCTCTGCCTGTAAGACCTTACTCACATAGCCCCTATCCTAAAATATCATTGGAGGAAATTTCCTACCCAAGCTGTGATCTCATTCCTCCCCTTGAGCCTCCAAAATAGCCTTTATGATGTATTTACTCCTTAGTTCCTTACTCTTTCTGCTGGAATTTCTCTCTCAAAAAAGTTCTCCCCTCCCCCTCCCAGGCCATTGGCCACTTCCTGCTTAGTAGTTCTGTATTCTTTGTCCCTGCGGATTTTCCCTGCTGGCAGCCCTCCCTCCTTGCTTTGTGTTCCTCTTACCCACCTACTTCCAAATCTTTCTTTTCTTTCTTCCTGTCCTGGAAGGCTTGGTCTCCCATCAATTTATCTTCCATTGAGAATCTTCTCCACTCCCATAATCCTTGTGAATGTGTTAACATGACAAAGGATTGTTAAGGTGGCTAATTAGATGCTGAGGATTCCCAGATCCCTAGCTCTTACTCTGACCTCCTTTCTGGACTTGTCTCAATTCTTTTGTTAAGTCTCTGTTGCCAAATGAAGGACCCACAGATATAGGCTGTGTGAACCCCGTGCAGCCTGTTTAACTTGGCCTATGCTACCCCCACCGCCCCCCCCAATCTACGTGACTTCTCTTAAGTTTCCCCCTTGGTGACTCAGGCTAGGAATCCCCACCACCTCTGGTTCCTTTGTTCTTATTCCTTTACTTCTAGTCTCTGCACTTCCCAGTTTAGGTCTGTTGTCTAGGTGGTTTTCAAAGTGGGGAATACAAGAAGATTAATGGGGTGCAGGAATGAGAGTGTGGAACTTAAAAAATCCTTTTATAGTCTATTTTTCTTTTAAAATGTGCATAAGTACCTTAGTGTATATAATTCATTAGTAAATATGCATATGTTGGGGTGCGTGTTCCTAAGTTTTTTATTTTTATGATAGCACTATCAAATTTGAGTATGGGTTTTCCAGTTTGTTTTAGCCAAGGAACCCTTTGGCTAAGTGAAATCTTAATCATTCATAACATGTGAATCAAAAGCAGGGTTGTTCTGGTGGGATGGAGGTGGAGTCTGCGCCCTCCCTGCTCACTCTAATGGAGGCTCTTGAGGGCCTTTTTGATGTACATTTGGAGACACTGGCACTAATCAGTGTGGTTCAGCTCTGATTAAAAGTCTGATCATCTGAGACACGGACATCAGTGGGAAGAGGTCCCTAACGTCCTCACTCTTCCAGCACATTCCTGCACACGGATCGGCATCACTCCTGCACGCAGGGATCACCATTTCCCCAGACCTTGCCCCTTTCTTGGGCAGGCCTTTGCACTCGGTCATCTCAGTAAATATTTGTCTAAACCTTGCTGGTTAAATGTATGTGTGGGAGAGCAGGCTCTGTCCTGTTTGGATGTGGCCTGCTCGGAGTTTTTCCTGACATTCCAAGTGTAGTTCTTAAGTCCTGGGGTTCTGTGCAGTCACAGGGGCGTCTGCAGGCCTGGCCTCCGTGGTGCCTCTGCAGTGCTGTCCCCTCTTGGCCGCACTCGGGTGTTCCTCACAGTTGCAAGATGGCCCTCTTCCAGGCCTCACTTTATTTCCTTGCTTAATAGGTTTTGCTTTAACCCCATGTCTCCTAATGTCAGCATAACCAGTTTTATAAACATGTGGATTAGAAAGAAACTCTTATGTGGTATTACTGACTCAATCCTATACGTCTTAAACCTCATCACATTTGCTCTGGCTTTATGTAAATGCAACGTTAAATCCACCTTTCCCTTTGCAGCTAGGCCAGAATTTAAGATGTGCTCTCTGTCCTGGCTCATATTCTCCCCTGGAGAAAGAGGAATGAATGGCGTTAGCTAGAGCTGAGGTCCCCACGGTGCATTTCTTGACAGGCCTCCTTTACCTTTACTGGGTCAGCTGCTCCTCACCCTTTTAAAGGTCCTCTAGCCTTTCACACCTTGGTGGTCAGCTGCGTGGCACTTTGTGACAGGTGCTGCTGGCCTTCGGTCCAAGAAGAGGGGTACCTGGGTTTTTCTGGGGCTCATGACAGTGAGCTTAGGGGCGGAGGCATGACTCGCCTTTAGAGCTGGAGTAGGTTTATTCTTGGTACGTTGGTTTCAGGCTGCCAGGAACCACACTTACTATGTGCAAATGTTGCTGCAGAGTGTTCACATGATCCTAGTTTAGACTAGTTTGCATCGAGGTACCGCCCCTTTGCTTTCCTAAGACAGGTGTTTTCTGTGTTTGGTTTTCTATTTTTGTGTGTTTCTCTGTGCCCGCTCTTTCCCTTGGCTTTCATTGTAAGGCTGACTTTTGCTGTGTCCCTAAGTGGAGGCAAGACCCATTTGATTTCTTCTGTGGTTTGCCCAGGTTGCGAATGAATACATGTTTTCCCTGGAGGAGAATAAGAAGTCCAAGGGCCGGCGTCAGCCCTTGAGCAAGCTCCCCCGCCACCATCCGCTTGTGTTGCAGGATTGCGGCAGTGACGATGGTAAGTGTTGTCTTCTCTCTTCACCAGGAGGAAAGCACTCACCGCTTGAGGGCTTGGTCTCACAGGTCATCGGAGGCCAAGCTGAGGGCCGAGGGCGGGCCTTTGGCTTAGCTCTTCCTCCAGATAGTCCATAAAGAGGGCAGGGTTCATGTGATACCTAATTTATTAAGCATTTGAAGCATTTTAAGCAGAAGAGTGACATGGTCGGATTTACAGGAGAAAGATTGCTCCGAGTGCTTGCATCCCGAGAATGGCTTTGAGAGGAGCAGATGGGCTTCTGTCGTGGTCTCTGTGAGACTTGAGGGTCTGAAGGGGACGGTGGAAGTAGGCATGGGGGAAGGGGAAGTAATGATGTGGGGATAAAGCCAGCTGGATTTGGCGATTGGATGTGGAGCTGTGAAGGTGGTAGGAGGGGAGAGGCAGGAGTTGAGTACTTCCCTGGTTTCTAGCTGGGCTTGGGTTTGGACACCTAATCAGTGTCTGGAGGATGTAGACTTGGGATGTGTGGAGCTGGCCACTCAGGGGGAGAGAGGTACAGAGGGCAGTGAGCAGAGGCTGGGGTTAGGAGGACAGAGGAGGAAAAGGAGCCTGTGAAGGAGACAGAGGGGAGTAGGTGGGGATGTGGGGAACCCGGAAGTGTGTCGTTGGAGCTCAGGGAGTGATTGTCCCCTGTGCTGCCTGGAGCCCAGAGGTCCAGTACGATTAGTGCTGATGAACCTCTGTCTGTGACCAGGCCCCCTGTCACTCCTGACTGATGCCAGACCCTTTCCTACTCTGTCCTGTCCTGTCCTTCCTCGTGCCACAGGCTGGGTGGGAAGGCCCAGGGCCTTACCAGCCTTCTGTACAGGTCCCACGTGTCCTCTTTGATCTAATGTCAGTCCCATCTCGATTGCTTTCCTTGGTAGAAGGGTCCTGATAAGCGGGGTGGGGAAAGTGTCTTGAGATCCTATAGTCAGAAATAGGCCGGACCTTGAGCCAGAGGCTTAGGAAATCCTCTGGTCTTCCCCTCGCCCCATGGGGGCTTCCGGTTCTCTGGGTGGCAACAGCCTCGCTTCATAATTTCCCCCCAGTGTTCTAAAGCAGTACAGGTTGTAGAGGAACAGAAAAGTTATAAGGAGGACAACAAAATGACCCTGTAAAGGTCATTTTACTTGATACTGAACATTTTAAAGCGTTAATCTTACTGACTTTCCTGGTCAGATATTATGTCCATGTATGTCTTTATAATAATGTAATTGAGATCATAATATACAGCCCCCCAACTTTTTTTTTTTTAATATATTTTATTGATATTTTACAGAGAGGAAGGGAGAGGGATAGAGAGCTAGAAACATTGATGAGAGAGAAACATCGATCAGCTGCCTCCTGCACACCTCCCACTGGGGATATGCCCGCAACCAAGGTACATGCCCTTGACCGGAATCGAACCCGGGACCCTTCAGTCCGCAGGCCGACGCTCTATCCACTGAGCCAAACCGGTTTTGGCAGCCCCCCAACTTTTTATGATAAACATTTCAAATGTAGAAAAGTTGAAAGAATAAAAACACGTGCCCGCCTCCTGTATTCAATAGCTGTTACCATTGTGCCATAATTGCTTGTCCCATTTGCATTGTTTATGTGCGTACTACGCACATATTTGCCTTATTGCTGGAAAGTAAGTTGTAGTCATAGAGCCACTTCACTTAAAATACATTGACAGCTTCTGCTAAGAAGGATTGTCTCCTATATATACACTACTGTTATCACACCTAGGGAAATAGGCACTAATTCCATAATATCCGCCAGTCCTCAGTCCATCTTCATTTTTCCCGGCCTATCCCAAAAATGTGTGTGTGTGTGTGTGTGTGTGTGTGTGTGTTTTTTTTTTTTTAAATATATTTTATTGATTTTTTACAGAGAGGAAGGGAGCGGGATAGAGAGTTAGAAACATCAGTGAGAGAGAAACATCAACCAGCCGCCTCCTGCACACTCCCCACTGGGGATGTGCCCGCAACCAAGGCACACACCCTCGACCGGAACCGAACCTGGGACCCTTCAGTCCGCAGGCCGACGCTCCATCCACTGAGCCAAACCGGCCAGGGCCCCACTTAAATTTTTTTTATGTGAGGCATAACATTCAGTGAAAGGCACACAACTGTACAACTCAATGAAGTTCGTATATGTAAACCATAAACCTGTGAATCCTGCAGTTTTCACACAACACAGTGAACATTTCTCTACATCATTTACTATTCACCAATGGGATGATTTTTGGCCACTTAGTGGTTTTGTAAACAGAACAGATGTCGGTGCGGTAGCTTTCCTCTTGTGATTGTGAGGCTGTTCCGTTTCTTCGGTCCTGCCTTGGTCACTCTTATTTTGGCCAGGACGCAGACAGTATCTATGCTTTGGGTTGACACCATGGTTCCTGGCTGGGCCTGAGGATGGGGCTGCTGGGGTTGACTTTAATTGTCTGCATTGGCCTCACTTTGCTACGATTTGCTTCTTCCCTGAGGTCCCACTCATGGCAGCTGCCAGATCCCTGTAAATTAAACACGACCGTAAAGGTGGACTAGATAGCGATTTATCTGCACTGAGCCCTGAGCTGGAACTGCCAGAGGGAACAAACAGATGGGCACCGAGTGCACCGTATACCGGCGTGTTCCTGGGCTGCTCTGCCCCCGCGGGTCTCCAGGGCCTCTCGGAAAGCACTTCTGTCTGGGAAGGACCGAGAAGGTCCTCGGAGGGGCTGTAGCTGGAGATTGGTGTCCCACACGGGAGGTGTAGTGATCCCATGAGGCACCTCATGTGGGGCTGGCACAGCCGGGCTCCCGTCAGGTGCTCCGCACGGGGGCCTTTTTTTGAACGCTTGTCAAAGAGGGGCATCCCGATGATAATTTCTCATACTTCCCTCACTTGGGGGAGCACATGGAGAAACACTGGGCATCAGTTTATTTGGGGATTTGCTGCTGCTTCTGGCCTTGATTGCCCTCATTCAGCATAATGTTAGAGTTATGGGGCTTCCCCTTACCTTCTTTGTTTTGTTTTGTTTGTTTTTAAATATATTTTTATTGATTTCAAAGAGGAAGGGAGAGAGAAAGAGAAGGAAACATCAAGGATGAGAGAGAATCATTGATCGGCTGCCTCCTGCACACCTCACACTGGGGATCGAGCCCGCAACCTGGGCATGTGCCCTTGATAGGAATTGAACCCGAGACCCTTCAGTCCACAGGCTGACGCTCTATCCATTGAGTCAAACTGGCTAGGGCTCCTTACCTTCTTGACTTTATTTCTACTGGGAGCTAGTGTGCTATGCCATCTTCTCTCGATTTGGGGGACCTGGAAAGTGTGCAGCTTGTTTTGTGAGCAGTTTTTTTGTGTTCCATTCAGCTGTGTGTCCCTTTCTTTTGGGAAGATGTGCCCAGAGGGGATTTCCTTTGTAGGCTGTACTGAGGCCCGATGAAGTATATGCTCTGCTGTCTGGAGTAATGAAGAGATAATGCCTTGTTATCTAGATGGGGGGTGTGAGGGACCAGACAGTAATTATTTCCGGCTTGGTGGGCCTCATGTTTCTGTCACATGTTCTGTTTTTCACCCAACCCTTTGAAAATGCAAAAACAATTCTCTTTTTTTACAGAAACAAAGGTGATTTTTTAATTAGAAAAGAAATAAGCCTTATTTTAACACAACACCACCATTTGTGAGCACAAACAATTCTCAGCTCCCTGAGTGGCTGGATTTGGTCCATTGCCAGCCCCTGGTCTAGACTCAGGTGTTACATCCTGCAGCTGGAACAAGGTTCCATCTTGGACACACTCTGCCTTCCTTGGAGGCAGAGCCCGCAGTGGTTGGTGAGCCCTGTCCAGAAAAGGCAGATATCCCACTGACCTTTCCAGAGGAAGCTGGAAAGTTCTGGCCAAAGGCAATGATCTAAACACTCATAAGCCTTGGCACTTCCCTGTTTCCCTTCAGTGCAACTAAAGAGAAAACTTGAAAGGTAAGGACTCAACATGCTGACATTGGAGGCAGCGAGTAACATGGTTTCTAAGCAGTGTTTCACTCCACTGCCCTTGGACAGAGGGGCTGAGTGCTGGCAGCCGTTAGGGGCGGGGAGAGCAGGCTGGACTTCTGCACCAAGCAGGAGAGCAGAGACCCTGAATGGTTCTGGCCAGAGAAAGGGCTGCTGCAGGCAGGACTCCCCTCACCGTCACCCAGGTATTGACAGTTTATTGAAAATCACTTCTGCCCTTTGCCTTTATCATCGTAGGCTCTTGGGTTTAGTCCAAACCTGGGACCAAGAGTCCTGGCTGAGCTCATCTGCTCCCCAGGCAGAGCCCTGGATGTGCTAACTCCTGCTCTGCTTCCTTCTCTAGAGACATCTGAGCAGCTGACCCCCGAGGAGGAGGCTGAGGAGACAGAGGCCTGGGCCAAGCCCCTGAGCCAACTATGGCAGAACCGACCCCCGAACTTTGAGGCCGAAAAGGAATTCAATGAGACCATGGCCCAGCAGGCCCCTCACTGCTCTGTCTGTATGATCTTTCAGACTTATCATCAGGTGAGCCTATTCCATCCTCTCTGTTTGCCGAGAACCAGCAGTCAGAGGGAAGCTAGGTTTAATTGTGGGTACATAGCTTGTCACTGGTTGCCTTGGGAAGGCACGCTTTGCTGGTGTTCTCTGCCCCATCCATGTGCTGGTCATCCTTCGCGGGCAGATAACCCTACAATGCGAGTCTTCATCGGAGAGTGCTTCGGAGAAGAGCTGATGATGGGGTTTAGGCTTGGGGGTGCCCCTTGGCACGCACCCTGTTTGCAGAGGAATATGCTCTTTAGTCATCATTCTAGTCAGTGATTATTCCTTCCAGATGGTTTGTAGTCCTGACCAGGCAGCCTGGAGGATGAATGTTTCTTTACTATAGTCTGGAACTTGGGAGGGTAGGAGTAGAGGCTTATGGGAGAGAGGGGCTGGGAAGGTGCTGAGGCTGCGCTCGGCTGTGCCCCTCCCGCTCCTGGGCGTTTGATGGCGTCACCATTATGGGTCTCTTTGGGTCTAGCTCTCGGAGGCCAGGAAGGCATCCACAGCAGCTTGTCCCAGGTGACCAGCTCAGTCTCAGCTGTGACCTGCCCAGGGTGGCATGTAAATAACCAGTCTTCCGATGGTGGTTAAAGTGGCATGGCTGCCACTGAGCCTGGCAGGGTGCCAGGTTCATGCTTGCCAAAGAATGGAACTTCAGACCAACACATTTTGGATTGAACTCACTGCTTCCTTCCATTGACGAAAAGCTGAACAAAAGGTCTACGTGTGCCCTTGCCTGTGAGGTGAAGTGAAAGGCCTGGCTGTACTGTCAGCAGATCTACTGAGTGCGGCTCAGTTTCATGAGTGGCATAGGCTTAGGGTTGACGTGTTTCTGGGTTCCATCCTTGTAGTGGGGGTGATGGTGCCACCCAGCGGTAGAGCCGGCGGATCTCTGTAGTCAGGAAGTTTGCCAAGAGGAGTATGTGGACATAATGATTTTCTGAAGGGGCCCCCAGGTGGGAATCGCAGGTTTCCCTGCAGCGCAGGTGACCTGAGGACATGGACCACCCGGGGAAATCAGCGCTGGCCCGTAGGGAGCACCTGCTCTGGGTGAGCTCCTTGGGGTGGGGCCACTGTGCGGTGCAGCACATAGGGGAGCCCGCAGTAGCAGCCTTGCTAACATCTCGGTGCATTTTATTACCAGTTGGTTTGGGAAGATTGAAATCCCAGTTGCTTCTTACCTCGCTCCCGTTTCCCAGTTGTCCCCGAGGGGCCTTTGTTTGGTGCTGCTGTGAGAAATTGAATTTGAGTCATTAGAAGTAACTTCAATTAGCAGCTCGGGGATAATGGCTGTGCACCCGGGAGCCGCAGCCATAGTCCTATCAGGGAGGGAGCGAGCTTCCTGCTGATGGAGCAGGTGGAGGCCCAGAGCGCAGGCATGTTCACTGAGGTGTGCTCTCGCTCTCTCCGTAGGTTGAGTTTGGAGGCCTCAGTCAGAACTGTGCAGATGCTCCAGATGTAGCCCCCCAGAAGCAGAGGACCAAGCCATTGATTCCAGAAATGTGCTTCACCACGACTGGCTGTAGCACGGACATCAACCTTTCCACCCCTTACCTCGAGGAGGATGGCACCAGCATCCTAGTTTCCTGCAAGAAGTGCAGTGTCCGGGTCCACGCCAGTGAGTGCCTCACCTTTTCTCTGTGTCCGGTCCTGGGGGTGTGGGCCTGCTTGTCGGAAGTCCTTGCCCCCATTGGCTTCTCCCCCAGCCTCCCCAGGGCCTCCCCAGTCCCCCAGTCTCCCAGAGCAAAGATTGCTTATGTGTCCTTGGAGAGTTTGTTATGATTGCGTTTGAGTTTCATGTGACTTCGAGTCTGTGCTTTCACAGCCGGCTCTGTGCTGGCCTCTTGGTTCACTTACTAGGAGGGGTTTGTCCTCACTCCTCACTAGGTGTTGGAACCAGTGAATCTACAGTGTCTGACCTTTTGAGGCTAAACCTTGGCGGCCTTGCTGGAATTCCGGGGTTTCTGTAAAATCTGGCTGTAGCTTTGGGATGTGCTGTATAGAATAGAGTTGCAAATCTTCATTCTGACTCAGGCCTCTGGGTTTCATTTGCTCACCTTGGTCTCCCTGTTAGGTTGCTATGGCGTCCCTCCCGCCAAGGCTTCTGAAGACTGGATGTGTTCTCGATGTTCAGCCAACGCCCTGGAGGAGGTGAGTGCGCCCACATTGTTACTCTCTTCCCTGTGAGACTTGGAGCTCGCTCAGGGCCAGACTATTTTCCGTGGACTTCCTGTCCCCAGCAGTCTGCACGGGGCCTGGGACACAGCCATGTTAGAGTGAGGGTTCTCAGAATAAATCGCCGTGACAGTGAGATGGGTGCTGCCCACCCATGGCAGGGCCTGGGTGGAATCGGGAAGCTGTGTTTGCTCTGTGGTGTCAGGACCAAGTAGAGATCCTCCTGTGGATGAGCCCTAACTCCCTTTAAAGAACTTAGCCACTGGGTTGGAGCACCAGAATGGGGCTTGGATGGTTCATTTTCTAGCTTTCTCTTCATCACCCCGCTCTCCCCCACCCCCAAACCTGGCAGTACCCACATAAGAGGCAGTCAGAACCCCACAGTGCCTCTGGTTTGAACAGGGTGTCCTTCGTGACTTTGCTTATAGTTGTTATTAACAGTAACAGCAAAGAGGATTATGTTAAGTCAAGTGAATACTTGGTGCACTTTATTTAGCCCCAGTGGCCTCTCTGTCTTCCTCCGGGGAGTCCTGGTTACAGGGCTGCGTGGGCGAAGCACACATGACATTTGGCTGCTTTCTTATGTGGAGGCTACAGCTGCCCAAAGGAAGTCGAGGGGGGAGCAGATTGGGTGTTAATGACTTGGTGGTAACCATACTCCTCCCCTCCCTTCTTGGCAGGACTGCTGTTTATGCTCATTACGAGGAGGAGCCCTGCAGAGAGCAAATGACGACAGGTGAGTTTGCGAGCAGTGTCTGAAATGTGTAGTTCCGAAGCAGCGCGCAAGGCGTGCGGGCAGTGGCTGCTCGTCAAAATGACTGATGAAGATTGGGAAAGCACATTGTTTGGAGCTGGAGTAGCATCTCCAAGACTAATTTAAAATGAGATGCCAGGGGAGTCAAGAAGTCCCCTTTCCAAGTCCATCTTCTCGCGTGAGGAAGAGCTGTGAGCAATGCCTCCTTTGCAGGTGCTAAGCTGGGCGCTGGAGGCTGTGAGGATCCTGCCGAGGTGGTTGCAGGGCTTTGTGGCTGGGAGTGAGGGCAGTTATTTTGCTGTGGACGGCCAGTGAGCACTCACCACAGGCAGGCCCTCCCTGCCTCGGACCTCCTGCTCAGAATGAGGGCGAGTGTCCTTAAGGAGGAGAGGGGGACATTGAGGAGAGCTCAGCCAAGACGACTCACTACTGAACCATACCTACAGATCTTTCTGGCCTTAGCCCGGAGCTGGGCTTCTCGGCTGTCAGGAGCCCATTTCCACTGAGCTGAGTCTTTGTGCTTGGTCTTCGTTTACTTGGTGAACGGGGTTTGGTACACACAGGTTGGTGGGCAGCCAGTGGTCAATACCCTGCTTCTAGCTAAAATCCTGTGGGAACTTGGAGCAACCTTCTGTCCAGCCTCCTGCCGCACAGGAACCGCTTTCGTGCTGTTCAGATGGACGCCACTCTGCTTGACTGCTCCCACTCCTTCAAAGGCACTTGCTGACATTACTTGAGGTCATCGTGTTCCTCACAATTGCAAGATAGCGCTGCTAAAGTCCTTCCATATTTGGAGTGGAAATGGCTCTGCTTGAGCATTGCACCTTTACTTTATAATCCTTGTTCGGCCCTGAAAGGCCATGCAAAAAAATCTGTTCCCATTCTCATATAATAGCTCTGTAATAGAGCAGACAGCGCTGGTAGTCCCAACTACCACTGTCTGTGGTAGGTTTCCACCTGGCTGATTGTAAGTGCTTTCACCATCTTCTTTCTCATCTTCGGGCATGACAGTTTCCTGTAATGTCCAGAACTTACTTCACCCTCTGAGGGTGTCCGTTGCACAGACCTGTCAAGTAAGTGGGTGCTTGGGCCAGACCTTAAAGAATGAATCTGCTGTGGATGAAGGGAGCAGAAGGGAGAGGTCATTTCAGCCCAGGGGCGGGTTTGAGCAAAGGCTGCAGGGGAAAGCCGTGAGTACCGGCAGATGGGGGCACAGTTGGAGATAATTTGAGGAAGCACCCAGGTCTTAAAGTAAAAGAGGTGTAGATAGAGCTCTCTAATTTATTCTCACTTCCCCAAACCTGCCACACTCAGCTCTGCTCACTGTGCAACAGATTGTGAGCGCGTTGGTGCTGGGAGAAGTGCAGCCCTGTGCTAACCCAGGGCCGTGTGGGGCCTCTTTCCACACTCATTGTGGAGACACTGTGGTTCTTACCTCACTGGGTCCCAGGAACTTGCTGGTGGAGGTAGCGGTCGTGTTGGGTAAGGGCAGAAGCACCATCTGTGGGCCAGCCTGAGGTGAGAAGGCCACAGGGCGTTGGAGCCTGACGTGACTGAGGTAGCCTTTCCCTTTTGGCAGATGGGTCCATGTCTCATGTGCTGTGGCAATTCTGGAAGCGAGGTTTGTCAACATTGCAGAAAGAAGTCCAGTGGATGTGAGCAAAATTCCCCTGCCGCGCTTCAAGCTGGTAAGGAAGTCAAGATGGGCCTGCAGACTCCACATCCTTACTCTGTTTACTAGTCACTTAGCACTTCTGAGGGCAGTCTCTGCTCGGCCAGTGGCCAGCCTTTACCCCTTGGTTATTTTATTTTACTTTTTTATTATTTATTTTATTTTATTATTTTTATTTATTTTATTTTTTTAAATATATTTCTTTATTGATTTCAGAGAGGAAGGGAGAGGGATAGAGAGATAGAAACATCAATGATGAGAGAGAATCATTGATCGGCTGCCTCCTGCACGCCCCCTATTGGGGATTGAGCCCACAACCCGGGCATGTGCCCTTGGCCGGAATTGAACCTGGAACCCTTCAGTCCGAAGACCGACGCTCTATCCACTGAGCCAAACCGGCTAGGGCTATTTTTATTTTTTTATACCCCTTGGTTTTGACCAGGGTTTGTGATACTCACCCTGTGGTTGAAGTACTTGATGAGGACACCTAGAATCAGACATGAGATCAAGAGGGTGTATGTGCCTCCCTGTTTGGGAAGGGAAGGAGGTTGACTCCTGCTGGCCTGGCTCTGCATTTGGGTCGGGGAAAGATAGAGTAGATTGCACTGCTAGTTCCTGGAGTCATTGGCTTGCTTCCTGTGTTGTAGAAATGTGTCTTCTGTAAGAAGCGGAGGAAAAGAACTGCCGGCTGCTGTGTGCAGTGTTCTCACGGCCGTTGCCCAACTGCCTTTCACGTGAGCTGTGCCCAGGCTGCAGGAGTGATGATGCAGCCGGATGACTGGCCTTTTGTCGTCTTCATTACCTGCTTTCGGCACAGGATTCCTAATTTGGAGGTGAGGGAGGGTGCCATTCTAGAATCCTCTTGACAGTTTCCAGGATCATTTTCTCTGCAGGCTGTTCGCTTATTGTGTCAGCAAATATCCCTCACGCATTATGTTTTATGAAGAGTGCTAATGAGTAAGGCATTAAGGGATGGCCCCCATCCATCTCTACTCCCTGCCTGGCACTTCCTAATTCAGTGGCACCAAACTGCTTGTGGTTGATTTCATTCTGATCATCTGTTTACTTGTTTGCCTCTCCTCCAAGATAAACTCCTTGAGGTCCATATTTTATTAGTCCGAGTGTCCCTACTACTTAACACAGTGTCAGGGACATAGCAGAAGCTCTGCAATGTGAACTGATGGGGAGAGCTTCCAGCAGTTAGCCAACCACCATACATACAGTGGAGATTTTGAACTTCTCTAAATGTTGAAGCTCAGAGGAAGGTACATGTAATTTTTAGCTAGAGGAGTTTCATGGAAGGGTTTGGGTAGAAAGTAGTGTTTGAAGTGGGTCTTAAAACAATAAGTAGTAATTGGGAGTAGGAGGGCATTCCAGGCTTCAGAAACAGAACAGATAAGTCTTGGAAGAATGAACTTGTAAGACTGGCCCTGAGACCCTGGCGGGGACGATACTGAAGGGCAAGCAGCTCTGTAGGGTGAATGCCGGGACTCTGTAATGCCATTAGATGAGGAGAACTGTTCCAGTATTATGATTTTGAGCTACATTTTAAAAATTTGTCAGTCTGGTGCATTGAAGGAATAATAAGACTGAGTTAGGGAGACCAGTTAGCCTGGGAGAGACACAAGGTCTGAAATGGGAACATATAGGTAGAGCTTTGGGGTCACATCTAACCCTTTCCCCTCTACTGAAGTCCTTGCTGGCTGACTGGATTTTTGTCTTTCAGAGAAGTATTTTTCTGAGCACGAGTGGTGGTCTGCAGTTAGTTAGGGGCTTAGGAAGATGGAAAAATAGTTGATGTAAGAATGAGACTCTGGAGGAGTAAAAGCCTGAGGTAGCATTGCATCCTGGCTCTGGGAGGGAAGTAGAAGTTTTGTTGTGAAACCGGGTAGTGATTTTGTGATTATCAGTTGCACTTTTCATCCTTAAATGGATAGCCTTGTGGGAGTAACTCAAGCATGTTTTTTCCAGCGTGCCAAGGGGGCCTTGCAGAGTATCACTGCAGGCCAGAAGGTCATCAGCAAGCACAAGAACGGCCGCTTCTACCAGTGTGAGGTGGTCAGGCTCACCACTGAGACCTTCTATGAAGTCAACTTTGATGATGGCTCCTTCAGCGACAATCTCTATCCTGAGGACATAGTGGTAACTTCTGAAGGGAGCTTCTTGGGCAGTTTGGGACCAGGGTATTTCTAGGTCTGGCTGGGAGACAATTCATTGTGGGCCTTCCTATTCTAGTCAAGCCCATGATTTCATCAGTTGGACCCAGAACAAAAAAGCCTTTGTACTGTACTGGTCTTTCCATGCAAATGAAGTTGTCTGCTGCTGGGGTACGGAGCTACCTCTAGCACAGAGGTGGGAATGTCCAGCCTGCGGGCCATATAAGGCCTGCGAAATCATTTGGTCTGGGCCTGCCAAGGCTTTAGAGGTGAGGTAATTAAATGTTTGACCAAATATAGCAGGCTAATTTAAAAAAAAATTTTTTTTTAAAATATATTTTTTTATTGATATTTCACAGAGAGGAAGGGAGAGGGATAGAGAGCTAGAAACATCGATGAGAGAGAAACATTGGTCAGCTGCCTCCTGTACACCCCCCACTGGGGATGTGCCCGCAACCAAGGTACATGCCCTTGACCGGAATCGAACCCGGGACCCTTCAGTCCACAGGCCGACGCTCTATCCACTGAGCCAAACCGGTTTTGGCTTAAAAATTTTTATTGATTTTTTTACAGAGAGGAAGGGAGAGGGAGAAAGAGTTTGAAACATCAGTGAGAGAGAAACATCCATCAGCTGCCTCCTGCACCCTCCCTACTTGGGGATGTGCCCACAACCAAGGTACATGCCCTTGACCGGAATCGAACCTGGGACCCTTCAGTCTGCAGGCTGACGCTCTATCCACTGAGCCAAACCGGTTAGGGCACAGGCTAATTTTTTAAGTTGATAATTGTATGGCCTGTGAATGATCTAAATATCCAAATGGCCCTTGGCAGAAAAGGTTCCCTGCACCTGTTCTAGGAGCTCACAGGAATCAGCATTTTTCTGCATTTCTCTGAAACATGCTTGTATTTCTGTCTAAACTACCCTTGAAGGCATTCTACTGCCGTGAGGGGGCCCAGGCTTTGGGATCAGGCCCGTGTTCATGAACCAGCACCACCGCTTAGTAGCTGTGTGGATTTGGGAGAATTACCCAGCAAGCTATCTCTTTTTTTATTATTTTTTAAAAAATATATTTTTATTGATTTCAGAGAGGAAGAAAGAGGGAGAGATAGAAACATCAATGATGAGAGAGAATCATCGATCTGCTGCCTCTTGCATGCCCCCGACTGGGGATGGAACCCGAAATCATGTACTCTGATCAGGAATTGAACCGTGACCTCCTGGTTTATAAGGTTGATGCTCAGCCACTGACCCACACCAACTGGGCAGCTTTTGGTTTTTTACAGCAGAAGGTTTTGGGGCTGAGCAGAAACTGCTTGGAGACACCTCTGGCCTGCTTATCTCATCAACACCTGAGACACCAGCCCTGCCTGGACCCAGTCCTAGCTTTCCTGGCTCAGTATTGAGGACTTAGTTCAGGTTTCCCCTACCCCTGCCTCGCTTTTTCAGGTATTAAACTAAGCATCAAGGTAGTGGGACTGAGCTACTTCTTTTAACAATCAGGTATTTTCCCCGTTTATACCACATTAGCAATGCAGTACTAAAAGCACATTCATTAGTTATAACAAGGTAGTAAAGATTATAGTAACACTGTTTATGGAAATAAAGTAGGTATGATTTATTAAGCTCTCCAGTGTGCCAGGCAGTATGCTAAGTGCTTTACGTCAAGTATTTCTGTCACCTCTCATACCAGCTCTGAGAAGTGGGTGGTATTATCTCTTAACTTATAGAACAGTGATCTTGGGACTCTTCCTCTACAAGTTACTGAGGACCTCACAGAACTTGTGTTTTGTGGGTTATGTCGATCAATATTTACTCTATTAGAAATTAAAATCGAGCCGAAACCGGTTTGGCTCAGTGGATAGAGCGTCAGCCTGCGGACTGAAGGGTCCCGGGTTCGATTCCGGTCAAGGGCATGTACCTTGGTTGCGGGCACGTCCCCAGTGGGGGGCGTGCAGGAGGCAGCTGATCGATGTTTCTCTCTCATCGATGTTTCTAACTGTCTATCCGTCTCCCTTCCTCTCTGTAAAATATCAATAAAATATATTTAAAAAAAAAAAAGAAATTAAAATCGAGATTAATTGATTTGAAATAATCCACTATTAATGAAACATAATTTCCTTTTATTTTATTTATTTTTTAAAAGCTTACTTATCTTTATTGTTGAGGCTAAAAATAACTTCCTCTTAAAACAAAAATATTAGGAAGAATGCCATTTTTTTTTTAATATATTTTTATTGATATTTTACAGAGAGGAAGGGAGAGGGATAGAGAGCTAGAAATATCAATGAGAGAGAAACATCGATCAGCCGCCTCCTGCACACCCCCCACTGGGGATGTGCCCGCAACCAATGTACATGCCCTTGACCGGAATCGAACCCGGGACCCTTCAGTCCGCAGGCCGACGCTCTATCCACTGAGCCAAACCGGTTTCGGCAAGAATGCCATTTTTTAATAATTTTACAAATATCTTTAATGTCATATCTTCAGTCTGTTGCAATTTATTGTTTTGGTTAAAATATATGAAGAAAATTTAGTCTTGCAGACAAATGTAATTGGAAAGGGGAGGAGAATTTTAATAGCCTTTCAGATAATTGAATCTGAAAGCAGGTCAGTGAACTGCATGCCTGTTACATTAAAGTCCATTGGTCTCTGTAGAATGGATCTGAGAATGGCTCTCTCACCTGTGCATGATTTTATAACATTATACATACTAGTGCAATGGGCTGTGCAAACCTTTTCAACGTTAAATTTTCGTATACACTATCAAAATCACATTCATTTGTATAACTAATCTCAGAAAAATCTTTAAATTTTGGGAAACTTCAAGCTCAAGTTGGTGATGTAACTTTCCTGAAATCCTAATTTGTGTTTGAAAGCTTCGATTTTTGTCATTGGCAATACTTGATACTGTCAGTTGTTTTCTTTGAAGTGGCAGGTTCACTTCATTCATTTTCAAGATGTCTGCCAATACCCAAGTCTGAATATGTTCGTAACCGTACCATCGTTAGTTGCTCTGTCATTTTTTCAAGTAAAGCTTATGTTCCATGCAAAAAGCAGCTTCTTCAACTCACAACTCAAACAGTTACACAGCATTTCCCTGAAGACCATCATCATGCCTCGGCATGAGCAAGTGCCTTGAGTATTTCCACAGGAGCAGCAATTCGTCCTGGTTCATTCTTTCCTGAGGTAGATGGTGGTTACCACTGTGCTCACATGGACATCCTCTCGCTCTTTTCTCTTACTGTTCCTTCAGAGTCAGGATTGTCTCCAATTGGGTCCTCCTGCTGAAGGAGAAGTGGTTCAAGTGCGGTGGACAGATGGCCAAGTCTATGGAGCCAAGTTCGTGGCCTCCCACCCCATCCAGATGTACCAGGTAGCCAAAGGTTTGAGGGTTGGGAGAGTACCTGATTAATTCAGTGTTTCCTCTCGGGCCAGAGGTGTGTCTTTGCTCTTTGGAGAGCTAAGGGAGTCCGGAACAACCCTTTCAGAGCTAGGGGCTGCCCTGTGTCCAGTCTGCCAGCTGTGGCTTCAAACATGGCAGTCCTTCAGTGTTCTGATTTCTTCCTATGACTACAGGAAGTGGCCCGTGTGCATGGTGGCCCAGAGAGAGAGTCAGGGATATCTTAGCAAAGCCTGTGTTTCCTTGGTAGGTGGAGTTTGAGGATGGCTCACAGCTTGTGGTTAAGAGAGATGATGTATACACGCTGGATGAAGAGCTTCCCAAGAGAGTCAAGTCTAGACTGGTGAGTGTGTTCTGTGTGCCCTGGGTTCCTGACTGGGAGGAAGGGAGCAAGGCAAGGATGTGTCTCTTTTTTTTTTTTTTCTCATGGTGGTTGGCCACAAAGTGCTCATTTGGCTTGCCTGTTCTTCTGTAGTCAGTAGCCTCAGACATGCGCTTCAATGAGATTTTCACGGAGAAGGAGGTTAAACAGGAAAAGAAACGGCAGCGAGTTATCAACTCAAGATACCGGGAAGATTACATTGAGCCTGCACTATACCGGGCCATCATGGAGTAGGTGCTTCCAGGAGCCAAGAGATTCCCAGCCACCAAGGCGAGAACCCTCTGGAGGTTCCACAGCACAGCAGACCCTTCGAACTCTGAAGTCTCTAAAATGAAGTTGTAAAATGCAAAGGGATGAAATAACCAACCCCATCATCTTCTCACCCCACCCTCATCACATTCACCTCTAGTGAAAGGATAAGCTGTTCTTGGACTTGTGGCAGCAGCCGCTGAGCGCCCACTGAGGGGCTGAGCACTGGAATGCTGTGGCTGCATGGTCTCTAATGGGGTCGACTATGCTAGCTGGACTGGTTGCCCTGTTCTTGGCCTAGAACTTAGTTTCCTAATGATCACCTGCACCCACTAGGAAGAGGTGCTGGTGCTTGCCCCCCCTCCCTTCCCCCTTTTGTATTTATGTGTGTGTGTGTGTGTGTGTGTGTGTGTGTGTGTGTGTGTTTGGTCTGGACCAGCTTTTGCCAGCCCCTGGCCTTTATTTCCTTCCTTTGCCTATCCAGGGCAAACAAAATGTGAAATTCTGCCCTCAGCTGAGCTGAATAAGGGCCCCTGGGGTTGGCTGGAGATGGGTGTGGCGTCTGTCCCTTGAACTGCCTCAAGGGAATGCTGGCAAAGCTGCAGTGTTGAGATACTAAGGAGCTAAGGCCACCTCTTTGTCCCCTCTTGAAGAAGAGAGGGGTAACATGGGTGTGTGCCCACATCTCTCTAGACACAGAGCCCCTGTGGCACAGTATTAGAGGCTGTGGGTGGGGAATACCATGCAGGAGGATCTTAATGATGGGAGCAGGCAGAGCCTGGTGGTGATTCAACAGAAAATTGCAATCAGTGTGGGAGCTGGGAGGGTTAAGATGAATTGGGGCCACTGGTGGCCAGGGGCAGGTTTGCCCCTGGTCTGGGGATGGGAGGGAGTGGATATGAGGGAGTGGGGTGGGACTGGGGGGCAACACTGAAGGGGTTAAACAGGATTTTGCTCCTCATGAATTTGTTTGCCTGGGCCCAGGATTGGAGGGCTTCACACCTGTACCCTGTGTATACAAGAATCAGATTTATAATATTTCCCTGGTTTTTGTTACTTATGAACGCTATAAACCAAATTATTTTGAAAACTGGTGCATCACCTTGTCCTTAGCAATAAAATGTCTTGAGCAGAGGATTGGCTGTGTCTGCCCCAAGGAGCCCGAGTGGCCCAGGGTCAGGCTGGGGGTGTGTCTAGAGGCATGGCTCTGGCGCAGGGCCATGTATTAAGAAGACTCAGTGTGGAAAGATCTAGGAAGCTGTCCTGAAGATGGGTTCCTTGTCAAGTTCTGGTGCTGCAGCGTGGTGGGACGGGGAGCAGAGGCACCTCTGGCCTTGAGCACCCATTGTTTCCCCTGCTTTAGAGACTGCAAGGAGGGGTAATAAAGGAAAGACCAGACCACCAGTCAACCTGTAGAACTGAATTTGATCTCTCACTTCTGGCTCATTTCATTGAGCCGGTCAAGTTCATCCCAGAATCTCTGTTCCATACAAATTGTGGAGCCAGCTTGAAAGGGAGTACATTTTAGGTGCTAGAAGAGCAAGGGACTTGACCCCCAGGGGGTCTTGAAGCTGCTCTGAGCTGTCTAGTTGGTGAGAAGCTTCCCTACAGGAAGACCTAGTCCCGGTGCTAGGTGGGCCCCTGAGGTCCAGGTGGACAGGGATAACACAGCAGCAGGCCAGGGAGGAGCCGGGGAATAGGTGCTGGACCTGGGCACAGCACAGCTGCTCCAGTTGGTCCCTGGGTGGCCTCTCTGTTCCATGGCCCTGTCCAGGTGCCGGAGAGGCGTGGGTCAACTCAACAATTAGTGCTTCTCTGGTCCTGGGCTTGGGAGGTGGCTGCTTCCTGGTGTCTCATTCTGGGGGGCGGAGCAGCAGGTTTCAAAGACACTATTCTATGCCAGCTCCCTCCTGGGGCCAAGAAAGGGAGGCTGGGTTTTTGTGCAGCACCCACTGATTCCCGGGGGGTCACTGGGTAAGATGGCAGAGGCAGGCCTTAGTGGGTTGGTGAGCCGTGCCTTTGGAGGAGAGGAACACCTCTCCAGACTTGGCCGGTCCCGCTACCTCCACGACCCGCCTTCCTTAGAGCACCTGCATAGCTGGGATTCTTGATCTTATCCCAGCAGAGTTCTTATCTATTTTTCTAGAAAGTTTATGCTTTTTATTTTGGTCAGCCTGGTAACGACGGGGAAACAAACATTTAAAGAGGTAATGAGAGTTTGTTTAGATCACACACAACCTGCAGTTCGGAACTCCCTCACTGTGCCAGCCTGTCAGGCAGGCGGCTCTTGGAGGCCTGTTTGCCAGGGCAAACTGCCCTCCTTTTAGGATTTTTGGGTTGGCAACCAAGGATTGCAGCCGGACCGTACCTCTTCCCACCTGCTGGGCTGAGGGAGTGGAGTGGGAGAGAGCCAGGACCTCCACAGCTGCAAAGGCTAAACGGACTGGGACGGGGCGGGGTGGTCCTGTCCCCAGACAAAATTTTTTTGCGAGGCTCTGAAATTGATGGTACTGAAGCGCAGCTTGGGAACCCTGCCCACTCTCACCCCACAAGATGGGGCAGGGTCGCCCAATCCCTGGAGGTCCAAAGCCTTGGGCCTCGGGAAACATACTGGCAGCGTTCCTCTGCGTGGAACGCCCGTGGCCACCCGGCTGCGCCCACCGCACGGGTGAAGAAACAGGCCCTGGAGAGGCTGGGTCGTGCCGGAGGACAGCGAGCCCTGCGGGCATCAGAACGCGCGCCTCTGGGCAGTGAAACCAGGCGAGAAGGAAGCCTCCGGCGGAACGTGCTGCTGAGCGCGCACGGCGGGACCGCGGCACCCCCTGCAGCCCCGCACCGCCCGCATCCCCAGTCCCCGAGGAGGGCGGGGAGGGCGGGCGGGCCGGGAAACTCGGGGCTCCCGTGCCATTGGGCCACTTGTGCCCGTGCCTGCCCACTACCCTGCCTCCGCGCGCCGATTGGCCGCGGACGCCGACTCCCGGCGAGGAGCTGAGGCGGAGAGCGGGATTGGTGGTCCCGCCGTCCCCGGGTCGCGGCCGCGCGCTCCGCCCGGCGCTGCGTCCCCACTATGGCGGCGCCCATGCCGCCCACCGTGTCCTGGGCGCCCTCCGGGGTCCCCCGCGGCTGCCGCCGCCGTCGCCTCCGCCGTCGCCTCCGTCTTCCCGCCCGCGTCGGGCCGGGCGCCGCCTCTCCGCTGCCGTTCTCTCCGCTGCGGTAAGGGCCCGTCCTGCGTGTGTCGGGGCGCAGCCGCCACCGCAGCTAACGGTCACCGAGATCCTCGCTCTCCCCTCCCCCGCCGTCCCCGGGCTGGGCCGGGCGCGGAGCCGGCGCGCGCTAATGCTGGGGAATAATGAGGTCCGGCTGGGCCTGGGGGTTCGGGCAGGAAGACCAGTCCCTGGACGACCTCCCTTGGGTATGGGCAGGGGCTGCCAGGCCTGAGGGAGAGGACGGCTGGACCCAGACCGAATGGCCTGAGGTCATCTACGCGCGAGACCCCGCCGCGCCGCGCACCGTGGCGCGGAGGGAGGACACGGTCAGGCCGGCCTCGGCCGTGGGAAGAGGAAGGAAAAGTGCAGGGCAGCCTGAACGGGCATCGGCGGGGGACGGGGAGCGGTGGTCGGTGCTCACTGCCCTACTGGCACCAGGTGTTTACTAGTAGGGGGCCAGGGTCAGTGTGATTGGCATAGTACGCATCCCTGGCTTCCTTTCCTTCTGACACTTCTCCCTGCTGTTTATTCGCTCACGCTTGCAAGAGGAAATGTCTTAGCGATGAGGTTTGGTTAGGATAGTGTCCCACGAATATTTTGGATTCCTTTTTGCAACAGTGCTATTTTTATAATTCCTTAATAAACTTTATTTCTATTTGTGTTCCCCTGGCATGAGGAAGGAGTGAAACGCAACTGAATCATTGTAGTTAATTGAGAGAGGGACCAGGGAAGGCAGCTGTTACTTTGTTAACACACACACACACCATTTTTCTATGGATACACCTTGAATGATCTATACCAGCGATTTTCAGTCAGTGTGCGGCAAGAATTTTTAAAACATGCAGTAACTCACTATTTAGTCAGGGGTACTGACCTCTTTTCCCTTAGCTTGTAAAATAACAAAGGACATCAGCCAACACAAAAATAACTATCCGGTGTGAATGAATCAAAATTTCACCGTTTTTTTGTTGTTGTTTTTTTTTGTCTGATCAGCAAAAAATATAACATTTTCTGGTATGCCGCAGAATTTTAGTAGTTTATGTGTTCCATGAGATGAAAAGGCTGATCTTATCTATATACTTTGGCTAGTTGAACAGGAAGGTGGGGAAAAAGCACTTATTAGGATCTGAAAGTAAAATAATCAGCATGGAAAAGTAGGTTATTTCTAGGTCATAATCACCCTGGAGTGATGATCACTGAACTGTGGTACACCTTCAAGTCAAAAGGATTAAAAGGAAGCTGGCACAAAAATTTATGACAAAAGGGTATTTTCAAATAATCTCAAGGCAATATGACAGCTCTAACGATTAAAGATTCTTAACTGAAGGACATTTTGAAGTATTAAGTGATGAATCTCTCCATTTCACATGTCACATGAGGGAATAAGATGTGCATATTCTTAGAAACTAATTGGTTTTGGATAATCCATAGTGTCTATTGAGTATATATTGGGTGCAAAGCAATACAGATGTGGGGAACTCAAGACATATTTAATGGGCTTATAAGTTGTGTGAATAAAGAGCATCCTGGAAATTGGTTATCTAATGATATGGTGTCTAGAATTCTGAGGCAGTGGATACTATAAGACTGCAGGAAAAGGAGTTCAGTTGAGCATGAGTGGGAAGGCCTGGGTGGATGATGAGGCAGGAGAAGTGAGGAAATGAGAAATCGAGGATGGTAGAGAATGGTAAAGGCGGCAGGGGAGAACCTGGAATGCTTGTGGTGGTTCCAGGGAGCTTCCTGTTGGAAAAAGCAGGCTGTAAGATAGTATCAAATCAAGAAGCAACTTTTCCTAGATGGAGCAAAGGATAAACAAGTAGTAGTTACTTCAGAAGACACTGCAGCCAGCCATTAGAAAAGACGCACAGCAACACCTTATTTGCCTTGTTACTTTGCTGATTAACCTCAGCTATGTGTTTTTTTCTTCCCCTGGGTTCAGCTGGTTGCTGGGTCTTTTTTTCTTTTCTTCTTTTTTTTTTTTTAGCCCTCACCCGAGGATATTTTTCCAGTGATTTTTAGAGAGAGTGGAAGGGAGGGGGAGAGACAGACAGAAACATCAATGTGAGAGAGACACATTGATTGGTTGCCTCCCGAGCCTGCAACCAAGGTACGTGCCCTTGACCGGAATCGAACCCAGAACCCTTCAGTCCATTGAGCCAAACCAGCTGGGACGAAGAGTCTTTTGATACTGCCTCTGCACTATTTCTGGCATCTGCTTCTTTCTGTTCCTACTCTCATCACGCTGAGTTAGGGCCTTTGATATACCACTCTGTTGAATTACTGCAGAAACTCCCTAACATTTTTTTCTTCCCTCCCATTCATCTTGTGTACCATCACTTTCGGATATCTCACTTCCCTAGCCAAGATTTAATGGCTCTTTACTGTCTGTTGAATTGAACACAGACCAAGCCTGGCATGGGCAGTATGGGTAAATTCATTTTTTGCCATTCCCTTAGGTTTCGTTATGTTTTCCAGATCAGTGGAACTGTTTGCTCTTTGTGCTCTATATCTTTGCTCATGTTGCTTTTTCTATCTTAAATGACCCCCTTCAATCTCTAGTTGTTGGTTATCACTCATGTTTCAGGGCCACTTGGTAAGATATTTCCTTTGAAACCTTTCTGTACTCTTCTCCCCATCTGGATGGGACTTGTCTCTTGTTTAAGCCATTATAACACCAGAGTCTGCCATTTTGGGCACAGTTGCCAATCCCAGATTGAAGTTCTTTCAGTACATGGGTTATCTTCTTTCTCATTTAGCACAGTGTTTTGTATACAGTAGGTGCTTGGCAAATATATTTTATATTGAATATAGCTTTGAACCAGGATGGCTGCAAAGAAAAACTCTTTGTGCCAACAAAATATTCATCACAAAATCTGCAAATAAAGTGACTTGTGTGAGAGAATTGCTTCCTGAGAGATCTGGAGTATTGGTTTGGAGCCTGGGTTAGGCTGCATTAACAAAAACCCTCAAGACGTCAGTGGCTTAACAGAATGAAAGTGGACTTCTCTTTCAGTCCACCTGTCCCACACGAGTGCACAGGGCGTTCTCCTCACAGTCACTTGGACCCAGGCTGATGGAAACTCCTTTTGACATGATATTTCCATGGTAATTCTGATCGACGGAAAGATGGTGCTCAGGGTAACTGGCTTTTAAAGTTTCTGTCCCAAAGTGGCATGTGTCACTTTTACTCACATTTCATTGGCTGAAATGGCCATACCTAACTTTAGATTTAAATTATTTTTAATGTATTGATGGGAGAGGAAGAGGGGGGGGGGAGAGAGAGAGAGAGAGAGAGAGAGAGAGAGAGAGAGAGGGAGGGAGGGAGAGAGAGAGGGAGAGGAGAAAGAGAAACATCAATTTGACATTGATTTGTTGTGCCTTGACCAGGAATCAAACCCACAGCCTTGGCATATTGGGATGATGCTCTATCCATCTGAGCTACTTGGCTAGGGCTGGCCATGCCTAACTTGAAAAAAGCACAGGGAGTTGCAGTCTTAGCATGTGCTTAGGAAGCAAAGAGGCAGAAATGATTTGTGAGTAGCACAAATGACTATTACATCTCCATGAGTATCATGGCTCATAGAAGATTAGAGGTAGCAAAAGCAGATGGGCTACTAGAGACAAACTTTGACAATAGCAAGAAATAATAACTCAACTAACTAGGCATGGGCATGAGGGTGGATTGGGAACTCCATTATGAGCATTATAAATGCTCACAGGATTCCAGGGCAATCTATTCTATCCCAGCGCAGTCATTCCTAAGGGGACACTGTGTCACAGCATCCTCAGTAATGAACACAGGAACGGTCATGAGGCATCCAAAAAAGTTAAATTACATTTAAGATATTCAACTTAATAAGCTAGGCCAGGCCGGTGTGGTTCAGTTGTTGAGCGATGATCCATGAAACAAGAGGTTGCTGGTTTGATTCCTGGTCAGGGCACATGCCTGGGTTGTGGGCTCCATCCCCATTAAGGGATGTGCAGGAGGCAGCTGATTGATGATGTTTCTCGTTGATGTTTCTACCTCTCTATCCATCTCCCTTCCTCTCTCTCTAAAAAATCAAATAATAATTTAAAAAAAGCCAGGCCGAAACCGGTTTGGCTCAGTGGATAGAGCGTCGGCCTGCGGACTGAGGGGTCCCGGGTTCGATTCCGGTCAGGGGCGTGTGCCTTGGTTGCGGGCGCATCCCCGGTGGGAGGTGTGCAGGGGGCAGCTGGTCGATGTTTCTCTCTCATCGATGTTTCTGGCTCTCTGTCCCTCTCCCTTCCTCTCTGTAAAATATCAATAAAATATATTTAAAAAAAAAAGCCAGGAGTTGTGTAATAACTTGAGATACATTTTCACTTGAATGGTTATTATAAAAAGGAATCTTACTTCAACCTTATTGGTTTAACTGGGTTCAATTGAGTCTATCAGACTTTGATAATCGGGGAGGAGATTTCACTTTTGAAGAAGAATAGAAGCATAGAGAGCTCTTTGGAGCCTCGGTTCAGGAGATAAGGCCTGTTTTTTAAAAAAAAATATATTTTATTGTCTTTTTACAGAGAGAAAGGGAGAGGGATAGAGAGTCAGAAACATTGATGGGAGAGAAACATCGATCAGCTGCCTCCTGCACACTCCCCACTGGGGATGTGCCTACAACCAAGGTACATGCCCTTGACCGGAATCAAACCTGGGACCCTTCAGTCCGCAGGCCGACGCTCTGTACACCGAGCCAAACTGGTTAGGCAAGGCCTGGTTTGAAATCTTGGCTCTGCCACTCATTGTCTGACATGGAGCAAGTGTCTTATTCTTGAGCCTGAGTTTCCTTATCAATGAAATGCCTATGGCAGTAAGGAGGATTCAGTGCTTCACACAGTACCTGGCTCAGAGTAGGCACTCAACAATCATGCTTATTGTCATCATTAGTGGCAGCAGCAGGATTTGAAGAAACTGAGAAATCAGGTAAGGCGACTCCGGGGATGTAGGGAGAAGTTTCCCCCGGGGCTTCCTACCGTTTTTCCCTTTCTTGGGTAGCATTCTTGCCACCTATCGTACTTTACTTCGTTGTATATATGTTTGTGTCTCCCACTAGACTAGGCACTCTTGTCATCTCACAAATATTTATTGAACACGAGTTCCGTGCTAGGCTCTATGCTAGGTCCTGGCATGATAAACATGAAAGGTATGTCCCTGGCCTCAAAGACCCTATAGTGGGGTGGAACCAGAAGCCAGGAAAGTAGCAGTTAGCATACATTGTAACAAGGGTGTTTGTGGGTCCTGTGGGAATCTCCTGTATTCACACTGGGAATATAAATAATGGTTTTCCAGAAGTTCACACCGAACCTCAGTCTTGAAGAATCACTAGTTATTAGCTGGGTGGATGTGGGTTTAAAAGGCTTTTCAGACAGGAAACAATGTACGCACTGGCCTAGATACACAAGAGTGACTGCATCCTGAAGATGCTTGAATGGTAAGAGATCAGGCTATGTTTGGGGAGTGTGTAGAGGCTGCAGAAGTCAGATTGTGAAGGCTTTGTACGTCCTGGGGTTACAGCTCTGTGTTGCAGATGATCAGGAGCCACTTGAAGGATTCAAAAGTAGGAAATTACTTTATCAGCTTTACCTTTTCAGAAGATTACTGCACGTGAAGGAAACAGAGTAGCGAATATCCTACTTCCCTGACATGGGAAGTTCTGAGGTTTGCAACTATAGTACCACGCCTCCTACACAAGAGTCATAAAATATTTATGTATGAGGAGAGATTAGACTGAGGTGAGACTGGCGGGAGAGATACCAGTTAGGCCGCTGCAGTAACATGAGGACTGTGTCCATGTCCTTCCTAGGACTAGAAGAGAGGACTGTACACTGAGTGGCCAGATTATTATGATCTCTGAACACATAATAATCTGGCCACTCAGTATGTGTGAGTGTGTATGTATATGTATATGTGTATGTATACATATACATACACACTCACACACTGAGTGGCCAGATTATTATGAACACCTGACGTTTGTAGGCAAATTAGCCGTACACTGCATCTTATGGGATATGGAAGACGGAGGCCTGTTCGAACACCTTTGCTGTCTGCAGTTACCAAGATAAAACGTCTCCAATTCGCACAGGAACACAAGGATTGGACAGTCAAGCATTGGAAAAAAGTCTTGTGGTCCAATGAATCACGTTTCCAGTTGCATCATGCAGATGACAGAGTGAGAATTTTGCGGAAACAGCATGAAATCGTGCACCTCACATGCATGAGTACAACCCTTCAAGCTGGTGGAGGCAGTGTTATGGTTTGGGGCATGTTTTCCTGGCATGATTTGGGCCCTTTAATTCGTGTGGAACAATGTCTGAATAGCACAACATACCTAAGTATCGTTGCTGATCAACTTCATCCTATCATGTTGATGGCGTATCCCAATGGAGATGGCTTCTTCCAACAAGACAATGCGCCATGCCACGGTGCTCGTATTGTTCAGGAGTGGTTTCAAGAACATGAGGGAGACTTTACCTTGCTTAGGTGGCCCCCACAATCACCAGATCTCAATCCAATTGAGCATTTGTGGGATGAAGTTAAAAGAGCCATCAGGCAGCTGGTTCCACAACCATCAAATCTCACAGAACTGGACAGTGCTATTCATCAGGCATGGTGTCAGATTCCTCGCATCACCTTTCAACATCTCGTGGAGTCAGTGCCAAGAAGAATCGCTGCAGTATTGAAGGCAAAAGGTGGCCCAACGAAGTACTGATGGGGTGGTCATAATAATCTGGCCACTCAGTGTGTGTGTGTGTGTGTGTGTGTGTGTGTGTGTATAAATTGGAGGCCCGGTGCATGAATTCGTGCATGGGTGGGGTCCGGCCAGCCTGGCCAGGGGGAGGGGACATGGGCAGTTGGCCGGCCTGCCTGCTGGTGGAACTTCTGGTTGAGGGGACAGTTTGCATATTAGCCTTTTATTATATAGGATATACACTGAGTGGCCAGATTATTATGCGTTCAGAGATCATAATAATCTGGCCACTCAGTGTATATGAGTCAGTAGGCCAGGATTTTGGTCATGGCTTCACCAGTTTCTGTGGTATAACTGTGGGCAGAACCTCTGTGTCTTCTTGGTTCTCAAATTTTTAAAATTGGGATAAAAATACTCATCTTTCAAGGTTGGTTGGCTCAGTGAACTGCATAGGTATTGTGCTGTTAGACATATCCTATATAATAAAAGCCTAATATGCTAAGTGTCTGGTGGTCTGGTCTCCATTCAACCAATCAAAGTGTAATATGCTAATGATCTGCTAAGGTCGCCCAACCGCTCATTATGACGTGCACTGACCACCAGGGGGCAGATGCTCCGACTGGTAGGTTAGCTTGCTGCTGGGGTGTGGCTGATCGGGACTGAGCCAGACGGGCCCTGGAGCCCTCCTGCTGTCCCTTCCAGCTGGCCAACCTCCTGCGTCCTTCCCCAGCCCTGATTGTGCACCGGTGGGATCCCTCGGCCTGGCCTGCGCCTTCTTGCAATCCGGGAGAGCTGGTTTCAGCCCGATCCTACAGACCAGGCCAAGGAGCCCCACTGGTGCACGAATTCGTACACCAGGCTTCTAGTACCTCTTATAATAAAAAAAACTGGTCCTGTGCTATTAGACACATAAAGTACTATGCTATTAGACAGATAAGGTACCTCTTATAATAAAAGTACTAGCTTTAGGATTCCTAATGTTTAGTATATTACCTGGTTCATAATAAGTGATCATTAGCCTTAAATCCCACCACCTAGAGATAACCACTGCCAACATTATTGTTTTATTTATACATCTTAAGTGATTGACGATGCTGGTTTGGGAGTGTTAGGCATGAGGGAATTATTCTGAGATTGAGAAGCGAAGAATTGATGTGAATATCATACCAACTTAAACATTCTTTAATTGCTAATAGATTGCATATGGCTATTCAGCTGTCCCAGCCCTCACTCAGAAGTCCCACGTGCATGTGTGCATACACTTGTGACACTGATGTTATTATGTGCTCACTGCTTGGGCTGCTAAAATGTATGCACTTTTCCTTCAGCCTGTCGTCATTGTTACTGTTGCCTGCCTCCCCCTGAAATGTTGCTCCTCCTCAGTCTTCTGAACATGTTTTTAAAGATGATAATGGGGTTTTAATTTAGATTTTTTCTCCATTAGGTTCCTCCCTGGTCATCCTGGCTGACAGGAATTCCTCCTCTCTGAACTCCTGTACAACTTAATTTATGTTATTCTGATTGAATGTCATCTACTGCCTTAGTATTTGTCTACATGTCAGTAAATTTTCCTTTTTCTTGATGTCAGTTTTCTTACAGCACAATGGAAAGATGGCATGTTAATGTATTCTTAACATGACTTGAAAAGCCACTGAAACCTTGTGTTTGAAATATGTTAAACATAGGTTAGAAAATTCAGTTACTAGGTTTTAATGTGTATATTAGTGATTCTCAGACTTCTTGGTCTCAGGACTCCTTTACAAATTAAAAAATTATTTGTAGGTTTGTCTATTGATATTTAATGCCCAAAATTACCGAGAAAATTTTAAATCACAAGAATACACAAGCACACACTACATTAGCCTCTGGAAAACTCTGCTGGACCCTTGTGAGAGAATGAGAGTGAACAAGGCAAATACTGCCTGGTAATTATTATGAAACTGGTTTTAAACCTGTGGACTCACTGAAAGGGTTTTGGGGTCTTGGATCACAGTTTGAAAACTTCTGGCATACAGATGTGGAAGTTTTTATTATTACTTTTTAAAAATTGATTTTAAAGAGAGAGGAAGAAAGGGGCAGGAGAGAGAGAGAAATATCAATTGGTTACCTCCTGTACACACCCCAAAAGGGTATCGAACCCGAAACCTATGTATGTGTCCTGACCAAGAATTGTACCTGCCATCCTTTGGTGTGTGGGATGATGCTCCAACCAACTGAGCCACCTGGGCAGGGCAGATCTGAGAGTTTTTATGTATGGTTCAAACAAAAAATCTCTTTTACATCTTTTTGGCAATGAAAACTAAGGATAGAAAAATTGACACATAAATGCACTCGGCATAGTTTATTATTTTAAAGTTTCCACTTTTTGTTAAGACCTCTTTTATTTTGAAAGGCAGATGTGTGTATTTTTGGGATATCTGCTAGGTACATCCTTCTAATAGACGTTTGTCATCCCAGAAGAGGTCATTGAACTTGGAACACTAGTATTTTTGTAAGAGAAAAATATACAAATGCTCTTTTTTAAATTTCTTTATTGATTAAGGTGTTACATATGTGTCCTTATTCCCCCATTTCCCTCCCTATCCCCCTACTCATGCCCTCACCCCCCTGTTGTCTGTGTCCATTGGTTAGGCTTATATGCATGCATACAAGTCCTTTGGTTGATCTCTTCCCCTTCCCCCCACACTCCCCTACCTTACAAATGCTCTTTAAGTTCCAGAAATCTTATATGCACTTGGCCAGATGCTAACCAGAGAACTTCTTTGAGGTGCAAGAGTTTCATGGTTACTCACCATCTCATTGTCAGGTTTAGTTGTGATCTTATTAAAAAGATCCATTTTCTTCTGAAACTGACCACATTGATGTCATTTTGTGGCACAGGAACTGCACTGCATCACAAAACAAATGAGTGATGGCACCACTGCCCCCCATGCTGTGGAGCTTTCACACTTCCTGAACCCCATGTGCCACAAGGCAGATGACATGGGGACTGTGTGAGGAGGCTAGTGTCAATAAGGTTCATAAACAAGAGTTCTGGTATTTTCTTTTTTTAAAAATAATTCTTTATTGTTGAAAGTATCCCATATGTCCCCCTTCCCCCCCCCCCATTAACCCCCTACAGTGTGCCCACCCCACGCCTTCAGCACCCTATTCTCTGTCCATGGGTTATGCATACATGCATACAAGGTCTTTGGTTGATTACCTTCCGCCCACCCACCCTCCCCTGCCTTCCCTCTGAGATTCCGCACTCTCTTCCATGCTTCCATGTCTCTGGATCCACTCTGTTCATCAGTTTATTTTGTTACTTACTAGTAGATTCTACATATGAGTGCGATCATGTGATACTTGTCTTTCTCTAACTGACTTATTTCACTTAGCATTTCAATACCAGGTCGAGTGCTGGTATTTTCTTTTGCTACCATGGTGAATCATTTTGAGTACCCTTTGAGATACACAGTTGGCTTGCTCTTTCTGTGGATTCCATCAACAGAGGATCAAACATACGGGGGAGCGGGGGGTGAAGTGTTATGTTGTTGCTGACATGTACTATGTAGTTACGCCTAGAGAGTTGAGTCTGTACTGAACATGCACAGAATTTTTTCTTGTCATTATTTCCTAAGCAATACAGTATAACAACTATTTACATAGCATATACAGTGCATTAGGTATTAAAAAAAATTGGGGTGATTTAAAGTATATGTGGGAATGTGCATAGGTTATATGCAAATACTAAGCCGTTTGACTAGGGACTTGGGCATCCACAGAATCTTAGGGCTGTACATCCTTTGTGAAGGCGAAGTGCCCCTAGGCTATCACAGTTGTCCTCTTGCTCTCGCCTGAGTCTTCTCCAGGCTGCCCTCCGTATTGTTACTTGAGTGACCTTTCTAAAATGCAGATCTGACTAGGTCATTTCTCTATTGAATCCCTTACGTGGTTCTCACTGCCAGTGGGATACATCTCAGACCCCTTAGCACGGCACCCAAGGCCTTTCCTACTGAAGCTTTCCCTAAACCTCACAGCTACTAATTTCCACCGGCTCATAATGCCTGTACCTTGTTTATACTTCAGCTGCATGCATCACACTGTGTTCCCACTGCTGTACTCAGGTGCATAATAATGGCTTCCGCCTGGACTGGTAAGATGGCATAGCTTCCAGCATAATTCAGTATAATTATTCTGCAATATTAATTTCTTTCCCTGCTTTTTTTTTTTTAAAGAAAGCTATGGGCAGATAAACAATATGGAACTACTACCTAAGTCTAAGACATCTAAAGTCTCAGAGAAATAATAGCAATGAAAGGGAACATTTATGTCATATATTCTTATATATTTCACACATATAAGAACAGAACAATATGGTGATACCTATCATTAAATCTTAATATTCCTATTGTGTCAGTTTTTTAAAAAAGAAATAGATTATTACATTTCTAGCAAATGCCTCTTGTGTGTTTCCTGCCAGTCTCCTCCCTGTTTCAACCAGAGAATACACTGTGTTGAATTTAAAATGTTAAATTCTCACACGTGTTCTTATGCTTTTGCTACATGTTGTGTGTCCATATACCGTACATAGCAGAGGTTGGCCAACTGGCCTGCAGGCTTTATTGGAACACAGCCATGCCCACTCGTTTCAGTATTGTTATTGACAGCTCTCATGCTACAATTTTCTGCTTCTCGTTTTCTGGACATATTGCCATCTCCCTTTAACACGAGCCATCCTTTTATTTCATTTGGCCTGGCAAAGGAAGCTTATCTTTTCTAACATTCCAGTTAAATTTTCTCAAGACCGATTGCATTCAGCATTTTAAATCTTTCACATAGAAGTCACCTTTCTCCAATTAAAAAATAGTATGTCTAGCCCTAACCGGTTTGGCTCAGTGGATAGAGCGTCGGCCTGCGGACTGAGGGGTCCCAGGTTCGATTCCGGTCAAGGGCGTGTACCTTGGTTGCGGGCACATCCCCAGTGGGGGGTGTGCAGGAGGCAGCTGATCAATGTTTCTCTCTCATCGATGTTTCTAACTCTCTATCCCTCTCCCTTCCTCTCTGTAAAAAAACAATAAAATATATTTTAAAAATAGTATGTCTAGAACCCTTATCCTCTGAACACCATTAAAAAAATCAAAAATCCAATAAAACCAAACCTTAACAGCTCCTATTCAGAAAAGTTTTTTTGTTTTTGGTTAAAAAAACACACCCCACACAAAACGAAAACTAAAGGTTTTGTTCCCTTGGACTTTTACCACCACCCCCCCCCCCCCGGCTTTTTCTTAGTATTTCTAAAGGGAGTGTCTGATCAGGGACAAAATATTTTTCAGCTTTTCTGTCTTCTATTTTTAAATACATTTTTATTGTTTTCAGAGAGGAAGGGAGAGGAAGAGAGAGATAGAAACATCAATGATGAGGGAGAATCTATCTGCTGCCTCCTGCACGCCCACACTAGAGATCGAGCCCATAACCCAGGCATGTGCCCTGACCGGTAATCAAACTGTAATCTCCTGGTTCATAGGTTGACGCTCAACCACTGAACCACACCGGCCATGCCTGTCTTCTATTTTTTAAACCTTGGTAGATGTCTGAGTTCTAGTTAGAAAGTTACTGACTGCCCATATTACAGGAGTCTGCATCCAATCAGGAGAAAGAAACCACATGGTACTTTGAGCAGGTAAAGTTTAGTGTAAGAATTATTAGCTATAACAGAATTGGAGCAACACGAGACAGGCTGATAAGAAATAAAGAATTAAGCACATAGGAAGATGCCCAACATCATTAGCCATCAGGGGGATGCAAAGCAAAACCACAATGAGATGCTTGCCCCTCCGCCCATCTCTATCCATTTTTGCGTATCTTTTTTGGTTCCATTTGCTTGATTCTATTTTTCAGATACCAGTTATGCTTATGCTGGGTCTCCTATGACTGCCATTGCTACATGTTTTTTGGGGTTTGTTTTGGCATTCCTTTTAAACTTATTTTTCATGTTATCTTGCTCTTTTTTTTTTTTTTTTTTTTAATCCAGCATGGCCTTCATGACTCGTATTTCCAGCAATGTCCACTTTGCTCTCTTCCATTGAGGATTTTGTTCACTTTTATGAGGGCTAATGGAATTTTTAAAATGTTGTTTTACTGGTTTTCCCCTGAGCTCTGCCTTTAATCTCTCTCTGCTCTCAGTTTGCTCTTGGCTTATAGAGCCATTTGGGAGTGGGCCAGCTGCGAGGATCTTCGTTAATGACCTTTATCTGTTCTGTGACAAAATTTTTTCTGTTAAGTGGTCTTCATCTACCATGTTCCTCCTTCCCTTTCCCCATTCCTTTTTTTCACTTTTGTTGTAGTATTTTTGTTTAAATCCTATACTGATTCCTTTTTATTACTGTTCTGATAAACTCGTGCCTCTTCAAATGAAAAATGTTATATAACTGAAGCCAGATCATTTGGATTTGAATTCTGGCTCTGCCGTTTATTAGCACTATGACCCTAGGTAAGATAATTTGACCTTTCTGTGCCTCAGTTTCTTCTCTATATAATGGGAATGATAACTTAATAGGATTGTTGAGAAGATTCAGTGAGTTAAATCATACAAAACCCTTAGAACTGTAGTTGGTTCACAGTAAGTGATATATGAATATTAGCAATATGAATTATTTTATCCCTTACATTGACTTGCAATTAGAAAATGCACAGTTCTTCTGCGTAGGATAATTTAATATATTGCATATTAATTAACTACTTAAATCTGCTTAGTCATGCATAAAGTCTGAATAGGAGGTGTGCATTCAACAAAAATGTTATTAAAAAATTGATGAGCTTTTCAGTAACTTGTTTGGGAAGCTGGATAATAAATAGTATGTAATAACTTCTAATTAGCTTGCCTCAAAAATATTCACAGGAGACATGCTCAGGAAATACTTTGTGGTTTTTGCTCTGTGTAATTTTATTATAATTGAGTTCATATCCATTATGGCTGATATTTGAAAGTTGGCAAAATTCTGACATTTGAGACAAAAAGTTGTTGCCTGGTATAATTCTGAAAAAAAATGAACAAACAAAACCACAAACCATATTGTAGGATGTTTTAGAAATGACAGGAGTTTGGTGAGTTTGTTTCAGTGAGTTCAAATTTTAATTAAGTTTTCTTTTTATGGTTAATTAAAATAACCTAGCTTTATGTACCTTATTGCTTTTTTACCTTTTTTGTGCATACTATTACTGACTGACTGTTTGGCCAGTGAACAGATAATTTTTGAATACCTAGCAGTGATACAATAGACATGTTTCCTGCCTGGATTAGCCAGGATATAAATGTTTAACAAATACTCATCTATATATATAAAAGCCTAAGTGACCATCTGACCAGTAGCTATAATGCACACTGACCATCAGAGGTAGACGCTCAATGCAGGAGCAGAAACCACAGGCATGGAAACATGGAACAGACTGATGAATCTCAGAGGGAGAGGGTGAGGGAAGAGATTAACCAAAGATCTTATATGCATACTATAGGCCCGGTGTGAAACCAACTTTTCTCTACATTTAAAATTTATATGCATATACATTTTATATATATACATAGACATACACAAAGTATACCTTTAGTATATATTACTTTTTGGAATGTGTACAAACTAAATTATGTCTACATTGGGCCATATAATTAGAAGTTTATTTAATTTTAAACACACTATTGCTATGCATTAGATGCTATGCTATTAAATGCAGATGATTCAGACCTAAGTTATGGATTCTGCTTTTAAACTGTACACTAATTCTTTGCAAAGACAAAAATAAACATTTTTTATACATGCTATGACAGAGGTAAGCATGGGGTGTTACGGGAGCACACACAGCCATAGGAAGGGCTGTATTTAAGGAAAGCTTCCCGAAGGAGGTAAGACTTGAACAGAGTCCCGGAAGGTGGTGGCTCGGCATTGCTTAGGCAAAGAAAACAGAGAAAGGGCTCTTAGCACCATGCTGTATCTCTTCTCACAGTTTCAGATGCCAGTCGGAAGCCAGGTCAGATCGTGTTGGGTTGAAGAATGAACAGGAAGTGAGAAGACCAACAACGCCTAGGGCAGGGGTCTGAGTTGGATTGTCTTAGTGCCCTCTGTGCCTTGCACAGTCTCTGGCACTAGTGTTTGTGGCATTAGTTTTGGACAGAAGAGAGACACCACCTCTGAGATAAGATGAATTTGTGAGGAGGGGATGAGTCCAGATTGCTGTGTTCCTTGTGCATGCTGAGGAGAGCTTCCAGGGAGCAGCCGCCTCTCGTTACCTGTGTGCCTTTATGGCTGTGCAAGGAGGCCAAGTGCCTCCCACCAGCCAGAAAAATCCTCAGCACTAACCTGTTAGCCTTTTATGTTTTATTCTAGTCTATTTTTAGTTGAGTATATGACACTTGTATCTTAACATTATTAAAATATTTTCAAGACGGTTCTAGAAGTGACATCACCATGGCCGCCCAAAGAAAACCCAGGTTCAGTTCAAACTTGCCTTGGTTGGTGACGGTGGGACTGGGAAAATGACCTGCGTGAAGCATCACCTGGCTGGTGAATTTGAGAAGAAGTATGTAGCCACCCTGGGTACGGAGGTGCACTCCCTCGTGTTCCACACTGACAAAGGGCCTGTTAAGTTCAGTATGTGGAACACGGCCGGCCAGGAGAAGTTCAGGGGCCTGTGCGACAGCTACAGCATCCAAGCCCAGTGTGCCATTATGATGTTGGATGTAACTTCGAGTTACTTAGAAGAATGGGCCTAACTGGCACAGCCATCTGGTGCGCATGTGTGAGAACATCCCCAGCGAGTTGTGTGGCAACAAAGTGGACCTCAAGGACAGGAAGGTGAAGGCAAAATCCATTGTCTTCCACCGAAAGAAGAGTCTTCAGTGCTACGACATTTCTGCCCAAAGTAACTACAACTTTGAACAGCCCTTCCTCTGGCTTGCTGGAAAACCAATCGGAGACCCTAACTTGGAGTTTGTTGCCGTGCCTGCTCTTGCCCCTCCAGAGGTTGCCAGGGACCCAGCGCTGGCAGCACCCTGTGAGCATGATCTAGAGGTTGCTCAGGCCACCATGCTCCCGGACGAAGATGACCACCTGGGAGAAAGGGAAGCTGGAGCCCAGCGTCAGAAGTCTAGTTTTACAGGCAACTGTCCTGTGATGTCAGTGGTGCCGCGTGTTTGCCATTTTATCAGGTAGCTGGGCAGGACCTGTGCTTGATCTTTGGGATGCTGAAAGAGATGAATGGGCTTCAGAGCAAATGTGGCAGTTGAAAAATACCTTCACTTTTTGGACCTGCATATTTAGCTATGTTGGAACGCAGTTGTTTCCTTATAAGAATGCTGCAGTCGCATCACAATACTCAGTGGTGAAGCCTTGTTTGCTACTGTCATTCCCGTTCCCTTTCGTTTAGAATCAGAATAAAGTTGTATTTCAAGTATCTAAAAATATATATATATTTTCATAAACATCTAAAGTGGCTACATAATCTCTTATTTGGGTTGGATTGTATTCGAACATTTCTTTGAGCATTTAGTTTAAAAACGTTTTTCTGTTTTAACTTTTATTTTTAAATAATTTTAGACTTTAAAAAGTTGCAAAAATATTACAAAGAACTTTCACATATCATACCTTCAGCTAGTTTATGGTAGTGTCTCTCGGAGTTCTCCATTGTAAAGTTAACTTTTTCCTTCTCTGTAATTAATAAGTATCTTGTAGGGAGATACTTTAAGACATACTATATACGATCCCATTTCTCAAAATTTTACCCACTAATTTTAGCATCCTTTGCTTTTTTTTAGCTGAATTATTACTAAAATGGTTGCTAAATGGTGACTTTTCTAATGACGTTATTCCTTCTGCATTCATTACTTGACCTTCCACTCTAAAGGAGAGTTCTCTCCTCTCCACATTTATTAACGTTCTTGGTTAGTGGGTTATAATGCTCCAGATCTGGCCATGAGCCCCTCGAGCTGGCTTCTTTTTCCGTTTTACATGTCCTCACTCTGAGCATTTTCCCACTTTCAGGCACAACAGTTGGTTTTGATATCTGATAAAGCAAATCCTCATCTCATTATTTTCACTTAAAAAAATTATTGGCTCCTCTTGGGCATGAAGTATTTGGATTAATTTTAGATTTAAAAAATAGTCATGGATTTTGACTGGAGTTAGACTGAATTTATAGAGAAGTGACATTTCAGGAGAACTGACATATTCCCATGATTGAATCTTCTCACTTAAGGAGCCTGTTTTATCTCTGTATGTATTTGGATCTCTTATGTCCTTTGGTGAAAATCTTGCCCATTCCCTCCTAAGTTTATTTTTAGATATTTTATAGATTTTGTTGCCATCATGAATGGAAGTTTTCCCCCTTAACATTTTCTAATTGGTTATTGCTGGTACAGTTTTTAAGAAGCTTTTGATTTAATCTTATAATCACCTACTTCCTATTAGTTATAATGTTTTTACAGTCGATTCTCTTGTTTCTAAGTAGACAGTTATATAACCTGCCAGTTATAACTTTTTATCACTTCATTTATAATATTTATACATAATTTCTTCTTTGTATGTTATCTCGTGGCTAAGATATCTGAGTGTGGGTGGGGAGGGGTGGTCCTGGGAATTCTTCTTGCCTGATGTTACATTTAAGGGGAGTATCAAAGAATGTGCAACAGGTGAAGCAGGGTGGTGGAGAATGTATTCCAGACAGGCCCAGGGGAGAGGAACAGTACGACAATGTTCAATGAATAGATAGAATGGCTAGAGCATAGGACACAAACAAGTTGGGAGAAGCAAGAGATGGTTGGAGAGTAAATAGGGGCACAGTCTGAAGCTGCTGGATTCTGAGAGCAATTACTTTATTCTAAAGGAAATGAGAATTTAATGAAAGGGATGTTAGGTAGAATGGCCCCCAAAGATGTTCATGCCCTAATCCTCAGAATCTGTAAATATGTTACCTTACATGGCAAAAAGGACTTTGCAGATAAAACTAAGGCTATGGATCTTAAAATTGGGGGAGGGAGGAGGAAATTATCCTGGATTATTTGTTTGTTTATGGTTGATCCTCACCCAAAGATATTTTTCCATTGATTTTTTAAAAAATATATATATTTTTTGCCCTGACTGGTTTGGCTCAGTGGATAGAGCATCGGCCTGCGGACTGAAGGGTCCCGGGTTCGATTCCGGTCAAGGGCATGTACCTTGGTTGCAGGCACATCCCCAGTAGGGGGTGTGCAGGAGGCAGCTGATCGATGTTTCTCTCTTATCAATGTTTCCAACTCTCTATCCCTCTCCCTTCCTCTCTGTAAAAAAAATCAAAATATACTTAAAAAAAAATATATATATATATATATTTTTGCCCTGACTGGTTTGGCTCAGTGGATAGAGCGTCAGCCTGTAGACTGAAGGGTCCCAGGTTCGAATCCGGTCAAGGGCATGTACCTTGGTTGCGGGCACATCCCCAGTAGGGGGTGTGCAGGAGGCAGCTGATCGATGTTTCTCTCTCATCGATGTTTCTAACTCTCTATCCCTCTCCCTTCCTCTCTGTAAAAAATCAATAAAATATATTTTAAAAAATATATGTATTTTTTATTGCTTTCAGAAAGGAAGGGAGAGGGCGAGAGAGATAGAAACATCAATGATGAAAGAGAATCATTTATCGGTTGCCTCCTGCACGCCCCCTACTGGGGATCAAGCCTGCAACCCAGGCATGTGCCCTTGACCAGAATCAAACCCGGGACCCTTCAGTCCACAGACTGACACTCTATCCACTGAGCCAAACCAGCTAGGACTCCATTGATTTTTAAAGAGAGTGGAAGGGAAGGGGAGAGACAGAGAAAGAGAACCATTGATGTGAGAGAGACACATCGACTGGTTGCCTCCCTCACGCGCCCCAACTGGGGCCAGGGATCAAGCTTACCCAAGGCCAGGGATTGAGCCTTGACTGGAATTGAACACTAGACCCTTCAGTCTGCATGTGCTCACATGCTCTATCCACTGAGCATCCTCAGGCCGACGCTCTAGCCACTGAGCCAAACCAACTAGGGCACGGATTATTTATTTTTTAATTGACTTTAGAGAGAGGAAGGGAGAGAAGAAACATTGATGTATGAAACATTGATCGGCTGCCTCCTGCATGCACCCCAACCAGGGATCAAACTGGGATTGAACGCGAAACCTAGGTATATATATGCCCTGAATAGAATTGAACCCAAAACCTTTTGGTGTACGCTCCAACCAACTGAGCCACTCCGGCCAGGGCTATCCTGGATTATTCAGGTGGGCCCAATCTAATCACATGAGCTGGAAAAGCAAAAAAAGTTTATAAGGGGAAGTTGGAGAGATTCAGAGGAACTTAACCTACCATGGCTGAAGGGGACCACATGGAAAACATGAGAAGGAACACAAGAGCAAAGACTGTCTTACTGTTGGCAAGGAAACGGGGACCTCGGCCCTTCAGCTGCAAGGACCTGAATTCGGCCAACAGCCTGAATGAACCTGGAAACAGTTCCATCTCTTGTCTCCAGAAAGCCCGGCCGACTACTTGGTTTTGGCCTTGTGGGACTCTATGCAGAGGACCCAGCTACAAAACTCAGAGAAAATAAATTTGTGTTATTTTAAGCTGCTAAATTTGTGGTACTTTGTTACAGCAGCAGCAGAATACTGAGGGGTTTAGGTAAGGAAGTAATGCCAAATTTTGTGTTAACAGACTACTGCTGTGCTATGTGGAAAATGGATTTGGGAGAACACAAATTTGGAGGGGGGAAACTTGTCTTTGGGAAATAGTGGTAGCAAGGATGGAGGGTCGTGATGGTGGGGAGGGGATATGATTTGATACTTATTTGGGAGGTTGGAATTACCAGAATTTGCTCACTGATTGGATGTCAGGAATGAGGGAGAGACAGGACACAGATGACTGCTGAGTGACTGGTGAAGCTGTTCTAGACACGGATGAGCAGATGAGAACCTGCCGTGTCATGAGCTTATTGGTAATTCCAGGTTCTTCATTTGAAAATTCTTCTATAAATACTTATTCAAGGTAGAGTATATCAGTAAGATGATTGCTTTTTCTTTTAAGACCTAAATTGGTTTTATTTTGTGGTTTTGTTTTTTAGGTCATGTAGGAAATTGTAAATCATGTGAAGATGGGACTCTTGGTGTTTGTGCGAAACCTGCTGCTAGCCCTCTGCCTTTTTCTGGTACTGGGATTTTTGTATTATTCTGCATGGAAGCTACATTTACTCCAGTGGGAGGACTCCAGTAAGTATGGTCACTCTAGCCTATCCCTGGAAAAGCCTGTTGCAGATCAGCGATAGGTTTTTCACATAGCTGCAATGTTCTCAGATTCTTCAGAGATGGGCAGTCAACTGACCATTTCTGGGATTTAGGCTTAGAAATTGACTACTTTTGTTACTATAAGTTAAGAACTTACAAAAAACAACAACAACTGCATGCCATGGCAAATTCTTATATGAACCCAGTGAAAAAGTGCTATTTTTCAATAAAAAGTAAAACTGTACTAGTACTTCTAATCCTTGAATGTTTTTTGTTCTTAATTACTATAGTGTATTGCTGCTCCCATTTGCCATTTATTGCCTTAGGGCTTGGTAGTGAAGTTGGTTTTCTTTTGCCTTTAAAACTTCATCTTTATCTTTTCCTTGAATTTTTCAATTTAATAATGTCTTTGTTTTATTTTCCTAAAGAAATTCTGTCTACTTAGTCTTTGTAGCCTTTGCTGGTCCTGAACTTGTGCTGGCTTTCCAGCCAATAACTCCTAATCTCTTTCTTCCCTTTGTACCTCAGGCCTCATGTGTCACCCAGCATGTTCTGTATACCTGCCTGAACCCTTCGGACTGGGTTTCACTTCACCCAGTGGTGCCTGTGTTGTGGTTGTAGGCTTGCAATTGAAGGCCGGTACTGAGCAACACCAGCTTTGACCATTCTCTTTTTGAACACGAGTAGCTTTCCTTTTGGTTCTTCGGTCTGAAGGCTTGTTGCAGGAAATACCAGGTAGTCTGTTCTGATTCCTAGAGAATGTCTCTTTTCTAAAGTAGTTTTATTTCCCCAAACATCTACCCAATAAAAGTGTAGAATTCACTTGAGAGTAGAGTTGGCCTCTCAGTATGAGGTTAAAATGCTAGAATGAGTTGGAAGAGGCACTTGACATTGGCCTCGTGTTGAGACCTTAACATGGGAACTATACCTATGAGGTAGTTGACGTATTTCTCACATGGCCCAAACTACTGAAGCAGTTGCAAGCCAGTTTTTAAAATACAGTGTTATATCTTTGATTTATTGTTTTATATGGGACGTTTAAGTGCCTCTTAACTGCTTAGCTTATAATTACCAGTAATTACTTTGCGTTTCCCGAGTTTACTTAAATTTGTGTCCCAACTTATTTATTTTTTTGGTCCCAACTTATTTTTAAAATCAAGGAGACTACCCAAAATAAGGAGTGTTTATATCAGTGCAGTGCAGAAGTCTGTGGTTAGAGGCATTGTCTGTAGCCATAATGGGTAAATTAATCTGTATCCATAAAATAGATGGAAACATGTGCAAGGAATGGGGGGGTCCCCATTTCCGATAAGAGCTACTGACCTGTAGAAGACATAATCAAGTATTAGATTATATTTTACTAGAGAAGATACTAACTTTATGGAAGACCTATTGTTTGTCAGGTCTCATACATTTAATTTTATTTAATTTACTTCTTACTATAACCACATGAATATGCTGTTATTATCTCTATTTTCCAGTTGAGCAACTGAAGTGTTTAGTTTCATTAGTTTATTTAAGTTACACAGTTAATGGCTATTGGAATTTGCCAAATGCTTTTTCTGCATCTATTGTTATGATCATATGTTTTCATCCTTTAATTTATTTATGTGGTGTATCACATTAATTGATTTGTGGATATTGAACCAATCTTGCATCCCAGGAATAAATTTCACATGATTATGGTATATGATCTTTTAATGTATTGCTGAATTAAGTTTGCTGATATTTTGTGGAGGAGTTTTGCATCTATGTTCATCAGGGATATTGGCCTATAATTTTCTTTTTTTGTAGTGTCTTTGTCTTTGTTATCAGGGTAATGCTGGCCTCATAAAATGATTTTAGTAGCCTTTTCTCCTCTTTAATATTTTGGAATAGTTTGAGGAAAGGTTTTTTTGTGTGTGTGTGTGTGTTTTTTTTTGGAGACAGTAGGAGGGAGGAAGGAAGAAGAGAGAGAGGGAGAGAGAGATCAATTGGTTGCTTCCCACACATGCCCCAACTGGGGACAGGGATGAGCCTACAACCAAGGTATGTGCCCTTGAACAGGAATTGAACCCAGGACCCTTCAGTCCACGGGCCAATGCTCTAACCACTGAGCAAACCGACTAGAATGAGAAGGATAGGTATTAATTTTTCATTGAACGCTTGGTAAAATTGTTTATCTTTTCAAAGAACTGGTTCTTTGTTTCATTGATGTTTTCTATTGTTTTTAAGTCTCTCTTTCGTTTTTTCCCCACTGTGATTTTTATTATTTCCTTCCACTTACTTTGGGTTTTGTTTGTTCTTCTTTTTACTATAGTTCCTTTATATGTAAGGTGAGATTTTTTTTTAGATTTTTCTTGTTTCTCAAGGTGGTAGGTCTGTATTGCTATGAATTTCTCTCTTAGAACAGCTTTGGTTGTGTCCCATAGATTTTTGAGATCACGTTTTCAGTTTCGTTTGTCTCAAGGTATGTTTATTTTCCTCTTTGATCTCATTTTTAATCTATTCATTGTTTAGTAGCTTGTTATTTAGCCTCATGTGTTTTTCAATTTTTTTCTTATGGGTGATTTTTAGTATCATATCATTGTGATCAAAGAAGATACTTGATAGATTTTAGTTTGTTGTTTTTTTTAATTTAATAAACCTTTATTGTTCAGATTATTACAATTGTTCCTCTTTTTTCCCCCATAGCTCCCCTCCACCCGGTTCCCACCTCACCCTCTGCCCTTACCCCCCCGCCCCCCGCACTGTCCTCATCCATAGGTGTATGATTTTTGTCCAATCTCTTCCCGCACCCCCTACACCTCTTTCCTCCTGAGAATTGTCAGCCCACTCCCTTTCTATGCCCCTGATTCTATTATAGTCACCAGTTTATTCTGTTCATCAGATTTTTTATTCACTTGATTTTTAGATTCACTTGTTGATAGATATGTATTTGTTGTTCATAATTTTTATCTTTACCTTTTTCTTCTTCTTCCTCTTCTTAAAGAATACCTTGCAGCATTTCATATAATACTGGTTTGGCGGTGATGAACTCCTTTAGCTTTTTCTTATCTGTGAAGCTCTTTATCTGCCCTTCAGTTCTGAATGATAGCTTTGCTGGGTAGAGTAATCTTTTTTTTTTTTTTTAAATATATTTTATTGATTTTTTACAGAGAGGAAGGAAGAGGGACAGATAGTCAGAAACATCGATGAGAGAGAAACATCGACCAGCTGCCTCCTGCACACCTCCCACTGGGGATGTGCCCGCAACCAAGCTACATGCCCTTGACCGGAATCGAACCCGGGACCCTCCAGTCCGCAAGCCGACGCTCCATCCACTGAGCCAAACCGGTTTTGGCTGGGTAGAGTAATCTTGGTTGTAGGTTCTTGCTATTCATCACTTTGAATATTTCTTGCCACTTCCGTCTGGCCTGCATAGTTTCTGTTGAGAAATCAGCTGACAGTCGTATGGGTGCTCCCTTGTAGGTAACTAACTGTTTTTCTCTTGCTGCTTTTAAGATTCTCTCTTTGTCTTTTGCTCTTGGCATTTTAATTATGATGTGTCTTGGTGTGGCCCTCTTGGATTCCTTTCGTTTGAGGTTCTCTGAATTTCCTGGACTTGTAGGTCTATTTCTTTCACCAGGTTGGGGAAGTTTTCGGTCATTATTTCTTCAGATAGGTTTTCAATATCTTGCTCTCTCTCTTCTTCTAGCACCCCCATAATTCTGATGTTGGTACGCTTGAGGTTGTCCCAGAGGCTCCTTACACTATCTTCATATTTTTGGATTCTTTTTCCTTTTTGCTTTTCCGGTTGTTTTTTGCTTCTTTGTATTTCAAATCTTTGACTTGATTCTTGCGTTCCTCTAGTCTGCTGTTAGATTTCTGTATAATATTTTTTATTTCAGTCAGTGTATGCTTAATTTCTAGTTGGTCCTTTTTCATATCCTCGAGGGTCTTGCTAAATTTATCGGCCTTTTCTAGAAAATTCTTGAAAAACCTTATAACCATGGTTTTAAACTCTATATCCAGTCATTAGCTTTCCTCCATTTCTTTCATTTGTGATCTGTTTCTTTGTCTCCGCATTTTGGTTGTTTCCCTGAGTTGATAGAGTGGCTTTGTGTGCTAGGTGTCCTATAGGGCCCAGTGGCTCAGCCTCCCCAGTTACCTGAGGTGGACACTGTTGGTGCACCACTTTGTGGGCTGTGTGCACAGTCTTGTGGTTAAACCTTGATTGTTGTTGGTATCACTGGGAGGAATTGACCTCCAGGCCAGTTGGCTGTGAGGATCGGCTGTGTCTACGCTGGGAGAAATTCGGTTCTGGAGACACCCTTATGAGACAAGACTTGCAAAAGCCTCTGTGCTCAGCTTGGATGGGGCGGAGTCTCAGAGCAGAGCAGACAGCATTGGTTTCCTGTCAGCCCTGCCCTAAAAGGCCCCTGTGTCTCAGTGTCCCGTGGTAATCGCTGCAGGCACCTCTGAGAGAAAGCCGCCCTCAAGTTCTGCCTGCTGCCAGACAGTCCAGTTCACCTCGTATGAGTCTGGATCCCCAGAGTCTCGCCCAGAACTGGAGTTCAGCACAGTCGGGAGCTTTTGTCTCCCTCCCGTTTGAGAAAGCCAGCCGCGCACTCAGTTGCCAGTCCTCTCCGAGCGCGCATCTAGTACCTCTGCCTCCTGCAGCTCCTCTGAGTCTCAGTGTGCTTTTCTCTTTCCTTCTATTCGTAGAATTTCCACTCAGCCAGCCTTCCTTTGGTTCTGGATGATATCTGTTTTATCTTTTAGTTGTAGTTTTGAAATTGTTGTGCGAGGCAGCAGTTTAGGTGTTTACCTATGTCGTTATCTTGGTTTCTAATCTAGATTTTAGTCTTTTAAATTTATTGAGACTTGTTTTGCAGCCTAACATGTGGTCTGTCCTGGAAAATGTTTCTGTGCACTTGAAAAGAAGATATACTAGTATTCTATTGCTTTTGGGTGAGAGTCTCTAAAAGTATCTATGAAGTCCATTTGATCTAATGTGTCATTTAAGAACTGCTCTTTCCTTGATTTTCTCTCTGGATGATCTATCCATTGATGTCAGTGGGGTGTTACTGTCAATCTCTCCCTTTGTTTGTCCATGTTTACTTTATATATTTAACTGTTCCTACGTTGAGTGCATAGTCAAAACAGATGTTTTACAACAGATTGAATTTGAAACTGGTGAAAATCCAAATTTCTTTTATTAACTAAAATTAAAGAGATTTGTAGAAATGTAAAACTATTTTCCTACTTTTTCTGTTTTAGAAAAGTTATTTTTCCTATTGTTAATTTTAAGTGAATTCATACTTTTATAATGTTTTAATATAATAAATATCAATATAATCATTCATACACAAACACTCTTTGGAGTCCTTAGTAAGTTTTAAGAGTGTGAAAGGGTCTGATATAAAAAATTTAAGAACCACTGTATTCTTGAGTCTTCAGAAAAGTGGAGTTCAGGGACTGGGGGACTTTCAGAAGTCAGAGTGTTTAGGGATTGGTTGACCTTTAGCTGTGGATTCCCAATTACATGAATGAGGCTGTCGTTGAATAGGATGACTTTCAGAACAGTAGTCATTGAAGTGAAGCTATTGCTGATTGTCTGGTTTTCAGAAGCTTGTATAATGATATGAAGCTGTTGTTGATTGATTTGGTTGGGTTTTAAAGTAGTTCTGGTGGTTACTTTTTACTTTAGGAAAAAAAACAATACTCTTTTTGATGGTTAGCAACCTTTTATTCTCAATGGAAAAGATGGGAAAGAATAGAAGGCATAACTCTTATAATTCAACAACAAAAAGACAATCCAATTTTTAAAATGGGCAAAGGACCTGGATAGCCATTTCTCCAATGAAGATATACAAATGGTCAATAAGCACATGAAAAGATGTCCAACATCATTAGTCACTAGGGAAATGCAAATTTGCAACGAGATACCACTTAACACCCACTAGAATGGTTATAATAAAAATGACAGATAATAACAAGTGTTGGCGAGGATGTAGAGAAATTGGAGCCCTCATACCCTGATCGTGGGAATGTAAAATGGCATAGCCATTTTGGAAAACAGTCTGGCAGTTCCTTAAAAAGTTAAACATAGAGTTACCATTTGACACAGCAGTTCCACTCCTAGGTATATAAACTCAATAGAAATGAAAACATATGTCCACATTAAAACTTGTGAGCTTTCATAGAAGCATTTTTCTTAATAGCCAAAAAATGTAGACAACCCAATAGTCCATCAACTGATGAATGGATAAATAAAAGTGGTATGTCTGCCAGCGATTTTCAACTGGTGTGCCATGGCAGGCATACTGGTGTGCCACAAGAATTTTTAAAACATGCAATATCTTACTATTTTTATCAGGGCACAAATAAAAAAATGACAACAGCCAACACAACAATAGCTGTCTGGTGTAACTGAATAGAAATTATACTTTTTTTGGTCAGATTGGCAAGAAGTGTATTTTTTGGTGTGCTGCAGAATTTTGGTAGCTTATGTGTACTGTGAGATGAAAAGGGTTGAAGATCGCTTGTCTATACAATGGGATGTTATTCAGCAATAGAAATGAATGAGATACTGACGTCCTACAATATGAATGAAGCTTGAAAACATTATGCTAAGTCAGTGGTCGGCAAATTCATTAGTCAACAGAGCCAAATATCAACAGTACAACTATTGAAATTTCTTTTGAGAGCCAAATTTTTTAAACTTAAACTTCTTCTAACGCCACTTCTTCAAAATAGACTCACCCAGGCCGTGGTATTTTGTGGAAGAGCCACACTCAAGGGGCCAAAGAGCTGCATGTGGCTCGCGAGCCGCAGTTTACCAACCACGGTGCTAAGTGAAAGAAGCTAGTCACAAAGGACCATATATTGTATGAAATGTTCAAAATAGGCAAATCTGTAGAGACAGTAGATTCCTGGTCACTTAGGACTGGTGGGCTAGAAGGGAGAAACTAAAGGGTATAGGATGGTTCTTCTTTAATTATTATCTGCCAAGGCCACGGCAGGGTGGGCCATTAGGCAGGCTGTGGGAGGAGTGCCTCTCCTGGAAGTGTACAACTTGAACAGTTCATTTCCTGTTGGTGGGGGTTTGAGACTGGGAATTATCTTAAGATTTAATAGTCACAGGCTGTTGCTGGCTGGGTATGGAATTTCTTTGGCTATATAGTTCCATTAAAGCCTAAGAGGCTCACTGTAAAAAGATTTTTTTTTTTTAGATAATTGTGAAATATGAATGTGGACTGAGCTAAGAAGTTATTAACTTTGTGAGATATGATAATGATATTGGGATCATGAAAGGAAATGTATTTTATAATTATGACCAGAGGAACTACTTAGGGATTGAACAGCATGATGTCAGGGACTTGTTAAAACTATGTAGCCAAAAAACAGAGAAGGAGAAAGAAAGAGGGGCCAGTGGAGGCAGGGGAGAGAATGAAGGAATAAAATCAGGAAGCCAGTAGCAAAATGTTTTGCATAATTGTTTAATCTGTAGGACAGGGTTCATTACAGTCTTCTCTTTACTTTTGTATAGTTAGAAAACTTTCATTAAAAAAAAGTAAAATCAAACAAAAATTTTTCCTACATGACCAACTACAGCTGCCAAAGATCATATTTAGACTCTGAGCTTTTACTTATTCACCTCTGCTCCATTCTTCCCTCTAGCTCTTGAATTTATTTGTGGCTACTTTCCAAGACCTTTTGAAATAGTAGGCTAGGGTGGGAAACAGTACTTTTTAATTTTTTATTTATTGGTTTTGAGACAGAGAGAGGGACATCTGTTTGTTGTTTCACTTACTTGTGCATTCATTGGTTGATTCTTGTATGTTCCTTAAGCAGGGATTGAACCCACAACCTTGGCGTTCGGGACAACGCTTTAACCAACCTGAGCTATCTGGCCAGGGCAAGACAATACTTTCTTCTTTAAAAAAAAAATTTTTATTTTTAAATCGATTTTAGTGAGAGGAAGGGAGAGAGAGAGAAACATCGATGTAAGAGAGAAACATCAAGCAGTTGCCTCCTGCATGCGACCTGACCAGGGTTTGAACCTGCAGCCTGGGTATGTGCCCTTAATTTTTTGGTGTACAGGACGATATCCAACCAACTGAGACACACTGGCCAGGGGAGATAGTACTTTTAATCTGATCTCCTCCTTCGGGTTCACTCCAATTGTCAGGCAAATAACTATTGGTGGAAAATGTTTTGGACCACAATTTTATCTCCTGTGATGGTTGCTGCTTAGAGGTATCCCCTTAAAACTGCTTCAATTTGGGGTGGAAATGCTATCCTATATAATAAAAGCCTAATATGCTAATCAACCAAATGGCGGAACGACTGGTTGCTAAAAGGCGCACTGACCACCAGGGGGCAGACACTCCATGCAGGAGCTACCCACAGGCCCCAGGCCAGCCAAGGCAGGTGCCAGAGGGGGCCCTCCCCAATTGCCCTGCCGGTCACCCCACAGATGGGCCCTGATCGCCGACCAGGCCTAGGGACCCTACCTGTGCATGAATTTTGTGCACCGGGCCTCTCTAGTCATTTATATAAAAAGGGGGGAAGTCTTGTACATATGTGTTCCTATTTGTACATACACAGGCATATGTATTATATATGTATTTGCACACATGTATATAACATAACTCTGGAAGCATAATACCCAGAAATAATAACTTTGGTTGTCTTCAAGGAAAAAAACTGATAGCTTGGAGAGAGCATACAGGATTAAAGAGGACAAGGACCAAATCTTTGGGAGCTACCAACTAAGGGGTGAGCAGCATGTGGTCACTCCTTCAAAGTCACCCTGAATAAACAGTGGTTCTTAAACTTTAAAAAAAATATATTTTTATTAATTTCAGAAAGGAAGAGAGCAATGGAACCATCAATGGTGAGAGAGAATCATTGATTGGCTGCCTCCTGCATGTCCCACACTGGGGATCGAGCCTGCAACCCAAGCATGTGCCCTTGATCGGAATCGAACCCGGAACCCTTCAGTCCCCAGTCTGAGGGTATATCTACTGAGCCAAACCGGCTAGGGCAATGGTTCTTAAACTTTTAAGAAAGCATAAGAAGAAGCCTGAGCAGCCAGAGAGATAGGGAAAGTCAGAGGAAGAAGTTTTAAAAAGGATGGAATGCAAGGGCATGTGTGTGCCCTTTGACCCAGCATTTCCACTTCTAGGAATTCATCTACAGGCATTTCTGCGTACTTGCAAAATGATCTGTACAGTAGTACTCACTGCAGCATTTTTTATTTGTTTGTTTGTTGCATCATTGTTTTTAATAACAAAAGCTTGGAAGTAATTGTTCATCAGTAGGGGCCAAGTTCTGCTATCCAATGGGGTGCTCTGCACCTGAAGAATGAGGAGGCTCTCTATATGCTGATAGGATAAGATTTCTAAAACACAGGGTGTCCCCCCAAAATATATACACACTTTAACAGCTGGTAGCTCCATTTTGAAAATGAAATATATTTTAATAAACACTACCTTGATAATTATTCAAAGTGTGTGTATACATTTGGGGGGGCGGAACACCCTACATATTATGTGTAAAAAGCAAGGATCAGGAGTTTTGTTTGGGGCTTAGAATGTTTTAAATTTTTATCACTGTCCTGAATATATATAGCTGGCTATTACTCTTTTTTTTAAAAAATATATTTTATTGATATTTTACAGAGAGGAAGGGAGAGGGATAGAGAGCTAGAAACATCGATAAGAGAGAAACATCGATCAGCTGCCTCCTGCACACCTCCCACTGGGGATGTGCCCGCAACGAAGGTACATGCCCTTGACCGGAATCGAACCCGGAACCCTTCAGTCCGCAGGCCGACGCTCTATCCACTGAGCCAAACCGGTTTCGGCCTGGCTATTACTCTTTATTATTATTGCAGAATACTGACTTTTTTCTCTGAGCTCCAGTATTCTTATTCTTATTATGAGCTTTCTTATTATCGGCAATAGTTGGCACAGAAAAGTGGAAAAATCAGATTTTTACGTTATTAAATTTACTCCATTTTGAGCCAATCACAGTTGCCTCCTGCTGTTTTGGTCTGACTGCCAAGTGCCTTTATATGGTATTTTAGCTTTTTAATGGAGCTTTGCTATGTAGCAGTCTCCTGGAGCCACAAGAGGGCAGAAGAACCTTTGGATTGCCACAGGACAGGTTGTGCTGCGTTTCTTCCTTCTGGCAAAGTCGCGTATGGGATTGTTCTTTAACTCATTCATTAAACCATGTGCACCTATATCTGTCATCAGTGGAAGCAATAGAGAGGTGAAGGAGAGAACATAGATTTTTGGAATTACATACAGGGCGTCCCAAAAAATGTATACACACTTTAACAGCTGATAGCTCAATTTTGAAAATGAAATGTATTTTAATAAACACTGCCTTTATAATTATTCAAAGTGTTTGTACACTTTTTGGGGGGACACCCTAATACTGCCTTTTGCTCTCCCTCCCCTCTTGCAAATTACTTAGTGAACTAGTTATAGTACTTGAACTCTCTCAGAGCTTAAATATGCAAGACATAATGCAATATGCAAGACATACCAGAGAGTTGAGGCTTTTGGAGTAAACTCGTGCTGGCTTTGAGTCCTAGTCTGTGACTTGGTAATTTATTTACTCTTTGAACCTGAGTTTTATCACCTGCAGAACGAGTTAAAGATTTAATGAGTGAATGCATGTAAAGCTTTTAGCACTGTGTTGTGGTGAGCACTCAAGAAATAACTGCCCTAATTATAATACCAGGTACCCGCACAGATAAATAATAAATCCTCAGTAATTTTTGTTACATGGCTCTTTGTTATATACTTAACTAGAGGCCTGGCACACAAAATTCATGCAGGGGCGGGGGTCCCTCAGCCCGGCCTGCACCCTCTCCAAGCCAGGACCCCTCGGGGGATGTCCAACTGCCTCTCCAACCTGGGACTGCTGGCTCCTAACCGCTCAACTGCCTGCTCGCCCCTAACCACCTCTGCCTGCCTGATTGCCCCTAACCACCTCTGCCTGCCTGCCTGATCGCCCCTAACCACGTCTGCCTGCCTGCCTGATCGCCCCTAACTGCTCCCCTGCTGGCCTGATTCCCCCTAACTGCCTCTGCCTCGCCCCACACCCAGGACCCAGGATTCCCTCCTCTGCTGGTCTCAGGCACCAGGGACCCAGGCTTCCCTCCCTCTGGCCAGCTGCAGGCACCCAGGACCCGGGCCAGCTTCACTTGGGCCGGCCGCAGCTGCAGGGGACCGTGGGTGGGTGGCTTCACCTGGGCCACAGCCATAGGCGCCCGGGACTGCGGGGCAGGTGCCTTGTCCCTCTCCTGGGCCGCAGGCGCTGGTGCCCGGGACCGCAGAGAGGGCAGCTTGTCCCTCTCCTGGGCCACAGCCCCAGACACTGGTGCCCGGGACCGCGGGGCGGGCGGCTTGTCCCTCTCCTGGGCCACAGGTGCAGGCTGGTCCCCATTCCTCTCTTGCGAGCTCATTTGTGCCTGGCTAGTCCCCATTTCTCTCTCTCCGGAGCTCATTTGTGCCTGGCTTGTCCCCATTCCTCTCTCCCCAGTGCTGAGTGTCTGAGCCATTATGGTGTGACAGCATGAGGGCGTGACAACCATTTGCATATTAGCTCTTTATTATATAGGATAATTTATTTGATTACAAGCAAGGTGGTAATATTATCTTTGGGATAATCTCAAAGCTCCTTTTCTCACACGGGCTCTCAAAATGTGGTCTCATTTATTTTCTTGCAAAGCATTAGTCTTTTAATAATATAATACTTTCTGAATTTCTCTGGAGAGTCTCAGTTTTAAAGCTTCCATCCCATTGTGATTTTGTGTATGTTCATTTTTGATTGGAAACGATGGGATTTGTGCCATATACTGAGGCAGAGTTGGGTAACATGATACTGCATCAAGGATACAGTGCCTGTCTCAGATTGGATCATAGGGAAGTGATTCTGAGATAAAGATTAGAGTGTGGAAAGCTTATTAAGGAGTGGTTTTGGGGCCAATGATCCTGGAAGGAAACGGATGGAAAGGGAGGAGAAGGAAGCATGATTGTACAGAGGACAAGTTGGACTGAGATTCAGCCCCAAGAAAGGTCTCAGCCAACCCTGTAGGGAAGTGAAGCTGGGATAGTCCTCCTGAGTTAGGGGGCTGTGCCTTTATAGTTTCTCACTGACCTGGTCATTGGATACCACTCGTCAGTAGAGGAGGCTACCCTGGAAAGTCATGACTCTGGGCAAGACAGCTGTCTCAGCCAAGGCATTTCCTGAAAAGGGCTGACACCGATCCCAGTAGCAGACCGGTCCTTCCAATCTGAGGGGCAAACTACGGCTTCCACAATGCCCACGTCACCAGAAAGGGAAAACAGTAATATGGCTAGTATGCCGTAACAAAAGAGCGCTGTAGACAGAGTTGCTTATAAGTAAAACATAGGAATAATTGTTATTTTTAACTTTAAGAATTCATGATAATGTCATTTCAGTCAGGGTGACTCCCTACTGTTACAGACTACCCCAAAATGCCAATGGCTTAACAGTGAAGGTTTATTTTTTTCCTGTCACAATCTAGTGCAGATGTGTGGGGGTTGGGGAAGGAGTTCTGTTCCACCTCATACATTCAGGGACACAGATTCCTTCCATCTGGTAACCCCGCCAACTCCTAGGGCTTTGAATCCTCCACTGGGTCCTCTGATCTAGCGCACAGAGGAGAAATGGGCGAGAACTTGGAGAATGTGCAGAGGGTCTCTCTGGGCCAGGCCTGCAGGTGATGTCTTGCAAACCACGGTTCATTGACCAGACCCCAGTCACGGGGTCTTCCTATCTCCTGGGGATCTACTAGAGCAGTAGTGTGGTCAGGAGAAGAATATAACCCGCATTGCTACAGTATTATATTGCTCATACCCTTGTGGTGGCCAGATTTCATCATTATTGGTGAATTAAAGACACTTCAAAACTATATGTTTTTTAATTTCCCAGAGTTACATATTTAAATTGCCACCATCATAATATTATGGTTTTCTTTACCTGGGGGTATTTTAACAGACTGGGGAAAGCAAAATTTTACTAGAGAGAAGGGATGGAACAGAGTATTAAAGAACTGAAAACTTAAGAATTCTTAGCCCAGGAAAGGCAAAAAGAGGCAAAATAACTTCAGGTGTGTGTGTGTGTGTGTGTGTGTGTGTGTGTGTGTGTGTGTGTGTGTGTGTGTGTGTGTGGCGGGGGTGGCTATGTTTATTTTCAGTGGTACAAAAGAAAATTGCAAAGCCTCTGATCCCGTCATGTAGCTATGAAAACAAGTTCTCTTTTCCTTAGCTTCAGCAGGAATGTCTTCCTCATGGTGACATGGAGGTAGTCGTGAGGTATGGGATTACAAAGAAATGCTCATGTACATAGCACTGAAAGCTGCTTGCAGGGATTCATGGAAATACCACCCAGGCAGCGCTGAGTTGGTGCGAGAGAAGCCAAGGTAGAGATATCAGTGACATTCTGTCACTCAACAGTGCTACTGCTGAGTGACAGCTGGTTATGTCTTCAGCTTTGGTCCAGGCAGTGTGGGGCGTGTAGAAGGGAGGGACAGGGCCTGAGAAGTTTGCACACTGAACGCTGAGGCTCACAGGAAGGAGCCAAGGATGAGATAGGGCCAGATGAAATGTGTCAGAGGTCACAAGGAAGAAGTGAAATCCAGAGAGCCTTTGAGGAAGAAGGGTTCTGAAGGAGGGACCCTGGCAGGTGGGGTGTGGCATTTGGGCACCTGGAGAAGGTACTCCAGAGAAGTAGAACATTGGCAGTATTTCTGAAGCAAGTATGATTGCTGAGAGTGACATGTGAAGAAAGGTGTGGGTGAGGGGTAGTGAGACAGAAGATGGGAGAGGCAGGGCGGAGGCAGGTATCGAGGGCCTCGCTGTCAGGTATGCAGGTTCATATTTGATGCAGCAGGGTCATTAAAGGTCCTTCCACTTTAAATAGAGATGCCTGGTGGAAATTCTGGACTTCTGTGTGGAGGAGAATGAACAGAACACAGAAGTTTCTTCTGGAATTTCTGTTTGAGTACCTAGGATTTACAATTGTTATTATTTCCTCAGCGAAATTCATTTCACTGCCACATAATTATACTTATTAAGATAGTAACTGTACTAGTCTCTAAAGATCAAAATTAAATAAGCCTCAGTCCCCACTTCTGAGGAAATTATAACCTGATATGTTTGAAAAAGAAGTGCTCCAGGTGTTACATATGCTAAGACAGAGGGATGTAGAGCTATGCAGACAATGCTCACTAACTTTTTTTTTTAAATATATTTTATTGATTTTTTACAGAGAGGAAGGGAGAGGGACAGAGAGCTAGAAACATCGATCAGCTGCCTCCTGCACACCCCCCACTGGGGATGTGCCCGCAACCAAGGTACATGCCCTCGACCGGAATCGAACCCGGGACCCTTCAGTCCGCAGGCGACGCTCTATCCCAGGGGTGGGCAAACTTTTTGACTCGAGGGCCACAATGGGTTCTTAAACTGGACCGGAGGGCCGGAACAAAAGCATGGATGGAGTGTTTGTGTGAACCAATATAAATTCAAAGTAAAGGAGCGGAGGGGAGAGCAAGAGAACCCTCCACTCTTTTGGCAGAACAGTCGAACGGGCCGTAGTTTGCCCACGGCTGCTCTATCCACTAAGCCAAACAGCTCAGGGCGAATGCTCACTAACTTTCTAAAAAGCCCGCAGTCTCCTGTAAAAACACTGAAATCTTACAGTCTTCCTTAATTAATATTGAAAAATAAAGTAAATACCATAATTAAAAATGAATGAAGGGGATTGTGGGGCATGTAGGAAGGGAAGAACAGTGTACCGTTATACAAGGAGTGGGTCATTTGATCTTGAAGTGCACTGTTAGGGGATGGGTGTAGGAAAGGCTTCATGAGGAAGAGGCTCTCAAGCCTGGACTTGAAATATGAATGAATAAAGTGAGAAGTGCATTTTAGGCAGAGAGAATCCCCTGAGTAAAGGTGTAGGGACCTGGAAAAGGGCCAGGAGATAGTCTTGTATGGAATGCTGAGTTTGGACTTTGTGTCAGAGGGAAGCTGCTGGTGAAAGCATGTTGAGCAGGAAACGAATGTGGTCAGATTTGCATTTTAGGAAGATAACTGGCAGCAGAGTGGAGTATAGATGAGACAGAAATGTGGGAGGTGGGGATACTAACTGCCCCAGTACTTCACCAACTGGGGAAATTCAGGGATGGAGAGAATGCCTGGAGAGGCTGCTCAGTGAAGGGGATATATGAGCTGAGTAGAGAAGAGTAAAGAGGAGCGCAGGAGAACACACTTATTTATCCTTTACAATAAAAGGCTAATACGCAAATTGACCGAACGGCAGAATGACCGGTCGCTATGACACACACTGACCACCAGGAGGCAGATGCCCAACACAGGAACTGCCCCCTGGGTGGTCAGTGCGCTCCCACAGGTGGAACGCCGCTCAGCCAGAAGCCGGGCTCACGGCTGGTGAGTGCAGCGGCAGTGGCAGGAGCCTCTCCAGCCTCCGCAGCAGCGCTAAGGACCCCTTAGGAGATGTCTGACTGCCCCCGAGGGGTCCCAGACTGTGAGAGGGTGCAGGCTGGGCTGAGGGACCCCCCTCCAGTGCACAAATGTTTTGCACTGGGCCTCTAGTATATACATAAAAATTGGGAATATATTTTATATCCAAAATGAGTGCTTAACTATATCTGCTATAAATTGGCTTAGAACACATAAATTAGGGGCATTTCTGGCAAAGGGAAAATTATAGGCAAAGGCACAAAGTGTGAAAGAGCATGGCATATTTGGAAAACTATGGAAAATCTAGCATGGCTGGCATGGGAGGTATAAAAGGACTAGACAGTTACTAGAGAAAAAGAAACTATCTTTGAAGTGAGAATAGGAATGAAAGTTACCTGAGAAGTTATTGACTGACTGTTAATACTAAAAACAAAGCATCTGACAACATCTTGTCTTGTTCTTGTGGCTTAGAAGGAAGAAGAAATTATTCCATTTAGCAAACATTTCTGAATGCCAGATACTTTGCCAAGTCCTTGGGATATTAAATCAAATGACGTTCAGTCTCAGAGCCAAAAGCTCTGAGCTCTGCTCCGTGCAGGAAGTGTCAGAAACTTCTCTCATGCTGTAGAAAGCCCTTCATGTTCTGATCTTAGACTGTCCTTGCAGCCCCATCTGTCACAATAACAAGGCTATCATCCGCCCTGACTGGTTTGGCTCAGTGGATAGAGCGTCAGCCTGCAGACTCAAGAGTTCCAGGTTCGATTCCGGTCAAGGGCATGTACCTTGGTTGCGGGCACATCCCCAGTAGGGGGTGTGCAGGAGGCAGCTGATCAATGTTTCTCTCTCATCGATGTTTCTAACTCTCTCTCCCTTTCCCTTTCTCTCTGTAAAAAATCATTAAAATATATTTTAAAAAAACCAAGGCTATCATCCACAGCATTTCAGTGCTTTGTATCCCTGTCTGCCTCAATCAGGTCTTCGCCCTCCCAGTTATTTACAGTGGTCAAGTGGAATTCTTTTGTCCCTCATTAGTTGTCTCTCACCATCAGTTCTCTCCGACATTTCCATCCTCCACTTTCTCCTGGCTCTTTCCCTTTGAGCAATAAGCATGTGCACTTATTTATATACTAGGGGCCCAGTGCACGAATTTGTGCACCTTGAAAGGAACTGTGGGCTGCGAGGCTGAGGTGGGCACAGGAGTGGGTCTTGGCCCATCCTCTGCGCCCCCTTTCAGCCCTTCCTGCACGGCCCCCGGTCCCCTGTCTGCCTGCAGCTCTGCTCCCACTGCTGCCGCTCCCACGCTGACTGCGCGGAGCAATTGGGGCCAGCGCCAGCAGCAGGTGCGAGCGGGGCCAGTGCCGTCAGCAGGTGTGAGCAGTGGCTGCTGCCCCGATCACCCCTCAGGAGCAGGGGAGGTGGAGGAGCCCTCAGGGGTGATGGGGGCTGGCAGCCGCTGCTCGGTGCTTGAGCAATAAGCATGTGCACTTATTTATATATACATAAAAATTGGGAATATATTTTATATCTAAAATGAGTGCTGAAATATATCTGCAGTAAATAGATTGGTTTAGAACACATAAATTAGAGACCTTTTTCTATGTGTTATAAAATAGATTCTTGCCCGGGCCAATGTGACTCGGTTGGAGAGCCATCCGTACATGAAGAGGTGGTGGGTTTGATCCCCAGTGGGGGCTCGTGTGTTAGGCCACTGATCGATGCTTCTCTTTCTCTAAAAAAACAACAACAAAAAAACCCCCACAAAATATATAAAATAGACTCTTGGAAATCATTTATATTTAAATAAGTGAGATTTTTGGGTGGTATCTTTTTGGAAATCACTTTTGACTCAGTGACCTAAAAATTAGATCAGAACTCAGAAATTACAGTTTTTAATAAAACTGTGTTTGAGCCTTTACAAAATAAGGCTCATTTTAGAATAAACACCTAAAGTTCAGAGGCAATATGAGGTAATTTTCATTTTATTTTCTCCCAAACTTTTTCCTCTGTCTTGTATTTTCCCCTTTTTGTATATAATGAGTCATATTGATGTATAGGTATCACATTTTTTAAAGTTTTTTAAATTGTGTAACTTATATGTTACAGCATTAATAGTCTGAAATTATAGGACACAATTCCTTATATAATAAAATTAGTTATACATGAATGCATGCTCATTTAAATAACTCCAACAAATAAGTATACAGAATAAAATAGAAGAGTTATATATCCCATCCTTAAAAGTTTGGGGTGTATCTTTCTAGGCCATTGTGTTTTGTGTATGTGTGTGTAGTATTTCACCCTCCAGGCTATGGTGGGTATAGTTGCGATGATTATACCATTAATTTTAGGAAAACAAATTTCTTAGACAAATGGACATTTCTTGTTTTAGAGAAGATTGTCCGCCTCAAAGGTGTGTGCTCCTAGATTTGGGACATTATTTTTCTCTCCCCCAGGAATGTGGAAGTTAAAAGAAAAAATAAGAAAAGAGGGAATATAGAAGTCTGCTCACTTGAAACTGAACATATCTAGCAGAGGCAGCCCCGTTTTTTATCCTCTGTGTGTATGTGCTTTTGCTAATGATACACAAACTTCCTGAAATCTAGAACTCTGACAGAACCAGCCTTCCTTTCTGAACTGATTGCTTACGCCTTGCTCTTTCTCAACATTCTCTGTGCCCTTTCCTATTCTACGTGGCTTTTTATTTTAAAGATTTTTATTTTCATTTAGTGCAGTTGGTCAATAGATTGAAAAAATGGGGAAATTTTTTTTTCTCTTTTGGCTAATACTGCCTTTATTTTTGAAAAATCACTATATTAATGAATTTCTTAATTAGTTTCTGCATGCTCTCATAAGTAGGAAAATGGAAGTGAGGAGGAAGAAGATGGGGTTTGAGTGTTCTAACTGCAGGTTAATGCCTTCTCAGTAACCTCAGTCTGTAGATTGACATCTAACTCTAGTGGCTATATTTTTGGCTTCTGGTTACACCCTGCCTATGATTTTTTTTTTTAATCTTCACCTGAGGATATTTTTCCATTGATAGTTAGAGAGAATGGAAGGGAGGGGGAGAGACAGAGAGGGGTAAACATCAATGTAAGAGAGACATCGATTGGTTATCTCTCATACAAGCCCCAACCAGGGCCTGGGATGGAGCCTGCAACCGAGGTATGTGCCCTTGACCAGAATTGAACTCGGGACCCTTCAATCCGCAGGCCAATGCTCTATCCACTGAGCCAAACTGGCTAGGGCTACCTGTGATTTTTTACATTCTTTTTCCCCAAAGAGTGGAGAGATTTTGGCTCAAGCATTGGCATCTCAGTGTTAAAATGCATGCTTTGGTCTTAGGGCTTCGTTAATCCTTTTTATTTGTTTCACCTCAACCTTTTGCTTTGGACAAATTACAAACCAGTGGAAAAGCTGAAAGAACAGTACAATGAATATCAGGGTCCTTTCAGCTAGAGTCTCTAGTTAACATTTTAAGGTTTTGCCACATTGTTCTATATCTATCTATTTCTATATCTATCTATCTATCTATCTATCTATCTATCTATCTGGGCAAACAGACACATTTTTCTGTATTATTTGAAAGTAAGTTGCAGAGTTTTTATTTTTAAAACTATTTTTTAGAGCAGTTTTAGGTTCATAGCAAAACTGAAGGGAAAGCACAGAGATGTTCATTAACTCCCTCCCCCACTATCAACATCCCTCCAGAGTGGTACATTTGTTACAGTTCATGAACCTACAGTGACCCATCATCATCACTTGAAGTCCATAGTTACATTAGGGTTTACTCTTGGTGTTAACATTCTGTGGCTTTGGAGATATCCTATCTAATAAAGAGGGAATATGCTAATTGACCCTCACGCTGTCGCAAAGATGGAGGCACCCACAGCCAATAAGGAGGGAATATGCTAATTGACCCTCATGCTGTCACAAAAATGGCAGTGCCCACAGCCAATAAGGAGGGAATATACTAATTGACTGCCCCACCCTCAAAGATGGCAGCACCCACAGCCAATAAGGAGGGAATATGCTGCCCTAACTGGTTTGGCTCAGTGGATAGAGCAGACTGAAGGGTCCCAGGTTCGATTCCTGTCAAGGGCATGTACCTTGGTTGCGGGCACATCCCCAGTGGGGAGTGTGCAGGAGGCAGCTGATCAATGTTTCTCTGTCATCAATGTTTCTAACTCTCTATCCTCTCCCTTCCTCTCTGTAAAAAAATCAATATATTAAAAAGAAAAAAGGAGGGAATATGCTAATTGACTGCCACGCCCTCAAAGATGGCGGCCCCCACAGCCACAAGATGGCAGCGCCCAGTCCCCTCAGCCCCGCTGGGGTGGGAGGTGCGTGGCAAGGCTGGGCCTGCCCCCAGACAGGCCAGGCTGCTCTGCGTGCCTGCCTCTGGAGTCCCCCAGTCCCCTCAGGGCCGGCCCGAGGTGCAGGCAAGCCTCAGATGGTGGCTGCCTAGCCACCCAGGGCCGGCCCGAGGCACAGGCAAGCCTTGGATGGCGGCTGTCCAGCCGCCCAGGGCCGCCCGAGGCTCAGGTAACCAGGGCGGGCCGAGGCTTGTGCTCCCGGCAGTGGCAGCAGCAGAGGTGTGATGGGGCGTCGCCTTCCCCTGATCGCTGGGTCGCCTCCTGTCCCTGAGGGCTCCCAGACTGTGAGAGGGGGCAGGCTGGGCTGAGGGACCCCCCCACCTCCAGTGCATGAATTTTCATGCACCGGGCTTCTAGTCCTATCTAATAAAAGAGTAATATGCAAATTAACCCTCACTCCATGACACCCACAAGCCATGCCCACCAGCCACGCCCACCAGCCAATCAGAGAAAATATGCAAATAAACCCAACCAAGATGGCTACAGCCACAGAGAGCAGGAGGGAGGCTTGGGTTTCCCCAGCAATGGAGGAAGCCAAGCTTTCTGCCTGCCCTTGCCGGCCTAGGCCTCCACTCAAGGCTACAAAGTTTCAATCATAGAAGATACATAAACCCAAACAGAAATGGCGGCAGCCACAGAGCTGGAAAGAGCAGGAGGCTAGGGTTGCCCCTGGTGATGGAGGAAGCCAAGCTTTCCACACACCCTGGCTGGACCAGGCCTCGCTTAAGGCTACAAAGTTTCAATAATAGAAGATACATAAATCCCCCAAAAAATGGCTGCCCCCACGGAGCAAGCAGAAGGCTTGGCTCCGCTCCAGGCTACAAAGTTTCAATTGTAGAAGATAAATAAACCCCAGATACCAGGGCCTCTGCTTGGGTCGCCAGGGGGCGTGGCCGGCCTGCAAACCACCACAGGCCCCTCACCCAGGCCGCCCCACGCCCCAAGGGAACCCCCACTTTGATCCGGGACATCCTTCAGGGCAAACCAGCTGGCTCCCACCCGTGCATCAGGCCTCTATCCTAGCTAATAAAAGAGTAATATGCAGATTGACCATCACTCCAACACACAAGATGGCTGCCCCCATGTGGTCAAAGATCCTGCCCCCATGTGGTCAAAGATCCTGCCCCCATGTGGACACCAGATGGCCACCACAAGATGGCCAGCAGGGGAGGGCAGTTGGGAGGAACCAGGCCTGCAAAGGAGGGCAGTTGTGGGTGATCAGGCCAGCAGGGGAGGGCAGTTGGGGGCGATCAAGCCTGCTGGGGAGGGCAGTTAGGGGTGACCAGGCTGGCAGAGGAGGGAAGTTGCGGGTGACTGGGTCTGCAGGGAAGGGCAGTTGGGAGGGACCCAGGCCTGCAGGGGAGAGCAGTTGAGGGGGACCAGGCCTGCAGGAGAGGGCAGTTAGGGGTGACCAGGCCTGCAGGGGAGGGCAGTTAGGGGTGACCAGGCCTGCAGGGGAAGGCAGTTAGGGGCAAATAGGCTGGCAGGGGAGTGGTTAGGGGGTGATCAGGCTGGCAGGCAGAAGCGGTTAGGGGCAATCAGGAAGGCAAGCAGGCGAACAGTTGAGAGCCAGCAGTCCTGGATTGTGAGAGGGATGTCCGACTGCCCGTTTAAGCCCGATCCCACTAGGATTGGGCTTAAACGGGCAGTCGGACATCCCTCAAGGGGTCCCAGATTGGAGAGGGTGCAGGCTGGGCTGAGGGACACCCCCCTCACCCGTGCACGAATTTCGTGCACCGGGCCTCTAGTGTCTAATAAAAAACAAAGCATTATAGTATACAGAATGATTTCACTGCCCTAAAAATCTTCTGTCATCCACCTGTTCATCAGTTTCTTCCTCCTATCTCCTGAAACCACTGATATATATATTTTTAAATATATTTTATTGATTTTTTATGGAGAGGAAGGGAGAGGGATAGAGAGTTAGAAACATCGATGAGAGAGAAACATCGATCAGCTGCCTCCTGCACACCCCCCACTGGGGATGTGCCCGCAACCAAGGTACATGCCCTTGACCAGAATCGAACCTCGGACCCTTCAATCCGTAGGCCGACGCTCCATCCACTGAGCCAAACCAGTTTCGGCAACCACTGATATTTTTACTATCTCTATAGCTTTGCCTTTTCCAGAATGTCATATATTGGAATCCTACAGTACATAGCATTTTCAGATTGGCTTCTTTCACTTAGCAATATATATTTAAGGTTCCTTCATGTCTTTTCATGGTTTGATAGCTCATTTCTTTTTAGCATTTATTATTATATGATGATGATGTATTCTGTTGTCTGACGGTACCACAGTTTATTCATTCACATACTAAACAATATCTTGGTTGCTTCCAAGTTTTGGCAATTATGAATATAGCTGCTATAAACATCCGTGTGTGGGTTTTTGTGTGGACATAAGTTTTAAACTCCTTTGGATAAAAACTAAGCAATGTGATTGCTGGATCATATGGTAAGAGTATATTTAGTTTTATAAGAAACTGCCGAACTCTCTCTCAGAGTGGCCATATCATTTTGCATTCCCACTAGCCATGAATGAGAGTTCTTGTTGCTCCACATCCTCATCGGCATTTGGTCTTGTGTTCCAGATTTTGGCCATTGTAGTAAGTGCATAGTATCTCGTTGTTGTTTTAATTTACTATTCCCCTTTGACATGATATGGGGCACCTTTTTATAGATGTACTTATTTGCCATCTGTATATCTTGTTTCATGAGGTCTTTAAGTCAGTTGTGTTTGTTAAGGTCTTTGGCCTATTTTAAAACTTGGGTTGTCTTTGTCCTCATTGTTGAGTTTTAAGAGTTCTTTGTATATGTTGGATAATAGTTCTTTATCAGATGCATCTTTTACAAATGTTTTCTTTCATACTGTGGCTTGTCTTTCATTCTCTTCACAGAGCAAATGTTTTTAATTTTAATGAAGTCCAACTTATCCACTTTCTTCCATGGATCATGCCTATGGTGTTATATCTAAAAGTCACCACCAAGCCCAAGATCATCTAGGTTTTCTCCTCTGTCTTCTAAAAATGTTATAGTTTTGTGTGATCCATTTTGAGTTAATTTTATGAAAGGTATAAGGTCTGTCTCTAGAATCTTTTTTTTTTTTTGCATTTGGGTGTCCTGTTGGTTCAGCATCACTTTTTGAAAAGACTGAACCGCGTCCAGCACGGCCAGGGGTGAACCTGAGGAGGGGTGGTGAAGGATTACAGAAGACAGACAAGAGAACACAGTTGGGACCAGGTGGATCACTGCCTGGATGAGGAAACAGTGACACAGCCTGTAAGCCGAATCTTTATTTTATAGTCAGATTACCCAAAGCAAAGTGGTCAACATGTTTACAAGGTTCTTGCCAGTTTCTCATCTATTTTGTTACTCAAGCCTTGTTTTGGCAGCACTTGCTGCACCTCCCATAGCCTATTAGCTACCTAGGAACAAGGGAGGACTATAAGGTCAAGCTTAATTGTGCTAGGAGGGCTCTGCCTTCCAAGCTGGGACTTGTATGTGGCTCTGCCACAGGTCAGTCCGAGGCTTGACCCTATAGCCACTACCTACAAAAGTCTATCTTTTTCTCCATATTATTGCCTTTGCTCCTTTGTCAAAGATCAGTTGACTATATTTATTTGAGTCTATTTCTGAGCTCTCTATTCTGTTCCTCTTATCCATTTGTTTACTTTTTTGCCAATACCACATTATCTTGATTTTACTGTAGCTTTATAGTAAGAATTGAAGTTGGGTAGTGCCAGCCTTCCAACGTGGGCCTTCTTCTACAATATTGTGTTGGCTATTCTGGGTCTTTTGCCTCTCCATATAAACTTTAGAATCAGTTTGTTGATATCAACAAAACTACTTGCTGGGATTTTGATTGGGATTGCCTTGAATCTATTGATCAATTTGGGAAGTACTGACATCTTGACAATATTGAGTCTCCCTACCCATTAACATGGAATATCTCTCCATTTCTTTAGTTTGTCTTTAATTTTGTTCATCAGAGTTTTGTAGTTTTCCTTATCTAGATCTTGTACATATTTTGTTAGATTAATTCCTATTTCATTTGGGGAGGTACTAATGTAAATGATATTGTGCATTAAATTTCAAATTTAACTTGTTCAGTGCTGGTTTATAGGAAAGTAGTTGACTTTTGTCTGTCAACTTTGTATTCTGCAACCTTGCTATGATTGCTTATTAGTTCCAGGAGTTGTTGTTGTGTGTGTGTGTGTGTTTTGTCAATTCTTTCAGATTTTCTACATAGGTGATCATGTCATCTGCAAAACAGTTTTATTTCTTCCTTCCCTATTAGTATGCCTTTTATTTCCTTTTCCTGTTTTATTGCATTAGGTAGGACTTCTAGTACTGTGTTGAAAAGGACTGGTGAGAGGGGACATCCTGGCCTTGTTCTTGATCTTAGAGGGGAAGCTTCTAGCTTCTTTGTAATTATGTGATGTTATCAGTAGGTTTTTTTGGCATATAATTATTTATCAAGTTTAGGAAGTTCTCCTGGTTTACTGAGATTTTAAAAATCATGACTGGGCATTAGATTGTGTCAGATGCTTTTCTGCATCTACTGATATGATCATATAATTTTATTCTTTGGCCTGTGATGGATTACATTAATTTATTGTCAAATCTTGAACCAGCCTTGCATACCTGTGATAAATCCCACTTGGTTGTGGTGTATAATTCTTTTTATACATTGCTAGATTCAATTTGCTAATATTTTGTTGAGGATTTTTATATCTATATGATCATGAAAGATATTGATCTGTAGTTTCCTTTATATATTTTTGGCATTAGTGTAATAGAATGAATTGGGAAGTATTCCTTCTGCTTCTATTTTCTGAAAGATTGTAGAGAATTGGTTTAATTTCTCCTTAAGTGTTTAGTAGCATTCACCAGTGAACCCATCTGGGTCCGGCGCTTTCTGTTTTCAAAGATTATTAATAATTTATTCAATTTCTTGAATAGATCTAGATCTATTTAGATTGTCAGTTTCTTCTTGTGTGAGTTTTGGCACATTGTGTCTTTCAAGGAATTGGTCCATCTCATCTAGGTTATCACATTTGTGGGCAACTAGAGTTGCTCAAGTATTCTTTATTTGAAAGTAAGTTGCAGTTTTTGACATTTTCTTATAAATATCCCAGCTTGCATCTCCTAAAAATAAAAATATTCTCCTACATAGACATGGACCTTTATCACACTAAGAAAATTAACTTAAAATTTTTGTATTCATATTTAATTATTAACTTACTAATCACAAGGGGAAAGAATATTTTGAGGATTAACACAACCAAAAGACCGAATTTAACATCATCAATGTGGTAGTCTGACATTCTACACCTGATGTGATGCAACAAGAAATACTAATCATTTACAGTGTTTGTGTAAAAAATGTAAACCTGAATCTAATCATGAGGAAATAAATATAAGCCAGCTGCCCTAAACTCTGAAAAAAAAGTTAGAGACTATGAGGAAAAATGGAAGAGGCGGGCTGTTCCTAACGAAGAGGCTAAAGAGACAAAATTGCCAAATGCCATTTTGAACTTTCATTGGAATCCAGAATGAGGAAAAAGAGAAGACATTTGGGGGGCAGTTGGGAAAATTTTAATGTGGACTGTATATGATGATACTGAATTTTTGTTATAATATAAAACAATGTAGTTGTGATCCCAGTTCTGACTTTTCCTTTTGATATTTTCATTCTGGTTTTACTGAGGAAATGCAACTCTATACCTTAAAATATACTTTAATAAAAATCAAAGCTGTTTTCTGTTCCATTCCCTGTGGAGAGCTTTGCAGTGACTGTTTCTGAAAGGCTGCACCTCGCTATGTGTGCAGGTGTTGTGTGGGCCACCAAGCACACAACACCTCTCTGGCAGATTCAGGATCTTTGTGTTGCTGATCATGAAATGGAATTTTTAGAATAGGGGCCAGAGAAAGGACTAGAATAGTAAAGGCTAAGTCTGGGAAAGCCCCATGTAAAGCAGTGAATTAATTATCTCCTTGAGGATGGCGGAACCAGGCATCCTGTGGATATTCCAAACGTACTAAACGTATTCTAAATATTTGTAGTAACTCTATACCAATTCATGTGATCCTTTCTTTTACAGTGAGAAAGGGCATTGTAGGATTTTTGTTTCCTAAAGATTTCCTGTTTCCTGATCCCTTTCCACTTCATTTGTTCATTTATTTATTACGATTCAGCAATATTTATTGAGTGTCTGCTGTGTCAGGTACTGTGCTAAATGAAGAGTATTGTGAAAAAGACAGTATGTGTCACCTGGAGTTTTCAATCTAGATGCGGGAACAAGCATGAAACACAAGTACCAGGTGTACTGGTTAATAATGGCGGATTTTGTAATCAAAGAAAACACCGTAATTTCAAGAGAAACATCAAAAGTGCTTTATTTAAAGTAATGTCCATTGCTAGCTACACATTTCCCCCATCTTTCATGTAATTTGTGGATACCGTCCCAATAGAATTTTTCTTGTTTTGAGGCAAACCATTCAGGGACCCAATTTTCCACTTCTTCGAACATTTTGAAGTGCTGCTCAGAAAGTGCGTGTGCCATCGATTGGAACAAGTAGTAATCTGAAGGAGCAAGGTCTGGTGAATACAGCAGGTGGGTTAATACTTCCCAGGCAAGATCTTTTAACGTGTCTTTAACTGGTTTTGAAGTGTGTGATGGTGCGTCATCATGAAGCAAAATTACTTTGCTGTGTCTTCTGGAACATTCTGGTTATTTCATGATCAAAGCATGGTTCAAATTGATTATTTGTTGTCGGTAGTGATCAGTATTAATAGTTTCACCTGGTTTTAGACGCTCATAATGCACCACACCTTCCTGATCCCACCAAATGCAGAGCATTGTCTTCTTTTTTTTAAAAAAAAATATTTTTATTGATTTTTTACAGAGAGGAAGGGAGAGGGATAGAGAGTCAGAAACATCAATGGGAGCGAAACATCGATCAGCTGCCTCCTGCACAACTCCTACTGGGGATGTGCCCACAAACAAGGTACATGCCCTTGATCGGAATCGAACCTGGGACCTCTCAGTCTGCAGGCTGACGCTCTATCCACTGAGCCAAACCAGTTAGGGCGCATTGTCTTCTTTCCGAAGTGATTTGGCCTTGCAGTCGATGCTGATGGTTGACCTGGATCCACCTATGATTTTGTGCATTTGGGATTCTCAAAATAAATCCACTTTTCATTGCCAGTCAGAATTCGATGCAAAAAGGACTTTATTTTGTGCCATTGAAGCAACATTTTACTGATGACTTTTTGGTTTTCCATTTGTCTTTCGTTCAGTTGATGTGGCACCCATTTTTCTTCCTTTAAAAATCTTTCCCATGGTTGTAAACAATCAGAAATTGTTTGCTGAGCAATGTTTAATCTTTCTGCAAGTTGTTTTTGAGTTTGACATGCATCTTCATCCAATAATGCTTGTAATTGTTGGTCTTCAAACTTCTTCGGTTGACCTGGATGTTCTTTGTCTTTCACATCGAAATCATCACTTTTAAAGTGTTTAAAAGGGATGTGGAGGGGATCAATTGGGGGAAAAGAAGACATATGTAAAACTTTAGACAATAAAATAAATAAATAAAATAAAGTGTTTAACCAGCATTCACAAGTATCTTGAGATGGAGCATGTTCACCATAAGCTTCCCGAAGTATTCAGCAGCACTCTTCTTCAAAATAATGAATTATAACTTCCCGCAAATGCTCTTTTTTTGGCACGAAATTCGACATTTTTAAGTATAAAAATATCTATGAGAGAGAAACCAAGATGGCGGCATAGGTAAACACTTAAACTGCTGCCTCACACAACAATTTCAAAACTACAACTAAAAGACAAAACGTCTATCACCCAGAACCATGGGAAAACTGGCTGAGTGGAAGTTCTACAACTAGAAGGAAAGAGAAAAGAGCATTGAGACGTGCACAAGCGCTGAAAAGCTGAGGTACAGAGGTGCGCAAATCGGGCTGGCGGCGGGTGACTGGGTGCACTGCTTTTCTCAACCCAAAGGGAGACAAGCTCCCGATTACTCCGAACTCCAGTTTCTGGGGAGATGCTGGGGACCCAAACTCCTACAGGGAGAAGCTGGACTGTCTGCCATCGGGTCGGAACGTGAGGGTGACTTTCTTGCAGAGGTGCGCCCAGCAATCATTGTTTACTGTGCTGGGGCGCGGGACGTGGGGACTTGGAAACGCAGAGACGCAGAGACGGCTGACTGGCAGCCATCGCTGTTTGCCACACCCTAGCCTAGTGACTCCTTGAGACCCTGCCCCGCACAATCTACAAACCCACCCAAGCTCCAAGCAGCGGCTTTTGCATATGAATGGCCTGCCCTATCGCAGCTTAACCTAACAAACTGCAGCTCTGGTCAGACAGCTCCAAAACCTCCAAATCCCAAGCAAAGAGGAGAAAACTGTAGTTCTCGCTGTAGCTCCTGCTGGGTGGTCTCAGACAGTAGCTGACCTGCACCCCATTGGAGATCCAGAAGCTAGTGTACCTAGTGGTCAGTGTGAGACGACACCAGATTTCAACTCCTCACATCCATAAGTGACACATTCAAGAGGCAGACTCAGTGAGCACCAAAGCCCCACTGAAACAAGTCCTGCCCCATAAGCGTGTCTCCAGCACAGCAGTTCTTCCATTATAGACACAGCAGGTCTTCACAGCCAATTGGACTAGAGGTCAATTCCTCCCAGTGACACCAACAACAATCAAGACTTAACTACAACAAGGCTGTACACACAGTCCACAAAGGGGTGCACCAAGAGTGTCCACCTCAGGTAACTGGGAGGCCAACCCACTGGGCCATATAGGACACCTAGCACACAAAGCCACCCTACCAACTCAGGGAAGCAGCAAAAATGCAGAGACAAAGAAACAGATCACAAATGAAAGAAATGGAGGAAAACAAACGACTGGATATAGAGTTCAAAACCACAGTTATAAGGTTTTTCAAGAATTTTCTAGAAAAGGCCAATAAATTTAACGAGACCCTCGAGGATATGAAAAAGGACCAACTAGAAATTAAACATACACTGACTGAAATAAAAAATATTATACAGAGACCCAACAGCAGGCTAGAGGAACGCAAGAATCAAGTCAAAGATTGAAATACAAAGAAGCAAAAAACACTCAACCGGAAAAGCAAAAAGAAAAAAGAATCCAAAAATTTGAAGATAGTGTAAGGAGCCTCTGGGACAACTTCAAGCATACCAACATCAGAATTATGGGGGTGCCAGAAGGAGAGAGAGAGCAAGATACTGAAAACCTATTTGAAGAAATAATGACAGAAAACTTCCCCCACCTGGTGAAAGAAATAGACCTACAAGTCCAGGCAGTGCAGAGAACCCCAAACAAAAGGAATCCAAAGAGGACCACACCAAGACACATCATAATTAAAATGCCAAGGGCAAAAGACAAAGAATGTTAAAAGCAGCAAGAGAAAAACAGTTAATTACCTACAAGGGAGCACCCATACGATTGTCAGCTGATTTCTCAACAGAAACTATGCAGGCCAGATGGGAGTGGCAAGAAATATTCAAAAGTGATGAATAGCAAGAACCTACAACCAAGATTACTCTACCCAGCAAAGTTATCATTCAGAATTGAAGGTCAGATAAAGAGCTTCACAGATAAGAAAAAGCTAAAGGAGTTCATCACCACAAAACCAGTATTATATGAAACTATAGGCCCAGTGCACGAAATTCGTGCACGGGGTGTGTCCCTCAGTCCAGCCTGCACGCTCTCCAATCTGGGACCCCTAGAGGGATGCCCGACTGCTCGTTTAGGCCCGATCCTGGTAGGTAGGATCGGGCCTAAACGGGTAGTCGGACATCCGTCTCACAATCCAAGACTGCTGGCTCCCAACTGCTCACCTGCCTGCCTTCCTGATTGCCTCTAACTGCTTCTGCCTGCCAGCCTGATCACCCCCTAACCACCCCTCTGCCAGCTTGATTGATGCCTAACTGCTCCCCTGCCAGCCCGATTGCCCCTAACTGCCTTCCCCTGCTGGCCAGGTCTCCCCTAGCTGCCCTCCCTTGACAGCCTGGTTGCCCCTGTCCTCCCCTGCCGGTCTGGTTGCCCCCAACTGCTTCCCCTGCAAGCATGGTCCCCCCTAATTTCTCTCCCCAGCAGGCCTGGTCACACCCAGCTGCCCTCCCCTGCAGGCCTGGTGGTCCCCAACTACCTCTCCTGCCGGCCTGGTGGTCCCCAACTGCCCTCCCCTGCAGGCCTGGTCACCCCTAACTGCCCTCCTTCCCTGCCAGCCTGGTCACCCCCAACTGCTCTCCCCTGTAGGCCACGTCCCCCACAACTGCTCTCCCCTGTAGGCCTGGTTCCCCCAGACTGCCCTCCCCTGCAGGCCTGGTCGCCCCTAACTGCCCTCCCCGGTAGGCCTGGTCACCCCTAACTGCCCTCCCCTGCTGGCCTGATCACCCCCAACTGCCCTCCCTTGCATGCCTGGTCCCTCCCAACTGCCCTCCCCTGCTGGCCATCTTGTGGCAGCCATCTTGTGTCCACATGGGGGCAGCCATCTTTGATCCCATGGAGGCGGCCATCTTGTGTGTTGGAGTGATGGTCAATTTGCATATTACTCTTTTATTAGATAGGATGCTGAATGGTATTCTTTAAGAAGTGGAAGAAGAAGAAAAAAGTAAAGATAAAAATTATGAACAACAAATACATATCTATCAACAAGTGAATCTAAAAATCAAGTGAATTAAAAATCTGAGGATTAGAATAAACTGGTGAATATAATAGAATCAGGAGCATAGAATGGGAGGGGATTGATAATTCTCAGGGGGAAAGGGGTATGGGGGGTTCAGGAAGAGACTGGACAAAAATCATACACCTATGGATGAGGACAGTGCAGGGGAGGTAAGGGCAGAGGGTGGGCTGGGAACTGGGTGGAGGGGAGCTGTGGGGGGGAAAAGGAGAAACAATTGTAATAATCTGAACAATAATCATTTATTAAATTAAAAAAATATATATGATGTTAAGACCTTCAGCAAATTTGGCATATGAAGTTTTGAAGCTTGTTGTCAATACAACAAAATAGCATATATATCAAATCGCATATATATCAACATATGTGTAACTCCATCTATTGAAAAAATTCCGCATTATTAACTGGTACACCTAGTGAATATTCAGTTACATCTGCTGTAAGAAAAGTTAGAGGTGCCATGAGAGGGAATAATAGGATTTTTAATATACTTTGTGGGCTAAACATCACACATCTGTGAACCTCTAGTTTGCAACATTGTCTTGAGAGGACACAGCAGTATACTAGTAGGTATAGGACAGTGGTCGGCAAACTCATTAGTCAACAGAGCTGTAGTTTGCCGACCACTGGTATAGGAGAATTCTAAGTCAAAGATCAGATAAACTCTATTCTGATTGTCCAGCCCCCACCTCCTTCATCCCCCCCAAAAAGTTGCTGAATAGCTCTCTGCTGGTGAAGTTTCTTTCTTGCTTTCATTAAAAAAAAAAAAAAAAAAAAAAAAAAAATTCCAAGCAGTCAAGTTCCATCTACTGGAACTTTACAAGGGGAAGACAAAAGAGATTTGTCCATGGTTAGCCTCATGACCATAGGGGTCCATGCTTCCTTAGAGGTATGGTGACCAGCCTTCTACTCTTTTTTTTTTTTTTTTTTTTAAGGTAACAGCCCCCCTCCCACCTCTTTCTATTTTCATTTAGTTAGCTATTATTGAGATATAATTGACATATAACATTATACAGTGTAATGATTTAATATTATATATTGCAAAATGATCACCAAAATAAGTCTAATTAACATCTGTCACCACACATAGTTATATAATTTTTTAAAATGTTTTTATTGAATTTATTGGGGTGACATTGGTTAATAACATTATATAGGTTTCAGGTGTACAATTCTATAATACATTATCTGTACATTGTATTGTATGTTCACCACCCCAAGTCAAGTCTCCTTCCATCACCATTGTCCCCCCTATACCTTCTTCTACCTCCCCCACACCCCTTCCCCTCTGGTAATTACGGTGCTGTACTATTGTCTGTGTCTATGAGTTTTTGTTTGTTAGTTCTTTGCTTAATCCTTTTACTTTTTTCGTTCAACCCCCCAACCCTCCTCCCGTCTGACAGCTGTCAGTCTGTTCTCTATATGAGTCTGTTTCTACCAGTATATTTACTTACTTTTTCCCACTGTGCAACCTGCTTCACTGTCTTCAGCCTATGGGCAGAGACTCGGCAATAGTTCAAGGCCATGGTTTGCTCTGGCATGGGGTACTATGAGAGACTCAGGAGGATGGGCCTGCCATAAATCCAAACCCATACATGTGTTTCTATTTTGTTTGTTAGTTTATTTTGTTCATTAGATTTTACCTATGAGTGAAATCATATGGTACTTGTCTTTCTCTGATTGGCTTATTTCACTTAGCATGATACTCTCCAGGTCCATCCATGCTGTCGCAAAAGGTAAGATTTACTGTCTTAGCAACTTTCAAATATGCAGTACAATATTATTAACTAGTCACTATGTTGCATATTACATCCCCATGACTATAGATTTGCCTATTCTGGACTTTGCATATAAATGGAATCATACAATATGTGGCATTTTGTAACTAACTTCTTTTATTTTATAGAATATTTCAAGATTCATCCATGTTGAATCATGTATCAATACTTTATTCCTTTTTATGGTGAAATAATATTTTGTTGTATGGATATACCACATTTTATTTATCCATTCATCAGTTGATGGACATTTAGGTTGCTTCCAATTTTTGGCTTTTATGAATAAACTGCTATAAACATTTACAGATGTCCCTCATTCCCCCCAACCCTTGGTCCCTCTCCACCCAGCCCCTGCCCCCTCCCCCAGGCCTTCATCACACTACTGTGTGAAATTTTTATTTCTCAGTAGAATTGCTGAGTCATGTGGTAACACTGTATTTAACCTATTGAGGAACTCGCAGAATGTTTTCCAAAGCTGCTTCACTATTTTACATTTCTCTCCATGCCTTCCACTTGTGTTTTTTATTAAATATATTTTATTGATTTTTTTACAGAGAGGAAGAGAGAGGGATAGAGAGTTAGAAACATTGATGAGAGAGAAACATTGATCAGCTGCCTCCTGCACACCCCCCCCCCCCACACTGGGGATGTGCCTGCAACCAAGGTACATGCCCTTGACTGGAATCGAACCCAGGACCATTCAGCCCGCAGGCCGATGCTCTATCCACTGTGCCAAACCGGTCAGGGCTCCATGCCTTCCACTCTTAATACTTAAGATGGATGACAGTGAAGACAACCAATTATAACTTTTCCTTTCTCAGTATAGGTCCTGAGAGGTGTATGTCCCCTTTTTAAAAATAGAAATATTGCAAAGTAATAATGATACAAACTTTTTCATGACAGTATAAAAGCTTTGTTGAGCAACTTTATTTTGTTCCCTCCCTTTTCATAAACTAAGTTATTTCTTGAGAATGGAATGATACCATGTTCTTTTAATTATAGCCTATCAAGTACATCTTTTTCCCAGATGAAGGAAAGAATGTCATATGGCAAATGACTTAAGAATCTTATCCTGTCCAAGGGTCTCTGGCACATGTGAATAATCCAAGCCCTGCTCCCACAGAGATTCATGTTCTTTTTTATTTTTTGGGTTTTTAAAATTACATTGGATTTTAAAGTAAATCCCAGACATCATGTCATTTTAACTATAAATACTTCAGTATGCTTCTCTAACTGATAAGAACTTTTAAAAATGTGACCATCATGTTATGTCACATCTAGTTCCTTAATGTCTTCTTTTTTTAAGCACATTTTGACATGGGAACTTATTTTTTTAAGTTGATTTAAGAAAATATTCACGAATTTTATTCACCACAGCAATATTTATATGAGCACAGATTTGCAATGAAATCTCGATTGTGGGCAAACAGGTAAATGATGGAAATACATATAATTCTTTTAGAGGGTTAGTGTTGAGGCATTAGAAATTATGATATGACAAAATAGGTCCAGAGACATGGATACATGGAATAGACTGACAGAACTCAGAGGGGAGGGGAGGGTTTGGGGGGATAGGAAGAGATTAACCAAAGAACTTGTTTACATATATGCATAGCCCTTGGACACAGACAGTAGTGTGATGAAGACCTGGGGGACGGGGCAGGGGCTGGGTGGAGAGGGATCAAAGGTGGGGGCGATGGGGGACATCTATAATACTGTCAACAATAAAAGAATTACAATATGAAATATTTTTAATAACCCAAGGAAAAAGGTAATGCTAAAATGTTAAATGAAAAAAGGCACAATACACAAATACTAGTATATAAAAAGTATTAATATGATAGATATTTCATTTACACACATGCACGTATACATAGATGTATGTATTCATACATACTGAAAGAACTGACTGAAATGAAGATACCTTTGCTAAAATTTTAATAGTACTTAATTCAGCTGATTATTATATTTTTAATTAAGTAAAGTCCATACTTTATTCAGATTTCCTTAGTTTCTACCTATTGTCCTTTTTCTGTTCCTGGAACCTATCCGGGATCTCACGTTACATTTCACTGTCACTTCTCCTTAGGCTCCTCTTGGCTGTGGCAGTTTCTCAGACTTCCTTTGTTTTTGATGATCTTGACAGTTTCTTTTAATTTGTCAATTACAGTTCACATTCAGTATTATTTTATATTAATTTCAGGTGTATAGCATAGTAGTTAGACATTTATGTAGTTTACAAAGGGATCCGATAAGTCTAGTACCCACCTGGCACCATACATAGTTATTATAATACTAGAGGCCCGGTGCACAAATTCGAGCACCAGTGGGGTCCCTCAGCCTGGCCTGTGGGATCGGGCCGAAATCAGCTCTCTGACATCCCCCGAGGGGTCCCAGATTGCGAGAGGGCACAGGCCAGGCCAAGGGACCCCACTGGTGCACAGTCGGGAACGGGGAGGGACATGGGTGGTTTGCCAACTGGGGACCATGGGAGAGCTCCAGGACGTGTCCGGACTGTCTTGCTCAGTCCTGATCGGCCAGACCCCAGCAGCAAGCTAACCTACCAGTCAGAGCTCTGCCCCCTGGTAGCCAGAGCTCTGCCCCCTGGTGGCCAGTCATAGTGAGCGGTTGAGTGGCCTTAGCATATCATTAGCATATTTTACTCTTTGTTTAGTTGAACAACCGACCAGTCAACCGAACACTTAGCCTATTAGGCTTTTATTATATAGTATTATTAACTATATTCTCTATGCTGTACTTTACATCCCTGTGATTATTTTATAACTACCAATTTGTACTTTTTAATATCTTCATTTTTGTTTACCCAGTCCCCCCAACCGTTTCCCCTCTGGCAACTATCAGTTTATTCTCTGTACCTATGGATCTGTTTCTGTTTTGTTTATTTTGTTCTTTAGATTCCACATGTAAGTCAAATCATCATATTTGTCTTTCTCCAACTTATTTCACTTAGCATAATACCTTCTATGTCCACACATGTTGCAAATAGTAAGATTTCATTCTTTTTTATGGCCGAGTAATAGTCCATTGTATATATATGTACCATAACATCTTTATCCACTTGTCTATTGATGGGCACTAATGTTACTTCCATATCTTGGCTATTATAAATAACTAGAGGCCCGGTGCACAAAATTCGTGCACGGGGGGGGGGTGGGGTTGTCCCTCAGCCCAGCCTGCACCCGTCTCCAATCTGGGACCCCTTGAGGGCTGTCTTACTGCCCGTTTAGGCCCAATCCCACCGGGCCTAAATGGGCAGTCAGACATCCCTTTCACAATCCAAGACTGCTGGCTCCCAACCACTTGCCTGCCTGCCTGCCTGATAGCCCCTAACTCCTTCTGCCTGCCAGCCTGATCACCCCCTAACCACTCCACTGCCAGCCTGATCGACGCCTAACTGCTGCCCTGCCAGCCCGATTGCCCCTAACTGCCCTCCCCTGCTGACGTGGTCACCCCCAACTGCCCTCCCCTGCAGTCCTGGTGCCCCCCAACTCTCCTCCCCTGCAGGACTGATACCCCTCAACTGCCTTCCCCTGCAGGCCGTCTCCCTCCCAACTGCCCTCCCCTGCAGGCCTGGTCGCCCCCCAACTGCCCTCCTCTGCAGGCCTGGTCACCCCTAACTGCCCTCCCCTGCAGGCCTGGTCACTCCTAACTGCCCTCCCCTGCAGGCCTGGTACCCCCCAACTGCCCTCCCCTGCAGGCCTGATCGCCCCCAACTGCCCTCCCTTGTAGGCCTGTTCTCCCCCAACTGCCCTTTCCTACAGGCCTGATTGCCCCTAACTGCCCTCCCTTGTAGGCCTGTTCTCCCCCAACTGCCCTCCCTTGCAGGCCTGATCCCTCCCAACTGCCCTCCCCTGCTGGCCATCTTTGACCACATGGGGGCAACCATCTTGTGTGTTGGAGTGATGGTCAATTTGCATATTAGGCTTTTATTATATAGGATGCTGCAGTGATTATAGGGGTGCATATATCTTTTTAAATTAGTGTTTTGGATTTCTTCAAATAAATACCTAGAAGTAGAGTTGCTAGGTCATAAGGTAGTTCTATTTCTTATTTTTTGAGACACCTCCATACTGTTTTCCATAATGGCTGGACCAATATGCGTTCCCATTAATAGTGCATGAGAGTTCCCTTTTCTCCACATTCTTGTCAATACTTGTTCATTGATTTATTGATGATAGTCATTCTGAAAGGTGTGAGGTCCTATTTCATTGTGATTTTAATTTGCATCACTCTGACAGTTAGTGACATTGAGCATCTTCTCATTTGCCAATTGGCCGTGGGTATGTCCTCTTTGGAGAAATGTGTATTCAGGTCCTTTGCCCATTTTTAAATTAGATAGTTTCTGGTTCTTTTTTTTTTTTTTTTTTGGTGTTAATTTGCGTTCTTTATACATTTTGGATATTAATCCCTTATTGCAGTGGTCAGCAAACCGCGGCTCGTGAGCCACATGCTGCTCTTTGGTCCCTTGAGTGTGGCTCTTCCACAAAATAGCACGTGCGGGCGCGCACGTACAGTGCGATTGAAACTTCGTGGCCCATGCGCAGAAGTCGGTTTTCGGCCTGGGCGAGTCTATTTTGAAGAAGTGGCGTTAGAACACTCAAGGGGCCAAAGAGCTGCATGTGGCTCGCGAGCCGCGGTTTGCCGACCACTGCCTTATTGGATGTATCATTGGTGAATATCTTCTCCTGGTTGGTAGGTTGTCTTTGTTGATTGTATCCTTCGTTGTCCAGAAACTTTTTAATTTGACATAGTCCCTTTTGTTTATTTTTTCTTTCGCTCCCATTGTTTGAGGAGATACATCAGAAAAAAATATTACTAAGAGCAGTGTCAGAGAGTTTATTGCCTATATTTTCTTCTAGGAATTTTATAGCTTCAGGTCTTACATTTAAGTTTAATTCATTTTGAGTTTATTCTTGTACTAGAGGCCCAGTGCATGAAAATTCATGCACTGGAGGGGGAGTCCCTCAGTCCGGCCTGCCCCCTCTCACAGTCCGGGAGCCCTCAGGGGCGGAAGGCGACACGGCGATCAGGGGAAGGCGACACCCCATCACACCTCTGCTGCTGCCACTGCTGGCAGCACAAGCCTTGGCCAGCCTTGTTATCTGAGCCTCGGGCGGCCCTGGGCGGCTGGGCAGCTGCCACCCGAGGCTTGCCTGCACTTTCAGCCTGGCCCTGGGTGGCTGGGGGGTTTAGGGGACTAGGGGACTCCAGAGGCAGGCCCTCCTGGGGGCAGGCCCAGCCTTGTCGCCCCGGCGGGGCTGAGGGGACTGGGTGCCACCATCTTGTGGCTGTGGGCGCCACCATCTTTGAGGGCAGGGCAGTCAATTAGCATATTCCCTCCTTATTGGCTGTGGGTGCCACCATCTTTGAGGGCAGGGCAGTCAATTAGCATATTCTCTCCTTATTGGCTGTGGGTGCCGCCATCTTTGCGACGGCTTGAGGGTCAATTAGCATATTCCCTCTTTATTAGATAGGATATGGAGTAAGAAGGTAGTTAGTTTCATTTTTTACATGTATCTGTCCTGTTTTTCCAACACTATTTATTGAATAAACTGTCTTTACCCCATTGTATATTCTTGCCTCCTTTGTTGCATATTGATTGGACAGATAGGCATGGGTTTATTTATTGGCTATTTGTTATGTTCCATTGATCTGTGTGTCTGTTTTTCATGCCAGTACCATACTGTTTTGGTTACTATAGCCTGATCATATAGTCTGATAATAGGTAAAATGATACCTCAACTTTGTTCTTCTTTCTCAAGATTGCTGTGACTCTTCAGGGTCTTTTGTGGTTCCCTGTAAATTTTAGAATTATTTGTTCTGTGAAAAATTCCATTGCTATTTTGATAGGGATTGCATTAAATCTATAGATTGCTTTGGTAGTGTGGATATTTTAACCATGTTAATTCTTCCTATGAACACGGTATGTGTTTCCATTTATTTGTATCCTCTGCATTGTCTTATAGTTTTCTGGTATGAGTCTTTTACCTCCATGGCTAAATTTATTATTATGTATTTTTGTTGTTGTTGTTAATCCTCACCCAAGGATATTTTTTCCATTGATTTTTTAGAGAGAGTTGAGGGAGGAGGGGGGTGGGAAGGGAAGAAAAGAGAGAGAGAGAGAGAGAGAGAGAGAGAGAGAGAGAGAGAGAGAGAAACATCATTGTGAGAGAGACACATGGATTGGTTGCCTCCCACACGTGCTCTGACTGGGGTGGGGATCGAACCTGCAATCCAGGAACATGCCCTTGACCAGAATCAAGCCCAGGACCCTTTGGTGCACAGGCCAATGCTCTAATCATTGAACACATCAGCCAGTGCTCCTGTGTATTTTTTAATACAGTTGTTAATGGGGATATTTTCTCAATTTCTCTTTCTGATAGTTTATTGGTGTACAAAAATGCAACTGATTTCTGAATTTTAATTTTGTATCCTGCCACTTTATTGAATTCATTTATCTGTTCTAATGGTTTTTTGGTGGAATCTTTAGGGTTCTCTCTATAGAGTATCATGTCATCTGCAAATAACAGTTTTACTTCTTATTTTCCCATTTGAATGCCTTTTATTTCTTTTTCTTATCTGATTGCTGTGGCTAGACTTCCCTTAATAACTTCTAACTAGAGGCCTGGTGCACGAAAATGGTGTACTCGGTGTCTGTGTGTGTGTGGGGGGGGCCCTCAGCCTGGCCTGCACCCTGTCGCAGTCTGGAAGCCCTCAGGGGATGTCTGACTGATGGCGTGGGGAGCGGGCCTAAACTGGCAGTCCGATATCCTTAGCGCTGCCACGAAGGCGGGAGAGGCTCCCACCACCACCACTGCGCTTGCCAGCAGTGAGCACGGCTCAGGGCTTCTGGCTTAGCACACTGACCACCAGGGGGCAGCTCCTGCATTGAGCATCTGCCCCCTGGTGGTCAGTGTGCATCATAGTGACCGGTCATTCTGCCATTCAGTCGATTTACATATTAGCCTTTTATTATATAGGATACCTAATCTATATTCTTAATCTATATTCTTAATCTATATCCCTAATTATCTTAAATATGCCTTTTCATGGGTCCAAACAAGGTCTGCATATTTGGTGGTTTTGTCTTAGTTTTTTACTCTAGACCAGCCGTGGGCAAACTACGGCCCGTGGGCCAGATCTGGCCCGTTCGGCTGTTCTATCCGGCCCGCGGAGCCAAAAGAGCGGAGGGTTCTCTTGCTCTCCCCTCCGCTCCTTTACTTTGAATTTATATTAGTTCACACAAACACTCCATCCATGCTTTTGTTCCGGCCCTCCGGTCCAGTTTAAGAACCCATTGTGGCCCTCGAGTTAAAAAGTTTGCCCACCCCTGCTCTAGACTAATTATTTTTACAAATTTAGATCATTTAGATTTGAAGCCTCAGACCTATTACCTCTGTTGGTTGTGTAATATTGTGCAGATTAATTTAGTGTTTGTTCTTAAAGTTATACCTGTGCCTAGTTCAGAGAGACAATTCTTCAAGGCTTGTCACCAACAAAAACAAACAACGAAAAAGCACTTCCCCGTTACCACCACTACTTGACTTCCTACCTCTAATAGCCATCTATTTTCAACTCTTTTAACCTAATTTGTTTGGTATTTTCCTCTAAATCTCTAAATAACATACTTATATTGCCAGTTCTTCATATTTCTATTTTGAGTATTATTTATTGACTTTATATAGTGTAAAATGAAGATTTAGTACTCTATCACACTCACTACTTTTCTACCACATATGTGAAGTCTAGCATAATTCTTCTAATATAATTAGAACAACATTCAGTCTGTTTACTATGACCATAAAAATGCTATTTTTAGATGCCATGTTTACAGTGTTTTCATTGCACATTCTGTTTTTTCTGAAGTCCATAATAGTTTTACTTGGTTTTCTATGTACTTATCACTATGCAACCCTAAATGCTCCCCCAGTTATATGAATCTTTTCTCCATGTGTTTGAATACATTAGAGTGTCTGTCAGTTCTATTTTCTGCACCCCCCCCCCCCAATTTTCTTTTATTTTCTAGAGGTTTTATTCTAGAAGAAAAGACAGATAATAAACAAATAAATAATTACGTGGCATGGTGATTTTAAAACATTTGTGATAAACATTAAGATGATGAAGTCCAGTCCTAGCTGGTTTGGCTCAGTGGATACAGCGTTGGCCTGCAGACTGAAGAATCTGGTCAAGGGCAAGTCCGCAATAGCAGGCATGCAGGAGGCAGTTGATCAACGATTCTCTCTCATCATTGATGTTTCTATCTCTCTCTCCCTCTCCATTCCTCTCTGAAATAAATTTTAAAAATAAAATAAGATGATGAAGTCCAGGGTATTAGTAGAACATGTATAGCAGACTTGAAGGGATCTGGGTGAACTTTCTCTTCTATGCCCCAAGAAATAATGAGTTGCCCAATGTTAGTCAACCAGTACATAAAAGAGGGAGAACCAGAATCTTGTCTTCCTACTTAGGCATTCTGTGGTCTTTGGCCCAAACTTTAATGTACCTTATATTTAGGCCAATAACCCTGATTTCACTATTTATATACAGAGAGAGAACTAGCTGGAATTTGGATGAATAAATATACCTGAGATTTTAAAAATATTCAAAACACAAGTATCACTAAAATTAGGTCAGTGAAACCATTGCTGTTCCTGAAGACTGATACCATATCCTTGATTTTCATAAGCATAGCAACGTTAAAATAGTCAACATACCCAAGCTGGACCACAAACAAATGTCCTGCCTCAGAATAGCACATTAACAGCAACACAGCCCACTGCATACTTTCCTTACATGGGTGGAAACATTTTGTCTGAAAGTGATAATCTTCAATGTTGCAATTTTGCCAAATTTTTTAATTTTCCCACTAGAGGCTCGGTGCATGAATTCATGCACCAGTGGGATCCCTCAGCCTGGCCTGCAGGGATTGGGCCGAAACCTGCAGTCTGACATCCCCCGAGGGGTCCCGGATTGCAAGAGGGCGCAGGCCAGGCCGAGGGACCCCACCGGTGCATGAATCCATGCACTGGGCCTCTAGTATGCATATAAGATCTTTGGTTAATCTCTTCCTGCCCTCCCCCCTCCTTCCTTCCCTCTGAGATTCATCAGTCTGTTCCACGTTTCCATGACTATGCATTGAGTGTCTGCCCCTTGGTGGTCAGTGCGCGTCATAGCTACCAGTCAAACGGTCGGACACTTAGCATATTAACCTTTTATATATATAGATAATCTAGGAATTATTCTAATTTGGCATTATTCAATTCTAAAGAAGTTTCCTATGCGATTACTATGTACCTAACTGTAGGGATATAGGGAGAAATAAAACTCAGTCTCTGCTCCTAAGGAATTCACAGTTTAGTAGTGAAGTCATTAACAAATGAAGAACTGCTTGATTATTGGCCAGTTATTGGCCTATCAGCTGACACAAGGAATCAAGAGAAGTCACCTTGGATTTTACTTCTTTATTTCCATTTCTTAGTGCTTATTTGCCTTCGTAACTTCAACTTGAACATAATATGCTTGACACCGTGACTCTCCATTAAAATTCAACTCCTTGACATTATCCTGCCTCCATCAAGATGTGTTTAGAAGCCCCTAAATCTTGTTTATTTGCGCGGGGGGTGAGGGGGTGTGTTTGCATATTTTTAAGGTCCACCTCAAAGTCTCAAGTGTATTCTAGCACTAAGACTCCTTCCCTTGCTTTGAAATTCCTATCCCTAGTTACTACCATGAAAGAAAGGTTAAGCATTCCAAGAAGCCCTCTTGCAGTTCGGTCAATCTTGACTCAGCAGGCACGGAAGCAAAGGTGGACCTGCAGTATTTCCTGCTTCCTCAGAGTCCCAGAGTAAGGAATGTGTAAAGGACATTACGCTGGTTTTTCAGTGAAAGCATCCTTCTTGAGCTGAGTGGTATTAGCCCATCCTTAAGCAGACTGATCACGGTGCAAGAACTTGGGCAGGGACTCTCTGCAAACATGGGGCACTGACTTTTGTGGTGCTGTTCTTTGGGTCCTCACAGTACCATTTCAAAGCGCTCGGTTCCAGTATTCCAAACCAAGGCCATTTCCAGGAGGGCTGCCAGGCTCAGGCTTTTAGTGAACCAGCACTGCTTGGGTGCTATCTTGGGAGAGCTACGTCACTCTTTTCTCGGTTTTCAAATGGACACTTCGGGCTTCGGGGACATCCTGGACCAAATCACATATGGGGAGGGTGGGGCCACAACTTATCCTTTGAAAACTGATGGTGGTCTCGCCTGTTGTGCCCGGCCCTTCGGCCCCACCCCCACTTCTGGTTTTTAGAAAATTCATCTTTTACCTGTTTCATGAATAAATTATCTCCTCTGAGGATTTTAATTTTTTTCCCTAAGTTTTCGTGTGTGTGTGTGTTTTGAGAGAGAGACAACGATTGGTTGTTCCACTTATTTATGCATTCATTGTTTGATTCTTTTTTTTATATATATATATTTTTATTGATTTCAGAGAGGAAGGGAGTGGGAGAGAGATAGAAACATCAATGATGAGAGAGAATCATCAATCAGCTGCCTTCTGCATGCCCCAACTGGGGAGCAAGCCCGCAACCCAGGCATGTGCCCTTGACCAGAAACGAACCCGGGACCCTTCAGTCCACAGGCCGATGCTCTATCCACTGAGCCAACCAGCTAGGGCTGGTTGATTCTTATATGTGCCCTGACTAGAGATTGAACCTGCAACCTTGGCATATGAGGAGGATGCTCTAACCAATTGAGCTACGACCTTGCCAGGGCCTCTAAGTTTTCACCTCTGCATGTATTTTTTTGTTTTCCACATTGCATTTCTTTTTTTATTCGTTTTGGTTTACATTAAATACTTTTCTCGAATGCCTTCTGATCTTGACTGTCAGCCCATATTTAAGAGTGTGGTGTCTTATTTTCAGTATTGTCTTCTCTCCCACTTTCAGTGATACCTGGTGCTGCCAGCATTCGAGTCTGTGGAACTCTGTAGTGTATTTTAGGTTGCTTTCCCCACTGCTAGTATAGGATTCAGCTTTCATGGGTTTGCTGAGTCAGTTCTACTTGTTTGCTTTCCAGCTTCCAAACTTTTGTTCCTGTCTCCTCTCCTGTTTGCTTTGTTCTTGTGTACTTTGACTCTACAACAAACAAACAATCTTATCTGTCATTTAAGGGTTTTAGAAAAGATCAGAGGTGTGTGTGTAAACTAAATCTGGATTCAGCAAGCTATGGTTCCCGTGCAAAATTCATCCCTTTCTTATTTCTAGGGCATCAGTACTAAAACTTCCCCATGCCCCTGAGAGTTCCCAAGCTTATCCTGTCACCCTGCTTTCAGTTTCAGCACATGCCTCCTTCCATTTTTATCCCAGCTGCTTCTGTTGCACACACAAGTATTTGTGGCCATTGCCACCTTCCTGCATTGCCCCACCTCCTAGAGGACAGTGGCTAGTAGGATTGCAGCTACTCCCAGCTTCTTGGTCTCCCTGTGGGTACTGATGTCCCAGGGGGTGTCATGCCCCTGGTCCTCAGCCAAGTGCCTTTTGTCTCCTGAATGACAGAGCAGTTTCTTTCTCAATGTAACGGTGACTCACTTTTTAAAAATAGTCTTTGATGTGTCAAAGCCTTTTTTAAAAGTGTAAACAGATTGTATTGACTAGTTCCCTTTTAGTCAGATGCATTTTTACCTTCTGAAAGTGGTGATATATTACTTAGGTATGATTTTACCTTCCTGAAACCACACAACCCTCACTTTCCATGCTTCAATGCTTTTCCTTAGATGTTCCCACCCTACCAGCACAGCCTGTCCTATCAGGTCATCCCATACCCGCTCACATACTCTCTCCTCCTTGTCTCCCCAGGTTCTCCCAGCGAAAATTCTTTCTTGTGCATCTGAACTTCTATTGCAACTTTAAAGGCTTGTGATGCCATTACTTCTATCTCTGTGTTATCCTCTTAATAGTTCATAAATTCATATCAGGGACCATGCTTAATCTTCTCATACAGTGTCTTGAGCTTAGTAAGAACTCCATGTATGTTTGGTAAGTTAAATTAACGAGATAAATCTAAGGAAAAACTTCTTGAAAAAAGTCTACTATATCAGTAGCCTCCACTTAACTCATTCATAGCTGCATCCCCAAAGTGTGATCATGTAGAGAATTGTTCCCACTAAAGTTACGAAAGCCTTTCTGATGAATAATTCTGGGATCTCTTTTCATCCATCAGCTTCTTCCACCTCTTTGCCACATTTGGATATATCTTTTTGTAACCAATTCTCACCACCCCTGGCTTCCTCTATCTTTTTTACTATTTCACTGATTTTGTTCTTTATACCACACTAGATGCCCAGTGCACGAAATTCGTGCACGGGGTGGGGGGCGGGGTGTCCCTCAGCCCAGCCTGCACACTCTCCAATCTGGGACCCCTCGAGGGATATCCGACTGCTCGTTTAGGCCCGATCCCGGGCAGTCGGACATCCCTCTCACAATCCAGGACTGCTGGCTCCCAACTGCTCGCCTGCCTGCCTTCCTGATTGCCCCTAACCGCATCTGCCTGCCAGCCTGATCACCCCCTAACCACTCCCCTGCCAGCCTGATTGATGCCTAACTGCTCCCCTGCCAGCCTGTTTTCCCCTAACTGCCCTCCCCTGCCAGCCTGGTCACCCCTAACTGCCCTCCCCTGCAGGCCTGGTCACCCCTAATGCCCTCCCCTGCAGGCCTGGTCCCCCCTAACTGCTCTCCCCTGCAGGCCTGGTCCCCCCACAACTGCTCTCCCCTGCAGGCCTGGGTCCCCCCCAACTGCCCTCCCTTGCTGGCCTGGTCACCCCTAACTGCTCTCCCCTGCAGGCCTGGTCCCCCCACAACTGCTCTCCCCTGCAGGCCTGGGTCCCCCCCAACTGCCCTCCCTTGCTGGCCTGATCGCCCACAACTGCCCTCCCTTGCAGGCCTGGTCCCTCCCAACTGCCCTCCCCTGCTGGCCATCTTGTGGCAGCCATCTTGTGTCCACATGGGGGCAGGATCTTTGACCACATGGGGACAGCCATCTTTTGTGTTGGAGTGATGGTCAATCTGCATATTACTCTTTTATTAGATAGGATAGAGGCCTGGTGCACAGGTGGGGGCCAGCTGGTTTGCCCTGAAGGGTGTCCCGGATCAGGGTGGGGGTTCCCTTGGGGCGTGGGGCGGCCTGGGTGAGGGGCCTGTGGTGGTTTGCAGGCCGGCCACGCCCCCTGGCGACCCAAGCAGATGCCCTGGTATCTGGGGTTTATTTATCTTCTACAATTGAAACTTTGTAGCCTGGAGCGGAGCCAAGCCTTCTGCTTGCTCCCTGGCGGCAGCCTTTTTTGGGGGGATTTATGTATCTTCTATAATTGAAACTTTGTAGCCTTGAGTGGAGGCCTAGGCCAGCCAGGGTGTGCGGAAAGCTTGGTTTCCTCCATCGCCGCGGGCAACCCTAGCCTCCTGCTCTTTCCAGCTCCATGGCTGCCGCCATTTCTGTTTGGATTTATGTATCTTCTATGATTGAAACTTTGTAGCCTTGAGTGGAGGCCTAGGCCGGCAAGGGCAGGCAGAAAGCTTGGCTTCCTCCATCACCGGGGAAACCCAAGCCTCCTCCTGCTCTCTGTGGCAGTAGCCATCTTGGTTGGCTTTATTTGCATATTTTCTCTGATTGGCTGGTGGGCGTGGCTTTGTGGGTGTAGCGGAGTGATGGTTAATTTGCATATTACTCTTCTATTAGATAGGATTCCCATAAATTAATGCTTTTTAAATATTTTTCTGCCCTCTCTTTTTTCTCTCTCTCTGTGTCTTCAGGAATCTCATTACTCAGGTTTTGTTTGTTTGAGATTGGGGTTACGGAAGAAATTGAGGGGCTTAAATGAGCGGTTAGTTTCTCTCAGGATCTAAGCAATGGAGAAAGTAAAATAAGATGGCTACTAATAAACTGTGTTGCCAGGATAGTCAATTTAGTTCCTACATAGCAATCAAAGTTTATATTGAAAAATATAAATCAGATTATGTTACTCCCCTGGTTTTAAGCAGAAGTTTTTCACTGCTGTTGAGATACAATGCAGACATCTTTCTGTGGCCTCCTCCACAAGGCCCCCTGTGGATCTGGTTCCTGTTTGCCTCTCTGATCTTATTTCCCACCCTTCTTGTGTTTCCCACACTCTGTGTTCCAGCAGCACTGGCCGTCTCTCTGTTCCTTAATGTACCACAACTTACTTTTCCTTCTGCATAGAATTCTTTTTTTTTTCTTTTTTCCATCTAAAAGTATTTTATTTTTTTCTAGTCAAAGGACTAGTCAGCAAGAAGAGGAGACTTATTAATATGCTCTAGGTATAAATCACTGCATCACAGACAATGAAAATAAGGATTTAGGTTATACAATATGTACAGTTGCGCTGCAACTAGACCAAAGGAATCGAGTGGATGACTTGAATATCATACATCTCCGAGCATTTCCAGCTGCATGCCGCAGTGCCCACCCTCAGCAGAGCACACAGGGGTCCGTGCCCGTTCCCAGTCCTCATGCCTAGCAGGCAGACCTGACCAGTGGCACGCACAGTGCCTGCATAGAATTCTCTTACCCTCGATCTTTTCTTGGCTGGCTCCTGTCTTCAGGTCTCAGCCCGTATGTCACTTCCTCAGAGAATCCTTACCGAAACACCCTACCTATCTAGTATTGCCTGTACTTCCACCCTCGGCCACTATTACATTGTTGAATAGCCTTCATACTTATCACTGTCAGAAATTACTTTATTCATTTATATGTTTACTTGCTTTTTTTTCTTTTATTTTATTGATTTTTTTTTTTTTTTGAGATAGAGGAGGGGAGAGGGATAGAGAGATAGAAACATTGATGAAAGAGAAACATCGATCAGCTGCTTCCTGCAAGCCCGCAACCTGGGCAAATGCCTTGACTGGGAACCGAAATGGTGGTCTCTTGGTTCCTGACTCGATACTCAACCACTGAGCTACACCAGTCGTGCTGTTTATTTGTTTTCTTAACCTCCCTGACCAAATTATAAATTTCTTGAAAGTAGGAACATTCTTGTTCTTGCTTACGATTGTATCCCTAAGTCTAGTGTGAAGTACAGTAGTTGCTTAATAAATATGTTAAATTAATGAACAGAGAAATATCTCCTTCATTACTTCCATCCCTATATATTATACTTAGCTTTTCTCTCTAGCTTTATTGTGATATAATTGACAAATAACATTGTGTAAGTTTAAGGTGTACAATGTGATGATTTAATATACAAATATATAATAAAATGATTACATTACCACAATAAGGTTAGTTAGCACAGCCATCACCTTACATCATTACCTCTGTGTGTGTGTGTATACATGTAGCAAGAACATTTAAGATCTGCTCTCTTAACAAATTTCAAGTGTACAGTACAGTGTTGTTAACTATAGAATGCTTAGCTTTATATGTGTTTTTATTTTACTTGTTGGCTACTTGAGGGCACTTTTTAAAAATTCTTGCATCTCTAAGACATACACATGGTAGCTAGCAGAATATATGTGTTGAATGTATACCATGACAGGTGGGATCTGAAAATGTAGCTTGTTCACTGCATAATTGGAGCTTTGCAAGCCTCTCCAATGACTGGAAAGACTGAGCCCCTTTTTCATACTTTCTTTATATTCCTTCCTTTCATCCGCTTCAGAAACCAGACACAGGAAACATCTGACCATAATAAAAGATTTCCAGTAAATGCTAGGTTTCCTCATTGGACAAAGTCATGTGCAGCAATGCTCTGTTGGACTCTGGTCTGGAATTCTGTTCGGTCACCTGTATAGCACACCACATGGCCACCTCTGGCCCATGAGCCAGGAACAGCTGGAGCCTGGGCTGCTCGAGTAAAAACGACATATGCGTTAGCCTGAGAAGTCTGATTATTCTTGCTCTGTTTCTTGCAAAACAAACTTCTTAACTTGTTGAATACTGAATTTTCTCTTTTGTTGTCAAAGTGGTTTATAACTAAAGTGATCGTACATCCTTTAGAGTAAACACAAATAATAATCGGCCAAACGGATTCTCAAGTCTGTGGCTTTAATGCTCAAAGTGACACCAAAACTTACACAAAACATGAATATGTCACTAACTTCCTTCAGAAATTTCTACTCTCTTATTTGCGTCTTCTGCAGTTTAAAGACACAACCCACTGCCACTGGAAATGATATTTGTGAAAACTCTGACTTTTTCTTCCGGGAAGGCTGTCATCTGTTTGGTGTTTGCATTCCCATATCACACTTTAAGTGGATATTAACTTGTCTGTCTTCCTTGGCTGGAAGGCAAAAACTGTCTCTTACTTGGCTCCCTATCTCTATTACAGGCATACCTCAAAGATATGGCAGGTTTGGTTCCAAACCACTGTAATGAAGCAACATCGCAATAAAGCAGGTTGTAATCTTTTTTGCTGGTGGAAGGACTTGCCTTCAATTTGTAAAAAAACACAATAGCCTTTGCCGAGCAGCTCAGTTAATTAGAGCATCATCCCATACACCAAAAGGTTGTGGACTGGATTCCAGGTCAGGGTGCATATCTAGGTTGTGGGTTCCATCCCCAGTTGAGAGTGAATCAGAAACTGACCAATGTTTCTCTCTCACATTGATGCTTCTCTCTCTCTCTCGCTCCCTTGCTCTCTTTTTAATCAATAAATAGCGCAATAAAATGAGGCAGGTCTGGCACATAATAGGTACTTGATAATTTTTGTGGGAAGGAGGGAAGGATTTTTGAAAAGCTCCGTCTGTTTAGGAATTGATGTGGCTGAGGTATATTTACTAGTCAGTGGCATGAAACAAGGATATCTCAGTAACCAAGGAGAAGAGCTGCACAGTGAACGTGGTCGAGAACCTCCATCCTTCTCATGATACCAGCGCGTTAGAGGTTAAAAACCTAGAGCTGGATTAGAGTTCTTTTTTTAACTTGTTTCCCTGATGATATAAGTAATGTATGTTTACTGTAGGAAATTTTCAAGAGTACAGAGAATAAACACCACCTATAATTCTTAACATTTGATAACATTGTCTTTTTTTCTTTTAGTCTTAGTTAAGTTTTAGTCTTTTAGTTAACTTTTAGCCTTTTTTCTTTATGTTTGGATGGAAAAGTTTAAGACATTATTTCATGACTGCTTGTGAGACAAAGTGGATAAAATACCACTGGAAAAATACTTGTCAAGTGCAATAAAAATTTGAGATGCTGTTTTTATTGTTGTTGATCTGGGCAGTGAGCTCCTCAGAAAGCCTTTCCTAATCTTCTGGTGAGTGTCATTTCTCACCTAGGAAGTTCCTTGGGCACTTTTCTTATCCCCCCGCACTGATTTGTGTACCTTCCTAGGATGAGGCCAGGCTTGAACCTCTGAAGGCCAGTTCAAGGTTGACTTGAATGAGAATTTATATGCATCATGGATTTCCCCCAACCTGTGAAATATCACTCAGGTGGTATCACCTTTGAAAGAAAGCAAGGGCATTTACTAGTTTATTCCTTTGATTAATAGACGTACTGACTACTTTCTGTGTGTTAGTCACTGAGCTAGGCATCAAAGCCTCAAAATGAACAGACAGTGCTTGTCCGCAGGGAACTTGCAGTTTAATGAGAGAAAAAAGAGAAGTAAACAAGGATTATAACACAATATAATAATGCCATAATAGCAGCTCAGTGATGGCCTAAAGAAGAGAATGCGCAGAATTGATCAGAGGAGGCTTCAGATGAGGGATGATTGAGTTGGGTCATATTGGAAACATGGGTGTTGTGTTTTTTTCCATGCAAACAGAACAGTATGTCCCATGTAGAAAATATGAGGTACATATCTCTTTGGGGAAATGGAAGTAGTTTGGCATATGTAGAACATGAGGTATATTAGAGATAGCAAATGAGGCAAGATAGTGAAGAACTTGAATGTTAGAGCTTGGACTTTTTGTATAGGCTATGGAGAACCACCGAAGCATTTTAATCAAAAGCAAAGGCACAGTTAGGTATACCTTTTAGAAAAATCATGCATCAGTATAAAGGATGATGGAAGTGGGCTAAGTTGAAGGTAGGTAAGTGGTTAGGAGGCTATCAGAACAGTCCCAGCAAAAAATAGGCAGATGTCTAGAAACAAATCTATAGAGACAGTAAGAAAAAGAGTGGTTGCTTGAAGCTAGAGGTGGGGGAGCAAGGCGTGACTGTAAACGGGCACAGGGAGCTCTTTAGAGTGAAGGAAATGTTCTCAATCTTCATGTGGTGATGGTTGCACAGCTCTGTAAATTTTCTAAAAATCATTGAATTGTACACTTAAAATGAGTGAATGTTAGAATATGTAAATTATACCTCAATAAAACTCAGATAGAGCGATGGTGGGGGGAGAGTCAAGGGCTTCTTTTCTGAAACAGCAATAGTGTTAAGAGGAGACAGATGTGAGAAACAGTGATAAAGAAGTAGAATTTGTAAGAGTTAGATGTTGATTGTATCCATGTGATGGTCACCTATCTGTTCAGCCAAGAGTCCTAATTGTGCTTCTACAGTTTTGTAAAAAGATGTGGGTTTCAAAGCATATGGATCTGCCCTTAACTAGCAATACAGAATATCTGCCTCTGGATTCTTATAAAAATCATACCCTCTAGTTCTCTGCCACCCACTTCTTCATAAACACTTGGTTATGAGCCGGGGTTGGGGGGGAGGTGTGAAAGATTGCCTGAAGGATATATGGTCCATTCATTTCTCTGGGATTGTTACTCAGCAGTAGTTATTGAGTGCCAGATCTTACCCTGGTAACGTAGCAGTGAAAAAAGCAAATACAGTGTCTGTCTTAATGGGGCTTATGGTCTAGCAGTGGGCATAGATGTTATTTACAGTGATGGTAACTATCGTGATGTATTTCCATGTGCACTAAGAGAAAATGACATACTAATTGAGATCTGAAGAATAATGCTGGGGTGGGGTGTGGCTATAGACACATCTTATATCCATTCAACTCCCATTCTTTTGTAGTGAGTGAACCTTTTGAATGTGATCTCTTTTAAGTCTGGAGTCTCTGAGTTAACATAGTCCTTAAATTATCTTGGTGTCCCTTATAATTGTTTTTATTGAATTGTACACTGGCTTTATGCCATCATTTCTATTGGTTCATGTTATAAGAAACAGCCATTCAAGAGTCACAATTACTTATTATTATAGGAATGCTGTAAAAGACAGTCTTTGACATCATGTTTCATCTCCCTTTGTTAAGGCCCAGAAGAGAAACTTCTTTCTGATCACTGTAGAGTATTTGCTTTTATGTTTTGGTCGTTCAGTTGCTCTGAAGCACCCTGTTACATCTGCTCCAGTTCTCCACAGGGGACATTCTCTCAGCCTGGAGTGCCCCATTCCATTCTTGGTAGGTTTAACCCTTACTTCTCCTTCAGCTGTTAGTTCAAGTGTCACTTCTTTCTAACCAACATCCATTCTCCTTCTAAACTAGGTCTGGTTCCAAACAGAAACTTTCACAGCACTCTTTCCTTTTTTGCTCAATTAGTTTTTAGTTGAGTGATTTGTTGTTTGGTAACTTTTTCTCTCTTCTAGACTGATGACAGGTAGATCCATGAGGGTAGAGACCGCGCTTCTTTTGCTTGCTGCTATATCTCAAAGTGTAGTATCTTGACAGTTGAATGAATGAATGTGGGCACTGAATCTTGTAAGTGTTCGTATTCTCCTTTGGCCGTTTGGGAGCTCAGGCCTCGTTGATTCTAGCTAAAGGGTTTGTATAGGTCCTCATGGCATGCATTTTGTGCAGTAACATTTCCCAATTATTTAATGTTTTTCCTTTCTTTGACTTCATTTTTTAAATTCCATTGTATACTATAAATTCCTATGGGCCACTTTAAGCCTTTAGGAGAAGAAATAATAAACAATTGGGTGTATGGGTAAGAAAAGAAAGGGAGAATTCACAGGGAAATGTTAGTGTCTAATTAGATGCAGGAGAGAAGTTTTCTTTTGCTTTTTGAAATTTTATTTTCACTATGAGAAAGAAAAAGAAGTAAATCAGTCCCCTAATCTGGCAGAAAATGCCTCTCAAGAACTCAGGACCTGTCTCTGCCCTGTGATGTTCCTCCCTGCGGCAGGAGGCTTGGCGCTGGGCTCAGCAGGGCCTCCTGGCCCAGTGAACGGGTGGGCGTGGACCTGTGGAGGCTGCCGTGCAGCTGAATTCCATTCCAGTTGATTTTCCCTTGGGGAGGGTTTGGGCAGAGCCAGTGGGAGCTTGCTTTCTAACTGTGAGAAGGAGAAAGAAATGAACTTGTCCTCTTGTGTTGCAGATTCAGTGGTTCTATCCTTTGACTCCGCTGGACAAACTCTAGGCTCAGGTACCGGTTCCTTGCCTTCTGTCACCCTGTCAGCACTCAACACTGGCCACATTTGAAGTGGAGCCTCAAGAGGTGGGGGGTGTCTGGGGTGGGCAGGGGAATATCTCAGAATTGTGGGGAAGTCTCAAGGAGCCTTTCTAGGGAAACAGGGTCTGGGAAGCAGAGGGGGATACAACACCCAGAACTTTGCTACTGGCTTTAAAGTGTGCACTGCAGAGTTTGTAGGAGATGCTCTTTCCTCACTCAGAGTGGTCCAGGTGTACATACACAGGTATGGTTTCTGTCACAGAGAGTGGAGCAGAGGGCGCTGAGAGATGCCAACCTCTGGTATGCTGGAGTAGATAACCATCAGGGCTTCCAGCAGAACGCCAGGCGGGAGAGGGCATCACAGCTTCCTGAGGACACACACCTCACTGCACTCTTCCACGCACACCCTCCAGGAGGTGCACTCTGTCGTGCACTTCTGTTTACTTACACTCGCGCCAAAACTCAGGCCGCACACTCCCGCTCTCCCCTGTATCTATAGTGCAGGACACACAGATTGGCACATCTGCCCCTTCTACACAAAGTCACCAGGCGCATGTGGGCTTGGCTGTCACATGACCGTGCTGTTGGCAGTGAGCAGAAAGATAGGTTACTGTGATTCTTCAGCTTGCTGCCATGGTATCCCTGTGGGAGCCCCGGAATGACATTACTTTTTCAGAAAAGCATCACCGCATTAAGCCTGTGTTTAGTTGAAGATGGTGGTGGGTGCTGCTTGCAAACAACAGTGTTACTTTGCTGGCCTCCTGAGAACAGTTAAGCCTTGAATGCAATAGATGGATGTTTCACAAAGCAGCCATGAGGTTCAGGCAGTTGTGGCAGAGAGTATGGTCACAGCTACCACTGTTTACTGAGGACCTCCTGTAAGCCAACAGTGTGCTGAATGCTTTACACACATCTTGCAAGGTAGACAACATATCTTTAGTTATAGATAAAGAAACTAATGCTTAAAGATGTGAAGCAGTCTGTCCAGGCACTGATCTCTGTCCAGCTCTGGAGCCTATACTCTCTCCTTTGCCATCTTTTTTTAAAACATGTTTTTATTGATTTTAGGAAAGAGAAAGGGAGAGGGATAGAGAGATAGAAACATCAATGAGAGAGAAACATAATCAATTGGCTGCCTCCTGCACGTCCCCTACTGGGGACGGACTGGGAATCGAACCAGTGAGCTCATGGTTCATGGGTTGATGCTCAACCACTGAGCCACGCCGGCCAGGCTCTCCTTTGCCATCTTGCAGTCTCATGCCTGATATACTTGAGGTGTCCCCGATCAAAATGCTGAGACAGGTGAAGTCACTTTAAAACAAAGTGGGCAGATAATGGTTTTATTCATATAGGAGAAGTTTTATTACATTAAAGTTAAGAACTTCCATTAATTGGAAGATCCATTAAGAGTGAAAAGGCAATCTAGAGTGAAAAAAGGTATTTACAGCACCAGTAACCAATCAAGGGCTTGTTTCCAGAATAAAGAACTACAAAAATCTATAGGAATAAAGAAACAATGCAGTATAGAAACAAGAAAAAGAACGAATAGGCACTTCACAAAAGAGGAAATCCACATAGCCAATAGACCTATGAAAAGGTGTTGGATTGAGTTAGCATGTAGGGGAATGCAAATTAGAGTTACAGTGAGATACTATGACACATATACCAAAATGGCAAAACTTAAAAGTCTTGATGTTCCAGTGTTGGTGATGATGTGGTACAGTGGAAACTGAGTTTCTACTGGTCAGAGGATAAATTGGTTACAACCACTTCGGAAAAGACTAGCTAAATTTGAATACACCCCATGACCTGGCAGTTTCTCCCTTAGGTATGTTGCCTCCATGAATGATGCTTATATCCACACCAGGGTCAAGATACATGTACTAGTATAAGAATCTATCTCTGTCATTGAATGCAGCTAAAGGCCTGGACATAAAGCATTTAGCAGCTATTTGAGGACTCTCAAATATAAATAGTAGCAGATAGATTGGGGGAAAAGACACTGGCAGTGAATTTCTCATTTTTCTTCTGGGTCCCATGTCATGGACTTGAGAAAGCTCAAAACCCCGCAGTGGACACCAGGGCACAGAGAGAATTCCAGAAGACCTCTAGCTATGACTGTGGGCAAGAAAGGGGCGCTAAGACTCGAACAGAGGGGGAAATCCCAGGGTTTTTTGTTTTTAAAAAATATATATTTTTATTGCTTTCAGAGAGGAAAGGAGAGGGAGAGAGAGAGAAACATCAATGATGAGAGATAATCATTGATCAGCTGCCTCCTGCATGCCTCCCACTGGGGATCAAGCCTACAACCCAGGCATGTGCCCTGACCTGGGATCAAACCTTCACCTCCTGGTTCATAGGTGTATGCTCAACCACTGAACCACACCAGCCGGGCCTAAAGGTTGTTTTTTGCTCTGTTCTCTCATGCCCTGGTTCCCAGGCAGTCCCACGGTGGTGGTGGAAGTGCCAGTGGCAGCCATGGGGCCTTGAAGCATCTAAAACAGGGAGGGAAACCTTTCTCTATAATTAAAGGAGCTGTAACCATTAAGAGGGTGACGTGAAATCTGGTTGCTTTTTTCTCTCTCTGCCTTCTTGCTGCTTGCCCCAGATTTGGGTATAATTCAGGAAACAGGTGGCAGAATATGGTAACGAAAATCTCAGCTTTCTGGCCAGAGGACTGGGAAGGGGAAGCCCAATAAATTGGAAAGTACAGGAGGAAACAGAGGGAGGATATCAGGAAAGTGACTCCAGGAAGTTGTTGATGAACTTTCAGGCTAACCCAGCCGTGGGCAAACTACGGCCCGCAGGCCGGATCTGGCTGTTCTATCCGGTTCTCTTGCTCTCCCCTCCGCTCCTTTACTTTGAATTTATATTAGTTCACACAAACACTCCATCCATGCTTTTGTTCCAGCCCTCCAGTCCAGTTTAAGAACCCATTGTGGCCCTCGAGTCAAAAAGTTTGCCCACCCCTGGTAACCCCTGAGCTGTGCATGTGATTCTAAAGAGTACATTTGATTCTAACCAACCTAACAAAGACTTTGAGAACTGAACTTAGGAATAGGCCACGGCCCGAGTCCCAGAGTAGATGCGGGTGGTACATACAGAAGATACACCTGAACAGGTTTTGAAAATGGAGCTGGTATTGAAACCATAACCCACAGAAGGCTGGTCAGAACTTGCCACCTAAATCCAACCTGGTTGGTTGATGATCTGGTAAAACAGAAAATAACATTCTCCACCAGATTTAAATAAGAACTAAGGTTGCATAACGTAATATTCAAAATATCAAAAACTAATCATCATATGAAGAACCAGGAAAATCTCAACTTGCATGGGAAAGACAATCAAGAGATGCCAGTGTTGAAATGATACAGATTCGGAATAAGCAGACAAAAACTTTAAAGTAGCTGTTATAAAAATGCTCCCAAAACTAGGGGCAAACACTGTTGAAATGAATGGAAAAGTAGAGTGTTAGCCAAAAAATAAAAAGAAAATAAAAAAGAACCAAATAGAGATATAAGAAAAAATACAATAACCAAAATTTTTAAAATTCAACTGAATAGGCTCAATAACAAAATGGAGATGACAGAGGAAAGTATCAGTGAACTTGAAAATAAAGCAATAGAAATAACCAATCTGAACAACAACAGCAAAAAGATTTAAAAAGTTTAACAGAGTCTTAGTGACTTGTGGGACAAAATCAGAAGGTTTACCATCTGTGTCATTGGACTCCCCAAAAGAAAGAGTGCCATACAGAAGAAATATTTGGTGAAATAATGGCTAAAAACTTCCCAGATTTGTTGCCCAAGTGGGGTTTATCCTGGGAATGAAAGGTTTAACATTTAAAAAATCAGTCAATGTAATCTAACGTATTAACTGTCAGAACAAAAACAAATGGTCATGTCGATTGGTGAAGAAAAAGCATCTGACAGACATATACTTAAAAAAAAAAAACACCCACGAAAAACTCTCAGCAAGCTTAGGAGGGAACTTCTTCAGCCTGATGTAGGGCATCTACAAAAAGCCTACAGCAAGCGTCATACTTCATGGAAAAAACTGCCCTCCCCCTCAGGGCAGGAGCACTGCTGAATGTCCTCATCAGTACAAAAAGAAATGGAAAGAATACATTATTGGAAAGAAAGAAATAACATTAACCCTCCTCATGGGTGACATGATTGTCTACATAGAAAATCCCAAGGAATCTTAAAAAACACACCCATCAACCTCCTACAGCTAATAACTGGGTTTAGCAAGGTGACAGGATACAAAGCCCAAACACAAAAAAATTAATTGTATTTCTATATACTAGCAATGAACAATTAAAAATCAAAAATTAAAAAAACATTTTAAAGTATCCCCCAAAACCAAAATACTTAAGTATAAATCTAATGAATTGTATAGTATCGATATGTTGATACTTGTTCCTTTCCCATTTTTTCTTCCTTATTTACCCAACTCTTGAAGCCACGACCTAGGAATCTCCTGGTGGTTCCTCTTCCTCACCCCCTTCTGCTTTTTAAAATCTTCACAGGGTGTCCTTGAGCAGCTACTTCTTTCTGGCACCACTGTCCAAGTTACCATCATCTCTCCCATAGACCAGTGAACATCTAACTGGTTGGTCTCTCTGTGTTCATTTGTTGCCTCCCAGCAGTCCATTCTCCACATTGTAGCCAGAGTGATCTTTTAAAAACGGACATCAAATCATATCTTGTTCACCCTGAAATCTCTCCAGTGACTCCATGGTTCCCTTAAAATAAATCCAAACTCTGTGACATACAGGGCCCTCCCTACTTGCTGGCTCCTACTTCAGTTTCTCTCTGCGTTAGTCTGTTTGCCCCTACTGACCTCAAACCACATTGGCACTCCCACTGTTCCCTGACTCTGCCGGGCCTCTTCCTGCCTCGGGGTCTTTGTACTCACCGTTTCCTCTACCTAGAGTGCTCAGATCTCCTGCTTTGCCTGACTCTCAGGTTTCTGTTCAAATGTCACCTCTGCAGGAAGGCCTTCCCAGACTACTTTATCTAAAGACATCTGCTTTCTTACACCTAGACTTTCTCTCAGAAGGTAGGTCTTTATTCCTTCTTAGCCCTCATTCTTCTTTCAAATTACCTGTTTATATACTGTATACTGCCAGTCGCCCCTCCTAGAATGTAGGCTTCATTTGGCCAGGGACCTTGCCTAGCTTGTTCATCACGGTGTCCCTGGTACTTAAAACAGTACTAGTACATAATACTAGTAGATACTCAGTAAATATTTGTTGAATGAAGAATAGAAAAATAGAAACAATAATGTCCATTGCTTAATGAACAAAAAAGGATTACATAAATAATAGCACATCCATGTAGTGCAATACTATGGGGCCATTGAAAATGATGCAATTTTATTTTTATTGACCAGAAGAGGATATTGTTGAGTGAACAAAACAGGAACAAACCATGTATATTGAGGCCACATGTAAGTACAATTATATATGCACCTTCACACATGTATTTTTAGAAAGAGATTTTTGGGAAGATGTTCACCAAAATGTTTGTAGCAATTAACTTTAGATAAGAGTTTCACTTTATTCTCTTTGAGTTTTTTACATTTTGATTTTTACAGTAAGCATGTGTTACTCCTACAGCTGGGAAAAATAAAATTATTTTTGTTTGGAGAGAGGGACACTGTCTTGTTTTATGTAATAATTGCTTGGTGGTTATTTATACTTACCTACCTACTAGGAGGCAAGCCCCATGAAGTTTAAGGTACAAACTATTTCCTGGCCCAGCTGTTTGTTGTTGTTTAATCCTCACCTGAGGATATGTTTATTGATTTTTTTATTCCTTTTTAGAGAGAGAGAGAGAAGGAGAGAGGGAAACAGAGAGGCAGACAGAGAGAAAGAGAAACATCGATTGGCTGCCTCTCAAATTCACCCCAGCTAGGGACCAATCCTGCACCGAGGTATGTGCCCTGGCTGAGAATTGAACCCAGGACCTTTCAGTGCCCGGGATGAAGTTCCAACAAACTGAGCCACACCGTGCAGGGCCCAGCTGTTCTTCTGGCATGCTCTTCCTCATAATTCTCCTGCAGGATGCCCTGGCATGGTCTGGACACACTTGATAATCATGAATTGAATAGAATTCACTGCATGCCCAGCTCTAAACAGCTGCTGTTTTCCCAGGATAGAGGGGAAATTGGTGCATGACCGCTTTGCCTTCACCAGGATGGGCTTCTCCCTCCACTGCCCAGTGGCCCCAGCAGCGTCACCCTGCAGAAGAGCTGTGCGGTGCTTGGATGGAGGGCTCCTAGTCACGGGGGACCCTGTTTTATCAGGAACTTCTTGCTAGGCCTCTCCCTTTCCCCAGGCCAACATCCATCCATTTGAGGCTGGGTTTCAGTTTGTGAGCCTCCACGTTATTTACTAGGTCAGTTAATGTAGTCTAGGTCAGTGGATTTTTCTGTGTTTATTTTATAAAACTGCTTTTCCTATTTTAGTTTGTCTTTGATTAATTGATCCTATGTTATGATTCATTTCCCTGACTTGAGATGATGTGGGAGCTGTTTGCACTTTGGCCAGCCCCTCCCAGGCCTCTGTAGACTCCCACAGTTCATGCGTGGGCAGGACTAGGGCCTTTTGACACCACCCTGGGGTGGGGGTGGGAGATAAATAGTAGGTGATCGCTCTCATGGGAGCTGCTCTTCTAATATGCGGGTCCCCTTTTCTTTCCTCTGAGTGTCAGTGCGGCATAACATAAAGACGCTTCAGAGTCAGACCTGGGCTGGATCAGCAACATCCCAGCCAGTCCACTTATTGGTTGGGAATATTAAGTGTGTTATTTCCCCTCTCTAATTCTGTTTCTTCATCTGTAAAATGAAGGTAATACCTACCTCATAGGGTTGTAAGGAGTAAATTGAGAGTGTAGGTCCTGACTACACAGCAGGCTCAACAAATAGTAGTTCCCCTCAGTTTTTCCCCTTGTCTGGCATGTCTAACAGTCCATTTGTAACTGTCGCCAACTTCCTCCTCCACCTAAACCATGACGTATATGATGTTTAATATAGCTCATGACTTCCATTAGAGACTGTGCAGTGCCATTTCTTCAGAAATGAGGGACCTATTTTGGTTAAGATAGGTCCACATTCTTTTGCCCTATGCCCTTTGCACTTAGCAATTCCTCATAGCTCGGAGGTTGGAGCCAGAGACCCTTTTCAAGAAAATCTGGCAGCAGAGCTTCTCCTGCCCAGTGGCCTATCCTGCCTTCCTGGCTTTGTGTATCCTAGTAGGAAGCACTGCAGTTTTCCGATAGAACGAAGTTCGTAGTTTTAGCCCATAAACGAAACTTCATATACCTCAGTAAGAATCTTCAGACTGGTCTTCATGGGAAATACTCATTGGCAACAGCAGTGGTTATTTAGTAAGCACCTGCTTCTTGCAAAAGCACAGTGATGGGAATTTATGGTGGTTCTTCTTTTTTAAAAAATATATTTTATTGATTTTTTTTACAGAGAGGAAGGGAGAGGGATAGAGAGTTAGAAACATCGATGAGAGAGAAACATCGATCAGCTGCATCCTGCACACACCCCGCTGGGGATGTGCCCGCAACCAAGGTACATGCCCTTGACCGGAATCGAACCTGGGATCCTTGAGTCCGCAGGCCGACGCTCTATCCACTGAGCCACACCGGTTAGGGCTATGGTGGTCCTTTAGAACAAAAAAAAAGGAAGTAGAGCACTGGGGACCAAAATTGCCAGTAACACTGTTGGCTCATGACGTACACATGTAGTCCCTGAAATTCCATTTTGGGACTCAGTGGCATGAAGGTGAGCCTAGAATAGGACACTGGGCTCAGGAGCTTTCAGGGTCTCCTTTCATCCTGGAATAGGATCTCACTGTGTTACAGTGCTCCCCGCTGTTGACACATGAGAGCATAACATTTTACACCATGCTGAGAGGAGCAGGAGGGGACTTAGCTATCTAAACAGGGCATTGTGAAAACATTTCTAATTTTCTTTACATTGTAGAATTGTGATGAGCAAAATGCAACACAAAGTTTTATGGAATATGTTAAATATTGAATTAAAAGGAGCTTATTTTCATATTCATAAATTTGTATGTCAGGTTTTATGCCTCACAGGTGGTCAGTTTTCATAAATGTTCATATGAAAATGTCAGTTTTCATATGTGCTTGAAAAGAATGTTCATTCTGTACTTGTTGCATGTAAGGTACTCTATCAGTTCACATTTACTAATTGTCTGTTCAAATCTTATGAATTCTCACTGACTGTGAGCCTGATTTTTCAGTGGTGTATGTGTTTCCATTGTGATGACAGGAGACCCATTGTGTATTTCTTCTTGTAATTCTGTTAATTTTGCCTTATATACAGAGAAGTTTCATTATTAGGTGCATACACACTTTAGTGCATGGCCTCCTTTTGTTTATGTCCAATTTCTGAGCCTCCTAGGAGTTTACATGAGTTAGAACACCAGTCTATCCCTTGAAATGGCAATGGAAGAGTTAGTGATTAATTTCAAAGGCTTTAGGTGTCTGAAAAGCATTTTATGCATTCACAGGTCTGACTTGGTACAGGTGCAGAAGGAGAAGAGCAGAGGTTTGCATCATTGATGCCACTTCCCACCTGGAGCCAGGCAGAGGACACACATGTGCTCCTCACTCGGGTTTTGTTAATGCTGGGCTTTCCAGCCTGGCTGCGACGGGAAGCCTAAACCACCAGACTAAACATCTCTCCTTCACTGCGCAGCTGCAGACTTGCTGAGTTGACACCTGGGAGTAGTGTCCCCTCAGGTGCTGGGAGAGCGTAAGTGCACATTGGTGCACACTGAGTCCCAGAGTCTTCTGTTCTTACTACAGATTTGGGATCAGTGACTGCCAGGGAGACCGGGGCTTTGCTGCCAGCTTCCCCAGAGGTGAATTGTCCCTGAAGTTGATACACTCAAAATAGCATTTCCACTGGATAAGCTGAACTCACATCAAGAACACATTTGTACACAGTGAGGTGCTGTGGGACCCACAGCCTTGCCCAAACTCGACAGTAAGAAGCTGTGCCCTGTACTCGCAGAGAAGCATGCCTGGGCCTTCATGATTGCTTCTGCTCTAGTTTACATGTAAGATTATACTTACGCTTTCCTCTGGTTGGGGACTCCGTGAGGAACTGCACAGATCAGACCATCAGTAACAGCTACGAACATGTGGCATATTTAGAAACAGCTTATGAATATGAGAGTAGAGTGCTTGTCAGGTAAGATCCCTGCTGTGTTGGAGCTGGGGCAATTGCTGGTTACACAGGAGCCTCTAAAGTCTTGGTGGAGAAAGTTAAATTTTAGGCTTTAATAAATGATGGGAGGGAATTACCATGGAAAATTTGGAGTCATCAAAAGGGAACCACAGCCCTAGCTGGTTTGACTCAGTGGCTAGAGCGTCAGCCTGTGGACTGAAGGGTCCCAGGTTCGATTCCAGTCAAGGGCACATGCCTGGTTCTGAGCTTGTTCCCCATAGCGGGTGTGCAGGAGGCAGCCAGTCAATGACTCTCATCATTGATGTTTCTCTCTCTCTCCCTTCCTCTCTGAAATTAAAAAAAAAAGGGGAACCACAAAGTAAAAGCCAAGAATGGCTAGAACCAGAGAAGCACTCGTGTACAAGGTGATCAGAGAAGCAGTGATGAGGAGAAGCAGCTACTGCTGCCACCATTGCTGCACTGCTAACATTGTCCCTCCCAGTACAGGGAGGAGGACAAAGAATCCAGGACTTAAGGCTCCTTGCTAGTCTCCTTTGGTCATTTGGTTACTCCGTTTATTCTTCCATTTATTTAGCACATTTATGATACCCCAACTCTGTCCCAGACCCTAATTAGGTGCTAGAGAAACAGAGAACATACAAGTTAGGATTGTTTAATTGTAAGCAACAGAAACTGACCCTGGCTAACTAAAATAAAATAAAATAAAATAAAGGAATTTACTGGAAAGATATGGGTACCCACAGAATCAAATTCAAAGCCAAACAGCTGGCCCTCAAAAAGGACATGAAGGGCAGTGCCAGAAATCTAGATGGCAACAGTGGTCCATCTCTTCAGTTTCCTCCCAGTGTCACTCAGCTTAAGAAAGAGTCCAACCAACCTAGTCTTTGCTACGCATGTACGCTTTGAGTAGGGAAAACTCATGGACAGTCTCGCCACTTGCCAGCAATGATAGAAGAGTAGTTCCCTGAAAGAAATTTGAGGGGCTTATTTCTAAAAAGAGGACATAAACAATAGATGTGCACTACAGACTCATGAGCAACTAATGTCAGAAATGCATTAAGTTCCAAACATTTGGTGATGAGCACAGATGTGGGGCTCTTGGGCTAACAGAGAAGGTGTTCATTCACCATTCTTTTAACACGGCAAGCACAGTGTTAGTGATGATGCCTCAGTAGAACTTCCAGTCCCATGGAGGAGAAACACGAGTCAGAGTCTGAGAAATGTATAATTCCAAACTGGAATTTAAGGGCTCAGCTGATCAGTGCATCTGTGTGAGGAAACAACTGGAAGTCAGGGAAAGAACCACCGGGAAGGAACAGACAGAATAATCCCGGCAACAGTATTCCAGTCACTCTTAGTCATCCCTGAGCTCTCTGCACCTGGCCCTCCCCACACTTTGGCTTTATGAACCATTAAATTGTCCTATTTGCCTAAGTTAGTGCAACCACTATATTGAACGTGGAAGCATTAGAGGGGATAAAGCACAGACAACTTCACTTTGTCTCCATCTGTCCCCTTAAACTGTTTTCAGTGTAGGAAGTCCAGAGAAGTGTGTGTTTTTTTCATTTCAATAAATTTTTTTAATCTTTATTGTTCAGATTATTGCAGATGTTCCTCTTTTTTCACCCCATAGCTCCCCTCTACCCAGTTCCCACCCCACCCTCTGCCCTTACCCCCCCCCCCACTGTCTTCATCCATAGATGTACGATTTTTGTCCAGTCTCTTCCCACACTCTTCACACCCCTTTCCTCCCGAGAATTATCAGTCCACTCCCTTTCTATGCCCCTGATTCTATTATATTCACCAGTTTATTCTGTTCATCAGATTTTTTATTCACTTGATTTTTAGATTCACTTGTTGATAGCTATGTATTTGTTGTTCATAATTTTTATCTTTACCTTTTTCTTCTTCTTCCTCTTCTTAAAGAATACCTTTCAGCATTTCATATAATACTGGTTTGGTGTTGATGAACTCCTTTAGCTTTTTCTTATCTGTGAAGCTCTTTATCTGCCCTTCAATTCTGAATGATAGCTTTGCTGGGTAGAGTAATCTTGGTTGTAGGTTCTTGCTATTCATCACTTTGAATATTTCTTGCCACTCCCGTCTGGCCTGTATAGTCTCTGTTGAGAAATCAGCTGACAGTTGTATGGGTGTTCTCTTGTAGGTAACTAACTGCTTTTCTCTTGCTGCTTTTAATATTCTCTCTTTGTCTTTTGCTCTTGGCATTTTAATTATGATGTGTCTTGGTGTGGTCCTCTTTGGATTCCTTTTGTTTGGGGTTCTGTGCACTTCCTGGACTTGTAGGTCTATTTCTTTCACCAGGTGGGGGAAGTTTTTTGTCATTATTTCTTCAAATGGGTTTTCAGTATCTTGCTCTCTCTCTTCTTCTGGCATCCCCATAATTCTGATGTTGGTATGCTTGAAGTTGTCCCAGAGGCTCCTTACACTATCTTCATATTTTTGGATTCTTTTTTCTTTTTGCTTTTCCAGTTGATTGTTTTTTGCTTCTTTGTATTTCAGATCTTTGACTTGATTCTTGCATTCCTCTAGTCTGCTGTTAGATCTCTGTATAATATTTTTTATTTCAGTCAGTGTATGCTTAATTTCTAGTTGGTCCTTTTTCATATCCTCGAGGGTCTTGTTAAATTTATTGGCCTTTTCTAGAAAATTCTTGAAAAACCTTATAACCATGGTTTTGAACTCTATATCCAGTCATTTGTTTTTCTCCATTTCTTTCATTTGTGATCTGTTTCTTTGTCTCCGCATTTTCGCTGCTTCCCTGAGTGGATAGAGTGACTTTGTGTGCTAGGTGTCCTATAGGGCCCAGTGGCTCAGCCTCCCCAGTTACCTGAGGTGGACACTCTTGGTGCACCACTTTGTAGGCTGTGTGCACAGTCTTGTAGTTAAACCTTGATTGTTGTTGGTATCACTGGGAGGAATTGACCTCCAGGCCAATTGGCTGTGAGGATCAGCTGTGTCTACGCTGGGAGAACTTCTGTGCTGGAGACACCCTTATGGGACAAGACTTGCTTCAGTGGGGCTTTGGAGCTCACTGAGTCTGCCCCCTGAGTGTGTCCTTATGGATCTGAGGAGTTGTGTCCTTATGGATCTGAGGAGTTGTAATCTGAATGGTCCTACCCTGACCCCTGGGTACATTGGCTCTTGGATCTCCAAGGAGGTGCTAATTTAGCCTGAGGCCACCCAGCAGGAGCTACAGAGAGATCTGCAGATTCCTCTTTGTTTGGGTTTTGGAGGTGTCCAGATGAGGCCCAGTTGTGAAGCAATGCAAGCTGCTGCGGGGCCTTGGGCCTTCTTTTGGATGTTCTGGGTCTCACTGACTCAGCTGTAGTTTGATAGGTAAGTTTAGTTTTCAAAGGACCAGGCCATTCATATGCAAAAGCCTCTGTGCACAGCTTGGATGGGGCGGATTCTCAGGGCAGAGCAAACAGCAATGGCTTCCTGTCAGCCCTGCCTTAAGAGGCCCCTGGGTGTCAGTGTCCCTAGGTAATTGCTGCAAGCACCTTTGAGAGAAAGCCACCCTTGAGTTCCTCCTGCTGCCAGACAGTGCAGTTTCTCCCCGTATGAGTCTGGGTCCCCAGAGTCTCTCCCGGACCTGGAGTTCAGAGCAGTCGGGAGCTTGTGTCTCCCTGCGGATTGAAAAAGCCAGCCACATACTCAGTTGCCAGCCCTCTCCGCACGCGCCTCCGTGCCTCTGCCTTTACTTCCGCAGCTCCTCTGAGTCTCAGTGTGCTTTTCTCTTTCCTTCTAGTTGTATAATTTCCACTTAGCCCGCCTTCCTGTGGTTCTGGATGATGTCCGTTTTGTCTTTTAGTTGTAATTTTGAAGTTGTTGTGCGAGGCAGCAGTTCAGGTGTTTACCTATGCCGCCATCTTGGTTTCTAGCCCAGAGAATTTTTGTTACCTTTGAGGTAATAAGAATCCCATGGTCACATTGAGTCACCAAGTCCAAAATTAGAATGTCCAGACGTTTGTAATTGTCATAGCTTTCAATTTATTCAGTTATAGTAACTTCCCCTCCTCGCATTAGGGCTTAGTACCAGTGGTGCCTGACCCAGGGCAGGGGTGTACCCTGCTTGTGTTTCTCCTTCCACTCCTCCCCCATTGCTGGCTACTCTTTGAGACTGTGAGCAGAAAAGACATAAGCTAGTGTTGGCACTCTCTGAACTGGCTTTCCTGAGAGGTGTTCTTGTAGGCGTTTTGGAGACCCCCTCCAAGTAGGGACCTCCCCTCTGCAGTTCCCGATGTGGGTAATGCACGCACCAAAGCCTTGTCACTCGCTCCTTCTGCAGCTCCTAGGACTCCCTATGTCTTCCCCTGTTACTGTCGCTGAAGACCTGTCAACCCACTGGGCAGACCTTTTGAAAAGGACCTAAAATAACCCCACTAGCTCATTAATGCATCCTTTTCTGCAGCAAATTCTGGTAGTGTCGGCCAGTTCCAGGGCAGCTCGCTCCTCCGCAGTCAGCTCGTCTCGTGGCCTTTAAACTTGTCAGGTGGAAGCCAGGCAGCTGGCAGTCTGTTGTGTCCCCTTTCTTTAATGGTTATGTTCAGCTTCCCTCACCAGGCTTGACTGAGACACATGTATTTCCTATCCATTCTGCCCCTTAAGAGAGATGGCGTTCATAATACCGCTCTCTCCAGAGAAACTCTTCAAATCCTTTTTCCCTTCATCTCACAACCAGTTACTTTTATACTTGATGTGGGGAGGGCCTTTGGACTTGTATAACAAGTATTCAGATATTTTCTTTGAAAATTTGTGTCTAGCACCCTACTGTAGTGTCTGAAACTTACCATTCTAGAGGCTTGGCTGAAACTTCCTTTTTGGCATTTGGGTAGACTAATTTGATTTGGTTTTATGAACATTGTGATCAAATAATCCTGATAACAGTCAACAAATATTTATTGACCAGGTACTGTGTGCAGCCACAAGAGAAGTGCTTCCAGCCCTTGTGAGCTGCCCGCCTAGGACAGACTTCGTCAGTTGTTGGCCTGCTGGCTGTGTTCTGCCCATGCACATATTCTCAGCCTCATAATCTTTAAATTCCCCTTGCATCTGTTGCCAATATTTACAAATGGAGAGATTTTATCTTTAAAGATCCAGATTCTTGGCTTTGAAAAAACCAGAAGATGTGGCTTTGCTGGGCCCACATCACTGCCTGGCACGGTTCGCTGTCAGCTGGAGCTGGTTGAGGCTGCCACTTAGACAAGGCATGCGGTCTCTAGATGGACGCCCTTCCCTCTTGGCTGAAGTCAGTGTCAGTTCCCATTTATCATCATTGAGCCACACATACACCTTTTCTTAAATTAAAGAATAAATGAAATGTTTCTGGTCATCGTGTCTCTTAAGAGAGAGAAAACAGGTAGTTTTCTCTAAGAGAGCCATGGAGGGGACATAATTTCTTTAGAAATGCATATTAAACAGGTAAGAACACTTTGCAATTAATGTGTGTGTGTGTGTGTGTGTGTGTGTGTGTGTGTAAAACACAACTTAAGATGCTATGGAAAACTAAACCACTGATAAGATTACCATAGAAAATATGTGGTTTAAAATAAGACATTTCAACAATTTGTTTTTAATGCAACAAAAATAAAAAATGTGAGCTGCTATGGGATGGTATTTCATTCTCCAACTTCCCTCGTTTATCTCATGTTCTTCCTTGGCCCCTGACATTTGAGTTTGCAACAGGGAGAAAACATTCTCTGGCCTCTCTGGAAGGAATCAGCCAAAGTGTGGATTCATCCTACATCCAGTGGGCCCAAGGGGGTCAAAGCTCAGGTCTGAGGAACAATAACAGGACAGTTGCCACAAGGTTATGATTACCTAGGGGGAAAAGCGACAGGTGTTTGGCAAGTTAATGAAATTTTCTTTTCCATGGAATGATACAACAGGATTGTTGAGAATGTTCAACTTTGGAAACTAACTTTTTGCAAATTTTGTTTTTAGTTTAGTTTTTCAATTGAACCCTTTTTTTTTCTGATTGGTTTAAGTTCTGATTATTATTGAGCTAAGCCTCTAGTCCATTTATCTGATTTAGAGCAAAACCAGAATTATTTTGAGGAAAGGATTTCATTTGCCCAAGCCTGTGCTCTTGAGAGGCAGGCCTTCAGTTGAGTTATGTGTCCTAGTCAGTATCTTCAGTTTTAAGAAGAGGAATTATTCTCTCACCACAGCTTAGCTGCTTATGAAAGCACACAAGTGTGGCCTTAATCAGGGTTGCAGATGACTCAGGGAGGGACTTGCCAGTAGGTGTGACTTTCCTGTCTTGGTCATTCATTGCTCACTGAAGTCTGAGTTCCTCGAAGGCCTTGCTGCCTAGTCTTTTCCATGTAGTTGTTTGGTCTTAAATGTTCTGTTTTATCCTCATATGAAGCTAGGCCAGCTGAGAACTGCATTCATAGAACCCTTATTTTGGTGAAGCCATTCTATACACACACACACACACACACACACACACACACACACACACACACTGCAATCATTGAACAAAGTTATACGAAACAATTCTGTGACAGTTCCTGTATTTTTCGTCTACAAATATTTTTGGGGACACAGAGGGATTCCTTCAAGTCTTAGTATCAGGAATAACTGTGATTCTCCGGGTTTATTTGTGGACACTGTAAATCATTTATATCAATTCTTTGCATTTAGTTTTAGCTGTGAGAAATCTGGGGGAACAGATCTTTAATCCTCCCCTGGCAAGCACAGAGGACCTTAGGACATCTACTTTGGGTATTTTTGTCCTGGCTGCATTTTATTATTTTTTCCTATGCTTATTTACTTTTTGGCTCCCTTATTTCTTCTTTTTAAAACCTTGTACTTCATACAGTTTGTTTGTTTTTTTAAGCTACTTCAACTTCATTTTAGAATGAGGCAAGATATAAAGAATTAAATAAAATATTAACAATTTTTCATTTCTTACAAACATCTTATCAATTTGTTTTTGGATTTCATTTTAAATTTCCTATTTCTTATGTAATCAGATATATCAGTTCTTTTTTATTGATTTTTAAATTTATTTTTAGAGAGAGAGGAAGGGAGAGGGAGAGAGAGAAACATCAATGTGAGAGTGAAACACCAATCATCTGCTTCCTGCACACCCCCTATCGGGGCTCGAGCTTACAACCCAGACTGACTGGGAATTGAACCAGCAACCTTTCAGGGCATGGGACGATGCCCAGCCAACTGAGCCACACTAGCCAGGGCAGATCTATCAATTCTTTGTGATTGTCATGAAGAGAATCATTGACATGGATTTGAGAACCCCTTGGCTGCCACATCTTCTCCCCATAGTTAATGTGGCTGATTGAGCAAAATTGTGCTTAGAGCTTAGAGGAAGCAGAGATTACTTCTGACCCTCTTACTTTTCCAGGGGTCTGGTTTTGTGGTTTTCTTAATTTAAGTTTCAAGCCCTACGTTTAAACAGGAAGGCAATTATAAACCAGCAGAGGACTGGTCAGCCTAGACGTCCTGGTAAACACCTGGCTTGAACCTGGTCCTTCACAAAACAGGTGGTCAGTAAGGGTTTTGTGACGTAAATTTAGTTGTGGCTGTGTATTTGGATCTGTTCTCTGAAGCAGTTGTCTGTCCCCGTGGTCTAGGTCTGGGGGATGCAGTCTGCTAGTGTCAGCAGGGGCTTGCCTTTGGTGACATTTTCTGCTTTCTTTTCTTTTTCAGAGTATGATCGGTTGGGCTTCCTCCTAAAGCTGGACTCTAAACTGTGAGTAGAATGAGAAAACGCCTGTGATTGTTGGGTTCCCAGGGGCCTCTGTCCTCAGTCTGTCAGCAGAATTTTGGAGTATGTTACAGTCTGCAGGGGCCTGCGGAGGATGGGATTGTGGGTGTACATGAGGCCTTAGATTAGGCTGGCACAGGCAGCCACTGCAAGGAGTTTGAGGGACAAAGAGGCCCCCAGAAAAGCTTCTGCTCCCAGACTGGAGGGTGATTGGGTTGCAGCAGGAGTCAGTGGCCTCTCAAAGATGCTCTGCAGCCTGGTGTGCAAAGCCTGCCGTGATCAGGCCCCTGTCTTCCTCCTATTGTTCTCCCACAGGTGTACCCTCCGTTTTCCAGTACCGCTGCATATGTTTATTATGTGTGCCTGAAATTTTCCTTCCTTGCTTGTCCACTAGGAAAACTCAAAGACTACCTCCTTTTTATACAAAATTATCTCTTTTTCCATGCTTCCTGTGAATTTTCTACCTCTGTCACCAATTATCTCATTATACTTAATTAACTGTGTAATGATTATTATTTTAGTAAGTGCACAGGCTCAGAGCCAGGCAAAGCTTCATTCATATCCCAGACTGCCACTTACTCTCCTTGTGATTTGGGACAAGCTACTTAACCACTCTGAGTCTGGTTTCTTCTGTCATATGAGAATTTAATTGAAATGAATTGATTCATAGTGGCTTTCAAGTAAATGGTATCTAATCCTTCCAAATCCTTCCCTATTCTTGCCTTTTTGGTCTCCCTAGCACCTAGACCAGGGGTGGGCAAACTTTTTGACTCGAGGGCCACAATGGGTTCTTAAACTGGACCGGAAGGCCGGAACAAAAGCATGGATGGAGTGTTTGTGTGAACTAATATAAATTCAAAGTAAAGGATCGGAGGGGAGAGCAAGAGAACCAGATAGAACAGCCGGATCCGGCCCGCGGGCTGTAGTTTGCCCACGGCTGACCTAGACAGTACTGGCATATGTTTGTTACGTGCTCAGTAAGCACTGTACACTTGGCTGCAAGGATGGATGACAGGTGGATGACGACATCAGGAAGCCTTGAAATCAGCCTCTGTCCACTGTGTGTGTCTGTGCCCTGCACAGAACCTCTCCCATGGTTGATGTGCAATACATGGTTGCAAAACTGCTGGTGGCTTTTCTGTGTTGTTAGTCATCTGAGTATACCTATGGCCCCTGTCCTGTATGAGACAAGACACGAAAGATCAGACTGTGTCTCCTTTTCCTCTCTTGCATGAGGCCTTGACCACACCTGCTATAACACGTCGAGTCTGGGGCTCTTTGGCTTTCCCACTGAATTGTCTGGCATCGGGCCCTCTTTTCCTGGCATCTGGCTTCTTGGCTCTGGTGCCTTGTACTGTGAGTTCAGGAGTTGTAATTCTCCCAGCTTTTATACGTCATGCAGGCAGCCATGAGGGAAGAATGGTCTGCTCTTTATACAAAGCTAATAGAGAGATGTCAGCTACGTGCAACACCCTGGGGAATGGGGCTTGATTATGCTAGAAGCCACAGTCTTCCCTTTCTTATTTTATTATTTTAATATTTTGTTAATCCTCACCCAAGGATATTTTCCCATTTTTTAAGAGAAAGAGTGGAGGGAGGGGAGAGAGAGAAACATCGATGCGAAAGAGACACATCGATTGGTTGCCTCTTGCACACACCCCGACCAAGACCAGGGATCAAGCCTGCAACCGAGGTACGTGCCCTTGACTGGAATAGAACCCGTTCGATGCTCTATCCACTGAGCCACTGGCTAGGTCAGTCTTCACTTTAAAAAAAGCCTTAATTTAGTGCTCTGGGCAAAAAAACAAATCAAGTATAAGCTAATAAGCCAGTGAAATGCCACCAGAATGGAAGATGTAGTAATTACTCCTGATGAACAAAAGACATGCTATGTAGGTTACATTAACTACAGTATTTAAACTGCCTTCAAGAGTGCAGGGGGGGTTAGGAGGACACTTGTGCCCTGCTGTCCTGCCTGTTGGATTAGGACAGCAGGGCACAAGTGTCCACACCGTGGGCTGTGTGTAGCTTTCTGTTGTGTATCAGGCTGGTTCCATGAGCCCTGCGAGTCAATTTGGCTTCGTTTGATTTAACTCACAATTTAATGTACAAGATAGACTTTTCTTTCTTACTACTAAGGCTTTCTCAGCCCAGTGCTGTCTGCGAAGAAAGCGCAGATAGGTGGGAAAGGTTTTTACGTGCTTCCAGGGAGAAGTTTCCCAGTTAGGGGTTCTGTTTTTGAGGGATAGTCCCTTAGCAATATTCAGATCTACCCTTACAAATTCTTTCTGTGCTGTGTTGTGTTGTTTCTAATGTGTAGGAAAGGATTTGAACTTGGATCAGAACTGAGTTGGACTTTTGCCCCTGCTGCTAATTTAAAGGACCTTAGATAATTCACTTTAGATGTCTGATCCCAGTTTTTCCTTATGAAGAGTAAATAACGATACCTAGTGCTAAGGTTTTATGAAGAATAAAAGAAAGGGCTCTATAAAGTATGAATAAGTCTGCAAATCTAAGAATTTGCTTTCATTTATTTTGATTTGGTTTATTTAGCTTCTTAGGTATAAGAATTCATATGTCCTGAAAAATTTTTCAGCCATTTCTCTTTAAATATTGCCTCTGCCTCACTCTCTCTCAACTCCTCTTTTGAAACACTGATGAAAGGTTAGACCTTCTCATTCTATCCTCCAGGTCGGTTCTATTTCATATATCCATCTTTGGTCTATTCCACATTAAATTGGAATCCCAAAGGACTCAACATGAGGATAAACTAGAACTAAGCCTGTACACCCGAACCAGGACAGGAGGAAAGATTGCCAGAGCACCAAGAGGATCAGGGCAGTAAGGTAAAAGAAGAGAAACACGTGGCATTCAGCCAGGGTTCTCATCACTCAGGTGATCCATGAACTCTTAAGTGATCCATGAACTCTAAGTTTAAGGTGTTTCAGACTGGCAGTGCCTCCAAATCCTGCCAGAAGCAAACGCAAAACCTTTCTGGGAAAAGACATGACTTTCTCACTGATAACTTTTCAAGGAAATGAGCTGCTGACAGTAAAAAATAACTAGCACACAAGGAAACCAGGCTCCATTATGAGAACCATGAAAGATAACAGACAGCAGAGAGGGACTCCCAAAGACTTATGACATTGGAGTTACCAGGCACAGTTTATAAAGCAATTATCTACACTAATAAAAGAGAAATAGGCAGATTGACCGTACATCCGTGACACCCCCCAGCCAATCAGGAGTGAATATGCAGATTAGCCCAACAAATATGGCGGGTTAATTTGCATATGCAGGTGTGGAGCAGCTGGGGGTGGGGCGGCCGCTTGCGTGTGTGCCGGCACCAAGCGGCCTGCATCCCAGGGACAGGTATCCTCAGGACCCAGGCCGCTCTGAGCCTGTAGGCCTGCACATAGGCCTGGAGCGGTTAAGGTCCCGAACGACCCCCCGGCCACTCTGGGCCTATGCGCACAGGCACAGAACAGCCGGGGGCGGGGCGAGAACATTCCCCGCAGCGAGCGAGCAGACAGCAGACTGCAGGGGACTGCTTGCCCCTGGCCGTGGCAGCAAGGGACAAGCAGTTCCCCGCAGGGCCCCCACAGAGAGCAGACACCAGGGCCCTGCTTGCCCCTGGCCCCGGCAGCTAAGGGCAAGCAGGCCCCCACAGAGAGCAGACACCAGGGCCTGCGGTGGCGTCAAGCAGGCAGGTCCACAGAGAGCAGAGAACCACGGGGAGCAGGCCTAAGCTGTCAGTAGGACATCCCCTGAGGGCTCCCAGATTGGAGAGGGTGCAGGTCGGGCTGAAGGACCTCCCCCCGACCCCCGTGCACAAATTTCGTGCACCGGGCCCCTAGTAGTTACTATAATTGTACTGTATGTACTATAGTTAAAAATAAAAGACAAGATTAAACTATATACATGGAATATGGAACTATAAAAAGTAAAATATTAGATTTGAAAGAACTTCTAAGTTGAAAACCACAGTAACCAGAATTAACTCAATAGGATTTATTTATTGTTATTATTATTTTTAATCCTATTGATTTCTTTTTTAGAGAGAGAGGGAAAGGGGGGGGAGAGAGAGAGAGAGAGAGAGAGAGAGACATTGATGTGACAAAGAAACATTTCTTAGTTGCTTCCAATATGTACCCCTACCAGGGACTGAACCCGCAACCTGGGTATATGGCCTGACTGGGAATCCAACCCGCAGCCCTTTGGTGTATGGGACAACACTCAAATGAACTGAGCCACCCGGCCAGGGCAAAAAAACGCAATAGGATTTAGCAGTAGATTAGATACAACACAAGGCAGTTACTTAACTGGAAGATAAACCAGAGGAAATGACCTATCACAGTGGTTGGTCAGCTTTTTACTGGCAAAGGCCAGATGGTTAATATTTTAGGGTTTGGGGGCCTTATTATCTCTGTCCCAACTACAGTGCTCAACTCTGCAGCTGTGACATGAAAGCAGCCATAGACAACATATAGGCAAATGAGTATATCTGTATTCCAATAAAACTTTATTTATTGACACTGAAATTTTAATTTCATATAATTTTTATGTCATGAAATATACTCCCCAACCATTATTTTCTTTTTCACTGTTAAAATGTTTTAATATCAATGTAAAATGAGATCAGAGTTTCACAAGCAAAAAGACATTCTTAACTCAAGGGCCATACTAAAAACAGAGGATTGGATTTGACCCACAAATCATAGTTGGCTGACCCCAATTAAGAATGCAGCACAGGTATAGCTGCATAAGAATTGTCTCTCCACCTCAGGTGCTTTCTATTCTTGAGATCCTATTATATATAAAAATGCTCTTAAAATATCTTTATATCCTGAAAAAAAAAATCTAGATACTAAAAAAAAAAAAAAATCTAGAAATAGATGTTTTGGATTTTTTATCTTTATGATACTCTTTTAATTATGTCTTTGTGGAATAAATCGTTTTCTGTTTCCTTTGAGACTTCCCTGCTGCTTCTATCTGCATGACAGAATCACTTGTGAGCACCATGAAAATGATCCAGGCTACTTAGATGCAGTGAGCTGTACAAACCTTGCCTTTTAACTGCAAGCTTGTTGTTCCGGGAGGCAGTGGTTTTTGGAGGTTAATAACATGGGCTGTGAAGTCAGACATGAATTTTTAAAGCCCAGTTCCATATCTTACTAGCTGTAATCTTAAGTGAGTTGTTTAACTCCTAAGCCTCAGTTTCCCACTATAAAGTGGGAATAATAGTAATCGCCCAAGGATGACATTCAACATGTCCTGTACCCTTATTATTGTCTGGTAAACTGGGAAGGATATAGCCCCAAAATGAGACTTGAACCTCAGCTTGCCTCTTGTTCCATTCCCCAGATTTCATTTTCTCACTTATTCATTTAGTAAATATTTCTTGAGAACCAACCATGAGCAATGAACAGGTTTTTGTTTTGTTTTTAAATAGGCTGGCTTGGAAGCCTAAATGGAGTACAAAGAGTTCACAAGGGCTTCTCAGGTGCATGGGGTATAGTAGAAGAAGCAGCCTCCATTGCACAGGGCAGTCGAGAATCTGATGTTTTCAGGGATACCAAGGTTACTATGAAAGCAGAAGGTAGGAGGAACATTCATTGAAGAAGCTGAGGATGTAAAAGAGCAAGGCTTCAGAGAACACAGTGGACAGTCAGAGTATGGTTCAGGGGGGAGAGAAGTAGGAGAGTGGGCCACAAAGAAGAAGCAGAGAGCAGTGACCTAAGGATGAGGAAACTGACAAGGATATAATTGAAGGAATGAGCAAGAATAACCAGGATGCGAGGCTGGTGCGTTGGGTATTGCTGGCCTTTAGGTGCCTAAGAATTAATCTTGTATTCTCTTGGGGGTGGGCACCCAGGCTGCTCAGTGCACTCAGGGACAGCCCAATTGGATGATGCCTCCAGGAGGTTCAGGTCTGGTCCCTGGGGAGGCTCTGGGATCTCTGAAACAAAGTTTAGGGACCTGGGCTACAGGCTGCTGCCCCAACATTAAGGTAAGCACTTCCTTATTCGTTCAACAAATTTCTTGAGCAATTGCCAGGCATCAGGCCATAGTCCATGCTCTGAGGATATACCAGGGAATAAGATGGTTAATAAACAAAGTGTAATAAATAAGTAATGTTTTCACTGTCATGGAAGATGATAACTGCTATGACAAAGGAAAAAGGAATGCTGGAGAAGCGAATGCAAGTTTAAATGGGGTAGTCAGGGTAGGTCTTACTGAGAAAGTAACATTTGAGCAAGGAATCAAAGGAAGAGATGGGTTAGCCTGCTATTATCTGGAGGCAGAACATTCCAGACAGAACCCTAAGGGTATCTCAGTCTCAGTTGTGAAGAGGAATATGACCCCATGAGCCAGGAATGTGCCCATTAATCCAGCAGAGAGCAGAGCCATCTGGAGCCAGACCCTTGTGTCCGGGTGTGCGTTTCCTGAGCTGATGTCAGCCTTCTGGGAGCTGATTTTACTGAGTGGAGGCTTCATCTGTTTCAGCAGGGTGTGGGTAGGTGCTCCGTGCTCCAGGGAATCTCTGGTCCGCTGTGACAGTGTGGTGCCTTATAGTCGCCATGTGGGCAGATGCAGACGTGGGGAGTTTGATGCTCAGACTCATTTCATAAGGAGTTACATGTGAAGAGACAAAGACCTGAAAGCTGAAACCAACATCTTTTAACCCCCAACAGGCTTGTGTAAACCAAAATTGTGAAAGGCCTAAATACATGGGGCAGTGCAAGTTATACCCTAAGCCTTGGGGCCTAAGGCATCGTTTCCTATTTCCCAAAGAGCCTGCCAAGCTCCCTGCAGCTGCAAGGGGGAAGTGTTCACTGAGCATGTATTGTGTGCTAATGCAATCCTAGGTACTTTCTGTTACTTACGCCTCACCACAGCCACTTATGATCTCATTCAGTCTCATGGCTTTAACTATATCTGGGTTGATGACTCCCAGATTTATAGTGCAAGCCCAGTCCTCTTTCCCCACACTCCAGACTCATTTATGTAATTACTTGCTTTTCTTGGATGTGTATTAGGCATTTCATACCTAACACTAGTGGCCCAGTGCACAAAATTCATGCACATTAAAAGGGAATTAATGAGAGGAAATATTTTAATATTGCTATTTGCCTTTTCTCTATAATAGAAGTGTCAGAGATAAAAAAAAAAATTAGTAAAATGTACATGAAAATCTTCCTCCTGTCAGAGTCTGGGGCGCACTGCGGGACCTACAGTCAAGTCCCCGCCCACCACCCGCATGTGCTTCGAAAATGCAGGAGACCCAGACCGGCTGGCCCCACCCCCATCAAGCCCCACCAGGCAGGGGGCGCAGCCTCAGGTCCCCTGGCCTGGCGCTATGGCGGGGGGTGCGGCCTGAGGTTCCCTGTCAAGCCCTGCCGGGTGGGGAGGTACAGCCTGAGGTCCCCCGGCCTGGCACTGGGGCAGAGGGCACAGCATGAGATCTCCCAGCCTGGCGCTGGGGTGGAGGGTGCAGCCTGAGGTCCCACATCAAGCCCCACCAGGCGAGGGGCGTGGCCTGAGGTCCCCGTTAAGCCCTGCCGGGCGGGGGGAGCACGGCCTGAGGTCCCTCGCCCTGGCCAGGCGCCATGCAGCCTCAGGTCTCTACTGTCCGGTTGTGACGTTATGGCGTCGGGGCTAATTTGCATATTCCTCTATTATATAGATAGATGTCCAAAACCCAACTCTGGATTCATACCCCCTGCCTCCCAGAATCTTTCCTACCCCAGTAAATGGCAATTTCATCCTTCTCGTTGGTAAAAGATCTTAATAGCCTTGGCTGGTGTTGCTCAGTGATTAGAGTGTTGGCCTGCACACAGAGGAGTTGCCGGTTCGATTCCTGGTCAGGGCACATACCCAGGTTACATAATGGGATCACTTGAGAAGCTTAAAAATTTACTGATGCCTTCATCTACCACCGAGAACAGGGGTGGGAAACATCTGGTCATTTGGTTTGGCTCTGCCAAGGCTTTAGGAGTGAGTTAATGAAATGTTTAGCCAAATATAGCAGGCTAATTTTTAAGTTGACAATTTTGTATAGCCTACAAATGATGTTATAAATATCCAAATGGCCCTTGGCAGAAAAAGGGTTCCCCACCCCTGCCCCAGAGATTGTAAAGTTGTTGGGTTGAGGAGTAGCCTGGGCATTGGTTTTTTTAAGCTCCCCAGGTAAGTCTGATATGCAGTTGAGAACCACTGCTCTTAAAAATTCCCTTTCCTGTCTGAGGAACTCTCCACTTTCCCAGGTGATTGATACTAAGAATAAACTCACCTTTGAGATAAGGCCCCTGCCTACATGTAGGAGTATGTCTATATAATGTTTCTCAGCACAGGACCTCATCACCCAGAGATTCTGATTTAGTTGATCAGAAATCCAACCTGAATACCTTAATGTTTGAAAGTTCCCCCAGGTGATTCTAACATGCCAGGGTTTAGAATCATTGGGGGTATAGCCTTCAAGCCTGTCACTATAATTATATCTGAATATAGCATAATAACTACTGCAGAATGTAATAGTAGTTATGATAGTGGGATTGTGGGTACTTTTTTTCTTTTGAGTTTACATTTTCTGTATTGTTCTTATATATCTTTACGTGGAAAAAATATTTGGATGCACCCTTTTTCTGAATTTTTTTTCATGATTTCATTATCTCTTGGTCTCTAATACTATTTTTTAAAATCCATTTTATATTAAGTTTTGACTACCAGCCCTTTTTTTAGTGGGTTTTTTTTTTTTTACAGTCTTTTAAAATGTGAATCAATTGAAGAGTTTCCTGTACATTCTATTGGCCTACTTAAGTATCTTCTTCTTATCTACAATTGAAATGCATGTTTGTGTAGAGATTTTATATTTGTTTTTTTCTGTGTTGTCTAAGTTCTAAGAGGCCTGAGGGTGAAACATGGTACATCTGAGGAATGGACAGACCAAATCATGCAGGGCTGTGGTGATAATAGTAAGATGTGGGCTTCATCTTGAGGGCAGAAGATGCCACTGGAGTGTTTTAAGCAGGTGAGAAACAATTAATTTTGACCTATAGGAAAATGACTTCAGCTGTGAGACGGTAGAAGGATTGGAGAGGAGCAAAAGTGGAAAGGAAAATAGTACCTAAGAGGCTGTCATAGAAGTCAAGAGCAGAAATCAGTAGAAAAAAATCCAACAAAACTAAAAGCTGATTTTTTGGAAATATTAATAGAATTGAAAAACCTCTTGCTGGGTTAACCAAGAAAAAAAAGAGAAGATACAACTTACTAATATCAGAAATGAAAAAGAGATCATCACTGCTGATCCCATGGATCAGTATGTTATGAACAACTTTATGCCTACAAATAGTAAAGGAATATTATGAATAACTTTATGCCTACAAATTTTATAACTTAGATGCAATGGACCAATTCCTTAGAAGACACAAACTATCAAAATTCACACAGGAAGAAATAAACCATCTGAATAGGTCTATATCTATTAAAGAAATTGAATCCATAATTAATAACCTTCCAAAACAGAAAACATTAGGCTCCGATGGTTTCACTGGTGAATTCTATCAAACGTTTAAGGAAAAGATGATAGCATTTCTCCACGGCCTTTTCCAGAAAATGGAAACAAAGGGAAACCTTCCTAACTTGTTCTGTAAAGCCTGCATTACCTTAAAACCAAAACCAGATAAAGAATTGTAAGAGAAGAAAACCACAGACTAGTATCTCTCATGAACATCATGTAAAAATCCTCAATAAAATATTAGCATATTGAATACAACAATGTATTAAAGGAGTCACACACCACAACTAAGTGGGATTTGTTCCAGATACACAAATTATAAATGCAGTAATTATGAAGTCAATTGCTGTATTCCATCACATCTACAGGGCTAAGAAAGAAAAATCATATGATTATATCTATAAGTTAAAGAATAAGCATTGATACAGTCCACATCCAATTGTTTTTTAGGAAAAACTCTCAGAAAACTAGGAAAGAGAGAAACTTGCTCACTTTGATAAAGAACACCTACAAAAATCTATAACTAACATTACACTTAATGATGAGAAACTAGATGCTTTTCCCTAAAACTGGGAAAAGGCAAGCATGTCCCCTTTCACCACTCCTATTCAACATTATACTGAAAGCTTTAATTTAATCATAAAAGAAAGAAAAGGTATAGAGATTAGGAAGATAGAAATAAAACTGTTTGTTCACAGACAACATGTTGTCTATGTAGGAAATCCCAGAGAATTAGGATTTCGTGGAACTAATGAGCAATTATAGCAAGGTTGCAGGATATAAGGTTAATAAACAAAAGTCAGTTGCTTTTCTACATACCAGCAAGTGAACAATTGGAATTTGAAATTAAAAACACAATATTAGCCCTAGCCAGTTTGGCTCAGTGAATAGAACATCAGCCTGTGGACTGAGGGTCCTGGGTTCGATTCCGGTCAAGGGCACATGCCCAGGTTGTGGGCTTAATCCCCAGTTGAGGGCAGGCAGGAGGCAGCCGATCAGTGATTCTCTCTCATTATTGATGTTTCTATCTCTCTCTCCCTCTCCCTTCCTCTCTGAAATCAATGAAAATATATTTAAAAACAAAACACAATATTATTTACATGTACATACACAAAGAAATACTTAGGTATAAATCTGACAAAATACACTTACACATATATGGAAAACTACAAAACTCTAATCAAAGAAATTTTTCAAAAACTAGATAAATGGAAATATATTCCATGTTCATGGATTAGAAGACTCAGTATTGTTGAAATGTCAGTTCTTCTGAACTTGATCTGTAGATTCAACATAATTGGTGTTGCTCAGTGTTAGAGTGCACCACAGGGTCACAGATTCAACTCCTCGTCAGAGGCATGTACCTAGGTTGCATGATTGAATGGCCCTGGTTGTGGTGTGTGCATTAGGCAACCAGTTGATCTGTCTCTCTCACATCAATGTTTTTTTTCCTCTCCTTCTTCTCTTTCTCTCCCTCTCCCCATCTTCCCCTGCACTCCCTCTAAAGATCAATGGAGAAAATATCCTCGGATGAGGATTAACAACAATAACAACAATGAAAACCCCAGCAAGTTGTTTAGTGGATAGCAACAAACTTATAGTTTACTAGAGGCCTGGTGCATGAAATTCATGCATGAGAAGGGTACCTAGGCCTGGCCTGCAATCAGGGCCAATCTCCCCTGGCTGCCAGCAGCAAGCCCCACCCCCCGCTGGCAGCCCTCTGTGTGTGGGGTGACCGGCAGGGCGATCGGGGCCCGCTTGCACTGTCTTGGCCTGGCGCCACCCACGTCCGCCGCCACCCACCCTCAGTTTCCCATTCCCCATAAGGTGATCAGAGGTTGGCCTGCAGGCCCGCGATTGGGGCCTGTGGGCTGGGGGCAGCTACTGCGTTGAGCATTTGCCCCCTGGTGCGCATCATAGCAACCGGTCATTTCACCATCTGATCGATTTGCATATTATGCTTTTATTATATAGGATATGGAAAGGCAAAAGACCCAAAACAGCCCATGTAATGCTAACAAAGAACAAATTTGAGGGACCGATGCTACATGACTTCAGACTTACAATAGTGCTACAGTAATAAGTATTCTGTTCCATGGTATTGGTAATAGAATAGAGAGCATAGAAGTAGACATACACAAATATACAGATGCTCCTCGACTTACTGTTGAAAATATTGTTAAGTCGAAAATGTATGTAATATACCTAACCTACCAAACATCATAGTTTAGCCTAACCTATCTTAAACATGCTCAGAACACAATCTCCCCAAAATGCTGGCAACATAGTACATCGTAGAGTACCAGTTATTTACCATTGCAGTCACCTGTCTGACTGGGAGATGCAGCTTGCTGCTGCTGCCCAGCATCCAGAGAGAGCCTCATACATCATACGGCTAGCCTACAGCTGACATCATACTCAGTGGTGAAAAGCTGGAAATTTTTTCCTCTAAAATCAGGAAAAAGATAAGGATGCTCACTCTTACTTATTCATCATAGTACTGAAAGTCCTAGTCAAAGTAATTGGGCAAGAAAAAAAGAAATAAAAGGCACCCAAATCCAAAAAGAAGTAAGGCTGTCAGTAGTTGCAGATGACAAGATATTAAAAAAAACCCTTAAAAGTCCACCATAAAACTGTTAGAAGTATTAAACAGATTTAGTAAAGTTGCAGGATACAAAATCAATACACAAAAATTAGTTGCATTTCTATACACAAATAATGAACTATAAGAAAGAGAAATTAAGAAAATAGCCCATCCTATTTACAATTTGCATCAAAGAGAATAAAATACCTAGGAATAACTTTAACTAAGGAGGCAAAAGACCCAGACACTGAAAACTATGACATCCATGAAAGAAACTGAAGAGGACACAAATAAATGGAAAAATACGCATCTCATGGATTGGAAGAATATTGCTAAAATGTCCATACTGCTGAAAGTGATCTACAGATTGAATGCAATCCCTATAAAAATTTATCATTTGCAATTTTATAGTTTAGACATGGAACAGAACATCTTTCAACTATGTCCTCTGGGTCTAAGGACTATACTGTCTCAGAGGGTTATTGTAAAGCTAAATTAGATAATTAGGTCAACTGTCTGGCATATGGTTTGTGCTCAGTAAATCTTAGTTTCTTTGCTCGTTTCAGTACCACCCAGAAAGAGGATGTGTCTTAATTTTCAAAGAAACGAGATTGAATTGGAGTGGTCACAACAGGTCCCTGGCGGAGAGTCTGTGAGAATTGCCTACATAGCTCAGGCTAAGCAAGAGCTTACTGGATGGAGAGCATGCTAACCAGTCAAAATGAAACACATTGCAAGACCTGGAGATGAAGTTAAACTGCAGTCATCACTGAATCAAATAGTAGAGTGGCCTGGTATGTTGAAAACTTGTTGCTGTGCCCAGTACCCAGAGATGGAAAGCAGGGCCTCCAGCGCTGAGAAATACCACAAATTCCAGATGGCTCAGATCAAGTAGTTCCTCTTAAAGTGATGGAAGAAACATGAGAGAGCGTTGTCGAGTTTATCACTGATCGCTGTGAGGCAGAAACTGTATAGAAGCCCAAGTCTGCTCTGGAGTTCACAAAGAGCAAAGGGTCCGTGATAACTCAGGGTAGGATTGATCGACAGCACCCGAATGTGAGTGAATGAAGAGACTCATGATATTACAACAAGAGCCAGCAGACCTGTAACCATGGGGTCATGGGGTTGGAGGGGAGAGGGAGTCAGAGGAGATAAAATTGTCCTTAAGAAGAAAAGTTTCCATCTTGGAGCTTAAAAGGATCTATGGCAGTATTACCTTTTCTTACATAAAAGCTATTTCAGAAAATAAGTTAAAATAAAAATGCTTAGTAACAGAATAAGCTTACTAAATCTAACAGCTTCTTTCATTTCTGAGTAATGTCATTGCCCCAGAAACAACCCTCTAGTTATTGGAGAAAAGTGTCTTCATAAGGAAGGTGAGAGGGGACAGACCTGCAGAAGCAGTGGGAGGTGAGGTCTGTGCTGAGGCTTCTTATCTGTGTTCATGCCAGCCCTCCCAGCACAGTAATGTTGGCTACCTTTAAGTTGCTGTATTTGCTTGAAAGGAAACTGATTTTTATTATCTATTATTTGCCAGACAGTGTGAATGGTGTCTTACTTACATGGTCTTACTTCACACTCACAATCAGTTTCTTGACCTCCACATCAGTAAACGAGCACATAGAATGAGGGAGAGTGCATAGTAGGGGGCTGATCTGAGTTCAGTCCTCTTTGAAAGGATTATAGGAATTAGACTATTGGTCACAAGATGCCCATCACTGATCTATAGAGTCCTCAGGAATAACTGTTGAAGTCCCTTCTCCATTTCCTCACTATCACCACCACTCCCCCACACTTGTCAATTAACTTTCAAGTCAAGTTAACCAGTTGGGTTTAGTCTAACGAACATTTTGTTGGGTACTTACGTATTGTGTGCTATGCATGGTGCTCTGTGCTATGCACTATGCTCAATTTTCATGGTCTAGGACAGTGGTTCCCAACATGGGGCACACCCTCCACAGGGGGGCAATTTGATTTTTAAGGGGGACAATTCAAGAATGAGTTACAGTGAATTTTTTTCATTTCTTATTGTTCTAGGGGCCTCATATACAATATACTAGAGGCCCAGTGCACGAAATTCGTGCACGGGGGGGGGGGGTTGTCCCTCAGCCCAGCCTGCACCCTCTCCAATCTGAGACCCCTCAAGGGATGTCCGACTGCCCGTTTAGCTCCAATCCCAGTCCTCTCACAATCCAGGACTGCTGGCTCCAAACGGCTCGCCTGCTGCCTGCCTGCCTGATTGCCCTAACCGCTTCTGCCTGCCAGCCTGATCACCCCCTAACCACTCCCCTGCCAGCCTGATCGACACCTAACTGCTCCCCTGCCGGCCCGATTGCCCCTAACTGCCCTCCCCTGCCAGCCTGGTCACCCCTAACTGTCCTCCCTTGCAGGCCTGGTTGCCCCCAACTGCCCTCCCCTGCTGGCCCGGTCACCCCTAACTGCCTTCTGTTGCCAGCCTGGTCGCCCCCAACTGCCCTCTCCTCCTGGCCTGGTCCTCCCCAGCTGCCCTCCCCTGCAGGCCTGGTCACCTCCAACTGCCCTCCCCTGCAGGCCTGGTCACCCCCAACTGCCCTCCCCTGCTGGCCTGGTTGCCCCCAACTGCCCTCCTCTGCAGGCCTGGTCACCCCTAACTGCCCTTCCCTACAGGCCTGGTCCCCTGAACTGCCCTCCCCTGCCGGCCTGGTCCCCCACAACTGCCCTCCCCTGCAGGCCTGGTCGCCCCCAACTGCTCTCCCCTGCAGGCCTGGTCACCCCTAACTGCCCTCTCCTGCAGGCCTGGTCGCCCCCAACTGCCCTCCCTGCAGGCCTGGTCACCCCTAACTGCCCTCCCCTGCTGGCCTGATTGCCCACAACTGCCTTCTCCTGCTGGCCATCTTGTGGCGTCCATCTTTGACCACACGGTGGTGGCCATCTTGTGTGTTGGAGTGATGGTCAATTTGCATATTAGTCTTTTATTAGATAGGATACTAGTAAATACATATTGTGATACATTTATGCATTTCAGTTCTCTATTATATGTTTTGCTTTATTTGCTATTTATTCATATCACTTCATATTTTTTTTAACAATTTCTTAGTGATTTCTTCTTCAGTACTTCAGCTGTACTTTCATTCTTTTATTTTTCTCTTTCATGAATTCCATGTTCTTTGGAAGCTTGTTTAAACCAGGTTAATGGCCTTTTAGGCTCCCTACATGTGACTAGGAGTTTACTTTTTGAATAATAAGAATTATGTGTCATGGGGGGCATTGGGATTTTAGAGATGCTTAGGTGGGGCATGGCCAACAAAATGTTGGGAACCACTCGTCTAGGAGAAAAAGATAAGTAGATGCCCTGGCCAGCATGGCTCTGTGGTTAGAGTGTTGACCTTTGCACTGGAGTGTCGTGGGTTCGATTTCTAGTCAAGGGCACATACCTGGGTTGCAGGTTCATCCCCTGCCTCCTCCCTTCCACTCTCTTTAATAACCAATGGAAAAAATATCCTCACTCCTTGGGTGAGCATAAAGAATTTAATTAATTATTATTTTTTTTAAATATATGTAAATGGATAGTTACTTCTCAGTGTAACGAGTGCCAGGCCATGACTCTGTCCTGGTCATTTTATCCCTAATCCCAGGCCAATGTCTGGCAGATAACAGTAAGACTGTCACTATTAACATGTATTTAGAAGGAAACTGTGTGCCAGGCATCATAGTAAGCACGTTTTTCTCAACATAATCCTCATAACAACTTTATGAAGTACTACTATAATCCCAGTTTTGAAGATGTGGAAATTAAGGTACAGAGTAGTTAAATCACGTGCCCAAAGTCACACAGCCAGTAAGTGATTGAGTCAGGATACAGATTCAAGCAGAGTCACTCTGTTTCCTCTACATATTTGTTGAGTGAGTGAATGAATGAATGAATGAGAGGAAGGAAGGGAAGGAGGTGGGAGAGAAAGAGAGTGTGTGGAGACAAGTGGGCAAGCTGAAGGTGGAAGTCAGCTCTAGGTAAGATGGGATCCACAGGCAGAAAGGGCTGTTTCTACTCAGGAAGGGAAGTAATCATGGAAAGCTTCATAAAGGAAGCGGTGCTTAAACTGAATATTGCAAGATGCACAGGCAATCACAGGGAAGGGCAGGGTGAGCAGAGATAAGACCAACCCTTCTTTTGTATTAAGTCCTTTCCCCTCACCTGGGCAAAGGCATTTTTCCTACAACTGTCCCATCTCGACTACTCATGAGTTTTTCTCTTATTCTAAGCAGCTTATAAACATGCTAAAATATCTCCTTGCTTCTCTCCTCCAGCTAATTGCCCCATTTCTCTGTCTTCCTTTATAGCAAAACTCCAGTTTATATTCCATGTCTCCAATTCTTCCGTTTCTCTTAAATCCAATGAAATAAGCATTTCGTCCCCTCGCCCTCACCCCTCCAGTGAACAGCTCTTTTCAAGGTCGGGAGTAACTTCATGTTGCCAAATCCAGCTGTCAGTCCTGGGCCACACCTGGCCTACCCGTATGTTTGGCACAGCTGGTCCCTCTGTCCTTCTTGAGATACTTCCTTCCCTTGGCAACTGAGACATCAATCACACTCTCTCCTCTTGCAGTGCTACTGTCTCCCAAATGTTGAGCCTTACAATGCACTCTTCCACTGGAAATCACTCAGCGACTCTCCCTGATGACAGAACCAAACTTGAGCCAAGTGTTCAGAGCCTGGCTGCCTGCCGCTGCCACCTCATCTCTCACAGTGCATGTGTGGTGCTACCCTCCACGTGGGCTTTCTCAGCACATCCCCCCAAGATCCCTGGGAACTGAGTGGTTCTCATTTGCAGATGAGGAAGCTGAGAGTCCGATTTTCCATCACTTGCCCAAGGCCACACAGCTTGCCAGTGTCCTCTGAGAACGGGTCTGCTTCCAGATCCTACACTTCTTATTTATAACCCATTGCTTGGCCTGACTCCTTCAACTTGGTGCTTGTGAGTGAAGCAGGGGAGTGAAGTCCGCTTCCTTCTTTCAGATTCCAGTCTGTCCATCTGGATTTCCTCTTGAGAGTGCAGTGGTTTACAGTCTTCACCCCAGGGTCTTGGTAGTCACGTTTGTAGGACAATGGGTGCTCTTATTGTTTGAAATGCTAAAGCTCCCGAAATGAAAGGCCAGCTGCAGAGTATGAGAAGAACAAGGGCTGAATGATTTGATCAGACATCTGTGGGGGCCTCCTGGCATTTGGAGTGTGAGTGCCTTAGAGAAACTAACTATTCTGGCCCCAGGGAGTTGGCGACTGTTAGTCTTGGTGGTTTTGACCGCTAACTGCCCCAGGGGTCCCAGCCTGCTGTATGACTCAGAGTTCCCAACACTCCCCCTATTCTTCTTTTACTGGGATAGTCAGGAGGCCATGTCTAAGGCATTTTAATTTGGTAATAATTTGACCCATCCACTGTACCCAGGGCCCTGTGTTTTTGAAGTTACTGTTGCTTTTTGAATTGGGCGGGAGCAAGAGGGAGTGTTTAGAGCCAACCATCCTTGATGTGTAACTGCCTTGCACTGCCTTGGGAAGAGCCTTTCCTGCTGGGGTCTGGCTCCCTGTGCTCCATCTTGCCGGTGCTCCCTCCTCTCCATTACCTGAGCCCATGGACCCTGGACTGTCTCACAGCCCTTGTTCTTGAAGCACCTTGCCGAAAGTTGATGGTGTAAACCAGAGAGGAAAGAGGTGGCCAAACATGTGTCTCTTATTGTACGTGTATTTATGCAGTGCACTGTGCTAAAGAGGCAACTGCCATTCATCTTTCATATTCTTTGTGAAACTTTCTAGAATTCAGAAAGACCGCAGGTACCCACTGTACAAGGTGGGCAGGCAGGTGGTGGGGGATTGGGAGACAAGGGTATGAGGAACTCATGGTGCCTTGCCGCTCATAGACACACTCTGACCCTCTTCCCATCTCCAGCTGCACTGCCACTTGTGCACTACCCTCGGCTCCGCTTCCCTGTGATGGCACTTACTGTGATCCACGCTGGTGGCAATGCCATGTTAAGAGCTCCTGCACTGGTGTTAGAAACAGGTTCAAATCCAGGATCTGCCACTCACTAGCTGTGTGATTTTGGATAAGTCTCTTCATTTTCCTGAGCTTGTATAGAAATTAATAATTAATAGCACATGGCTATTAAGAGGGAGTAATTAAAAAAATCTGTAATGTTGTCATCACTGTGCCTAGTCCAAAAGCTTCCAGTAAGTTTAGTAATTGAAATGTAGTTTATATTTTGTTTTTGAAATACTGTTGTTTACATAAAAAAAATATTGCTATGTAAATTTTCTTGTTAAGCCTTTGACTTTCTTTTGCCTACCAAATAAAGTCCCTGCCCTGGCTTGTCACTCATCATTTGCTTTTGCATTTCAGGCTTTAAATTTCATTGGTAGGGATGGCTAAAAAATACATGGATTTCTAGAAGAAATTGCACATGGATACAGATGAGTTTGTCTAAATTCACTGAGCAGTTATTCTGTGTACGGTCCTGGGCTAGGCCCTCAGTGGTACATGAGTAAGTCACACATGACACATGATAGGCAGTGCCTCATGGTTTCTGGCTATCTAGTGCAGGTGCCAGCCCCTCCACCCCAACACCACCACCTTATATGACCCCACCCAGTCCCTGCGGAAGGCAGCCCTAAGGGAAATCTGCCACAGGGCCCCAGCACAGTAGAGCAGCTGGGCATCAGAGTGATCAGTTTTGGCAGCAGGTCCAAAGGTGGAGGCGGGGGAGGCTGGAACTGGGAACTGGCAGTCAGCCGGGACTTCCTCAGGTCCCCAGCATGCAGGGCCTCCAGCCCCAGCAGTCACCGAAAGTATCCTGTTTTTCCAATGTAGTTTTCTCTAGACTACTCCAGCCCCACACTGAACACATAAAGGCATTGAACCCAAAGGTATGAGGTGACTTGTCTACAGTCACACAGCAACAAAGCCAGGGCTAAAACACACAAGTCTTCTGAAAAATTTTCGGCCATCTCTGACTTGTGGGTTCCCAAGACTGTCTTGGTTCCAGTCCAAGTACAGTGAGACGCTCAGGTTCATTTTGTTCCTTAATAAAATTATAAGGGTCTTCGTTTGCCCATTTCTGTGTAAGGTACTGGGCTGCAGGGTTCAATCACACTGAGCTCAGGAAATTACAGTGTAAGGAGGGAGACATGCTACCAACAGTTACAGCACAGTACAGTGAGTGCTGATGGGAGTTAGCATGTAGTGTGGGTGGCGGGGGCAGTCTGGAGGTCAGGGAATTACTCCCAGTGAAGTTGACATCTGAGCTTAGTTTTGAAAACCCAGTAGGCATAGCCAAGTAGAGAAGGACAAGGAAGAACACTCTAGGCAGAGAAAATAGAAGAGTACAAGAACTTTCTCAACTAAATGTCTGATGGTAACAGTAAATAGCCCCAGCGTACATGTGATCTGTATTCAGGGCACCCTGAGTGGCTCCCATGGCTGAGAGAATCGAGGCAGATGAGGCTGGCCTGTGGGGTATAGAAGCATGTGGAAAGGGCAGTGCCGCTGACTTGATCAAAGCCTGAGCAGCTCTCTCTTCCGATGTCCAGGCTCTACTTTCCCAGTCTGGGAGCCTGGATGGAGTTCCTGATTTTCTTGGTATCAGAGTTACTGCAGAGAATCTATGCGAACCCAGTGAGTTCTTTTTACTAAGTTCCATGGATGGGCCTTCCTTATTTATCTACCTAGTCCTTTAGGGCTTTTTGACTTGGGGGGTTTTGCCCCCCTGAAGCCTTGGTGTAGAAGAAGGACTTAAGTGCTGATTGTAGGGAAGGAAGCTTTATTCAAGGTTTAACACCTACAGTTCTTCACAAACCAGTAACCCCCTGACTGCTGAGTGCCTGGCAGGCTGTGACTCTCCTTCTCTTCCCACAGGCCTGCGGAGTTAGCCACCAAGTACGCAAACTTCTCAGAGGGAGCTTGCAAGCCTGGCTATGCTTCAGCCTTGATGACTGCCATCTTCCCCCGGTAAGTGCCCCTCTTTCTTCCCACCACCAAGACAGCCTGCCTGGTCCATGGTGTGGGACTCAGAAACCCTGCCCTAATGGCAAGTGATGTGCTCCCGAGAAAACAAGATTCTGTCGGAACTTCCCTTCCGTGTCCTTGAGTCTGTGGGTACCTGGCAAGGACTTCGCTTTTAGTTGGTTCCCCCCCAAATCCCACTCTGTGCCCTTGCTATATCTCATCCCCTGTTCACCTACCAGCACAGCTTGTTCTGTGGGAGAGAGGCAGGAGGTGGAACCTATGTGGTTGCCCTGTGGAAACCAGGCATGCAGAGGCAGCCAGGCAAAGCTATCCAGCACAGGAGAGCCTAGTCATAGTATCAGTGGCCAAACTTTTTTATTTTTTTATTTTTTAAAGTTTGTTGTTTTTTGTTGTTTTTTTTTTACTGAGAGAGAAGACGGGAGAGGGGGAGAGAGAGAAACATCAGTGTGAGAGGGAAACATCAGTCAGCTGCTTCCTGCACGCCCCCTACTGGGCATTGAGCTGGCAACCCGGGCAGGCATGTGCCCTGACCAGGAATTGAACTGGAATGATGCCCAACCAACTGAGCCACACCAGCTAGGGCAATGGTCAAACATTTTTGGAAGCTAGGAGAGGCAGGGCTAAATAAAGCAGGGATCAAAGAGGAGTTTCTGAGGCTGGCTATTTTGACACCATCTCTCCTTGTCCACTTTGCGTTCTGGATTCCTGATTCCCTTGATAACAGGCTTGCTGAACAAAGCTGTGCCAAACGCTGGGAGTTCCTTTTACCAAATGCTGCTGAGGGGCCTTAATTGCTTATCTTGCCTTTTCCTTTCGGGTTTTCTTTTACTGAGGCCTTAGTGTGGAGCAGGGCCTGACGTGCTGAGATTGTCTTGTCTGCAGCCTGGAGTGCAGGGAGACGGTCAGGGTTGTTTCGTTCCTTCAGAAGAGTAGGGGAGTGTCTGACCTGGGGGGGGGGGCAGGAGAAAGGCTGCTCAGAACCCTCTGGGGATAGTGAATAGCTCTTGGATCACCAGAGGAGCCCTGGGGTGGGCTGTGCTCCCTGGGGGAAGGGCTTGCACCCCATCCCTTAGAAGGCTGAGGTTAGGCGCACAGTGTGCTTGCACAGGAGTGCTGAGAAACAGCCTGCCCAAACATAAATCCAGGATATGTGGGTTTTATGCTCCTTTTCTTTTTCTAACTGAGCGATGCAAACTCAGCTACTTGTGTAACAGGGGCTCTTCTGGCTGAAAATCTGGTGTTCAGATAGAGCTCTCTTTGTCCTGGATTTGCCTCTGAATTGATCCCAATGTTTTGCTTCCCCAGCTATTTACTGAGCACCTCGTAAGTATCTGGCACTGTGTTCCATATTCTTACACGTGTTTTCTCAGGCCTACAGGACTCAGTCCTCTGGGCCAGGCACCTGTGGGTTTGCCTTGACCTGTAAATAGTTTCTTTTACTTTTTCTAATTGAAAGTAATGTGAGCATGCGATTTAAAAAAATAAATAACTCAAACAGCCCAAAGGATATATGCTCCCACTCTAGGTCCCTTCCCCAGAGATAGTCAATATGACCATAAATGGGAACGTACTGTATTTAGTGTTCTGTATCTTGCTTTTTACTCCTAATAGTGTATGTTAGAGATTATCCTATTACCAGTGTAAATGGATCATCTTATTTTTAAAATGATTTCATGATATATAATTGTAGGGATGTATCATACTTTTAGTAAAAATAAGGTTTATTAGAGTGTAATTTACAAACAGTGAAAATTGCTTCTTAGTGTAGTTGTGTGAATTTGGTAAATACATGCCTGTTGCATAACAATCAATAGAAATTTCTGTCATCACCCCCCAAAGTTTCCTTGTGCTCCTTTACACTTAACCTCCCCCTGACCCCCCAGTCCCTGACAACCACTAATCAGTTTTTTGTCCCTATAATATTTCCAGAATGTCATATAAATGGGATCATATAGTATGTAGCCTTTTGAGTCTGCCTCTTTCATTTATTAAAATGCATTTGAGACTTACCCATGTGTTGTGTGTATCAGTTGTTCCTTTTTGTTGCTGAATAGTATTCCCTTGTATGGATGTAATAGTCTGTTTATCTATTCAGAAGTCAAAAGACATTTGTGTTAATTCCAGTTTTTAGTTATTAAAATAGAGCCACTATACACATTTGTATACAGGATGTATGCTTCACTTTATATAAGAAACTAGAGGCCTGGTGCACAACATTCGTGCACTGGGGGGCGAGGGTCCCTCAGCCTGGCCTGCACCCTCTCACAGTCTGGGATCCCTCGGGGGTTGTCCGCCTTTCGTGGGGAGCAGGCCTAAGCTGGCAGGCAGACATCCCCTTAGGGGTCCTTAGCGCTGCCGCAGAGGCAGGAGAGGCAGGAGAGGCTGCCGCCACCACCGCTGCGTTCACCAGCCGTGCCCGGCTTCTGGCTGAGCAGTGCTCTTCCTGTGGGACACTCCTGCATTGAGCGTCTGCCCCCTGGTGGTCAGTGTGCATCATAGTGACCGGTTGTTCTGCTGTTCAGTCATTTGCATATTAGGGTTTTATTATATAGGATTGCAAACTTTTAAAAATTAACAACATCGTTTTGCTTTCCTGCCAGCAGTGTATGAGAGTTTCAGGTTTTCTACATCCGTGTCATCAGTGTTTTTAGTTTTAGCTATTCTAGTAGGTTTTTACTTTGTTTATAATGTTTCTATTTTCCTTTGGCTGCTTTTTGAGTATTTCTTATCGCTGATTTTCAGCAATTTGATTATAATGATCTTGTTGTGGTTTTCTTTAGAAACCCTGGCTTATTTTTATTTTTCTACTTCAATCTATGGATTTATACTTCATTTTTAAAATCAAATTTGGGAGTTTTGTCATTTTTTTCTGTTTCACCTCCCTTCTCAGGATTCTAATTACGTGTGTTATACCATTGGTCCCACAGGTGGGGTTTTTGTTCTTTGTTATTTTTATTTGTTTTTCCCCAATCTTATTTCACTCTGTGCTTCATTTTGGATAGTTTATATTGTTATGTTTTCACATCCATTGATGTTTCTTTTGTAGTGTCTAACCAGCTGTTTATTCATGCTGTATTTTTATTTCAGATATTGTGTTTTTTATTTCTAAAGTTCCATTTAGGTCTTTTTCTATCTTCCATTTCATTCCTTATTATGTTGCTGTGTTCTTCTACCTTCTTGAACATATAGAATCTATATATATAAAAGGCTAATATGCAAAGTGTCCCCTCGGGAGCTCAACCGGAAGACCAGGAGTTTGATCACTCACTATGACATGCACTGACATCTAGGGTGCGGCGCGGAACGAAGGAAGGCCCCAGCCAGCAGCTGGCAGCTGGGGAAGAGAGGCCCTGGCCGGCAGCCGGGAGGAAGGCCCTGGCCAGCAGTCGAAAGGCCCTGATTGGCCCTGATTGCCGGCCAGGCCTAGGGACTCTACCCATGCACAAATTGCGTGCATCAGACCTCTAGTATATTTGTAATAGCTGCTAATCCCATCATCTCTGTCATTTCTGGGATAGTTTCTGTTGTTTGATTTTTCTCCTGCTTTTGGCCTACATTTTCCTGATTCTTTTTATGTCTGCCAGGTAATTTTTTATTGGATTCCAGACAATGCAAATTTTACATTGTTCTGTGCTAGATTTTGTTGTATTGCTTTAAATTGTGTGAATTTTCACCTGGCCACAGTGGCTCAGTTGGTTGAGTATCATTCTGTGCACTTAAAAGCTTGTGTTGCCGGTTCAGTTCCCGATCAGGACATATACCTCCATTTCGGGTTCGATCTCCAATTGGGCAGGAGGCAACCAATCTATGTATCTCTCTCACATTGATGTTTCTCTCTCTCTTCCGTCTTTTCTCTGAGCATATCTTCGGGTGAGGATTAATAAATAAATAAATAAATAAATAAATAAATAAATAAATAAATAAAAATAATTTTAAAATCCAAACACTGGAATGTAAGCTCTACAAGGGTAGAGATTTTATTTTTAAAAATTCTGTGAATTTTCTTGGGCATTCAGTCAAGTTACTTGGAACCAGTGTATCCTTTTGCAACTTGTTTTTAACATTGTTAGTACGTGTCAATGGCAAATTTATCTCCATTACTAACGTGGTACCCTTCTGAGGCCTGCCCAGTGCCTCGTGCAGTAGGAGGTATTTCCATTCTGGCTGATTAATTTGCACTCCGGTTTGTGTGAGTACAAACAATACCCAGCCCTAGTGAACACCAGGAACTGCTTCATCTACTGCTTCCTGGTGGTCTGTCTCCAGCCTCAGAGTTTCCACTCGTGTATGCACAGACCGGCACTTGGCCAAAAATCTGAGGGGACCCTCTTGCAGATCTCTAGAGCTTTCTGTGCAGCTCCGTCCTCTGTGGTCGTCTTCTCCACAAGTTCTAGCCTCCTTGGCCTCCCTAAACTTTGATCTCAACTTAGAAAGACTACTGGGCTCTCTTTAGGTTTCCCATCTTAGGTTTCACTGGTCTGAAAACGATTGTTTCATATATTTTGACTTGTTTTCTAGTTGTGTAAGGTAGGAGGGTAATTCCCATCCCTGTTATTCCATCATGGCTGGAAATAGAAGTCCCTCGCTTTTTTTTTTTTTCACATAGCATCCTATCTAATAAAGAGGGAATATGCTAATTAACCATCACTCCATCACAAAGATGGCTGCACCCACAGCTGAGGCCAAGTTCACATAACGAGCCTTAACAAGCAATTAGCAGGGACCTGAGGCTATACACCCTCCCTCGCCCTGTGGGGCTTGACAGGGGACCTCAAGGTGCACCCCCAGTGCTACGTCGGGGGAACTCAGGCTGCACCCCCCACCCAGGGGGGACCTGAGGCTGTTCCCCCCTCCCAGTGCCGGGCTGGGGGACTTGAGGCTGCGTGCACCCCCCTGACCCCCGCCTGGCAGGACTTGATGGGGGACCTCAGGCCATGCCCCCCACCCAGCGGGGCTTGACAGGGGATCTCAGGCCATCTCCCATACCTGGTGGGGCTTGACGGGGGACCTCAAGGCACGCCCCCCGACCCCGGTCTGGGCTGGGGGACCTCAGGCCATGCTCCCCGTCCTGGCACTGGGCCAGGGGACCTGAGGCTACATTTCCTGCCCGGCGGGGCTTGACAAGGGTGGGACTATCCAGGTCTGGATTTATCCCAATGAGGGGTGGGGGCCTGCCAGGTCTGGGTCTCACGCAATTTTGAGGCACATGTGGGTGGGCAGGGACTTGACTCTGGGTCCCATGGTGTGCCCCAGACTCTGACAGGAGGAAGGTTTTCATATACATTTTACTAATTTTCTTTCATCTCTGACACTTCTATTATAGAGAAAGGGCAAATAACAATATTAAATTATTTCCTCTAACTAATCCCATTTTAATGTGCACGAAGTTCGTGCACCAGGTCACTAGTTCCATTATAAAGATGCACTATGCTCTAGTTTATCAGGCACCTGTCCGTGGACATTTAGGCAATTGCCAGTCTTTAAAACTGAAAGATTAATTCAGTGAATAACCTTTTTTGTACAATGTTAGTGAAACTTCTGGATCAAAACTAATTTTGAAAGTTATTGGCAAATTACCTGTTAGAGCAGGTTTTGAATTTATATCCACTTGTAGTAGTTTGTAATGGTGCCTTCCTCTGTGTTTTCTTCCAGTACATTTTTTAGCTTTATTTATATTAGAGTTATTAATCCATCTGGGTTTTATATTGTCTTGTTTTGGTGTTAGGAGTGATCCCTGGTGTTGGTTTGTTTATTTTTTTTTCCTGGTGGTTAGCTAGTGTTTCTTGATATTTTAACCAAAAATTCTAAGTAAATTCAGAATTTTTATTTTTATAGCAACAATATTTTGACTCAAAAGTTCTTCAGGTAACTCTTGATGTGTTAGTTTTGACATGCTCTAATAAAAACAAACCATTAAATCTTTCTCTCTTTTTTTTTTTATTACCACGTGCTATGTTAAGCATACTCTCCATTCCTAAGCCTCATTCCTCCTTGTGCTCACCCACTCACTGACTCCCACACCTGCGCACAGGTAATGGATCAGGCAGTGGTCATGGAAGGGATGCTGATGTGCCGTCTGGTCCAGGCTGAAGAGTCCTGCTTCTCTGGGAAGCCAGCTTGTTCCCTCTCACACATTTGTACTATCTGTTGGGAGATCCTCCTTTCATTCCTTATTCTTGAAACTTGCCTGCCTAGATACATCTTTTGGCAGAAGATCCAAAGGAACTCAAATTTATTGAGTGTCTTCTCTGCTCTAAACATTGGATTGGGGCCTTTTATCTGTTGGTCTCGTGGAATGGAAAAGCCTTCTGTGACCTCCACCCCTTTGCATGTACCCAGTTACTCTTTTCTCAATCTGTATTATCAGTGCTACACACATAGCTGTTATTGTATTTATAATTTGTTGATGTTTCTTCTACCATAGTAGGCTCTGCACTTCTTAGAATAGAGACATTCATGGCTGCCGACACTTAGCAGAGCCTTTAGCACATAGTAGGCACTTATTGTTTGTTTTATGAATGGATATTAATATCTGCCCTCAGGAAAGTCTGAGGGTGTGAGGAATGTTGATAAAACACTGTTCCCATGGAGAGAGCTACTAGAAAAAATAATTATTTTGACACATACCAATGCACAATAGATTGGAAAGACTTGAGATCTGGAGATGGAAAGGTCTCATATCTTAACAGGCTGTGTGATCTTTGGAAAGTCTGAGCATTATTACTTAACTCATTAGTCAAGAGGATGAAATGAGATGATATATCTTGGGGCTATAAATGTTAAATCATTTCAGCATAATTGTTAGACACTTACTAATTGAGTTCTCATCTTCTCAATTACTTTTTTTTATAATCAGGTATGTTTTTCAGAAAGAAATAAAGATTTCAGAATAGGTCATGGTAAACATTTACACTGTAGGTTTAGCTAAAAATAATATAAAACCTTAATCAACATAAAACCTTCATTGACACACCCATTTTCCTGGCAATGCTTTGCTACATATGTTTGAGTGGCTTTTTTTGTGCTTCGGTGAAAGATTGAGTATCATGTCTTTTAGATGGGGCCAGTGGAGCCATTCAGCATTGGGAGCAATGGCAAAAAATGGCAGAAAGCAGAACCCAACTGCAGACCAGGGCTATGCTGCGGAGCAATACCAGCAGCAGCGACCAGGATAGCTAACACCTCGTGATGTATCAGTATTGATGTATCAGGTCCTGTGCTAAGACCTTTTCCTATTTTTTTTTTCTGTTTTAATCCTCCCAACAATCATATGAGATAGGTATTGTTATTAATCCATTTTTAAATAGGGGGAAATAGAGGGGTAGAGAAGTCAAGCAATTTGCCTGAGGTCACACAGATAGGAAATGATGAAGCCAAGTTTTAACCCAAGCACTCTAACTACAGACTCCACATACTTACCTGCTGCATTCTGCTTCCTCTCCCGGCTGCTATCTCATGGGCAGGCTGGCTAGTCGTCAAAGTGCAGAGGTCTACCAGATGCCTGGTGGTGGCAAATGAGGTATCAATGTAGAATTGCTACAGCTCTACAAAGGAAAGCCTCACTTCTCCTAAGACACACTTTGCTCTAGGAAGCCCAGGGTGCATGGTGTTTAACTGTGATTGTGTGTGTCTGTGATTCTCACTGCTGAGGAGTCATTGCATGGTCCAAACCGGATGAATTCCCCAGAGCACAAGGATGGCCTTTGAAACCTTTCTGAGCTCTCTGAGGCAGCACGTCTGGAGTATTGACAGAGTCCCAGCTGCCTGTTTTAGGACCCTCGCGTGAGAAGGTACAGGAGGCCTATTACACTGCCCTGGGGGCTTTGAGAGCTTGTGGGCTCCTGGCCAGGGTAGCTGGGTGTCTGGTATCCCCACATTCCAAAACTCCTCCCTCTCTGCCATTCCAGAGAAGGATCCTGGGACTTTTATCACTGCAACGGGGTGGGCGGGGCGGGGGGAGGCAGAAGGGGGCACAGCTAAGATTGAGAGGCATCCTTGCTAAGCTTGTCCTATACCATAAATTACAGAGGAGAGCAGAGCACTGTTCACTTCTACAGAATCACTGTCCTTCCATACCAGGAGCAAAGTGAGCCCCCACCCTACCCCAGTGTGTGCAGAAGGCTCGCTATAATTGCTTTCTCCATTTCCTCACATCCTGCTAATACTTCAGCTTCATCTCTGTAGTCTAGCTTCCTCTCCCACTCTCCCCTCCCTGCGGTGCTCTAGTCCAGGTCACCAAAAGGACTTCCCGACAAATCCAGTGATAGACCTTCTCCTTTTTATTTTGACGTCTCTGAGCATGTGACAGTAATGATCTCTTCTTCCATTTTGAGCATTTGAAACTCTCCTCATAAATTCTTTGTCCAAACTCCCTTCCAATTCTACTACTTCTCTGATTGTTCCTTCTCAGTCTCTTTTGCAAACAATCTCCTTCTTCTGTGCCCACCCTTAACTGTTGATGTCTGCCAGAGTTCATTATGGCTCCCTTCTCACTCCACTGCTTCAGCTAACACATGTGTGCTGATGACTCCCAAATCTGTTTGAGCCCAAATCTCTCCTGATCTGTAGACTCAAATACCCAATTTCCTGCTGGACAGCTCCACTTGGATGACTCTCCAACATCTCAGAATTAGTATCTCCAACTCATTGAATTTCCAGTACATCAGATTAGTCCAAGCACATTGCCTATTTCAGTGAATGACACCACTATCCACTCACTCTGTCACCTGAGCCAAAAATCTGAGAGTCTTTCTTTCTCCTTCCTTTCTCAAGCAAATATCCAATTAGTCATTGAGTCCTGTCACTTCTACTCTCTAGAATATCTCTTCTCTGAGGTCAGTCCCTTCCCCGTGCTCTGATTCCTCAACCTCTCCTGGATCTTGGACCTGAAGATCCGGAAACCTAGGTCTTCATTCTCTTTACTGACTCCTTCATATCACTATTTAATCATACTCAAGTTTCTCCCATTCCTTACGTTTGCCACATCAATTCTACTCTCCTATAAACCTAGTGATAATAGCTACCATGTCATTCATTCAACATCTTTTTTTTAAAATATGTTTTTATTGATTTTAGAGAAAGAGAGGAAGAGAGAGAGAGAGAGAGAAACATCAATGGGAGAGAACCACCGATCCGCTGCCTCCTGCATGCCCCCTACTGGGGATCAAGCCTGCAAGCTGGGCATCTGCCCTGACCAGGAATTAAACCAGTGACCTCTGGGTGCATGGGATGACACTCAACCAGCTGAGCCACACTGGCTGGGGCTCATTCAACATCCTATATAATAAAAGCCTAATATGCAAATTGTCCCCTTGACCAGGAGTTTGACCAGGAGTTCAACCACTTGCTATGATGTGCGCTAACCACAAGGAGGTGGCGCGGAACATGGCAGGTGTCAGTGATGCAGCGCTGGCAGTGGGCAACAGTGGAGGCACTGCTGGCCCCGATGAGAGCGGGATCGTGGCAGGATGGTGGAGCAGGTGAGCGGGTGGCACCAGGCCAATGTGGGTGCAAGCAGGGCCTGATGACTCAGGTGGAGGGGGGTGCACAGGGATCCAGGGGCCCAGGTGCTGCCCAGAGGTCAGCTGGGACCTGCCCTTCCACGCCAGACGCTCGCACTTCAATCGCTGGCCAGGCCTAGGGACCGCACCCATGCATGAGTGTCATGCACCAGGCCTCTAGTATCTTTATTGAGCACCTACTATGTGCCAGACAGTTTTTTAGGGCTAGATGCCCAAACATTGTTTAAGATACATTGTATACAAAGAGCCTCCCTTTCATTGGGAAACAAAGATAGCCTATGTGTATAAAATGTCACAGTTTTATAGAGCACTGACTGTGTGCCAATCACTGTGCTAAACACCATAACTTCATTATCTCCTTTAGTCTTTTCAACAGCCTTGTGGAGTAAGTGTTGTGCCCCACTTTACAGAGGAAAGCTATAACTTACCCAAGGTCACAGTAGCACAGAACCAGGACTCAAACCCACCAGTCCTACTTGATGTCCTGCGTCAGGCTCTGAACCATGAGCCTATAGGGGAATGCAGATCCCTTTTACGCGGAGAATATTTTAAATATTTTCAGTAGATACCCCCTAAAGTGAAATCCGTGGGTGCTGGGCCTTTCCAGGAAGAGCAGAGAGCTCTTCTCTGCAGAGTGTTCAGGGTTGACAGCCCTGTGTGGGCTGGACAGACTAAGTGCCTGTGCTTGGCCTGGACTTCAACTTGAAACAGGAGGAATGGCCATCTGTGTCCTCTTGCTTTCTCAGCCATCCATTTTTTTCATGTGTTCCTCAGTGTTAGTTGTTCTGACCTCTTCCAGGAACTGATCCATGTTCTGTGTTTAAATTGATTTCACTTGTTGTGTGAGCCTCCCTCTTCTGCCTCCCCCGCCATTCAAGGAATGCAGCCCCAGAGTACCTGACAGTTTTATACCTCACCATCTTCCTCTTTTCTCTGTGCTCCAACCCTCCTAGGTGGGTCTGCCGTGGATGGCCAGATGTTGTGTTTTCTTGGAACAAATCTCCTTCCCTAGATGACTAGGGACCCACACTTCTTTGCACAGGTAGATACTGCAGACCCACCTGTTGCTTTTTTCCTGGTTATAAATTCACCTGCTAATGGCAAAGTGTGAGGCCTCAGTGTGCTAACTGCCCCTGATGGTATATCTGTTCTCCTGCCCCAGTTCGGGACCTGAGGAGCTATGTCTAGTCCTTTCTCTAATTTTCCTGAAGGTGAGCGCTAGGCATACCTTGAGAAAATTCCCTTGCAGGGCATCTGTCAGTTGGGAGCCTGTTGTGTGCAATGAAATCAAAAGTGATGTGAGCTGGTCTGATTTTTGAGAAATTGATAATAAAGTTTTAGAAGTGTCTATAGCAATTAGAGAAAGTAAATGTATGTCATTTGACCCTAATAATTTAAAAATAGAATTTTATAGTTTTACTTTTTCTAGTGATTCATTTTTTTATACTTTTATGAAAGTATCACTCTGTGGCAGAGTTGAAATTTTAAAAAGCCAAACAAACTGGTCCTTCTTCACAGATTGTGTGATAAGCATTGGACTGTAGTGATAAGAGCACAGGCTTTGGGTTGGCTTAACCTTTCCCAACCTCCCTTTCCTCATCTGTACTTGGGGTTAGGGAGGCAGCGCATGGACACAAAACACAGATCCAGGCATCTGGGCTCTAGAAGCGGTGAGGACAGAGGAGGCCCTTAACGGGAAGGGGTGGTAAGAGATTGATCAGGGAAACTCCCTGGTGCAGGTGATGTCTGAGCTATGCCCGGAAGGATGGGACTTCAGTAGCAAGGTCAGACACTTGGCAAGCGGGGGGGAGGTCGGGGGGACCAAAACGGGGGGGGGGGGGCAGTTTCTTCCCTTGCAGACACAGCTCCAGGCACTATGGGAAGTAGGAACTGCAGATGTGCTTAGAGCTGAATGTAGTCTCTGATGGAAGCAGGCAGGCAGGCTGCATTCCTGTGGTATTTGAAGATTGATCTTGTCAGATTAGCAGCTTTGCTTTTCTTGGTTCAGGTACAAGATCCCCACGTGGGGAGTTCTGCTGCTGGGGAAGAGTGTGAGCTGAGGAAAGCAGGGAACGTGATCCTGGCCCTTCTCCCAGTCTGTGCGAGGCTCCAGGCCAGGAACCGCCCTGCACCGGCTCCTCAGTGAGGGAGCGCCCAAGTCTGAGCTGCACTCACACAGTTCCAGAGTGAGGCAGGAGCACTGCAGAAAGGAGGATGGGGACTTGGTCCTGCTCTCTCTACGCCAGGGGTCCTCAAACTTTTTAAACAGGGGGGGCCAGTTCACTGTCCCTCAGACGGTTGGAGGGCCGGACTATAGTTTTTAAAAAAAACTATGAACAAATTCCTATGCGCACTGCGGGCCCGGGACGAGTCGGCTGCTAAGCAGGACAGGCAGCGGCACCCGGCGGGCCGGATAAATGTCCTCGGTGGGCCATAGTTTCAGGATGCCTGCTACGCTGTCTGCACAGGGGCTGGGTAGGGGGCCACAGCTGCATAGCGGGTGCCTCCCCACATAAACAGCCAGAGCTGCAGGAGAGAAGCAGGGCTGCAGCCTCACCTCTCCCAGATGCAGGCAGGACACCAGTCCTTGCCCGCCTCCTGCCATCTGAGCTTTCTACTCCCTGCTCCCATTCCATTCATGGAATCATGAATTACTCGTAGGCAAATGAAGGAGCCAGAGGGAAGCCACTGCCCCACCCAGGAAACCTGAGTTCGGTGAATCTCTCAGGAGAGAGGTCTGGCTGGAGGGAAAAAATTGGAGATAATCCTTGTGGAAACCTCAGAGGATAGATGAGATTGTCCAGGGTGATGTGGAGAGTAATGGGCAACGTGGCCGCTGCTCTTGGGAGACCCTGATGGGGAAATGCAAGCCTGACCGCTGGCAGCATGACAAAGGCAGGCCTGTTGGCAGCTGGCCCGTGACATCTCTGCCTCTTGTGTTGGGATCGACCCATTCTCCCTTCCCGTGTTCTGTGGGCTTAGCTGGGGAAGTTTTCCGTACAACTTGAGAACAGAGTTTGAAAACAGATGGTTGGCCGAAACAAAAGGACATCTTGCACTCTTGCTCAGCCCCTGAAGAAAGAGTGTCTAGGCTAGAGGCCAGCTGTAGAGCTTGCTCCAAGAAGCATACCCCCAGTGGAGCAAGACCCCCCAAATGGGCCAAGGCATGTGCATGGGGCTCAGGCTCAGAAACAGCTCTGTGGGGCCTGATTAGAGATGGTTCTGTGACTGCTGTCCCCACTGGCCTTGCTCCCACATGTCCATGGGTGGCTGTGATCAGCGAGGTTCCAGCCAGATAAAGGGCTGTCTCCACCTCATTCCCCATCCCCTCCATCCACCCCCCTGCACACCCTCAGGACAAACAAGGGGGATTAAGGGCGGGACTTTGTTCAGCTCTGTGTTTGTCCTTAGAACCTTTTGTGCCCTCTCTGAAACCACTGCCCACACACCTGTGTCTTTGTCTTTCTGCTCAGAGGTTGTTGCATGCACAGGTGCCCCTGACATCCAGGTCCCTTCTCCATGACGGGCCTGTCTCCCCTCCTCCCCTACACCTGAGGGAGGATGCAGTGAGAATGAGCACGGCTTTGATTCGTTTCTCCTGGCGGAAAGGATCCTTCCTCAGAGGCAGTGACCTTGTGAACATATGGTGTAGCCAGCTCTGCTGTAGCCTAGTATTCCCGAGTAGGATGAAGAGCCCTGCAAGCGGCAGCAGGGCAGTGCACAGCAGACCATGCCCCGGTGCTGGCGGCTGCGGGAAAGACTGCTCATCCCAGGGACTTGGCCCTTGACCAGCCCTGTCTCCAGCGGGCTCGGCAAAGACGCTGACCCTCATGGAGATGCTTTCCTTTGCTGCCACTCAAATTATTAGGAGGAAGCTAAGAGTTCAGGGGCTGCAGTCTGGCCAGGGAGAGCTGCATATAGGGTGCAGGTTCAAGAGTGAGCCTGGCTCCATCCACCTCTGTCCGGTACTCACTCAGGAGCTCCCTGGAGGAGTGTTTGCTGAAGGGAGAAAGGCAGGACTGGCTGGATCCCCAGGGCTGACCTGGGTGAACAGCAGGTCTTGTCACTATCCAGCCTTGAGCCCTTTTCAGGAAGGACTTGGGAGTTGGATGCAGAGAGAGTAGGATAGGAACCCAGGTTACAAGGCTCCAGCCATTGTGTTCCCTCCAGCAGGAGGCTGTTCATTTTCTTTCAAAAAAAAAAAAAATATATATATATATAATATATGTATATTATATATATATAATATATATATATATATATATATATATTATATATATATAATATATATATATGGTTCTATTGATTTGAGAGAGAGAGAAACATCAGTGATGAGAGAGAATCATCAATCAGCTGCCTCCAGTACACCACACACTGGGGATTGAGCCTGCAACCAGGCATGTGCCCTGACCAGGAATCAAACTGTAACCTCCTGGTTCATCGGTCAGTGCTCGACCACTGAGCTACACCGGCTGGGCAAGGCTGTTCATTTTCTTTGCAGGCCATGGCTGGGCTAATTACTGGCTATCTTTCAGCCCTTTCCTGAGGCTGGCGTGGATTTCAGGAAGTGGAGTGCTTTGTAGCTGGGGCAGAAGTGGTCCAACCCACTCATAGTCATTGCTTGGTGCTGGGGTGAAGTTGGTCAGGGAGGGTGGAGAGGGGCTTCTCTGCCTCCTGACTTCACCACTGGGTCAGGGATCCTTGAGGTCGAGGCCTGGCCAGTGCGCACGCCAGGTTCACAGCACCTCTTCATGCCATCTTCGCAAAGACTGAGTGGGGCTGGGACTCGCCTTCCTCAGTCTGGGCAGATGAAAGAGCTGGGTTTTGGAGCCGGGCGAACCTGGGTTTGAATCCCAGCTTTGCCACTTAGCTAGCCGAGTGACCTTGGACAGGTTCCTTAGTCGTGCCCAGCTTCAGCTTCCCTACCTGCAGGGTGAGAGTGACAGTCCCTGCTTCATGGCAGTTATGGGGGCTCCACCAGCTGACGTCCCTGCGGCCTGGGGCCTGGTGCTGACCTACAGTGATGCTAGGCAGTGGCGGTGCTTGTTGCCGCCGTTCTGTCTCCTCACACCCTGGCGGCCTCAGCTCTTATCGAGACCTTCTGGTATGTGTGTGTCTTGACGGGAGCTGTCGGGACTTGTATAGACGGTGCTTACAAACCCTGGTGATTGGCGTTTGTTGATACAGGAATGCCTCCTCGTATCGGGAAGTGTGACTTTTGGAAAATCCAGCCACATGGGATGCAACTGATATCTTGTAATTTAGTAAAAAAGGCTTCTGACCACCCAACAGAGCCGCAGAGAACTGATGGCCCCCAGTGCCCTAACCGCTGGGTGGCCTTGCCCTGCAACCCATAGTCTTTTGCACCCTTGTGCTGTGCACATGCTGCTTCCCAACCTGGAACGCTCATCTCCCAGTTCCCTGCCCGTGGACCCACTGCCTTTACTTTTTTTTTTTTTTTTAATATATTTTATTGATTTTTTACAGAGAGGAAGAAAGAGGGATAGAGAGTTAGAAACATCGATGAGAGAGAAACATTGATCAGCTGCCTCTTGCACATCTCCTACTGGGGATGTGCCCGCAACCAAGTTACGTGCCCTTGACCGGAATCGAACCTGGGACCTTTCAGTCCGCAGGCCGACGCTCTATCCACTGAGCCAAACCGGTTTTGGCCCACTGCCTTTACTTTAACAGCAGCTCACATGTCACCTGGCACAGAGCAGGGCGATCTCTGATCAAAGAGCTGCTTGTGGCAGGCTCTCCCTCAGAAGAGGCCTGGACGGGGCATGCACTCGACTTTGGGGGCACCGTGTGCATGAGCTACCTGGAGTGTCCCTCTTCACAGTCTCCACATTTCAACTCCAACTCAGATGTCCCTCCTTGGTGAAGCTTTTCCCCGGGTCCACAGCTCTTTGTGCATCTCTATCAGTAACACTTCACACGTTGCATCGTGGCTCCCTCTTGAGTCCTCCACTAATCCTTGTCTAATTTTCACCTTTAATTTACCCCGTGTCACTTACTGAGAATGAATTGGGACAGCTCTCATTTCCCTTGCCTTTGTCTGTCCTGCCAGCAGGTTGTTACAGCAGCTTTGGCTTGGAGAGGGAAATAAAAGTGGGGCATCCGCTGACCTCGTGCTACCTCCAGGCCCACCCTGCTGCTCGGCCCAACTCGCTGGGCTTCCTTCCCAGCAGCCACACCACCAGCATCAACAGTGGGAAGAGTCTGAGGATTCTAAGAAGATAGTAAATTCTAATGAATTTTCCTGTAGGAGTGTTTAGTTTGATGGGCTCCTTCAGTTAGCTCAGATAATTAGGAATTGCATTTCTGTTCACTTTTTTAATGCATTTTTATTAAATGCCTGTGTTGGACACTGGGGTAATGGTTTTGAAAAATGTAGGCACAGTGCCAGATCACCATCTGGGGGGGGGGGGGTGTAAATTCATTTTGTCCCTCTTGGTCCTAGTGACATTCAGACCAAGTGGAAAAGGGAGAGACCTGACTGAGGGTCCCCAACCCGGGCCCTGGGGTGGCAATAACACGCTCCGTGGCCGAGTAAGCGTCTCACAGTAGCTCTGTGGGCTGTGGCGGGACTGAGAGGGTGACAGCCTTGGAGCCCCAGAAAAACTGAGTAGCTTTCATGGAACAGAGTTATGGAGAGACAGAAAGGACATCTGAAAAGACTCTGAGCAAGACTTCTTGGCATGTTCCCCCAAGTCAAGCCCAAACAAAAGGCTGTTGATGGCATGTCTTCCGCATAGTCACGAAAAGCTTCAGACGAAGGGTGAACAGTTTCTGCTTCTGCAGTTCAGAGGCCATAAAGAATGAAGAATGGCTTGGGGAAATCGTGGCTTCGTCATTAAGCCAGCATCCGCTCCAGAAGTGAGCATGTCTGCACAGCCTGTGATCTTAATCCCTGTGTCCCTGTAGAGGCGCCCACGTGGCAGAGAGTGCCCGCGGGCATGGGACAGAGCTCCCACATCCTCCACCTCTGTGGGGGCCAGAACCAGGCCTCGCAGAGCCCCGTTCAGACCTTGCCCGGGGTGACTGCTTGCCCCACTCTTGACCCCAAGGGACCCAAGTTATATTCTGCCCCTCCCCCTCCCCCTAAACACCCTCACTCTGCCAAGCCTTTTACAGAGCTTTTGGGGGACTGTGATAAGTAACGGTTGCTGCCCACCCCCCACCCCCACCCCCGACCCCAGGGGCTGAGAGGATGAGAAAGACAAGCAGAACTTGTGATGACTGCAGTAACAGAGCAAGCCAGGAAGTTATGCACACCAGCTTAGGGGCCCTGACCAAACGGAGGGCAGGAAAGGCTTCCTAGAGGAGATGCCACCTGTGCTGGCTGTCGGGGGACAGTTAGAAACTGCCAAGCAGAGAACCTAGGATAGGCAGTCACACTGAGGGAAGGAGACACACTGGCAAGTCGTTTGGGCTGTCCAGAGTAGAGGGCTGGGATGGGAAGAGGCCATGAAGGCCATGCCGAGGATTTTGCTATTTTATTTTATTTTCAGTTACAGTTGATATTCAGTATTGTTTTATATTAGCTTCAGGTGTTTAACACAGTGATTAGACATTTATATAATTTAGGAAGTGATTCCCTCATAAGATTTTACCCACCCATCTGGCGCTATACATAGTTACTACTAAGGTCAAAGCTTTAGAAATTTTAGAAAGGTCATTACCTGAAGTGGAGGAGAGAGGATTAGAGGAGGTGACGCTGGGGAGGGGGATGCTGGGAGGCAGTGATAAGGCAAGAGGGGCCTGGAGAGATGTTAGGGAAGGAGAAATGACATTCGGTGGCTGGTGTAGGGATGAGTGAGAGGGAGGGCTAAAAACAGATCCCCAGATTCTGTCTCGCACAGTTGGGTAGATGGCTGCACCACTTCCTAACCTAGAGAACAAGGGGCCAGCAAGTTTGGGGGCAGCTGTTGAGTTCATTTGGGGAAATGCTGACCTTGAAGTTCCTGTGGAGCCTCCCGTAGAGAGGTGAGCACCAATGTCCTTTTAATTTTGTTTGCAATTTCTTTCTGTTATAAACAACATTGCTTTGAATAATATTCATGTAAATAAGTCATTATGAAGTTCCCTGACAATTTCCTCATGTTGCTGGCATAGTGAAAGAAATGTTTTCTTGATATTGCCCTGGCTTGTTGTATTTATCCCTCTTTATCACCAGACATCTCAACTTGAAATGTATTTGCCTAAACTTCCTTTCCACTCCTTCCCCTATCATTTATCTTACAAGCATTTCCATATAGTGGGTACCATGCTAGGTACTAAGGATGCAGAGTAATACATCATTTCACCCTAGAACTTCAGTCTGGAAGGGGTGTCAGACACAAAAACAAAATTGTCACACGCAGTGTTGATGTTATGGTAGCTGAAAGTACAGGATGCTGTGAGTACACAGAAAGGAGGCACCAAATTAAACTGAGGGAGTCAGAAAGCTTTTGTTTTTCTAAGGAGGATTTTCTAAGGAGGATTCCTCTTCTCTCATTATTGACAGTACCTCTTGATCTTCATTGAAATTATTTGCTTCTAGCATTTAAAAGCCAGAGATGATCCTCTCATTGGTTCATTGATAAGTATGCCTCACCATCATTCAGTTGAAAACTTTTTTTTTCTGTTTTGGTTTTGTATTTAGCCAGGGTAGGTGCTACAAGTGTCCATGGATGGGATAGAGTATGTCAGTAGTTACTCAATATTTGTGGTCTGTGGACCTGAAATGTTCATGGGCCCCTCAAGGCCATACCCAACCAGAGCCAAAGAACTATGCCTTTTCCTGGTCTCCTGACCTCTTCTGGAATCACTCACTGTCTGCCCCACACCCCTGTATTCTCTCAGCACTGCCTGTTCTCCAAGACATCCAGGTAAGGACATTGTCATGGTCCCCTTCAGCAGCCTGGACAAAATGCCGAAGTTCCTTTCCCTCCTGACTGTAAGCCAGCAGCGCTGGGAGTGTATGTAACAGAGAACACCTTGAGAAGCCATCTTTTTTGGGCGAAGTGGTTAGAGAAGGATTTTTGAAGGAAATGGTATTTTATCAAAGTTTTAAAGATTTCATAGGAATTAGGCAGTTGAAAAATTATAGGGGTGTTCTAGACAGAGGGAATGTATAAACTAAGAGCATGAGAGCCACAGGATACTCAGAGAACTGCAAGGGTTTCGGCATATTTGGGGCACAGTGTCATGTCCTAGAATGCTGGGAGACAAGGCTGGAGAAGTCATCCAGGGCCTGGGACCCTTTTACAAGTCGCTCTAAAAGGATTTTTATTATAATCTGAAGAAAATGGGAAATTATTGACATGTTTTAGACAAGAGTCAAGAGAGTAAGGTGATCAGATTTGCTCTTTGGAGAGACTGCTAACCTAATAATGGAAGATGAATTGGAGGAGGAACTTGGAAACGTGAAGGCCAGTTAGGAGACTGTTACAGTAACTGCTGAAGGCAGTCCCTTAGGGATGAAGAACAGAGACTTGGTAACACACAGGAAATACAATCAAAGTGTCCCTTCTCTCTTCCCAGAACATCTTGTGTGGCATTTCTCCCTCCACCACCACATCTACCCCTCCGGGACAGGAGCCTGTCATTCCTCTTTGTGGTCAAACCTCACACCTATTTTGCCTACTGAATTGATTTGATAATTAACTGGGTGAGGAAGGCTGGGCAGAGGGAAGCATCTGGAATGACTCCCAGGTTTCTGGCTTTAAAGATAGAAAAAAATAGGGATGCCATTCATTGAGATTGGGAACCCAAAAAAAAAGAGCAATTGTTTCTGACTTTGTGAGAAAAGAGGAAAGGGCAGAGATTGTGAATTTGGTTGTGGACGTAATGATTTGAGATGCCTATGGAACACGGAAGGAGAGAGATGGAGTGATCACATGCTTGTGTGAGCCTCGAGTCCAGGAAAAAAGATCAGAGCTAGAGGCAGGCAGTGGGAGCCTCCTGTCAGCATGTAGAGGAAGCTTTGGCGGTGGGTGAGGCAGTATAGGGTAGGTGTGTAGACTGGGTCCCAAACTGGCAGCTTATAAGCTAAATCCTTTTTAGGGATTGAGTCCATTATAGCTTGTCATAAGCCTCCACTTCTTGTTGTCTTACATCTGGTCCAACTAATATATTTATAGTATCTTCTTGGCTCTTTTAGGCATTTGAGGTTATACATTTTAGAGGGAGAAGAAGAAAGCAGGAGGACATAACTCTGGGGAATACCAACTCAAAAGGGATTCATAGGAGAAAAAACTAATGGAGGAGAGTAGGAAAGAATGGCCAAAGAGATTGGAGGAAATCATGAGAACAGTATTTTGTTCTCTTCAAAGTTATGGGAGGCAATGTAGGCAATATGTAATAAAGTATAAAATGTGGATTCCATTTGATGCAACAATTCCACTTCTAAATATTTCACATAAGGAAATAATCATATCTGTGCACGCAAGTAATTGTAATATGATGCTTGTTGCAGCATGTTTATAATAGCAAAAAATTGGAAACAACACCATGTCTCCTAGTTGAGAATGATTAAGTAAATGTTGCATGTCCATATGATGAAATAATATGTAGTCATTAAAAATTATGATGTCAGACTACATTTACTGACATGTCTCCACAATTTTTTTATTAATTTTTCAAGAGCAAGTTATGGAACAGGACATAATTCCACTTATGTGAAATGTCTAGTTATAGAAGGAAATGTCTGGAAGCCTTCACACACAAATTTCCCAATAGCTAAATCTAGTAGAACTTGCTCTGGGGGTCTGTGTCTTTGACCTTTCTGTGGCTTATGACATTGTTAAACTTTCTTGGCTTCTGCTCCTTGTCGTCTTTCCCTGACCTTTGTCCCATAGGCTGGCAATCAGGACTGAAAAATGGCAGACTTGGTCCTGGGAGAATCCTTCAAAACTGGCAGCTTGTTTGAATCCTAGGCACACCCAAAACAGGGCAGTTACTGGGCAGTTCTCTGGAAAGGAGCGATTATGGACAGTATTTCCCTGGTCCTTAGTTCCTTTGAGTCTACATAACTCTTCAGAAATGAAACCCTTCCCAGGGTCTCTGGGTACAGGTTTCCTCTCTTTACCCACCTCTCACACCCTCTGGCAAAATTGCCCTGCTATCCCCTCTCTCCCATGCCTTCTGTTCAATCAAAGGGTTATTTTTATCAGTGTTGTGTATGCCATGCTTGAATCCTGGCAAAACACCAGAACTTTGGAATAGACACCCGAGATAGAAATAGTCTCCCACAACCCCTCTCTTTTTAAAGTGTTTCCTTTTAAAGAGAGAAAACAAGTTGTCTAAACTGTAGGCAGCCCTACCAGTAAAGTCCCCAGACACTAGCACTGAGAGACTGCACCTGCTGCCACTTTGGGACTTGCTTCAGCCCAGGGGGAGACGGTTCCTGCCACTTTCCTGGGCTTGGTGGGCCTGGAATCCATGTGTCTCAGAATCACAGAATACCTGGTGCATCCCCCATGCCCAACAGCCAGAGGCTCTTAACTTCCAGGAGCAGCCCATCCACTCCAAGATACTCGGTAACTGGAGAGTTTGAACCAAGAAACACCAAAATCTGCCTTTCTATGACTTCCACCTGTGGGCCTAGTTCCACTTGTCTGAGAGACAGAGCAAGTCTAGTCACTCTCTCTATCAGATTTCAGAGATTGGAAGTTGGTGATCATGTGCCTTCAAGTCCTCCCTAGCCAGACATCTCTGCTCTTGAAGGCCCTCCCTATCATGCTGGTTCTCTTCTGTGGTTCTCCACTTTATTACTGTTCCTTTAGGAGGCGCCCAGAGTGGAGTTCATGCTTGCTCAGAGGTGGCCTGCCATGCAGAAAGCATCAGGATAAGCTGTCCTCCCATTTTTAATGCTCCTCATAGTGACACTACTTTAGTGGTCATGTCACATTGACTGTAAGCCTATTCTTGTCGTGCTGTTGTCTAGTCCCCATCTCCTTCCCACTCAAGACTGTGATAGAATTTATGGGCCCAAATCAGGCCTGCCCATGTAGCTGCCTATTCAGAGCTCTTTGGATCATCCTTGGATTTCCAACATAAGCTGTTTCTTTCCTCTCTGTTGATTTGATGATTAAGCCATTCTATCTTTATCCAAACAGTATACATAAAACAGAGACCAAGACAAGCCTAGAACTGACCTGGTAGGTGTGAGCAAAACTGTTCACCAGCTACCAAACTTGCAAACCATCCTGCGATTAGCCCACATTGCTATTCCTCTCTCATACCGTCAAGACATTTTCTACATGCTCTTCAACAGTCCCCAGTAGTATCTGAGAGCTTCATGCACAGTTTCCTCCTTAAAGTAAGCACCACAGACTTTGAAATCAGAAATCTCATGTTTCAGACCTGGTTTGTCCCCTTCTCACCTAGGACAAATCACTTCAACTCTTTGAATCTCAGTTTCTGCATCTGTAAATTAGGGGAAATACCCGTCATGCTTATTTCAAATGGTTTTTTTGAAGATGAAAGGATTACAGTATAATGAGAAACAGTAGGTAAGAGTAAGCTGATGATAATTCATAAAAATTTGTTGAAAACCAGAGTGCTTACAAATGCCTGGGGGAGGGGGAGTCAGCACTCAGGGACCTGGGACAGAGCAGAATAGGGCTTCCCGGGAGGGTCTTAAAGCAGGTGAGAACAGTCGGCCTTTGCTAGTCAGTCTGCTGTGAGGATACATGCTGAGAGGGCTGTCAGGAGGCAAGGCAGATGGGACCTCAGAGTTTGGACCTAGAGATGGAGATGTCCTTGGTGAGAGCTGTGTCTCTGCAGTGGTGGGGGTGGAAGCCAGCTGACCTCAAGCTGAATCACGAGGTGAGGATCTGTGGTCGGTGCGTGTGGACTGTTCCCAGGGAGCGTGCCTGTGAAGGGAGAAGAAAGACAGGCTGGAAGCTCGGCGAGTGTGGCCCTGAGGGTAAAGTGGATGTCTGGACGGCCAGTGGGAGGGATCCTGTACACAGCCAGGAAAAATGGAGCTACAGAGAAGAACGCTGGCATAAATGATGTAACAGGTCCTTAGAACAGGGAGGGCAGGAGTTGGCCTTTGATCTCCAGAAGGACACTTCTTCCATTTGACAGCAGGGTGCTGAGAGAGAAGCTTGAGAAGGGTGGCCGTGTTTGTAAGACCACTGTGGGGAGTGGAAGAGACTGCTTACCAGGGCAGCCAAAGACTATCAGGCAGCAGAGCAGGCCATGTGGGAGACATGACTCTGCAGTGGCTCCAGCTCATGTACGGATGTGAGTTTTCTCCAGCAGGCTTAGTCCTCCAGGTAGGGACAAGGATTCTGAAAGAAGTAACTCCAGACCAGAAATTCCACCCCAGATTAACGGTGCTTCCTAGAGGATTCATCTGTAGGAAACCACTTCTGTTCCTAAAGTGAGGAGAAAGGTGCTGGGAGTTGGGGTAGAGACAGGACTCAGGCCACTCCAGGGGGAGCAGCCATGGCCAGACCCATTGCTGCCAGACGAACAGCTGGCCAAGGATGGTTAGTTTTCAGGAGCCTCCCAGCATGTGGAGACAGCAGTAGTCTGGTGGGTAGACCACTCTGGCTTCCCTGTGATGAGGTGGCCAAGTCCTTGTCAGGTTGTACGCTGAACGTGGAGGGGCCCAGAAGAACCCTGGAGAGGGGCTAGGGAAGCAGTCAGGCTGTGTTGCGGTATAGCCCGTGAGACTAAGACAACACGTGCCCATGGGTGAGGGCTGCTGGAGCTGTGTCGGTGGAGTATATGCAAGAGGCTGGGGTAGGAGGCACAACAGTCCCTGGGTCCTTGATACAAAGATCTGGTCTGAGGACAGTGCTTCTGAATGCCTCACGTCATTCTGGAGCCTTCAGCTTCCTGAGTTAAGGCAAGGTGGCTCACCTCTAACCAGAGGAATCAACGTCTGAGAGCAGGGCCCAGCCTGGCCCAGGGCTGAGGGAGTCCTGGGGTGCTGTTGGAAGTTATTGGTAAGTCAGGTACTACCATCAACCCTACCTCTGACCTGGCACTCCCTTTGGGAGAAGGAGGGCATGGCTGATACCAAAACTGGGAGGGGGGGAGGAAGTAAGGAATGGACAGTTATTGAGCAACATGGTACGCCACGAACTTTGCATGCTTATCTCATTTCATCTGTGAGGTAGCGGTATTATTAGCCCTGTTTTTTATTCATTCATTAAACAAATATTTATTGAGTGCTTGCTAGGTGCCAGGTGCTGCTCTGTGTGCTGGAAATACAGCTGTGAGCAAAACAGACAAACATCACTGCCTTTGTGGAGCTCATAATTGAGAAGCCAGCCAAACCCAGATATATAAATAAAATAGGTAGTATATGAGACTGTAGGGAGTGCTAGAGAAAAATAAAGCAGGAATGGGGAATAGAAAGTTGGGGAGGGTAACTGGGAAAGGTGACATTTAAGTAAAAACCTGAAGGAAGTTAGGGAGGGAGCATGCTGATATGGAGGGGGGCAGGAGGGGAAGAGCCTTCCAGGCAGAAGAAACAGCCAATGCAAAAGCTCTGAGGTAGGATCCACAAACAGAAAAGACACCTATGTTGCTGCAAAATAGTAAGAAATGAAATCAGAAAGTTAAGAGAAGTCTAAAGCACAAGGACATTGTAGGTCATTATAAGGATGGAAGATTTTGAGCAGAGGAGTAACAGGTGTTCAAGGATCACTCTGGCTGCTTTGATGAGAATAGATAGACTGTTGTGAGACAGGGAGTCCAATAGGAGGCTTTTGTAATAATCTATGAGAGAGATGACAGTGACTTGGACCACAGTGGAAGTAGTAGAGGTGGTGAGATGTTGTCATGTCCAGGATATATTCTGAAGGTAGAGCTGACAGGTTTGCTGACATCTCGGAAGTGGGTATAAGAGAAAGAGAAGAATGTAGGCTCACTTCAGGAATTTAGCCTGAGCATCTGGAGGAATAAGGTGCCACTTACCAAGAAGGAGAAATGACTGCAAGAAAAACAGGTTTTAGGGGGAGTATTAGGAACTCAAGTTTAAACATGCAAAGTTTAAACTTAGACATCCACATGAAGATATTGATAGAGAAGGCAGAGGACTGTGGGAGTCTGGCATTCAGCAGAGAGGTCTAGTCTATGAAGTGAGTGAGTGTAGATGGAGAAGAGTAGCAAGGACTGAGCCCTAGGGCATATCCACATTTAGTGGTGCAGGAGAGGAGAAAACTGCAAAGGAGGAATGCCTGGTGTGATAGTAGGAAAATGTGGTATTCTGGAAACCAAATTAAAGAAGTATTTCAAGAGGAGTAATAATGTAATATGTTGCTGGTAGGTAGGGTGATCATATACATTATTGTCCAAACTCAACACTTTTGAGAGTAAAAATGGACATTATTAAAAATTGCTACAGGATAAAACACATAAACCAACATCGTCCCAGGCAAATCAGAGTGTTGTATGGTTGCTTTACTGGTAAGTCAATAAGAATTGGCCATTGGGGAATAATCCTCGGCCATAAAAAAAGAGTGAAATCTTACCTTTTGCAGTAGCATGGATGAACCTAGAAGGTTTTATATTAAGTGAAATAAGTCAGTCAGAGAAATACAAATACCATATGATTTCACTTAAATGTGAAATCTAAAGAACAAAATAAATGAACAAACAAAACAGACTCATAGATACAGAGAACAGACTGGTAGTTGCTAGAGGGAAGGGGTGTTGGGGGACTGGGTGAAAAAGTTGAAGGAATTGAGAAGTACAGATTGATAGTTATAGAATAGTCATGGGGATGTAAAGTACAGCATAGGAAATATAGTCAATAATATTGTAATAACTATTATGGTACCAAGTGCATACTGGAAATATCAGGGGAACACTTTGTAAAGTATATGATTGTCTAACCACCATGCTGTACACCTGAAACTAATACAAAATAATAGTGAATGTAAACTGTAATTGAAGAAAAAACATTTCTTGTTTTTCAGATAATCCAGTTAAGGGCAGTTAAAGTACAGTGTCTATGCTATAGTCTTCCCAAACCAGCAACATGTTGTAGGTGGGAAAATCATTTTGAGAGAGACACCATAGTAAATTTTTCCAGCAGCGAATACATACAATGCAGTGGGGAAAGTGAGACAGTAAATAAGGAAGGAGCTAAGGTGGCCTGTGTGTGCTGTCACTTTTTGGAGATACCCAAAAGTCTAACAAAGCACATCATGATGAGTTGGCTCTCCTTTTCCAAGCACATAACTACACCATTGGATGCTCTTGCTTTCTGTTGCTATTGTGCTTTCCTCTATTTCTATGTTTCCTTCTGTTAATTGCTCTAAGTTATTATGCTAGACGTAAGATTGGTTTTAAAGCTTTCTCTGGCATATTCATAAAAAGAATGAGATGTGGGTACCATGAGAAACTGTTAACAGTGTTTGATCAGGACTCTCTCATCTTGTCCCTTCCATGATGTTTGTCATTTTATACAAAGCATCTGTTAATCTGATAATGTTTTAAAAGATATTTTAAAGAAATAAGTTTCATTTCAGAATGAGGATGGTTGGATCCAACTGGATCATCCTCACTGTAGGGTTTGAATATAGAGAATATTTCATTTTAAAAAAAAAGAATTGACCATTGGATTTAGCAACATGAAAATCATTGGTGACTTTAAATGATTAATTTAGGAGTCAGAATGGATTTGTGAGAAATGGGTGAGGAACAGTCAGCAATGGCAAGTGTGCATAACTTTCAAGGCCTGTTTCAGTAAAGAGAAAGAAATGGGTGGTGGCTGAATCGAGGTGGCAGATGTTTAGGTTATCATTATACTATTCCAACTTTTCTGTGTGTCTGAATTTTTTTCATAATATAGAGTAGGAAACGTGAAAATTTTAAAGCTTTAATGAAAGGGGGTGTTGAATATGAGAAAAATAACACATTTGCATGCTAATGGGAAGGGATAAGGTCCTGGGAGCAAACCTTCACCTTAGTTACAAATATGAGCAGTTTAAATAGAAAGGAAAGTAGAGAATGTAGTCACAATGCAGGCAAGTGGTGGTGTGGAGCGTGTGGAAGTTCTGTTCTGATAGTTTCAGTTATGTCAGTGCAGTGGTAAGCAAAGTCATCTACTGAGATAAGAAGGAGGAAGGAGGTGTTGGAAATGTGAAGAAAAAGGAGGAAGTATGAATAGTTTTCTAAGAGAATGGGAGAATAACTGGGCTAGTAGCATATGGTACAATTTCCAGGTAGCATAAGGGCCTCACTCACTTGAAATTTTTTTTAATGTTTTTTATTGATTTCAGAGAGGAAGGGAAAGGGAGATATAGATAGAAACATCAATGATAAGAGAATCGGCTGCCTCCTGCACACCCCCCACACTGGGGATCAAACCTGCAACCCAGGCATGTGCACTGATTGGGAATCGAACCATTGACCTCCCAGTTCATAGGTCGATGCTCAACCACTAAGCCACACCTGCCAAGCTCAATTTAATTTTTTTTTTTTAGGCTTAAATCATCACTTCATTTTTCTTATATAAAATTATGTGGTGGCCACAGCTGGAGCCTGGGTCCTCTGCACACACTGCACAGAAACTCTGGTGTGGGTCTTTACAAGATGGTCAGTGAATTCCTGATAGGGAGACTTGGTGAACACAGTCTCTTTCCAGAGATCTGGGGTGAGATAGCTGTAGGTCTTAGAGATGGCATCAAAGGTGGCCTTGGCGAAGTTGCCCAGGGTGGCAGTGCAGCCCCTGGCCGAGGTATAGCAGTCATCAATACCAGCCATCATCAGCAACTTCTTAGGCACAGGGGCCGAGACAATGCCAGTACCCCTGGGGGCAGGGATGAGACGCACCGGTACAGAGCTACAGCGGCCAGTCACCTTGCAAGGAACCGTGTGGGGCTTGCCGATCTTGTTTCCCCAGTAGCCTCGCTGCAAGGGCACAATAGAGAGCTTGGCCAGGATAATGGCTCCACAGATGGCAGTGGCTACTTCCTTTGAGCACTTAACACCCAGACCAACATGTCCATTGTAGTCCCCAATGGCGACAAATGCCTTGAACCAGGTCCTCTGGCCAGCACATGTCTGCTTTTGCACAGGCATGATCTCATCTTTGAGGGATGCCCCCAAGAAAAAGTCAATTATCTCAGATTCCTTGATGGGCAAGGAGAATAGATAGATTTCCTCTAGGATTTGATCTTCATGTCCTTAACCAGGCGGCCCAGCTTGGTGACAGGGATCCACTCCTTGTCCTTGGCCTTGCCTCCACGAGCTCCGTGGCCTTGGCCCCTGCCCCAACCCCGGCTGCGACCCTGGCCCTGGATGCTGCTGCCAAATCCTCCAGGGAAGCCGCTGCAACCTCCTATTCTGGGGCTCCCCCCCAGGGCCTCCAGGCCCTCCTGCAGCACCGGTGTCATCCGCCATTTGGTGTTTCGTCGGAAAAGAAGCTCAATTTAATTTTTTAAAGAAAATTTTTTCTGGCTTTATTGAGATTTTTTTTTTAATTAAGGCATAATTGCTATGTAAAATTATATTAGTTTCAGGTGTACAACATGATTCAATACTTGTATACATTATGAAATTTATCACAGTAAGTCTAGTTAACATTCATCACCATACAGTTATAGAATTCTTTATAAAGTTTTTTTCTTACGCTAAGAACTATAACTGGAAGTTTGCACCTTTTGATTCCCTTCACCCATGCAGCTCACCCTCACCCCTGCCTCTGGCAACCACCAGTCTGTTCTCTGTATCTATGAGTTTGAGGTTTTGTTTGTTTGTTTTTAAGATTACACATATAAGTGAGATCACATGGTACTTGTCTTACTGTCTGACTTATTTCACTTAGCATATTGCCCTCAAGGTCTATCCACGTTGTCACAAAGGGCAAGATTTAATTCTTTTGTATGGCTGAATAGGATTCCAGTGTGTGTGTGTGTGTGTGTGTGTGTGAGTGTGACATTTTCTTTATTCATTCACTCATCAATTGTCACTTAGATTGTTTTCTTATCTTTTACTTGAATCTAAGGTGAGATGAAGGAGCATTTGTTTTTCTCTAGCCAGCTGCATTTTTCTGTGCAGGTATATGCCCAGAGTAGGTAGGAAATTGAATTTAACCAGAGTTGTGTTTTAACCAAGTGAGAGAGGAACAAACAAGTTGAGGATGAATGCAAGGAAGTGATTATAATGATTGCTTTGGAATTTAAGGTGGGTAATAATTGCAGTAAGAACATAAGGAGGTGAAGGACACTGAAAAGATGAGGGACTGTTGAAGTTTAGCTGCAAGAGCAGTGAGCTATCAATATATGGATAGGTGAAGGCAGTCAGAGTGGGAGATTGAGATTAGAGAAGGTTTTTGTTATTAGTAATGACCCAGTCTAGAATATAATCCTATATAATAAAGAGCTAATATGCAAATGGTCATCGCGCCCTCACACCGGGGCCGAGGGACCTGAGGCCACATCACCCACCCCGGCGCCAGGCCGGGGGACCAGAGGCTGCACCCCCTGCCCGGTGGGGCTTGATAGGGGACCTGAGGCTGTGCCCCCCGCCCTGCAGGGCTTGATGGGGGAGGGGCCAGCTGGGTCTGGGTCTCACGCGATTTTGAGGTGCACGTGGGTGGGCGGGGACTTGATTCTGGGTCCCACAGTGTGCCCGAGACTGTGACAGGAGGGAGATTTTCATATACATTTTACTAATTTTCTTTCATCTCTGACACTTCTATTATAGAGAAAGGGCAAATAGCAATATTAAAATATTTCCTCTAATTAATTCCCTTTTAATGTGCACAAATTTCATGCACTGGGCCACTAGTTGAGGAATAAATAGCTGAGGTAGGATAGAGAATAAGATCACTGATGAGGGGAGGGGTGGAGGGGGAGTGGAGAGGCGGGGGGGTGGTTGGTAAGGGCAGATCTGCCTTGGAGTTACCATTTTCTAGGTATAGAAGGAAGCTCATCTCACCTATTTCCTGCTTTTTGAGGAAGGAATACACTAAAAATATTGAGACTGGTGATCATTGCTTCCAAATTTCTCTTCTTCACTTTTTTTTCACTTGAGCCTGTACTGAGGGGAGAGGGACCTGCCAAGGAAGGTGGTGCTGGACTTTGCCAAACACAAGGATCTATATCCATAAGCTGGCAGAGATTAGACAGGCAGCTAAGGTCATAGAGCAGGGCCTGGGGAACAAAAGCCAGTCAAGCATCAGAATTTTTTTTTTTTAATATATTTTATTGATATTTTACAGAGAGGAAGGGAGAAGGATAGAAAGTTAGAAACATCTGCCAAAACCGGTTTGGCTCAGTGGATAGAGCATCAGCCTGCGGACTGAAAGGTCCCGGGTTCGATTCCGGTCAAGGGCATGTAACTTGGTTGCGGGCACATCCCCAGTAGGAGGTGTGCAAGAGGCAGCTGATCGATGTTTCTCTCTCATCGATGTTTCTGACTATCTATCCTTCTTCCTTCCTCTCTGTAAAAAAGTCAATAAAATATATTTAAAAAAAAAAAAAAAAAAAAAAAAGAAAGTTAGAAACATCGATGAGAGAGAAACATTGATCAGCTGCCTCCTGCACACTCCCTACTGAGGATGTGCCTGCAACCAAGGTACATGCCCTTTACCAGAATCAAACCCGGGACCCTTGAGTCTGCAGGCCGACGCTCTATCCACTGAGCCAAACCGGTCAGGGCAAGCATCAGAATTGAGAGTCTTGGCTGTCAGGTGTGAGTGATTAGGTCATAGAAGCCCTCATAAGGTACTGAGGGCCGGAAAGGCTAGGGATTTGAGCCTAAGGCAATAATAACAACGATACGGTGCTTATGAAGATCTTCCAAGGAAGGAACAAGATGGGATGGTGCTTGTTTGTTTCCAGAATCCTTCACTACTAGACATAGGCAGTGTCAAGGGAAGATGCCTAGAATGACCTATAGCAAGTCTCTGGTCCTCTTCCTGGTGGTTAGCTGGATGGCCTCGGGATGTTGAGTATGGCAAGGAGCTCAAAGTGGATGGGCGTGAAGCACAGTGATAAGACCATCTAAAAGTGACTCTTAGCTTGTCATGAGTTCAGATATAGGACCTTTTGGATTGGCAGGGGCCAGGACATCTGTGTAGAGGTGAGAAATAGCCAAAGTGGTGGAAGTAGCAGCATCTGAGTTTGTCCAGGGGATGAATTTTTACTGTAGGACAATTCTTCCTATGCATCTTAAAAATAGGATTATGCCAGTAGGGTTCCCATCTTCCACTAGCTTGACCCATTCTATTTGGCAGTTCATCTGGTATTTGGGGAGACAGAATTCTGCTCCTGCAGCCTCACCCCAAATTTCCAAAGTCAAGAAAAATCTGGAGCTCCTGGATTAAAGAAGGTAGCTGGAGTATTTCCTGTAGGAACAGAGTGCCCAGCTAGGGAAATTCCAAGGCCAGTCTTCAGTAATGAATTGCTCACTGGGGTGGTGAAGAGATGTGTGATGTAATCCACCTACGTGGTTCAAGGGCTTCAGACTTCCCTGGCCAACGCAGTAGGCACACACCCTTCACACTTCCCTATGGAGAGAAGCAGTTAGGCTACACTCAGGCCCCCGAGGCAGTGAACAGCCAGATGGTTTGTCCTCTAGTCTGTGACTTGGGTACTCTTGGTTGGGAAAAAAAAAAAAAAAGAAGAAGAAGAAGTTTAGGGGAAGATAATGGACTTCTTTTTAAAAAAATATTTTGAGCTAGCATGCCAGTAAGACACTGGGCAAGAAGGTCCAGATGCAGTTGTGTATATAATTCTTGAATTCAGAATATAGGCCTGAGTTTGACAGGAAGACTTAGCAGCCACCAGTTGGTCATATGCATCTGAATGTTTGGAACTTGAACTCGACCTTCTGAAACAGTCATATTTTTCAGTCTTTTTTTTCCCCAGGCCTTCCTGGGACTGTACACAGTGGTGGGATACAGAGCAGATGGTGGTCAGCAACGACTGCCCTTGTGCCCTTCACCATGGCTGTCTTCCTCAACCCCCTCCTCTGAAGGCAGGTGGTCTTATTTGACAGGTCAGCTTCTGCTCATTCACTGACATTTTGTCTCATTCCTAAGCAGAGGAAAAATATGGCCTTCCCCTTTCTCTGGAAATTCTATTTACCTATGGGGCTCAGAAAATAATATGACTGTATTAGTTTCCTGTAGCTCTGTAACAAATGGAAGGCAGAAGTCAAAATCAGCATCCCCGGATTGAAATCAAGGTCAGCAGGACCATGCTCCCTCTGGATGCTTTGGGAAATTATCTGTTCCTTGCCTCTTTCAGCTTCTAGTGGCTGCTGGCACTCCTTGGCTTGTGGCTGCATCACTCTAGTCTCTGCTCCTATGGCTACATTGCCTTTCCTTCTGTATGTGGTAAAATCTCCCTCTGCCTCTCTCTCTAAGGACACTTGTGAATGCATTTAGGGTCCACTTGGATAATCCAGGGTAATCTCCTCATCTCAAGATCCTATCTTTATGAAGCTTATATTCTAATAGGTAAACACAGACAATAAACAACTAATTAGTAAATTATCTAGTAAATTTGAGTAGGATAATATTTAGAGGGAAAGAAAGAGTATGGCAAGGTGATTGGAGCAGGTTGCAGTATTATAGAGGATGATCAGAGTTCACCTCATGGGAAAGGCGAAGTCTCAATAAAGACTAGAAGGAGGGGAGTGAGTAAGCCAAATGAATATCTGGAAGAAGAATATTTCAGTACAGACTGCGTGGCTCAGTGGTTGAGCATTGACCTATGAACCAGGAGGTCAAGGTTCGATTCCCAGTCAGAGCACATGCATGGATTGTGAGCTCGATCCCCGGTGGGAGTCATGCAGGAGGCAGCCGATCAATGATTCTCTCTCATCATTGATGTTTCTATCGCTCTCTCCCTCTCCCTTCCTCTCTGAAATAAATAAATAATATATTTTTTAAGAAAATAATATTCCAGGCAGAGGAAACAGTTCAAGTAAAGACCCAAAGGCAGGGAGGAGTGTGACTGATAGTGAGCAGGGGGAGAGTAGTAGGAGATGAAATTAAAGAAGAAACGGGGAGTGGGCTGTCAGGGTCATGGATGGCTTTATAGGCCATTGTAAGGACTTCACGCTTTACTCTGGTTGAGACAGGAAGGCATTGCACATGTGGAAAGATTGATCTTTCATAGAAAAATGGGCAGTTTCTCAGTTTTATCAAGAGGGAAGGAGGAGGAAGTAGAGTAGATGCAGGTAGTTTGCAGACTGGGTATAAGATAGACTCTAACTCACTTAGCACGTATTTGTTCAGCACAGTTCTAGGTCCTGAGGAATATGGCAGTGAACAAATTAGGCAGGTCCTATTCACATAGAGCTTACATGCTCCATATTATTATAAACCTAGTACACACAGAGAGACTAAGCAAATGAACAAGGTCATGTTAAATAGTGCTAAATGTTGATGAAGAAAATAAAATGAGTGATAGTGACAGGAGGAGGAACCCCACATTCAACACAGGAACTAGAGCAGACCACTCAGGGGAGGTGACATTTGAACAGAGATCTGAATGAAAACAAAGAGCCAGCCTTGGAGAGATCCAGAGGTGTTCTGGAAAGGTCTCGGTGTGGAAAAAAAGTCTGTAGTATTCAAGGACTGGACAGAAGTCCAGTATACTGTGGCAGAGTGAGTACAGGGGAGGACCTGAAATGAGGTGAGAGGTAGGTGAGGATTAGGCCATGTAACCTGTTGTTTGGTTTTATTCAGAGGGCAGTGAGAAGGTTTTAAGCAGAGGAATGGCGCAATATGGTTGATGATTTAGGAGTACCATTCTGACCTTTCTAGATAATGGAATGAGGGGCAAGAGTAGAAGCTGGTCACTGACTATTGCAATAGTTAAGAAGTTATTATTTGGGCCCTGCCAGGTAGCTCAGTTGGTTAGAGCATCATCCCGATACACCAAGGTTGCAGGTGCGATCCCCTGACCAAGAATCAACCAATGAATGTATAAATAAATGGAACAACAAATCAATCTCTTTTCACCCCCCTCAAATACATTTTTTTAAATTAAGAGGAAAAAAGAGGTGATGAATTGGATCTGGGTGGTAGCAGTGAAAACAGAGATAAGTAGATGGATTTAAAATATATTTAGAGATTAACAGGATTTGCTGATGACTTGGATGAAAGGCAGCCAAGAAAAAGAGATGAGTCAAGAATGACTCCAGTTGGTTTATTTGTGAAATAGGTGTTCCTCTTTGTAGAATGTGATGATCCTGGGCTAATGAGTAAAAAGGAAAAGAATGACTCCTGGGTTTTGCTTAATCAACTACATTAGCCCAGCCTTGCCTTCCTCGCCATCAAAGCCAGAACCTCCACCCCTACACATGGTCCTATGCACCATTGGTATTCTTACCATTTCTTCGAGTCTCCATCACACTCCTGTCCTTGTAACTAATCTCGTATAGCAGTGCCCAACAGTGCAACCTATCCAGCCACCTTTTTTGCTTCTGGGCTGCTGAACTGTTAACAGAGACATACAAACATATGCATTGATCCCTCTATGGCTTCATGGTCTCCAGCCTCTGCCAAGTACTCAGCACTGCTCAGCAATCCTTGTCCCTGGTTGACTTAGCATGGTGACTGTTGCAAACCTTTACTGTTCATTAATTACTGCAGTCCACTCTTTCACACCCCAATCCCTAACCCCAGAGATTTCCCAAAGAAAAGAGGCAATCTGGTGAGCATCCTCTCAGGTTCCTCCTTTCTCTAAACACACCTATCAGAGTAGCCATCTTCACATCCTCCCTCTTTTCCAGGGAAAATACATCCTGCCTTCCGTGTCCCTCCACTTACATTCTGGCTCTGTCACCTTCCACTCCTTGGAGCCTCACTCTGCTGTTACCTCTGTCTCTTGCACCCCTCCCCCTTCTCTGCTTGTCTTCATCGCACCGGAATACAAACACGCTCAATTCTCCCTTCTCCCACTCCAATCTCCAGCTACCATTCCATTTTCCTCCTTTCCTCCACCACCAAGTTTCTTTAGAAATGGTCTGATCTCTCTTGAACACTTACTTTCTCACTTCTCTTTCTCCTCAACCCCCTTCACTCTGGTTCTGTCGCCTCTCCACCCCTGATAGTATGCTCCCTAAGAGGCCCGTGACTTTCATGTGATCCCAAACGCAATTCGATAAATAAAAATATGAATGTAAATTGTGTCGATCCATGAGAATATTGTGAGGGTGAAGAATGATAATGTGCATAGAGCACTTAGAACAGTGTCTAGACAGGGGTGGGCAAACTTTTTGACTCGAGGGCCACAATGGGTTCTTAAACTGGACCGGAGGGCCGGAACAAAAGCATGGATGGAGTGTTTGTGTGAACTAATATAAATTCAAAGTAAAGGAGCGGAGGGGAGAGCAAGAGAACCCTCCGCTCTTTCGGCTCCGCAGGCCGGATAGAACAGCCAAACGGGCCGGATCCGGCCTGCGGGCCGTAGTTTGCCCACGGCTGGTCTAGAACATAGTAAGAGCTCAATACCTATAAATCACTGTTGTTATTATTGTTACTGCAGCATACATCATATTTCACAATTGCCTCCGTTTGTATTTGGCTGCCTTGACCATAATCTGTGAAGGCAGGGACTCAGAGCTGTTTGTTGTCATATTTTCAAAGAGTAGCACAGTGCCAGGGATTAGCTGGGCTTACCACATATTAGAGAGATGAATGGTGGGCACTGGCGACAGATGGGACCGTGTCCCTGGGCTTTGGGTTCTGTGGCCTCTGTCAAGAGTCCAGCTATCATCCAGGCTCTCAGTGGGGGAGGGGCACTTGCCTCTCATAGCATCTTCTCAGCACATAGTTCTCTCTTCCACCTCCCTTCCCTCCCCTTACTAGGAAGTTTGGGCCCCTTTTCTTCCTCCTCTGTTCACACTGGGTACAGGCTGTCAGCAGTCAGTGGGAGCCCTGTCAGTGGGAGCCGAGGCACTGCCCCCTCGAGGGCCTCTGTCTCAGCCTCTCCATTCCTCCTTCAGCACAGGCCTCCCTGCCTGTCATACATGTCATGCATGTGGCTCCAGCCTGTCTGGACACAGATGGGGCCACAGTCCCTAAGCAGGCAGTGGGGCAGCAGCTGCCAGTATTTCTGACCTGGAAGCGGTTTGCTGTGAAACATTGGGAGACATCATTGGAAGCCTGGTCCTTTGGAGCAGGGAATTCAAAGTGTCATGAAGAGCCACACAAAGGCAGCCCCCCACCCCCAGACCTCCACAGGGGAGCAGAAATTTGGCCACACTATGGAGCCTGCTCCTCCCTCTTCCAGCCAACTGGCATTTATTGAGCACCTGCTGTGTGCTTGGCTGTGTGCTAGGGGTGGAAGCAGATAGGTATATCAGTGTGTGGCAAGTACTGTGAGGACAGAGTGCATGAAGAAGAGTGGAGACCTGAGGAGGGCTTAGTCCGCCCCGTGTGACCCAGGAAGACTCCTACCTATAGCAGTAGAGAGGCTGGAGTCCTTTGAAGACTGGGCAGAAACTCAGCGTGTGGATGAGAAGGGAGGAGAATTCCAGGCAAAGGGAACAGCGAGTGTAAAGGCATGGGAGTGTTAAGAAGCTGGCAGAGTCTAGAATCTCTAGTAGTTGGATATGGCTAGAGCTTAGGGAAATGGGGGAGAAAAGAGGGGGAGTCTGAGGAGGGAGAGGTGCCACACCACAGGTGCCAGACTGGGAGGTGAAACGTGGTCCTCTAGTAGCACGTGCAGCTAGTAGAAACCCTTACAAAACTGTTAAGTTCAGGGCTAAACTATCTGACTCTAGGACTCAGAGTCTTCCTCCCCATATCTTGGCTCTGCTTCTCTCCAGGTTTGACTGTTCTGTAGACAGTTTCTCTGTGTACTCACAGAAGACGGCTTCAGCAGTTTCAGGCCCAGGCTTGGCAAATTTTCTCCATAAAGGTCCAGATAGTAGATACTTTCAGCTTTGCAGGTCACAGCTCCTCAGTTCTGCTGTTGTGGCATTAAATAAAGCAGCCATAGGTAAAATGAATGAGTGTGGCTGTGCTTTAATAAAACTTGATTTATAAAAACAGGCAGCTGGCCTATGGACTGTAGTTTGCACAAGCCCTGTTCTAGGCTTACATGTACAGCGCGCTATCTCAGAAAAATAGAGAGACCCCCACATCCCCCATTGCCCAAATAGTATTTCAGAGAAGAATTTGATTTGTTCCACTTGGGTCAGGTGTCCATTGTTGAGCCAATGGCTATGGTTCCGAGGACCAAAGTGTCTTGATTGGCTAGCCTGGGACATGTGCCCATCCCAGTAGTAGTGGTAGGGTCAGCTCACCTGGGACCACATGGAATGAAAAGTGGGATGCACTTACAGAGAAGGAGAAAGAAATGCAGATATCCACTGCAGTGTGTCAACAAGAAAGAGCATGAACTGAGTGCCCCAAGTTGCCAGCCTTGATCCAGCTTGAAATTGGTCCTGACACAGTCTCAGGGCACCACGCCAACCCCGACAGCGCTGATGCACGCCCTGCCCTGGCTTTTCCCTCTGTGCAGAGTTTGCACCTTCGCTGCTTGATTTACACCCAGTCAGAACGCACTTGCCCACTCACTCCTTCACACTTTGCTCCACCTGCCTGGGTGGGACTAGGGGAAGATTCACCGCGGGGGGGGCGGGGGGGTGCCTGGCAGAGGCTCCTCTGCCCTGGGCGGGTGCTGCTTCACTCTGTCCAGCCTTAGTATCTCATTCCTTGTCCTGATGAGAAAGTTCTCTTCTCTCTTGTGCCTTCGCCTACACTACCCTTGTCCTTGAATATCCTTCCCAGCATTATCCACAGGCTCACATTTACCTGTCTTTCAAGGCTCAGGTCTGTCTTGTCCATCTCCTTCAAGATTTTCCTGTACCCCTAAGTTTGTGTAAGACCTTTGTATCCCTACCTATTCCAGAACACAGGATGCGCAGCCGTTTTATGATTATTTGTTTACCTGTGCCTACCATTAACTCCTTAAGGGAAGGACCACAGCTGATTTACCTTTAGGTCCCCAGCCAGCACTCAGCACAGGACCTAGCACTGAGTAAGCAAGTCGTTTTGGATGGGGCAGGAGCTTCGTGCTCATGCTTGGAATGGTACTTGTGGGTGATGCCTGCAGTTTGTCTCCTCTATCTCTGGGCTGCTTCCCCTGGACATATGCCCACCTGCCCTTCAGATCTACCATCCTTTCTCCTCAGACGCCTGCTGGCCCATGGGATTCATTTAGGTGGTCAGCAGGGGGAGTGGCAGCAAGGCATTAAGCTTGACAAAGCACTTAGAAAGTGCTCACTTTGCTTGGACATGAACCAAGGTCTTACTGTGCAGGGCTATTTATGGTGGGGCTGCCGTAGCAAGATCCCAAATAAGACCAAGGTAGATTCTAGAAACCTCTGACCCTCTGCTTTGTCCACCTGCCACTTCCCAGAGCCAGTTCTAGGAAGATGGATCTGTGGGGTTTGGCTTTTACCCCATTGAATGACAGTCTCACTTTTGGAGGGACCAAGGCTATGGCTGAATCTAATAGGCTAGTTGCTGTGGCCCTGTTCTCAGGACCCACTGCTGGGCTCTGCCTTCCCTTTGTCTCTTGGGCGTCTTGAGCTGCTCACACTTGCTAGGCACAGTTGCTAGAGGGCTAGAGGCTCTGCAGGCTCTGAGCCACCTCATGGGGGCTGAGTAAAGCAGTGGAAACACTAGAGGAAGAGCACAGTGGCTAGAGGGCTGGCCACTCAAGCAAACAGGCGCAGATGGAGAACTGACACTGTGCTGCCCTAATACAGCAAATCCACATCTGGAGGCACCTTTTTCAGTTGTGTTGGTGGGATGAAGACCTTACTGTGAGGCTGCTGGTGCCCGCATGCAACTAGTCCCCAACCTCTAATAAGACCCAGTCAGCTTTCCTGCTGCTCTCTGGGTACAGGCTGATGTCCTGGGCCTTAGGGAATGGTTTAGGTCGATGAGCTAGAGTTGGAGACAGTACCTTCTACACACCACCTCAGCCTTACCATTGGGCACTAAGTGAGCTAGAAGATCCTTTTGCCCTTTCTGACTGGTCAGAGTTTGTAGGTTCTATGGGCAGGTCAGCCTCTTGGGTCCTGGGGTCCCAGCCTGGCTGTGAGAGGCACAGGGCGAGACCCACCCATAGCACATGCCTTTCTAAAGCTCCAAGTCCCCAAACTACTATGCTCTAGGATCTAAGGGGGAAAAGACAGGCAGGTCTCAGTGCAACTTCCGTCTTCTCCTTCCCCTGTTCCTTCTCACGCACTCACACACACCCTCCTGAAACCTAATCCCGGGGCTGCCTCTCGTGCTGGTGCTCTCCGCAGGGCTGGCGGGCTGGGGCCTGCCTACTGGAGCCTGCCCCACCCTGCCCTGTTACCCCCTAGGCCAGGGCAAGCAGGTCAGGCATCCCACACCCCGCTAGTCTGACCAGTCATTCTGCACCTCAGGGGCCACCTCCGCCCTCACCAGGCTCCCAAACTGGCACCCTAGTCCGGACAGAAGCCCCTGGATTCTATTCCAGGTGCAGCGTGAGGCTCTGCCCAGGCCACCTGCAGAATTCACACAAACATACACACATACACCACCTCTACCATCACCCCACCCCATTTCCTGTTGTTTACTGCCAGGCTCAGCTTCCAAGGCTCTGCAGGCCCTGAGCCACCTCATGGGGGCTGAACAAATCATAGTGGAAACACTAGAGGGAGAGTACAAGTCTGTCTGCAGGAGTCAGGCAAGACTGTCCAGAGGAAGTAGCATTTGGACTTAAAGAAGGGATTTTCCAGGCAAATAGACAGGGAAAGGTGTATCCTTGTACATTTGATTTTTGGAGGGTTGATTTGTGACGGATTACAGCAACTTACGGTTATTTGGCCTATTGTAAATTAGAAAAAAGTTGTGTCCATTTGCATAGCAATGTTCTTACGATATTATAAAGTGAAAAAATTAGTCTACAGAGCTGTTTAAAAAACAATATGGGAAAAGGAAAATCAGTACAGATATATACCAAAAAGTTAATTGTCTCTGTGTTGTAGGATTACGAATATTTTTCATTGATTTTGTGTGTGCGTGCACCTATCTGTATATTTCTCCAAAATTAACATATAAGTGACATCAAAAAATGAGGGGGTTTTAGCCATGGCTGATGTGGCTCGGTTGGTTAGGCGTCAGTCATCCTGTGCACCGAAAGGTTCGATTCCAGGTCATGGCACATGCCCTGGTTGCCTGCTTGATCCCCCAGTAGGGGGCGTGCAGGAAGCAGCCAATGGATGTTTCTTTCACTCTCCCTCTCTCTCTCTCTAAAAATCAATTTAAAAATCTTTTTTTTAAAGGTGTTATTTTTTTAAAGTGAAAATTAACATCATGAACTTTCTTATCAGCTGAAAAAGAGGGAAGGGAGAGGAAAAGGAAAAAAATTGGCTAGATCTTAGGAGATTTCATTAGCACATGACATCCAGTACATATTGGATGCAGATAAAATCCTGTCCAAGCCTGACTGAGAAACTTTGTAAAACTTCTGTCAGCTCAGCTCCAACACAGAAGGAGAGGTTGTTGCTGTAGGCTTTTCCAGGGACCTTGTTTCCTTTGCTCTTGGACGTGGACTATGGCCAGGATCTTCAGTGCCTCTAGTGTAGCATCAGATCTATCCATTCATTCAGGTTTTATATGCTAGGTGTGAGAAACACACGTGACCCTTGACACAGAAGGGAAATGTGCTAACTCAGAAGTGCAAAGGAAAGCTGCGGTGCAGGGGTGGGCAATGGGGAAGGAGCAGGAGTGAAAGTTTTCTGCCTCTTTCAAGTTCACTTCAAAATCTCTAACATTAGACGTCCAAGTGATTACTGACATAATTTCTCCTGGGCGTGGAGATTCTACTGGTGTTAGTGATGGTGGGAATAGGAAATGTAAACTTGAGTTAGAGAACATTGGAGGGTAAGTTCTAGCTTCTGAGCTTATAGGGCCTCTTCTCCAGTCTTCAGTTTTTCAGTGGCTGATTCAGTTGAACTGGAAACAAAGAGACAGAGCCACCTAGGCCTCCACACATTCATTCTTGGCCAGGGAGGCCCTCAGCCTGCCCCACAGCAAAACTCGGCACATAGTAGATGCCCAGGCGCTGGCCACCTTCCAAGCTGCTGGGTGCCCTGAAAAATGTCTCGCAGGCAGGGTGCTGGGTTCCATGTGAAGTCGCCGTCCACGCATCTCTGAAGAGCTTGTTCCTCCTGTACCTTTGCACTCTTCCCTCACTCCCTTCCGTATCCTGTGACTGTCCTGTCCTCCCAGGCCTGCACCCTGCCCTGCCCACTCTCCGCTTTCCCAGGAAAAGTGAAATTTGCCTTTTCCCTTCCTCTCAACTCAACATCACTTCACCCTTCCTCCTTTCTCTTTTCCCTCCCATCTTTCCTCCAGGCCAAATCACCCCTCTCCTTTAGCTCCATAACAGTCCCTCACCTCCCGAGGAGCTTTGCGTTCCTGCTGTCCTTCTCTCTGCCAGCAAATGTGCTCAGGCTCCTGCTTGTCTGAAGCCTCCCCTCGGCCCTGCCTCCCAGCCTCCAGATACTGCAGTTTTTCTCTTCTCTTCCAAATCTCTGTCTCCTGTGGCTGTTCACCAGCTTTGCCCTCTCATCATGAATTCCCCTTCCTCCTCACCCTGGGTGGCCCACCTCTCAGGATTCTCTCCAGGATTCTGTCTCCCGGCATTGGCTGTTTTGGGTTATTTTCCTGCTCCATGGGACAGTGTCATTCATCTCTGCGTTCCCACATTGCAGGCATAGTGTGGGCAGCAGTGACTATTTGATGGGTGGCATGCCTGGATAACCTGCCAGGGAGCTTCCAGCTCAGAAATACTGATACCTGATGTGGGGTCTGGGCTCTCCACTCCTGTAGCTGGCCGCATAGGACTGGCCGGACCCACTCCTTTAGACTCAGGCTCTGCTGAACACCATCTGTCAGACCCACACAGCAGCGACCCAGTGAGCAGGCGGGGATAAGAAGGGTATGCTGAAGTGTGAACGGTGGCTTCCAGCAGAACCATTGGCAAGACACGTGTACAGAAGAGCCAACCAGCACTCCAGCCTGTTGCATTTGGGAATCCTCAGCAGCCCTGTTGTATTCCAGGTTCTCCAAGCCAGCACCCATGTTCCTGGATGACTCTTTCCGCAAGTGGGCTAGGATCCGAGAATTTGTGCCGCCTTTTGGGATCAAAGGCCAAGGTATGTTGAGAACCCTGACCCCACTCTACATTAACATCTCATCTTCCAGACTATCTCCCTACATTTCAGGCAGGGCTGTATCCTCAGAAGTGCCCATGCTGGGGGTCCATCCCCTCCCCTGTTCTCAACAATGCCTTACATTCTCTTCCTCTTTCCGTTCCTGCCTTTTTTCTTACTTCTTCAATGGAATATTTACTCAGAGCCCAGCACTTTGTCAGGGCTAGGTATACAAGAGTGGAGTCGACAGATATGGTCCCTGTCTTCAGAAAGCTTCAGGCTAGTGGAGATAAGACATTCAGAGTTCAGGGCATTAAGGAGACTGATGAGGGAAGAACTAGGTGCTGTGAAAAGGTGGTGCCAGAGGTATTGGTGCTAGAGAACTAGGTATAAGATGGAAAATCCCAGAGAAAATAGAAGCCATCTCCCATGAATGCCCCCAGGCTCCTCCATCATCCCCTCCTGATGTTTTCCACCCAGCCCCCTGTCCAGCCCTTTCCTATCCAGTCCAAAGCCAGTCTTTCCCCCTATATTTTCAGAACTATCTGCCTCCATTGCCTGAGAATCCGCACTCATGTGGTCCTCTCCTAACTTAGACTTTCCCATCCTAATAGTTTAACGGTTCCGTTTCTTTGTCAGGTTCCTGCTCTGTTTCGTGGCATGATAGAGTATGAGCTTTAGGGTCAGATACAGAAGGATCAGATCCCACTACTGCCTTTTTACTAGCTATGACCTTGAACAAGTTACTTAACCTGCCTGTGCTTTAGTTTCTTCATCAGTTAAATGGAGAAAATAATACCATTGTATTAGGATGTGGTCAGAATTAAATAAGATAACTATTGCCCTAACTGGTTTGGCTTAGTGGATAGAGCGTCGGCCTGTGGACTGAAAGGTCCCAGGTTTGATTCCGGTCAAGGGCATGTACCTTGGTTGCAGGCACATCCCCAGTAGGAGGGGTGCAGGAGGCAGCTGATCTATGTTTCTCTCTCATCAATGTTTCTCTCTATTCCTCTCCCTTCCTCTCTGTAAAAAATCAATAAAATATATTTTTAAAAAATAAGATAACTATTAAATGGGAGTTATCATGTGGCCAGAGGACCCAAGAATACCTCAACCCTCTACTGAGCCAGCCCAGCCCTTCCTGGGCAAGTCCCCAGCCTGACTTCAGAGCCTCCCAAAGCCAAATGAGACTGCCAGGGAAGGGCTGGGGAAGCACCTGCATGCCGGTGCTGGGGACTGGCTCCAGGCAGAGCTGAGTGTGCCTGCCTGTTCTCCTGCGCCCTCTCCTTTTTTCAGGGAGAAAGGAAAGCCAGCAGCCCAGCCAACCGGTGCCCAGATCTCCCTCTCCCCACCTCCACCTCCACCCTAACCCCGGAAAACATTTCATGGGAACTTAAGTGATCCTCTAACATTAGCCTCCCTCTTCTCTCCACAGATAATCTAATCAAAGCCATCTTGTCAGTCACCAAAGAGTACCGCCTGACCCCTGCCTTGGACAGGTGAGCTACTCACTACCGGGCCTCCTGCCCCTCGACTGCCTTGTGCAGAGATGTTGAGGTCCAGCTGATCTTTCCTGGACGTGAACAGATTCTCCAACGTATCTATATGTGCACACATAGTACACATGCTGGGATGGGTGAGCAGAGAAGTGGGGCCATCTAGCTGGCTTGCACCCATGGGCTGTAAGCACTTGGCAAGACATCTCAGTCCTCACACAGCAGAGGTCTAAGGGTAAAAACTGAAGACACTGGGCTGGGATGTGCCCGCCATTGGGACTGCAGAGCTAGGTGGTGGGTACAGCTTAAAGGGCCAAGGCTTACACCCAGGAGGCAGTAATACCTCCAAAGCTATCAGAACCTGGATAGAAGGACCCCCAGGGTCAGGGGCTGGAGAGAAAAGTGAGTAGGGTTCCCGCATGGCTTTATGGGAGCATGGGGGCTTCTGGATTGAATTTAAGCCCAGCCCTAAGTCCTGGAGCCTCCAGTCCATTTCTCTGTTCTTGCTTTTCTGGCATAGCCCTCAAGCTCAGCCCACTTCCCTCTCCTGAAAGCTGCCTAAACCCCACTAACTCTTGGGTAATCTTTAACCCAGAGTGCCATCGTACCAGAGCCTCCTTTCTCACTTAAACGGAGCTAGTGTCCGAGCCCTTTCCACACCCATGTTTTCCTGGAGAAGTGTCAGGGACTAGGGATGTCCGAGAGTTCCAGGTGACCCAGCTACCTGCAGTTTGTTTCTGGCCTCTTCTCAGAAATACTGCCAGAAGCCCATTCATTTTCTCTATCCCAGCCTGTGCCTGGTCAAGGGCATGGGGTCAAGTGCCAAAAGGGTAGGGGAGAAGGATGCCTGGTGGACAGCTCTCCAGAGGTCTCTGCCTTTCTCCCTCAGCCTCAGCTGCCGCCGCTGCATCATCGTAGGCAACGGAGGTGTCCTTGCCAACAAGTCTCTGGGGTCACGAATTGATGACTATGACATTGTGGTCAGGTAAACTCCCCAAAGCAGTGCCTCAGGCACCTGCATGTCCTGGCCCAAACCCTGGTGCCTGCGCCCATTGAGAATTGTCTGGCCATCTGGCCAGTGGGCTGGAGGTCAGCAGAAGCCTGAAGAAGAACCTGGGTTGGAGGATTTTGGATCAGAAAGCTAGATGGCTCCCGGTGACTTGGGCTCCCCATTCTCTGAACCTGGGGTATTCTGGGGTCAGAGTGCTTCCCCAAACATAGACCACAGAACACATGCAGTGAGCCCAAGGCTCTGACTGGGGCTGCTCTCTGTAGACTGAACTCAGCACCAGTGAAAGGCTTTGAGAAGGACGTGGGCAGCAAGACTACACTGCGCATCACCTACCCTGAGGGCGCCATGCAGCGACCTGAACAATATGAACGTGATTCTCTCTTTGTCCTCGCTGGCTTCAAGTGGCAGGACTTCAAGTGGTTGAAGTACATCGTCTACAAAGAGAGAGTGGTGAGCTCCCTGTACACCAGCTCCTTCCCTTCTCTTCTTGCCCTGGCCTTGCCCAGCTTCCTGGTCAGTCCCTTCCTCTGAACCCAGCAAAGAACAAAGAGGAACCTTTCAAAAGAAGCATTAATGACCCAAAATTGAAAGACACTCAGACTCAACCAAGGGTGGCTGTCCCAGGCTTCTGGAGTTGATATGCCTGGCATCTGCTCCCTGCCTCTAGATACCCAGGCTGTAGGGCCTTTCTCAGCCTTCCCTAGCCACACCCCCAACTCAGCTCCCAAGTCCCTCCCCAACAGCCCCTGCAGGCCTTCTCTGCCTTAGATCCTCTGGTAAGGAAAACTATTATGTGGCTAGCTCTAGCGTTACTCCTAATCTTCGTATTCTCCTGCCCTGACCTTGTAGCTGCCTCCCCGAGTCCCTCTTACTCACTGTGAGGTCTCTCTGACTCTGATCAAATGGGTCCACCCTCATTCCCAGCCAAAGGAGGAAGGCCTGTTTGGACCCTGGGGCCATTCTGCAGGGACAGCAGAGCCCTCAACTTGAGAGTGCTCATTCCCAAACTCCTGTATAACGGTCTCTCTCTACTTTGTATTTTTACCACTGACCTGCAGTTCAGTCCCCAACTTGCCATTGAGTCTGGTTCCACTCTGGGAATAATCAGATTCTATAGTCATGTTCCAGGCAGGCAAGGGTCAGGGCCTGTTTCTTCAGGGAGCTTATGTGGCCAAGTAGGCTCAGACTGCTCTTTAGTGGACCACACACCAAGTCCCCTCCTGAGTCCTCTATATCTCAGCTCTGGGCCTATAGGGACGCCTGCCAACTTGTACAGGCCCATTCCCCCTCTCCCCTCAACCAGCTGTCACCAGCCACCCCAGGGGAGGGGCACTGCAGAGCTCAGGCCATTCATCTTCCGATACCCATGCCTCTTACCAGAGAGAATGGTGACAGACGGCCTCTGCCTTCAGTAAGAAGCTAGTTCTTTCTGGACGTTTGGAGGAGAATTGGGGGGCGGGAACAGCTTAACCTGCCTATGGAGGTCTCAGTGCAATTTGGTTTAACTCCACAGCCCTTTTCCAGGCAAGGCCAAGTACAGGCAGTGTCAAGTAGGTAGCAAGCGAGAGAGAAGACAGAAGTGAGGTCCAGAAATTCAGGTAGGTTGGGACAGTGGGGAAGGGGAACCCACCTCAGAGCCAGGCTGAAGGAGGCAGCCAGGCTCTGCTGGTCCAGCTTGGCTCCCAAAGGGGAGGAAAGGAATTGGCTTCAGCTAGCCCAGCTGCAAGCAGGCCCACCCACTGCCACGCAAACCAGGTAGAGAGGGGGCCGAGCGAGCACTGCTCTGGTTTTAGGACCCTCATGTCCTCAGAGCCCTTCTCTTTGTCCTTAAGGCAATAGCATTGGGATCACGGGTAGGTACTTTTAAGGGAGAAATGGGAGCAAATTGGGTCTGCTGTGGTGAACCCTAGGGAGCCCAGAGGCTGCTTTCTCACTCTGGCCTTCTGACCATCAGCCCACCCCCCATCCTGACACATCCTTTCCTCTGCCCATAGACACCTGTCAGAGGAGCTCCCAGAGGGCAGGACCCTGGTCCCATTTGCTTTTTTTACCCTCAGTGCCCAACCACCATAAATGATCTGGAATTGGCTCAAATACCAGGTCTTGCCTCCTGCTAGGATAGGACAGGCAGCAGGGTGGGCCAGGGCCAGCCAGGTGGGTGTTTATCATATGCTCCTTCCAAGAACATCAAGATCAGTTAATTCAAGGCTCTTACAATTCATCCGAGGGAGTAAGGAAAGAAAGAAAAAAAAGGAAGGAAGCCGACTAGAGTCAGAAAACTCACGATACTCAGGGAGCAGGCGGCAGGGCCTCACTTTTCCCAGAAAGACTCTGAGGAGCTCGCGCCTAGCCTGGCCTTGGCGGCAGGATGATCAAAGGTACTGGAGTAGTTGGGATGAAGACGTGTGGGCTGTGCGCAGGCACACTCACCCGTGCTGATGTCTGTGCCCTGTCCTATCCAGACCATGCCCAGGGATCTGGGACCAGACTTGTGTTAGTGAGAACTCCTTTGCAGGGTTGGTGGGGTGAGTGGGAAGGAGAGAGAAGAGGCAGGAGGGACCCTCTGAAGTTTCATGAGTCTTCCCAGTCTCTAATGTCAAAGATAATGAGGGTCTTGAAATGAGCTGCCAGAGGGAAGCCAATGATGCCCAAGTCCTCATCAATCCCAGCACTAGAGCGGACCTGCCTGGGCCCTTCTGGCTACCCAGGAAGCCTCTTCTTCGGACCCTTTCCCACCCCACGCCCAGGGCTAATGCCTTCCGAGGACCTCTCTGCTCTTCTTCACTTCTCTGGGCTCCAAGCCCCACGTAAACCTGGGAGAGGCTGCTTCCCCAGGCCCCTCCCATCTGGTGCCCAGCCACAGGCTTGTCCTGCTCCTGCAGCCACCGGAGAGCTCTCTACACCTGTCTGGAGCCTCACCTGCAGAATTCTGGCAGGAGGCAGCTCTGTGTTCAGGAGCCAAGGCCAGGCTGGGCAGGGCTAGAACAGGTATTAAGTCTCCGTCATGGCTGCTACCTGCCGCTTGCTATGTGAGCAGTTGCTCGTTGTATATAACTTTCTGGTATCCAGGATTCCTGAAGACTGAACCCAAAAAACAGCCTGTGTTGGGACTGGCCATACTTACTTCATCCATACTCATCTCTTACTTCACCTCTGCTCATCACTATTTGTGGTCGTTTGGTCCCTTGTTCACTGAACAGTAGCACCGAAAATTCCAAATAAGTTACCAGGAGCCCTGAGCAAGCCGGCAAGCAGGTGGAGGAGTTCCCAGCAGGTCATGTGTGCTCAGAGCACCAGTGGACTTTTGAGCGGGGAAGCTGAGGTTGGCAGGGAGGTGGAGCCTGGGACATAACGTAGGTGTATGAAGATGTAGGCATATGTAAGACCGTGGTGAGAGGGGGCAGCCTCCAGCTCTTGTGAAATTCTCAGAAGTATACCTGGATCCATCTTGCACACAACTCACTGGTTGGCCAGGTATCGTTGAGCTGCTCCCTAGGAAGACAAAGATGAATTAAACACGGTCTTTGACCCATAGTCACAGTCTGATGGGAGAGAGAGTCCTGAAACTAGAGAGAGAATGCAGTGTGGTGGGTGCTGTGGCCTATGCATCCTCCTCCTGATGTTTGATGAAGGCTAGAGACTCCCCTCCCCATTTACGTCCTGAGGCCTGGAGAGGACAGGACACGTGAGAGGCAGAGCTTGCCATGCAGTCACTCAGGCTCCATTCCTCCGACCTCTGCCAGCCTCCCCCACCCCACCCCCCTTCCCAGGATGCCTGGGCTTCAGAGGCCCCCAGAGCTGCCTTCCCAATCCCCTTGGCTGCCTCCTCTTCCTGCATTTCCCTCCTCATCCTCACTCCTGAAACTGGGAAACTGACCTCACTGCTGAGGGGCCTCTGGCTGGTGACCAATTCAGTGTGGTTTAGAGACCTGGGCTGGGTTGGTATGGGAGTGGTTCCAGCCCAGCAGGGAGAGGGGAGGGGATAAGTGTTGGAGGTTGGCCTCTGGGTAGTCTTGACACAGGCCTGACCTTCCAGCTGTAGTTCAGTCCTTGGGTAAGGAGGAAGGAACTTCAGAGGCTGGCCAGGACCCCACAGTCATACAAAGGGGGACTGAGCCCCTGAATTTGGGAGAGACAAAATGGTTTAAGAGGGAACGGCATTATGGAGTTATGTAGACTTAGCTTGAAATTTGGACATTGTCACTTACCTTAGGCAAATGACTTAGGCCCCTTAGATTTAGTCCCATCTGTGAAATATGAATGGTACTGCCCGTTGTTCAGAGTTTTAAAAATTAAACCAGTTGAAATATCGAAGTACCTAGCACAGCCCTGCTGGCATGGCTCTGTGGTTGAGTGTCGACCTATGAACCAGGAAGTCACAGTTCAGTCCTAGTCAGGGCACATGCCCAGGTTGCAGGCGGGAACCCCAGTGTGGGGTATGTGGAAGCAGCCAATGAATGATTCTCTCACATCATTGATGTATCTATCTCTCCCTCTCCTATCCTCTCTGAAATCAGTAAACATATATTTTTTTAAAAAGTACCTAGCACAGTGCTTGACACAGTAAGTGCTGTCTATGCCAAGTATTAGTGCTATTTGTTATTTTATGATTGTTGGTGGTGTTGCTGTTAGAAAAGTCCTATTGCACTAGGGAGTGAAGCATTTGTCTGCCTAGGCTGTAGAGCCTGACCTGGGAAGTGACCTAAAAGTAGAGGTCAGAGGCCAGGCCTAGAGGACAGAGAAACTCGGGACCTCCTGGGAAAGGCGGGGTGGGCTAACAATCTGGGAAATCTGCAGGGCAAAGAGGGCCACCAGGTCCCCGTAATAGGAGGCCTTATTGGCCCAGGCCCAGGATGGGGATTGAATGTCCATCTTCACCTAAATGTATATTCTGACCCATGCCTGAGAGGGATGCAGAGCCTTGGGATGGGTTCTGCCCAGAAGGAGCTCAGCATTCACACTGCCTCACCTTAGGGGAGACTCAGTGCAAGGCACATAAAAAGGTGATGAGGCAGGGACACACCACAGCCTCTACTGCTTGACGAGAGTTCTGCTGGGGAACCAGCATCTCCACCCACCACAGTCTCCTTTCCAAACCTCTGAGACAAGCTCTCCTGGGATTCCATTTCCTTCACAGCCACCTCCAGTGGATACTGCTCTTTACGCGTACCTCTTATCCCCATCTTTATTCCCCTTACCACACCCTGACCATTGCTCCTCCACCCTTAGATAAAAAATGCTCAGAAATTGGGGCTCATGTCAGCACTACCCTCTGCTCCTCTTCGTCACTCTCATCTGTGACCTCTTGGTTACTCTATTTCATAATCATCAGCAGTCGTCTCCTCTTTCTCTTCTTCCTGCCTCTCTCCCTCCTCTTCATCCTCCTCATTCTTCCTCCTCTGTCCATCATCCTCGTAGCTGTCATTTATTAAGCTCTTCAGTTTACTAGCCTTCTTTGAATTCCTTTATCCCATTCTCATAGTGACCCTACTAGATGGGTACCGTTATTATCCCCATTTGTGGGTGTTAGGAAACTGATGCACAGAGAGGATGAGTTACCTGCTCAAGAGCACAAAACTAGTTAAGTGATAGAGCTAAATTCAGACTCAGCTCTGACGGTCCCAGGGATCTTCCTAAGAAATCAATCTGATCACATCACCCTCCTGCTTAAAATCCTCCATTGATTGGCTCCTACCTGCCATGGCCTAGTGCTAGAGCAGCGTTTTGGACCAAAGCTGTCCCACTTTAACCACCACGCTATAACACCTCTCATTTATTCATTGAGTCATTCATTCAGCAAATCCAAGTCAATCACCATAATCACGTGGAGCCCCATGCTTCAAATACTATCTTTCTCACTTGACCACTTTCTCTTCATGACTTCACATCCAGCCATTCCAGTACCAGGGAGTTACCATGGAGAGAGAAACTATAGCTGAGATGGCAGCGCTTGCTGGTATTACCTTACTAGCATCTTGCTGCTGCTTGCCACTCCTGTGTCCTGTCCCTGGTAGTTCTTCTCAGAACCTACTCTCGCCATCTTCAGTTCTGCTATACCTCCATCCCTATTTTAAGCAGACATCTCACACCCAGCCTGCAGAGAAAATAAAGGTCATCACCAGTCAAGAACTCAACTCCCCAGCCTTCAATCCGCAAACTTACCTGCATCCCCATCCACCCCTATGTACCTCCTCCACCATCCTTCCTCTGCCTCTCCCATTCAAAGCCATTGGTCTCCTGTGCTCTGGATGTCTCTCCTCCCACCTTCTCCAGAGCTGTCCTATTTTGTTTATCTCTTTTGTCACCTGTTTACTGGATCCTCCTCTCACATCTATAAATCTGTCCAGGTCTCTCTCTTCTTAAAAATTAAATCCTGCCCTGACTGGTTTGGCTCAGTGGATAGAGCATCGGCCTGCGGACTGAAGGGTCCCAGGTTCGATTCCGGTCAAGGGCATGTACCTTGGTTGCGGGCACATCCCCAGTAGGGGGTGTGCAGGAGGCAGCTGATCGATGTTTCTCTCTCATTGATGTTTCTAACTCTCTATCCCTCTCCCTTTCTCTCTGTAAAAAAATCAATAAAATATGTTTTAAAAAAATAAAATACTTTTTAAAAAAATTTAAATCCTTCTCTTTAGCTTGTGTTCACCCTCTCTCCTTCCCTTCCCTTTCAGGTTTCTAGAGAGAGGCATCACCTGTCCATGATGCGTTTCCATGTTTTTTCCTTCTGTTTCTCAACCCTTTCCAGCCTATCTTCCAAGCTAGCAGTGACCTTCTGGTTCTAAATCCAGTGAACTCTCTCTGTCTTCCTTTAAAGCAAGGGTGGGGAACCTTTTTTCTGCCAAGCGGCATTTGGATATTTATGACATCATTCACAGGCCATGCAAAATTATCAGCTTAAAAATTAGCCTGCTGCCAAAACCGGTTTGGCTCAGTGGATAGAGCGTCAGCCTGCGGACTGAAAGGTCCCAGGTTCAATTCCGGTCAAGGGCATGTAACTTGGTTGCGGGCACATCCCCAGTAGGAGGTGTGCAAGAGGCAGCTGATCGATGTTTCTCTCTCATTGATGTTTCTGACTATCTATCCCTCTTCCTTCCTCTCTGTAAAAAATCAATAAAATATATTTTAAAAAAAAAATTAGCCTGCTGTATTTGGTCAAACATTTCATTAACTCACCCCTCATGCCATGGCAGGGCCAGAGCAAATGTTTTTACCAGCCTATACAGCCCGCAGGCCAGACGTTCCCCACCCCTGCTTCAAAGGAACAACTTGTGAGCAAATACTCAGCATTTACTGTGTATAGTGCTTAGTTCTAGGGATGGTCCTTGATTCTTAAAAGCTCATGGCCAAAATCTGGGAAGCATGCTCAGTTCCTCTGATTCTCTGTAACAGTCCTTGCTCTCTCTTATACCTGAGGGTTTACTTACCTGTTAACTCGCAAGCCCCTGGAGGGCAGTAACTGTCCTGTTTATCTCTGTAAGTCCATTACCTCCATAGTTGACGTATATAAATGAATGAATAAATGTGGAAACTGGGGCCCAGAGTAAGCAGTAACTCCTGGCACAGTCAGGATTCCAATCCAAATCTTCTGCCTCTCAGTGAGGTCTCTTTGCTCTTTCATTGCCCTGGGACAGTGGTCAGCAAACCGCGGCTCACGAGCCACATGCGGCTCTTTGGCCCCTTGAGTGTGGCTCTTCCACAAAAGACCACAGCCTGGGCGAGTCTATTTTGAAGAAGTGGCGTTAGAAGAAGTTTAAGTTTAAAAAATTTGGCTCTCAAAAGAAATTTCAATCGTTGTACTGTTGATATTTGGCTCTGTTGACTAATGAGTTTGCCCACCACTGCCCTGGGAGATCATTCTTTTAGATTCAGCCTCTTCCTTGTGTCCTTTTGCTCTCTGCTGGCCTCTCCCAGGCATCTCTTTCCTCTTAGCCATGTTTGATCTCCTTTCTGCGGTTCCAAGATCATTGTCCTTGATAACGAAATGAAAACTAAACAGTCCCTGGCGCTCTGCCTCTTTCACTTGTCTGTCAGCATCACAAAATCGGCCCCAAGCCGGCTCCTCTTTTTGTTCATTGCATTTTCCAAATATAGCTTTGGAAAAGGTTTTTGACCCTCCTCAGAGTGTACATCAAAATAAATTCCAAATGGACTAAAAAGTGGAACATACAAATACAACCAAAGGAAATTTTGAAGAAAGTAGAATAGAAATTGAATCCCTGGAGGGAAAAGAACTTGTAAGGGACAGAAATGCTAGGAGAAATCAGATGTATGAAATATAAAAGTATATGAAAATGTAAACTATATTAGCAACAACAAAAAGAACGAATACCACCAAGATGCTTAAGAGTCTAGGAAATGTGATAGACATGGTTATTATTGGGAAAGTTGACAAGAAAACCTTTAGGACCCCAGCAGATAACGGGCAGGAGACTGAACAGATCACAGAGAAGTAAATAAAACTAATAAACAACAGAAATAGTTTAACTTTCTTCGCAAACAGAGAAATTCATGTGAAGGCAACAGGATGCCATTTATCACCCATCTTTAAAGTGTGTTTAAATTGTAATACGTGGTCTTGGCAAGAGCGCAATGACAGATGCGCTCAGAGGCTACTGGTCAGGGTATAAATGGGGACAAGCTTTTTGGAAAGGAAATGATAACTTGGTATCAAGAGCCATCACCCAAAGGGAGGAAAAAGCTGCATGCAAAGATTTTTATTTTTATTTTTAATTTTTTAAAAAATATTTTTATTAATGTCAGAGAGGAAGGGAAAGGAAGAGAGAGATAGAAATGTTAATGATGAGAGGGAATCATTGATCAGCTGCCTCCTGCATGCCCCCCTCTGGGGACTGAGCCCACAACCCAGGCATGTGCCCTTGACCGGAATTGAACTCAGGACCCCTGAGTCCGCAGGCCTACGCTCTATCTACTTAAGCCAAACTGGCCAGGGCACAAAGATTTTTATTATAGTGTTATTTGTAATGGCCAAATCCAAATGTAACCTAAGGAGTTTATTATGCCAATTATGGTTCTATCTGCTGGACTGAAGAGCGGTGTCCAGTGGCCCTGCAGAGAGTGTGGGCTCTCGGAGCAGCCATCACAGCCATTCTCGCCCTTGTCCTTTGGTGCAGGTAAAGGTGGGGAAACAGCACAGGACTCAGTATTTTTTTTAATATGTTTTTATTGATTTTTACTTACTAATTTTTTTTAATCCTCACCCGAGGATATTTTTCCATTGGCTTTTAGAGAGAGTGAAAGACTGAGAGAAATATTGATGTGAGAGAAACACACCGATGGGTTGCCTCCTGCATGTAGCCTGCAACCAAGGTACGTGCCCTTGACCAGAATCAAACCCAGGACCCTTAGGTCGACAGGCCAACACTCTATCCACTGAGCCAAACCGGCTAGGACTGGACTCAGTATTGGAAACAGAAACCAGTCTCTTGCTCTGCCTCAGCCCACATCTTTGAGGTTCATTTTCTCCTTCTGTACAATGGGGAGAGTAAAAGCTTCCCTGAGTGGCTCCCCATTACACCACTGTAAGGAGTGAGTGCGATAGTGCATGAGACGGTGCTCATCTGCAGATGACGATCACCTTCAGAGAAGTGAGATTCAGCAAGGCAAGCGTTGCCTGCCCACTGGGCAGAATGCCCAGCCACAGGGCCCAGGAATGAGCGTGGAAATGAGATCAGCAGCACCTGGCACAGAGGAGCACATGCCACCCCGCTCCAGAGGTGCAGGCACCCACTTTTGGGCTCCAGGACACTTATGTAAGCCCTGATCCCTATCAAGCTGCTTGCCCCAGTTTCTTGTAGTTGTTGGCCAGATGATGAAGTCTCAGGCACAGAGAACAGCTTTGGCAATAAGTGGTAGATTTAGTGAATTAGAAATAATTGAATATAACTGCTGTGTAGCATGGCTGCAGGACTGCCCTTAGACCTGGGCAATAAGGGTGCCTCGCTCTCCACCACTCTCTGCCATGGAGTGAACAGGAATGTGCAGAGTCCAAAGGGAAATGCCCACTCCAGGCCCACCCTCCCTTGCTAGACTATTACCAGGTACTAAAGACCTCAGAATTTCTTGCCCTCACAGCCAGTACCAAGTTCATTTCCATCCTCCCGAGGGCAGAATGCACCTCCCTAAGCCCAAGGAAGGCTGTTTGCAGAGGCTGTGGGTAGCACTTGGATGTGCGGGCTGGGCAATCCACACACACATGCACAGTACTTGGCATGGTGTGGTCTGGGACCAAGAGGGGAAACAGAAGGGAGGCAGGCTGGGCCTCGCTCTCCATACACCACCATGGTCCAGCACAGGTCTCTTGGAGGCAGAATTCTAAATTCAAACCTGGCCTTCCAGGTCGTTTTTCAAGGGAGGATAGAATATGTTCCATTTAACAGTTTTGATACCTTGATTTGTAACTTTCAAATATTTATAATCTAAAATGTAGACATGTGATACATAGACTTCCATTTGTAATTTTGCCCCTGGCTGCACAAATACTAAGGATGAGCCTACATGGATGTGGGGGTGAGGGCTGGAGATGAGGCTGGGTAGGCAGGGAACAGACCGTGAAGGGTCTTATAAGCCAAAGTCACATCAGTGAGCTTGGACTTTATCTTGAGGACCAATAATAGCAGAAGCTAAGGGGCTAACTTTGTGCCAAACATGTTATGTGCCTGACTTCTAACTCATAGCGCGCACACACACACACACACACACACACACACACACACACACTCTGCAGGATACAAATAAATTAGTCTTATTGTCTGCATTTTGTAGATGAGGATATTGAGACTTGGGAAGGGTCAAGAACTTGCCAAGGGACACAGAATTGGCAGTTAGGATATCAGGGTTCAAAAATAATTACTGGGGCAGCCTGATCTGCAAGCAGAGATGGACTGACGGCGAGCATGATGGTGGGAAGGGTACAGTGGTGGGATGGGTCCATGCAGAAGCAATAGCCACAGGTGGGTATTTGATTGGTTCCTGGGGACGAGGGAAAGGGAAAGGTCAAAGGAGAATGAGGACTCCAGTCTGAGTTGTTAGGGGAAAATGGTGGCTAGCTCCCTCATAGGAAATAGATTTCTTAATGAAACAAGCCTATTGGGCCTTGGTTTCTTTAGGAGAAGACTGGACAAGACATTCTTAAAGGTCTCTTTTTATATTATTGCAATCCATGTTTTGAGGGTGGTTCATTGTCTACAATATTATAGCATATATTTGTACAAAAAGTAATTGGCTTATATGTAACAGGCACTCAGTTATTTGTTGATTGGTTGATCCAGGTTAATCCTTAGCTCTGAAACATTTACATTGGTAAGTAGCCTTCTTTTAGAGCTCTTCTTCATTTTGCTTATATTTCTCTTAGTATGTTACCTGGCTCTTCCTTCCAGTTCATGTACTATGCATGTGAACATTTTTTGGATATGTCTTATATGTATATATTTTAAATAAGTATAGCAGATATTTAAGCCTATCTTTGTTTCTTTCTCACTTCATAATAATCATACCGTGTACTGAGATATTTGTACACAACCCTGTTTTTTCTACTGGATTACAACTCCTTTGGCGTAAAGAAAACAGAAACCAGACCTACACTTTTTTTAAATATTTTTTTATTGATTTCAGAGAGGAAGGGGGAGAGAGAGAGAGAGAGAGAGAGAGAGAGAGAGAGAGAGAGAGAGAGAGAAAGAAAGAAAGAAAGAAAGAAAGAAAGAAAAAGAAAGAAAGAAAAGAAAGAAAGAAAGATAGATCAATGGTGAGAGAAAATCATTGATTGGCTGCCTCCTGCACGCCTCACACTGGGGATCCAGTCTACAACCCGGGCATATGCCCTGACCGGGAATCAAATCGTGACCTGGTTCATAGGTCAACGCTCACCCACTGAGCCACACCGGCCATGCCAGACCTACACTCTTAATTATCCAGATAAGCTGTCTCAGTGGGCAGTGGAAAGCCATGGAAGATTTTTTTTTTTTTTCATTTTAAGTTTTTAATGAAAGTTGTGTTTAAGATTACTTTATTCCTGCATCTTCTCAATTGTTTCTTCCTTGTATTTTCCCTTTTCCTTTCCTACTTGGTGAGATTTGGCTTTACGTTCAAGGATCTTTTTGCGGTCTTTGTCCAGCTTTAGTCTAGTGATAACCACCTTGCTGGGGTGAATGCCCACATGAACAGTTGTACCATTAGCTTTCTCCCGTTGCACTCGTTCAATGTAGATGACATATTTCTTCCTATAAACCTGGACTACTTTGCCAATTTGCTGCCCTTTGTAATGTCCTCGAACAACCTGAACTTCATCATCCTTTCGGATGGGCATGGACCGAACATTGTACTTCTGTCTCAGCTCTTTGGAAAGAGGAGGCGACATAATCTTCCTTCGAATGTGGGAAGGTGCATTGAAATGCCTTTTACGGTTCTTGCTCCGGTCAGAAGTCACAAAGGGATTGAACTTCATTTTGACCGCTGGCGCTCCTACGATGGCCACAAGAGGGAAGAGCCATGGAAGATTTTAGCCCTGAGAAGGTCAAGATCAGATTTGTGTAGGGAAGTGAAGGAATTGAAGGAAGGCATGATGGAGGCAGGGAGAACTGGTGGCTGCTAGGGTGAGAGTTGGTGATCTGTCCTAAGGTGTGAGCAGCAGGGAGCAGAAGGAGCAAACCCATCTGCCCTCCTCGTAGCTGCAGGAAGCCAGCCTTGGCGGCCCTGACAGCAGGAGGAAGAGGCTGCAGAAGAGCCTGCGGGGGCCAGGGAAACACTGCAGTGCCTGGCTGGGAAGGCACTCTTCCCAGATGCCTTCCCCCATGGCTCCCGGCTGTTCTGACAAGAGCAGAACAAGTTGCATCAGCAGGAGACTGGCGGCTGCACACAGATGAGCTGGGTCCAGACTTGACTGAGGCAGGGACATTCCTGGAGGAGGAGGGATTCAACAAAGAATGCAGTCCACAGCTGGCCTTGAGGAGGGGTTTGACCATTCCAGGGCCAGTGTCACTGGCGGCTTTACAGGCCTCTGTGCTGTGTCCTGTGGGTCAGGGGAATGAGGTGTGAGAGGCCTTGGGCCATGTTTGATTAGGCCTTCTGGGGCAGGTCTGTGTCCTGGGGGCAGGCTGGGCAGTGTGGCCCAGCAGCAGGAAGGCCTCCAGTGCCCACCGCCCCTGCAGGAGCCCAGAGGCAGAATCTGGCTCCCCATTTAAATATGTCTGTTTGTGGACTGGCCTCCTACTGGCACCTGGCATCGCCAACCACACCCTCCGCTTCACTCTCTTGGCTTCTGTGACACTCACTCATGACCATCATAGATATGATTTATTGAGCTCTTACTATATGCCAAATGTGGTATATAATCTTCACAACGCCTGGGAAGTAGGTCTTGTCATTCCTGTTACGTATGAGGAACATGAAGCCTCAAGAAATTACAGGATGTGCCCAGGTCACACAGATGTGGGATCCAGATGTGACCCAGGCTTTCCAGACTCCAGGACCCATTGTCTCCCCTGCACCACACACTCCCCAGTGCCTCTGACCTCTCTCTCTGTTCATCCTCAGTCTCCTCTATCGGCCCCTCTGTGTCAACCTACCCCTTACATGGTGGTGTTTACGGGATTCTGTTCAGGGTTCCCATCTCTTCTCGCCCCATACCAGAGGTTCTCAATCTGAAGTCAGCAGATGCCCTTGACTTCAGGGATTTTGTGACCTTCTACAGTAGGGTGCACACTGTAATGTGATGTGTGTGCGCGCCTGTGTGTGTTTCTGAAAAGAGAAGCCATAGCTTTTCTTTGAGGAGACAGACTGAGGTTTTGTTAGTACCTGATTTTTTGATTTTTTTGTTTATTTTTTTTATGGCTGGGGAAACATGGAAATGCCCAAATCATAGTGTGGTCCTACTGTTCCTCCTTTCCCTTAAATTCCTGAAGGGGCTTTGCCTCAGGACAGTGACAGGTGGGGAAAATAAAATAGAAACCCTGGGTTGTTCATTGCACCGGCTCCCACTGCTCTAATGCAGGCTGACTGGTCAGGGCTTGAGACCCAAGTGCAGGCCTGCTGAGCTCCCCGCACACCGTGAACGAGGCAGAGACCAGGATGCTGCTCCAAGGGGGCAGGCTCTGCCTCCACGTACTCCCTGCTTCATAGGAGGAGTTAAAAAGTGTGTGTGTGTGTGTGTGTGTGTGTGTGTGTGTGTGTGTGTGTGTGAGAGAGAGAGAGAGAGAGAGAGAGAGAGAGAGGGGGAGAGACTTTCCACCTCATAGCAGTAAATGTGGCCCCCTCAGTACACCCACATCTAAGCAGATCAGTCGTTTCTCCTCCCAGGAAATAGTGAAGGAAGAGGCAGAAGCTTTACCCTCCCCACTGAAGCTTTTGTCAGATTCTCAAAGAGTGTGACCTCCTACAGTTTCACATAGTGGTGACATACGGGACTTTTAGCACTTGGGAAAAGCCGAGAGACATGGTTTCAGAGATGGCATCTCATGTCATGGAAATACCCAGGTTCTGAGGTTGGATCCAGCTCTGATTCTCCAGCCGTGTGTGCATCGTGGGCAGGTCCCCTCTGTGAAACGGGCTGTGGGACCCTTACTCACCTTGAACTTCTGAGGTGGGAACAACAGTGACGATAATATATGTTGCGCAGAATGAGCACCCATCTTGGAGTCACAACGCTGTGTTTGAATCTTGGCACAGCCACTTGCATCACCTTGAACATATTGCTTCATCTTGAGTCCGTACCTGTGAAGTTAGTGAAGGCTGATGAGATGTAAATAATGTCTGTGAAAACTAGCCTGGAGCCTGGCACACCCCCAGCTGTGCCCATTCCTGGCTCTCCCTCCCTCTCCCAAGCAGCCCCTGCGCTTTTTCCTCCTTAGGTGTGTGTGGGGCACGCATGGGCAGGAACCCCAGGTGGGGCACTGTTGGGGCCTGCCAGGCTCTGGAGAGGGGACAGGGGCTGTGCCTTACTACGCACAGGCTGGCACCTGCCATTCCTTTCGGTCCACATCTGGGCCTTGCAGGAGGGGCTTCTCCTCGGTTCTGGCCATTTCCCTCCCCTCCCCTTTCCTACTGGGTCCTGGTATCCCTATCTTTACCCCCCTTGCACATGCACCTCTCCTGGACACAGAGGGAGACACAGGAGCAAGACAGACTGGGGTCTGCTCTCAGTCTCACAGGTGCTGGGACACAGAGAAGTTGCTCCAAGAGCCTATGCTGGGAGGACAGATAGACTTCACCAGAGAACGAGATGTTGCCACAGAGGTGGGGAGACATGCGGAGGTGCGGCTGGAGCAGAGTCGGCCCACTGAAGGCAGTGGGAGATAAGCTGAAGGGGTCCTGACCAGTGGGGAGCTCTTTGTTGCTGCTGAGCAATGGAGGAGCCTCAGATGGACTTCATGTCCCCTTAACACTCACTGCCAGGGGCTGTGCTGAGCTACAGACATGGATCAGCTGTGAGCCTCGGCCCTGCATGGCTTAGGGTCGTGATACACCGCTAATGATGGTGATGAAAACAGCCGGTCAGGTGACTGTGAGCTGGCACTCAGCCTGAATTATCTAATTCTCACAACAGACCAGAAGATAAATCCTGATAGTATCCTGGTTTATCCATAAGGAGATGGTGAACTCCTTGCCCAGGGTCTCCCTACAATGAGGGATGAGAGCTGAAGCTGAATCCAGTCCATTCAGGCTCCTATAACAAAACACCACAGACTGGACGGCTTATAAACAACAGACATTTGTTTCCACCATTCTGGAGGCTGGGAAGTCCAGGATCCTGGCGCTGGCAGAGTTGGTATTTGGTGAGGGCCTCCTGGTTCACAGACTGCCTTCTTTTTGTAATATCCTCATTTGATGGAAGGGGCAAGGGATCTCTCTGGGACCTCATTTATAAGGGCATTGATCCCACTCATGAGGGCTCCCCTCTCACCACTTCCTAAAGGCCCACCTCCTAATACCACCACATTGGGCATCAGGTGTTCAACATGACTTTGGGGATGTGGTGGGGCTGGGGGTGGAGTACATTCAAACCATAGCAGATATAACTCTATATTCTATCACTTCCCAAAGGTTAGAGGTCATTTATGCTTTGGGAGGAATGGGGCCAGGAAAAACATGAGGAAGAAGGATATGCTGAGTTTTTTTTTTTAAGTAGGTTGGATGAGGTGGATAGATGTGGGAGGGCCTGTGGTCGGCAAACTGCGGCTCGCGAGCCACATGCGGCTCTTTGGCCCCTTGAGTGTGGCTCTTCCACAAAATACCACGGCCTGGGCAAGTCTATTTTGAAGAAGTGGCGCTAGAAGAAGTCTAAGTTTAAAAAATTTGGCTCTCAAAAGAAATTCCAATCATTGTACTGTTGATATTTGGCCCTGTTGACTAATGAGTTTGCCGACCACTGGGCTAGGCCATTGGAGACAGAAGGAGCAGCTCAGCAAAAGCATGGAGTCGTGAATGAGCAGGTAGGGCCTCAGGTGGTGGAGGGGAAACGAGCGGCAGAGGGCTTACTGGCTGAAAAGCTCCGCTCTGGGCAGTGGTGATGAGATCTGCTTTGTACATAGAAAGAGCATCTGGCAGAGAGGACGGTGGTTTTGAGGCAGAGGCAGCCCATTCTAGGCACTCTTTACATGTTTGTTCACTAGACGGATGGAGCTTAACAATGATTGTACGTTCCAGTCACTCTACTGGACTCTGGGCTCTAAGCAGGCAACAGGCAGATGCTGTAAATGGCCAGTTGTAAGGGTAGTCCAATGGGAAGATGATGAGACCTGGATTTCCGTGAAGCAGTGTGTTTGGGAGGAAGGGGTGCATCTGTGGGATTATAAGAAGATAAAATCAAAAGAACTAGATGGCCAGTGGGACAGGGTTTGGCTGGAGAGAGAAGTATCTGAAGTCGAATCTGAGGTTTCTGGTTCATTGGAGGGAGCACAGGAGGAGCAGGAGCAGATGTGGGGAAACATGTTAAATACGTTATGTATATCCCTGTGACAGAATCCTTAGGAAACATAAATTTGATGTCTGTAATTTGATTTATTTCGAGAGATGTATCGTTTAACCAAATCTCTGTTATAAACTTTTGTATTTTTTTCAGGTTTTTCACTCTTATAAATAACACTGTATTAAACAGCTTTTTACAAAGGTCTTCGCCATTCTGATGGCTTTTAAAAGAGAAATTCGCGCCCGCGCGCGCGCGCACACACACACGATGGGGCAAAGGCAGGTTTACAATTGTGAGTACACAAAATGGAGTTTATTCTTGTATTATTATTAATTATAATTGTCTTTTCTTAATTAATTATTGTCTTTTCCATACAAACAACTGTAAACTTACTTTTGCCGCACTCTGTATTTTAGAGGATAAAAATAGCATCTGGTTACACAAACTTGCATTTTTATCAATACTGAGTTTTTCATGTTTACTAACCTTATTTTATGTTCTTTTCCCATTTTCAGGGGGTCTCGTTGATTTTTTATGAATTTTTAAAGTATGTATTATTTGTGACAATTTTTCCCACTTCTTTGTTTCCTTCTTAATTTTGCTTATTATATTTTATATGAACCAAAGCACTAAAAGTGTTTACAAAGTCAGAATTCATTGACTTTCTTCTTCATATCTAACATTATACTAATGTTTAGGAAGCTCAATGATAATATATGCATCTAAATTTTCCTTTTCCTTTTAGCAGGAGAGGCAGTGAGTGGCTCTTTTTTTTCTACATAGCAAATTTTCAAATGTCGCTTGCTAGGAAACTCGCCTTGTTCCCACCGACGGTGCAGCTTCCTGTCGTACAACCTAAGCGCGTGCATGCAGACTGATCTCTTCTGGGCCATCTTGTCTCCTTGATCTTCGTGTTGATTCTTAGACATCTGTCAGTGTTTTAATCCTTGCAAACTTATACTCTCATATCTAATTTTTAAATTTATCTGTTAAATATTTGGATGGGTTTTTAGAATCCTTTTGGTACATTTCAAAAAAATAAATCCTATTGGGATTTTTCTTAGAATAAAGTTAAGCCTACTTTAATCTGGGAGGAAGTGGCATTGTGTTAATAGTCAGCCTTCTCATCCAAGATATGGCTTGTCTCCCTTTTTTTTTTTTTTTTCAAGTAATTTTTTAGATCTCTCAAAGGATTGCAGTTTTTTTTTCTTTTTACTACAGATCCCACATACTTAAGTTTATTGATCAGTATTTGATTATTTTTTTTGTTTGGATTGCAAATGGGATCTCTTTTGTATTATATCTGGTGACTTTCCTATTGGAGTACAGATCCTATTACTAAATTATTTTACCCATTAAGTTTAGTTGATTCTTTTAGGTTTTCTGGGCAGATAACAAACTCCCTGCAAATAAGAGGCTGGCACCCCTGGCTTGGTGATGCCTCCAGCCTGAGGGTTGGTCTGTGAGTTCCTCCAGCAGTACTCAGGAGCCCACTTGTAAAGGTGGTAAAGGTAAAGAGTGGATGCCAAGTTCAGGACTTCCCTGGGCTGGGGCCATAGGGAGGCAAGGGCGGGGAGTTGAACTCATGAGAGAGTAGCTGAAGCGTATGCTTCGGGGTCTTGAACAGAAAGGCAGGGCTGAGGACTAGAGGGAGGGAGAGTGAGGAGAGGAAGTGGTGGCCCTGGACTACACACTGGGATGTCAGGTTTCAGAGCGGGTGCCTTTCCTGTCTGGTACTGAGATCGCTGAGGGAAGAATGGTCCCATTTTGCAGTTAAGGAAACTGAAGCTCAGAGAGCTTGCCACGTAACCATTCACCAGCTCTAGTCAGTGGCAGGACTGGGACTGGAGTCTTGCTCTGGGTTCCCGTACTAGCTGACATTCTGCCTTTATTTTTCAGGTTCACTTTAGAACAGTTGGCTGAGAGCCAGGAGAGACAACAGAAGGGGAAGGAGGCGAGCCCAGCAGAGCAGATAGGAGAGAGAGGGCAGGCCCCTCCTGGGCCCCTTAGTAGCTGCGTAGGGTGGGGGCCAGCTGGGCCGCTGGGTCTTCCTGATGACCCAAGAACCCCCTCAGGCAGAGCAGCTCACCTGAGCGTCCCACGCCCTCTGCCTCGCCATGCAGCTCACTCTGGATCCTCTTTACACACTGTGGCCCCACCATTTGTTCACTGTTCCCACCACACACCCTTGTCTCTCACACATTCTGCGTCCCCAGCACACACCAGGTCCTCCCTCTACCCGCTGTGCTTATCCCACGTGCCCCAGGTACCTCCAGTACACTTCACGCCCCCCACCTTGTTTCTCATTTGCTTGTAAACCCTGTGGGTCCCTGCCCCTCACACAGTCCCCTCACAGCTGTGTGCCCAGCTCACGCCCAGCTGTGCTGTGTCCACAGAGTGCATCGGACGGCTTCTGGAAATCTGTGGCCACTCGAGTGCCCAAGGAGCCCCCTGAGATTCGTATCCTCAACCCGTATTTCATCCAGGAAGCTGCCTTCACCCTCATCGGACTGCCCTTCAACAATGGCCTCATGGGCCGCGGGGTGAGAGGCTAGGCCAGGAGCGGGCAGGGAACTGGGTCAAGAAGGACCTTGGGAAGAAAGAATAGATGGATGGGAGAGGGGACGGGAGGAGGGACAAGGGGGAGTTCCAGTCCTCAGGAATGGAGCTCAGCTCTGGGGAGCTTAACTGAGGATCTCAGCCTCACTCAGCCCTCCAGCTAAACTCTGCACCTGCCCCTCCTCCAGAACATCCCGACCCTGGGCAGTGTGGCCGTGACCATGGCACTGCATGGCTGTGATGAAGTGGCAGTCGCAGGCTTTGGCTACGACATGAGCACACCCAATGCACCCCTGCACTACTATGAGACCGTGCGCATGGCAGCCATCAAAGAGGTGAGGGACTGGGTGGGCAGGGCCGTGGGAGGGCACTTCCAGCACTGAGGTCAGGCTCCAACTGTTCACCATGAATGGTGAAGAGATGAGCCAGCGGCTGCTCCGGCTGCCCAGAGCTCCAGGAAGGTGCCACTACCCCAACTAAGGAGGCCCATTCCTGCCTGCAGGCCTCTGACCACAAAGCATCCTCTGTGCCCCTCCCCAAGAACCCAGAACCCTGTCCTGTTTCCTTCCTGAACCTTCCCTCTCCGGCTCTCTCTCTACCCTGGTCCTACACCTGCCTCCTCCTTGCTGTTCCCCAGCCATCATACGCTAATCTTGGCAGCAGCTCAGAGCCACCCTCTCTACCTCAAGTCGTCTTTCTCCCAGAGGACTCCTTGCCCCCTCAGACAACCCACAAACATTGCCTACGGGTCTCAGGACACCCCCGTATCTCCTCCACCCTCCCCATGGCCAAGCCCTGAAGCTCGTTATAACCTAGAATTACCGCCCAGGTGATTCGTGTGCTCAGGCTCCTTAAAGTAGAAGAAGCATTACAGTTCTCCCAGCCTGTCGCCACCTCCTGCATCTCTCCCTCACAGCAAGAGCCCACGTGGAAAATCAGTCCCTCTTCTACCTTCACTTCTACCACCAGCCTTTCCCTGGTCCCAGCCTGGAACCTAGACCTCTGGGGTTAGCATGTTGAGGAGCTTCTCTGCTCCTGCATTGTGTGGGATTGTTGGAGGAAATCTATCATAGTTCTCTAAATGTAGGGGTTCTCATCTCAGCTAGCCCTCGTTCCTGCTCCCCAGTCTCAACGCCCTTCTCCAGCCCCTGCCCCTCCTCCAGTGAGAACACGGCTGCAGTGGGGACTGCCCGCTCCTGCTGGGTTGTCCCCTGTGCACTCCTCACTCCCACTTGGTCCTTCGCCCCTCGCAGTCTGGCTACCACTTCACTTGACACGACTCCCACCAAGGTCACCAGTGACTTACCTCAAGGCTCCAAATCCGATGGACACGTGGGAGTCCCACCTTTCCCGATCTCTCAAACACTTGTGCTGACCACTCCTTCCTCTTTGAAACCCTCTCCTGCTGAGACTTCTGAGTCAGAAGTTTCTGGGGTTCCGATTCACTCGCCAGTCTCTCTCGTTCCCTTGCTCAGTGTCCTTGATTGCAGTCCACCCCTTAAGAACAGGCATCAGCCAGGGCTCCATCCCAGGCCACCTCTCCTCACACTGCAGGTTCTCCAGGAGACTGGTATCCCCAGCCATGGCTTCAGTTACCATCTGGACTGTCTGAATTAGGCTCTTTTGGTTCATTCAGGCTACCTCAAGTCATGGGAACTTATTTCAAGTTTATAAGAAAGACTTGGGAGTCTCATGGAAACCATAAACGGTCTTCCCCGGGCCTCCTGTTGCCAGGAATGGGATTCAGGAGTGGAAAGCTCCTCCTGGTCGGTTCCAGAACCGCCTTACCCTCACCAGCGGCTCCTGCCTCGTTGCCCTGGCCCCGTTAGTCGTTCCAGCTCTGTCTCTCTTGATGTATCTGCTTGCTTCTTTGTCCCCTGCCAGCACCCACTCCAAACTGTTCTCACAGCTTTAACCTGCTCCCGGCTTCTGTTTACTTATATATTTGCTCTCTTACACAAATATTGTGAATACTGTCAAACATACTCATAAATATAGAGAATAATATAATGAACTTCCATGTAAACTTGAGAGACCGTAGACATAGGCAGTAGCTAGATCATGAGGGGCTTTCTCTGCCATGGTGAGGAGTTCGGGCTTCATTCTGAAGGCTGGAGGGAGCCACAGAGGCAGAAGCATCTTAAGCCGAGGATTAGCATGTAGTAGTCTTACTGTGGCTGCAGCGTGAAATAGAGGGGTGCAAGGAAGGAACAGAAACCAGTTGACAGGCTGCCCAGCAGTCTAGGCAAAGAGATGAAGACTCCTGACCCGGACACAGCAGAGAAATCCAGGCTGGAAATGTACATCTGTAAGTTGTGAGCACAACTGCATGTTCAGTCACAGGCCACGCGTGTGTGAAATTTCCCAGGGAGATGGTAGACTGGGAAATGCAGGTAGTTGGCACCCTAGGAACACCAGCATTTAGTGACGGGGTGAGGGCGGAGGAGCCAGACATGAGACAGAAGAAGAGCTGTCGGAAGGAAGGCTCTCTGAGAGTGGCCAGTGAGTGGGATGGACATCTGCATCCAAAATCAGAGGTCCTGGTGAGGCTGGGGACACAGGACCAGAATGGCGCCCCAGGCCATAGACGGTGCAGACAGTGTAGTGCCGAGGGCTCCAGTCACCTCCTGTGTGTCTGCCTGGAGGAGGAGTCGAGAGAGAGCACCCGAGAGGTGGCGTTGCCTGGGCCAAGAGAGCTAGACCCCAGGCAGACTTTTGTGTTTTCTCTTACACTGTCAAACATAGTCATAAACACAGAGATCGATATACCAAACTGCCATGTAACTGCCACCTGACCCCCCGCCCCCTCCTCCCCGCCCAGTGAGCAGCACACGGCCAGTGTTGTTTCATCTGTTTCTTCCTCATACTTGTACTCCCCACTGATTATTTGAAAACAATTCTCAGATATATCATTTAAGCCAAAAACATTTCAGTAAGTTTTTCAAAAAGATAAGGACTATTTTCTACTATCACAATACCGCGATGACACCTAGAAAAATTAATAATAATTCCTTCATATCATCAAATATCCAGTCCTTTGCTGACCTTTCACACCTCAGTGACTCCCAGGGGGCACCCTTGAAGCTGATCTGTCAGACTGGTCACTTCTCCCTGGGGGTGGTGAAGGGGTGGGTAAGGAAAGAGCTGTATGAGTGTCTCCATTTGCTTGGATACTGGCCCTGCCATTCCTCCAGGCCTCCATCTTCTTACCTGTAAAATCTAATTCCATTCGACACATATATATTGAGCACCCACTCTGTGCCAGATTGTCCCTGCCTTCAAAGAGGTGAGACAGATGCTTGCATCTTTAAGAAATGAGGGTAAATCACCCAGGGGTCTGCAACAGCAAGGGCAACGCGCTGAAGGCAGAGTATAGTGACAGGTTGGAGAGAGTTGACTGGATCAGAATAAGAACCAGACAGAGCTGTAAGTTCTCAGCACCGCTAGATCGTGGCTATAATATCACTGTGGTGAGGCTCAGTACTGACAGATGCAACAGAGCAGTCAGGTGGGTACAAACTATGCACCCGACTATGTGATGAATGCCAAAACAAGGCTATTGGTGTTCATTCATTCATTTAATCCTTTTTCTTTCTTTGAGAGACTTAGTCACCAAAGCTTCCTGATGAGTACTGGGGATTGGAAAGAACCTGAGCCTACGTGCAGTCTCACCCAAGGAGAAGGCAGCATCTTCCCTGTAATTTCCACATTAACAGTGAGATGGGCTGTTGCCCTCTGGCCTCCTGGCTCCTCTGACCTGAGAGGCAGGATTTCATCAGCGGCCCCCAGGCCTGGAGAAGTGGATTGCATCAGGCCAGAGAATGACTAAGCCACCCCACGAGGCTCTTTTCAGCAGGTCCACCCCCAGGCCTGGGCAGGACCTGGTGACTCACTTTGCCAGGCCTCAGGGTGCCTAGGACTTAGGTGCCCCAGATGTGCTGCTGGACAAGGAGGGTTGAAGTCTTTGCGAACAAGATTGGAAAGCCTGTATCTCCTAAGGTTACAAGAAGTTAAGAGGCAGCTCTGGGGAAGGAGGGGGATGAGCTGTGGCACAGAGCATCGGAGGGTGGTGGTCAGAAGAGGGCACTGAACTCTGGGAGGTACATGTTAGTGGAGCTGTGTCCTAGCAGCCACCAAGGCTGCCCCACTGACCGCTTCTCCATCTCTTTCTTCCCAGTCCTGGACACACAATATTGAGCGGGAGAAAGAGTTTCTACGGAAATTGGTGAAAGCGCGTGTCATCACTGACCTAACCAGTGGCATCTGAGATGGGCCCAGCACATGGCACGGAGGTCCCAGCACCGCCACAAGCAGGCGGCAGCCACCGCCACCTGCCCACTTCATTGGCCTTGGCCTGGCTCTGCCTGAGAGGCACAGGAGTGTTGAGACCCAGAGAAGGACAGTGCCAAGTGGCCCCAGGGGTGGCGAAGCCTTGGTAGGGCAGCCAAAGCTGTGTCTGCTCAGAGACCAGCGCTCGGCCTCACTCTCAGCCTGGATCCTTGAAGCCAGAGCGCCAGGAGGCCGCTGGCCGTGCCCCGCAGGCCCAGCGTGCCGGAGGTGGACGTTAGGCAGCAAGGCGGCTGCCGGAATTATTTCTCCAATCAGTGTTTGTTGTATTATCATTTTGTGAATTTGGGTGGGGGGTAGGGATAATTTATTTTTAAATAAGGTTGGAGATGTCGAGTTTGGTCCACTTACCGTGCAGAAGGAGGCCCGGAAGAGGGCCCATCAGGCAGGGGTGCCAATGGGCTCCCTGTAGAGTGGGAGTGCCATGACGAGCCTGTACTCCGCTCCAGAGCTGCAGGGAGTTGGGCAGGAGCTTGTGCCAGCCCCCTCCAGCTCATGACACTGCTTGGCCTTTCTTGGGGAGAAGATGGGTTACTCCCACATACCAGCTGCCCACTGTCCCACAGGGAAACCCCGGAGCCATCCTTTAAGCCAACAAGACAGCCCCTGGGCTAGAGCAGAGGGAACTCGGAGCTCAGGAGGCAAGGCCTGGCCCGACCCGGAGGGAATGGCCCCTCCCCAGCTGCTACTGATCCATAGGACAGTGCCCAGGCCTGGACTGACCAGCTTGGCAGCTGTTCTGGGTTTCAGCGAGACTGCCAGGTCCTTGGGTTCTGCCTTGAGCCTGGACCAGAGGGAAGTGAGACTTAAGGACCTTACCCAGGCCGCGGCAGCCGTCCTGGGCAGCCACCATGGAAGCAATAAAGCTCTTCCCTGAACCTGGCCTCCGCTTGCTTTCTCTTACTTTCCTGGAAGAAACAGGAACCTGGGGCCCCAGCAGCTACGCTAAACCCAAGGGTCATCTCTGCAGCTCAAATTCCTGGGTTCCTTTCACTTCTGTGTCAACTGCAGGCCTGGGGCATTCTGGAGCCTCTCTCAGTCCCACACAGTCCTGCACTCTCTGCCTTTAAAGAAGTAGACCAGGGGCATCAGGGCCTGCCCAGAGGGCAGGGGATTGAAGCCCACAGTCCCGGGACAGTGCCTCTGGGCCCCACAGCCCCATCACTGCAGGGACAGGTTCCTGCAAGTACAGGAAAGATATCCTGCTGAGCCCCCAACACAAAGAAGCCCACAGACCTCACCCATTCCTGGTACCCCCGGCTGAGCCTGGAAAGGACTGTCCTACCCCCACCTTAGCACACAGGCACACCCTCTCTCCTCTGCTCCCCCTTCTTACTCATGACAGGAAGGCACAGCCCAGCTCTAGGCACTCTGGCGAATATTAGAAAGGATGTCACTTCCCATCTTACCCCTTAGAGCCCTGGAATCTGACCCCCGACCCTTCCCTAGAATCCCCATGCTGGCCTGAGAATGGGCCCAACTCAAGCCAGCACCTGAGACCATGGAGTGAGCTTCCGGCCAGAGCTGCCACCTTGGCTGGGACCCTTGCCTCGCACCTGCCATCCCCATTGAAAAGTCCTAGCCACTCCACCGCCTTCCCATGTGTGCCCTTACTGCTGTGGTGTGTTCTCAGGCAGAAGCCTCCTCTACTGAGGGGACAGCAAGGCCCTGACTGAGGGACAGGCAAAACCAGAAACTCCCTTCGGATTCTGCTGGGCGGCTGCGGAGCACTTTAATGCACTTCGTATTCTGCGTGAATAGTGCCCCCTAGGGTTGTACAGGACACAGGCAGCATGCCTGCAAGCCACAGCCAGGGCTTGGGAAGCCACCCCAACTGGGCAGCCAGTGGTGAGAGGCAGCAGACAGTGGAGCTGCTCACCACCTGGCCTCCGGCCCCTCAGGGGTCCTTCAGGCCGCAGACAGCCCCCACACCACCCGCAGTTCTCTGCAGTCTGGCTTGTGGTCTCCACCTGCGCACGGAAACTGCTCTCCCAGAAGCAGTGGTCTCAGCCATGGCCGTGCACCAGAAACACCTGTGCAGACCTGGAAAACGGCACATGCCCACACCAAGGTTCTGAGTCAGGGCTGGGGTGGAGCCCGGAGGCGGGTAGTTTTAAGAGGTCCACGGGTGTCCTAATGCACAGCCAGGCCATAGCTGGTCCACACACATTCCCTGAGCACTTTCATTTCCATCCATGGTTTCCAACTGTCAGTTGGTCGACAGTTCCCAAAATGCCATCTCCAGCCCAGCTCCCTCCACTCCACGCCAGGCTGCAAAGTCAGCTGCATCCTCAACTTTTCCCGCAGGAGCATCCACAGGTCCTCCTGACTCAGCATGTCCATCCCTGATGGAGCTCCCGGCCCTCCCCCAGGGAGTTCCCCTGCCAGAATGCATCCCCTCCACCTGGTCACCCGGCCTGAAGCATGCCAGTGTCTGCCCTCCCTCAGCCCATCAGTCAGGCACCAGCTGGGTTCTCCAAGAGCTGTGATCCAGAAAGACCCGTGAAGTGCCCCAACTCTCCCCACCACTCTGCTTCCCATTCACCCCTCAGCAGCCTCTTGACATCTTTACCACTCATCTCCAAACCACCCTCCCCACTGCAGCAGTCAGAGAAACATAAGTCTGGTACACCATTATTCTGCCTGAAACCCTTCGGTGGTCCCTAGTGGCATTAGGATAAAGTCCAGACTCACGGGTATGACACAGCATCTGGCCTTTCTTACCTCTATCCATGTTACTCACCCTACTTCCACCCCACCTGCCAACTTGCCATAATTAGGCTTCTGAAATACTATCCCCCAGCTCCTACTCAAGCATGAGCACATGAAATACTCCTCCGCCGTGACCCTCCCTTCTTCAGCCCTGGTCACCCCCTCCTAGCGGCAGTGTTTACAGGTGTGTCTCTGCTCCAAGCCCCAGGCTGCCAGGATGAAGGGTGGTGGGGCGGCTGGAGCAGGGTCAGACTTGAAAGCCCCAGCACAGTGCTTGGCCCACCCAAGGAGTTCAGCGGGTCTGCTGAAAGAAGAATCTAGCAGTGGACCAGAGAGCAGAGAACAGTCACTGCAGGCTGGCCAGCCAGGGCCCTGAGACGGCGCCAACTGGAGGGCCGGTGGCCCAAGGCTGGGACTATCCTGTCTCCTCCCTCTCCCGCCCTCAGCCCGGCCTCCCAACTCCCTACTTCGCGTGCCTGTAAACTGAACGCTCACTTTCCTCGCCTCTCTGCCGCTCAAGTTCTCCACGCTGTGTCCTGGGTTTTCCACTTCCCAGTGTCCTCCCCTTCACCTTGGGGGACTTAGCTGAGCCAGGGGGGGACCGAATCCCAGCGGGTGGAGCAACCAGGTGAACCCTGAAAGGTAGGGCGGGGCGGGGGCGCTTGGGCCCCACCCCGGGATCCGGTGACGCCGGGACTGGAATTTGACACCGGTCGGCGGCAGGCATGAGGCTGCTGAGGGATGGAGTTGGGCCCGGCCCCCAGACACGGCCCACGGGCTCCACAAGCAGCAGGTCCCTCGGGCCCCAGCCCTGGCTGCATCCTGGACCCAGAGCCCTGCACTCGAGGTAAGCCAGCCTGTTGGCCCACCCTCATCCCAGCCCTGGAGTTAGGGGGAGCGGGCAGGAGAGTCGCCACCACTTTCTCACACCCTCCCTCTCCTGGGCCCAGTGTGCAGCCCTTTGCCCCTCCCAGCCCCCTCAGTCCCTCTGGTCGCTTGTGGGACTGTGCTAGCCCTGCCAGCCCACTGTAATGGGAGGCTCCTGCTGCCGCTACTGGGTGCAGACTGGCTGCCAAGGCCACGCTTTTGGCTAAAAGAGGCACTGCCAGGTGCATAGCCCTGGGCATGAGCCTTTTCAGCTGCGGGGAAGGTCCAGCACTGGTCCCAAGGACGGTGCCTAGAAGAACAGGGTGCAGGACCCTCATGGTGAGTCTCTGGCTGCAGATGGGGAGGCAAAGGCTGGGGGACCAAGGGGCCCCAAACCACCAGAAGGGAGAGAGGGGCTAGCTGCCCTCAAGAGACCTGCTCCCGGGGTCCCCCTAGCACAGGGGGTCCTGATGGCTGCTTTGCCTGGCTTTCCCTCAATCAGTGAGAAAAGTCACTGGCCTCAGTGCCCCTGTTCAGTTAGTTGAACATACCTGGACCTGAGATGGACCACACCAGGAAGGCCTGGGGAGGTCTGACCCACAAACATGCAGGTGACAGTTGGGACCCAACCGCAGGCCAGCTAGTGGGGCCCCAAGGGTGTTTGGGAGTGCCAGCCAGGGTGAGTTCACAAAATCTGGTGGGGCTCAGAAAGGCTGGCCGGGCTCAGGAAAGATGGCTCATGGAGGAAACTTCTAAGAGTGGGCCAGCTGTTAGATCCACAGGAAAGTGGAAAGGGCAGACCTGGACCAGCGCTCGGGGCAGCTCAGCTCTCAGACCAGGCTGGTGTGGAGCTTGGGCTGGCCCTCCTGGGAGTTGCTCAGGCCTGAGTCTGGCTGAGGGTAGAGAAAAGCCCACCCCACTTTGAGTCTGCATGCTTGACGGATGCTGCCCCCTGGTGGCCATTGGGAACCAAGGCCCAGGCCCCATGTTCTTATAGGGCCCATCTGCTGGTTCTTGAAGGACATCTGTGATCAAAAGAGAGAACTCATGTGGCTCTGGGTCCAAAGACCACAGAGGAACAAGTTTCAGCAGCATTGGGTGGGCAGCACAGGCTGAGGCCTGAACCTCACTATTATAAGAAAATTTGGACCAACCAGCAAGCACCCTAATTCTTCTTTAGGCCACAGCTTCTTCTTGTATGGCATGGAGAGAAAGTTGTCTGTGGGATCAAGGGGGTCCAGCTACTCCCTTCTGGCAGCTCCAGCCCTGCAGCAGGAAGACTGGGGAGGGGGTAGGACATTTCCAAATACCCCCTTAACTTGTTGAACTTCTCTGAGCTCATTTGGAAAATGGGGATTATTATACCATTTACCTCATGGAGTTGTGAGGACAGAGAGAGAAGAGAGAACGTGCAAAGGACCAACACATAGTTAAGTTCCTGATGCAGCTACTTCTCCTGGGTTGAGTCCGCCTATCCAACCCCTTGTTCCTCACCTGGAGAAACTGAAATGGAGGGATGACCTTCTCAAAGATAACTCATCTCTCAATGTTCCAAGCTGCCTCAAGAAGAGGGTGGGGGAACAAGTCGACTAGGCTGATGGGAGATCCTGGTATTGACAGAGATGGAGCCTGGACGTGGAGGCCCTTCTGTGCTGCCCCGCTGGACCCAGCCTAGGCGGCAGGTGAGTGCTTCTCCCAATGACTCCCACCTGGTATTGAGGAAGGTGGCTTGATTGGGAGGGAGAGCAGGGTTTGCCCTGGGCAGGAGTCGGAAGTGAGAAGGAAAGTGGTCAGGGAGGGACCAGGAGTTTGGAGGAAGGTTGATGCCCTCAGGTGATTTCTCCTCTTGGCTCCCTTAAGCAGCAGACTCCAACCTAAGCCCTTCCCCACTCTCCCCACCCAACTAGAAGCCCCTCTCTGATCTCTGCTGCCCCAGCCCTTCCTGGGCTCCCTCCACCCTGAGACCACCTGGGTGCCCTCTTCCTCCCTGAGGCTCCACCTTGTCTCTCTGCGCAGCCTGCCCTGTGGCCATCGCTGGCCACTCTGGTGCTGCTGAGCAGTGTTGCTGAGGCCTCCCTGGGCCTCGCGCCCCGCAGCCCCACCACGCTTGAAGGCCCCGTGCCAGCCCCGGTGCCCCCCGCCGGCCACCTGACGGGTAAGTGAGAGGATAGGGGGCGGGGTGGCTGCGGGCCGGCCCGGAATCCCGCGCACGCATGACTCCGTCTCATTCTAGGTGGCCGCGCTTCCCGTTTCTGCAGCGGAAGAGCCCGGCGGCCGCCCCCGCAGCCGTCCCGGCCCGCGCCCCCGCCCTCCGCGCCCTCGCCCGCTCCCTCCCGCGGGGGGCGTGCCGCGCGGGCCTGGGGCCGAGGTGGCCACGCGAGCCGGGGGAACCGCGCGCGGGCCGTGGGGGCGCGGGGCTGCCGCCTGCGCTCGCAGTTCGTGCCGGTGAGCGCGCTCGGCTTGGGCCACAGCTCCGACGAGCTGGTGCGTTTTGGCTTCTGTAGCGGTTCCTGCCGCCGCGCGCGCTCCCCGCACGACCTCAGCCTCGCCAGCCTGCTGGACGCTGGGGCCCTGCGGCCACCTCCGGGCTCCCAGCCGGTCAGTCAGCCCTGCTGCCGACCCACGAGCTACGAGGCTGTCTCCTTCATGGATGTTAACAGCACCTGGAGGACCGTGGACCAGCTCTCAGCCACTGCCTGCGGCTGCCTGGGCTGAGAGCTCTCTCCAAGGATTTGCGGATGGCACCCTTACATGGGGAATCTTCCTGCCTGGAAGGGACCACGGGCCTCAACCAGAGATGGACACCACAGGCCTCAGCTGGGCTTGTGATGGGCATCAGCTCTGGAGGATGAGGGACGACAGTCCTCACCTTGCTAGTCCCAGCCCTACAGACACCAGAGACCTGGGCTACAGAGACCTTAGGACCACTTCTCACGGACTCTGGCACTGAGCAGGCCACAGAGCCAGGACTCCTCCTCTGGAGAACCCAGCAGAGTTTGAGGTCTCAGCCTCCGCCCAGGCCCTGGAGGGACAGAATGGGAGAAGACACACTGCAGTCGCATTGCTGAAGTGCCTATGGTGGAGTGGCCTGGTACTCACTCCAGAGACCTGGACCCCTATTTATTATTTCTAAGTTATTTATTTACTTCTGTGGTTTGTCAGATCCTTTCCTGGGCAGTGGGGGCTGGATGGGTGGAAGCCGCTGGTTGGAGATCATGCCACTGACCTTCCCACTCACAACTGCAGGCTGACTCAGTAATCACAGGCCTAGCCGGGATCTCCAGCTGCTTCCTCTAACAGGCAGCTCTGGGACGTGGGGCCATGGAACATAGAGTGGGTGGCAAAGATTCGTTCACCAGTCCTGGCAGGTTAGCTTACAACCCCTTGCACAGTCTCCAGCACTTGGGGTTTGGGGTTACTGGTAGAGAAAGCCCTACCCTTGTGACCGTAGGCATCCTAGGGGCCTTGCTTAATGGGTAATGACACAGAAAATCACACATTACCACTCCCCAGTCACTGATCAGTGCCATACCCTCAGGGCACTCTGACAGGTGTATTCACTGCCTCTGATTGCAGATGGTCCAGTATGGGGAGCTCACCACTCACATTGCATGAAGCAATCCAGGACAAGAGAGCATCTGAAAAGGCCAGTGGGAGGCTAGGTTGGGGGTATGAAGCATAGAGCATCAAAGGGCTAGGAATGCAGGAAAAGAGTGAGGGCCCCAAGAGGGACCTGCATCTTGGGTGATGAACAAGAACATTCATTTATTCATTCTACAAATATTTATTAAGTATCTCTTATATGTCAGACACTGGGTAGACATGAGGGACACAGAAGAGAAGGGGACATGATCTGTGCCCTAAGGTTAAACTAGGAGAGACTTACATAAATAATTATTTAAGTGCAGTTTGGCAAATAGTTTGAGGAAGGACAAGAAGCTAAGAGTCACACACCTTCATCTGGAAGGAGGAAGAGGTTAATGCTGACCTTGGCCTTCCACACTGTCCCTGAGTCACCTCCAAAAGGACAGTGCAATCCCTCTGAGCTTCTCTGCATGTCCCATGAAACCTTGTTTCCTGGGTCCTATTCATTTGTCCTGTATGATTTTCTCCTTTAGGAATAAGATGGGGGCATGTATTTGGAAAGGATGCTGAGTCTGAGGAACCATGGGACATCCAGAGGGGCTGTCAGGAGGCAGTGGGCTATGCTGGTCTGGGACTGAGGAGGGAGATTTGGGCAGCTGTGAGCACAGAGGCAGTAGCTGCAGCCAGGGTGCAGGAGAACATCATGAGAGTGAGGCGGGTGCCGGGTGGGATCCCTCAGGCATTTGACACTGCTGACCAACATTCCTTCCAGGCGGCCGACGTGCCTGCCTGCTTTGGCACAGGTGCCCCTTTGGCCAGAGTGTGGAGCTGGCAAGAGCTCTCTGAGGGCTGTGCTCATTCTGGGTCAAGGAGGAGAAACCTGTGCTTCCACTCTTCTGTGTTCACTGCCCCAGTTCTAGGTGCTCCCTTGCTACCCTCAAACACCCCCTTGGCCCCTCTCTCTACCTCCAAACTGATTCAGGATCCTCAGTCTCCAAACACCTTTGCACCTCCCAACACCCCCCACCCCCGCAAAGGAAATGTCACTAGTGCCATACAGTTAACACACAGCTCCTTGGCCCTGGTTGAGGGTAAAGGGGAACATCCTGTTAATTCCAGGGTCAGTGGGGCCAGGGAGTCCCTGCTGGAAAGACTTGAATGCTTGGCCTAGTTCCCATATCCCCCGACCCCCGCCCCTCAGTGGACATTTCTGCTCTCAGAGCCACTTAAGGAGACAGATTAAAGCCATTTCTGACAATGCTCACAGCAAGAGGCAGGTCTGAACTCAAGCCAAAGGTGCTGGCTCTCAACACCCCCAAACTGCCAGTTCTTGAGGGAGTAGGGTCCCCCCAACTCAAGGCTGCATTGTGGACCCCAGGGAGATTGTACCCAACATCTCACAAAGTCCCAGATGAAATGGCAACTTCTCCAGGAGGAACATTCCCACAGAACTAGTCTCAGTTTGCAGCTCACAACAACTCAAATCCCTCTTTTAAAAAAGACACAAAATAATAAAGCCGTTTTCCCCAAAGAAAACAAGATCTACACTTCTTTTCATACAACTTAGCAGAGGGCACCTGGCACATGACCTCACCAGGCAGAGAACTTTCACTCCTGGGGCCACAGGTGGCTTTAGTATCTGCAATTCCAACTGTAGTTTTTGTTTTACATTCAAAACGACATTGCCCATTTGAGTGCCCTCCCAGAACAATGGTATGGTCTCCTCCAAAGGGTATCAAGTTACTACTACTTGTAAGACAGAAAACTACAGATGTCTTTGAAATGACTGTTTTTCCACTTCAAGGAGCACCCAGAACTTTCCTCTAGATTTATTTCATTCAAGAATCAAGGTTCAGGGTTCCATGCACTCCTTCTACACTTGCCAATTGCTTTCCTCCTCTCTTGCCCAGGGACTGCCATATTTCCCCAGGCTGAAGACCCCTGTGATTGAGTGTATGTGGACTGGGTGACTGAGGTCTCATCTTGAAAAGCATAAGATGGGTAGAAAGTTGAGAGATCAGAGAACAATCTAGGAGAATTGTGCCATATGAGATCACCTTTCTTGTTCACAGGAGTGCTTCTTAACTTGTGTTGGAGTTGGAGAATCCTTAGAGAATATGATAAAAGCCAAGAATCTTCCCCTAACCCTCCCCCCCCCCCCGCAAAGGCTCGATCCCCAGAGTGAGACCTGCAGGAGGCAGTCAATGATTCTCTCTCATCATTGATGTTTCTATCTGTCTCCCTCTCCCTTCCTCACTGAAATCAGTAAAAATATATTTTTTTAAAAAATTCCTCAAATTAGATGTCCATGGCCCTTGAGGTGTCATACCCTGCTCTAGATACTATTATTAATGTCCTCCTGTAGCTAGAATAATTCCTCCATCTGTAGTCAGGACTCCGTATCAGGGCACTCGGTCTCAATTATTTACAAGCCTCCCCATTCTTCAACCTTTTAAAATTGAGTATCTCCTTTACCTCTTAATTTAAACCTGCTCAAATATAACACAGCATTAAACAAAATTGACACTGTGATTTTATATATATATAGATATATAGATATATATATATATACTTTCACCTCTCCTCCTTCACCAAAAGAACTCTTGCTGAGGTCACCAGTGACCTCATCATTACTAAACCCTTGTCCTTTGAACTCTCAAAAGTACTCAAATTTGTCATTCCTCCTTGAAAACCTATCTTGCATTGACTGTCTTGATCCCATGCTCTCTTTTTCTTCCACCCCAGCAGCTCATTCTCATTCTACTCTCTCCCTGAGCAACATTATCTACCCCCATGATTTCAGTTACCACTTCCATGCCAATGGTGGTTACATTATATCTCCAGCTTGGACCTTTCTCCTGAGCTCCGAGTCCATATTTCCAATACTTCTGTCTGAATATCCTCTGAAAACTCAAACTTAACATATTTGTCCTGGAAATCTTCTGTTCTCTCCTTCAGATTCACTCTCCACACTTTTCTACACATCAATGATATTCCCTGCTCTACAGCTTCCAAACCTCCTCCAGTGTTCCCCTGTGTGTGAATGGCACCAACTTCCATCCACTGACACAAGCCAGACACTTGGGCAACATCCTAGACTCCTTGAGCTTCGTCACTTCCCATTAGTCCTCAGATCTTTAGATCTCACAAGACCATCCTCTATTATGTTGAGGCCTTTATGATTTGGGGAATGGTTTATTGCTCATCCTCCCATCTGGTCTCTGTTTCCCATCTCAACTCTGTAGCCAGAGAAGTCACTATTCTGCTTCCATTAATTGAGCACTAACTGTAATGCATTGGGCTAGTTATGGGAATTCAGAGGTCAGCCAGAAACATGTTCTGCCATTAAGGAGACCATAGTTGGAGGTGGAGGTGGAGGAAGGGTGTTAAACTTGGCAAATAAAAATACAGGACATCCCGTTAAACTTGAACTTCAGATAAACAATAAACACTTTTTAAAATAAGTGTGCCTCGTGCAATAGATTATATTCAAATTTAACTGGGTGTCCTGTATTTTTTCTGGTAACCCTAGGTGAGGGTAAACAGGTAAATAAAAAAAAAAAATGCAACTAACCATCATAAGTCCCCCAATGGAAGTATGACTAGGGTATAGTTATGTATGTCAGGGTGGGCAAGGATTCTACACACAAAGGGTGAAGAATCAATTCTACCTGAATGAAAGAGGAAGAAGAACCACAGAAGTCTTCATGGAGTAGAGTAGGTGGCACTTGAAACAAGCCTTGAAAAATTAAATATTTGCACAAGGTGGATGAGGGACATTGGGCCTTTACTGGTTATCCTTTATCGCCTCATTGCCTCTCAGCTATAAACTCACCCTTTTCACTGACCATACCCTGTCTACCAAGGTCTGGATCTCAGCCTTGGGCAAGGGAATGGATGAGGGCCTTCCTGGGCTCTCTTGTCTCAGACCCAAGATTCTTCTGCTCCTAAATTCTTTAGAGTTCTTTTCACTCCTTACCAGCCAATCCCTCTTTACTTCAATGCCCTGTTACATTTCAAAATTCTTATATTAGCCCTGACTGATTTGGCTCAGTGGATAGAGCGTCGGCCTACGGACTGAAGGGTCCCGGGTTCGATTCCGGTCAAGGGCATGTACCTTGGTTGCGGGCACATCCCCAGTAGGGGGTGTGCAGGAGGCAGCTGATCGATGTTTCTCTCTCATCGATGTTTCTAACTCTCTCTCCCTCTCCCTTCCTCTCTGTAAAAAATCAATAAAATATATTTTTAAAAAATCTCATATTAAACTGTCCCTGTGTGCTTATTGGGTGGTTTCTCCTGATTGGCCCCAACCTGACATAGAGCCTTCTCAGTAGAGGTGGTAGCGTTAACAGAGGCAGGGAAATGTGGCACAGCCTGGTGCGTCCCAGGATAGCCAGCAGTTTCATATAGAATTGGAGTAGGGCCCTCATCAAGACAAAAGGCTGAGAGATTATGAAGGTGCTTGAATGCTATACTAAGAAGCTTGGACTTTGTCCTGAGAGGAGTCACTGAAGGCTTTTAAGTGGGATTGGCTAGAGATGTGTTTCAGATGGATCACTGGCTGCTGTGTCTAATATGAACTAGAAGGGACAAGGCAGTGGACACCAGTTACAGCTGCCACAATGAGAACTGTTCAGGAAACAAATGCTGGTCTTGATCTAGAGCAGAAGCAGTGTGGAAGGACAGAAGAGAGGTGAGACTCAATAAACAGGACTTGGTGATGGACTGGTTGTGAGGGCTTGATGAAAGGGACAGTTTCTAAGGCTCTCGCTTGGGTGACTGGCAAGGAACTTAGGGAATGTCGTATTGTTAGCATGTGATGGGAGTAAGGTGGGAGGGGGAGTCATGAGTTCAACTTGAGGTGCCGAGGATACCTTCAGAGGGCAAGGAACCTGGTGGCAGCTGGATATGAGGGTTGGGAACTCAGAAAAGTCTGGGCAAGAAGAGACCTGGGCATCACAGCTCAAAGCCAAAGGAGTGGTGAGATATTGATGAAGAAGAGGAGAAGCAGAGGACAAAGCCTGGAGAACCAACATTTAAGGAACAGGGAGAGGAAGAGAGCAAGCCTGTGAAGGAGACCAAAAAGAGCATCAGAGTAGTAGGATAAAACCCCAGAACAGGACAGGGGGAAGGAGCGGTCAACAGGGCCAAATGCAGCAGAAAAATCAAGTCACACAAGGACTGAAACTGCCCATTGGGTTTTCTTGCAACATGGTGGCCTAGGGACTCAGGCTAACCTTCTTGCTGAAAACAACTAAACATATTAGAGAAAATATATATTTTAAAATGTTTAATGCATCTGTGAACTGGCAAACACAAGAAATATTCAGGCTAAGAATAATAATCTATACTAATAAAAGGGTAATATGCTAATTAGATCGTGAGACCTTCTGGATGTCCTTCCGGACAAAGCCATGGTGGCAGGGCCAAGGCAGAGGTGGTTAGGGGCGATCAGGCCAGGAGGGGAGGACAGTTGGGGGTGATCAGGCCGGCAGGGGGGGCAGTTGGGGGCGAGCAGACTGGCAGGCAGAGTGGTTAGGGGCGGTCAAGCAGGCAGGCAGGTGAGCAGTTAGGAGCCAGCAGTCCCGGATTGCAAGAGGAATGTCCGACTGCTGGCAGTCGGACATCTCCCAAGGGGTCCCAGATTGGAGAGGGTGCAGGCTGGACTGAGGGACATCCCTGCCCCCTGTGCATGAATTTTGTGCACTGGGCCACTAGTAATAATAATAATAAGTGAACGTAGGAAGCTTAGCTTAGTAGTTGGCCTTCACCTTGAGGGCATGTTTTTTTCCTTAGATAAAAATATTTAATATACCTTCCCTGTACGTTATTGATGTGCTAGTTAATATGCAATATGACAATACAGTGAGGGCATGTTTCTTACCTGGTGAACCTGAGCATTGGCTTGTGAGGGCTCCTGAGCTTATGGAGTCTACCCAAAACTTCTCTATAAGGCCAGACCCCAAAGGCTACGCCCACACTTAAGGATTACCTAGAAATAAATCGGCCACTCCTCTACCTAACCTCTCTCCCTCAAACCAAGGGACTACAGAGAAAATTGCCTTTATTTCACCTTGGTGGTACATGGAAGTGGGGAAACCTTCCCTGAGAATGCTTAACTAGCAGTATAAGCACTCGTTATTTGGTTTTGCAGACCAAATTCACACTATTTTGGAAGGCTGAAAAACTTCAAACTGAGAAGTTAATTTGTCGTAGATACAGCTTTAGAATGCTCTCTCCTGAATCTGAGGACCCATCCCAGGTTTGTCACAGGTTCTGGCTCCTATATATTCTACTCTTGTCCCTCAGAAGAACCCGTGTCATTCTCCACTTGGCTCTAAGTTATCCTGGATTGCTATCCACATCTTAGATGTCCCTTTTGGTCTGGCACCTAAAAGTATCCCCAACAGCCACAGGCCTATTTTCAATTGTCCTAGGTGGTGTTTGTGAAACATGTTCAGGAGCCATTGTTGATGAGATTGGCATTTTTCTCTCCAGGGGAGCCCCCAGGGGTGAGGAGAGCCCTGGATTGGAAGCAGGAAGAAAACTAACATTCACCAAGTTGGGTCCAGCCCTATTCATATATCATCTCAGCTTTTGCTTCACTGGAGGAATTACTGTTCTCATTTTTATTTTTATTTGAGAGAGAGAGAGAGAGAGAGAGAGAGAGAGAGAGAGAGAGAGAGATTTGTTGTTCCACTTATTTATGTATTCATTAGTTGATTCCTGACTAAGGATTGAACTCATAACCTTGGTGTATTGGGATGACACTCTATTAAGCTACTCAGCCAGGCTTGTTCTCAATCTTTTAAAGTGAGTTTCATAAGAAGTCAAGGTCTTATGGCTAGAAAGAGGCAAAGATGGGTTTTGAACATAGGCCCAAGTCTTTTAACCCTCCTCCTCGGCCCCCTCCTTGCACAGTGAAGTCTCCAGTCCCCATCAGAGCCATGGCATTTCACAGCTCTAGGCACAGACCTGGAATCAGTTACTTTATTTTGGCCTTCCTGTTTTCTCCTTCCAAATCTCCCCTACTTCTACTCTTTCCTCCTTTGATTTATCCTACATACTAAGGTAGACTTTTCTAAAATGCAAATCCAGTCATCAACGCCCAGTTGAAATCGCATGATGGTTTCATATTGCATTTAGGATAAAGTCTAAACTCATTCAAGCATCTACTGTTCCCAACTTGTCTTTCCAACCTCACCTGTTACTCATCCCTCCCTCTTCCCCACCCCACCTATATCACCTTAGACTGAACACAAATTACTAGCTGTATTTTAAACATTTTCTTGATAAAGATTTGTTGAGTGACCAAACCAGAGAGGGTCGGACCTGCATTGCCACCATGTGCCCACCATCCAGATATCATTGCTGACATGTACACATAAGAAACCGTTTGACATTGAAACGGGGACTCAGAACTGTTGGACATTGAAATTGGGACTCAAACATTTTTTGTTATTATATGTTTATTTCTAGTCTGCAGAGGCAAGATTTTTTAAAAGAAAGAAATGGGGGAAAAATAGATACAGAGGCAAAGAAGCATTGAACAGACTGTCAAACTACAGCGGGAAGGCAGGGGAGGTTGCGGGGGGTGCTGTAAGAGATCAACCAAAGGATTTGTACGCATGCATATAAGCATAACCAATGGATACAAGACCCTGGGGGGGGGGGCAGGTAAAGGCATGTACTGGGGGGTGGGGGAGGCCAGGGGGGAGGTCAATGGGGAAAATAAAAAAGGAGACATATGTACTACTATTTGTAATACTTCAAACAATAAAAAAAAAAAAAAAGATTTGTTGAGTGACTGGATTCCACCTGGACTTTGCTTACCAGCTAATTGAGCACCTCCTCCCCCATTCAAGTTTCTCCTCCTCAGGGAAGCCTTCCTCTGCCTTCTCAGGCCTAGGTGGCTATTGCCAATGCTATTTTCCTCCATTGAACACAGGTATAGAGGTCCGCCCCACTCGCCCCCTCCGGGGTAGCTGGCAAGAGTTAATAAAAGGATAAGTGATGCTCTGCCTGGTGTGGCTCAGTTGGTTGGGTGTCGTGAAGTGCACCAAGAGGTTGCTGGTTTGATTCCCGGCCAGGGCACATGCCAAGGTTGCTAGCTCTATCCCCGATAGGGGGCGTGCAGGAGGCCACCTATCCATGTTTCACTCTCACATCGATGTTTCTTCTCTCTCCCTCTCTCCTGCTCTCTCTCTCTCTCTAAAATCAATAAAAAAAATTTTTTTTTCTAAGGATAAAGGGCAAGTGGTAAAGAGAAGGGACTGCTGGGGTCTGCCCCTGAGCATATCTATTGGTGATCTCTGATACCCTGAGTGTCCCGGGGCAAGATAAGCTCAACTTTCCCCAACCTGTTTCCTCATCTGAAAGTGGTGCATAAAATTCCCCGCCTTATAGTTGTTGAGAACTGATGCGTAAGGTATGCAAAGTACTGTTCGTAGCACTTAGGTGTGAGCTAGTCTTATTCTAATTACACATAAATAGAAGTTGCTTCCAAGAACCTTATGAAATTCTCCGAGCACTGTCCATGGTATGTGGTTTCCTGGTTGCTCACTGGGTGGTTCCGAGAGCCGTCCTTTTTTATTCCTGAGGCGCACCGAGCCTCCTTTCTTCTCATGGTACTGACGCCTCCTTCCCACACGGTCCCGTTCCTGGGCCTCAGGGTGCACCCGAAGCGGAGCACCCGAGTGACGGATCCTTCACACCGCTCCTCGCCTCGCCCCCAACACACACACGTTTTCCTCCGACCTGGGCTCCCACCTCCAGCCCCTTGAGTCACACATTCCTAAGGAGCTGCTCCGCAGCTTCCCCTCTAGTTTGACTGGGAGTGCCTGTCGGCCCTAGTAAGCCTGGGGCTCCCGGGGCCCCGCGGGGCCCCAGCCCACGTGCTCCCGGCCTCTGCCGCGAGGCGCCGTCCTCCCGCTAGGAGCAATATAGACTACATTTCCCAGGGTGCGTAGCGACGGGACCTTGGCTCGGCGGGGGCCTCGAGCGACGCGCCGCTCCGTCGCCTGATCCGGAGCGCAAGGGCTGGCACGAGGACAGGCCCAAAGACCCGGAATGAGTTTCCGCGCAGTTCCGCTGGGCCGTGCCGGGCTGTGCCGGGCCGGCCGGGTCAGGGCAGGCGCGGGGGAGGGTCAGCGCCTGAGTCGGCGGTGCCAGGAACAGGCGCTCGGGGCAGCCCGCGCCTCGCTGAGGTCCCCGCCCCGTCCCGGTCGAGCCGGCTAGCCTGTCAGTCACTGGGGCGGAGGCAGCGGCGGTAGCGGGGCCAGAGCCGGGCGGTGAGAAGAGTGAGGGCCAGGCCCAGCGGAGGGGATCTGCCACAGCCCCTCAACATTACGGACTCTTCGCCCCAGAGTGTCGATGCTGCACCCCCGCGCTTCGTTGGAACGCCTTCCGTAACCCTCCAAGGGCTCTTTCCCTCGTGACCTCCCACCCCAGTGACCTCCTCAGAGGACCCAGGAGCGCACTCCGACGAGGGTGTTGTGGGTACAGGCCATCGACCCTGTGACCTCTCACGGGCTGGGGCTCGGTTTTCCCCACAGGCCTCCCTCCCCATGACTTCCTCCTCACAGATTCTGGAAACAGAGCCGTGACCTACCACTGGGATCCCCGCCTGAGAACTCCTCACTGAGGGCTCCTCCTCAGAACCCCCCTCAGTGGCTCTCCTCCTAAGACCACCCCTTTTGGTTTCTGGCAAGCCCTCCACCCCCAATCGAGGTGGGGAGGCCTCGGCAGCCATGCCCACCCTGGGTCCCCTGTCACCACACCACTCCCTGGGCACTCAAGCCGGGGTCTAGCAAGGGGACCAGCAGCCAAGGAGCTGGGGCAGGAGACAGGTCAGGGTCCACCTCCCTGCTGGGGAGGAGCAAAGATGGACCGGCGGGAGGAGCAGCCGGGGGCTGCAGGGGCTGGAGCAGCACCAGCCTTGGACTTCACTGTGGAGAACGTGGAGAAGGTATGAGGGCCCTGGGGTGGGCACTCCAGTGACAGAGCAGAAGGTCTGGGCACTGACACTAATGCCAGGGCCCAGACTTGGGCTGGGTGCCCGCTGGGATGGTGCCCCCAGGACACCTGGCATTTGCTGTCTCTGGGCAGGCAGGACAGCAGTGTTACAGTGTCTTAAGGGGCTCTATTTGGCTTTCCTCAGACATGGGTCCTCTGAGGATAAATACTCGGGGGTCTTGGGATGGCCCCTCCAGGGTGTTGGTGGCTTAGCCCTCCAGCCAGATTGGCTGTTCTCCAGCTCCATGGGAGCTGCAGGAGCAGTGCAGTGAGAACCCGGAACCCAGGAGACCTACAGCTCAGTCCCCAGGAACCATACTGATGCTGAGCCATCCTAGACCCTTTTTGTTGAGCCAGGGGCTCAGAAAATAATCTGAGACTAAAACAATCTGGGTTATGTTTTCAGACTTTCTTGGAGAAGGGCCCTTCCTTTATTGGATGAAGGCAGGCAGGAGTATGGCTGGCCCCCTTTGTTTTGTGCTGGGTCCCAGGGGCCTGGTTCTGCTGGCAGCCTCAGGGTTCTTTTCTACTCACCTGCCCATAAAGCTTCCTGCCATTGCCCTCCCAGACTGCCCCACTGCCCAGTCCATCTTTTTTGAAAACTGTTTCTCACCCACAGAGGCCTGGAATGGAGAATTACATCCTCCACCCCCCAGGATTAATGGGGAGGTAGGGCTACCTTGATGGGAAATAAGGAATAGTTGCAGATAACTCATTTGTTATTCTTGACCCCTGTTTGCCATACCAAATGGTGAGGATGCATCCCTTCTGCTTCTGTTCTCTGCATCCTTGAGCAGCCAAACAGCAACAGTGGCTATAACTGGCTGTCAGAGGGACAGATAGAGCTAAGCCTACTTGGATTGAGACTGCTTAGGCGGTCAGAGTCCTGGTCTCACTCTTCCACCCCATGGGGCTGGGCAGTGTTGGCATGGTGGTGCACTGTTCCGCGTGCTACCAGGGAGATAAACCTCTATTTTCTTGCTGTGTGAAGTCCCAATGGAATTGGGACCCTGGGGATTCAGCTAGTTGAGAATTTCAGGCTAGGCATTTGCCAGGGCAGCAGGCTGAGACTTCTCTGGACCAGTTCTTTGGATCCTCCATGCACTCTATGAGGGGTTTTCTCATCCCCCTCTCCAGTAGGTTTCTGCACAAGGGCTGCCTGGCAAAGTCTTAGTCCTTCTCAGATTTCACACTGGCTTTGGTGCCAGCGTCTGGAGTGACCTAGGGAAGATCCTGGGGGAGCTAAATGGAGCCTTTGGAGTTGATTGGAACAGCTGTGCCTGGGAGGGTCAGGGCCCCTCAGGCTGTTTCATGTTCTTCTCAGGCTTAGCTTCATCCCTGTGGATCCATTCCTTCCACCTGGGCCTTGCCCTTTACCTTGCATGCCTCCCCTTTGGTGAGCTCAGCCTCGTGTGTGTGTGTGTGTGTGTGTGTGTGTGTGTGTGCACGCGCGCGCGCGTGTGCGCTATCCTGTGGAGGTTCACTCTTTGAATCCATAATGTTTTGCTATAAGGAGAAGAGGATATAGTAGAGCATGAAGAAAGTTATCGGTAGGACCCTGGGCCCAGGAAACTGCAGAGCCCTGAGCTCTCCCTTTCTGCTCAGCTCCCCTGTTCAGAAAGAGGGAGCAGTATTGCGGAACCAAATCATACCCTCTTTTCTGGGCTCTGGCAGGATCCAGAGTGGCCACCACCTGCTCAATCCTGTGCTATCCTGCAGGCGCTGCACCAGCTCTACTACGACCCCAACATTGAGAACAAGAACCTGGCTCAGAAGTGGCTGATGCAGGCCCAGGTCTCCCCACAGGCCTGGCACTTCAGCTGGCAGTTACTACAGCCTGACAAGGTGCCTGAGATCCAGTACTTTGGGGCCAGTGCCCTGCACATCAAGATCTCTCGCTACTGGAGTGACATCCCCACTGACCAATATGAAAGTCTAAAGGCGCAGCTCTTCACTCAGATCACTCGCTTTGCCAGTGGTTCCAAGATTGTGCTGACTCGGCTGTGTGTGGCGCTGGCCTCATTAGCTCTCAGCATGATGCCTGACGCTTGGCCATGTGCTGTGGCAGATATGGTACGACTCTTCCAGGCTGAGGACTCACTGGTGGATGGCCAGGGTCGCTGCCTGGCTTTGCTGGAGCTGCTGACAGTGCTGCCTGAGGAATTTCAGACCAGTCGCCTGCCCCAGTATCGCAAAGGTCTGGTGCGGGCCAGCCTGGCAGTGGAGTGTGGGGCTGTCTTCCCATTGCTGGAGCAGCTGCTACAGCAGCCCAGCTCACCCAGCTGTGTGCGTCAGAAGGTACTCAAGTGCTTTTCCAGCTGGGTGCAGCTGGAGGTGCCGTTGCAGGACTGTGAGGCTCTCATTCAGGCTGCCTTCACTGCTCTGCAGGACTCGGAGCTCTTCGACAGCAGTGTGGAGGCCATTGTCAATGCCATCTCACAGCCTGATGCCCAGAGGTGAGCTGGTCCCCTCCTTCCCAGAGTGGGACAGTCTGCTTGGCCATCCATGCATCCATCCATCCATCTGTTCAGTAAACACTAATTGAGTGCCTACGGCATGCGTGGTTCTATGCTGGAGATACAGCAAGGAACCAATCAAGACATGGTCTCTGTCCCATGGTTCAAAGAGGGAGACAGACATTAGACAACTAACCATCCAATGAACTATTCAGTTAAAATAGTTGACTCTTCTCTTTCTCTCAGCCAAGTTCTGGCTGTTCTGCCCCTGACCGTATTGCAAATCTATTTTTTCCATTTCCACTGCCACCACTCTAGTTCAAGCTGTCATTATCTCTCCCCAGATTATTGTTGAGCTTTCTCACCAGTCCCCTGTTTTTACTCTTGTACCCTTCCTTCATTGTCCACCCAGCAGCCAGAGTGATCTTTTGAAAATGAGTATGTAATATTTCCTTTCTGCTCAGAACCCTTCAGTGGCTTCTCACTGCTCATAGGGTAAAGTTCAGGATCCTTAATTTGATTCACAGAGATGCTGCACAATATGACATCTTTAGCCTCACCTCATGCCGATCTCCTTGCTTTCTTCACTCTCAGTCTTTTCAATTCCTTGAATGTCCCATGCTCCTTCCAGGCTCTGAACCATCACATGTACTTGACATATCACTTTAGTCTCAGCTTAAACTTCACGTCCTTCATGATTTTTAAGACTATGTTTGGTGTTTTCTATTATTTTATCTCAGAGCTCCAGTGTTTTTCCTTCTTAGTCCATAACATGGTTTCATTATAAATTAATGTATGTCTCCCCATTAGTCTCTCAGCTCTGTGAGGAAGGCACTCTATCATTTTATTTTGTCATATTGTGCCTGCAGCACTTGGTAGCATTCGATATTTTTGAGCGGATGAAAACTAGGAGTTGCTGAAGTGACCAGGGGTGGAAGAGGTTGGGGGAGTAGGAAATGTTGCAAACTTCAGAAACAACAGCAGGTGCAAAGACCTGTGTTGGACAGCACCATGCACATTCAAGGACTCAGAAGAAAATGAGAGTAGTAAGGTGTTCAGCAAACGTTTGTTGAGCACCTGTTTGTGTGTTGGGCCCTGTAGTGAGGACTAGGAGCATAAAGATAAATGGTTTGATTTTTGCAAGTCAGGAGCTCATAACCTAGTAGATACATGAATGGGCAAGTATAGTCAACGTGATGAATACTCTAATGGAGAGAGCAGAGGGGCTGTAAGAGCCAAGTCTGTGGGTTGTGAAAGGCTGTCCAGAAAAGGTGACAACTGAGCTATTCTTTGAAGGCTGTGTAAGTTAGTCAGATGGAGGTGATGGATATGGCAAGGACATTTCAGATAGATGAAGGGTATGATTAGACAGCAGGGTTTAAGGACCAGTTATAGGAGATCTGGGCCGAGATCATGTAGGATCTTGTCAGTTTAAGATTTCAGTTTTCATCCTAAGGATGATGTAAAGATATGAAAGGATTTTAAGCAGAGAAAACAGCATGATGAGATTTTTGGAATAAGGTGAATTGGCCTGGGGAAACTGGAAGCCTGACACTAACATTTCAGAGATGGGACTTTGGGAACCCTTGGCAGAATTGGAAGGGAAAATAACACTGAAAGAGACAGCATAGGGGAGTGGTTAATGGCACTAGCCTTGGCATTTCATCACATCTGAGCTTGAATCCCAGATGGTCCATCTACTAGATCTGAGACCTTGGGTAAACCTCAGTTTCTTCATTAGTAAAATGTATGTGATCATACTGACCTCACAGGGTTTTAATGCTTTAACTAGAATAATGTACACAGGGCCTGTCCCTGGTATTCTGTGAAGAATATTTTGTTACGAGGATTAAATAAGAGAAGGTCTGTGAAAGGTCTAGCATGGCTCCTGTGTACTCCAGAAACGGCATTTGTTAGTATTTAGTATCATTGTTGCATTAGCAGTTACTATGATGCCTTTCCCCTGGTTTTCCACGTTTTTCAACTTAAGGTGGTTAGCAACTCTCAGGTCAAGGCCTTCCTTGGCAGCCAGAACTCAAGTGCTGGCTGGGCTCAGACAGTTGGGTAAGGGGAATTGGCCAGGGCCAGTGCATGGGTGATGAGGGATGTCCTTGGATATACCCAGGTTTACCCGCCCAGCCAGTCTCTAGGGCTTCGGCAGGTAATTGATGCCTCTTCTTCTATGAACCAATGAGCAAGCAAGAAGCCAGTGAGGAAGCACACCGCCTCTTAAGTGCCTATTGGCTGCAGTTCCCTTTGTTGCTTAGCAACTCTTCCCCTTTTCAGCTCTGCTCCTGGATCTGTAATTGTAGGTCTGGGCTGAGCTCAGCGTGAGTGGCAGCTAAGGAGTCCCAGCAGCCCTGCCCCAGCAGTTCAAGCTAACCAACTGCAATCAGCCCACTTGAACCCAGTCTCAGCCATGGCACTAAAGACATCTTCTCTTATCTCCCACCCCAAACTTTAGGGGCTTTGGGTCTGTTTTCCTGTCTACTCACAAGTCTCAGGCACAGGTGCCCAGGGGTAAGAAATCTATGCAAGAGTTTCCCCAGTGGGTGGGCTGCACCCAGCTCAGAGTTCGAGTTTGGACCTTGCTGTGTTGTAGTCTAGTTTCCTAGCTTTGGCTTGAGAAAGTCACCTTCAGTGGTTTTGACTTCTGGGTCATCCAGCCACTGCCTTACCCAGGTTTCATGACATCAGCCCTCCCCTTGACTAAGCTTGCACTTGCCACCCTTTTCCCTCTCCTCCACAACTGCTGCTGCTTGCCTGACTCTCCTTTGAAATGCCTCCCCCCTTCCACCACCACCCCGCCCCGCAATATGTTTTTAATTCTGGAAAAGCTTTTCATTGGTGACTGAGGGAGGAGAGAAGGTGAATTAGGCTCTTGGAAGCCCCCATCAGTTAGGACTTGAGATATGGGCTGAGATCAGTATAGATCCTTTGGAGAAATTTAGGTTGGACCCTGAAAGAGAGGCAGACCTACAGCAGTATAAGGGCCTTTCTCAGCCTGGAACCTATCTCTAACTTGCTATATGACCTTGAGTAATACTCTGAGTCCTTCTGGGCTATATTGTCCTTGATTTATCTTATTATAAAGCTCAGATAAGAGAATTTAAGAAAATTCATTGAGGACCCATTGTATACATGAATTTTGGCAGGTGTAAGGCAGCTTTGGAATGCAGTGGGAGTGCTATGGGAGCAGGGCACTACCTCCTGCCCCCATCTCAGCAGCTGGGAACTCAGGGATCTTGGCCTTGGCTCTGCCCCTGCTCTTTGTGCCAGATCTGGCCTGAAGGTGCCCATTGTCTGGTGGTACAGCCAGTGTCAGGGTCATGAGACTGAAGCTATCCCAGCTGTCTCTAGGCAGCGCCCTCTGGGGCTGTCTCTGGTCTGAGATATCCTGGTATGGACGTCTTATCTCACCAAAACGGGGGTGTGGAGAAGGCCAACATATTGGACTGGTTGCCTCTGTCCACATTTTACCCCTAAGGTTATTAGGTTATTTACCTAACAGTCTGCTTGGGGCAAGTCCATGTTGAACTCCTGGGCACTCAATTTCTCCCCCCCGTCCTCTCCATAGATTGGTATGGTGACGGCATGATTGACAGCAAAGGAGTCCCAAGCATCTGATTCCCCGATCAGAGTGTCACTTCCTCTGTTTAATCTGGTCTCCACAGAGCAGGCTACTGGGGAGGAGACCAGTGGAGGGAGCTAGCCTTCTCTCAGTCGCTTTTGTGTACTGTTCTTCCTCTGCTGCTCCGTTAGGGGTCATTGTGCTTCTGGGCTCTGACCTAGACCGTCTTCTCTCATTCAACACTTTCTTCCTGAGCAGTTCTCGTCTACTCCTATAACCAGCTCCTTTCTGATGACTCCAACATCTATGTCTCTTGCTCTAATCTCTCTGTTGAGTTTCATGTGTGTTTTTTTCAAATACTAAATCTTTTTTATTTTATTACATTCATCTCCATATCCTTTATTTTTTTCTCTTTCTAAATTTATTTTTTTTAATTTTTTTATTGCTTAAGGTATTACCTATGTGTCCTCATGCCTCCATTAACCCGCCTAATCCCCCCCCGCCCCCCCCCCCCCCCCCGCCAACTCATGCCCTCACCTTCCTGGTGTCCGTGTCCATTGGTTAGGCTTATATGCATGCATACAAGTCCTTTGGTTGATCTCTCCCCCTTACCCCCACCCTCCTCTACCTTCCCTCTGAGGTTTGACAGTGATGCTTCTCTGTCTCTGGATCTGTCCCTGAGTTTCATGTTTTTATATACAACTCTCTGGACACTTCTACCTGCATATCTCATCAGGTACCTCTGATTCAACATGCCTAACACTGAACTTACCACCCTCAGCCTCCCATTAAATTTGATACTGTCCCTCTCCACCCATCCCTCCAGGATTATAGTCCTACTATCTACCTGGTTGTTTAGTCAGTAACCTGAGGGTTTTCCATGACCTTTTCCCATCTTCATATCCAGTTAATCATCAAGTCCTGTTCATTTTGCCTTAGCTCTCTCTGAGTTCATCATCTGCTTTCCCTTCTTGCTGCTACCAGATTACATAGGAATTAGGGTTTGGTAGGGGGTGAAGTGGAAGGTGGGGATTGATGCTCTTAGGAGCTGTTGCTGCTTTTTAAAGTCTTTAACATGGTTCCTGTTAACTCTTTTTTTTTTTTTTTTAAATATATTTTTATTGATTTTTTACAGAGAGGAAGGAAGAGTGATAGATAGTCAGAAACATCGATGAGAGAGAAACATCGACCAGCTGCCTCCTGCACACCTCCCACCGGGGATGTGCCCGCAACCAAGTTACATGCCCCTGACCGGAATCGAACCTGGGACCTTTCAGTCCGCAGGCTGACGCTCTATCCAATGAGCCAAACCGGTTTGGGCTCCTGTTAACTCTTTTATCTCCCATCCTGTTCAGTCTCCCTGAACAGTATCTGTATTCGTTTCCTAGACCTTAGACCTACTGTCATAAAGTACCACACACTGGGTAAACAACAGAAATTTACTGTCTCACACTTGTAGAGGCTAGAGGTCTGAAATCAAGGTATCAACTCCCTCTGAAACCTATAGGAGATTCCTTCCTTGCCTCCTCCTAGCTTCTGGTGGTTTGCTGGCAACCTTTGGTGTTCCTTGGCATGAGCTGTATAACTCCAGTCTCTGCCTTTGCTATCACATGTCATTCTCCCTGTAGGTCTCAGTCTTCACATGGATGTCTTTTATAAGGACACCAGTCGTATTAGGAGCCCCCCTACTCTGTGACCTTATCTGCAATGACCCTATTTCTAAATAAGATTACATTCTGAGGTACTAGAGGGTAAGACTTCAACATATTTTGTGGGGGGGTGGGGTGTGGGGGGACACACAATTCAACCTGTAACAGTCTCCCCTCTAGCCCCTCCAAATTTATGTCCAACCCATATGCAAAATATATTCACCTCATCCAATCTCCCCCAAAGTCTTAATGCATTCCAGCATTAATTCTAATAGGAAGATACAATTCAAACCATAATACTGACCTTATACTTCCTTTCCAGAGTTTTCCAGGAGGTCTCTGACCTAAGCTTCTTCCCAACATGGGCAGCTGCCATGTAGGCCCTGATCTCTCTTTTGCTTTGGATTTGATGTGAGGAGGGGGACTTTAATGGAAAACTGGGTGAATGTAACTTTCCTTCAAATCTGGTGAGGGATGGGCAGACAGCTCTGATGGGTCTCCTCCCCTCATGCCTCCAGGTATGTGAACACACTCCTGAAACTCATCCCACTGGTGCTGGGACTGCAGGAGCAACTGCGACAGGCAGTGCAGAATGGGGACATGGAGACCTCCCATGGCATCTGTCGCATTGCTGTGGCCCTTGGCGAGAACCACTCTCGGTGAGGAGTGGAGCAGCTGGGGGTGGGATAGCAGGGCACTGTAAGGAGGGGAGGTTATGGAGCCTTCTTGAGTGACCTTCTATATCTCCTTCCTCCAAGGGCCTTGCTTGACCAAGTGGAGCACTGGCAGAGCTTCCTGGCCCTTGTCAACATGATCATGTTCTGCACGGGTATCCCTGGCCACTATCCTGTCAATGAGACCACCAGCTCCCTGACACTCACCTTCTGGTATACACTGCAGGTGTGTCTATGTGACCTCCTGTAGGAGGGGGCCATGATGGGAGAAGGTGGCTAATGGGCTTCTGTGGCTGCTGGTGAGGTGGCTAATACTCTTCCCTGGCTCTCAGGATGACATTCTGTCCTTTGAGGCAGAGAAGCAGGCTGTGTACCAGCAAGTGTACAGGCCAGTCTACTTCCAGCTGGTGGATGTGCTTCTGCACAAGGCCCAGTTCCCTTCTGATGAGGAATATGGATTCTGGTCCTCAGATGAGAAGGAGCAGTTCCGAATTTACAGGTGATGGTAGCAGGTCAATCCTAGCTCTAAATGGAGTCCTGAAATAATGAAGGCAATGAGGGGAGGGGCCCAAGGACAGGCTTCCTGAATCCTGGAGCTCCTTTCTCTATTTTCTATGTACTTTTACATGGTTGTGAGGTTACCAGGGTGGGTTCCTGGGCTTGGGGGCAAGATCCAGGCTGTGTACAAGGTCTTCACTCATCTGCTTCTCAGGGTGGACATCTCAGACACGCTCATGTATGTTTATGAAATGCTGGGGGCCGAGCTGCTCAGCAACCTCTATGACAAGCTGGGCCGTTTGCTCACCAGCTCAGAGGAGCCCTACTCCTGGCAGGTACCCCTCAAGCCTGATTCCCTCAGCCCTCCTATATCTGTCACACCCTGCTCTTCAGCCAAGCCAGTGGCACCCTCTTTCCCCAGCACACAGAAGCCCTGCTCTATGGCTTCCAATCCATCGCAGAGACCATTGATGTCAACTATTCTGATGTGGTGCCTGGGCTCATTGGCCTCATCCCACGGATCAGCATCAGCAACGTGCAGCTGGCGGATACCGTCATGTTCACCATTGGTGAGACCTGGTACACACCCATGAGCACATTCTAGAGCCATAGGCACCCATCCCCAGCTACAGCCAGCCTGCTGGGTCCCATCCAAAATGAGAGACACACATGCCCACACACACAGTCAGTGTCGCAGCCAACTAACTGTCCTGGCACATCTAAGGGTCCTTCCTAGTGAGTATACTGAGCTGCAATTTAGTGAGGCTAGTCCTGCTTCTCCACTTTAAGGATCATGTTTGATCATGTGCATGCATATTTGCCCATTCAGCCCTCGGAATGAACAGTGCTCTGTATTGGGGTTGCAACTTGACCCTGCCCGGCAGCTCTGCCTGCCTCGCTGGAACATGGTCTGCCTCAACTATCCTCTTCTCTCTCTCCCTTCTTCCTCCAGGAGCTCTGTCTGAATGGCTGGCTGACCACCCCGTCATGATCAACAGCGTTCTTCCCCTTGTACTGCATGCCCTAGGCAATCCTGAGCTCTCTGTCTCTTCTGTGTCCACCCTCAAGAAGATCTGCCGAGAATGCAAGTATGACCTGCCACCCTATGCTGCCAACATCGTGGCAGTCTCCCAGGTATGCAGGGGCCCTGGGTGGCGCTGGGCCTCAGGCACACTCTGCACTGCTCTGATACCATATTTCTTCTTTTTATTCCTAGGATGTGCTAATGAAACAGATCCACAAGGTGAGCTCAAAAGTTTATAGGGGGCTCCCTGGGGATATTGTAGGAACCCACAGAAATCCTATCTTCTGCCTTGTTCTTTACTCTGTGTTCTTGGAAGCTTCCCAGTTGGTTCATTCTTCCCACCCACAACCAGATGTGTCCAGGACTGACCCTCTATGTTCTATCCCACAGACAAGTCAGTGCATGTGGCTGATGCAGGCATTGGGCTTCCTGCTGTCAGCCCTGCAGGTGGAGGAGATCCTTGAGAACCTGCACTCGCTCATCTCACCCTATATCCAGCAGCTGGAGAAGCTGGCAGAGGAGATAGTGAGTGAGAGCTGGTGTGTGTGTGTGGCCAGGGAGGAGCAGGGGTGAGATTCTGGGGCTTCCCTTTGTGTGGACTATGCTGCTGAGGGATAGGGTTGGAGATGGCAATCAGGGCTGGGGCCAGGGAGCCAAACTGGGACTGGAAGATCCAGAACTTGGTTGTCTTCTCCCCATAGCCTAATCCCTCCAACAAGCTGGCCATTGTCCACATCTTGGGGCTTCTCTCCAACCTCTTCACCACGCTGGATGTTAGTCATCATGAGGATGATCATGAAGGCTCTGAGCTCCGGAAGCTGCCAGTACCACAGGGACCCAACCCCGTGGGTGATGTTGTCATTGCCATTGCCCCCACCTCCCAACCCTGTGGGAATGTCATTGTCACCTCCAATTCTATGGGTAATATTGTCATTGTTCCCTGTGGCATGATGCATTTGATCCTGTGAATGATCTTATCATTGCCCCCCACTCTCTGGGGAGTGATGTCATTATCTCACCCTATGGGTGGTGTCTTTGTCCCTAGCCCAACTAGGATGATGCCATTGTGGTTCCCACACCCCATAAGGGACACTGACATTATCTTTGAAGCCCTAAGTGATGTAATTATGGGCCCTTGTTTAACCCCTAATTCCGGGGCCTTTCTACTTCAGCATTCATTGTTCCCTGTGGGCACCAAGGATGCTTACGGTACATGCTCTGCTTGTAATAGTTTTTACCTTTGAGTTGCTCCCAATCTAGAGGAAATACATGTAAACAGATTGTCACAAAGCAGTGTGATAAGTGCTGTGGTAAGCTCGGGCAGGCACAGGGTGTTGGGTGACCACTTATAAGCTATTTGATCTGGGGCAAGCCTCAGCTTCCCACTCAAAACTGTGAACATCAGAATATTGGCTAGCTCATCTCATAGAACTGTTGGGTAGCACATGTGGTCTTGAGTGAAAGTACTTTGCATACTGTAAAGTTTTGTAAAATGTGAGGGACTGCTTTGGTCATTGTTCCCAGTACCCCCTTTAGTGTTTCTCCTGAAGAGTAGGAAGCCACAGTGTCCTGGCCCCTCTGCTCAACTCCCCACCCTACTTACAGTTACCCTTTGGCTCCAGACTAAGTCTCTACCACAGAGCCCCATCTATGGTAGTCGTCATCCTGCCTTCCCTCACCTCCCAGGACCTCATTCTGCTCTCTGCTCCTGCATAAGCTGCCTGTGTTATGCATCCCTTGGGCTGTCTACTCTAAGCCTATCTGGGGCCAGCCTGTATGCTTTTGGCACTAAGAGTGTTACTGAGCAGAAATAGAGAGGAAGTTGCAAAGTTTTAGTAATCTTTTTTTTTCCTCTTGCCTCTTCTTCTTTTTTTTTTTTTTTTTTTTGTCCCACCACCATTTATCCCCTGTATACCTTCCTCACCTCCATCCACCCAATACCGCTCACAATTTAGTAATCTTATGAAGCACTCATAATATCCCTGCTTTGCAATTTGAGGCTTCTTCTAAGAGGATCCCTAGAACTCAAATATCCTCTTTCATTCATAGGACATTGAGCAAACACTCCTTCTGCCAGGGTCCCATTTATTGAGTCTTCAATACATGGTCTGGGGTGATAGGCTTGAATTTGAACTTCTGGCTTACTTCCTACTACCAGGTCCTTCTCCAGTGAGTGACAGTGGTTGTGGGGGCATCTTCTTCCTGTGTCTCCAGGTGGTAGTGGTGCTGCAGCAGGTCTTCCAGCTTATCCAGAAGGTGCTGATCAAATGGCTGAATGATGCCCAGGTGGTGGAGGTGAGTCCCAACCCTTGCTCTCTGCCCCATGGTGACTTTTCTCAGAGGTGGAGCAGGAGGAAGGTATTGCTGCCCCACTTAAGCTTGCGATGGTCTTGAGGAAATAAAGGAGGCAAATCCTTTTCCATAGATATAAGGAATCTTTTGGGAAAGCATTCAGAACTTCCCAGTATCACAAGAAATGCTCAACCAAAGGACTATGATATGGTTGAGTGACAGTCAGGGATCTACTTTCGCATCAGAGACCTGCCTTTGGTCTCTTTTTAATTCAGGATTTTGTTGCTGTTGCTGCTCCCTGAGAGGAAATAGTGGAGATGTAAGTAGGAAGAGTTACAAAGTTCCATCTGTGCCCCTCTGAAAAGGGCCTTTTTGCCTCCTGCCTTTCAGGGTCAGGGTGAGACTTCTTTACCTTCCTTGGTTCGCAGAGCCAGGCAAGGCTTATAGGTAAGGGCCCCTTCGTAGGCCTCCTCTGTGCCAGGCCTCCATTCTGTTCCAGCCTATTGTGACTTGCTGACCAGGGCCCCTTTTCTTTTTCTTTTTTCTTTTTCAATTGAAATACATTTGGCATATAACAATGTGTAAATTTAAGGTCTACAACCTGTTAATTTGATACATTTCTATGTTATAACATGATAAAATTGCCATTATAGCCATAATTAGCTCCTCTATCACGTCACATAATTAGCATTTCTTTTTAGTGGTTAGAATAATTAAGATCTAGTGTTTTAGCAAATTTGATGATTATAATGCAATTTTTTTTTTCTCTTTCATGGGCCCCTTTGCTTCCTCCCAAGGCGGTGTGCGCTATTTTCGAGAAGTCTGTTAAGACGCTATTGGATGACTTTGCCCCCATGGTGCCACAGCTGTGTGAGATGCTGGGTCGGATGTACAGCACCATCCCCCAGGCCTCTGCTCTTGACCTCACTCGACAGGTGGGCCTTCTGATTGGGACAACAGTCTTCTGGATTTCATCCTAATTAGAGATCTATCTGACCAGGATGGGGTAGGTGGGTGGAGTGGGTTGATGGTTGCCCTGCCAGAGGTCCTCACCTGCATTCCAGGGATGCTGGCCTATCCTGGTGATGCAGGGCCTCAGCTGACCAGCATTCTCTGCTTTCTTGTAGCTGGTCCACATCTTTGCCCATGAGCCTGCCCACTTTCCCCCAATCGAGGCCCTCTTCCTGCTCGTCACCTCCGTCACACTCACTCTCTTCCAGCAAGGTAGGTCCTGACCAGGGTCTCTGCTGCTGCCGCCACTGCCACTGCCTCTGCTTCCCTGACTGGGGAGCCAAAGCTGCCCACTATGTTCTCCTCTGTCCCCTGAGTTGCACATGGGACTTGATGGGAAACTTAGGGGATGGAGCACAGCATAATTGTCAACCTTATAAATAGTTGACACCTTAGATTGAAGTGGATAAGAGAGTGAATGATGTCTTCTACTGGCCTGCTGGGCTAAGGGCCAGTCTGGATGATGGGAAAGATGGGGCCAGAAGCTCTGAGGGGCTTGGGTACCAGGCTGGCTCCTTTTCTTTGGGATATAATGAAAAGTAGAAAGAGCATGGGCTTTGAAATCAGGCACACCTAGATTCTAAGCTCATCACCACCAAGTAGTTGTGTGACCTTGGGCAAGTCACTTACCTTTGTAGAGCCTTTGTTTCCATATCTGTGAAATGGAGATTTCTTATACTTGATAGGATTGTTATGGGCATTAAGTAGCATCTTTTGGGCCCTTGGCTAAGGGTTTTTTCACACGAATTTTATTCCCTTCCAGGCCAAAAGCCTATGGCTGTGGTGCCACCCACTGTCCCCATTCACTGGCCCTTAGCCTGAAAGAATTGGCAAAAGGGAGCTCCAGGCTTCCCCTGCTGTCTAACCAGGCTTCTAACTTGGAAATGAAACAAACTGCTCTTCACCAGCCTGATGAATCTTGCCTAGACTCGTGGTTGCAGGATTGAGGCTCACCAAGGGTCTCAGCTGGAGCCAGAGTGCTCTCTGCTTGTGTCCTCGGTGTCTGGTTACATGACACTGGCCTCTGCTCCGGTGGGCTCTGGGTAGGTCCAAAGTGGGGAGAAAGCTGAGCCAGAAGGCCAGATATGAGTATCCTCAACTCTACTCCTTTCACTCCTCCTATTTAGTTGGAGACAAGTCTTGGTGGTCCTGCCTCCTGATTATCCAACAGTCTGTCCCCTGCTCCCCACCCTCCATGTCCAAAGTCTCGGTATAGGGTCTCCGGATTACCTCAACAATTTTCTGACTGGTTTTCCTGGCATTTGCCCTCTCCAATCCATTCTGCACCCTGTAGCTGTAATGTTCTTTATAAAACACAAATCTGAGCATTTTCCCTCCCTGGCTCAAAACCCTTTCATTGCTCCCCATTGCCCTCATCCCATTCCTACCCACATGGTGTAGTGCCTGCATACCTCTCGACATCCTCTCCTGCCAGTGTCCCCATGACTCCAGCCGTCCAGCCACACTGACTCTTCCCTTATCATGTCCCATTTGATCCCTGTGCCTTGCTCCCTTTCAGGAATACCCTAAGCCCTTTACTGGGTGAGCTCTCATTCCTTCACACCTTACCCATGCATCATTCCTCAGAAGCTTCTCTGAATCTAACTTCCTGCTGAAACTGCATCATGTATACACTGTTGATACAGCGCCAATTACACTCAATAATCAGCCTTCACATATGTCCCTCTCCCTCTCCCTAGACTGAGCCCCTAAAGGACAAGGTTAGGTCTCTTCTCTCTGTATGCCCAGTGTCCAGAATGAGGCCAGCATGGAGCAAGTACCAGACACTTTACAAAAGGAGGCTGAGGGTTCCCTGCCCTGAGAATCTTTCTCCTTCACCGTCTGGCCCACCGCCAGCAGGGCGACTGTTGAATATCACACCTATTGTCTGCAGTGTGACCCATGCATGGTGCACATCAGGCCTCGCTTTCCAGGACTTGAGTAACTCAGGGTTCAGATGTGAAGGGGGCGGGCTTTATCAGTGGCCTGGAAAAGGAAACAAGGAAGAGATTATTATCTGCTTTAAAGTGGGGAAACCAAGTGTTTGTGGCTTGCGCAAGATCACACAGCTCCTTAGTGGTGTCTCAGGAGAGCAGGTGTTCCTGCAGTGTCTGCAATTGAGAGTGGAGTGGCCTGGGCAGGAGCTCCAGGCGCAGGCCTTGTCCTTGCCACAGATATCAGAACTGGAGGCAGAATACTGTCCAGCATCCTATTTGTTGGGCTTGGTTGTCTTGCTGGACAGGGTGGTCCCCTCACCTGTATGCTATCCCAGTTTTGCCCTCCCTTCCTTGGGCTCTGCCCTCCACTGCACCATGGGGCAACACATTAACTGGTTTCCCTCTTTCTTCATGTGGGCTGGTGGTGGGAGCTGGTCCTCAGCCCTGAGCCTGGCTCTCTGCTTGTCCATGTGGAGGGGCTTTGCTGGGTGGGACTTTCATTTTTGGCCTCAAGAGGCAGTTTCCTTCCCTAGGCCCTGCCAATGGGTTGCCTGGCCATCCCCACTACATATTGGGCATTGCCCTTCCCAAGAAGGAGTCCTCTGGTAAAGTGGACCCAGTAGGTTCCCTTCCTTGGCCAGACCAAGAGCACTAAGGCCATCGAAGTGAGGGGGCACTTGCTCAGGTTCTGTTCCCTGGCCATTTCAGGGCCTTCAGCCAGGCCTCCAAAGGGGAGGTACCAAGAACCAACCAGCTCTGCCCTCCTGTTCGATGGCTACTGATGGGGAAGCAGCTTAGGGCTACCTCAAACTGCTGAGGCCGAAGCAAGAAATTCAGGGGTGTTTCTTCAGCTATGTGGAGTCCAGCATTGCTCAAGCACCACAGGACAACTTGGGGGACTGACCTAGGAGGAGCGGGGAGTAGGTGGAAGGCCCCTTGGGAGGGAACTGGGGCAGGCCCGTCCTTCACTTTGCCGTCTCTTTCTGTTGGGCTTCTCCCAGTTCATGGTTTTTGTATGTTTTGTTTCTTTATCTTGCTTCCTGCTGCTCATGTGCCCCCACGCTGTCTCCCTGCAGGCTCTCAGTCCCACATAACTATATGAGGTTGAGTTGCTGTTTGTATAATTTTTTCTTAAGTTCCATCTTTATTATATTTTAGGGCCCAGGAATCATCCTGATATTGTTGATTCATTTATGCAACTCCTGGCACAGGTGTGTTTTAGTTTTATTCATTCACGTTCTGTTCTCTCTCTTTCTCTTTCTCTTATGTTGAAATTCAATTTAAGCCTATTTTTAGCTTTCTGTTGACAAATTTTTTTTCTGTTCAGTTGAATAGAGTTTCTTCATCTGTTTCCGTGGAAGTTGACAACCCAACATCCTCCTTTAGTGCCCCTTTGCCTCAGCTAGCTCAGTCTTCTACAAAGACCAGGGAGAGGCTGATCCCAAAGGGAGGCAGTGGGCTGGCCTGGTGGGGGTCGGGAAGGGAGGGGGTGGTAACTGTGCCCAGCAGCTCCTGGGCGGCTGGGGTGCCCAAGAAGTTCAGGGGTAGAACTGAAGTTCAAGGGCCTGGGGTTCATTGTCCCCGTGCTCCTGCCGGGAACTGCCTGCCTCAGTGCCTCCAGCCTGCTCTTGAGAGGTAGGCTCCGAAGGGTGGGGCTGAGATGAATGTGCTTCCGTGGAGCCCAGAGCCCAGAGCTGGGCTGCTGGACAGGTTGTGCTGCTGCTGGGAGGCGGGGTGCTGGCTCCACTGTGAGACTGTGTTAGGTTGTATGTGTGTTTAAGTGTGTCGGAACTTACTTTGTATGTTTTGGTTTGGTAAGAACAGAAATCATGTAACTGCTGTAAGTAGTATGTGTATTATGTTGGATTTGTAGTTGATATGTGGATATGTGCATTGGTGTGTGTTTTATGTTGATGTGTGTAAGGCATTGATGGATTTTGAATGTTGATATGTGTTGGAGACATGTGCATGTTGGGCTGTGGGAATGTGTATTATGGAGGATAGGTATATATATTGTGGTATCGGTAGGTCTGTATTACAGTATGTGTGTTTTGGAAAAGATGTGTTGGGCTATGGGAACGTGAGGTTAGTATATGGGAGTTCTGTGTGTTAGGGGGCTCCTGCAGGTTGCGGGGCGGGGGGGAGTCCTGTGGGTAAAGGTAAATAATGTGGGGAGGTTTATTAATCATTCCACAAATATTTATTGTGTAATACATACTTGATACTCTGCTAGGTGCTGGGGATATAATGGTGCGCAAAAGCGGGCACGATTCTTACTCTCTTGTAACTTATAGTTTGTTTGGGGGGCAGGGTAAAAGGCGTGGGGAATAGGGAGTGCTCTGGGCCTGGATGGATAGGTGTGTGGGTATCTGTGAGGATGTATCTTTGTGGGTGAGGGTATTTGAGTATGTATTTGTGGATGAATGTGTTGAGAGAGTACATGTGCTGGAAGATTGGCAGATTGAGGGGGGTGTGGGTGTGGAGCTGGTTTGGGGATGTGGCGATTTGAGTGTGTGAATATGTAGTGAGGGTGCATTGCAAATGTGGGGGAGAGAGAGAGAGAGAGAGAGAGAGTGTGTAAGGGAATTGTGTTTGAGGGTAAGTAGGGTGTTTCCATGAGGGTGCGTGTGAGTGAACATGGCAGACTGAAAGGTATGTGAGGGGCTGGAGAGTTAGGGGTCTGTGTGTTATGCCTTGGGAAGCTGCTGGGGAACAGCAGCATGTGATGACTGCTGGAGCTGTGCAGAGCATCTCCTGTGACCTGAGGATGTGCCAGTCATGTCCTGGTACCACTTGGGGTGGGCTCTCTGCCCGCTGTTCTCCATCCATTCCCCCACATGGCAACACGGCTCCTGGGCTGGGTATGGCTGTGAAGGCCCTGGACACAGGGTATCTTGGGTGAAAGGTAGGGCCATGGCTCCAAGGCACCTACCCTATTTTTCCTCTTTCTGATCTAAAGGGTGTCTGCGGAGGGACAGGACATGGGAGGAGGCTGTTGGACTGTGTTCCATGTCCAGTTGCCATCTCTTCTTCCTGCTGCTCTGTTAATAAATAGAGGGGGCCTAAACTGGCTCTGTGAATCAAGAGAGATCACTGCTGGTACTTGAGCCTGCAGGAATCTGTCCCTGATGTTGGGCGGGAGGGGAAGGTGTTTGCTCAGGGAGTAACTTGGGACCCAAGCTATCTGCCTTATGACCCCCAACCTCTCTCATACACTGTGCATTCATGTACACATACATGTACACAGCATTCCTTGGCTGCTTCTCTCCTGGCCTCTGGAACTCTGGGATGGTCTGTGTCCCCAGAGATGGCTGGGTAGTTGGTTTTGACAGCCTCTACCTGTGGTGCGTGAAGTTGGGCCCTGGGGTGGCAGGTGAGTCGGGGGGATGGTCTTTGCAGCTGGCTGGAGCTGGGCTTACCAGCTCCACCTCCTGCAGGCTCTGAAGCGGAAGCCAGATTTGTTCCTGTGTGAACGGTTGGATGTCAAAGCTGTGTTCCAATGTGGTAAGTGGGGCAGTTGGACAAGTGGGCCTGGGGCCCCCTTGGGAGGATCCTTAGGCTCTTTCTGATCTGCTTCTGCCTCTCCCACAGCTGTGCTGGCCCTCAAGTTCCCTGAAGCACCTACTGTCAAGGCCTCCTGTGGCTTCTTTGTGAGTCCCATGCTGCCCCTGACCCCCCCGCCCCCCGCCCCACCACCACTACCCCTAGGACTCCAGAGGGTAGGGGTGTGGTATATGGGTCTTATCTCCAGGATGAGGGGGTAGGAGCTGGGCTGACAGGCCTCTTTATCCTCTGCAGACAGAGTTACTGCCTCGATGTGGGGAAGTAGAACCCGTGGGAAAGGTAGTACAGGAGGATGGCCGTATGCTGCTCATAGCAGTGCTGGAGGTGAGATGGAGCAGGGGGGTGCTTGATGTGGGTACGGTGGCCCTTGCTTCTGTGGCAGCTGCCCTTTTGGGAATCTTGAGCCTTTGGTTCCCTAAACTCTCTGATTCTGTTTTTTCCTCACTTAAATGTCTGAAAGTTGTCAGAGTTGGCTCTCAAAAAGCAGCACTCACTTGTCATATGCAGTTTGGCAGAGGAACTGTCTGAGGGGGGTGGGGCATGGCTCAACACCCTTGCTGCAGAAGGGACAAGACCCTGGTGTACTGAGAACCTGTCTTCCTCAGGCCATTGGAGGCCAGGCCTCCCGCAGCCTCATGGACTGTTTTGCCGACATCCTATTTGCTCTGAACAAACACTGCTTCAGCCTCCTGAGCATGTGGATCAAGGAAGCATTACAGCCACCTGGCTTTCCCTCTGCCCGCCTCAGCCCTGAACAGAAGGACACCTTCAGCCAGCAGATCCTTCGGTGAGCAGAGCTGGTGGGCCTGGGCTCAGGTCTGGAAGAGAAGATGAAGTAGTGGTGGATGGTGCTAACCTGGTCTCCCTTCTCTCCTTCAGCGAGCGAGTGAACAAGAGGCGGGTAAAGGAGATGGTGAAGGAGTTCACACTGTTGTGCAGGGGACTACATGGCACAGATTACACAGCCGACTACTGAGGGGCATTCCCGTCCCACCCACTCCTCACTCCTCCCTATCCCCAAAGAGTAAACCTGGACCCTCACTGCACTATTGTCTCTGCTTCCTTTCTACTGCCACCACCACCTAACTGGATGACCCAGAAGGCCTGGGATAAGGATGGAGGATTCCTGGATCCGGGCCTTGATAGGGAGTGGTAGAGCCAACGTCTAGCTCAGGGGTGGGCAAACTTTTTGACTCGAGGGCCACAATGGGTTCTTAAACTGGACCGGAGGGCCGGAACAAAAGCATGGATGGAGTGTTTGTGTGAACTAATATAAATTCAAAGTAAAGGAGCGGAGGGGAGAGCAAGAGAACCGGATAGAACAGCCGGATCCGGCCCGCGGGCCGTAGTTTGCCCAAGGCTGGTCTAGCTCCTGGGGTGGAAGAGATACTGCCGGAGCCACTCAGAATGTTGTCGTTGCTCTTGGGGTGGGATGGGGATTGCAGTAGTATCAGCATCCCCTCCCCTTTAAATTAGTTCCATGTTCATTAATGCAGACATTTATCTAATCAACAATGTTGAGTACTGAGTCCCTAGTTCTGCCTTGTTCTGTCTAAACAAAGGCTGATCTAGTCCATACTTACCATGCTAAGCTGGGAGAATGGGACCATGAAGGCTGCATGGAGGAAGTTTTATTTTATTTTTAAATGTTTTTATTGATTTTTAGAGAGAGGAAAGGAGAGGGAGAGATAGAAGCATCAATAAGAGAGAAACATCATCGATCATTGATCAGCTGCTTCCGGCATGCCTCCTGGGGATCAAGCCCTCAACCCAGGCATGTGCCCTGACCAGGAATTGAACTGTAATCTCTTGTTTCATGAGTCAATGCTCAACCACTGAGCCATACCAGCTAGGCTATTTCTTTAAAAAAAGAATTTTTTTATTGATTTCAGAAAGGAAGGGAGAGGGAGAGAGATACAGAAACATAAGCGATCAGAGAGAATCATTGATCAGCTGCCTCCTGCATGCCCCCCACTGGGGATTGAGCCTGCAACCCAGGCATGTGCCCTGACTGTGACCTCCTAGTTCATAGATTGATGCTCAACCAGTCAGCCATGCTGGCTGGGCAGGAAGGTTTATTTCTGATATAAATGGGAGGCTTCTGAGGTAGAGGACTTAGGACTTAGGCTGGGTCCAGTTTGGAGGGAAGAATTGGAGAGTGGCTTTGAGTTTCAGGATGGGTTTCTGGTGTGGGGTTGTGGAGGCACCCAAACTTGTACATGGTTGGTGAGAGGTATAGAAAGTGGAACTGAGTATGTGTGGGAGGAGGCATTGCAGACCCCAGAGGAAGAGGAAGGCAGGACCTAATGTTGTCTGTATACTCCTAAGTCCCCAATGTGATGGTCAGGGCTTGGTCAGGACCAGGGACAGCTCCTGTCCCTTGCTCTCCCTTTGCAGGGTCCCTTTCCTTTTTGTCTCCTCAGTCACAGTAATATCTGGGCTGCCTTTCAGGCACCCCAGCCTTCTCCTCAGTAAGATCTGAGAATAGGCCTGGCTGGGTTCTCCCCATCCTGTCGTGAGCCTGAGTCTCCTTAGAGGTGATAGAACTGATTACTTTTATATTCCTTCCCCTGTTCTTTTCCCAACTTTTGCACAAATTCTGTGTCCATTCTTCATCCTCGATCAATCTCTTCCCATGCCTTCCCTTTCATGTGCCATCCCCTGAGGCCACTGTCCCCCTGCCCCTGCTCGAGTCTCACCTTACTCTTGATTTCTCAGTTCTCTTCTCCTACTACATGCTATCCAGTGCTTCTTCCTCCTTTTCTGCCCCTCCCCCATGGCCAGTGTAGCACATGAGCTAGGAGAATGAGAAGTCAAAAGCCCAGCTTCTGAAATCAGACCTAGGTTTGATAGATTGTGCCACTGACTTGCTGTGTCTTATTAGACAGGTAGTTAGCTTCTTTGAATCTCGGCCTCCTGACCTGTAAAATGGGACAATTCTTACTCTAAAGACTGTAAACTCTGAGGATGTACAGTGCCTGGTGAACAGTAATACTCAATGTTTGCCTGCTTGACCGACTGTGGATAATAGCAGTGCTTTCAGTATATGTGATATGCAAAGGACTACTTCTATGTCTAAATTGTTTTGACTCAACAATCCTATTAGGAGTACTATTGCTACAAGCCCCATTCTACAGATTAGGAAACAGCCATGGAGAAGTTGGAGTTGCTCAAATTGGAGTAATTATTTTCAGGGAGTGGGTGTTTCTGAGAGTGGGCAGTGGGCTGAACCTGAAAACTCCCAGCGTCTGGAGAGGAGAGCTAGAGGAACTACAATACCCACAAGGCTCCGCATCTCCCCCGGAAGTACTTACGGTTGGCCTCGTGCTCTGAGGCCGATGGGCGGTTTGGTAGGCGAGGATTGGGAAGCCGGAGCTGTGCTGGTTTGAGATTGGTAAAATTGCTATCAGCCCCGCCTCAAAATCCGGAAGTAGTCTCCGGTTGGCTCACGTGAAGCGAGGAAACACGAGTTTGGATGCGCGGATAGCTGTTCACTGCTGCGGTCTGAGTCCCAAGCTCCCCGCCCTCATCAAAGGACTGTGACCCATTGAGGGCCTCTTTTGAGGACGCGGAGACCGAGGGATCCCCGCTGCTTCCCGTCACCTAAGCTGTACCTCATGGAGTCTACATTCAGCAGCCCCGCTGAGGCGGCGCTGCAGCGGGAGGCGGGGGCCGCGGGGCTGCTCACGCCTCTGGCGGACCTGGACCGAGTGTACGAGCTGCAGCGAGTCGTCGGGTTTGTCCGTGACCTGGCGTGTCAGCGGGTAAGGGCAGGTTAGGGAGGAGTGGCTCACCTCTCTGGGATGGGTGGCCCATAGGATCGGGGTCTCGGGGTAATTTTGTGCGGATGGGGGTGAGGGGAGGTGCTTCTCTGGGACGAGAGGCTGTGAAGGTTGGTTGGGTAGGGACTCCCGGAAGGTTTCCTTGAAGAGACGACCCTCGGTGAAGGAGAGGCCGTTTCTGATTTATGCTTACAGGTGGCCTTGCAGTTCCCTGACCAACTGTTGGGAGATGCTGGGGTTGTGGCTGCACGACTGGAGGAGACCACGGGGTCGAAAATGTTCATTCTGGGGGACACAGCCTATGGCAGGTGTGAAGTTGAGCTTAAGGACGGAGGCCTAGGGACCCAGGGTTTGTGGTGTTTTCCCTCTATGACAGTGCCTGCCCCTAATGGCTGTTTCTCTTTGATGATGCTTGATGACTGCCCTCCTGATACTAGCTCCTCTCAATGACAGTGTGTTTCCATAACATCGTTTTCTTCACTGACCACATTTCCCATTGAAGACAGGAACTTTCTGATGAAACCTTCTCACTAGTGGTATCTCCCCTGCAGCTGCTGTGTGGATGTGCTGGGTGCTGAGCAAGCTGGAGCTCAGGCCCTGGTACATTTTGGCCCTGCCTGCTTAAGCCCTCCAGCCCTCCCACTGCCGGTGGCCTTCGTCTTTGGTCAGCGTTCTGTGGCCTTGGAGCTCTGCGCCAAAGCCTTTGAGGCCCAGAATCCAGACCCTACAGCTCCTGTGGTGCTGCTGAGTGAGCCGGCCTGCGCCCATGCCCTGGGTGAGGGGTTTTGCCTGGGCATGCAGGGAGCGTGGGTCAGCTATTTTGTTCATTTTCCCATTTCAGTACATCCCAGAGAGTTCTCAATATGGGCTTGACCCCAGCCTTTGCTTTTGGGTCACACTTAGTCTTCTGGGGAACAGGGGAGCTCTTGCTTTGCCAGGCCCCAACCCTGACACCACTTCCTTCTTCCAGAGGCCTTGGCCACTCTCCTTCGCCCACGGTACGTGGACCTGCTTGTCTCCAGCCCAGCTCTTCCCCTGCCAGTGGGCTCCCTCAATTCAGAGCCTGAACCCCTGCAGCGTTTTGGGCGTCGCTTCCCCCTGGCCCCAGGAAGGTGTCTGGAAGAGTATGATGCTTTCTATGTGGGAGGCTCTGGGGCCAGCTCTGACCCTGACCTCGATCCTGACCTGAGCCGGCTGCTCTTGGGCTGGGCACCAGAGCGGTCCTTCTCCTCCTGCTGCCCAGACACAGGGGGGACTCGTGATGAAGGTGCCTGGGCTGGGCGGCTGAGGGCACGGAGACGATATCTGGTAGAGAGGGCCAGAGATGCTCGCGTGGTGGGGCTGCTGGTGGGCACGTTGGGTGTGGCCCGACACCGGGAAGCACTGGCACACTTGCGGAACCTGACTCAGGCTGCTGGCAAGCATAGCTATGTGTTAGCTCTGGGGCGGCCCACACCTCCCAAACTTGCCAACTTCCCTGAGGTAGATGTCTTTGTGCTGTTGGCCTGTCCTCTTGGTGTCCTAGCTCCCCAACCTTCTGGTAGCTTCTTCCGGCCTGTATTGTCACTATGTGAGCTGGAGGCTGCCTGCAACCCTGCCTGGCCACCTCCAGGCCTGGCTCCCCACCTCACACACTACGCAGACTTATTGCCTGGTGAGTGGTGGGGCACTCCCTGAGCTGGAAACAGTTGGGGCATGGGAGCAGGGGGCCAGTGTGGATCATCTTTTTCCCTCCTAGGCTCTCCCTTCCACGTGCCCCTCCCGCCACCTGAATCGGAACTGTGGGACATCCCAGATGTGTCACTCATTACTGGGGAGCTTCGACCCCTGCCTGCCCGGAAGCCATCAAATGATCCTGGATGCTCAGCCCTGACCCCGCGGTCTCAGCTGGAGCTGGTTGAGAGTAGCCCTGCAGGTAAGTGTGCCAAGTCTCCACTCCCATCGGAATTCTCCTGGATTCAGCCCACTCAGCTTCAGTCCCCTCTCTTTGCAGCCTCGTTCCTTAGTTCCCGGAGCTGGCAAGGGCTGCAGCCTCACCTGGGTCAGACACCAGTGACAGGAGTCGTGAGCGGAAGACGAGGAATTGCCATCGCCTATGAGGATGAGGGAAGCAGCTGATACCCTGGGGGGCCAGAGACACAGATGGACTTAAGGATCACTGCTAACCCTTCCGGTCCCAGGTGCTGCAGGCTTCAGTGCAGATATGGCCAAGTCCAGGAACCACACCATGCCCAACCAGTTCCGAAAATGGCACAGAAATGGCATCAAGAAGGAAATAGATCCAAAGTTCCTGAGAAACATACGCTTTGCCAAAAAGCACAACACGAAGAGGCACATCAACAACACTGATGCCATAAGCACATGTGCCAATGCTATCAAGGCCTTCATAAAGCCCAAGGAAGTCAAGCCTGAGATCCCAAAGGGTGGCAGCTGCAAGCTCAGACAACTTGCCTACGTCATTCACCCCAAACGTGGGAAATGTGCTTGTGTCCCCATCACTAAGGGTCTCAGGTACTGCTGGCCAAAGGCCCAGGCAACACTTAAACCAAGCCTCAGGCTGCAGCTGCAACTCAGGCTCAGGCTCCCAAAGGTGCCCAGACCCCCACAACGGCTCCACAGGAGAGGCCTCTGTCTGTTGATGTGAGGAGAGAAGGACTGGTGTGACCCCTGGACTGCTATCTGCATGGAAATAGTGTCCTCCTATGCTATTTGTACAAATAAACCTGAGGCAGGATCTGTTAAAAAAAAAAAAAGAATCACTGCTAAGACCTTTTAGTGCTCACCCCTCTGCCAGGATCCTTGAAGGAGCCTGGATGGAGGGAGGGCAGGCAGCCCCTCACTAAGAATAGGATCCAGCTTTGTCTTGTACTGACACTGGCACACGGCTTAGCACGTTCTGGCTTAGTAAAACGTTTGATGTTTGACTGACGGGGACTGATTTGGGGCATTCTTGAAGCCGCCTAGGCCCATCTGTTCTGAGAGCAGCCCAGGACCTCTGGCCAATCCCAGTTCCTGGTGTGCAGTTGAGGGTGTGTGTTTTTCAAAGGCAGGTTATAGATGGTCTAGACCAGGGTTTCTCAGCCTCCGCACAACTGATGTTTTAGGCCAGATAATTCTTTATTGTGAGGGGCTATTCTGTGCATTGTAGCATGTTCAGCAGCATCCCTGATTTCTGCTCACTAGATTCCAGGAGCATACACTTCCTGATTGTGATAATCAAAAGTATCTCCAGACATTGGCAAATGTCCCCTCTGGAGGCAATATTGCCCCCAGGTGATAACCACTGGTCTATACTTGTGCTGTCCAGTATACCAGCTATTTTAAACATAATTTAAGATTAAAAACGCAGTTTCCTGGTCACACTAGCCACAGTTCACTGCTCGGGTAGCCATGTAAGAGGACAGCACAGCCTCAGGACATTTCCATCATCACGGAAAGTTCTGCTGGACAGTGCTGGTCTTTACTGACTGATTTGTTTCTCGGGGAGATTACAGAAACGAATAAATCAAATACTTTTTCTCCTGTTTCTTTTTACTCGTAAAACACTGCAGGTCCAGCCCTAACCAGTGTGGCTCAGTGGATAGAGTATCGGCCTGTGGACTGAAAGGTCCCAAGTTTGATTCTGGTCAAGGGCATGTTCCTTGGTTGCAGGCACATCCCCAGTAGGGAGTGTGCAGGAGGCATCTGATAGATGTTTCTCTCACATCAATGTTTCTAACTCTCTATCCCTCTCCCTCTCCGTAAAAAATCAATAAAATATATTCAAAACAAAACAAAACACTGCAGGTCCTATGGATGGAGACCTGAATTGCTGAATTGTCTTTGAATTTCTGTCTTCACTGTGTAATTGGGAGGAGAGGTTAAAGAGGCAATCACCACACACTGAAACAGTACTCTGAGAAGGGAAGCCCACAGGGGCAGCTGGAGCCCAAAAGAGGCTTCTCAGAAGGGGTGATAAGCTGAATCACCTGGAGGGGAAAAAATATCAGGAGAGAAGTAGTGAAAAGGACACTGGGATAAAGGACACACCATTCTTAAACCAGCATGGTAGGTGCTTTAAGCAGAGTGGAGTTGCTGGACCCTAAAGGTTGAGAGGGTGAAGTGAAACAACTCACTTCTTCATCTCACACATTTTCTGAGAATCTTGACATATTGGCAATGTCCAGGGTGTTGAAGATGAAACTTTCAGTATGTTAAAATCCGTATCACTGTAGAGCAAACCAATACGTCAAAATCAAAAGGGATCAACCAATTGACAAGAGAGCATATTGCAAATGTAGCATAAGCATCTTTAAAATGTATATATAGCCGTAGCCGATTTGGCTCAGTGGATATAGAGCATTGGCCTGTGGACTGAAGTGTCCCAGGTTTGATTCCAGCCAAGGGCACATGCCTGGGGTTGTGGGCTCAGTCCCCAGTAGGGGGTGTGCAGGAGTTAATGGATCAATGATTCTCATCATATTTCTATCTCTCCCTCTCTATTCCTCTCTAAAATCAATAAAAATATATAAATAAAATGTATGTATAAAATAAACATTTGAGAGAGAAACCAAGATGGCAGCATAGGTGAACACCTAAACTGCTGCCCTGCACAGCAATTTCAAAACTACAGCTAAAAGACAGAACGGACATCATCCAGAACCACAGGAAAGCTGGTTGAGTGGAAATTCTACAACTAGAAGGAAAGAGAGGGGCACACAGAGACTCAGAGGAGCTGCAAAAGGCTGAGGCACAGAGATACGTGCGCTGAGAGGACAGGTGGCTGAGTGCGTGGCTAGCTTTCTCTAGTGGGAGAGAGACGGAAGCTCCCGACTGCACTGAACCCCAGTTCCAGGTGAGACCCTGGGGTCCCAGACTTATACGGGGGGAGTCTGGACTGTCAGGAAAAGAGAAGAGCGCACGGAAACTCAGGGGAGCCGCAAAAGGCAGAGTTCTGGAGGTGCTCGTGAGTGCGCGCAGAGAGGACTGATTGCTGAGTGTGCCACTGGCTTTCTTTAGTGGGAGGAAGGTGGAAGCTCCCGAATGCACTGAAATCCAGTTCTGGGCGAGAATCTGGGAACCCATACTCATTCGGGGAGAAACAACTGTCTGGCAGCAGGCGAAACTCGAGGACAGCTTTCTCTCAGAGGTGCTTGCAGTGATTACTGAGGGACACTGAGACCCAGGGGCCTCATAAGGCAGGGCCGACGGGAAGCCAAGGCTGTCTGCTCAGCCCTGAGACTCCGCCCCATCCAAGCTGAGCACAGAGGCTTTTGCAATTTTGCAAGTCTTGTCTCATAAGGCTGTCTCCAGCACAGTTCTCCCAGCATAGACACAGCAGATCCTCACAGCCAATTGGACTGGAGGTCAATTCCTCCCAGTGATAACAACAACAATCAAGACTTAACTACAACAAGGCTGTACATATAGTCCACAAAGGGGTACACCAAGGGTGTCCACCTCAGGTAACTGGGGAGGCTGAGCCACTGGGCCCTATAGGACACCTAGCACACAAAGCTACCAACTCAGGGAAGCAGCCAAAATGCGGAGACAAAGAAACAGATCACAAACAAAAGAAATGGAGGAAAGCAAACAACTGGATATAGAGTTCAAAACCACAGTTATAAGGATTTTCAAGAATTTCCTAGAAAAGGCCGATAAATTTAGCGAGACCCTGGAGGATATGAAAAAGGACCAACTAGAAATTAAACATACACTGACTGAAATAAAAAATACTATACAGAGACCTAACAGCAGACTAGAAGAACGCAAGAATCAAGTCAAAGATTTGAAATACAAATAAGCAAAAAAAAAAAAAAAACCGGGAAAGCAAAAAGAAAAAAGAATCCAAAAATTTGAAGGTAGCGTAAGGAGCCTCTGGGACAACTTCAAGCGTACCAATATCAGAATTATGGGGATGCCAGAAGAAGAGAGAGCAAGATACTGAAAACCTACTTGAAGAAATAATGACTGAAAACTTCCCCCACCTGGTGAAAGAAATAGACTTACCAATCCAGGAAGCGCACAGAACCCCAAACAAAAGGAATCCAAAGAGGACCACACCAAGACACATCATAATTAAAATGCCAAGAGCAAAAGACAAAGAGAGAATATTAAAAGCAGCAAGAGAAAAGCAGTTAGTTACCTACAAGGGAGCACCCATACGATTGTCAGCTGATTTCTCAACAGAAACTATGCAGGCCAAACGGGAGTGGCAAGAAATATTCAAAGTGATGAATAGCAAGAACCTACAACCAAGATTACTCTACCCAGCAAAGCTATCATTCAGAATTGAAGGTCAGATAAAGAGCTTCACAAATAAGAAAAAGCTAAAGGAGTTCATCAACACCAAACCAGTATTATATGAAATGCTGAAAGGTACTCTTTAAGAAGAGGAAGAAGAAGAAAAAGGTAAAGATAAAAATTATGAACAACAAATACGTATCTATCAACAAGGGAATCTAAGAGGGAATAATGGCGGCGGAATAGACAGACGTGTTCCGAGCCTTGTCCCGGAGCAGAAAGAAAGAACAGCTGAGGGTCGCGCAAGGAGTGTTTGTTGGCTGGTTGGGAGACAGCTGAATTCCAGAAGGAGGTGGGGGACTGCTGAACGGGGTTCCCCTGACCTGGCAGCACGAACTGCGGCTGGGTCCCCTCCCGGAGCTGCGGGCTTGGACGCGGAGTCTGCGCCATCTTGATCCGGAAAGTGGAGCTTATCTGAAGCCTGAGAATCCACAACGGCGGCACCCCAGGAACAGCTGCGAGCCCCAGAACAACGCTCCCCAACTGGCGCAAGCACACGGGTTCAGAGAAGCTCTACACTCCACTACGGAAAGGTCAGATTTTGCCTGGGATAAGGTGAGGTCTCTGGTCCCGGCGGGAGAGAGGAACGCGCGTTTTGCGGGAGCTGGAGGACCAGGGAAGTCTGTGCCTAGAAAAATCCGTGGCTGTAGGGGCTGGCGTGATCTGTGACTGTGGAAAGGGGTCCTCAGATCTGCTAAGAGAAGGGCACTCTAAAAAGCAACCCATTTTGATCTGAAGTGCAGGGACACCCTAAGAATTTCAGGCAGTCCAGACTTACGCGCAGCCCGTGCGCTCCCTGGGTGCCTGGGCTTACTCGCAGTCCCGGAATTCGCACACTTGGGCTTTTTCCTCTTCAAATCCTTGCATCTGATTACTAAGCCCAATACATAGGATCACCCAGTTGGGGACACCCTGGGAGACTGCAGGGGAAGGTTGTTTTTCTGGAACCTGGGGATCGGAGCGGGGAGTGACCATCAGAGAGCCAGCTCTGAGGCAGCCCACTCCCACAGGCCCGTGGCGAGTACCACAGGGAAAGAAGGCTCTAACACTGCCTAGAGAGGCCATAGATAGACCCGGAAGTCAATCCAGAAACACTGCCACCCAGGGGCTGAATCACAAATTGACTCTTGTGTAATCAAAAATAAAGGAATACGAGAAATTAAGACACACCGCCTGCTTAAAATCAGGACTGGCTTACAACACCGAAGAGCAGTGGATCGCAGGGAACTGCAATACTGCCTGGACTGAGAAACAGGCGTGCCAAACAGAAAAACAGAGGAAGTGAATGACCTTCACTACTCCACATTTTATTTTTACCTTTTATTTTTTTTATTTTTTTATTTTTTTTAAATTTTCATTTTTTGCATCTTTTAATCAAGAAACTTTTTTTTCTTTTTTCATCACTTGATTTTACCTTTTTAATGATTACATTTTTATTTTCAATCCGTATTATTACTACTGCTATTTTATCTTTTTTTTTTTTTTTTAAAGTGTCATTTTATTTTCTCTTCATTTTATTTTGGGATTAGGGTTCTACATCCTATTTTTTATCTTTCCTTTAGCATCGTTTTACTCTATCTCAACTCTACCTTTAGGCCATCACTCTCTTCCTAACCTCCCCCTTTTCAGTGTCCTGTTTGTCTTACCCTTTTACTGCTTTAGATTTTCCCTATTCTTTCTGTTTACCCCTTGTTAAAATTTCACCCTACTTACATATCTAATCTCCAATCCCCTGCTCCAAGTCCACATACACCTTTCCCTTCGCTGTCTGAGTTATCCATAAACTTGTCCTTATCTCTGTCCTTTTGTTGTTGTTTGCTTGAATGTAGATTATATCCAATTTTTATGCTTTTTTTGTGAGATTGTTTTGCTTATTCTTCTTTTATTTATTTTTTTGTTTGTTTTGTGCTTCAGCTTTCCCTTGCCTCACTCCATATTAATTGGTGTTGTAGTTTGTACTAATCCCCAGGCACTTGTTGCTGGCATTTGCTGGGATTAGTGATTGTTCTATTGGAGTTTTATCCCCAATATATATAGTCTGTTCCCCTTTCTCTCTTAGTCAATTTCTTGTCTCTCTTACTTTTTTTTTTTTCTCTTTACTTTCCCTTTTCCCAATTTCATTTTCACACTCCTTTTTTCTTTTTTTTTTCTTTCTTTCTTTTTTCCTCTTCTTCTTTCTCTTCTATCACCTAATTTGCCTTTCTCTGGTGGTCACCTTTATTGGAGGTTATTAATATCGTGAATACATTCCTGTTCAGTGCCTTGTGAGTTGTACCTGGTAGTGCTGTATTTTGTGCCTTTAAATCAACCCAGGAGAGAGAGAACTACATAACCAGACACCCAGAGAAGAGAGACCATGGGGAGACAAAGAAGCAGCCCGCATATGAAAGAAAAGCAGGCATCACCAGAAAAGGAAGTAAACGAAATGGAGGCAAGCAACCTTCCAGAAAAAGAATTCAGAGAAATGGTCATAAGGTGGCTGAAAAGAATGGAAGACAAATTCGACAATATGAGCAAGAACCAAGAGGAAATGAAGAAGAACCAAGAAGAAATGAAAAATGACATCGCTGCTGTAAAGAACTCAATAGAAAGCATCAAGAGTAGACTAGAAGAAGCAGAGGACCGCATCAGTGAGCTAGAAGACAAGATGGAAAAAAATACCCAAGAAAAGCAACTTCTAGAAAAAAAAATTAAAAGGCAGGAGGAGAGTCTAAGGGAACTTTGGGACAACACGAAACAAAACAACATCCGCATAATAGGGGTCCCAGAAGGAAAGGAAGCTGAGCAAGGAATAGAAAACCTCTTTGAAGAAATAATGACAGAAAATTTCCCAGATATAGGGAAGAAAAAACCCACACAAATCCAAGAAGCTCACAGAGTCCCAAGCAAAATGAACCCCAAAAGACCGACGCCAAGGCACATTATAATTAAATTGGCAAACACCAACGACAAAGTAAGAATCTTAAAAGCAGCAAGAGAGAGACAGAAAGTTACATACAAAGGAACCCCCATCAGACTAGCAACTGATTTCTCAACAGAAACTCATCAGGCCAGAAGGGAATGGAATGAAATATACAAAGTCATGCAAAGGAAGGGGCTGAATCCAAGAATACTGTACCCAGCAAGGCTGTCAATCAAAATTGAAGGTGAAATCAGGAGCTTCACAGACAAAAAAGGACTAAGGGAATTTATTACCACCAAACCAGCAATGCAAGAAATGCTAAAGGGTCTACTGTAAAAAAAAAAAAAAAAGAAAAGAAAGAAAGAAAGAAAGAAACAGGAAGCGAAGAAGTAACACAGGGGTAAAGAATAGGAATGGCGACAAATAAGTACCTATCAATAATAACTTTAAATGTAAATGGATTAAATGCCCCAATCAAAAGACATAGGGTAACAGATTGGATAAGAAAACACGACCCATATATCTGCTGTCTACAAGAAACCCACCTCAGAAAAAAAGACGCACACAGACTGAGGGTGAAGGGATGGAAAAAGGTTTTCCAGGCAAATGGAACTGAAAAAAAAGCTGGGGTAGCAATACTTATTTCTGACAAATTAGATCTCAAACTGAAGGACATAACAAGAGATAAGGAAGGCCATTTCATAATACTAAAGGGAGCAATCCAACAAGAAGAAATAACTCTGGTAAACATATATGCACCCAATACAGGAGCACCCAAATACATAAAAAAACTCCTGGAAGATATCAAGGGAGACATTGACAGCAATACAATCATAGTAGGAGACTTTAATACCCCACTATCACCATTGGACAAATCCTCTAAACAAAACATCAGCAAAGAAACATCAATCCTAAATGACTCACTAGACCAGATGGAATTAATTGACATCTTCAGAACATTTCACCCCAAAGCCACAGAATATACATTCTTCTCAAGCGCACATGGGTCATTTTCAAAGATAGACCATATGTTGGGACATAGGCAAAGTCTCTTCAAATTCAAGAAGATAGAAATCATATCAAGCATCTTCTCAGACCACAGTGGCATAAAACTGGAAATCAACTACAATAAAAACAACCCAAAGAAATCAAACACATGGAGACTAAACAGCATGCTATTAAACCATGACTGGGTTACCAGAGAGATCAAAGAAGAAATAAAAAACATCATGACAACAAATGACAATGAAAACACTACAATCCAAAATCTATGGGACACAGCGAAAGCAGTCTTGAGAGGGAAGTTCATAGCTCTACAAGCCTACTGCAAAAAACAAGAAACAGGGGTAATAAATTACCTAACCCAACAACTCAAAGAGTTAGAAAAAGAGCAACAAGAAAAGCCCAGTGTAAGCAGAAGGAAGGAAATAATAAAGATCAGAGCACAGATAAACGACATAGAGACCAAAGAAACAATACAAAAGATCAACAAAACCAAGAGCTGGTTCTTTGAAAGGATAAACAAGATTGATGAACCTCTAGCCAGGCTCACCAAGAAGCAAAGGGAGAGGACCCAAATAAACAAGATCAGAAATGAAAGAGGTGAAATAACAACAGATCCCGCCGAAATACAAAGGATTGTTAAAAAATACTACGAACAACTCTATTCCAACAAACTGGACAACCTGGAGGAAATGGACATATTCCTAGAAAAATATAACCTTCCAAAACTCAATCAGGAAGAATCTAAACAGCTCAACATGCCAGTAACTATGGAAGAAATTGAAGCAGTCATCAAAGAGCTTCCGGCAAACAAAAGCCCGGGGCCAGACGGCTTCACTGGAGAGTTCTACCAAACATTCAAGGAAGAACTAAAACCTATCCTCCTCAGACTATTCCAAAAAATTCAAGAGGAAGGAACACTTCCAAGCTCCTTCTATGAAGCCAGCATCACCCTAATACCAAAACCAGATAAAGACAACACAATGAAAGAGAATTACAGGCCAATATCCCTCATGAATGTAGATGCCAAAATCCTCAACAAAATTCTAGCAAATAGGATCCAGCAGTACATCAGAAAGATCATACACCATGACCAAGTAGGGTTTATCCCAGGAATGCAAGGATGGTTCAATATCCGCAAATCAATAAATGTGATACATCACATAAACAAATTGAGAGATAAAAATCACATAGTCATATCAATTGATGCAGAAAAAGCATTTGACAAAATCCAACACCCTTTCTTGATAAAAACTCTCAACAAGGTGGGAATAGAAGGATCATACCTCAACATCATAAAAGCTATATATGATAAACCCACAGCTAACATCATACTCAATGGGCAAAAACTAAAACCATTTCCCCTAAGAACAGGAACAAGACAGGGATGCCCACTCTCACCACTCCTGTTTGACATAGTACTGGAAGTATTAGCCACTGCAATTAGACAAGAAGAAGAAATAAAATGCATCCAAATTGGAAAAGAAGAAGTAAAGCTGTCCTTATTTGCAGATGATATGATATTGTACATAAAAAACCCGAAAGACTCCATCAAAAAACTAACAGACTTAATAAATGAATTCAGCAATGTAGCAGGATACAAAATTAACACCAAGAAATCTATGGCATTTCTATACACCAACAATGAACTTACAGAAAGAGAGACTAAAAAAGCAATCCCATTTTCCATCGCACCAAAAAAATTAAGATACTTAGGAATAAACCTAACCAAGGAGGTAAAAGACCTATATGCGGAAAACTACAGGACACTGAAAAAAGAGATAGAGGAAGATGTAAACAGATGGAAGAACATACCATGTTCATGGATTGGTAGAATCAACATCATTAAAATGTCCATACTACCCAAAGCAATCTATAGATTCAATGCACTCCCCATTAAAATACCAACGGCGTATTTCACAGACCTAGAAAGAACTCTCCAAAAATTCATCTGGAATAAAAAAAGACCCCGAATAGCCACAGCAATCCTGAGAAAGAAGAATAAAGTAGGAGGGATCTCAATACCAGATTTCAAGCTGTATTACAAAGCCACTGTCATCAAAACAGCCTGGTACTGGCACAAGAACAGACATATAGATCAATGGAACAGAATAGAGAATCCAGATATCGACCCAAACCAATATGCGCATTTAATATTTGACAAAGGAGGCATGAGCATACAATGGAGTCAAGACAGTCTCTTTAATAAATGGTGTTGGGAAAATTGGACAGATACATGCAAAAAAATGAAACTAGATCACCAACTTACACCATACACAAAAATAAACTCAAAATGGGTACAGGATTTAAATATAAGACGGGAAACCATAAAAATACTAGAGGAATCCACAGGCAGCAAAATCTCAGACATATGCCAAAAGAACTTTTTCAGTGATACTGCCCCTAGGGCAATGGAAGCCAAACAGAAAATAAACAAATGGGACTACATCAAAATAAAAAGCTTTTGCACAGCAAAAGAAACCATCAACAAAACAACAAGAAACCCCACTGTATGGGAGAACATATTTGCAAATGGTATCACTGATAAAGGTTTAATTTCCAACATCTACAGGCAGCTTATACAACTTAATAAAAGGAAGATAAATGATCCAATAAAAAAATGGGCAACGGACCTAAATAGAAGCTTTTCGAAAGAAGACAGAAGGAAGGCCAAGAGACACATGAAAACATGCTCAAAGTCACTAATTATCCGAGAGATGCAAATCAAAACAACAATGCGATACCATCTCACACCTGTCAGAATGGCTATCATCAACAAATCAACAAACGACAAGTGTTGGCGAGGATGCGGAGAAAAAGGAACCCTCGTGCACTGCTGGCGGGAATGCAGACTGGTGCAGCCACTGTGGAGAACAGTATGGAGTTTCCTCAAAAAACTGAAAATGGAACTCCCATTTGACCCAGTAATCCCACTCCTAGGAATATATCCTAAGAAACCAGAAACACCAATCAGAAAGGATATATGCACCCCTATGTTCATAGCAGCACAATTTACAATAGCTAAGATTTGGAAACAGCCTAGGTGCCCATCAGCAGATGACTGGATCAGAAAACTATGGTACATCTACACAATGGAATACTATGCTGCCGTAAAAAAGAAGGAATTACTACCATTTGTAGGCACTTGGATGGAATTAGAGAACATTATGCTAAGTGAAATAAGCCAGTCAATGAAAGAAAAATACCACATGATCCCACTCATTTGGGGATAATGAAAAACATTATAAACTGATGAACAAAAAGATAGTTACAGAGGCAGTAAAGCATCAAACAGACTGTCAAATTACAGTGGTAAGGTTAGGGAGAGGTGGGGGAAATAAGAGATCAACTGAAGGACTTATATGCATGTATATAAGAGTAACCAACGGATGCAAAACATTGGGGGGTGAGGGCATGTATGGGAGTGGGGTGGGGGTGGGGGGCAATGGTAAGATATGTACACATATAATACCTTAATAAAAATTTGAAAAAAAATAAAAAATAAAAAAAATAAAAAAAAAACAAAAAAAACAAGGGAATCTAAAAATCAAGTGAATAAAAAATCTGATGAACAGAATAAACTGGTGAATATAATAGCATCAGGGGCATAGAAAGGGAGTGGACTGACAATTCTCAAGGGGAAAGGGGTGTGGGGTGCAGGAAGAGACTGGACAAAAATCGTACACCTATGGATGAGGACAGTGCGGGGGAGGTAAGGGCAGAGGGTGGGGTGGGAACTGGGTGGAGGGGAGCTATGGGGGGAAAAGAGGAACAATTATAATAATCTGAACAATAAAGATTTATTAAATTTAAAAAAACATTTGAGTGCAAAAAGTAACAGATATGTACAAAATATGAACAAAGTAAGATTTAGAAAATGGTAAATATAAATATATAATTTCAACAAATACTTATAAAATGAATAAAATTTTTATAAATAGTATTTAAAAATAAGCACATTGTAGATATTAAACATATTGAAATACAAATTTTGTCTATTAACTGGAAGAGTTTAAAAGGAGAATAGAAATAATATTGCTGATGAGTATGAGTAGCATTCTTTTTTTTTTTTAATGAAGTATTTTTTTTAAAATATATTTTATTGATATTTTACAGAGAGGAAGGGAGAGGGATAGAGAGCTAGAAACATCGATCAGCTGCCTCCTGCACACCTCCCACTGGGGATGTGCCCGCAACCAAGGTACATGCCCTTGACCGGAATCGAACCCGGAACCCTTCAGTCTGCAGGCCGACGCTCTATCCACTGAGCCAAACCGGTTTCGGCAGCATTCTTTTTTAAAATATATTTTTATTGATTTCAGAGAGGAAGGGAGAGGGAAAGAAAGAAACATCAATGATGAGAGAGAATCATTGATCAGTTGCCTCTTGCACGCCCCCTATTGCAGACCAAGCCCACAATCTGGGCATGTGCCCTAGACCAGAATTGAACCCAGGACCCCTTAGTTCCCAGGCTGATGCTCTATCCCAGTGGTCGGCAAACCGTGGCTCTTTGGTTCCTTGAGTGTGGCTCTTCCACAAAATACCACGGCCTGGGCAACTCTATTTTGAAGAAGTGGCGTTAGAAGTTTAAGTTTAAAAAATTTGGCTCTCAAAAGAAATTTCAATCATTGTACTGTTGATATTTGGCTCTGTTGACTAATGAGTTTGTCAACCACTGCTCTATCCACTGAGTCAAACCAGCTAAGGCAACTAGATATTCTATTATTTTGTAAATGTAATAATTTTTAAACTCAAATAAAATATTTCAGCATGTAATCAATAAAACAAATTTTTTCAATTACAGTTTACATATTTTGTATTAGTTTCATGTATACAGCATAGTGGTTAGACAATCATATACTTTACAAATTGTTCCCCCCAATAATTCAAGTACCCACATGGCAACATACATAGTTATTACAATACTAGAGGCCCAGTGCACAAAATTCGTGCACGGGGGGGGGGGGGGTAGGAGTCCCCTCAGCCCAGCCTGCAGCCTCTCCAATCTGGGACCCCTTGGGTGATGTCTGACTGCCAGTTTAGGCCCGATCCCCGGGATCAGGCCTAAACCGGCAGTCGGACATCCCTCTCACAATCCTGGACCGCTGGCTCCTAATTGCTCACCTGCCTGCCTGCCTGGTCACCCCTCACTGCCCCCCCCACCTGCCTGATCGTCCCTCACTGCCTCTGTGTGCTGGCCAGGTCACCCCCAACTGCCCCCTCCCTGCTGGTCTGGTCGCTCCTAACTGCTCCCCCCTGCTGGCCTGGTTGCCCCTCACTGGTCTGGTCACCCCATGCAGCCTGCTTGTTTGGTCGTTTGGTCCTCCCTCACTAACCTCCCTGCCGGCACGGTGGTAGGCAGCCATCTTGTGAGGGAGTGAGGGTTAATTTGCATATTACCTCTTAATTATATAAAAGGATTATTGACTATACTAGAGGCCTGTTGCAGGAAGATTCCTGCAATAGGGCTTCCTGCGGCGGTCTGCTTCCCTCCCTTCTCCGCAGCCCCGCTTGCTTGCTTCTCTGCAACTTCGCTCCCTTCTGCAACGCTTGGCTTGCTTCTTCTATGCTGTCTTCAGTCTTCGCTCTGCTCCTGGATATGGAAATTAACTGCCATTTTGGTTGGGTTAATTTGCATACTTGCTCCTGATTGGCTGGTGGGCGTGGCTTGTGGGTGTAGCAGAGTGATGGTTAATTTGCATATTACTCCTTTATTATATAGGAGTATTCCCCATGCTATACTTTACACCCCCTTGACTATTTTGTAACTACCAATTACAAATATGTATTGAGCACCCACTGTGTGCCAATCACTGGAAATACAATAGAGAGATCAACAGAAATCCTTTCATGATGCTTACATTCTCATCGGTGGGGAGAGATGGATAACCAAAACACTCAGTATGACAAATGGTGATAAGTGATATGGAGAAATATAAAGCTGGGAAGGGAGTGTAGGGGAGAGGGGGTTGCAATATTAAACAGATGGTCAGAGAAGGCCTTATGAAGAAGGTGAAAGAAGACTGAAAGGAAGTTATGGAGTGAGTTACATGGATAATTAGGAGAAGCCGAGAGCAAGTGCAAGGCCAATGCGCTGAGGGTATGCTGGTATGTTCAAGCGATAGCAAGGATGCCTCTCCAGAGGAGTTGGTGGGGCGTAATAGAGAAGTTCGGGACCACATTGGTAGAGGCCTGGGAGCCATTAAAAGGACTATGGCTTTTAGAGTGAAATTGAGCCACGAAGGCATTTTAAAGAGAGTGACATGATCTTGCTGAAGTTTCTTAGGATCCCAGAGCAGGCGCACCACCTTGCCTCAGGATTAGGGAAGGCTCCGGGAAGAATGATTTCTGAGGCTCAGGAGCTGATTTCTGAGCCAGGCTTAGGGTAAGCACTATGAAGCGTGCTTCAGGCAGAGGAAAGAGCCTGAGGAACAGAGCACAACACCCAGGGGTCCGCACAGGGTTGGAGGCTAAGCTAGGGAGGCCCACGAGCAGGCTCGGGTGTAAGGCAGGGCTGGTGGACCGAGCAGGGCGGAGTGTCGGGGCTGAGAAGAATCGGCCTTGGAGATGCGCGAGAGACCTGCGAGGTGGAGATACCTGGTAAGAAGGGCGCCGGAGCCGCCTCTGCAGCGCGAGACTACACCAACCACAATGCTCAGCGCCGAGTTCCGGCGTGGCGAGTACTAAGACCAGCCCCGGCGCAGAGCCCGGCCCGGGTCAGGTGGTGCTGGTGCGTCACGTGGGCGAGTCAGGTGACGGTGCGGGCGGCGGACTGACTGCGGGGCGGACGGTGGACGCAGGGTCGCGGTTTCAGCTCTGTCTCCACCGACCCGTGCCCCGCTGTCACCGCCGCCATGACGGGGCTAGCGCTCCTCTATGCCGGGGTCTTCGTGGCCTTCTGGGCCTGCATGATCGGCGTGGGTGAGGCCGGGCCCTGGCGGGCGGGGCCAGCATCCGGGTCGAGCGGGCAGGTCTGGAGCCCGGCGGGGGTCGTAGGGTCCCGGGACCGCTAGGCTGCAGCGCGGGCTCTGTACCCTGGGCTCCGGGAGTTGCCGCATGCCCGTGGGGGCCTCTGACCCCGACAGAGGAGACCCGATCTCCAGCTGCTTGAGGAGGGGCGCGGGCGGGGGTAGGTGGGGGCCGCGAAAGCAGCCCTGGTCGCATTCTGTCGTCCCCGCCCCCCTGCCCGGTCTCGCGGCTGTCGTCCTTCTCTTGCTCCGGACCGGCCTGCTTCGGTCATGAGCAGGCTACTCCAGTTCCTCCTTTTCTGGTCGTTTAGCCACCCCAACCCCCACTCCCAGCTTGTTGGGGAAACAGCATCGCGGACTGGGCTGGCGGGATCCGGTGGAGCTTAGCCAGAGCCCTTGCTCCCTCCCTTCTTCCAGGGAATTCAGGCCTGCGAGCTGCTGCCCCGAAGGGTCTAGGTCTCGAAGGTGGTGTCACTGAACGCGATGTTACTGAGGGAGTGGCAGGAAATGGAGGCCTGAGCAGAGGCATCTGTGTAGACAGCCGTGCTTTTGCGCGGGGGCCAGCTTGACTTAGGTGTGGGCAGTCCATTGAGGTGGCCCAGCAGCTGGGCAGGAGCTTCATGTCTAAGTTGGAAAGCTTCTCTGTAGAGAGCAGCCCCTAACCCCTTTTTTTCTCACTGCTGCAGGGATCTGCTACACCATTTTTGACTTGGGCTTCCGCTTTGATGTGGCATGGTAAGGGAGGGCAGGGAGAGGATTCCCCAGGAGCTGCTTCTCTGCAGCCTTCCTTCTCTGATTTGAGCCCCCTCCTCCACCCCATCCCCAGCTGCCTGCGATGTGGACCTTACGGAGATAAGGAGTCTTTTAGCAACCAGTACTGGTGGGGTTGGAGGTGTGGGGGAGTGAATTTTATGCTCACTTCTCCACCAAGACTGAATTGCTTTCCTCCCTGTCTCCACACCAGGTTCTTGACAGAGACTTCCCCCTTCATGTGGTCAAACTTGGGCATTGGCTTAGCTATCTCCCTGTCTGTGGTTGGGGCAGCGTGGTGAGTGTTGGGTGGTGTGATTCGGGGGGTGGGGGCTGAGTCATAGCAGGTGGTGGTGTTGGGTCCTTAGTCACCCTGGGGGCACTGACAAGCTTGGCCTCTGCTCATTAGTTTCTTATCTTTCCACCAGGGGCATCTATATTACTGGCTCATCCATCATTGGGGGAGGGGTGAAGGCCCCTCGGATCAAGACCAAGAACCTGGTCAGGTAAGTTAGGGCCCTTGGAAGGCTGTCAGAACCAGCTGCATTGGGAGCTGCCCATTTGTTTGACTTGACATTTTGCTCCTGACCAGCCTCCTGATAAGGTGGGATGCTAGTGGGGGAAAAGTGACTGGGGACTCTGTGAGGAGGAAGGTTGATTGCTTTCTAATTTCTTTCTCCTCTTAACCGCCTTTGCCCACCACTACTACCTCCAGCATCATCTTCTGTGAGGCTGTGGCTATCTACGGCATCATCATGGCAATTGTCCTTAGCAACATGGCTGAGGTATGGAGTGGGGGGCGGGGTTGGGCATCCATTCCAGTGTGTTCTACACATTGCTTGGGGAGTACAGAGGAGCATAGAGGTTGGTTTCTGATTACTTCTCTGCATCCCTCAGCCTTTCAGTGCCACTGACCCCAAAGCCATTGGCCATCGAAACTATCATGCAGGTAGGTGGGTGTGTGCAGGCAAAAAATAGGACATCTGCTTTCCCTTTCCACCCCAGTTTAGACACCTCATTTTGATATTTGGCCACCTACTTGGGCCTGCTTTGCACAGTTGGGCTGTGACTGGCCTCAATGCTCCCTTTCCATTCCCCCAGGCTACTCCATGTTTGGAGCTGGCCTCACAGTGGGCCTGTCTAACCTCTTCTGTGGAGTCTGCGTGGGCATTGTGGGCAGTGGAGCCGCCCTGGCTGATGCACAGAACCCCAGCCTCTTTGTGAAGATTCTTATCGTGGAGATCTTTGGCAGCGCCATCGGCCTCTTTGGGGTCATCGTTGCGATCCTACAGGTGCTGAATGCTGGGGACCCTCTGTCCTTGTCCCTAACCAAGACTCGCTCCTTGTAGAGGAGCTACAGTGCTCTCGCCTCCACCTGTGGAACCCACCACCTCATTCCCATCTTCTGGTTTTCCCCTTTTGAAGCTTTCAGCTTAATTTTGTTTCTAATCTGGGAACACTGACAACTGTCCTATTTTTTTTCCTGTTTTCTTGTGTGTGTGTGTGTGTGTGTGTGTGTGTCTGTGTTTCATTTAATCTCTCTCTTTTTGTTTGTCTCCATGGTTGGGATCTTGTCTGTGTCCAAATAAGTCTGTCTCGGCATGTTTGACTGTGTTTAGCAGGGCCTGTGTGTATCTATGGTGTCAGATGAATAGCATGTCTAAATTGTGTCTTCTCTGTCTGACAGTGTGTGAGTTTGTGGCTAATGATCAGCTTGAGGATCTGAGGGTGACTGTGGGTGCCTGACTGGGTTGACTCTTGGTGACTGGCATTGTCTATATGCCACTTCTCTCCATCTTTCTGTCCCACAACCTGACTGTGGATATCTGACTGTCGCTGTTCATCTGTGTCTGTCATAGCATATCCATTCTGGTCCAGTCATCCATCTGTTGTCATCTGTCCATCTCACCATGAGTTCGTTAGGTCTGATCTTCTGTCATTTGTCACTCTTACCTATTCCTCTATCTCTACCTGATTTCTCCTGTTCTTTTTTTTGCAGACCTCCAGAGTGAAGATGGGTGACTAGACGGTCTGTGTGGGTGGGGCCGTGCCCCACTCTTATTTATTTGTGGTTTTCCTGGGACAGCTGGAGCTGTGCCCCTTTCACAGGGCTGGGTGTTCTGGGCCCTCCCTGCACTCACTTCTTGCTGCCTGTTGACTTGGAGGCACTGCCTGGCTGGATCCTCAGTGTGGGGAGTGGGCTGCTGATGACTGTGCAGCTCTGCACCTGTGTCCCACCTCCACCCCCAACCTGTCTTCCCAGTGTTTGTGAAATAAATGTATTTGTCTGGGTCAGTGACGCTGTTTTTGCCCTTCTTACCACCTTTCCCAGGAGGGTAAACAGGCCTATCGGCCTCAGCCTCCTGCAGCCTCCTGCCACTCATTCATACTGTTTCTGTTCTGGACAAAGCTGGCTCCTGGGTGGGATGGGAAGGGTGCTGGGCTGAGGACTCTGTGCCCCTGAAAATCTGTATTGAAGGGCATGAAGGAGTGGGGAGGTATGGGCCCAGGTGTTTGTGGGGGGCAGGATGGGGAGTGTCCACCTGGTCCTATGCCCTTGGGACTCTTGTCTGCAAAATCCAAATTGGCCATGTCTACTTACCTGGCTGGCTCTGCCTTCAGGTATCCATCACTGCCTATCCTGGTGGAGCTTGGAGCTTATTAATTTGCCTCTGCCTATCCCAGCACCATCCCCTGCCAGTGACTAATTTGATCCCTTGTTCCTGAGGCATTGTCCAGTCTAACCCAATCTCCTGTTACCTTAGATTAGAAAATCCCAGCCACCTCCAGGCCCAAGCCACAAACTTTTGTCCCCGCCTTTAAGGGTCTTGCTCAACTAGCGTCCCCTCCGCTGGCCCCTGGCAGACCTTTAATAACGCTCCCATCAATGAGTTGCCAAATCCCTAACCTCCCTGCCCTAGTCAGCCCCTTTGGCCGAATTCGCGCTCCAACCCAGACCCCGCTCCCCCGCGATGGGTTTGACTTATCCACACCCTCTCCAGTCCGGACCTTGAATCCAACCCCTTGAGAGAGCCTGACCGATTTCCTACGCCCCTCCGGGGTCCGGTGCCACCTCCTTCCCCTCGCTCCGCCGCGCTTGGCCGCCGGCAGGGGCGGGCGTCGGAGGCGCGCGGCGGGTGCGGGCGCGCTGGAGGCGGGGGCCGCGGGGGCGCGCGCGCGGATGCGCCGGCCGGGCCTGCCCCTCCGAGGCGCCGTAGCGCGGGAGGGAGGTGGCGGCACTGTGGTCCCTCGGCCCGGGGTCCGTGGGTCTGCCCGGGCGCCCGGCCCCGCCCTGCGCCCCGCGGTGGCTCCGCACCATGGCCCGAGGCGGCGGCGGGAGGCGGCCCGGGGGCCGCGGGGGCCGCTGACCCGGCGGCGGGAGGCGGCGGGGCCCGACCATGGGGGACGGAGCCGTCTGCAGCCGCCGGAGCCGGGAAGCCAGCCCCAGCCGGAGCAGCGCCCCCTGCTGAGCGCCGGGTGAGAGGGAGGCGCGCGCGGCCCCCAGCTCCGGGCCCCAAGATTCCAGACCCGGCCCCGCGATCCCCGCCCAGGACCCGGTGAAAGAGACGCTAGCTGCCAGACCCCGGCCTGGCGTTACCTCACCCCACCCCCATCCCTCGGCTCCCCTGGGCTCCGCTGCCCGCCCCCGACCGGCCTCCTTTATTGTCCCTGCTCACCGGGCCTCGTGGCGCGGGGAGGCGCTCCACTCACGTTTTCCCTTTGCCTCGGCCCCCGCCTCACATCCACTCCCCCAATCCACGCCTCCCCACCCCCAGGCTCCACACCCTCTGGGTCTTTGCTGCCTCCCCAGTCCGGGGGTGCCACGTGTTCAGGCGGCTCAGCCTTCCAGCCCTGCCCAAACGTACCTCGCTGCCGGGTGGTCACCCTGACCCAGAACTCCTGCCCCGAGGAGGGGTGGGAATGTTTGCACGTGGGGCCGCGTGTTGTGAGACGCCCGGGAGCTTGTAGGTACGGCTGTGTAAGTGCAGGATCAGCGGCTTTGTTTGTGAGTGTGTAACTTGTGTGTTACTGTCACCTGGGTGTGTCTGTATGTAGTTCTCTGTGTGTGTCAGTGCAGGTGAGAATAGCTGGGACCAAGGGTGTCTGTGTGGTTGTGTATCTGTGAGTGAGACTCACCCTGCAACCTGAAGCGCTGCTAGAAGTGGCCTCAGAAGTCTGGCTGCTCTGTTGGAACCGTAGCTGGAGCTGTGCCCAGGCAGGACCCTCTCCTGCCATGCTGAGTGCTGCACCTCTGTCTCCAGGGCTCAAGCGTCCCTGTTCTGGGAATCAGAACCAGCAGTGCTGGGCAGGCCCCAGAGAGTTCAGCCCAACCCTTGATGTCTTATAGGGGGTGCCTGTGCCCCACCCTGTATTTTGACCTCTTGTTCCAGAAGGAAGGGATCCCACAGACATCCTGTATTTGGGCCATCGGGATGCTGAGGGCCACTTCCCAGCCTGGTTCCAGCTGGCCTGGCCTGCTTGCCGCTGGGACCTGTGTGACCAAACCACTGCCCACCATGCTCCTGGGAGGACTAAGTGAAGTCATGGGTACAGAGCACTCCTGCATGGCAGGTGCTCAGGAAATGGCCCCCTTCCCCAGACCAGGAGTCCTGGGATGAGTATACTGCCCTGTGGGGTGTCTGTTCTCTGGGGCACAGGTACACATGTGGGTCTCTAGGTACACCTGTTTCCATGTTTAGGTATGAACCAGTGTGGTCAGAGGCCACATGTCCATGTTCCTGGGAATACGTGTGTGTGTGTGTGTGTAGACAAGCAATGTAAGCTTATGTGGGTAAATACTCAGATGCATGAAGATGTGTGATTATTGAGTTGCTAGGGACTGTGTCTGCGTGTCTTTGCAGGTAGAATGTGAGTCCATGAGTGTCACAGGTAAATGTGAGGATGCGGTCCATGAGTATGAGCAGTGGGCAGGAGGTGAGTGGGTAGCCTCACCCATTGGCCCTAACCGGCTGGGTTGGTTTCTTTCCTACCTTTGCTCAGGCCGGCAGCCGGATGCCCGGGCCCATTGGGCGGGCCGGAGGCCGCCTGCGGGATGAGCAGACTGCTGGGGGGGACGCTGGAGCGCGTCTGCAAGGCTGTGCTCCTTCTCTGCCTGCTGCACTTTCTCGTGGCTGTCATCCTCTACTTTGATGTCTATGCCCAGCACCTGGCCTTCTTCAGCCGCTTCAGTGCCCGAGGCCCTGCCCGTGTCCTTCACCCAGCTGCCAGCAGCTGCTCCAACTGCTCCCGGCCAAACGCCACTGCCCCCAGCTCCGGACTTCCTGAGGCCCCCAGTGTCCGGCCTGGCTCCATGGCTCCCATCCTGCCGCCCTGTCCTGACTCGCCACCTGGTCTTGGTGAGCCTGCAGGGTAGGGCCTGCCCATAGGGGTGGGCAGAGGACCTAACCATTCCATGGGGAATGGAGTCTTGACCAATGGGGTGCCAAGGTTCCGGGTCTGTGGTAAGAGGGCTACTCCTCGGGTTCCCTCGCCCACCCCCAGGCTGAGGGAGAGGGCTGGTGTCCCTGGATTCTGATGAAGTCCTGATTCCTGCCACCGTCCTGCCTGCAGTGGGCCGACTGCTGATTGAGTTTACCTCACCCATGCCACTGGAGAGGGTGCAGAGGGAGAACCCAGGTGTGCTCCTGGGTGGCCGCTATACACCGCCCGACTGCACCCCAGCCCAGACAGTGGCGGTCATCATCCCCTTTCGACACCGGGAGCACCACCTACGCTACTGGCTCCACTATCTGCACCCCATCCTGAGGCGACAGCGGCTGCGCTATGGCATCTATGTCATCAACCAGGTGTGCTGTCCGTGACCCCCAGGCTGGGTACTGACCACCAGGGAACCCATGGGCACTTGTGAGTGTGGCGCTCATGTGCCTGTTGGTACATACGTGGGTTTGGGGGCATTCGTGGTCCTTGTCTGCCATGGTTGTGTGGACATGTGAATTACCTGTGGGGGTACATGTATGTTGGTGTGCATATTTGTGAAGGGGATACATGCGTGTGAATGTTGGCATGCATACTGGCGGATGTGTGTCTGGCTTTAATGGGCATGAGCCCCATTGTCTTCCTTTGGTGGGCCCCATCCCATGGTGGTGGAGACCTAGGGGATGCCGGCTATGAGGTGTTGAGGGCCGAGGAGAGGAAGAGTTAGTCCTCAAAGAGGGATGAAGTCTGCCTTAGTCCGAGTGCTGGCCCAGCTGGAACCCAGGGACTCAGCTCACTTTCTGAGCCCTGGAGCCCAGAGAGGACCTGGCTTGGCCCTCCTCCCCACAGAAAACTCCCAGACTTGGACTTGGATCCCTGGAGACTCCAGGGCAATGGTGTGAGTCTGGAGTTGGAGCAGGGAGCTGTGGGAGCACCAAGGGGCCTGGTCCAGCCCTGGGCTTGGGAAGCAATGGTTGAGATGGGTCTTGAGGGATGAACAGGCATCAGCTGGCAGAGGACTGGTGGAGGCAGGCATGCTAGGCAGCGGGACCTAGAGGCCTCAGCGAGAGAGCTGGTCTCGTGTGTTCAGGAATTGTTGGCTGAGGTATGGGGTCCAAAATGAAGGGTGGGTAACAAAGATGAGGCTGGAAGAGCTGACCGAGGCCAAATCCATAAGGGTCTTAAGAGGCCTGTTAAGCACTTGAAATCTAGCCGGATGGTGGTGGGCACCACGGTAAAGTTTTAAAGGGGGAGCAAAGTGTGTGTTTGTTTATAGAAAGATCACTGATTACACGTGGAGAATGGCCTGGGAGAGGAGACTCGAGGCAGGGGGACCAGTGGGAAGAGGCTGTGATGTGGAGGAAAGAAATGGTGGACATGGTGTGAATCAGGCAGTAGTAGTGGGGTGGAAGGGAGAGATGTGACACTGGTGGTGGAGAGTGAGGAAAGGGAGATGCCAGGACAGCTTGAGTGCTCTGTCTGTGTTTGCGGCGCCTGTGAGCAAGATGGAAACCCAGGAGCCAGACCAGGTCTGGGGGGAGAGCATGACTCTGAATTCTTTTCTGCATGTGATGAGTGTCAGTGCCTGGGGAAAGTGTGAGAGCAATGATTAGCAGGCAGTTGGTTAAATGAGTCAGCCTTGGAGTGAGGTCTGCGGTGGAGAGAGGGGTCTGGGAGCCACCAGTAGGTAGATGGTCCCTAAAACCAACAATGTCCAACCTGCCAGGGAGCATGGGGCCTAGGAGGAGAGGCCAGCTTGGAAGAAACGGGTGGAGGAAGAGAGATTGCCACAGAGGCTGCCAAGTTTGGCAAGAAAGGTTTGAGGAGACCCCGGAGGGTGCGGCGTTCTGGGAGCCCAGGAATAAGTGTCAAGAAGGAAGCGTGGCGAGTGCGTGAGCACTGCCGTGGGAGTAAGGAAGGATGTGGACCAAGAAGCGTCCAGTGGATTTAGCAACAGGGTGGGCCCAGCGAGAGCCATTTCAGGGGCATGGTGGGGGCGGAAGCAGATTGCAGTGGGTTGAAGAATCAGATTTGACAACATGGAAACAGGCAATTGGAGACAAATCCTTAAAAGAAACAAACCTCTGCCAACAAGGGATGGCAAAAAGGTAGGGCAGTGGTTAGAGGGAGGTTTTCTCTTCCAGATGGGAGAGAACTGGGGATGCGTATGAGCCCTGTGAGAGAAACCTGAGCTCCTGGCTGGTGAGAGAGGTTGGAAAGGAGTTCCGATGGGCCCCGAGATAACGGACAGCTGCTCCAAGGACTGGAGGGAGAGAAGGTGCAGGAGGAGAAGGGAAGAAAGCAAGAACCCTGGGCAGTTCAGGGCTCCCGGGTAGCAGCTCCTACCCCGTTAGGCCAAAGCTGGCTGGTGGTGAGGAAGGGCCACTCTTGCTTCTCTCCTTCCAGAAGGGCCCCTGAAAGACCCTCCACAGGTGCCTCTCTGGCTCCAGCCTGGAGATCGTAGGGTGGGGCCCAGGCTCCCTGGACCATGACTGCCTGTGCTTGTCATTTTGTTGGGAACAAGTGACCTCGCCCGTCCTGTCCTGGTCTCAGGCTCCCCAGGGAACTGGGTGTAGATCCAAATGAGCCAGAGGGGACAGGTGGCTGAGGCTCCGGAGCTCAGTCCCATGGTTTCTGGGCATTCGGGGCATTCGTTGTTCGTCTCACTTTGTGACTATGCTCAGTAGGGATGCAGTGTGCTCAGGGCTGCTCATCTCCAGGATCCCCAGTGGCACAAACAAGACGCCTGGCACAAAGACCAGGCCACAGGGCATGCTTGAGTGAAGGGAAGATTGAACTAAGAGCTCTAAATCACAGTTTAAGTGGACACCAGCATACGTGAAGCACGCGGGAAGGGATGAATAATGATACTGCGGCGGGAGGTTTCAGGGAGGCCTTCCAGGCGTGAGGAGAGCATTCCAGGCAGGGGGCACTGTAACACCAAGGCTAAGGCAAGGAAGAGTCGGGCCCCTGAGGAATGTAGTGTAGCTGGCCCTTGGTGTCTGAGGGCAGTGACCGGAGAGGAGTCTAGAGCCAAATCATGAAAGGCCTTAGAAGGCCGGGCCCAGGGTAAGGAGCTGGACTTGATCCTAGGAGTTTGCAGGAGCCACGAAGGGGGTGGGGGGTGGGTCGTAGGCCCATGGGGACCACTCTGGACAATGATAAAGTGGCAGGTGCTTGCCAGTCACAGGACCAGAGCTGACCTGACCCCTCCCCCAACCCCAGCATGGTGAGGACACCTTCAACCGGGCCAAGCTGCTCAATGTGGGCTTCCTAGAAGCGCTGAAGGAGGACGCCACCTATGACTGCTTCATCTTCAGTGACGTGGACCTGGTCCCCATGGATGACCGCAACCTGTACCGCTGCGGCGACCAGCCCCGCCACTTTGCCATCGCCATGGACAAGTTCGGCTTCCGGTGAGAACTCTCTTTTCAGCTGAACCCAGAACTACCCATCCCCACCTCCCCTAACACGCCCAGGCCCTCGCTCCTGGCCTGGGGCACACTCTTCCCCACCCCATCTCCATCCTTCCCTCAGGCCCCTCACTGACGCCCACCCTCCTGCACAATAGGCTGCCCTACGCTGGCTACTTTGGAGGCGTGTCGGGCCTGAGCAAAGCCCAGTTCCTGAGAATCAATGGCTTCCCCAATGAGTACTGGGGCTGGGGTGGTGAGGATGACGACATCTTCAACCGGTGAGTGACGGGGTGGAGAGTAGACTGGGTGCATGAGAGGGTGGGACAGACCGGGCGGGGCTGCTTGCCCTTCCTGCCGCCTGCTCCAGTTCATCTGTCCCCATCCCCAGGATCTCCCTGACTGGGATGAAGATCTCACGCCCAGACGTCCGCATAGGCCGCTACCGCATGATCAAGCACGACCGGGACAAGCATAACGAGCCCAATCCTCAGAGGTGACCCCCAGCACCCTGACCCCAAGCGCTCCTTACCCCTTACTCCCTGGGGTGACCCCCTGTGCAGTGGATCCCCAGAGATGATCCCAAGGCCCCCGACCCTTGACATGAATCTCAGCACCTCTGGGCCCTGTTCCCTACCCGCCAGCTCAGCCTCACCCAGGCAGCTCTCACTCCTGGCTTGATTCCTAGCAGTGACTAAAATGTAGAGGCAGGGCTCAGATTGCCATTGAGTAGATTGCATTCCCATCCCCACAGAGCAGAGAGGACGAGAGATAGACAGCACTGGGCTCAGCTCCTGGGCCTGGAGCTCAACAAAGGCCTGAACCCTAGGCGTGTGGGATGGGGATTGGAAAGACAGTACTGACCCTCTGAGATTGGAGTAGGCAGCTTTGTCTCTGAGGGTGTAGCAACATTTGGCGTCTGGTGCTGGCTAGGAGAAGTGCCTGAGAGCATGTGAAATGTCGACAAGGGCTTCCTGACACTGTTCAGGGACTGTCTGGTGCCAAACCTGCTGGGGAGAAGGGTCCAGAGCAGGATGTCCCATACGAAGTTCATTCTAGGGAGGGAGATAGGCAGTTATGGCACAAGGTGGTCAGGGCAAGGTGCTGTCCTGGCAGAGTGATGGTGGGAAGCCTCCTGGAGAATGTGTAGTAAACTGGAGTTTGACAGCTATTCATTCAGCAAGTATTTGTCACCCACCTACCTTGGGCACAGTGCCATTTTCACCAGGTTAATAGAGGAGGCCAGTTTGGATAAAAGGAAATAGTATGTGTCAGAGTCTGGAATGTGAGCATGCATGGTAAATGCTGAGAGTCCGAAACTCAAGGGCATTACAATTTCTGAGGGCTGAGACTAACGGTAGAGAAGATCATTGATGGGTGTTGGGAGTCTCGAACCCCAGGTTGTCAATTTCACTTTTGTCCCAGGGGCATTGGGGTGTCATGGAAGGGACCACCCTTGGAGCTTGAGGAAGGTGAAGGGCTGCAGAGCTGCTGGGTGGAGCCAGAGGGAAGCCCACCAGGCCTGAAGGAATCCATGGGAACCCAGGAGCATGCTGGGAGTGAGGCTGCTCTGCTCTAGCTGGAACAGTAGGGTTGCTCTGAGCCCACGGTGTAAGAGTGGGGAGTGCCGCACTGATGTAGGGTTGATGTTTGGCAGAAGCATGAAGCACCGGGTGCCCAGGGAGCTGATGAAAAGCAGTTTAGGTAAAAATCATGGTGAGCAGGGAAGGGACAAAAGACTGGGAGAAGAGGGCTTCAGAGCAACTGAGAGTGAGAGCTCAGAGAGGGGTCTGAGCTGAGCTCAGAAGGACTGGGAGGACCAAAACAGTTGGCATGGGAGTGCAGCTCTGCTAGAAGCACAATGCCGGGAGCCTTGGTCCTGGTTCAGGAATAGCCATCATTAATTAGTGATGTCTGCCGTGGGTGGGTAAGTGACAAGATAGCAAGAGGTTCTGGCTAAAGGTGCTCTGTGGGCGGTGGTTTCATCTGCCTAGCTGCTTTTGCCTTGAATCTAGGAGTTCTGGATTTGCCTTCCACTCACCCTACATGTCCGAACCATCAGCAAGGGCCACCCCCAAACATACCCGAGCCCAGCAGCATTTCCCTTTACTACATCTTCTGCCTGGACCACTGCAGTGACTGCTCACTGGTTTCCCTGCTTCCCCTTTGCCCTTCTGTGGTTCATGTTCCCTGACCCTTCCTCCCCCAGACTGGGCTAAAAATCCCTCCATGTCTTCTTGCTCACAGAATAAAAACCTGCTTCCTCTGACTTAGAGCCCTGCCCATACCTGATGTAACCGCCAACCTAAGTCTTCCTCTGTTTCTTCCCTTGGCCCATTAGGGTCTAGAGCCACACAGCTATGCAAATTCTCACTCCCAGTTTAGATCAGCAGGTGCTGTTACCTCTGCCTAGAATGCTCTCCCTCCTGCTGTCAGCTTGATGTCACATACTCACCCCTTCCAAGTCTTCTTGGTCTCCCTCTCCTATGTCCCTTAGCACTAATGCTGTGTTCCTTGTGTGTTACCTGTCTCCCCTCGTGGCATAGACTTGCCATGAGAGGAAGGACCTTGCTGGCCTGTTTATGGCTATGTCCCTGGTGCTTAGGGTAGAGCCTGGCACATGGGGACTGCTCAACAAATAGATGGTGAAGGAGTGACTAGAGCAGTGGTTCTCAACCTTTCTAATGCCGCGACCCTTTAATACAGTTCCTCATGTTGTTGTGACCCCCAGCCATAAAATTATTTTTGTTGCTACTTCATAACTGTAATTTTGCTACTGTTAATGAATCGTAATATAAATATCTGTGTGTTCCAATGGTCGCTACCCACAGGTTGAGAACCGCTAGCAGGGTCGCCTAAGACCATCGGAAAACACAGATATTTACATTACGATTCATAACAGTAGCAAAATTACAGTTATGAAGTAGCAACGAAAATAATTTTATGGCTGGGTGTCACCACAACATGAGGAATTGTATTAAAGGGTCGCCGCATTAGAAAGGTTGAGAACCACTGGACTAAAGGATGAGGAACAGAGGATGGCAGAGATGATGGTTTGGGGAATAAAGATGACACATTGCATTTGAGGTGTTTGTGGGATGCCCTATGTCTGGGTCTAAAGAAGGAAGGTCTGAGATGAGAGATTTGTGGGGATGTCACAGTTCTGGACTTTGGGGGTGAGATCTGTTTTGAGGGCAATTGTAAGAGCAAAAGGGCTTCACGCAGGTGGAAGGTGGAGGGGTGGCAAGGAGAACCGGGTCACCCCTGGAAGAAGCCAAGATGGCTTGACCCTTGGTCCCACAGATGTTGGGTTTGGTGGTTAGCCCTGATCTGGAATCATTTCCATCCTATCTAGGTTTACCAAGATTCAAAATACGAAGCTGACCATGAAGCGGGACGGCATCGGGTCAGTGCGGTATCAGGTCTTGGAGGTGTCTAGACAACCGCTCTTTACCAACATCACAGTGGACATTGGACGACCCCCATCATGGCCCCCCCGGGGCTGACACTAAAGGACAAAGGCTCCTATGCCAAGGATTGCTGGCCAGAGGACTGACCTTCAGCCTGGCTGGCGGCTGCTCTGTGGGAGATCCCCCAGGACTGAAACTGTGGGCTCTATTTTTCTGAGGGTCTTCAATAGGCCCTCCCAGCTGCACCTAGAAATTTCAGAACCTACTTTGGAGGGGCTTCCATCCTGAACAGGCCCCTCAAGTTGGGGGGGCCTCTGGGGTCATTCCTCCTTACTCCTCCCTCCCCAGCCCAGCCCCCCTTACTGTCAGGATTGGGCCAGCCCCTGCACTGCCTCATGGAGTGGCCTGGGCTAGGTCACTCCACCTCTCTGTGCCTCAGTTTCCCCTCCCTTGAGTCCCCTAGGGCCTGGAAGAATGGGAGGTATGACTCGGGGGCAGTGCCACTTCCAGGGGGACTTCTCAGACCTGGGGATCCCCCTTGCTCCCAGGGGAGGGGAAACCTTTTTCATTCAACATTGTAGGGGGCAAACTGGTGGCCCCCTGCTGAGGAGCAGCCCCAGGAGGGGACCAGAGGGGGTGCTGTGTTACTGCCTGGGATCTTGGGGTTGGGCTTTGCATGGGTGGCAGGTAGGGCTTGGATCAGTCAGTCTGGTTCCCATCTCCCTGTCTCAGAGCAAAGGCAGTGCCCCAGGGCTAGCTTGTGTTTGTACATTGCACAGAAACTTGTGTGGGTGCTTTAGTAAAAAACGTGAATGGAGCAGCCCCTTTGTCTGATTGGGGATGGGAATCTGGGTCCCTGAATCCAGACCCTGGGTGTGTTGCGGGAGGGCGCCTGGCCCGGCCTGACCCGGCCCGGCCCCTCAGCAGGGTGCTCTAAGGGGAGAGGTTTACTCTGCACTGCCTCTGAGCCAGAGGAGGCAACGAATAAACTCAGGGGGCTCAGATTACTCGGCTCTTCCACCTGTCCCGAAGCCGAAAGTGGCCAGGGATGAGACCAAGGTACTTGGGGTCAGGATCCTTCGGATAATTGGATGGTTCAGACTCCAAAACCACCGGTCAGCTGCGTGTCGGGCGCCCAGCCAGTGGGTGCGGCTTTCCAGACCTGGGAAGGGGGGGCGGGGCCTGGGTGGCGGCACAGTTTCCCGGGTGACGGCCACGCGGAAGAGGCGGGACTAGGGCCCTGGTCACTGGCCGGCTCCTGGGGGCCGTGACCGAGAACCCCGACCCCCGAGAGTCAGCCAGAGCCGTGTAGAAGAGCGCGGGGCCGGGTAATTCAACCGAGGATCCCGGCGGAACAAGGGTGGTGCTTGGAGAGGCGGCCGAGCGCCTCGGCACGGGGGCGTGGCTTGGCCCAGGTCGTCAGCGTCCTCCCCAGCAGGTCGGAGCCTGGGACCTCGCGTGGGGCGGCGCGGCGGACCATGCCTGGGGAGTCCCCATCGCTTTGGGAACTGGTGGAGGAGCACGTGCCGCTCCCGGAGCGGCCCGAAGTGAAGAGGATTCTGGGGGAGACGATGGTGGACCTGAGCCTGGAGCTGCGGGCAGAGGTGGGGCGAGTGGGAAGGTGGGCCACACCCCTGGCCAGACCCCTGACTCGGGTGATTTCCCCATCTACTCTGGGTTCCTGGCTCTGCCGGGGAACTCGAGATCCTGTGGGATCTCACCCAGCCCTCTCTTGTTTGACTCCCTTTCCCCCCTCATTCACCCCCCACCCCAGCCCTTCTCACTTCCGTCACTGACTTCCCCAGTCGCAAGGTGTCTTAGCTCTCCATGCAGGTGGTGATGTTACGGTCTCTGCTCCAAGAGGCGCGATCCTCTCAAGCCCCAACCCCCGGCTCCCGCCCCACCTCTGACCCCTCTTCCCTTCTGGCACCACCGCCCCTGCTAAGAGACCTCGTGCGCCAGGAACTGCGGCAGCTGCTCCAAGGTCTCCGCCAGAAGGCCATCTATGAGGGCAGGTGGGAAGCCTCACGCCTGGGGTTGGGCCCGGTCCCCAGAACTCAGATGGGCTAGCTCTAACCCTGACAAGGGGCCACTTTTTCGGCTTCGGGACAGGTGGGAGAGCCGAGTTATCTGAACCCACTGAGCTTATTACTTCGTTGCCTCTTCTGGCTGAGGCAGTGCGGACTAGGGTTGCCTTTCCTGTGGTTCCCTGGAAGGAGACCCTGAGTTTTCTTCATGTGCACCTTCTGCAGGGACCAGACCCAAGCTTGGGTCCAGTATAGCCCCAGGGTGCTGCGCTTTGCCTTGGAGGAGCCCAGGTGTGATTTTCCAGCACAGGAGACATTCCAGATGCCAGTTGGTGAACCCAGGTAAAGTGGTGACAGCAGAGGAGGGACTCTGTCTCTGCTTGGCAGAGGACCCCAGCTGATTGGTGGATCCCACCTGGCTCCATACAGGAGCTCCTGCTCTGAGGCTGGACACTGCTACAGCCACTTGTGATAGGCATGAGCACATGAGGGCTGCAGAAGCCCCGGAGACACCTGCCCAGCCTGGGGGCCCACAAGGCTTCCTGGAGTAGGTGACTGGTTTGATCTGGGTCTTGGATGAAAGACAGAAGAGCAGATGATAGAAGAGCTGTTCAGGAAGAGGGGACACTATATGCAAACATGGGTGGGAGGAAAGGAGGCGAGGTCCAGGAATCACTTGTCCCTCAGGCTTACAGAACAGGAGGAGGGCTGGGAGTGAATGAGATAAATGAGCAGGGGCATGCTCATAAAAAACGAATGGCAGCAACTCATTTTTAATTCTCACACAACCCTGTGAGGTAAGTGATGTCCCCATTTTGCAGACGAGGAAACTAAAGCTCAGAAAGAATCATCAATTTGCCCAAGGGTGGCAGAGCCCATTTGCACACCTAGATCCCAGAACTCTTCTTCTTTGTACTGTATCATATTGCTTTTGTGAGAAAAGACACAAAATCATCTAAGAGAAGTGGCATTGTGTCCTGAAGGCCTCTGGTGAGGCAACGTGGAGTGATATTGACTTCATCTCCCAGGAGCAGTCGTAGAGACCTCAGTCTCATCAAGGAGCAACTGAACATGTCCAACATTGACCAGGTTGCCAGACGCCTGCGGTGAGGCCCCCGAGTGTGTAGTGGGGATGGAAACAGGGAGGGGACTGGATAGATCTGGAAGTACTGGGACTATGAGAGAGGAGAGGAGGCAGCATACCGGAGGGGTAGCGGGGGATGGCCCACTAGAGTAAGGCTGAGAGATGGAAAGGGCAGGTTGCTGCCAGAAAGTAGCCAAGTAGGAATGCTAGCAGGGGCCATGGCCCGAGGATTTTTACCTTGAGGTGAGGTGGGGGAAAGCACAGAAGAGTTTTAAACAGGGGAAGGGCTGTGATGTGGGGAATAGGGGTAAGAGGTGTCGCAGACCCGGTGCAGTCGTACAGAAGAAATGGCAGTGCCTGTCCGGGTGGATGCTGTGAGGTACGCAAGGAGAGGACACATTCTTCCCAGGAAGAGGCTTTGGCAGGGGCTGGAGGGCTGTGCTGGGCAGCAGAGGGCAAGGTGGGCTGAGAAGGGAGGGCCTGGAGGGGGCTTGTGGTGGGGCTGGAGGCTGGGGCTGTGTGGAGGGTTTCGCTGAGACGCGGTCCTGTGGCACTGGCTCCGGCTGCTGCACTCCCACGTGTCCCAGGGGCCTCCTGGAGGAGGAGTGTCACACCTTGGAGAGGGAGATCCCCGTCCTGCAGGTGAGCTGCAGCCCCGCCCCCACCCCCAGCCTTTCTGCTGAGTGTAGACAGCCACCTCTCACCTGGTGTGTGAGCCCGTGTACATGTGTGTCTGTGTGCGTACATGCATATAAAGGCTGTGTGAGTCCTGTATCATTTCTCATGTGTGCACTTCTTGTGTGTGTGAATCCAGAAGCCCAAGATTCTGGTTGAGCCCCTAAGTCCAAGGTCAGCACTTCTTAATTAACCTGCTGGATTTGCTCTCCAGTCTTTTGCCTTTTTCTTTTCTAAGTCTGGATCTGGGCCAACCACCACCTTGTCAAGCTGGGCTTTTTTGGGGGACGTGGGTAGTGTTCTCCTGGGGGCTGCCCTCAGGTGGTTGAGATGAGGGTGTGGCATGGGCTGCTTCCTGGGCCCTGCCAAGACCTTGCTTGGCCTCTGCATCCTGCCCTGGCCTATCCTACCCCTGCTGTGAAGCTGGGGCCCTCAGCCAGCTCTCCCTACAGCGCTGCCTGGAAGAGGAGTGCACAAGGGCACGCCAGGCCTCTGAAGCAACCCTAGAGCCCACCCTGGCAGGTGAGGAACTGAGCAGGCCCCTGAGTACCCAGCTTCCTCCCCACACCCCACCTGGACATACCCTAGAAGAGCTGGGTGCCGTGTCTCAGGCATTCCTCTCCTCCAGAGCTACAGGAAGAGAAGGCAGCTATGCAACAGGAGCTGCAGGCACCGCTGCGGCCTTCCTGTGTCTCCCCCAGCCACAGGTAAACTAGAGCAGACGGACGGCTGCACAGGGTGGGCTAAGGGTCAGGCTATGGCCTTCTCATGGCTACTCCTTTGTTCAGGCAGCAGCCCTTGGGGTCCTCCAGGCAGGGCCTCCGATCCTTGCCTTGCCTCCGCGGAGCTGCTGGAGTTTGGGCAAGGCCTCTCCAGTGCCACCTACCTGCTCCTCCTCTGGAACGCAGGCCTCAAGGCCTGGCTGCCACCTGCCGCTGGGGACGGAAGCTCCAGTGCAGCCCCAGGAAAAGGCCAGCTTCCACCTCAATGTCCAGTGCAGTGCCCCAGGCCCCAACCTGACAGCTGGTCACAAAGTAGGCTTTGGCTTCGGGAACTCGCCCCACCTGCTACTGCCACCTCTCAGTTGCCATGGCCTAGCCTGCTTCAGATCTTGTCTTGGATAGGACCCCAAGGCTGTCCGTCTGTCTGACCCTCCTCCCACTCCCTTGCCAAGTCCCTGGTATCTGGTCCTGACCATCACGGCCTTTGGCCTTTCTCCTCCCAGGCTTTCACAGAAGCCTGGGTGTAGACAGTGCCAGCGGTCTCATCCCAGCCCCAACTCTTGTCTCTCTGCGGGACTCAGACAAAGCACAGTAGCAGCTCAGAGACAGGAATAGAAATTTCATTAAAATCTATGGACTTTAAAATCCTAGTGGTGCACGGATGGACAGGGGTGGGTGGCGCACCGTTATTGCTACAGAGAATTAGAGGCGGCTCTTCCGGGGCTGTCACTGCACAGAGGGACATGGAGGATGGACAAATGGACGCTGCAGGGCTTGGGGAAAGGAGATCTGGCTCCAGAGAGGGGATGGTGCACACGGGCTGGAGCCATTTGGCACATGATCAAGGGGAGCCCAATTTGGGAAGACTGGGCCTTTAGCCTGGTGGCGGGAGGGCAAGGGGGTGTCATGTAGGGTCCCTTCCCCTGGGCTCTGAGCTCAAACCTCCTGCTGAGCAGCACTCCACCCCTGGCCCCCAGGAACTAGTGCTTTGGGCAGGCTGCTGAGTCACGGGCCTCTGCTCACTAGGCCTGGCAGCCAGGGCTGCAATGAGGCTCGGAAACCCCAGAGCAGTTGAGTGAGGTGCAGGCAGGCCTGGAAGACAGATGGGGCCTGAGGCCTGGGGCAAGGGAGTGGCAACCACAGATAAGACAGTTTTTACAAAAATAATTACACAGACAAACAGGGCTGGGTGGCACAGACTGACAAGTAACACTGCACAGCCCCAGCCCCTCACTCTGCCCCCAGGCAGGAAGATCCAAATTTGCCCGGGCAGAGGCTGGGGTCTGCTCTGAGGGCAGGAACACTGGTCAGGAGGCTGGTGGCCCAAGGACAGGGACAGGTAGGGGCCCACCCAGAGACTCAGCTCAGGGCAGAGTGTGGGGGCGTCAGAGGCCACATAAAGCACGGCAGGCCTCTGGGGACCTGGCCCGAGACCCCTTCAAAGTGCTTTAGCCCCCAACCAGCAACCCTGCCTTCTCCCTCTCCTGGCCCAGCTTCCATCTTGGCATCCAAAGGACCTGTAAACACTGGGGACACGAGCACAAATGACCGCCCTAGCAGTGGTGGCCAAGGTGACAGCAGTCGCCCTGCGCAGGGCATGGCGGGGCAGGCGGTGACACCTGTCCACTGCCTCCCCAGTCTCTGTGGCGGGAGCACAGATGGGGCTGGGGCACTCCCCAGCAGCTGGGCTCATATCCGGGAGTCCTGCAGGCGGCTTCCGTTACTGCCCACTAGGGGGATCTGGGCCTTGTCCGGGTGCAGTGGCTGGACCTCCAGCCCATCTTCAGGGGAGGGCAGCATGGTGGGGGCATAGCGCCCAGTCCGGTGCTCCAGAAGGGCGGGGCCCCAGTCTCGACTTGGCTTTGTGGCATTTTTCAAACGCTATGGGGGGAGATGGGGGAGGGCAAGGCATGTCAGAGGAGAGCCCTTAAGCCCCATTCATCCACCCCTTCCCAGTTCATCTGGCTCCCTCCTCACCTGGAGGAGGGTGTCCCCATCTGTGCGGCAGAGCTGGAACAGGGCGTAGAGTGGGATGCAAATGACGGAGGACAGCGCCATGAGGAAGCCGATGGCCACTGCCCAGCCTGGATACTGGTAGTGGTTATAGGTGATTGGCCGGTACTGGATCATGGTGAAGATGAGAATGAACTGCAGAGAGTGGGGGGTGGGAGTGGGCATCAGCCCCACCCAGGCCTCAGGCCTCCTATCAGCACCCCCTCCCTCCTCTCCAGTTTCCCAAGATAAAAAGAGGCATTTGGGGGAGGGCAGGGCCAATGCCAACGCTTGGGTGGTGGAAGAAGCAGATGGAACCAGGGTCCAGGGCATGACAGGCATATACGCACGATGGAAGGGGAGAGGTCTGGCTTCCCCGTAATTCCGGTCCAGCCAGGAACCATTAAGCTGCTGTCACCTTTGGAAGTCAGTTCTGCTCAAAGACTCGCAGCAGCTCCCTACTGCCTTTCGAAGTAAGGCCTAATTCCTGGCCTTTAGGGCTTTTGCTTCCTCACTTCGAGACCTCAGCTTATCTTTCTGGCCACATTCCCCTTGTCTCAATGTCTCAGCCACACCCAGCGTTTCCCACCCTTTTCATTTACTCTGGAGAATCCTCCACCGCATCTAAGCAAATGCCACCTCCTCCAAGAAGCCACTCCATCCCAGGCCAGTGTGGCTCAGTTGGTTGGGCGTCTTCCCGTGCACTGGAAGGTTGCGGGTTCAATTCTGGGTCAGGGCACATACCCAGGTTGCTGGTTCGATCCCCAGTTGGGGCACTTGTGGGAGGTAACCAATCCATGTTTCTCTCATCAATGTTTCTCTTTCTCCCTTTCTCTCTCTAAAATCAATGAAAAAGCATATTCTTGGGTGATGATTTTATAAATAAGTAAATAAGTAAATAAAATAAATAGAAGCCTCTCCAGATTTCCCGTGTCCTCCCCCTGGAAGGCATTTCCCATCTGCTAAGCATTTATTTAATAGTCCCCATAGACCTGGGAGCTCCTGAGATTGCATCAGCTCTGGCACTCCAGTGCCCAGCACATTGCCTGGCACAGTCTCATTTGCTGCTTTGAACTGACTTGTGCAGAGAGGAGGAAGCATGAGGGAGGGAAGGCAAAGCCCTGTGGTCTATGGGTAGCCTGGGGAGGCTCCAAAGGCTGGGAATGATGCGTGTCTGGCTGGGGATGCTTTGGAAAGAGGAGAGATGAGAAACAGAAAACCTAAAGGAAGTGAAGAACTATGTATGGTGTCAGATGGGCACTAATTTATCTGCGTGATCACTTTGTAAAGTATATAAATATCGAACCACTATGTTGTACACATGAAACTAATAGAATATTGTATGTCAACTATAATTAAAAAATAAAACTAAAGGAAGCAGAAAGATGAGGGATGGGCCAATGGCTCATGGGCCACCCAGAGGGCCTGGGTGTATGTGTGCTGCTCCCCAGCAGGGCTCAGCATTCGCCTCCTGAGCTCTCAGCTGAGCCCTAAAGCTCAGTCTCCCCCAGCCTTCCCAGTGACCAAATTCTGGAGGTCAAGACCCACATCCATTGTGAGGGCCCTTCCCAGGACACTGCACATAGTAGGAGCTTATAACAAGTTTTCTGAATGAACCCAGAACCTGATCTAGGTGTGGACAAATCCCTTAACTGAGCTGACAAAGGATGGAGTTTGTTAAAAAGCTTTTCAGAAATGTATAAACAGCCCTGACTAGTTTTTCTCAGTGGTTAGAGTGTCATCCCACAGACCAAAGGGTCTCGGGTTTGATTCTGGTCAAGGGCACGTACCTCGGTTGCAGATTTCATCCCCGGGCAGGAGGCAACCAATTGATGTGTCTCTTTCACATCTATGTTTCTCTCTCTCTCTCCCTCCCTCCCTTCCACTCTTTCAATGAAAAAAATATCCTCAGGTGAGAATGAACAAAAACAAACAAAACAAAACAAAAATGTGAAAACATGTGTCCACAGGGCCTGGAGTCCTCACCTTATGTTTTTTGTTTTTAACACATTTTTATTGATTTTTAGAGAAGAAGAGAGGGAGAGCTAGAAACATCAATGATGAGAGAGAATCACTGATCAGCTGCCTCCTGCATGCCCCCACTGGGCATGTGCCCTTGACCGGAATCAAACCCGGGACCCTTCAGTCTGCAGGCTGACGCTCTACCCCCTGAGCCAAACCGGCTAGAGCTACTCACCTTATATTTTAACTTCAGCCTGACTGTCTGTGCACAGAGAGGACACTGCCCACTTTGCCTAGCTCGAAGACACTGGAGCCAGGCCGAGGCTGCCCCTATGGATCCTTCTTGTGCCCCCTTCCTTCCTGCCTCCTGACCTGCCTAGGCTGGTGCTCCAGGTCTCTCCCCAGGGTGGCAGCCTCCTCGAAGCTGTGGGGGATGAGCTCCCCTCAGGCAGGGCCTGGGCCCCAGAGGGCATGGCGCTTGGCGGCAGTGCCTGCCCTCCCGGCCTCTCACCACTTACAGGAGACTTCCGCTCCTCCTGTTTCAAAGCTGGGCCAGTGGCCAGAGCTGGTGGCTGTGCCAGGCTCAGGGAAAATCCCACACCCCATGTGGTGGAGGCCTCAGCCCTCAGGGGCCTTTTGTTCAGAAACATGAGCCAAAGTGAAAACCCGATGCTGAGCTCCCTGTGGCACAGAGGAGTCGGGTGTGACAGGGGCATGGCTCTGGACACTGCCCTCGCCACTGGGCTGACCCCTCTGTCACTCAGAGATGGCCCTGCCTCTTCTCTGTGGAGTGACCATTATCCTATCAAACCCCTTGTGCTCCCACTTCCCACCCTGAGAATAAAGGAGCAAAATCTAAAGGAAGTAATAGCTCCTCCTGGTGGTGGTTTGTAGGGTGGCGCTGGCCCAGCACGAGGACTCCAGACTGGACTACCTGCTTAGGGTAGTGGCACTGCCTCTTATTGGCTGAGTAACCTTGAGTCAGCTACTTAACATCTCCATGCCTCAGTTTCCTCATCTGTCAAGTGGGGATCATAATGATACCTTGGAGAGTTGTAGTAGTACATCTTATATAATAAAAGCCTACTATGCTAAGTGTCCAATTGTCTGTTCAACCAATCAAAGTGTAATATGCTAATGATATGCTGAGGCCACTCAACTGCTCGCTATGATGTGCACTGACCATCAGAGGGCAGATGCTCCGACAGGTAGGTTAGCTTGCTGCTGAGGTCTGGCTGATCAGAATGGAGCGAGACGGCCGGACATGCCCTGGAGCCCTCCTGCAGTCCCTCCCTTGCTGGCCAACCTCCCGCGTCCCTCCCTGGCCCCAACTGTGCATTGGTGGGGTCCCTTGGCCTGGCCTGTGCCCTCTCACAATCCGGGACTCTTTGGGGGATGTCAGAGAGCTGGTTTCGGCCTGATCCCGCAGGCCAGGTTGAGGGACCCCACTGGTGCACGAATTCATGCACCAGGCCTCTAGTGAGTTAGTATATGACAGTGTGTAGAAAGTATCTGGGAGTTCTTGCCATTAATTCAGCTCCCAGATGGGTTTCCCAGGTGCTGGGTATTGGTGGAAACCAATACTTCCCTCTCCCAAGTCAGCCCACTGCAGTGCCTGAAAGGTTTACAGGCTGTCCCTGATCCTGAGCTGACACCTGACTTGGGCGCAGCCTGCTCCCGGGACACTCATGAATTTACACCATGGACCCCGGGCACCTGGAGCACCTCAGCTGTGATGGGTTGGAGACAGATGCTCAGTGAGGCTGACAGAGGCTGACACCAATATCAATAATGGTTCCTGAGGTCCCTCCAGGGACCCAGGGAGGGAGGGCCGACTCAGCTGCTGCCAGACTGCTGTCTCCTTCCACTCAGATTCGGGGTTCTGTGCTCCCTTCTGAACTCAAGGCGAGGGCTAGGGTGGTTCGCACACCTGTCTGACTCTATGCAACCTCCTTAGACTACAAGGGCCAGAGTGTGGAGCCCTCATGGGAGCTCTGGTTCCCACGAGAAGGACACTTGCCAAGAGGCAGCAGGATAAGTGAGAGGCCAGCTCAGGAACTTACGAAGATAATAGCTGGAGAGACGAAGCGCCAGCAGATCTGGAAGAAGAAGGGCGGTGGGAACCCCAGCATCATCTTGATGTCCTGAAAGTAGTTCTGGTGCCCTGGAGAGAGGGGTGTCAGTGGCCAGGCAGGAGGGTGTGGGCAGCCCAGGGCTGGGGCTCGGGAGGCCCTGGAAGGTTGGGCACTTACCGTAGATGTACATGATGGACACACACATGATGCAGGAGATGACGACCAAGGAGAAGCTGGCCGCATAGTTGTCCATTAGCAGCAGCCAGTAGATGCCTGCCTGCAGGCCAGCGGGCAGCTGAGTCAGGGTCTCTGGCTAGGTTCCCAGACCCGGTATCCCCTCGTACCCTGGCAACACCAGCCCAGCCTCCCCCTCAGTTCTTACTTGGCTGGTGAGGGGGATGCCCAGCAGGAAGCCAGCCACGGCCACGCCCAAGGTCACATAGGTCTTTTTCTGCAGGATCCACTCATTCCCCACCTCATCCACAATGGCTGTCACCAGCGTCTCTAGGAGGCAGAACTGTAGGGATGGCCATCAGAGGAGGAGCCCGAGCTCTGCGCCTTCCCCCCTTCCCAATCCACACCACCTACCTGGGTGCCCAGCCCCAGCAAGATGAGCATGAAGAAGAAGAGCAGGGACCAGAGCGGGGAGATGGGCAGCAGGGTGAGGGCCTCTGGGTAGGCCACAAAGGCCAAGCCAGGGCCATGGTCTGCCACGCGGGACACGTCCACACCCAGGTGATTGGCCATGAAGCCCAGGATGGAGAAGATGACAAAGCCAGCATAGACGCTGGTGGCACAGTTAGTGATGCTGATGATGACGCTATCCCTGGTGGGGAGGAAAACAGGCCAATTCAGGGCATACGGCTTGCTCCCCTCTGCCTGATTTGGGCCAGAAGAGGACTTGGAGACAGGGAAAGTTCTAGGGATGGAGGTGTCTGCCGGAAGCCAATTCCAGCAGGTCAGCAGGGCTGAATCATCTGGAAATGGCTGAGGGCATTTCCCCAAACCTGAAAAGGATGCATAAATGATTGCTTGCTGCCAGACAGCTAAGGGCATTTCAATCTACATGTTATTGCTTCCTACTGGCCAAACACCTGAACAGATGTAGGCAATTCTCCAATCTGACAATGGATTCTGTATACCAAACCCTGGCCTTTGAAGTGTATATCTACTTTGCCTTAGGACAATTTGTGTTAATAAAAAGCAAGGGGTCCTGAGACAGAAGAGAACTTAGTTCTTTTAGCTAAGTCTTCTCTGGCTCCCCATAATGCCTTCCAAAATTATGTTTCGTCTCTGGACTCTTTAATAATTTACACACAGCGCTTCTCCAGATTTCTGAACCCTTCTAGATGCTGGATTAAGACCACCAGCAGGTGTCCCCAACCTCTTTTCTGGTCTGCTCTTGACCTTGTTAAGTGGGCCTGAGGCTCCTGAGTCCCCACAGGTCCCTGGGACATCACTGTCCCCACCCCTCTTCCCTTTGCTGCCAAGGTTCTCTCTCCATCCTCTGATGACTTGATCCAGACCCAGCGTTCCCAGGACCTCCAGGCCATGAGTGGGAGGGAGGGCCCTGGTGGGCCAGGAGGCTGCGCTGGATCTGGTGGGCCTGGGGGAGCCGGGGTCAGGCTGAGGAGAGGGCAGGGAATGGGCCCCAGGGCTGGCAGGAGTCTCACCGGTAGCAGTTGTTGTGGAACTTGTTGTAGGAAGCCATGGTGATGAGGCCTCCCCACGCACAGCCCAGGGAGTAGAAGATCTGGGAGGCAGCGTCCCCCCACACCTGTGAAAAAGGAGCTGTGGTCAGAGGCAGGCGCCTCTCTGCCCCTCCCCGTCCCTTCCAGGTGGCCCACAACATCCCACCTTGGCCTCCAGAATCTTGTCCCACTGTGGGGTCAGGTAGTACATGATGCCTGTGAAGGCTCCTTCCAGGGTCACGCCGCGGACGAACAGGATGGTCAGCACCACGTAGGGAAATGTGGCCGTGAAGTACACCACCTGCGCAAGACAGGCCCGCTGCGCTCCTCTGGGCTCTTCCCGCAGTACCACCCCCCCCCCCACTCCGCACCCGTTTCTGCCCCTCCCCCACCACTCATCCCTCCCATGGCCCTTCATCACCCCCCCTACACACACACACACACACACACACACAAAGCCAGGCAGGGGAGGCAGGGCCTTCCTGGGGGCACAGACCCCCCTGAGACCCTGCAGGGGAGGCACTTACCTTCCCTGAAGACTTGACCCCTCGGATGAGGCAGAGGAACACGACCACCCAGGAGACACAGAGACAACCGAGGAGGGGCAGCCTCACCTCCCCAAAGTTCCCGATGTCGTCGGACAGCTTCAGCACGTAGAGCCTGGGGAAGGGGAGACTCTGCACTGAGCGGCAGCCCCCATGCCCAGCAACACATTCCCAAGGCCAGGCCCCTCCTGGCAGCTCCCGTCTTTCTCACAAGGTACTAGGAGCCCACTCGTGAGACAGGAGCCACCGTGGGGGCCCAGCTCCCTCAGCCTGCTGTCCCCAGGGAGGCCACTGCTTGCAGCCTCTCCCAGGACCCCCAAAGGCTCCTAGAAGCCACGCTCCAGGCCTAGGCCAGACCTCCTCAGCCCCTGGGGTATGGACTGAGGAGGTCTCTCTGTTGCCACTCAGGCCCACCCCAGGTCCTTGTTTGTACATTTTTCCCTTCAGAATGCCCTCTCCTCCAGACTAGATACATCCTATCAGGCGTCACCTCCTCCAGGAAGCCTTCTGTGACCTCTTCATTTACATTAGTCTCCTCCATCTCTGATGAACTGAGGGAGGCAGCGGAAAGCTGAATAGACTGCAGGCTCAGGAGCACACAGGCCTGATGCCTCCCCTGCATATACATGGGTCTATGTGGCCTCTATGCCACACTAATGGTGCTCTTCCAATCACCTGGACATTTATTTGTCAGGCCCTGTGCTAGGTGCTGGGCATACAGACCTGGATCAGGCATGTGGGCACCACCAGGAGGGGCATCTCAACCCTATGGGGAGGAGCACGCTGGAAGGCTTCTCAGAAGAGGTGAGGTTTGAGCTACGGCTTGAGGAATGGGGAGGAGGTGGGTGAAGAGAAGTGCAAGTGCATGCCAGGCTGAGGAAAGAGCACATGGCAGGACAGGGGTCCTGAAACGGCATGGCCCGGCTTGGGCTTGTTGGTAGAGAAGGCGAAGGGACCAGATCATATGAAGCCATGAAGTCAAAGCTAAGTTTGAATTTGATCCTGAGGGCAATGGGAAGCTTCTGAAAGGTTTTTGTAAGAGCACTCTAAGAGTCTCTTCTTGGTTTAAAACCTTGCAGCGGCTCCCATCTTTGGCCATGGAAAAGCTAAAGTCCTTACAGGGGTTTTGAGGCCCTAAGTGATCCATTGCCCTCTATCTGTCATCTCTCTGATCTCCTCATCTACTCTCCACCTTGTTCACTGCTTCAGCTGCACTGGGCTCCTTGTTGTTCCTTAACCATGCTAGGCATGTCCCCACCTCAGGACCTTTGCACATGCTATTGCTTCTGTCTGAAATGCTCTTTCCCTAATATCCATATGTACACATAGGTATGTGACCTGTGCCATGACACGGGACCCCACATTTTAAAAGGCCTAGTGCTTACTTTAATGTTCGACCATTGCCATCTTGAAATTATTAATACATTTGAACAAGTCTCATATTTTCATTTTGCACTGGGCCCACAAATTATGCAGCTGGGTTTGTCAACATGGCTCCCTCCTTCGGATTTTTACTCAGGGGTCCTCTTTGTCAAGCGGCCTTTTCTAGCTACCCTGCTTAAAACTGCAGCCCTGGCCCCAGCCCAGCACTCCTTACCCGCTGCTTTGCTATAATTTCCTCTGCAGCACATGTCTCCTTCCATTATACTACAAAGTTTACCTATTTATTTTGGCATCTTTCCTCTATGAAGGCAGGGGTTTTTGTCTGTTTTGTTAAATCCCCCAGTGCCTAGCACGGTGTCTGGCACACAGCAGTGCTCAATACATATCTGTTGAATGAATCAATGGATGAACATTGTGGTAAAAGAATTGGGAGGTAAAAAGGGAAAACCTGGACAACTGTGGTTGGTACAATTGTCCAGGCTACAAATGATGAGCAAGAGACAAGCTCTTGAGCCTCAGTTTCCTCATCTGTACAATGGGTATATTAGCACCAACCCAGAATAATTTGTAGATAAATTTAGGTAAATACAGGCTCCCTTCTTTCCCCTCTTACAGTTAGGACCTCTCAGCATAGCTCATTCTTAGCTATTTTCACACTCCCCGCCCCCGCCCCGACCCCCTGCCCAGACCAGTTCTCAAACCTCATGACATTTTTAATGCCTTTTAATGAGATATTACTCTGTACCTCATGGGACAATGTTGCCAGACAGATCTTCCTGTTAGATTTATAAGCACCTTGGCCTACTTCCTCTTCAAATCTTCCCCCAGGCCGCCCTCACACAGTGACCTGCAGAGGGCGCTGCCCAACACTTCCCTCTCCTGCCCAAGGCCTGCCACCGCCATGGTTCATTCAACAGGCATCAGAGCCAGGCCCGCTCCAGGCTCTTTGTTGATGGGGGAACCAAAGACATGGGATGGGAGAAGTTCAGGGGCTGTGGGACCACCAAGGAGAGGCTCCTGGTCCCCGTCAGCAGTGTTTTCCAACCACTTTTCCTTTGTGGCACATAGAAAAAAGTATTTTTGGCCCATTGGGGTAAACAGACAAAGGGGATTCAAACCTGAAGCCAACTGGGCTGGGGACTCGGCTGCCCAGGCCGGGCCTGACGGAGGGCACATCGATGTTGAAAAGCTCTGCCCGCCAGAATAGCCAGAGGGTCCTGCAGCGCGTACGGAGTCATCTTACTCCAAACACCAGCATTCAAGGTAAAGAAATCACTTCTTGTTCAAGGGATTGTTAACCTTAATTATATATGTTAAACTGACAGTGTTATATACTATTTTTTATTGCAATCTTAGGGATTAAGAGTTTAGAAGGCTAACCTGGCAGCCAAATAATGAATTCGTCCTTTATTTTTATGGCACCATTTTGAGTTTTTGGTTTGGTTTTAATTTTGGACCATGTGCTTTTGAAATCAAATATTTAACCTAAAAGCTCTTGGAACCCAACATATTTACAAGTTGGTTCTTGACGCAGTACATCCTGGACTAATTCTGCATTAGTTTTAAATTTCCCAAACCACATGGTAAATACCTGAGAATAGGACAAACTTGTCTATCCTCTCCCCACCCCCCCCCCCCACCCCGTCTATTTCTTTGCATCTCCAGCAGTGGCAATCATTGTGCCTACTGTTCTTAGTGATTTTTGCTGCATCATCTCATTTCATCTTTATAACAATAAGGTGGGTGCTGTAAGCATCCCCATTTCATAGAGGAACAGCTAAGACGTAGAGAGATTTAATGACTTCCCAAAGCCACACAGCTGGTAAATGGCAGAGCCAGGATTTGAATGAGGTCTGTGTGACGCCAGAGTCGCCATGAAGACACTGGGAGAGGGGTGCTGGGATCCGAGTCCCACTGGGTGTCGGGTGCTGTGCTGGGCACCACAGGGCTTGCAGGGAGAGAGAGCATGGTCATGACTTAGGGCTATGAGCAGGAATCAGACCAGCACACAGAGGACTGTAAAACAAAGAGCAGGTGGGAGAGGGAGGACTGTGGGCCGGAAGGGTGAGCAAGAGGCTGACAAGGGCTCAGAAATCTGCCCTCAGGGCTTCTCGCCTTAGAGGAGTTGTTTAATCTTCCTTTTGATTTGCTTTCCTCATTTGTAAAATCGGAATATTTTATAACATCTGCACAAGCTAGCTAGTAAGGTTGTCGTGGGGCTCAAATGAGATCATGCAGCTTTCCAAGGGGGTGTTGGAGAGTGTGGACCAAGAACACCTGCCGGGTAGCGTTGGCCTAATTAACATCAGGCGCCAGGCACAGAGGAGCCAGATGGGACCTGGAGCACATTACTGATGCAGCAATGCTACCTAGTTCCTTAACCTCCGAATGCTGGTCTCAGAATCGCAGAAACAGGGATGATAATATTATCTGAGATAATGTGCCTGGCACATAGTAGGTGCCCCAAAAATAGGGGTGCTCACTTCTCTCTTCCTTTAGAAGCCAGCCTGGGCAGCCCTCTCAAGGGTCACTTTCCCAGGTTCTCCAGGAGGGGGCATCGGGAAGCCACCCTGCTGGCAGGGACTCCAGCCTGTAACTGTAGCTCCCTGGGCAGGCCTGGCTCCAGCCCTGGCTGAGAAGTAGAGTTCAACTGGCCCTCCCCCCGCCCCCTGACACCCATAACCAGTTTTCTTCGTCCCCTCTGATTGCACTGGATAAACTCCCCAGAGCTTTGCCCTCGGTGGCCCCACTGGGCTGGGAATCCCTGGCAGGCAGCCCTATGGCAAGCTCTTCTGGAACATCTGGGGGATGTGGGTGGGGCTTTGTGCATCTGGGAGCTTCTAGACAAGTGGCCCAGTCCACACCACGTCTCAAATGCAGAACACAGAAGTGGGTACTTATTTGCTTGGTTCTCCCATCAGATGTGAGCTCCATGGCAGTGTCCGTTTGTCTCCCCTCCCAGTGCAGGGCCTGGTACCTGCCAGGTGCTCAAGAAACGATCTGTCCAGTGACTGACGGAGTCTTCCCTGTTGTCTACATAGTGAACCCTGCACCCCCAAGGGCAGTGAACCTCTCGGCCCTCTTTGAATGTCTACAGCCCAGCATGGGAAGCCGGGCCTGAGGAGTTTGAGCTCTGGGACTGGGCTTAGAGGATATGAATCTACTAAGACTTTGAGTATCACTGGGGTCTTGGCCATCTCTCCTATGGCTCTCGTGACCTAGAGGAGAAAGCCTCAAACCCTTAGCCTGGCCAGGGAAGCCCTGCACCATATGATGCCTGCTGGCTTCTTCTGTCTCAATGCCCAGTGTCCCACCTGCCCTCAACCCCAGCTCCATTTGCCATCTCTTCGCCTCTGCTTACCTGCTCATTTCTCCCAATCCCTTCTCTCCTTCCTCTGAAGAGCCTTCTTAGCCACATCGTCTCGCCTCCATCCCCTTAGGACTGACCGCTACCTGTCGTGCCCCACCACACCCCTGCACATTCCTGCAGGAAGCACCTGCCCCTGGTATATTAGCTACGTCTCCCCACCGGGCGGTGACCTTCTCAGGGCAGGAGCCCTAGGCCATTCGCACCCCATGGGCACACAGGGCCTGGCAGGCTATGTAGTGAATATTTGTTGAGTGAATGAATGAGGTTTACCCATCAACTCCCAAAGCCTTCTGCCCACAGGTTCTCCAACTTGACATAGGGAATGTCCTCCAGGCATTCTTATAGCCACCCACTGGGACAAGGTGTTGCAGCAGCTCTGAGACTCTGGTCTCCATGACCACAGAGCACAGTGGGACCTGTCTTTCCTAAGCACAGCTTTAGGATGACAGCCCCAGGCTCAGGAAACTTCCATGGCTCCTGTGTTCTGCAGCATTAAATCTAAGCTTAATTCTTATAGGTTCTCCAAGAAGGCCAGGGCGCCCTCCGCGGCCACCTCACGGCCCATGTGTTCCCCACATACTTGTTCCTCTCATCAGAACAGGTTCCCCTCGGGCTCAAGACCAGCCGTTGCCCACCTGGCCCCACGGCCTTTGCTCGCACTGTCCTCCTCACCAGGAAGCCATCCCCCCTTTTCCCTGACTCTCCTCTGCACACTTGCCTGACAGCTTCCTCATAAGGACTCCACAACTCAACATCCCGTCTCCCAATGTTCTCTGGCGTGCCAGCCTCTTTGGAACAGGCCGTGAACTCCTTACACCTCTTCATGCACCTCTGCCTCACTCGGTGCCCAGCAGAGGGCTGACCCTGCAGCAGGCACCCTACCGACTCTGCGGACTGTTGCCTGATGGTGAGAGAGAGGGCCGTGGGTTAGCACCAGGTGTCCCTGCAGCCCAGGTCCAAGGGGGGCCTCACCTCCAATACTCCTCGCTGGGGCTGGTCCTCTGGAGGGTGCGGTTGAGCAGGTGGGAGAGGTTGCTGGGCAGGGAGGCAGGCTGGGAGCCATTGGTGAGGTTGGAGGCGTCCAGCACGCCGGCGCAGTCAGGGGAGTTCCAGGGGTTATTGCAGTAGGTCCAGGGCAGCACGTTTGTCATGGACGAGAAGAAGTAGTAGAAGGCGATGCAGATGACCACATTGTAGTAGATGCCGATGTACGTAGACACCACCATCATGCCGTAGCCCACACCTGGGGGAGGGCGGGAGAGCAGCAGCCTCACACATCAGCTGGAGGAGGCGAGGTTCATTGTAAAGGGCCGAAGGGGCAGGCTTTCATGCAAGGCCACAGAAGGGACAGGTCAAGGCCTTGGCAAGGGCAAGCTTGGGCGGGGGGGGGGGGGGTGGTGGGCGGGGTGTGAAGGGGTTTTGTGTATACACGTAAGTAGGAGGGAAGGGTGGAGGCCAAGCAAACATGGATCCCAGCATGTGTCCATGGCCTTGGTCATTGATGTGAGGCATGGGGTCAGCATGAGGGCTCCACAGGGGTTGGCAGTGTTTGTACAGATGGGTGAATCTGCACAGCCCTCATAAGCGTGTGTGTGTGTGTGTGTGTGTGTGTGTGTGTGTGTGTGTGTGTACCCAGCCAAGGCCTCACCTTTGAACATGGGGCTGATCCTCCAGACCCCCAAGCAGCCCTGACTTGCAAACTGGCCGAAGGAGAGCTCCATGAAGAAGAGAGGGATCCCGCAGAATATCAGCATGATGAAGTAGGGAAACATGAAGGCGCCTGGCAGGCAAGGAGAGGGCGGCTCAGGGGCAGGCAGGGGGGGATCCCTCCCTCTTCCTGCTTGGAACCCAACAGCCAGACCTTTATAATTGGCTAGGACCCAAGGAGGGTGTGCCTCGCACTGAGCAGGAGGCGGGGTCTGAGGCTACGACCCGGCCTGTCTTTGATCTTGTCAGAGGCTCCCAAGGAAGTCTGCTCTGAGCAGAACCCAAGCCCCAGAGCACCATGTTTAGTGGGATTTGATGGCTTAGCCAGGCAATTTCCTAACATTAGGTGCTGGGATCCTCAAATGTCCCTGAACTACTTGGGGGGGGAGGTACTATTGAAACACGGGATAGAAGGCAGGGAACCTCGGGAGGTTGGGGTGCTTTTCTCCACCTCTCTTCACCTTGAGGGAGCAGGCTGGCAGGGCGGGCCCAAAAGGCAGACTGCCAGGGTCAGGGGTGGTCTGGGCCTTAGGTAAAGGGCATCTAAGCCAGAGATGGGCCGAAGGAGATCAGGGCTGGAGGCCAGCCTGTGGGGAGTGAGGCCTGTACGGGGAGGGGCGGGGCTGGCCTGGACCCTGGTGAGTGGGCTCTATCCAAGTGGGTGGTCCCTGCCCTGTGCCCACTGGGTACCTCCCCCGTTGCGATAGCAGAGGTATGGGAAGCGCCAGACATTGCCCAGGCCCACGGCATAGCCCACGCTCGTCAGTACAAACTCGATCTGGTTGCCCCAGTTGCCCCGTTTGAGGTTCTGGTCCCTCTTGGTGGCCTCGCTGGGCACAGCACCATTCTGTGGGGACAGGAAAGAAGTTACCATCAGCGAGGCATTTGCTTCCATGCCTGATTTTCTGTTCCTCCCCCAGTGGGGACATCATGGACCCTCTAAGTTCCTGCCGCCCACACGGGGCTTCGCCTCTGCTGGCAGGAGCCACAGCAGACCTGGCAGAAGGGAGAGCAGGGAGGAGCAGCTGCTAGAGGGCGCCAAGTGGGGCTTCCCTCCCTAGGCCCGCTCCCCCCGCCCCAGCACCCACTCCAGGGCACCATCCCACCTGAGGAGTTGCTGCCAGTGACTGACAGGTGAGACACTGAGCGGCAGCTAGGGGTGGGAGCACCCCAGCCCCAGCCTCTGAAGCGCTCCCTTTGCTCTCTGGGTGAGGACCTGGGAGCAGCTGAGCTTCGTACCAAGCAGCCAAGTCAGGCTGGCACAAAGGGGCCTGTGTCCAGACAGCCCCCCCACCCGCCGCCGCCACATTGCCAGGCTGAGCACGCTGCCCAGGACAGGAGGCCGCGGAGGAAGGGGTGCTGGACCTCTCCCCCAGCTGAAGTCTTTCCGGGGGGCGCTGGGTGGGCGGTGAGCTAGGAAAGGGGGAAGCAACTGAGCTGGACCAGAACTGGGAAGGGCATCCTGGGACTCAGGGTGGGAGAGCCCAATGGAGCCACCTCTATTGCCCAGGGCTGGGGAGGAGGCTCTGGGGGAGCTGACCTGAGCTGGGTGGTGCTGGCCAGGGGTTGGGGGAGGAGACCAGAGTTGTAGGCACCCCGCCAGACTTGGAGGACAGACTCTGCTAGGGGAAACAGAGGGCATGACTCCAGGAAGGGGTCTCTGAGCTGAGAGGGGGCTGCTGCCAAAGAGGGGGCTGGTCAGGAGGGGCAGAGGAGGGGATTTGCCCCAAGGGAACGCCAGACCTGCCTGGGGAGCTGCAGGCCTGGCTGGGAGGCCGTGCTGAAGGCAGCGCCTTTTGGAAGCCGGGTTGGGAGTGGCTGCGCGTCCCTTTCTAAGGGGGAATGTGCTCTTTCCCAGGCCATGCCCCTCCCAGCCTCCCAGGTGAGCGGGAACCCCAGCCACCCTGAGCTGGAACCTCGGGGCTCTGAGGGGTCTCACTAAGGGACTTAGGGACCCCAAGTGTCACCAACAGAGAAGCAGGGACAGGAAGCCTCGTAGAGATGGGCTCTTCTCCTGAGAGACACAGACAGGAGTCCCTGGAGAACACCCAGGATCAGAGACAGAGCGGCTCAGCCTCTGAGGGAAAACAGGCAGTGACGCTGACCCTCCGCTTGAAAGGGACGCATTCAAGGACAACTGTCACATTAGCCAGTAAACAAAGAGGCTGGTGCTGTGAAATGCTGGCGGACCCTGACACTGACTGACAAATGCAGAGAGGAGGAAGGGCTCCAGGGGACTGGGCGCCTTCGGGACAGGCACTGGGAATGCAGGCCCAGGGGCCCCCACGGCCAGCGGAGGACCCAGCTGCGCACCCCCTGCTCCCACCGTGGGCACATTGGGTCCCTCTGGGCTTGCACACCGTGGACACCCTTGTGGAGCAACTGTCTTGCATACCTAATCCAGCACGGTCCCCAGCAGAGACGCTGGCCTGCACACCCCCTTGGGAGTTTTGGGGCACGGCCCGAGGAATTGTGGGGTTTCCTTCAAGAAGCACCTGGAGCAACTTCTTTCCACCTGCGTTCATTCATCTATTGATTCATTTGTGCAACCATGGAGATTTACTAACACCTGCTGTGTGCCAGGCCCTGCCCAGGCCTACGAATTAAACAATAAACAGACACACCACCCACTCAGAGCTAGAAGTCTAGTGAGGAGTAAGCCATCGACAACATAAATAAAACAAGTTTTATATGCAACTGCAACCTGACCACAAGGGGCATTTCTCAAATTGCAGGAGTTTGAAGGAGGACGTGGGGTGGGGGTGAGGTCAGGGAAGGTCACCCTGGGGCAGAGGCTTGAAGGCCTGTTTGGCTGTGGGAGACGTGGCTCAAAGCCCAAGTGTGCCCTCTGTGACAGGCCCCACAGAATCCTGCCCAAGCCTGTCACCACCTCCCAGAGCCTCCTTTGGGACAGGCCTAGCAGTACCGCAGGGTCAAGGGGCATTTTTTCAGAGGGTGTGAGGCCTGCGTGGGGTAGTTCATTCATGTCCTAACAAATCTCAGCCAAATAGGGTCCTCTATATTGACCTACAGTAACAGTTTCATTCTGTCCAAGGCCTGTTTACTTAGGGGCACAATGGGGGAGTGTGGCAGCTGCAGAGTATGTGGGTGGGGTCACAGGGCAGTGGTTACGGCTGTAAAAGAGACAACCGAGAGTCCAGGATGGCTTCCTGGTCAAGGCGAGGGTAAGGCCCCGGCGGACAGCAAGGTCCCTAAGGCTTGCGGTTTGAGGCCTCTCTCCTGGCTCCAGCCCCCACAACCAAGTGCTGCAGGAACAGACTTAGATCTCTGCGGTCTGCTCCCTCCCTGGCATGGAGGGCCCGGGAGGGTGGTGATGCTCCCAGGCACGCGCCACAGGCAGCCGCTTGACTGAGCCCTCGAGAGCCAGCGTGCTCCGTTAATGAGCAGCACATAACCGATCATGCGCTAACCAGGCTGCCACACCGGGTGGCCGGAGCCCCCAGGACAGGGGCCTGGAACGGGGGCTGCGGCTTGCACGCTGGTAGGAAGTTACCCACAGCACTAGGGGTCAGCTGTGCAGAAGGCGCTGGAGGTCTGTGAAATGACACGCTGCAGGTGGTGCCAGCAGCTCCCAGCAGAGGCAGCACCCATGTCCCGGGGGCCGTTCCCTGGCCCTGGAGCTCAGCACTGGGTGCCCACCGGTGGGAGCCTTGCCCACAGCTAGGCCTCTGACTTCCATTCCAGCACAAGCCACCTGCAGTGTTCGGTGTCTTGGTTGGTGAGGACAGAGCTAGCCTACCTTTGCCCAAGAACACAGAGGAGGAGATCTCTAAATTGCACTGGGCGGGGATAGGTGGTTCCCGGAAGTCTAGTTCCCTTCCTTCTCCAGCCCCCCTCTGGGGACTTCCTGCTACTTCCTTCCTGGGCAGTGAGGTCCCTGGCTGGCGAGCCTTTTTCAAGGCCACATAGTTTTTTGCGCCTTGTACGATCTTCCCTAAACTAAGCCTCTCATTTTTTTGATCTACTGGGTGGATGGCTGTATCGCTGATATTACTAATAACTCACTGCTGCAGTCCCCGGACCTGAAGTTGCCCACGAAAGAACCGCTTTGTGCTCACAGTGTGACCCAGACTGGTGGCCCGGCTGCCTAACCTAGCTCGGCCCTGCCAACTGGCCTGGCTCCAGGCCGCTCCTGCCTGTCACCGTCTCCCATTTTCTGCCCCTCATTGCTCTCGCTTCTCTCTTGCTCACACCTTGGAAGTGAATTAAACCATAGTGGCCTGGGGCCCCTCCGGGTGGGCACCTCCTCCCCAGACTCCCTGGACAGCCCCCTGCCCTCACCCCCGACTCCCCCACATTGGCCTGGTGGGTGGTCCCCAGGACGGGGACTACCCTGCCTTGTAAGCGGGCTCCCACAGGCCAGGCAGAATGCAGGCTTTGGAGCTCTCTTTCTAACGTGACCCTCAGATGCCCCCTCCCCATAGAAACCGTCATTGAGGCAGCAGCGACCTCCCTGCACAGGACTTGTGACCTATCTTGGGTTAACACCCCCGCCCCCAGCAGTCACTTATATAAGTCCTTCACATAGCCCTCTGCCCGGCTTACTCCCTGCTCTAGATGAGCCTCTGGGATTAAGGCTGTTCAGCTTTGAGGGCAGAATCTGGGTCTCCCACTGTGCCCTGGGCTGGGCAGGGCCGGACCCTGCACTGGGGGTTAGAACCTGGTGTTTGAAGCCTGCTCCCCCAGGGACCCGGGCAGGGCAGCTCCACTCAGCATCTCAGCAGCCTTACCTATGAGATCACAGGAGAGACTAGACAACCTCAGTAGACCTAACACTGCGTAGTTCTGCCTTGCCTGGAATTTTGCTATTTCTGACTCTCTCCTGTGTTTTCCATTAGTTCCCACTAACTTTCTAGACTACTTAAAAAAATGTTATTGCTTTTCTTTTGGATTATAAAAGCATTATAAGCTTATCTCACACACACACACACACACACACACACACACACACACACAATTAGGAACTACAGAAAAGTGTGAAAGCCGAAACCAGTTTGGCTCAGTGGATAGAGCGTCGGCCTGCGGACTGAAGGGTCCCGGGTTCGATTCCGGTCAAGGGCATGTGCCTTGGTTGCGGGCACATCCCCAATGGGAGGTGTGCAGGAGGCAGCTGATCGATGTTTCTCTCTCATCGATGTTTCTGGCTCTCTGTCCCTCTCCCTTCCTCTCTGTGAAATATCAATAAAATATATTTAAAAAAAAAGAAAGAAAAGTGTGAAAGAGGAAACAAAGCTACAAAGGCTGCTCTCAGAGGTGACCAGCCCCACGGGATGGACCCCTCCTCTCTCCATGCACGACGCAGAGAACCCAGATTTCCAGCCTGGGCCACGGCCCTGCGCTGGCTCCCGACTCCCACCCTCCGAGATCAGCGTCCCCTAGATATTTTTGTGAATTGTGAGCTCCCTCCTCCTGCTCTCGGAGGACACAGGAATCCTGGAGCGGCCTGGCTGGGCGGGCCCCCGGGACCCAGAAGGCTGCTTGTTTGGGACTCTGCAGACCCAGGGTTTGCTCATGGGACGTAGTCCATCCAAGACAAACTTTATGGAGGAGAACGGGCAAGACCCCACATCCCAGACTGACCGTGAGCCAAATCCAGATCACTGGCAACTTTCTCTGAGCCCCAGGGGGAAATTTAAGCAGAACAGCATTACGGTAAATTGCGGCTGCCTCAGAAGAGCCCACGACCTCCTCACACCCCTCGCTTCTTGTTCCCCAAGTTCTCTCCCATCAGTCCAGGGGCCTGGCGGGCCCTTGGGTAGCACCTGTCCTGCAGTTCAGAGCCTTCCAGCCTCTCTTACCAAGCATGGGAAAGAGTCGGGTCGCAGCCGGAAGAGCAGGATAATGGGAAGGTCTACCGGAGGCCAATCCGTGCACAGGGGCGATTAGTGCCTCCTTCCTCAAGGAAAACCTCAGGTTAAGCTCTAGCTGCCCCTCCCCCCCCCCCCCCCCCCCCCGCCCGAGTCCAGGCCTCATATAGCAGGTGAGCGGGCAAGGACATGCCTTGCGCTATTTCATCCCAGAGCCATGATTGGCAGAGAGCGACCTGCCAATCTGGGGAGCAGCAGACAGAAGACACACCTGTCAGTCATGCCAGGCTCTGCTCTAGGCCTTGGGGAGCAGGAATGGGGGCATTGGGTGGGCCCTACCTCTGCCCTAGAGAAGCCCAGCAGCCTGCTCCATGCTGCGGCAGCTGCGGGCAGTCTCTACCCCAGTTGGTTGGCAGCGGGCTGGCATGTGGAAGTGGCTTTGGTGTTTGACCCTGGTAGTCCTGGGGTTTGAGGGCAGCTCTGCAGAATGCTTCTCCCCAAACTAACCAACACCTCTCCAGAGGACATTCCTTCTCTTGCCTCCTGAAGGTCAAGTTAGGATGCCCTACAGGATGGCGGGTGGCTTTCCTGGTCCTCTTATCCTTGCTGCCATCAGCCCCATTGTGCCTGACAGCCCTGCCCATCCCTAACTTCCAGGGATGAGGGCATGCCAGCACCCACCCTACCCGGGCACTAGTGAACATTCCAGAGGGTCTCACCTTCCAGCTGAGTTTCACCCTGTCTCCTTCCCCCACCCTCACCACCGAGTCCATGTACCATGTCCCCCTGCCCCTCACCCACTCTCCCCATAGGAGTAACTGCCGTGGCAGACAATGGGGCTGTATTGATTAGTACAATTCCTGGGCACCTCCGGTCCGTCTCCCCGGGAGCTTGGACAATGCAGCTTTGATACACAGAGCAGATTCTCAGCAGGTCCTTGGGCTGGGGGAGCCCTCACACCCCCACTGGCCTCCCCCGTGTCCCCACCACACAGCGAACTCTTCCTGCACTCCTTTGCACAGTTGCAACTTTCTGGGTCACTTTGGCTGGTGTCTGTCTCGCTCGCTGGCTGTGCCTGCCCCTCCCTGGCACAGATCACTCAGCCCCTCTCCCCACCCCCAGTGCAGCCTCCCAGACTGCCTGGCACCAGGGCTCGACCTTCTGGAAGGTGACTGACCTGTTCTGGGGAGGAGGGGGCCACAGGTCCGTGAGCTGCGGCCATCCCAGGTGAGCGCTCAGAGAGGAGCAGGGTGTCTCCTCCGCTCATTCACACCTCTGCCAGCTCCCGGCGGCGGCACTGCGCATCCCGCCTCTCCCACTGCTGGCTGGGCAGCAGCAATTACTTTCACCTCATCTCCTCCCGGAGCGGATCGGCCTCCCCCTCCCCGGGCCCTCCCCCTCCGGCCAGTCCCCATGCAGCCCAGCGAGGGTGCTCCAGAGCTAGAGTGAGGCATGGGGTTTGTTGTGTTTTTCTCTTGTTCCCAGCAAGTTATTGGAACAAAACACACACACACACTCTCTCTCTCTCTCTCTCACACAACCACAGAGTGAGGCAGAGCGAGCTCAGGAGAGCGTGAGAGGGTGGCGCACTTCTCGCCCAGAGCTGGGCCTTTAGGGCTCAGATGCTTCTGAGCCCCTAGGCCTGGCATTTGGTGGGCTCCCGGTAGGGTGGTCAGGTGCATCCAAAGCATCTCAGACATCTTAGAGTGGTGTGGGCTGGGGCTGCCAGGCCCCGGAGCTGTCTCCCTGCCCCAGACTTGGGGGTCTCCAACTAGCAGAGATGATAAGGCATCCTGGTAGGAGAATGTGACTGATGGTGTGAACTGTGCTTTCACCTGTCCGAGGAAAGATGGCCTTGGCTAAGAGGCAGGTCACCACAGGCTCCAGACAAAGGGGGCTGTGGAATAAGGACCTTGGGGTTGGTACTGGGCTGCCCAGAACCGAGGTGCTGCTCTGGGAGTGTGCTGCGTGGGCCGGCAGAGTCCTGCAGGTGTTGCTGTGACTGGGTGGGATGTGACTCAGACCCTCTTCTCTGAGGCCACAGTCGCTGGTCAGTCTCCAACTGACGGTGAGCACCACAGGCCAGGGGCCAGGAAGGTGCATGAGAGCTCTGGTCCTGGGAAGGCGTAGCTCTTGGAAATTCATCGTCTGGCAGAGGGCCTGGCACATGGTCGGATCTTAGGAAACATTCATCAAGGGGAAGCCTGTATGAATTCTGACGTAAAGAACAGCCTTCCTGTGGGGTTGCTAAGTGTGGTGACTCCAAAGGGAACATGCCACGATGACACTGAAATAAAAAAGGGCAAGGCTTGCCCTGGCCCGTGTGGCTCAACTGATTGAGCGTCATCCCTCGCACCTAGAGTCTGCCAGTTCGATTCCGGTCAGGGCTCATGCCCCGTGCAGTGGGGGGGAGGGAGAGGGGCATGCAGGAAGGAGGCAGCTGATCAATGTTTCTCACCCTCTCTCTTCCTCCCTCTCTCAAAACCAATAAAAATGTATTTATTTTAAAAAGCAGGGGCCGGGGGTGGGGGACACAGGCTTTAGAGTTATACAGGCTTGGGTTACAATCCCAGCTCTGCCAGTTTCTCACCAACATGTGGACACTTAACATGTCTGGTCTTAGTTTCTTCATCTCTAAAATGGGGATAATATCCACTCATTATTGAAGCTAGTGAGCATTAGTAATAATTAGTAACAGATAATGCATATTAAGTGCTTACTATGAGCCAGAAACTGTCCTAAACACTTTATATATATACAGCAACTCATTTAATCCTCCCAACAACCCCTTGAGGCAGGTACATTTTATTTTATTTTATTTTATTTTTAAAATATATTTTATTGATATTTCACAGAGAGGAAGGGAGAGGGTAGAGAGCTAGAAACATCGATGAGAGAGAAACATCGATCAGCTGCCTCCTGCACACCTCCCACTGAGGATGTGCCAGCAACCAAGGTACATGCCCTTGACCGGAATCAAACCCAGGACCTTTCAGTCCGCAGGCTGACGCTCTATCCACTGAGCCAAACCGGTTTTGGCTAGGCAGGTACATTTTAATCCCCAGTTTGGGGGAAAAGATGGAGACCGGCCTTGGCTCAACAAGTATTCTAAGAATGGCCTCAGACCCCACTGATTCAGCCACTCGCTGGGCCAGCCTCATGCAGCCAGGTCCCCAGACATGCTCCGCTGACTTCCTGCAGGCACAGACTGAGGGCCAAGGCCCTGGCTGGGCCACTGGCTCCAGGAAGGCCCAGTCACCCATGATGCCCAAATGCTCACTTCCACCCAGGGTGGGCTCTGGGCTCTAGCTGCCCTGGCCTGGGCTGGGTGCCCAGAACAGACAGCCCTGGCTGGATGGCTTTCTCTGGCTCTGGCCATGGGGACAGGAGGCGGCAGCAGCCCAGCTGGGCCCTGGCCGTAATGAGGCCTCATTAGTGGGATCCAGCTGCTCCAGCCCCACTTAGGGAGGCCAGCTCCCCAACCCCCACCTCTGACTTTTCTTAATAAGAGTGGGCATGCTTCCAGAGGGGCAAGGAGTCTAGGGGCTTTGTTGTGCCCTGTGAGTCTGAGGGAAGGTGCTGCTGAGCTAGGACCGAGAAGTGCTGGGGATGGGAGGAGAGCTTCAAGGAAGCTGTATGATGGGAAGGAGAGCACAGGACCGGCAGGTGGGTTTCAGGGCTGGTGGGGAGAGGAAGGAGACCAAGAAGAAGGGAGGGCAGGGTCCTAGGTCTGGAGAGGAAGCTTGAGGAAGGATAGGCCTTATCCTTTGGATCTAGACAGTGTTCATTTCACTGGGGAGAGGATAGTTGCACATCTGTGATCATCAGTTGAACGTCTAAGCTCCTGGCTAGGAGAGCACCTCCTGTGCCAGGCCTTATATAAAGAAAGCACCCACTATGGGCCAGGACCTGTGTTAGCAGAGTGCTCACTATGAGCCAAGTCCAATAATGGAAGAATACACAGTATGCCAGGTCTGCGCTAGGAAACACTCACTGTGTGCCAGGACCTGTGTTGAGAGAGTGCCCACTGTGTGCCAAGTCCAATACTGCCAAGTCCCATTGTGCGCCAGAGTGCATTTACCATGTATTAGCCCCAAGCCCAGTGAGCCTCTGTGGTGTGCTAGGTCCTGCACTGGGTGAGTACCCCATACGTGCCAAATTCTGTGTCAGGTGATGATGACCCAATGTATGCCTGGCCCTGAGTAGGGTGAGCACCCACTATGCACCTGGAACTGTGCTAGATGAGTGCCTACTGTGTGATAGGCTCTGTACTAAGGAAGTGGCCAATGTGTGCCAAATCAGTAGTAGCTGAGCACTTGCCACATGCTGGGACTCGTGCTAGGTGAGTGCTTAGTAGGCAACAGCCTTCTACCAAGGGAGTGCCCAAGCCTATGCTAGTTGAGCACTTGCCACATGCTGGGACTCGGGCTGGGTGAGTATGTACTGTGTGCCAGCCCCTGGAATGGATACTGCAGACAAGAGGTATCCAAACCCTCATGTCAAAGCAGAACAGGGTGGAGCAGACCCAGGCAATCTGTGGTGCTTGCAAAGCCTTCTGGGAGAATTTAGATGCTCTGGCATCTAGGGCCCTGGCCTGGGTGACTCTGCTCTTATTTGTCCCAGTACAGAAGCAACCAGTGAGTTCTGGGGAGAGACCAAAGAGGCTCCCCAAGGTCTCTGCTGCCCAAGACACAGTATGAATGGGGGAGGGCCTGGGGCCACCAACTTGTGTACTTGGGGCGAGGCAGCAGGGTCAAAGCTGACCCAGGGGGGCTCTTCTGTCCTGGCCTTCACTCCTCCAGCTCTGTCCTCTGAGCCCCAGTAACCTCCCCGCCACCACGTGTACAGAGGTATGAGGTCTCTATGAGGTCTCCATGGAAGGACCGCCCCATCCACCCCCCCAGTGCCCCTAAGCACCCCAGCTGCTCCCAGGCTTGGAGGCACCCTGGCCAGCTGGGTTCTTGCACGGCCCTGTCCTGGGAGCTGCTGAGGCGTGAGGGAGGCAGCTGAGCTGGCCTGGCAGAGACCATCTGGGCTGAGAGTGGGGGCAGGGACACGTGCAGCAGGCATGTGGGCCTGGGCACGTGCTAGGAAGCAGCTTGCTCCTCCATGGGGCACTTGCCACATGAAGAGCCAGGCAGAAGCTCCAAGGATAACACAAGATGTCTGTGGACACCGAAGAGACCCAGCGGTCCCATGTCCTCACACCCAAACCTAGAGCAAAAGGGGATGGAGCCCTAGTCGGTTTGGCTCAGTGGATAGAGCATCAGCTTGCAGACTGAAGGGTCCCGGGTTCCATTATGATCAAGGGCATCTACTTCATACCTCGGTTGCAGGCTTGATCCCCAGTCCTGGTCAGGGTGCATGTGGGAGGCAACCAAATGATGTGTCTCTCTCACATCGATGTTTCTCTCTCTCGGTCTCTCCCCCTCCTTTCCACTCTCTAAAAATCAAAGGAAAAATATCCTCAGATTACCACCACCACCAACAACAAAAAAGTGGATGGAAATGAGGACACCTCCTCACAGGGAGGCCCACTCCCTGTGTACCAGGGCACAGATGACAGCAGAAACCACTGACCAGGATGGCCCTCAGCACCCGGTGTCCTGCCCCACCATGACATCCAGAGAAGGGGCATGTCTGAAAGGTGCATCCTTAGCCATGTGTCCTTAGGAGAACAAGCACCTAATAAAGTGCTGCTCAGCTACCTTGGTTAGCTAGCAGAGGTGGCGCTCCTCAGAGGCTGTATCCTAGAGATAGGCACTGAATGGAGGAGGCCTCGGTTCCAAACTAGGGCCCGAGAATAGCCAAATAGCGTAGCCCAAGGTCACCAGCAGAACTGAAAAAGAGGCAGGAATAGAATTTCATCGACCACAGGGGTGCCCAGGGGACATACGCTATGAGCCTGAAATGCAGCAGCAGCGGGCAGAAGTCAAAGGGCAGAGGGCACGAGGAAACCGAGCCCCAGCTATCTTTAGGCACATCCTGGTGCTGGGAACGGAGTCCCAAAGCAGCATTCCCTTCCACAGGCAGGCTGGCCTGCAGCCCCGGGAAGCTCAGCTCTGGCAAGGGTTCTGGGACATTGTGATTCATGCTCCCTACGGCCCGTTGTGGGTCCCACATCTCTCCTGCCTGATTGCCTCAGTCCTCCCAGGGTCACTCCAGAGAAAGAAGGGCAGCCAGGGAGTACGCAGAGGGTTTCTTAGGTTTCATGGGGCTCAGAATCTCCAAGTTCCTAGACAGGCCCATGGCAATTCCAAGACTTCTCTGGGAAAGTGGAGGCCTTTCTTGGTTCTATCACAAAACCCACCCCTAGCAAGTGTTCAGGTCATGAGGCCTCCATCTCAGCCCATCCCTGAGCACCCAGAGTTCAGGATAGCTCAGAAATACTTTCAGAAGCTTGGTTCATTCAGACTTGTTCCAACCAGGAGGGAGCTAGATCAGAGCGGGCCTGAGGGGCAGAATGGAGGTCCCTGAGCCTGGAGCAGAACCACTGTAGATGAAAAAGGGGCCACATAGTAAACCTGACCAGCTCAGGGGATGCCTGAAAGTAACCATATAAGGATGGTCTGAACATAAAAATTCTTAACTAGCCCCAGCTGTTTTGGCTCAGTGGCTAGAGCGTCGGCTTGCGGACTGAAGGGTCCTGGGTTTGATTCCAGTCAAGGGCATAGGTCCGGGTTGCAAGCTCGATCCCATGTGGAGCATGCAGGAGGCAGCTGACCGGTGATTCTCATCATTGATGTTTCTATCTCTCTCTCCCTCTCCCTTTCTCTCTGAAAACAATAAAAACATATTTTTTAAAAATTTCCAACTAAAAGCTTCCTTTGCAGTAAGCAGTTAGACAGACATGAGGTGAGCAAGAATGATGGGCCAGATTACAAAAGGTCACCAGGGGGAAAGCCTTGGATGCCTAGCAAAGGACAATTGTAGGATGAGACCTCACCACCGAGGTGACCTTTCCTCCCTAGAGATAACATCTAGCCTCAGCTGTATTTCAGCTCCAGGTCCAGAAAAGCAACAAAATCAGACAAGCAATGCCAAGGCTGACCTCAGGACCAGCTGCATTGGGTAATGACCCCCTGCTCTGGTGCCGGCCAATCTATCAGTGGAGACCCAGACCCTGAAAGGACACACCTGGAAAGCTGCTGAATATCCTATTGCGATCTTCCCCTGGGACCTCCCCTACACTCTCCTCCTTTAAAACCACAAAGACAGAGGATCCAGTGCCTCTCCCTCCCAGGAGTAAGCCTTTACCTTACCTCTCCTCCCCCACCCCTACCCCACCCCAGGTGCATTACCATTACCTTCCTCACTTTCCTCAGCCCATTTCTTCTACGAATTACTTCTTCTACCTCTGACTTTATAAATAAAAATGCTCTCCTAGTTTGAGTCTTGGCTCTGAATTCTTTCTTAGCCAGAACTCAAGTACTGAGGTTGCTGAACCCAGTTCCAATCTGACTCCACTGGTCTAACACCTGTTGCCCACAACACCTTGACAAAGGTCAATCTTGACCTTAAGTGAACCTGTCCATTGTTTTTTTGTGTCTAAGCTAACATACCTTTGAAATGTCGAGTAATCCCCTTTTCCAGGGCACAACCATCCACACCAGAACACAAAACCACAGATTCCCAAACACCATCTCTGTGTGTGTAAATGTGCATTGTTAACTATCCTGTGCCCAACTCTGTTTTACTCCTTATCCCTCTGCTTTGCTTCCCTAGCCTCCCTAATCTGTCACCAATGAATTTCATGGAAACCCCCTTACATCACCTCCTTTGGTTACAATGTATAAAATAAGCTGCAAAACTGCCATTCTCCAGAATACTTTTTCCATCCATTGAGGTTTCTCTTCCCAGCAATTTTAGTCAGTTTGGCCCAAATAACCTCATAAAAATTATCTACAGGTCTGGATGTTTCTTAGGACACACCTAGCCATTCCTTTGGACCAGGTTGGTTGACTCCCAGAAATCTTTGGCGACAGATGGCTTGTTTTGGGAAGGCTCAGCAGAGACCCTCGGTCTATTAATACTCAACTGAATGAGAAAAGCAGCAGAAGGAATTGATGTGGGAAAGGGAGGCACTAAGGGAGGGGCCATGCTCAGTCACTAGCTTCCTCCCCTGACAGCGCCCCAGTCTAGCTTGTCCCTGAGGCAAGATCCCAAGAGAGAAGAAATACACACACTGCCCTTAGGGTAGGACCTGGCATCTCTTCCCTGGTTCCTGCTGCCAGTGCCACCCTCCTCGGCCCATCAGCATGAGCGGAAGCCCTCATTGGCCCCTGTTCTCGCCCTCTGCTTCTCAAGGCACCTCACCACCACCTCTCCTGTGCTCTGGGGCAGCAGGCAAGGAAGGACCATGGCTTGGGGAAGGGGGAGAGGGAGGTTTTCTGAGAGGCCTCAGGAGAGGACTTAAGCGAAATATTCTTTGTTATTTTTCAGAGTAGAAGTACAGAAAAACCAGCCAGGGCCAGAGGACCCCTTGATCAGCACATAGTAAACACTTCTTGTTGCAGGCAGAGCACGGGGTGAGGGTGGGGATGGGGGTGTCCCAGCCCCAGGACAGCACAGTGGTTCTGCTGTCCTCCCAGCAGGACGATCCACAGCCTTCTCCAGGGTGTCTCTGGTGAAAGGACCAGAAGTGGGCCTCCTGCCTCCTAGCGGGCTCTGTGGCAGAATCTGCCCTGCTATGGGTGGGTTTGGAGCTGCAGTGCCAACTAACCAGCCAGGGGAGGGGCTGCCTGCCAGTGCCTGGGACAACTTAGCACGCAGGAGCCCTGGCAGTGCCAGACTTGGGCCCCACGGAGCCTCCTAGGCTCTCCTGTCATATGGCAAGCAGCTGGCAGAAGGCCCCGGAGTGGGGGCGGGGGGGGGGGAAGGGTAGAGGCAGTGCTCATGTCCCCCTGCTCCCTGCAGTCTGGTCCCCGTACTCACCAGCATCCCTTTGGCACCTTTTCCCACCATGGTGGCAGTGGGTTTCGGACTCTGGAGTCCCAGGCCACAATCACAGGCTCTGCTTCTAGCACCTTTCAGGCCACAGACCTCAAGAGCTGTGGAGAGAGCACAGAGTGAGGACTGAGCCACGCAGGCAGGGCCAGGGCAGGGCCTGTGTGGCCCTCAGGGCTCTCCAGAGCAGGTAGTGCAGGGCCCAGATCACCAGCTGGCAGGCCTCCCTTCCCTCCAACCCCAGCCACGCCACGCCACGCCAAGCGCTTCTCATTTTGCTCCTTTTTCGATGATCCTGGACCAGCTCCTCCCTAGCTCTTCTCCCGACCCTTCCCCTGCATCCCTTAGTCTCCAGGCTTCTTGTCCCAAGGGACAAAAGTCCTATTTTTGACTCTCCAGATGCCCAATTCTATAAAAGACAAAAGAACACAAAACTAGACAGGGTCCAATCCCTTCATCATCTGTGGATGGCTTCAACCTTTTCCCTGAAGAGGGGTCAGCTTGGATCAACACACTCAGCAGCCAGGACGGTCTTTCCTCAGCCTGATGCCACTCAGCTGGGCTCCGGGGCAGCTGGGCTTGTTGTTATGTCACTAACTTGGATCATAAGCTCTGTACACATCAAACATGCCATGTGCGGGCATGCTTCCCTGCCCTTGTGCAGGCTGTCTCCTCTGCAACACCTTCCCCCCGTTCACCAGGTGAAATTCTTCAAATCCTTTAGGGCCGTGCATAAACGTCACCTCTTCTCTGTAGCCTTTCCTTCAACCAAAATAAACAAATTGCTTCCTGCTTTGTGTTTTGTGCAGACATCTACTAGTGTCCTTATCAGCTCAGACTAATGTACTTTGAAGTCCGTCAACTGTGAATCAGGGAGTTGCCTGAGGGCTTGGGTCTGTGTTTCATTTACCCCTCTGTGTCCAGCACTAAGCACAGCGCTGGGCTTGTGGTTAAGTGTGGGTTGAATGGAAGGGAAATGGGTAAGGCCCAGGCACTGGAATGATGGCCCAGGTCAGCCAAGATCTTGTAGGAAGCATCTGAGAGGCAAAGTGGGGCTGGAGGGGCAGCAGACAAAAGAAAGGAGCAGACACGGACCATGCAGGTGTATACAGGTTTAATGTTAGGTGCAGATGATAGAAGGCAGGTTTTGACAGGCCACGGGAGAGGAATCCACCTGAGGATTCCACAGGAGATGAATCAACCTTCAGGGAGACTCAAAGAATTCTCTCATAGGATGAAAATCCTGGGTCAGATGGATAAGGACGGTCAACCTCCACAGGGCCTGATTCCAGGAGTGATTGGGCCACCTCTCACCCACAGGCCCAGGAAGTCTTTGGGAAGCTAAGAGAGCAGGGAAAAAGCTCTTTGCTTATGCAAATCAGCCTTGGCTTCTTTAGGCCTTGGCCCTGGCCACTAGGTCTCCCGCATAGCCTGTGGCAAGTGTGGATGTAACTTATCACCATTTTCCTTTTTTGAGTCAACCATACTGGCCTCTCTGACTCCTCCTAAAGAGGTCTCTGCTCATGACTTTGGTCTTCTGGGGGCAGTCAGGAGTGTGGGGGGGGGGGGTGTTGTGTACTCCCTTAAGATCATATCCTTGTCCTCCTCACTCACCACACCCCTCCTTCCAAGCTGTAAGTTCTAGATGTGCCTTCCCCAAAGCTGTCCCTCTTCAGCCAACAAATAATAATGACAGTGATGACAGTAATAACAGCAGATGGCACTAAGAACCATCTTATGGGTTGGGAATTATTATGCCTTGTGGTCAGGTGAGTAAATTGAGGACACTCCTGGAATTTAGGCTACAGAATGCCCTCACCTACAGTAACCCAGAGCACTGATTGCAAATGCAGTCCATGTCCTCGGGGTGCTTACAGATTAGTGATGGTTGCTCTAGGATGAGTTGGGTGAAAAGCTTTGCTACTTCTCCACCTCTGCCATTTAAGTTAAATGGTCCCATACACCCATTCCAAAAGAACCAACTGAATGCTCATGACATGTCAGGCCCCCTTCCAGATGTTGGAGACTCACCTTACCCGGGCACCATGGGACCTACCCCTAACCCATATAGGGGCCACCATTGACAAGCAGTAAGTCTGAAGTTCAGCATACAATGAAGAGCTTGGCTCTGGGATATGGTATCCCTGGGCTGAAATTCTGGCTCTGCCATTCACTAGGTATATGACTTCAAGCAAGTTACTTAACCCCTCTGAGCCCAGTATTCTCATCTTGGAAGACAGGGCTGATAATCCTTTATAAATTCTGAAGTTTCTGCTTTATTTTTTACTTGACTGCAAGTCCTTCACATTTTCTTCCCCTCCAATCCATAAATATTCCCACAGCCCCAAAGCTCTGATTTTCTCCAATAGTTCTCCACAGCCAACAGGATATGGCCTAAATTGTTTATCAGTCATTTGAAGCTGGCCACAATTCAATTCATTTATTCCACAAATATTTATTTCAGGCTTGCTCTGGGCAAGACCTGTGCTAGCACTAAGAACTCATGGGTCTCTGCCTTCCTGCAGCTTACAGGATAGGGGGAATGAGTGAATCTGGTGTCACAAATGTATATAATTGAAGACTGAGATAAAGGGTGTGAAGGAGAAAGATCCTTAAAGCAGAGGGTCCTGACCTGTCTGAGAGCCACAGAAGGCTTCCCCAAGGAAATGATATTTGAGAGTCAGAAGGAGTTAATTAGGCAAAGTGGCAATAATGAGGAAAGGAAGAGGAAGAAATATTTAAGCAAATGAAATAACATAGGAAAGATGCTGAGGCTCGGGCTCAGATAGCCAGGGAGAAAGTGGCCAAACATGAAGGGGGACAGATGAGCAAGGTCAGGGCCATTGGGGCCTAGATTTTTAGTCTTTAACTTGAGGACAATGGCAGCTATTCCGGGCTTTAAAGCAGAGTTGTAATTGTAGAGGAGCGATTGGTGGAATATACATTTTCAAAACATCACCATAGATACAGTGTGGAGAAAGGAGTGGTAGGAAGAGAGAAAGGTACAGAAGAAATCAACTAGGAATAGGCCAGGCCAGAGATGAGATCTTGGGTATGAAAGTGATGTTCAGGTGGGGAAAGGTATACATATTTAAGAATATAGAAGATGACCTTGTTAGGAATTAGTGATGAATTGGATATTGGAAGTGAGGGATAAGGAAGGGTCTTTGGTTTTTGCTGGTGCAACAGGAAAAAGCCAATGCCAGTCCCAGAGACAGGAATACTACAGGTTTGGAGTAGGGAGAGAATGGGCTGGGTTGGGCAAAATGAGTTGCCTGTGAGCCATCCAATGGTGCCTGGTGAGAGGGCAGTCACAGGACCTGGTCCCCTTTAGTCTCATTGCTCAGTCTTTCCTCTCCCCCAAACAGTATTGTCAGGTCAAGTCAATTTTAAGGGTTCATCTGGGGACCCTGGGAGCCCTCCCTGGGGAATTAAAAGAGTCAGGTTCTTTCCCTGTTTTCAAGGACCTCACCATTTAAAAGAGGAGGAAGCATAATCTCCATTCACTTTGATGAAGGGAGTGAAGGGGCTGTGGGAGCAGGAAAGGGCCCTTGGTTCTGCCTTGAGCCCAAGTTGGTTATCCAGGGCCACCTGCGGCCATGTGGGACTATTCGTCATTCCCAGAGGGTTCTTGCCGCCATGCCTTTGCTCAGGTGGTTCCCTCTTCCTTGAGTACCTTTGTCTCCATTTCCATCTGTTTATATCCGATCCATTTTCAAAACCTGTCCCAATGTCACTATCTTCAAAGAGCCCTTTTTTCTCCTCCCATTGCAGTCAACCTTTCCACTGTACCGCCAAAGCACGCTGTGTACATCTGATTAACACTCTCGTCACACACAGTGTAGCAGCACAGTTACTTGTGTCCAAATCTGGCGCCCCGCCAGCGGGAGAGATCTTCCAGGGCAGTGCTGTGATTCTTCTGTCCCCAGGGCTGGGCACAGCGGTACCGCCGCAGTCGCAGTGTAGGCCAAGTAAGGGGGCGTTTTCTCTGCAGTCCTTGTAAATATTTGGGCATGCTCAGTGTCACCTATTAGTCCCTTCCTAGAACCATCCCCTCACCCACTACTCCCCAACCTTTTGATGGTCCCTCACTTTAGGAGTCTTTAACATTTTAGGTCCTTCTCTCTTCCACTCCTCGACCCCCCGATTTTTATTTAGCTGCCACAGCAGCATCCGGCTTGGGTCAGCAAAGAAATAGACCCAGGCTTTGTGCGGGAGCTGTCAGAGAGCCGGGGATGTGGCTCCTTTAAGAGAGACCAACGAGAGGGCGTGGCCTGCGGAGAGCAGGACGAAAGTAGGCGCGGCTCCTTTAAGAAGCGGCCCGCAGACTGCCAGGAGGCCCCAGCCGGTAGGCTGGGGCGCGGTCGCTTTTGGGGCTGCGGCATTATCCGGAGCGCCCCGATTCCTCGAAGCGGGGTGCGTCCGCTTTAATCGGGGTGTGAGGTGGGAAGAGGGGCGGGCGTTACATCAGCCACCACGTGTGGGCCTCTCAACTAGTGAGGAGGCGGCGGTCCCGCCCCCGCCCCCGCCGTGGAAAAGTACCGCGGCGCGCAGGTACCCGCCCCCTTCCCCGCCCCCGGGCCGACTCCCGCCCTTCCCGGCCCTCTGGGCAAGCCCCCTCCCGTCCGGCCCCGGCCCCGTCGGGTTCTCCCTCTGGCCTTGGCTTCGGGGTGCGGGGCGCCGGTTGGGGGTGGCGCCCCAGGCTGCTAGGCCCCTGCCCTCACCTGTGGCCGCCCGAACCCGCCCTGTAAGCGCCCAGAATGAAGGTTGGGATGGGGAGGGCGCAGATTCTTCCTGGGGTAGCAGCCCCCAAAGAACTCCACGGCCCTAGTCCCTTTCCAAAGCCACGACCGGGAGTCGCGGACAAAGAGCCGGAGAGCGCCGGACTCCTCGGCGCAGCTTCCCGGGACCGGCGAGCCCCCGGGAACCCGCACGGGTCAGGAGGTGGGCGGGTAGATAGGGAGACCAGCCGGCTGGAGGGGCCAGATAGGCAGCCAGGGTGGCAGCAGGGCGAAGAGATGGAGCCGGAGCTGGTAGGCGGGGCGCAAGCACGGCCTGCCGGTTCCGGGCCCCCACAGACCCAGCGGCGCCCAGACGGACCGTGACTCGCTCAGGTTCCTGTGCTACCCGCACAACCCGGCGCCGGCGGTCCCCGACCGAGCTGGCGTCCGCACGCAGCGCCCCCACTCCGGGAGCGCCCCCCCCCACACCCCGCCTTTCCTGCGGGCTTCAGCTCCTTGGTGACAGCTGAGACACCCAGACGCGCGCACCTACCCCGGCTTTAGTGGCGAGACGTACATCCCCGTGCGTGCACCCAAACTCTTACCCACAGATGCCTGCAAGCATGCTCGATCACACCGCCCGCCCCCCCACACATACACACACGCCGCACGCACACTGGTCCTGGGGCTCAATTCCGAGGAGCCACCAAACACCCAGATCGACGGCTGGACAGACTGAGGTGCGCGCCGCAGCGCCCCCTTCTCCCAGCCCCCTTACCATGCTGCAGACCCCGGCCCAGCGTGCTGGGTCCGCACCGCGTTGCGCCCAGGTGGCTTTCTTAAAGGGAAAGTTGCATCAGCCTCCGAGGCGTAGTGCCGCCCCGAGTCCGCCCGCCCCGCTGCGCTGCTCGCGGCTCCTCCAGAGCTTGTTGTGTTTTGGTTTCGGGGAGGCGGGGGCCAAGACTTTGGTGAAAGTTTAGAGACTGAGAAGGCTTGGGAGACCTAGCCAAGTCCCTCCCCTCCCAGAACAGCTCTCCTGGCTGCCCAGCCCCCCCATCCCCACCCCTCCTGGCCGACTTCTCAGGCTCCTCCTCCCAGGGAATAAAATTACAAGTCACTCCAGCTTTCAGATGATTGATCCCCTCTAACCCCTGGGAGTGGACTCCACAAAGGAGCCCCCTTCTCCGTCCCTGCCTCTCTTCCCTCCAGCTGGGGCCCTTGAAGGAAGCAGATGTCGTCCCCTTCGGGCTAGGCTGGAATGAAGCCAGAAGACCTGGGCCACTTAGGGGGCTGGGGCTCCAGTTAGCCTGCCAGGTCCCCCGGCCTTCTGCGCCTGCGTTTCCCCTAGAGAGGAGTCTGAGCAAATTCCATTCCCTTTGGAACAGCGCTGCTAGGGATGTGGGCACAGCTGGGTTAAGGCCTTGGTCCTACTCAGAACTGGAGCTCTAGGGGTAATCTTTTCTCCAGGGACCCTCATTGACCACTGGCTTGGTCAACCCTACTCTGGCCATTGTGTTACAGGGCTGCAAACACGAACCTGGCCTCCTCTTCTCCCCCTGGGGAGACAGACCAGGTTCCAATACCAGCTAAAGGAGACTTGGCCGAAAGGAGGTTTGGCGAGCCTCAGTTTCCTCCCCGAGAAAGGGAGAGGATAAGCTAAGCTGCTAAGGTAATGATACTTCTATGGGAAACACGTTGCTCCAGGCTCTTCTGGGAGCGATGTTTGGCAGTGGTGGAAAGGGGCTCCACATTTGCTTACCTTGTGAGAGCCACCAGCTGTCAGGGAGAAGGGCCAGTAAGTACTGGCTGTCAGAAGTCCTTGATGTCCCAGCCTTACCTGAGTACATTCTTCACTATTGTCTGTCCAGGAAACAGGTTTTATTTGTTCCCTGGGGACAATCAACCTCTAAGCAGCTGAGGCACACATGCCAAACTTGTACAAGATCAATTGACGAGTGAGAATCCACTTTATTAACTTACAATCAGAGGCACTGAGCAAGATAGCTGGTATCAAGCACAGGCACTTCCTGATGGCCGGACTCGCAAGTGTACTCCATAGATCTTCACCCCAGGGCCTTACCATCTCAGAACTTACAACCTATTCCCGTTGAAGACTTGATCAGATCCAAGAAGACAGGCAGGTCTCATCAGCAACATTTTCAATTTTACTTTTCGCCAAACCTAGCAGGTATAGGATGTTTAGGATTTATATTCTATGAATGAACTGTGTGTGTGTGTGTGTGTGTGTGTGTGTGTGTGTGTGTGTGTGTGTGCGCGCGCGCTGCGCGCGCGCGCGCGCCCTTCTTGCCGCTCCTTACATTCTCCTGGTCTCTCCCTCCCACCTTAGGTTTGTCAAAAAAGGGCCACCACACAGGGAAGGCAGGAAAGAGGCTGTTGGAAGAGGACCCCCAAGTAGTGGAGTGGGGACAAGGAAGAAAGTGAGAGGAGGGGGCCATGGCTTCCTTTCCCTTTGACTGGGGTGGGGGAGTGAGAAGAGACCACTGTGTCAGTGCAGGTTCTTAAAACTGTCAGGGCCCAGGGAAAGTGGGGCTTTCCCACCTCGTGTGCGGAGACATTATACAAGGGAGGCTGAAGAGGGGTTCAGGATGCTCGGAGCCCCTCAGGCCTGGCTGGGGGTGGGGTGCTCAGGATTCAGCCTTCTGAGGCCCTACCAGGAAGAGAGGAAGACCATCAGGGAGGCAGCCTAGTTCCTTAGCCCATGGGTGGGGGAAAGAGAAGATTTCCCCTGGGTTGTTTGGGGAAGTTAGAGATGTTGCCCAAGGGGTTTTTTTTGGACAAACAGATGACATAACAGAAACTATATTTGTATACATATAGAAAGATTGATAAATGTGTACATTTTGCCCATCTTGATCCAGATAGGGTTTCAGAAAACCGCACAGTGAGTTGAATCCTGAGAAGCTTGTGAGAAAAGATTCTAGTTTGAAAAGCTGTTTTCATGAGACAGGGACTAGAGCAGCTGTTTTTTTCCAACCAGAAAAAGGCCTCAAGGGAGGCAGGTCTGGGCTGAGCCCAGGTCAGAGCTGGGATGACCTTCATCTTTTGGATGTGGGCAATTGACTCACAGGATGGGAAGGGTGTGTGAACAGAGTAGGGGGGATCAGGTCTGAGAACAGACAGGAGGACTACTGGGGTCAGATATCTGGCCTGCCTCTGCTGGGGCAGGGCAGCAAGAGAAAAGGCAGCTGGCTGGGCCCCACCCACTGTGGGCTGAGGCGTGCCTCAGGAACCTCCAGTTATAGTGCTATTTCCTTGGAGGACTGCGCCCAGCATCAGATCCCCAGTGCTGGCTGATTTCCTTACTTGTCATCAGCCTGCAGGATCAAGGCCTCTGTTGGGACTCACCGAATCAGTGTAGGTGTGTGTCTGGTAGAAACAGGGTTAAGGCCAGACGTGGGCCACTTCTGGAGAGCACTGTAGGAGTTGGCACCTTGGTGGAGGGTGCTGAGGGACCCTGTTGAGCGTTGGGGGAAGGTGGACATTGCTTTGAGTTGTAGCCTGTCCTGACCAGTGGTCTCTACCTCCTTGGAGCCCCAGCAGCTAGAAAACACGATCGTCAGTGGCCTGTCTGGGCTCTGCCATCAGGTTCTTTCTCCCTTGAACTTGGAGCAAACGCAGTGATCAGTGCTTGGCACCTTCCCTCCTCTGTCCCAAGGCAGAGGAGCACGTTAGATTGGTTCTAGATCCAAGAGCTGTCTCCAGGGCTCCATGTGCCCCTCAAGACACTCTGTTGTACTATCTCTGGTCCTGATCCATGGGCAGCACGAACCAATCATGGGGCTCAGAGCAGAGTTCCAGGCTGGACCTCAGTGGCTCCAGATAAATTAGGCATACAGGTTGGAAACACTGACTTTGGCCCTCCCTGGGGTGGTGCGGCAGCACTGATGTCCAGAGCATTTAGTGCCCAGGCACCTAAACACCAAGGCCAGAATTCCCAAATGTCAAGGGTGTCAAAGCTCCCCACACTGTAGAAAACCCCCAAACTTAAGAGTTCCCAATACCCAGAACCTCCAGTGCCCACACCCAGGGGGCCTAATTCCCAGGATGCCCAACATCTAGACAACTCAATGTTCTTTTTTAAAAAATACGTATATTTTTATTGATTTCAGAGAGGAAGGGAGAGGGAGAGAAAGAGAAATAGAAACATCAATGATGAGAGAGACTCACTGACCACCTGCCTCCTGCACAGCCCCTATTGGGGATTGAGCCCGCAACCCGGGCATGTGCCCTTGACCAGAATCAAACCTGGGACCCTTCTGTCTACAGGCCAATGCCCTATCCACTGAGCCATACTGGCCAGGGCCCACTCAATGTTCTTAACACCCAACTCTCAGAGAGCCAATGTCCAATTCACTGGGAAAGAACCTGGAGGGGAAGGAGTGGTGCCCTGCATGATACAAGTCCCTTCCGTGACTGGTGTTACCTGAGGAATGGCCATCACTGAAGCTGGGGCTGGGGGTGGTGCTGGAAGCAGCAGCAGTGTTTCTTTGATGCTCCCTTTCTGGGTCTGCAGAGATCAAGAGGGGCAACAGGAGGGGTAGATTTTCTTCCAGGCCCTGCCCTACCCAGGTTGCAGGACCTGTGTAATGAATGTCCATTTACTCACCACCTGTGAGTGTATGTTTACTGTGTGCTGGGAATTGTGCTTATCTCTAGGAATACAGTCATGAAAGAAAAGGGGCTCCTGTTCTTCTATATGGATCATGCAGCAATGTGCCTGTCGATGTCTCGCTGGGGGACAATGTTGCTGCTTGTGGCCCATGTGTGAGAACGAATGGCTGCTGGCATGTGATGGTGTTGGTGTGAGGCTGTGAGCACAGACTGTGTCAGCAAGTTGACATGTCAGAGTGGGTCTGATTACATCCATCTGTCTGGCCATCCTTATAAAACTTCCCTGCTTCACTGCTTTTCCAAAAGATGGGATGTAAGGCCTTTATTCCTTCAGACCCCCAGGTTCTGAGGTTCAGGCCTCTCTGTGGGGAGCAGCAGACTGACCCCAGAGCCGCCTGCAGTAGGCCTGAGAGTCCTCCCCATAACCCCTGTCCCCACTGGACGCGAAGCTTCTTTGGATTGGGAAGATAGGAAGAGTGGTGGCTATAAGTGGAGCAACCAACACCCAAAATAGCCGTCCACCCCGGGGAGGATCCTATGACCCCTCTGCCCAGGCCATCCAACTCGGCCTAGTGACCTGGAGACTGGGCTCCTGCCTAACTGCTTCCCCAAATCCCATTAAGTAACCCCTTCAGATTTGAAGGAGGGACAGAGCAATGATGTCACTACAAATTATGACATCATAGGGAATTATGACATCATAGGAATTGACAGCAGCCTTGGGCGTGGGTGGTATGATTGCCTGGGTGGGTGTGGCTCCATCTGTTGGCACCTCCCCACAACTTCCAGCAGCTGGGGATAGCAGGGCTGGATAAGGCCATGCTCAAGGGCCCTGCCTTATCTGTCTCCCCCACATGCCTGATAAGTCTATTACCAGGAGTAATAGGGAACAGGCGGGGACCTGGCTGGAAGAGGGGAAAGGGTCAGCTGGGGCTGGCTGAGCTCCAGGACAGACAGCCCAGGTCAGAGTCCTGGCAGAGCCCCAGGAAGAAGGAGAGGAAGCGTCCCTGGGAGAGCAATGGTTAGGAACATGAATTCTGAAGCCAGGCTACCTCATTCATATCCTAGGTCTCCCATTTAATAAGGGGTAAACTGGGACCTCAGTTTCTTCAACATTCCTCAATAAAAATACTGCTAGTAGTCACTCAATCACAGTATTGTTGTGAGGATTAAATATGTGTGAGGTAGGCCTGGTATATAGGACGTACTCATTCTCCTTCCCCGGTGAGATCAGGATGCTCCCCAGGGGGTACCCAACTTACCCAGCAGCACATTTGGGTGGCTTGTGCCCCACTGGGATTTTCAGAGTCTGTGCAGCCTCTTACACAGACTCTGCCTCCTGCACAGCCCCTCACACTTGGCCTTTCTGGCTTGGTTTCTTCTAGCAACCCCCACAGACACCTTAGAGCCCTGGTGCCCTCTGGTGACAAAAGCCATACCTGGCAATTACAGCTGGGTCCCCAGGGCACGGCTGGCCAGACAAGACCCTGTCCCTTGTCTGGTTATTTTATGTCACCCTCACATCAAGTTTACAAGGTAGGAGTTTCTCCATTTTCTAGAACGAAGGTTCCGACAGGTTAAGTAATTTGCCCGATTACAGAACTAGTAAGTGGGAGAACTTGAATTTGAACCCAGGTTGGCCTTCTCCAAAACCTATGCTCTCACCTTAAGGACATTATGCACACAGACCCATGGTGACCCAGTAGAGGTTTTATGTGCCATATTGATAATTTGAGTGAAACTATGATTGGGTGTATGGCCATTGAAATTCTCCAATCACAGTTATAAAATAGTGTGACTTGTTTTTGAGCACAATAAGGTTGAGTGTTTGGCTGTTGGGACTTTTTGTGTAGCTTTGCTGTGCCTCTGTGATAGTATTGTGTGAGTATAACCATGGCTGGGCTCATCATTTGTGTGTTGTGAGATCAGTCCACCTGTATGTGTGTTGTGAAGGGGCGTGGTGTGGCTGGTGAAACTGTGTGGGGGAAAGTGACGGAGGGCCCTGAGTTCCCAGCACCACTTGCCTTTACAGTCCCAGGACTGTGACTGCTCACCATGACACACATGATGGATGACTTCACATGCCTGATGCACTCCCATGGGCCTGCCGGTTCTAATTCCTCCCCACCCCCTGCCTTTTTTTTTTGGCGGAAGTAAAGTAAATAGTACCACAAATGGAGTTGGCTTTCATTTTTTTCCCCATGGGATATTTATGAGAGCATTTTACAAACCTTTGTATGATATCTAAAAAAAAATCATTAAAAAAGGACATTAAGCTATTCTAATTCTTTAATTTGAATGTATCGGTTCTCATTGCTTCTCAAGGTGGTGTTCACAGAGTCTGGGGGACCCAAGACCCTTCCAGGGGATCGACAGGCAAAAATCATCCTATATAATAAAGAGCTAGTATGCAAATGGTCATCACACCCTCGTGCTCCCCCCCACCCCCCGCCCCGGAGCCAGGGGACCTGAGGTTGGGCCGGGGGACCTGAGGCTGCGCCCCCTGCCTGGCTGGGATTGACAGGGATGGGGCTGGCTGGGGCTGGATCTTGCCCATTGGGGGTGGAGCAGGCTGGGTCTGGGTCTCACGTGATTTTGAGGCATCACAGGAGCGCAGGGACTTGACTCTGGGTCCTGTGGTGCGCCCCAGACTCTGACAGGAGGAAGATTTTCATATACATTTTACTAATTTTCTTTCATCTCTGACACTTCTATTATAGAGAAAGGGCAAATAGCAATATTAAAATATTTCCTCTAAGTAATTCCCTGTTAATGTGCACAAATTTCGTGCACTGGGCCACTAGTTTCATAATAATACTACATTGTTACTTGCCATTTTTGCTTTGTTGATATTTGGTCTGATGATGCAAGAGCAGCAGTGGGTAAGACTGCTGGCACCCAAATAGGAATTGAGGTGTGGCTCCCAGCTGTACCAGCAGTCCTTGCATGTGTCTCTGCCACGATGCATGCACGGGAAAGAAAGAAAGAAAAAGGAAAGGAACGGAATGAAGGAAGGAGAAAGGACGGAAAAAAAGAATAGTTTCACTTAGAATTTCCTTAATGAAGCAGTAAAATTACTGATATTATTAACTTTCAGCCTGTGAGTACATGTCGTCTTAATATTTTGTGTGACTAATGTGAAGTCTATATAAAGCATGTCTGCTGCCTCCTGAAGTGTGATCATTATATCAAGGAAAAGCACTCCCTAGGTTGAGGTGTGAGCTGAACGCCGCTTTTCTCATTGAAAAAGAACAAATGACAAAAAATAGTTATTCAGACTGGGATGTTTGACATACATTTTTCTGGAAAATGAATGGAGTGAGCCTGTCACTTCGGGGGGTGTGTGTGTGTGTGTGGGGGGGGACTATTAGTGTTTGTTGCCAACGATAAAATTAGAGCTTTCAAGAGAAAGTTAGAATTTTAAAAATTTGTATTTGCTACCGTGAATTGGAAAGCTTCCCAATTTTGATGAGATTGGTAAGGACATTAACGAATGTGTGTGGTTTTTTTTATTTTTTATTGTTAAATGAAATGTGTCAATATTTGGAAGGTTGCATGACTCAGTGAACCAATATTTGTCAATGAACCAGATAACTAGTACTAGAACCAAATCATACATGGATAAAAGACTTGCACTGGCCAGGTGGCTCAGCTGGTTGGAGCATTGTCCCACACACCAAAAAGGTGCAGTTTTGTTTCCTGGTCAGGGCACGTATGGGAGGCAACTGATCAATGTTTCTCTCTAACATCTGTGTTTCTCTCTCTCCCTTCCTCTCTCTCTAAAATCAATGGAAACATCCCCAGGTGAGGATTAAAAAAGAAAAAAAGTACAAGACTGTCCCCCAATAACAAAAAATAAAAAAGAGGGAAAAAGTGCAAGACTGCCCAATCGATTTTATTTTTAAATATATTTTATTGATTTTAGAGAGCAAGGGAGAGGGAGAGAGAGATAGAAACATCAATGATGAGAGAGAATCATTGATTGGCTGTCTCTTGCACGCCCCCTACTGGGGATCAAGCCTGCAACCTAGGCATGTGCCCTTGGCCGGAATGGAACCTGGGACCTTTCAGTCCACAGGCTGACGCTCTATCCATTGAGCCAAACAAGCTAGGGCTGCCCAATGGATTTTAATGTAACAGAATATGAAAAAAATTCATTTATATAGTTTCAGATTCCACACTGCAATTGACCTTTAAGGAACTACATCTGTTGAGTTTTGGTATAGTATCACAGAAGAATATCTGCAATTAACTGAGAAGGTTATTAAAATACTTCTTTCTTTTCCAAATACGTATGTTGTGAGGCTGGGTTTCCTTCACATATTTCAACAAAAACTACATATTGCAACAGATTGAATGCAGAAGTGGATATGAGAATCCAGCTGTCTCCTATTAAGCCAGACATTAAAGAGATTTCCAAAAGTGACACTGTCCTCACTAAAGTTTTTGTTTTGGAAAATATGTAACTACTTTTCTTTCCCTGTTAACATATAATACATTTATATTATTATTTTAAATTAATACATATTTTAAATTTCCAGTAGTTTTAATTAGAACACAATGAATGAATATCAGTAGATAAAACCCACTAAAATAAAACCCTTTGGGTCCTCAATTATTTTTAAAAATGTAAAAGGGATCCTGGGTTCAAAAAGTAGGAGAGCCACTGGATTAGTTTTATTTTTTGAAAGACAACTAAACTATATTATAAATCTTAAACTTGCCAAGAGACTAGATCTTAATTGCTCCTGTGACTAGAAGAAATGATAGTTACGTGATGTTAGAGGTGTTAGCTAGCGATCATATTGCTATATAACTGGATCAGATCAATATCTTGTTCACCTTACACTTACACAATGTTATATGTCAATTATATCCAGCTTATATCCAGCTCTCCAAAAGAGCCTTTATTTTTTTGCCCTACGTCTTTGTTATTATTAATGTACTATTCGAGAATCAGCTGCTTACATTACAATGCATATGAGCTACAGATTTTCAGCATGTTCCCAGAGTGGTTCGCGACATTCTCTTTCCTTTGTTGAATGTGCATGTTGTCACTTTCTCCCTGTACAGCCTGGTCTTCCTTAATGAGAAGAGAAAAATTGATCACTCAATAGCTACTGCCTCCAGGACTGATAACATCGGCTGGCTGGCTGGGCTGGGCTCCACACAATTACTGGTGTTCTTAGTTCATTTGAACTCTTCTGTTTCTAAACACACTTTTTTAAAAAGCTAGTATTCATTGAGATCATTCTATGTTAACTTTAATTCATTTTCTCATTTAATCCTCACCATGACTCTATAAGCTAGGTACTATTTATAGTTAAGAAAACTCAACCTCAGAGAGGTTAAGAGAAACCTCTAGGCATGTAACTGCCCTTAAATCCCTTTTAATGTATACATTCAAAGTTATTCATCTAACAATTGTTTTTAGTAACAAATTACCGCCAAAGGGAGAGACCAACACAGATCCTCACCTGAGCCCCACCTGAGCCCCCACATTCGGGTCCTTAACTCTGAGCCTCCACTAAAGCCCATGTCATGTCCAGGGCATGTCTGTCCCAAACCTGAACCCTTGAACAAATGACTTGCCTGGATTTTCCCCCAGAACCTTTATGCCAAGCCTTCACACTCCATCCTTTCCACTGAATCTCTCTGAATCCTTACCTGGGGCAACATGCTTGAGCTCCCTACCTGAACCCCTTGATCAGCCCTCATACCGGAGCCTGCACTTGGGCCTTGAGCTACAGGTGGATTCCGACTCTGAGACACCCTCTCGGGAGCAGCAGAGGATGTGGAGCCTGGAGGTGAGTGAGTGGAGATGGGCTTGAGCTGAGAGAAGAAGGAGTGGAGATGAACCCTGGGCTTTCAGGCCCTGCCACAATCAAGAATGTTCCCAGACGGCACTGACCTCTCATCCTAACCCGCCTCAGCACAAGGATCCACTGCCCCCACTCCCCGTCCCCCTTCAAGAACCAACAGCTGCCTCTGGAGCAACTGGGGCATCACCATGGCAACAGGGCCAGGCCAGTATGTGTGTGGGGTGGGGCTGCTTTAAAGTCTTTTATTGCCCCCAATCATAGGCCTAATTCTCTCATATTGGTAATGCTCAGGGGCCCTGTGGATTAAGGGGTCCTGAAAAGGAGGGACCATCCACTTCCCACCATGTCTCTCAACTCAGAGGAAGAAGTTTCTCCAGTCCCAGCCAGATCCTTCCTGAGACAATCTAGTGGGAAACTCAAGCTCTCTGTCCAGACACTCACCCAGCCCTCACCAACACTCTAGATGCTGGTGGATGTCTCTTGCCTCCTCCTGGTATTCTGGTGGCAGAACTAGAGGGGAAGCTGAGAGGGTCTGACCTCTTGCTCCCCACCCCTCCGCTGCCCCCTTCTCCCCCTTGCAATGTATATCGGGGATGAGATTTTGTCAATGGAGTACCTGATGGAGGAATAGAAGAGCGAACCTAGGCATAGGGCCACTCAGGGCTTGGTGACCTAGACAGAGGCCTTGTGTGGGTGATTAGCTGTCACACTGGGTCTAAGCTCCTTACTCTCAAAATCTAGCCTTCCCACCCCCAGGTCTAAAGGTCCCAGTGACCCATTTAGCATAACCAGCTGTGGCCTTGTGGGGGTCAGGCCTCTTTTTGTTGCCATCTTTGTGAGTCTCCCTGCCCCTCCCTGCCTTGTGTAGTGCATCTGTGTATCTGTCTCCTTGTCTCTGTGAAGAGCTCTGTGGCCATGAATCTGGGAAACTGGTTGGTTTCCCAGAGGGCATGGATCACTGGGTAACAGGTTACACAGATCTCAGCCACAGGACAGTGGGTGACAGGAAGTCTTAGGACACAGACTGGTAGGTGACATGGGGTTGTAGACAACACAGGTTCTGGGTGGCAATGCATTGTAGGTGACCCAGGGTTGGAGGGACACCGGGTGTTTGAGGGACATCTGTGTTTGTATTTGACACACAAATTCGGTGACCCTGAGTTGTGGCCAACACAGATTCTGGGTGACTCGATAGCAATTCAGAAAGGATTTGGGAGGCAGGAGAGCGGCAGCAGTGGTTTTCAACTGGGGGCAACCCGCCCCTCCCCAGGGACATTTGGCTGTGCCTGCACACACGTTTGGTTGTCACCACTAGGGGGAAGGTGTGCTACCAGCAAGTACAGGGGAGAGGCCAGGGTCCCACAAAGCACAAGACAGTCCCTCAGAGCAGAGAGTTATCTGGCCCAAACGTAGAGAGCTGACTCTGACGCCAGCTGCCCAGCTGACTCCCAGCTCTTACGCTCTGAGACCTGGGGAAACCTCATCTCTAACGTGGAGTACCCGAGCAGCACCCTCCCAAGGTTATGGGGATTACTGAGTTGATACTTGCACAGTGTTTAGAATAGTGCCTGGCACATAATAAATGTGTTGACTCCTTTGGAGAGAAGAACAATAGATCCAGGTTCAGGGAGTCAAACATTCTTCCCCTTTCTACTTAGAGTTTCTATTTCAGACAGGCTTCTTCTATTCCAGGAAACCACATGCCAACAGGAGCTCCAGATTCAGGGAGTCAAACATTCTTTCCCTTTCTACTTACAGTTTCTATCTCAGACAGGCTTCTTCCATTCTAGGAAACCACATGGCCAAAAGTCTTACATCATGCCGGCTTAGTGATGTCAGAGGACAAGGCACACGCTTTTCCCTGCTTCAGTACTGCGCTTTTAAATCCGGAGACCACCTCTGATTGGCTAGCGGGGCCCTGTGATTGCCAGTGTTTTGCAGGGCACTCTACGTGAGACCAGAACCGCTGATTGGGAGGGAAAGTTGTTTTTCACAAGGGAGGGGATGCTGCTACCCAGGAGAGAAGGGCACCTGAGCAGGCCAAGATGACAGATGCCCCTTTCGTAGGGGTTGTGGATGAACCTGGGTTGATGCAGGATCTGGTCCATGGGGGCTATAGGTGGCACAACGCCTTCTGTGAGTGAATGTCTTAACTGCTCAGAAACATTCAACTCCGTTGACCACTCTCCTTCTTATAACACTTTTTTTTCTCTCTAGCTTTTTTTGATAACATAATCTCTTGATTTTCCTCCTTCCGTTCTGGTGGCAACTTCTTGGCCTCCCTTCTGCTTTCTTCTGCCAATCCTAGAAATGGTGGAGGCGCTCAAAGCTCAGTCCCAGCGGCTCTCGTCTTTCTCAGCCCTTTCGAAGCGGCTCATTGTGCTATCTCAGTGGGAGCTTGAAATAGCCATTGTGGGAGCATTTACACCACAGAATATGAAAAGCCTACAACTCAGAGTTTCTTGTTTTTGTTGGAGAGACAATAGTTAAACAGTTACTATGGCCCATTGACATGAAAACTTGCTTTTATCTAGATCTTGTCTTACCCACAAGCCCATGTCACTCAAATCCTTTCTCAACTATAACCCAGTTTCACACACAACCCAGGGTTACACTAAAACTATTTTAACACCGTTTAATTAATCCTAAACCCATTTTCATCCAGAGTATATATCTCCCATGGTCATTTACCATCCAGTATTCTCCAGATACTGTCATCAGCATACGGAATCGCTCTTACTCAGGTACCCGTCATCCAATGTCATCACTAGCTAATGGGAGACAGATTTGTGCCACCCAGACATAATTCGTCATCACCCAGTCTTGTTGTATTAGGAAAGTTATTGATATTCCATTTAGGATGAGCTTACTTGGAAATAAAAATAAAGAAAAATTCTGAGGAATTTTCCACAAGATTTGGTGAAGGATAATAATAATAATAGCCAACACTTATTGAGTACGTACTAGTATCAGGTCATATACATTTATACTAACTCTTCTAACCTTTATCACAATCTGGTGGAGTAGATACTCTTACTTTCTTCTTCTTCTTTTTTTAAATTTAAATTCTTTGTTGTTTAAAGTATTACATATGTCTCCTTCCCATTGATCTCTCCCCAGCTGCTGATATTCTTACTTTCTTCTTTATTTATTTATTTATTCGCGTTATAAGAGAAAGTTTATTTAGAAAGTCACAGAGGTAGTAGAGGTGAGCCAGCTGGGCTGCGTAGGCTCCGGAAACAAGTTGCAGAAGCAAAAGAAGGGCCCTTGGAGCCTCGGAGAGAGAAGGGAAAAGGTAACATGCCTAGAGGGTGGTGGGGGAAGGAGAGGTGGGGGGGGAAGAGAGGGCAATGGGGGTGGGGGGAAGGGGCACATATGTAATACTTTCAACAATAAACTTTATTTTAAAAAATGTTATAGCAGAAAAAACTTAAAAAACAAAACAGCGGAGGAAGCCAGTGCACAGAGGTTAAGTAACTGGCTCAAGGCGACATCGCTAGTAAATAGCAAATCCAGGATTTGCTCCAAGGCAGTCTGGCTTTAAAACATACACTCCCAACAGCCACCATCTAGAGTATATTTGTTTAGATATGTTGGTTTTGATTTTTAAATGTACAATAAGAAGTGATGTACAGTTAGCAAGGCTTAGTCATAGAAATGTTTCCATTATGAAAGTTTGCTCATTTTTGTTTTTCTAAGATAAAGCAGTGTGCTAATAGCATAAGCCACCCCTTCCTCTAAGTGGGCTAATGAGAGATAGTCATGACTTTTGACGTAAAAACCTTGGGGATTTAGGGCGGAGGACCCCGTGAGCACTCCCTCCCGGGAGCACACCCACGCCTTTCCCTTTCCCTTTCTGTTTCCCTTTCTCTTTCTCTTTCTCTTTCTCTACACCTTTTCCTTTCCCCTTTCCCATCCCCCCCAGGGAGTTACCATTAGCTTCCTCACTCCAAGCTCCAAGGACCCTTCTGCTACTTCTACAACTTGTTTTCTAATCCCATTTCTTCTAGGAATTACTTTTTCTATGTCTTTGATTTATCAAGTAAATATTCTCTTATATATTAAAAAAAACAAACACCAAAAACTTGGGGAGAGAAAACTATAAGAGCTGGTCCTGGGGTGAAGGGTGGGAAGAGGAGGGAGAAGGAAGAGAAGGAGGGGGAGGGAAGAGTGGTGATGACCAGGAGAACTAGTCTCGATAAGACCCAGCCTGGCCAGGAGATGGGACTGCCATGGTTGACAAATCCTTTATGTTTGAATGATGACCCAAGACCCAACTCCACCCTTTGACTTTTCCTGGAGCACTGACAAAGATCCAGCACAGTCAAATCAACTTCACCAGTAATACATCTGCCAGCAGTCACATCTTGAGGGGAAGAATGCCTGGATCATGAGAGTATCTTGCCCTGGGGCCAGGGCACAAGAATAGGGGCATGGATGGGGTGCTACTTCCTCTTTTATTCATGTCACTATTTCCTTCTTAGGTGCTTAGGGATAATCAGAAAAATGTGGGTGAGTTAGATAGAAAGAGGAAGATGCCCCTGGGAATTCCCAGAAACCCTTCTGCAGCGAATTAGTCAGAGGCAGGGTTATAGTGCCCTCTAATGGATACTTTAGGAATTTATGCAATATCAGATTTGGGATGTGGCAAAGTAAGGTAGGCTAAAGCCATCAAGGGCAAGGTTATTTACCAGGGGGTTGTCCTCCAGAGTGTTTAGAAAGCAGGCCCAGAAGGCCCCCCTGGGGGGGGGGGGCAGGGGCTGAGAAGAGAGTGTAAAGGGGGAGGGGAACTAGGGGACATCTGTAATACTGTCAACAATAAAATAAAATAAAGCAAGCAGGTCCATAGGAGATCATAGCGCACATGTACGTGTGTGTGTGTGTGTGTGTGTGTGTGTGTGTGTGTGTGTGGCTTCTCCTAACTTCACCAAGCAAAAGTCAGGGAAATGGTTAAAGAGGCAAAATGTGGGAGTAGCTGATGGCAATGACAAAAAAAAAAAAAAAAGTGAGGAAAACCAAAGACTGTGGAGGTAGGAACTTTCCCCTCTCTTGAAGCAGACTGAGTGAGGTGATTTTAAGAAGAAGGTACAGCCAGTAACTTTCCAAGCGGAATTGGATGCATGCCTGGTGATTGTGGATGTCCAGTTAAGTTGAGGAATACTCTGATTCTACTGATTCCCTTGACTCACCCGGAGCAGAAGGAGGACTAAGAGATATCATACCCACAGCGAAATGAAGTGGTGTTTGTCAGAATTCGAAAAAAGAAGGGCTTGGTGGGGGAAGGGAAGATAAAAGCAAATTAATTAGAGGTTTCTTCTTTTTAAAAAGTATTTTTTATTCCCACTGAAGAAATATTTTTTATTGATTTTAGAGAAAGAAGGGAGAGAGGGAGGGAGGGAGGGAGAGAGAGAGAAAGAAACATTGATGTGAGTGAGAAACATCCATCAGTTGCCTCCCAGACTTGCTCTGACCAGGGATTGAACCCACAACCTTTTGGTGCACGGGAGGACGCTTCAACCAACTGAGCCACCCAGCCAGTGCAGAGGCTTCTTAACCGTAACTCCTTTTGTCTTTAAACTGTTTTTTCCTTCTAAGAAGGTACCATGCTCTTTGTTTTTCGAACCTGAAACTTCCCTATATAATGAAAGGCTAATATGAAAATTGTCCCCTCAACTGGGAGTTCCACTGGGAGTTTGACTAGGGGTGGGGCTGGCCAGACCCCACCTGTGTACGAATTCATGCACCAGGCCTCTAGTTTTGATATGATTGAGTTTAAAGTTAATTGGTTACAAATTAGTGTTTGGGGATTTAGAAAACATTCTTTTTGCTTGAATGGCTTCTATTAAGTATGTAAATGAATTGCTTCATTGTGAGCCTAAATTTTTCCTGGTGGCAAATTTCTTCTGGTGAAATTGTCTTTGGCTAAGGTATCCTACATAACAAAAGCCTAGGTAGTGTCATGCCCTCGTGCGACGCCCTTGCATGACATTGTCACAAGATGGCCACCCTCACATCATCACAAGATGGCTGGCAGGGGAGGGCAGCTGGGGGCAATGGGGCTGGCAGGGGCGAAGTTAGGCATCAATCAGGCCAGCAGGGGAGTGGTTAGGGGGTGATCAGGCTGGTAGGCAAGAAGCAGTTAGGGGCAATCAAGCAGGCAGGCAGGCGAGCAGTTAGGAGCCAGCAGTCCCAGATTATGAGAGGGATCCCAGAATGGAGAGGGTGCATGCTGGGCTGAGGGACACCCCCTGCCCCCATGCACGAATTTCATGCACCGTGCCTCTAGTAATTTAATAATACTTTAATTTATGAACAGAGTAAGATTCATCTATAAATTAGAAAGGTTGAAAAGTTGATTTATTTTGATAATGATGTTAAGTTTTTTAGTTTTGTGTGTGCAAATAATACATAAACATATTAGTTTAATGAACTTAATTGAAATCATTTGCACAGAAAAGTTCATAAATCATAAATATGTAGCTTAAAGCATTACAACTTGAACACATCAGTGCAAACATAACTATGTTAGTCTGCTCAGGCTGCTATAACTTCCTCTCATAGGTCACCAGATGGGAGGAAGTTTAAAGGGCTGGGTGAAAAGGTGAAGGGATTAAGAAGTACAAATTGGTAGTTACAAAACATGGGGATGTAAAGTACAGCATAGGGAATATAGTCAATAATATTGTAATAACTGTGTATGGTGTCAGATGTGTACTAGATTTATCAGGGGTTCACGTTGTAAGTTATGTAAATATCTAATCACTATCTGTACACCTGAGACAAATGTAATATTGTATGTCAACTGTAACTGAAAAAAATGAAGTATTTAAAAAAGAGAATAATATCAAAATCAATGCCAAAAAGGAACTGTGTATAACCATTTAAATAATACAAATCTGAACAAGTGATCAGATTTTATCATAATTCCAATGTTAGAGAACTGTTTGGTGTAACAGCACTTACAACATCAATCAAAATACTCTTTAGTAGCTCTTTAATACTCTTTAATATTACTTCTGTTTATTAAAAGACACCTCAGAAGAAATAAAAATTCAAGCCATAAGTAAGGGGAAGATATTTATAACTCATGTAATCAGCAAAAGTAATAACTCCTCTAAAACAATAAGGAAAAGGAAAGCAATTTAGTAAAAATAAAAATTGACAAAGGCATTCTCAGAAAAGGAATCATGTATGGTCAATAAATTGATGAAAATGATTAACTTTATTAATAATCAGGGAAATGTAAATCAAGACCAGAATGAGATACCATTTTACATGCATTCAGTTGGCAAAAACCAAGTATGACAATACCTTCTGAAGAGAACTTTGAGCAATGAGATCTCTTATACATTAATAGTGGGTTTGCAAATTGAACAGCTACAGTGGAAAACAATTTGGCATTATCTTATGCTATTGCACAGTCACATGCCAAGAAATTCAACTCTTAGATATAGATCAAAGGGGAAATTTTGCCTTGCACATCAAATACATGTGATAAGGATGTTGCCAATAGCACTATCTGTAAGATCCAAAATATAGAACACTTCAAATACCCATTGACTACAGAATATTCCTGGTAGCATAATTGTGAGTGAAAAAGCACACCTCAAAAGACTACTCTTTTTTTTGTTGTTTGTTTTTAATCCTCACCCAAGGATATTTTTTCCACTTATTTCTAGAGAGAGTGTAAAATTAGGGAGGAGGGGTGAGGGAGAGAGAGAGAGAGAAACATTGATTGGTTGCCTCCTGCATGCACCCCCACCAGGGCCTGGGGACCTGTAACCAAGGTACATGCCCTTGACTGGGAATCAAACCTGAGACCCTCTGATCCATGAGCCGATGCTCTAACCACTGAGAAAACTGGCCAGAGCACAAAAGACTACTGTTTTCATAAAGATGGAAAACAAAGAAAACAAAACAGTGTCTTCGTTAGGCATCTGCTTATGTAATAAAACCCTCAGATAGTGGTGACCTCTTGGTGACGCATGTGTCCTGGACAGGAGAGGAGCACATGGGTAGACCCAAGGTACTGATATTTTAGCTGTTGGGATGAGGGTCAGACTCATGGTGGGTCACTAGGTTATTAAAAAAAACAAAACCTAACATCTCATCCTCTGATATTAATAGGGTCTTCATTGCCTTCAAACACAACCAGGTCAGATGACCAACCCACTCCTACGCCAGACTCCCACTCCTTTGAGGGTTAGTTAGCAACTGTTTCTACTGTGAATCTTTGCCACAGACCACAGAATCTGCAATACACACTTTATTTTTATTTATTTATTTTTTAAAATATATTTTATTGATTTTTTATAGAGAGGAAGGGAGACAGAGAGTTAGAAACATCGATGAGAGAGAAACATCGATCAGCTGCCTCCTGCACACTCCCTTCTGGGCACGTGCCCGCAACCAAGGTACATGCCCTTGACTGGAATCGAACCTGGGACCCTTGAGTCAGCAGGCCGACACTCTATCCACTGAGCCAAACCTGTCAGGGCTGTAATACACACTTTAAACAGAGAGGGATTTATTATAAGGTATTACACACTGGGTAAAGCCGAATTTTGAGAGACAGGTTGTGGCTGAGAAAGGGTCTTGATGATGCTGGTTATGGATGATACAAGGCTGGGGTCTCTAGAACAGAGCCTGCCATTGGAGATCCTGGTTTACCAGTAAGAGATTTGCCGCAGGAGTTCTCGGGGGAACGTAAGTGAGGGGAGCGGAGAGGATAGCGGAAGAAAGTTAAGCAAGGATGTGGGTGTGCTTCACCTAGAGACTGTCCTCAGCCTGGTTCTGTAGGGAGCCTTGGACCACAGAATTGACTCCTGTGTTAGGCAAGTGGGATGGGACAGTCCTTTGCCCCCCAAGGAGGGTGTGTAACCCCCTGGGAGTAGATCCTCAAATGGCTGGGGGATGTTATTTAGAGATGGAGCCACCAGCTCGGGTTGGGTGCACCTATCAGGGTGGAGCACCAGCATCGACCCAACACGGAACTGACCTCCCTGGGAAGGTGGGGTGATCTGGGATCAGATCAGGATTAGGTTTGGGAGGGGCTGGGAGAGGGCAGCAGAGGCAGTGCTCATGGCCTTGGGACTGTCCATGCACCTTGGAAGCATACGCCTGGGGTCCTTGAGACACACAGCAGTGACCTCTCTTCCCCATCTGGACACAGGAAGGACAGGCCAAGCCCCACCCCCCACCCCCTTGGCCTTGACCTCAGGCTCTGAGAGTGCTCCATTCAGCGTGGTATCTGATTCATTGGGTGATGGGTGGGCAGTTTTTCCCCAAGTTGCCTGCCTCATTCTGGAGTGGAACATTCTGGCCTTGCAGGAGGGCAGACCGGGGGCCTTAACCCCTGCCCTGCCAGCATGATTCTCCAGGGCCGGAACCCTGGTTCTGAAATTGTTTTCTCTGGTGGCACCAAAGGGAGCCTTGTGGAGGGCTTTAGACATGCCATACACCTCCTCGTCTCACCCTGCCATCTAAGAAACAGTTCATCTGAGTAAAAACAGTGTGTCCCCTGGTCCACTTCTCTTTTCAACACAATTGCCACCCTCTGCCATTCTACCTAGACTTTCTGGGGTCACCACTGTGACATCACCAACAGCGGCCTGGCCTGTGCCTTCTGCACACATCGCCCCTTCCCCAGCAGCATGCCCTCCTCTCCCAGGCCAGCGCCCCCTCCAGCACTATCTTAATGAGCTCTCCCACAGCAAGTCAGAGCCAGCACACCCTAGTGGCCAAGGCTGAGACAGGCCTGGGAGGGAGACATTTCAGGACATTCCAGTTCCTCCTTCCTTCTAGCTGATGGATAGGAGGCCTCAGCAGGAGTGAGAGCTTCCCGGGAGGGGCCTTGGCCGGAGGTGGCTCAGCAGGCTCTGCCTGGGCTGGTGGTCTCTCCTTCTCCCCTTAGCCCTTGTCTTGGGGGAGCCGAAGCAAAGGCTGTTTCTACTTCTACCACTGGCAGCTTGGGTGAGTCATGGCACCATGTTCTCAGCCCAAAGGTGCCAACTGCCCCCTTTTTCTTTTCCTGTCCTTGCCCAGTCTTTGCTCCTGCCCTGGCTGCAGTCAATGCCGGTCCCTTCCTTCATACCCAGTGCCCCATCGTCCCTCACAGCTGTGGCCACTGTGGTCAGGGGGTACCTCTGCCTTCTTAGCACATCCCTCCTGTGCTCTAGACACTCCACTCTCAACCCTCTTGTTTTGTTGGTTAGTCCTTCTCACTTGCATTTTTAGCCTCCAAGTCTATGGGTTTCTATCTACAGCCTGCAAACACGCAAAACCTCCTTCATTAAAAATAAAAAAACCCACAAGGCCCCACCCAGCATTGCTCAGTGATTCATTGTCAACCTATGAATCAGGAGGTTCCGGTTGGGCACATGCCCAGGTTGTGGGCTCAATCCCCAGTGGGGGGTGTGCAGGAGGCAGCCAATCAATGATTCTCTCATCATTGATGTTTCTCTCTCTCTCTCTCTCTCTCTCTCTCTCTCTCTCTCTCTCAGAAAGCAATAAAAATATATTTTAAAAAAGTTCCCAAATCTCCCTCCACCGAGTATCCTGCCCATGCTTTCCCTCTCTCCCTTCTCCCTTCTCCCGGGTCTCCATCAGAGCCAGGCCCAGCTGCGTTAGCACATGACAGACCAAGCCTGTGCAAAGAGGGCCGCACAATGAATAACATGAGAAAAGCATGAATCATTTTCAGTGAAAAGGGGGCAATAAACTACTTTGCATTTAAAATAATTTAGAAAGAGCTTATTGGAATTTTAGCATACATGTAAGTTTGACGGTATTTTGAAAATCAAAAATGTACTTTGTATCCTATATAGGCACCATGAGAACCCTAACCTTTTAAACGTGTTAATCAGCCCTGTAGCCAGACTTCTCCCTCCTCCCCTCACTCTTCAACCTGTGTGGCTGCATTCACCACTGAGTTACTAACTGTTTCTGCCAAAGCCACCAATCACCTTCCCAGTGATAAACCCGATGTCAGCAGAAGTCACCTGTAGCCTGAAAAGCTCTCCTGTAGGTTCTGTGACAGCTGCTCTCCTGGTTTCTCTCTACTTCTTAACCCCCTCTCTTTCTGACTTGCTCTGGGTCCTTCTTCCTTCCTGAAATGTACGTATTCCTCAAGGTTTTGCGTGAGGCCTTCTCCTCTGTCCCTCTACATCTCTCCTGGGCTAGCTCCCCCACCTCGATGGTTTCAGTTACCATTTATACTTAGATTACACCCCAAAATCTCTCCCTAACTCAGCCACAGCTCCTTAGCATATCTGGGACCAGATCAGGATTGAGGGAGGGTGTATGGAGGACAGCCTAGGCTGGGGAGCATACATGGGCCTTTCTGTGCACCCTGGAAGCGCAAGCCTGGGTTCCCTGAGACCCGTAGCTAGATTCTCTAAGTCTGAACTTGATTTCCCATCTCCTCTGCAAAACCTTCCTTCCTAGCATTCCCCATTTCAGTGAGTAACATCATCATCCATTCAGTCCCCAAGCTCAAAACCTTTCTCTTCCACATCCCATCAACTACCAGATCCTGCTGATTCTATCTCCTAAATATTTTTAATTTGCCTATTTCTTCTCTTTATTTTCATGGTCAGCACCCTAGTCCAACTCACCATCATCTATCACTTAACTGCAATTGCCTCCGAATTGGTCCCCCCGTCTCTACTTGCTCAACCCACTTTCCATGCCGAAGCCAGTCTTTTGAGGTTTCAATGATTCCTCATTGGCTCAGGATAAACCCAAGCTCCTGAAGGTGGCATTTCAGGCTTTCCACACTCCTCAGCGTTAGTTCTCCCCACTATTGGCCACTCACTCTCTGCTCCAATATTGTGAAACTGCCTGGAGCGGGTCCTCTCCCCATCACAGTGTCCCTCCCCTCTGCTGCTTGGACTGCCTTTTCCCTCTCCTCCTCCTTCTCTGGGACAATAGGACCCAGGCAAGAGAGTATGGTGACTTGGATTTAGGTGATGATGATGGATGTGGTAAGACCTGGAGACATTCTGATTATACTTTGAAGGCAGATATTAATACAACAGGACTTGCTGATAGACGTGGAAGTGGGGAGATAAAAAGAAAGGAGCCCAGGATTACTCCCAGTGGTGGGTGTTGTGTTTTTTTGTTTGTTTGTTGTTTGTTTTTGCCTGAGTAACTAGAAAGAATGAGTTCTACTAACAGCGCTGGGAAGACAGTGGGTTTGGGTGGGACGGTAAGGAGTTCAGTTTTGGATGTGTTCATGGAAATGCCTGTTAGAAATCCAGTTGGGGATATGAGTGTGGATTCAGGGGACTGACATGAGCTGTGAATGATCAGTGTGAAGGTGGAATTTAAAACCGGAAGACTGGATGAGAGCACCAAGGTTACAAGGGTAGATAGAAAACAGAAGGGGCCCAAGACCTTCCAATATTAAGAAGCAGGAGAGATGAGCCTCAGAAGAAAAGACAGCGATGTAGAAGGAAAAGCAGGAAAATGTAGCATTCTGGAAACTTCGGGAAAAAGAGATTTGATGGAGGAGGAAGTGGTCAACTGTGTCAAAGGCCAAGTAAACTGAGGTCTGAGAATTGGCCACTGGATTTAATAACAGGAAGGTCATTGGTGATGTTGACAAGAGCAGTTTAGAAAATGGTATGAGCAAAAGCTTATGGGAGTATTCCCAAAGAGAGCGGACAGAGAGGAGTTGGAGTTAGGTGGCTAGACAATTCTTCTGAGGAATTTTTCTGTAAGAAGGTGCAGTAAAGTAGATGCTAGCTGGAGGACAAGTCAGAGCCATGAAAGGTGTTTTTTTTATTTTTATTTTTATTTATTTTTATTTATTTTTAAATATATATTTTATTGATTTTTTACAGTGAGGAAGGGAGAGGGATAGAGAGTTAGAAACATCGATGGGAGAGAGACATCGATCAGCTGCCTCCTGCACACTCCCTACTGGGTATGTGCCAGCAACCAAGGTACACGCCCTCGACCGGAATCGAACCTGGGACCATTGAGTCCACAGGCCGATACTCTATCCACTGAGCTAAACTGGTTAGGGCAAGGTGTTGTTTTTTTTAAGATGGGATAAATAGCAGCAACTATTTCTGTATGTTTATGTGATTAATCCAGTAGAGAGGAAAAGACTGATGAAGCCAGAGAAGAAATATTCGAAGACCAGAACCTTCGAGGGGCTGAGAGAGGAAGGGACCTATTCCCTGAGCAGAGAGTTTGCTGAGACAGAAGCTCTTCTGAGCTATTCGAGTGACCTTCCCCCTTCACTCCCTCCAGTGTCTGCTCTTTGGAGAGACCTTTCCTGACCACCTTTCCAGAATGGAGCAGCCCATCACTCTCTGTCATTTTCTCCTGTAGCATTTCTTATAGTCATATTATATAACAAATTTGCTTACTTTCTGCCTTCATCATTAGATATAAATTCTATGTAAGGAGAGACTTGCTCTTGTACACCCCTGTGTCTGCTCAGTAAATATTTGGGAATGAAGGAACAAGTGAATCTTTCCCCCTGCCCATTATAACACACTCCATCTCATTCCATTCTTATTTTTATTACATTCTTCTATAGCCCACACCTCTTCCCATTCTCCTTCCCTTTTTATTAAAGAAAATATTCAGTCCCATCTCCATTGGTATTCTCATGATCCCACACCATCCCCCTTATATTATCTTTATCCTATGTGCATCTATCCCACCTTATCTATGTCTTATCTCCTTTGTCCCCTCATCTTAACCCCCACCCCCCACATTCCATCTCCTTATCTTGACCCCATCATTAAGGCTAGACTCATCCCTGTTTCAAATACTGTCTCTGTTCTATTCTCTCACATTCCATTCTCTTGCCATCAACATGCAGTGTTTGGCCTGACCGATGTGGCTCTGGGATTGAATGTTGACCCATGAACCAGGAGGTCATGCTTTGATTCCCCATCAAGGCATATGCCTCAGTTTTGGGTTTAATTCCCAGTAGGAGGCATGCAGGAGGCAGCCAGTCGATGATTCTCTCTCCTTATTGATGTTTCTATTCTCTCTCTCCCTCTCCCTTCCTCTCTCTCTAAAAGCAATAAAAACATGTATTTCTTAAAAGTGGAGGGCTTAGCCCATTTAAAAAAATGCAGTGTCCCTCTCCATCAACATTACTTCCTCATTCCCTTTTGCCACCCTGTCCCCATTGGCATCTAATCTGTCCCATCACTTGGGAAGCAGACAGAGCTTTGCCTTGTGTGTTGGTTAGAAACTGCCGGGGCCACGGTTGTTCCAAACAGCTGTGGGAAGAAAGACAGATGGAATTGCTTCTTCTCATAGCGACTTAAGCAAATATTAGCAAGCATATTTTACAAACTAGCACTAATCCGTACCATAGACATAATAAAGAACTTTCTGAAACTTTCTAAAATATGTTTTACAAAGATTGGCATTATCACAAGCCTTGGGACTAGGGGTTCTGAGCCTGAGAGATTAAGACAATCTCTGTGGTAAAAACAATCTGATTTCTCAGAGGGCCCCTTTCTTCTTAATCTCTCATGTCAGGAAACACTGGGAGAGTATCGGTTAAGTTAAAACAAAAAAGCAGAGCAATTAAAATTGAACTTCACTTGGAACTCTAGTCTCTGCCCCAGACTGACTAGCTAGTTGACAAGGCTTTTTGCATTGCTTATGGGGTTATAAGTATGTATCCTTCTTCACCTTATCTCCTGAAGAAATGATCAGCCTCGCACCTGAATACATACATATTCTCAGCTTCTTGAGAGTTTTGTACTCTCTTCGTTAAGTTTTTTCCTCATACCAGTTTGTGACCTTGACCTAGATAGACTTCCCTTCTATTCAAGGCAGGACCAAAAAAATATTTGTTTACATTAGGACATAATCCTATTTTGTTCTTAATAATGAATGAGTTTATTATATAATACATAGCTATTATAATAATTACATATTATTATAATTAATTAACATAAAACTATTACTATGTTAACAAAACTGTTACTCCCCAAATAATTATGATTCCTTATGTCATTTTAGTCCTAGTTTTCTCAGTAAAATATCCATCCAAGATCATAGGCCTCAACTTTCAGTTTGGTGTTTGATACTTTTTCTTTGAAATTTTCTAGAATGTATAGTAGTGTTCTTTACTATTATTCTTTACTAGTCCTTCTACTTGGCTAGAATAAAGTCAAGAGGCATAATTTTGTAAAAACCACGGTTGGATTTGCTACCATTACTGTTGTGTGTAAATTTGACTTAAAAAATGTTTATTTGGGCCCTGGCTGGGTAGCTCAGATGGTTAGAAAGTTGTGGATTCGATCCCTGATCAGAGTACATACAAGAAACAACAGATGAATGCATACATAAATGGAACAACAAATCAATATGTTTTTTTCTCTCTCTCCCTCTAAAATTAATTAAAAATGTTTGTTTACATTAGGCTATAATAAATGATTTGTAAAGTAGGAATACATTGTCATTGAAATCAAGTACATAGAGTCCTTGGGTCACGGCACTTTCTCTTCTACAAAATGTTTGGGTAGGTATGGTCGATTTAGGAATCATTTCTGAGAATCCTATTTTGTTCAGGGTCCATACTAACCAAGACCCTTCAGATTGACATGTTTTTTTAAAATTTTCTTCTAAATTATTAAACAAATTACTGTTTGCATCCCATAGAGTAATGTAACAAATAATAACACTACAGGGAATGATAATGTATGCGGAACGTAAGGCAGAGAGGGGCAGCAGTGTACCCATCATCCAGCGTGGACAGTAGAGCCTCACCAATAGTTTTGAAACCTTTTGGAAGATCCTTCCCAATTGCATTCCCCTCCCTCCTCTGCAAGGATAGTGACTATTATACGTTTTGTGAGTAAAATCCCCTTGCTTCTTGTGATCATTTTATTACAGATTATGTACATAACCTTAACAATATTGTTAAATGTTGTGTATCTTTGCGTATTGTATAAATACTCAAAGTATTGTGTCATAATGTATGTATATGTCAGGAATTAGCTTTTTTAAAAAATATATTTTTATTGATTTCAGAGAGAAAGGGAGAGGGAGAGAGAGAGATAGAAACATCAATGATGAGAGAGAATCATTGATAAGCTCCGTCTTGCACACCCCCTACTGGGGATTGAGCCCACAACCAGGGCATGTGCCCTGACAGGGAATTGAACCGTGACCTCCTGGTTCATAGGTCGACCACTGAACCACACTGGCCGGGCTGGGAATTTGCTTTTTTAAATTAACATTTTGTTTTTGAGTTTATCCATCTGGATGTGTGTAATTGTGGTTTATTCATTTTCAGTGTGTACAGTATAACAGGGTAAGAACAAGCAACAACTTATTTGTCCATTCTCCTGTTGATGGACATTTGGGTCACCTCTCACTTTGATGCTGCTATAAACATTTTTGCTCATGTGATCTGGTTCACATGTGTACAGATTTCTAAAAGGTATTAACCTAGGAGTAAAATTGCTAGCTTACATGGCATATATATCTTCAAGTTTACCAGATACTGCCAAACTTTCTCCCGAAGTGGTCCTACAAATTCAGTATCCTGCTGGCACTGTATATGAATGTCTTTTATTGTGACACAAACAGCTTGTGCTCTCTCAGATTCCCTCCACCAAATCCTTTTCTCTCTCTTTCTGAGCACCTGAACCACACCTGCTCACCTGGCCACTTCCAGATTTGGATGAAATCCACAGCATGGAGATCTGCCAGAGAGCCCTGGGAAGCAGTGTGGAAGAGCTGGGCATTAACTGCACGTGACATAAACCTTGACTAATAGAAACAGGAAATGGGAGGGATCCAAGAGCCCGCTTTCTCTCTTCTGAAGTGTAGTTTCTCTTTGCAATGCTTCCCAGAGGAAGGATGACCATATTTAGGGATCAACCTGCTCTATCTCTTTGAAGCCCGGTGCAAAGCAATAATCAGACAGTAGTAACAGTAATGCAGCATATTGTGTTCTATCTTTTCTTGACTCACTTTTCTTCCTCCCTGACCTTATTGCCCGTAGCTGGCACATCCCAAATAAAACTTCAGCATATCAATCCTTGTCTCAGGCTCTGATTTCTAGAGGGTCCAGTCTAAGAAAATTCCCATTACCCATTTCCTCACCAACTCTTGAAATTGTCAGACTTAAAATTTTTTGTCATTCTATTATGGTTTTAATTTGCATTTTCCTTATTACTAATAGGTTGACCAATTTTTTTATATGTTTATTGGCCATGGAATGCCTGTTTAAGATTTTTACTTAATTTACCATTGAGCTGTGTCTTTTTTATTCTTTTTTTTTTTTTTTTGCCCCCTTCACCCATTTCTCTCACCTCCATCCCCCACTCTGGCAGTCACCAATCTGTTCTCCCTATCTACAAGCATGGTTTTCTTCCTCATTGATATGTAAGATGTTCCAGTTAAATATTGCTCCATAGCAAATTACTCCAATACTTAGTGACATAGAACAACCATTTTACTATGCTCATGTATTCTGTAGTTCATGAATTTGAATAGGACATAATAGTAGTGTGACTCATTCTTCTCTGTGATGTCTGGGGCCTCAGCTGACTCAATACTCAAAGTCTGGCTCAGTGATGGGGTGGTGGTACATTTATCTGGAGGTGTCTTCTGTTACACTTCTGTGGCTGATGCTGGCTGTTGACTGGGGCAGTTGGCTGGAACACCCTCATGGGGCGTTTCTATGTGATCCATGCTTCTTCAAGCACAAGCCTCAGGATAGAAATTTTACATGTCAGTCAGATCCTGGTCCCAACTGAACCCAACAGGAGTGGAATGGCCTTGGGAGTTATGCAATGTCATTTTTATTGTATTCTATTGGTTACAAGGCCATCTCTAAAGAGGAGGGGACCTAGCCCAGCTAGCGTGGCTCAGTGGTTGGGCATCGACCTATGAACCAGGAAGTCATAGTTTGATTCCCAGTGAGGGCACATGCCTGGGCTGCAGGCTTGATCCCCAGTATGGGGCATGCAGGAGGCAGCCAATCAATGATTTTCTCTCATCATTGATGTTTCTATCTCTCTCTCCCTCTCCCTTCATCTCTCTGAAATAAATAAAAATATATTTTAAAAAAATAAAGAGGAGGGGACCTAGACCATGCCTCTAATGGGGGAGTACAAAGTCTGATTGTATAGGAGTACATGATGCCATCTTTGGAAAATATGTTGGCCACATATAGGAGTTCTTTATATTTTCTGGATATTAGTCCTTTATTGATTACTAGACGCCTGATGCACAAAGATTCATGCAAGAATGGGCTTTCCTTCCCCTGGCTGCCAGCACCGCCTTTGCTCTGACCGGAGCTGCCTTTCCGCCTTCCCATGCTGCCCAGAGGCCTGGACCGGCTGGGGTGGTGCGGAATGCCTGCATCGTCGCCATGGTGACGACACAAGCATCCCACCCCACCCCCCAGCCGCTCAGTGCCTGCATATGCAAATTAACCCGGTATCTTTGTTGGGTTAATTTGCATACTCGCTCCTGATTGGCTGGTGGGCTTCACGAAGGTACGGTCAATTAGCATGTTACTCTTTTATTAGGTAGAAGAAGAAGAAGATAAATGCTGCAAGTTTCTCCTGCCACTTGCAGGATTAGTTTTTCATTATCTTAATATCTTCTGTTAAATAAAAGTTTATTTTAATTTAGTTAAATGATCAATCTTTTTCTTTATGGTTGGTGCTATAGTTGCATAGGAATACTAAGGTCATGAAGATATTCTTTTATAATATCTTCTAAAAACTCTATGGTTTTGCTTTTCACAAATAGGTATTTATGCAGTTATCAATTTATAATTGCTCAACTCCAAATTCACCCTCTTGTCCCTGCTTTGTAATACTGAAGCTGGATCGTATAAATGATCTGACACAATGCTAGAGCTTGCCAGGAGAGGGTGCTGGAGGGACACTGTGAGAGGAGGCACTTTTCCTGGCTGGGATGTTTTGACTTCTTGTTCCAAGGGTGTGGCTGCCAGTCAGTGGCTTCTTGGCTATCAGGTGGTTTCTTAGGGAGTTTGCTGGTACTTGACAGATGGTTTCCTAGCAATTATCACCAGCACCCAGTGGGCAGTTTTCTGAGTGCTAGTCCTGGTCTGTGGCAACTTCTTTCTCTCCCATTCAGTGCAGCCCAGGTGCACCCCATCCAATGAGGTCTGCATCTCAGCCTTGGTGGGGCTCTCTTGACAGTTTGTTCCTTCTGTGAGTACTGTCATTAGTCATAGAGGTGTGGCTGCTCCCTGCATCTGCTATGCCCACACTGCTGGAAGTTCTCTACTCCTTTAACTAGTTAATCCCCTGTCACTGGTTAGTAATTCTCTTTAAAAATATTTTTATTGATTTCAGAGAGGAAGGGAGAGGGAGAGAGAGATAGAAACATCAATGATGAGAGAGAATCATTGATCAGCTGCCTCCTGCACGCCCCCTACTGGGGATCGAGCCTGCAACCCAGGCATGTGCCCTTGACTGGAATCAAACCTGGGACCCTTCAGTTGCAGGCTGATGCTCTGTCCACTGAGCCAAACTGGCTAGTGCCTGTTAGTAATTCTTTGTGTTAAATTTTCCCAGTTCAAATTACTGGTATGGTTTCTTTTGCCTGACAGCACCCTAAGTATGTAATCTACCTGGAAATGATTTTATAGATGGTATGAGATATACATAGGAATCCAAGCTCACTTTTCCCATACAGATAGCCAATCATCTCAGCACCACTTCCCCCATTGCTCTCGTGACAGCTCTGTCATATATCAACAGTCCAAATGTGCTTGAGTTTGTTTCTGGATTAATATTTTATCCAATTTTTCTATTTGTCTGCCTGCACTAATACCTTCAGGTCTTAATTATTATATTTTATAATGAATCTTGGTATCTAGTAAGGCATATCTTTCCACCATTTAATTTTTTTCACAATAATGTTGGATTTTTATCTAATGCCTTTTTTCTACTTTAATGAGATTATCTTCTATTTTCTTCTTTAATCAATGATGAATCACACTGATTGCTTTTTTTTTTATTTACTAGTAGCCCTGCGCACCAATCTGTGTGCCAGTAGCTCACCAGTTGCTCGCTGCCGCCCTCCAGTAGCTCCCCTTTTTTCCCCCCTCATAGCTTGCTACCCTGCCCCCTCCTGTATTTCTCTGCCACTGGCTTGTAGCTCGCTGCCCCACCCTCCTGCTGATCCGTGATCCGGTCGTTACGCTTCATGGCGTAATGACCATTTGCATGTTACATCTTCATTATTATGATTTTTAAGAATATATACTTCATTGATTTTTTACAGAGAGGAAGGGAGAGGGATAGAGAGTTAGAAACATTGATGAGCCCTGACCGGTTTGTCTCAGTGGATAGAGCATTGGCCTGCGGACTGGAAGGTCCCGGGTTCGATTCCGGTCAAGGGCATGTGTCTTGGTTGTGGGCACATCCCCAGTAGGGGGTGTGCAGGAGGCGGCTGATCGATGTTTTTCTCCCATCGATGTTTCTAACTCTCTATCCCTCTCCCTTCCTCTCTGTAAAAAATCAATAAAATATATTTAAAAAAAAAGAAAAGAAACATCGATGAGAAAGAAACATTGATCAGCTGCCTCCGGCACACCCCCTACTGGGGATGTGCCCGCAACCAAGGTACATGCCCTTGACAGGAATCAAACCTGGGACCTTTCGGTCCATAGGCCGATGCTCTATCCACTGAGCCAAACCGGTCAGGGCTTTTAATTTCTTTATTGATTAAGGTGTTATGTATGTGTCCTTATTCCCCCATTACCCCCACTCATGCCCTCACCACCTGTTGTCTGTGTCCATTGGTTAGGCTTATATGCATGCATACAAGTCTTTTGGTTGATCTCTCCCCCTTACCCCCACCCTCCCCTACCTTCCCTCTGAGGTTTGATGGTCTGGTTGATGTTTCTCTGTCTCTGGATCTATTTTTGTTCATCAGTTTATGTTGTTCATTATATTCCATAAATGAGTGAGATCATGTGGTATTTATCTTTCTCTGACTGGCTTATTTCACTTAGCATAATGCTCTCCAGTTCCATCCATGCTGTTGCAAATGGTAAGAACTCCTTCTTTTTTACTGCAGTGTAGTATTCCATTGTGTAGATTCCACAGCTGATTGCTTTTTAAAGGTTAAACTCTAAATCTGTTTTGTTGTTTCTGCTGAATCCATCTTAAGGCGGTCTATTTCCTCATATTTTCCTTTTTTTATTGTTTGCTAATATTTGGCTAAACAATCTGTAAGGTTAAGATTATATAAATTTGAACCCCAGACTCCTGAGAGGGCAGGTTCATGGTTAAAACTTCTCTGGGGAGCCTATTATTATTATTATTATTATTATTATTATTATTTTCACTCAGACTCAAAACCAAGACAGATAGGATGTTAATTTTCTTATCACTCTAATTTGTATAGGCCCAAGACTTGCCTCCATTTCCCATAATGTCTAATTAACTCTAAAACTCCAAGTTTCTGGTTTTGGCAATTTCCCCAGGATAGCCTAGCTTCCATGTTGGTATATCACTAATTTCACCTCTTTGAATCTGTTTTAGGCCCCTGGAGATTTTCCATAGAGTCTTGAAGTTCCAGCAAAGTGTATGAGTATGTATTTATTGAAATTTATTCAGTATTAATATGTTTTTAAAAAATATATGTATATATTTTATTTTCTTCAGAGAGGAAGGAAGAGGGAGAGAGATAGAAACATCAATGATGAGAGAGAATCATTGATTGGCTGCCTCCTGCATGCTCCCTATTGGTGATCAAACCATAACCCCGGCATGTGCCCTCACCGGGAATCGAACAGGCGATCTCTTGGTGTATGGACGATGCTCAACCACTGAGGCACACCGGCCAAGCAGTATTAGTATGTTCTTAAGTAGGAGGGATTTTTAAAATATCCTCGTGAGCCATGCTAGAAGTCTTTTTGTTGTAATATTTTCTAGACTGTTACTATATGTGACATTACCAACTTATTCTAAAATGTTAGATAATTTTTCTTAATGGACCTGGCGATGCCATATATTGGGAAAGTTAATGTCCAAAGCCTTTCCGTTTCAGTTATTTCTCCGAGATTCTATAATTTTGCTTGGGGGAGAGACTAGAAGTGGTGCAGAACCGGGATAATATCCCCATAATTACATACGCCAGACCGATTCCTTGGGTGACAAAAGTAAGCTCATGTACCACAGAAGAAATAAGTCCCCATAAATGATCACCAACAGTCTAATTGGGCAATTGAGCAACTGAATAGCGGAAGATTAAGATAGAGTGATGTATTGAATTCAGGGAAATATCGTAAGAATTAATACAACATTCATTATAATTACATTGGCTACTGGCCACAGGAACTAATCCATTTTGAATGAAACATTAAAACCCTTTAATGGTGATAGCTATTTGTGGAAAGAGTATGGGAGTACTGGAAATTACACCGGAGAGAGGACGCATTCGGAAGGTTTTATTGGTCCTATTCCAGGAGCTATCAGAAAGAACTTTGTCGTGTCCTCAGGCTGCAAACGCCTTCTGGAGGAGGGACACTGGGACCATGGGTGTCCCACGGGAACTGATTCAACATTGGCGATGCCGTGGTGGCTGCCTGGTGGAGCTGATTTCTTCATTTGGTGCCTTTGGAGGGGGAGGGGACCGGCATCCTCACTGTGTCTATAAATTTTTGAGATAAGAATTGAGCAAGGACTTTTTTTTTTGTCCAGTGGGCAGCGAATCGCTACTTTTTTTTTTGGTTTTGTTTTTCTTGCAGAAGAGGGGTTAGTACTGGAATTATTCCTGTTCAAGTTGTAACCTCTTATATTGCTCACACACTGGCTTGCTTCCAGCCCCTTTGTTAGGATAAGTATCAGTTGGCATCCAGAGAGCGAATAATGAGCCAACATAAACTACCCACCAAGTTGTTTAAGGTTAAAAGTCCATGAGAGGTATAAGAAGCCGCCATGGCCATGGGGCAGAGTCCTCTTGAGGTGGGACGCCTGGGGCAGGACACGTGAGTGCTGAGACAAGCTGGGACGGTCCCTTCCAGTGAAGCTCACGGGCTGCTTCTTTCCTCTGATGAAGCTTAATGTGTATTCAGTCTTCAGTTTGTAGATTATAGCTCAGCTTTTCCAGGGTGATTGTGTAGGCTTCTTGTTCCTGTGAATAGAAAGTTTTGACACACTTCAGTAATGATATTTTAAAAAATGTGTTTTTTATTTTTAGATGGCATTTTTAGAAAATATTTTTTTTTATTGATTTCAGAGAGGAAGGGAGAGGGAGAGAGAGATAGAAACAATGATGAGAGAGAATCATTGATCGGCTGCCTCCTGCCTGCCCCTACTGGGGATCGAGCCCAAAACCCAGGCATGTGCCCTTGACTAGAATCAAACCCGGGACCCTTCAGTCCACAGGCTGACACTCTATCCACTGAGCCGAACCAGCTAGGGCAAAATAGGTGTTTTTTAAAATGATTTGAGAGAGAGAAAGAGAGAGAGAGAGAAACATAGATTTGAGAAACATCAATTGGCTATCTCCTGCATGGCCCCCTACTGGGAATTGAGCACAAAACCTGGGCAGGTGCTCTGACTAAGAATCGAACGAGCGACCTCTCAGTGCGTGGGATGTGACACAAACACTGAGCCACACTGGCCAGGGCACTTCAGTAATGATTTGTAATAATGTACCAAATGCCATTTAATAAATAAATGTTTTCCAAGTGGATGGCCGCTGGAAATATAGCAGAAAGTTCCATGAGCCTGCCAGTATTTCTTTTGGCTATATATCTCTTGCTCTTGAGAATTATGAGCAAGATGCCTGGCCATTTTGGTCTCCACATTTGGCCAATTTAGTCTTTAAAATATCATTTTGGCTGTACTGAGCTAATTGTGGGTGATGTGAGCAGTGAAAGCATTAGTGTCAGTAAGGCTTTACACCCTTTCTTTACAATTTGACCTGAAAACTGAGGGCCCTGATCATTGCAGAAGAATAAAGTTGCCTAAACCTGGAAGTGAAGTTCTTTAGAAGTCTTCAATTAATGGTGATTGTATAAACCTTTGCTGAGTTTGTCTGTTATAAAAACATACATGAATTACCAAGTGTAATAAAATAAATGACATTTCTTTGCGTGGTAGAAGTAACCAAAATATTTACAAATGTTGTGGTAGAAGATGAACTACTTGTATTTATGGGCAAGTTGGTGTTACTGTTCATTCTGTGAATATTTACTGAGCACCTGCTAGATACCAGGCACTGTTCCAGATGCTGGGGATAAAGCAGTGACTAAAGAAGACAAACATTCCTTCCCACATGAAGCTCACATCTTCTGGCGAAGACAGAAAACAAGGTACAGAAATTATATACATAAAATGTTAGGTAGTACTTATTGCTAAGGAGAAAAATAAAGCAATGGAAAGGGATAGAAAGTGTGTATGTGGTAGAAGTATTACAATTTTAGATACAGTGGCCAGGGCAAGGTTTCACTGGGAAGGAGACCTTTGAATAAAGCCAGAAGGAAGTAAAAGAAAGCCATGTGGGTATGTGTGGGAAGAGCTTTCCAAGATTATTATTAAGTTCTATACAGCTAAGTTCCATTAAAAAAGAGAGCAATGGTCTTGTGTGTTCCTGTTATTAGACCTATGGGAGTGTGGCCCTGGCCGGGTGGCTCAGCTGGTTAGAGCATCGTCCTGATACACCAAGATTGTGGGTTGGAATAAACTAAAATAAGTGGAACAACAAGTCTACATTTCTCTCTCTCTTCTCCCATTCTAGAATCAAAGAACAAAACAAAACAAAAAAGAAGTATGGGAGATAAGAAGGAACCAGTAAAACCTTTGTTTCTGAGGTGGAAAGATAACCAGGAAATCAAGTGAAGAAAATGTGTTCAAGGAGAAGAGGGTGACTAATTGTGTCAAATGCTGCTGCTGAGTAAATTGAGCAAGATGAGGGCAGAGAGTGCCAGCTCTGGGGGGTTAAAGTGGCTTCAAGGGAGAAAGAAGAGAGAGAAACTGGAGATGGTGAGCAACAACTATTATTGTGATGGATTTTGCTTTAAAACAGAGAAATAGCACACCCTAGCCAGTTTGGCTTAGTGGATAGAGCGTCGGTCTGTGAACCAAATGTCCCAGGTTCAATTCCAGTCAAGGGCTCATACCTTGGTTGCAGGCTCTGACCTGAGCCCTCTCTTTTCCACTCTCCCTAAAAATCAATGGGAAAATATCCCCAGGTAAGGATTAACAACAACAAAATCCTATATAATAAAAGGCTAGTATGCAAATTGTCCCCATGGGCAGGAGTTCAACCGACCAGGAACTCCTATGCATTGACCACCAGGGGGTGGTTCGGGACATAGCAGGCATTGGCAACGCAGTACTGGCAGTGGTCGGCAGTGGAGGTGCTGCCAGCCCCAATGGGCCCCAACAAGAGCGGGACCATGCAGGATGGTGGAGCAGGTGAGCAGGCAGCACCAGGCCAAGGCAGGTGTGAGCAAGGGCCCCACAGATCAGCCCTGATCACCGGCCAGGCCTAGGGACCCTACCTGTGCACGAATTTTGTGCACCGGGTCTCTAGTCTACACTAATAAAAGAGAAACATGCAAATTAACCATAACTCCACTACGCCCACCAGCCAATCAGGAGTAAGTATGCAAATTAAGCCAACAAAGATGGCAGTGGCCACGGAGCTGGAGCCAGCAGGAGGCTTGGATTGCTCCTGGCGATGGAGGAAGCCGAGCTTCCTGCCCACCCTGGCCTGCCCTGGCCTCCGCTCAACACTACAAAGTTTCAATTATACAAAATAAATAAATCCCAGATACCTGCTTCCAGCCAGCCCTGGCCTCCGCTCAAGGAGGTGCTGAAAAAAAGAAAAAAAGGAGGGGCTTGGAGCCTGAGTCGCTGGGGGGCTTGGCCAGCCTGTAAACATCCATCAGCCTCTCACTCAGGCTGGCCAGGTACCCCAGTGGGACCCTCACCCTGAAGGGGCTGTGGCCAGCCTGCAAACAACCATCAGCCTCTCACTCAGGCTAGCCAGGCACCCCAGTGGGACCCCCAACCCTGAAGGGGGTGTGGCCAGCTTGAAAACAGTCCTCAGCCCCTCACCCAGGCTGGCCACACCCCCCCCAGCGGGGACCCTCACCTCATGGGGACATGGCCAGCCTGCAAACCACCACAGGCCCCTCGCCCAGGACACCCCATACCCCAAGAGAACCCCCCACACTGATCCGGGACACCCTTCAGGGCAAACCAGCCGGCCCCCACCTGTGCACCAGGCCTCCATCTATACTAATAAAAGGGTAATATGCTAATTAGACTGGGAGACCTTCCAAGAGACCTTCCGGACGTTCTTCTGGACAAAGCCATGGTGGCAGGGCCGAGGTAGAGGTGGTTAGAGACCAAGAGAGGAGGGCAGTTGTGGGTGATCTGGCCAGGATGGGACAGCAGTTGTGAGTGATCAGGCTGTTGGGGGGCAGGGCCATTGGGGGTAAGCAGACGAGCAGGGAGGCCAGTTAGGGGCAAGCAGGACATCAGTGGGGGTCAGTTGGAGGTGATCAGGACAGCAGTGGGTGGGGGGAAGTTTGGAGTGAGCAAGCCAGCAAGGGGGAAGTTGGGGGTGAGCAGGGCAGTGGGGAGGGATGGTGGGGGCAAGGCCAGCAGGGGGGGCAGTTAGGGGTGATCAGGCTGGTGGGGGGGCCATTTGGGGGTGAGCAGGCTGGCAGCGGGGGGCAGTTGGGGGCGAGCAGGCCAGAAGGCAGAGTGGTTAGGGGCAATCAGGCATGCAGGCAGGCAGGTGAGCAGTTAGGAGCCAGCAGTCCCGGATTATGAGAGGGATGTCCGACTGCCGGTTTAGGCCCGATCCCTGTAAACCAGCAGTAGGACATCCTTTGAGGGGTCCCAGATTGGAGAGGGTGCAGGCCGGGCTGAGGGACACCCCCCTCCCCCGTGCACGAATTTCGTACATCGGGCCACTAGTAATAAATAAAGCAGAGAAATAGTACAATAGCTAGAAGGGGAAATAGGGTAAAGGGAAGTCTTTGCTTTATTGTTTTCTATTTTTTTTTCGGATATAATACAGCATTTCTTAATGCTGGTGGCAACTATCCATTAGAGAGTGAATATTCGTGCTATGGGAGAGTTAGAGAAATTGCAGGAGCAAAATGAGGGCACAGACAGCCCCAGAAAGAAGGCAGAGGGCTGGTGGATAAATGCTGGTAGATTGGTGGAACTGATAGCGGGAGCTGTGGCAGCTCTCCTGGTGGCATCTATCAGAGGAATAAGAAGCAAGGTCAGCAGCAGGAAGTTAGGATGGAACCTGTATATAAAGGGAGGAAAAGATGTGAAACAATTAACTAAGAGAGTTAATGGACTAGAAGAATGTAGAATAATTGCTAGGAAGCTAAGTGCCCACTGGAGATAAGTGGTCATGCATTTAAAGTAGTTCAGCCATATTTGCCAGCACTGATGCAGACATGGCGTAGCTGGGCGAATTGGATTTCAACAAGGTTTGGGTTTTGCCAAGCAAGTGATACAAGTTGAGATCTGGCCAAGGGAGTGGAAAGTGTTTGCAATGGTTGGTTATGATAGCACTGGGTAAGAAAATGTATTAGTCAGCTCAGATTGCCAGAACAAAATACCACAAATTGGGTGACTTAACAGATACTTTTTTCTCAAAGTCCTGGAGGCTGGAAGATCAAAGTACCAGCAGGGTTGATTTCTGGTCAAGCTTCTTTTCCTGGCTTGCCCACGATTGCCTTCTTTCTGTGTCCTCACATGGCCTCCCCTAAGTGCATGGACAGAGAGAGAGGAAGAGGGAAAGGGAGAGAGAGAGACCTGGTATCTCTTCCTGTGTTTTTTATTTTTTAGTATATTTTTATTGATTTTAGAGAGAGGAAAGGAGAGGGAGAGAGAGATAGAAACATCAATGATGAAAGAGAATCATTGATTGGCTACCTCCTGCACGCCCCCCACTGGGATGGAGCCCATAACCTAGGCATGTTCCCTGACCCAGAATCAAACTGTGAACTCCTGGGTCGATGCTCTATCACTGAGCCACACCAGCCAGGTGTTTCTTTGTTTGTTTTTTAGGTATAAGTAACATATAACATTATAATTAGTTTCAGGTATACAACATAGTGATTCCATGTTTGCATATATTGCAAAATGATCACCACAATAAGCCTAGTTAACATCCTTCACATACACAGGTACCAAGTTTTTTTTCTTATGATAAGAACTGACAAATGCTTGAGGAAGGAAAATTAAAGGCCAATCTCACCCCTAAATGCAGATACAGAAATCTTAAACATATTCGTATGCTATGTCATTGCTTTCAATTGTTTGTTGCCCCATCATATGAGAGGATTATACTTCTACTCTCCATGGGCATCGGGCTTGATCAAAAGACTTGCTGTGGCCAATAAAATGTGAGTAAAAGTGACCAGAGCTTTAGGAGTCATTCTGTGGTTCTGCCTCCTCGACATGAGTAGGATCTCCTAGATATGGGCTGCTTTACCTGCCTACGTTCCAGAATGAAGAAAGTGTGGGCCTGGCCAGGTAGCTCAGTTGGTTAGAGCATCGTTCTGATACACCAAGGTTGCAGGTTCGCCCCCGGTCAGGTGTTTGGGGTTTTCTTTGTTTTTTAGTTTCCTTTGTGGTGTCATCGGTATTTTTTTAAAGACACTAACCAATTTTTAAATAATGTCAGCTGCACTCACAGCATAATAGCTCTTAGCGGCATCACACAAAAAATCCTTTAGTTGTAGGAGTTTCACTACCAAAGCTGAGGATTTGAGCTCGGAGCTGAGTGCGCACTTGACCAATCGGTTCACTGCTTAGGGTGCTCTATTCAAGAACAGATCCGTGGCTGTCACAAAGTACTTTCATTTCCTACAGCAAGTAAAGGAGACAGAGATGCATCTCCAAAGCTCTGTCTCCCAGAAGGGAGGTTTCGCCAGTGCTTATAACACTACTTGGTCAATTGCACATTGATTTCTTCTTTGCAGTTGGCTGCATTTATCAGATTGAGTCATTGTCAAACTCATCTGTTTACAACTGTTCTGTAAAATACTGGGCTACAAGTTAACATTTAGCAAGAATAGCATTTGGTAGGAATGGCCTAGACCTTGAGACCCTTGTCCTGTCTAACGGGACCTACACTGCCAGGGAGCAGTATTTATTACAAACCCATTGTAATTAAGACAATGCGGTATAGGGTAGGGACTGGCCAATGGAAAAACGTGGGTTTGGATAAAGGAAGCCCATACCTACCCACTGTCCAAGAGGTCCAACCGGCTCTGGGCACTTTCTCACCTTAGACCTCTACCTTCCTTTATTCTCTAAAGTCTGGAGCCAGTCTCCTTCAAGAAGTGTAGCAAGGACTGGAAGAAGTGCCCTTAATGAGTTGGGAAACTGCCTCAGGCTACAAGCATTTGGGAACATACTCCTAGAACAGTGGTCGGCAAACTCATTAGTCAACAGAGCGGCAAACCGTGGCTCGCGAGCCGCATGTGGCTCGCGAGCCGCAGTTTGCCGACTACTGTCCTAGAAGATTTTATAATTCAGTTTACACAAGGAACACACTCCAAAAGAGTCAAAAAGACCCCCCCACCACCCATGATGTTCCTCTGAGAGCATACCTTGTTCTGACTCTCAGTTTATACTGAGAAAAACTACTCACATCTATACCTGGAGGAGAGAACAATTCAATGGCAATGGTTATAAAAGGATGTTGAAAGGGACTTTTCCTCTTATTCCAGAGGGCCCAGTAGGACCAAAGTTGAGGACAAAGCATCAAGTATTCCGATTCTAAAAAAAAACCCTGCAATAATTAAAGGCTACCACCCCTTTAAGGACTTGAGTTAACGCACTAGCTCTGCTGTCCCTAACCATCATCCCAAACTCCCCATCTCCACATAAGCAGAAGAAAAGAAAGGAGGTAGGGAAACATGCTTCTGTAGCAGGTCAGTCAGATGCATGTGAGTCTTTGACCAAGGGAGGAGAGCCCTGGCTTTTCTTTCACCTTCGCGTGAGGGAGGAGGAGGAGATTTCATAGCCCTGCCGAGAGCGGGTGTAAGAGCATCACTTGTAGAGATGTTGGAGGTAATCACAGGAGACTGGCATGTCATCCACGCCCATGTTGGATGTGCAGTGGATTTGGTCTGCGTTCTGTGACTGGTTGAGCAGGAAGAAAGGATATTGGAGAGATGGCAGGGTAACAAGAGGGTGCTACAATTGAGCAGCCTATACTCGCATGATTTGGAGTTGCCTGTAGGCCAGTGGCCACCAGGGATAATAGTTGAGCTTAAGTTACTCTGCCAGTGCCCTATTGTGATGTTATGATTCATAATAAGAAATATATATATATATATATATATATATATATATATATACACACACACACACACACACACATACATGCATAAGGGACCAAAGATCAATCAGTAGACTGGTCGCTATGATGTGCACTGACCACCAGGGGGCTTGGTGGTCAGTGCGCTCCCACAGTGAGAGTGCTGCTCAGCTGACCAACCCCAGTGGCCCACCAGCCAGGCAGCAGCCACTCACTCCCTCAGTAGTCCTGCAGGTCCAATCTCTGGAGAATGGGCCAGGCACCACCGGACCATGCTGCTGGCAGGATCCCGACAGCACCACCGGCCTCCTGGAAGTTGGCCTCGGGCACCACAGCTGTGTCCCCTCCCTAGTTGCTCCACAAGGAAGAAACGATATAAAAGCAGCGACCAGGTGGCTCTCAACAACCGGTGTGAATGTTAGCAGGACGGATCCCGATCCTGGGCTGACAACGGCGTCCCACTGCCCGCCCAGAAGGCTGATAAACCCCTCAGGATGGGCTGCAGAGGCACCAGCCACTCCCTATCAGGACTGACTGGGCACGAGCCCACAGCAGGTTCAGCGGGCCCAGATGAGTGGGAGCAGCAGGCAGGAGCGGCAGGCAGCATTGGACTGCTGGTTTCGGCCCCTTCCCCGTAGGCCACACCAAGGGACCCCACCTGTTCACGAATTTGTGCACTGGGCCTCTAGTATATCTATACATAGAATCTTCGCCCAGGTTTTCTCTCTGAAAACCCTAGGAATTTCCTAAGTGATGGAAATAGAAACATGTTTATTGTTGTGTTAATGAGGTGATTTGGGATTCCTGGGGCTGTGCCCAGAGAACTAACCATGTGATTAGGGTTGGCACTTTCAGTCCCATACCCCTGACATCCAGAGAGGGGAGAGGGGCTGGAGGTTGAGTCAATCTCCGATGGCCAGTGATTTAGTCAATCATACCTGTGTAATGAAGCCTCCATAAAACGGGGAAGGACAGGGTTCAGAGAGCTCCCAGGTTGGCGGAATGTGGAGATGCAGGGAGAGTGGTGCACTTGCAGAGTGTGGAAGTTCCGCCCACTTATCCATACCTTAACCTGTGAATCTTTTACAGCTTGCTGTTTCTAAGTTGTACCCATTTACAATAAATCAGTGATCTAGTAAGTAAAATGTTTCCCTGAGTTCTGTGAGCCGCTCTAGTAAATAATCAGACCCAAGGAAGGGGTTGTTGGAACCTCCCACCTATAGCCTGTAGGACAGAAGCACTGGTGACAACTGGGCTTGCACCTGGAGTCTGAAGTGGTGGGGGGCAGTCTTGTAAGGCGGAGTCCTCCACCTGTAGAATCTGATGCTGTCTCTGTGTAGACAGTGTCAGAATTGAGTTAAATTGTAAGACACCCAGCTAGTGTTGGAGATTGCTTGGTGGGAAAGTGAAGTGTTCTGTGTAAAAGTAAAGGAGGCCCTAACCGGTTTGGCTCAGTGGATAGAGCGTCGGCCTGCGGACTGAAGGGTCCCGGGTTCGATTCCGGTCAGGGGCATGTACCTTGGTTGCGGGCACATCCCCAGGAGGTGTGCAGGAGGCAGCTGATCAATGTTTCTCTCTCATCAATGTTTCTAACTCTCTCCCTCTCCCTTCCTCGCTGTAAAAAATCAATAAAATATATTAAAAAAATAAAAGTAAAGGAGACATGGGGAATAAAGACGTACTAGGGGAGAACTGGGCTTTGCCCTTTCAGGAGGTGGAAAGTCCTCCTTTACAAGAGGGTGTAAGACCACTTGGCCAGGCCAGCCTGACTGCTGAGAGGGCAGTCTGTGTATACAGAGTCTAATTGCCAATGCGTTTCCCCATGGGGAGCAGCCGTGGTCAGGAGCTGGCTTTATGGTTTGACCATTGCTGATCTCCGCTGGGTGGAGGATGAGGTCTCTCTGTAGGGTGAGAATCTGGTTTGTTAGTTCTTTTTGTTCCTCTGATTGTTGATTTAAGAGATGGAATCACTAAAATATTTTGTGCCCAGTGGAAAGGAGAAGAACCCTTTGAGATCTGGACTGGTTCTGCGTCCAAAGTTTTTGTGGTTCTGAGTAGTGACTGAAGTTGTAAAGTTGAACTCTGGGCATCTGTAAGCCTATAAATGAGTAAAGCCTTAAATCTCATTGTGCAAGTGTGGAATCTATTCCTGCCTCCTAAGGGTACTAACAAATTAGATTATGGCTCTAGCTGGTTTGGCTCAGTGGATAGAGCTTCAGCATGTGGACCCAAGGGTCCCGGGTTAGATTTGGTCAGGGGCACATCGTACCTGGTCAAGGACACATACCTCCATTGCAGGCTCCTCCCCCGCCCTGGCCCTGGCCCGGCTCAGGCTGGAGGCAACCAATTGATGTGTTTCTCTCACATTGATATTTCTCTGTTTTCCTCTCTCTAAAAATCAATGGAAAAATATCCTTGGGGGAGGATTAAAAACAAACAAAAAACACCTCAAATTAGATTATGAAAACTCAAATGAAAGTAGATTTGTTCTGTTTGGTTTAAATCCAGTGTTGTCCAAACTCCCAGCAAACAAAACAGCAGGACTTCTAACACTTTAAATGGATTAAACAAAACAAAACAAAACCCTTGCTCATAGTCGCTACTAGCACAAAAGCAATTTTATACAAAACCCAAGTCCATGTACTCAAGCCAGGTTTAATCCTTAGACTGACCTGGAAAGTTGCCTTCTTAATGAACATGTCTGTTTCCTGATTTTACCGTGTAGGTAAGGTATAATACAAACATACATTTTAGTTTGATTTTTAAGATTGGCTTTTGTTTTCTCATGAAGAGAACAGCTGATGTTAACATTCTGATGCATAATATACTACTCCTCTGCCACAGTTGCTCCTGGTACAAGCCTCATTCACCTTATTATAATTTTTACCAAAGTAACTAGTTTCTCCTTCAGAGAGAGAATGGAGAGGTAAGACATTAAGAACAATCTAGCATGAGCAAACATTTTATCGAACTCTTTTAGGTTCTTGGACTCAATTCCAATGTGTATAAATGTGTACGTGGGGGAGGGGGAAGTCTTCCCACACCAACAAGCACTTCATGGACACAAGCATGGTGTCCTACAATTTGACTCAATTCAGACACTACTACCTGGAAATGGCATCGGAGTCCACAGGTTAAGGGTTCATTCTACAAGACGCCCCTGCCCCCCACTTCAGAGGCCAGTAGTCAGCCCAGGTTGCTAGCTGTGCTTCTGACTGGCTACAGATTGGAGTTTCTCGAGACCCTCCTCCTTCCTTGAGAGAGGAGGTGGATGGACAGCTCACTGACCCAGGACTAGAGTCCAGAATGACCCAGGTTCTGGGAGGGTGACAAGGAGAAAAAGGGGACATGTCTGTCCCTGAGTCATTCCCAGGCCCCAGCATGGTTCTGTAGGACAGTCAGCAGATAATGGGGTATAGTTTTAGGTTGGGGCAGGGGGGCAGGATCGCAGAGTGACTCCTTCCCCAGGAGCCTTGGGGTTCCAGATGTCCACCACAAAAATAGGCTCTAGATAAAAAAAGCTGAAGGGTGCCCTACTGCTTTGGCTCAGTGGTTAGAATGTCGGCCTGTGGACTGAATGGTTGTGGGCTTGATTCCCAGTAGGGGGCGTGCAGGAGGCAGCTGATCAATGATTCTCCTTGATGTTTCTATATCTCTCCCCTTCTCCCTTCCTTTCTGAAATCAATAAAAGTATATATAAAAAAAAGCTGAAGGGTGGGATTGGCTATATCTGGTCCCACCTTGCCCTGGGGGGAGGGGGTTTAATGGAATAAATGGATTATCTGTGGATAGAATTAATAGATAATAAACCACAAGGCTAATACTTTTACTGCTGGTGGCTAGTAAACAATGAGAATTAGGAAGTTTAAGTCAAAGATCCCCAAATCTCAGAACCCGAGCCAACGCTGGAATTCAAACCCAGGCCCTACCTCCAGACTTCACCTCTTAACCAGATGAAGTTAGAAAAGTTTCCTGACCACACTCAATGGTCACGTGGAGATAAGTTCCAACTGATCCCTAAGGTTCCCTAAAGGACAACCCTGGAAGAAGGAAGGGCATGACCGTGTGTGTTTGAGGAGGGCAGCAAAGGCTTCCTGGAAGAGGTGACCACAAGCTGAGTAAGAGAGAGTATCAGGGGAACACTTTGTATAATATATGATTGTCTAACTACTATGCTGTACACCTGAAATAATACAAAACAATATCAAATGTATAATACACACACACACATATACAGAATATATATACTTTTTGTTGTTAATTCTCACCCATGTAAATTTTTCCATTGATTTTTCTTTTTTTGAGAGAGTAGAAGGGAGGGAATGGGGGGGGAGAGAGAGAGAAACATCTATGTGAGAGAGAGACGAGAAACACGGATGAGGGCAGGGGATTGAACCTGCAACCTGGATATGTGCCCTTGACCAGGAATCGAACCTGAGACTCTTTGGTGTGTAGGCTGACACTTCAACCACTTAGCCACACATGCCTGGGCATATTTTTTATTAAAATGGCAAAAAAAATTTTACAACAACAAAAAAATAAGAACAATACAAAAAAAGTGGAGTTAGTAGATAGGAGAAATGGAAGAGCAGCAGTCTGTCCCAGGTGCCAGCTGTAAGGGAGTGCAAATCTGTAGAGAGCTTAAAAATAATATCCAACTGAAAGTTGATCTGCTTTTTATTACTGTGGGCCAGGAATTTTAAATAATGTCTGTGATAAAATACTCCTCTCTAAAATAATCTTTTGTTAGTGTAAATTCTAAACAATTGCTCTGCTTCCCATTTTTCCATATCATCAAGTGGTGCAGTCACCACTCAGTTGCTCAAGCCAAAAATCTAAGAATCGTCTTTGATTCCTCTTTCCTCCTAGCCCTTTACCACTCTAATCCATTACCAAGTCTGTCTCATTTAATTTTAAGATATCCTCTAATCGCCAACATCAGCACCCTCTAAGCAATGACATCTTTTTCTTGGAGAGCTACTTTAGGTCGTTCTCAGCTAACATTTCTCTACTATGTTTTCTCCATAGCACTCACCACCATCTAAAATTATGTTATTGACTTTATCATATTCATGTCTTGTTTGCACATTTAGGATGAAAATTCCTTGAGAGCAAGAACTTTTCTTCTGTCTTGTTTGCCACTGTGTCCCTAGTTCCAAAAAACAGTGACTGGCACATGATAGGTACTCCATGCCTATGGTAGACTAAAGACATTCATTGCAGCATGGAGCTCCCAGCTTTGGGTCTGTGCGCAGGTGGGATAACAGTACCTGGCGGAGAAGATCCAGGAGCTTATGCCAAGAGCCCTAACCTGGCTGGGGGGGTGGGGGGGAAGGAGGGCTCTCCTGTCTGCAGAAGCCCTACAGCCCCATCTGCCACTCTCTCCAGCCTCCTTCCCATTCAGAGGTCAACAGGCCTGGCCGGAGTCTGAGACCTCAGTGCCTTCAACCCCATTTGGGCCAAACAGAGATGCTCAGACTGAAGGGTGGAGGAGAAGGGTGTGGGGCAGACAGAAGACGACAGCCGCGGTGAAGGTCGCGGCCCAGGCGCACCGCGCGGGCAGGCCCGGAGGGGTGGGGCCGGGCGGGGCCCCAGGTGGGTCGGTGGGTGCGGCCTCGGCCCCGCCCCCGCGCGGCGGGAAGTAGAAATGGAGCGCTGTGATTGTGGCGTGAAGATACGCGACACGCGACCTGCGACGCCGAGGCAGCGCGGCTCAGCTCGGCTCGGACGTGGTCTGGACTCGCACACAGCTCCGCGGTGCACGGATCCCGGGCTGAGATGGAGCGCGCGAACCAGTGGCCGGCGGCTCCGCACCAGGTGGCAGGGGTGGGTTGGGCGTCAGCGCCAGGGCAGGGCGGGCGGCGGCGGGGGAAGGAGGCTGCGGGAGGGGAGGGAAGTTGGGCTATAGGAGTTCGAGGGAGGGGGTTGGGAGGGATGCTAGATCATGTGTCGTTATATTGGATGTAAACTGTAATTGAAAAACAGTGCAGTGTTTGGGCAACCTGGACATTGCCGTCTACATCTACCAAAAAAATAAAAATCACGCGTATTCAGTTAATACTCAGTGGGCCTTAGCGCCTGTGCTGGGCGCTGCGGTAAAAGGTTCCAGGTAGCTTCCAGGAGAGGGACTTGCCTACTGAGGAAAGAAGGCAAAGTTAGGAAGTCGGTGGGATGTATTCAGGGAGCAAAAAATACGTACGGGAGCCCTACAAAGTGTCAGGCCTTTACCAGAACATGGGGATACATGGTGAGTTTTCCATAAGACGTAATACCATTTTATTGATAAATCACCAAATGACTCGAGGTGCACAAATTGTGCCGGAGAAGTACGGGGGCCACGGGAGCAAATAGCAGAGGTGCGTGGTCGGGTTTAGGACGCGGAGAGAGAGCTTCGGATTGGGTCTGGGACTGCATGCCCGCACCTTGGAGGAAGTGAAAGATGGGCTGTGAGGCCAGTGAAGAGCGTGGCCCAAGGGAAGGGGAGGCAGGGATCCCAGCACACCATTGAAGGCATGCAGGCCTTGAGCTGGTTATTGCAAAACCAGTAGGAAGCCATTGATGAGTTGAACCACTGTAAGATTTGCATATTTAAAAAGAGTGCCTTAGCAGCTGTAGGCAGAATTCAAGGCAATAGTTAGAAAGCTATTGTGATAATCCAAGTGTAAATGGAAATGGCGGCCTCGCTAGAGAGGAGACAGTGGAGATGGAGGTCCCGGAGAGGTTTTGCAGGTGGACACACAACAATTGGTAATTACTTGGATCTAGGTGGTGAGGGAGGCATGCAGGACAACTTAACAGATTTCTGGCTTGCACAATTAGGTGAGGGTAGTGGTGACATTCTCTAAGAGAGGGAAGGATGAGAAGAAAACAGGATTAAGTTTTCTTGTTTTTGTTTTCTCCCTGGGGGTGATTTGGGGGGTGGGTAAGGTTAATCAGGAGTTTTGGACACAGTCCAAAGGGCCTGTGAGTCATCCAAATGGCCAAAGCTGTAGGCAGCTGGAGGATTCAGGGGAGATCTGCCCTGGAGCTACTGTTTAAAGAATAATTGGAATATAAACAGAAATGGATCATTAGCATGAGAAAGATTGCCCAGCAAAGGAGACAGAAGGAGGAGGGCCAGGCAGAAGGGAAGGAGGAAGCCAGGCACGGGTGTCAAGGTGTTCCTGCCGTGCGCCTTGTTCCCGAGGCCCAGGGAAGGAAACATGTCAAGAAGGGTGGGCCCGTAATCTCAGCCACTCCTGAGAGGCCAAGCAAAGAGGCGTCCACGCGGTTTTGGGCTCAGTGACTGTAGGTCATCAGGGACTTTATGCACGTTGGCTCTGTGGAGCGATGTGGGGAATAATAACGGAGGAAGTGGTAAAGGGGAGTTTAGACTCTTCCCAAGAAGTTTGCCTGTGAAGGATAACGAAAATAAAAGAGGGCCACTACTGAGAGTTCGGGAAAAGGGGATGAACATCTCCCAAATACCACCCAATATTATCTGGGGCCTATTATGTATGTGTTTACCTATGCTAGTTGCTGAGCAAATACTAATTTTTCCTCAATCAGAATTTCATTAGGGGTTGTAAAATAATGATTTTGCAATTCCACCATTCCTTCTACATTTATTAGTTTGTGTTCTTCTGCAAAGTAGGATTTTTCTTAAACAACTGGAATCATTCGGTGATTTCAAAATAACAGTTTCCTACCGGAATGACAAAATAGATACTTCATTGTTTCACTTCAATTCACATGTCTGAAGCCGGGATAGGAGCTGACTCTTTTGTTACTTTTGGCTCATGAATTTAAAAAAATATATATATTTTATTGATTTTTTTACAGAGAGGAAGGGAGAGGGATAGAAAGTTAGAAACATCGATCAGCTGCCTCCTGCACACCCCCTATTGGGGATGTGCCCACAACCAAAGTACATGCCCTTGACTGGAATCGAACCTGGGACCCTTCAGTCTGCAGGCCGACACTCTATCCACTGAGCCAAACCGGTTAGGGCTTGGCTCATGAATTTTCTGAGTTCTTTTTTTCTGATTAACTCCTTTTTTCATGATCCTGATTTTTGTCTTATAGAATGTTCCTTTTTCTAGATTTATTAGATTGCTTTCTCATGGTATCATTTAGCTTGATACCATTTTAATTTCTATTAAAATCAACAATCATTATTTTTGATTCTCAAACTTTCACAAATTTGGCCAGTGTCTTTTTTGAAATTGTAAAATTTACGTAATACAAAAAATATCATCATAGCCATGTTTAAGTGTATATAGTTCGGTGGCATTAAGCACATTTAACATTTTATTGGATAACCATCACCACCATCTATCTCTAGAACTTTTTTCATCTTCCCAAACTGAAACTCCCTAACCATTTAACAGTGACTTCCCAATCCCCCTCACCTCCCAGTCTCTGGCAACCACCATTCTACTTTCTGTCTCTTTGGATTTGACTTAAGTACTTCATGTAAATGGAATCATACATTATTTGTCCTTTTGTGACTAGTGTATTCTACTTAGCATAATATCTTCACGGTTCATTCAAGTTAAAGCTGGTGTCAGAATTTCCTTCCATTTTAAGGCCGAATAATATTCTATTGTATGGATATACCACATTTGTTTATCCATTCATCATTTGATGGACACTTGGGTTGCTTCCACATTTTGGCTATTGTGTAAAATGCTACTCTGAACATGGGGGTATGAATATCTGTTCCAGTTGCTGCTTTCAATTCTAACAGGTATACTAGAGGCCCGATGCACAAAATTCATGCAAGAGTAGGCCTTCCTTCCCCTCTGGCACCTGGGACCTGAGCTTCCCTCGCGGCTTCGGCTTCGTCCAGAAGGTCATCCGGAAGGATGTCTGGTCTAATTAGCATATTATACTTTTATTATTATAGATACCCAGAAGAGAATTACTGGATCACATGATAATTCTGTTTTTAATTTGTTGAGGAACCAGCACTGTTTTCCATAGTGTTTGCATCTTTTTTCATTTCCAACAGCAGTGCACAAGGATTCTGGTTTCTTCACATCTTGCTCACACTTCTGTCTTTTTGATAATCATTTTAAATGGGTGAGAAGCAGTATCTCTTTGTGGTTTTGATTTGCATTTTCCTAATGATTGCTGATGTTGAACATCTTTTCATGTGTTTACTGGCCATTTGTATGTTTTTGGAGAAATGTCTAGCCAAGTCCTTTGTCCATTTTTGAATTGGGTTGTTTGTATTTTATCTTTTGTTGCCTCTGCCTTTGGTGTCCTATCCGAGAAGTCATTGCCAAATCCAATATTATGAAGCTCCCCCTCCTGTTTTCTTCTAATAGTTTTACAGCTTTAGCTCTTGTGTTTAGGTCTTGATCCATTTTGAATTGTATATGGTGTTAAGTAAGGTTCCAGCTTTATTCTTTTCCACGTGGATATCCAGTTATACCAGCATTATTTATCGAAAAGACTGTCTTTCCCCCATTGAATGGTCTTGAAAATCTTGTTAAAAATCATTTGACCATAAATATGAAGCTTAATTTTTGGGACTCTGTTTCTTTCTGTTGGTCTATAAGTCTACCCTTATTGCCAATACCATACTGTTTTGATTATTTGCTTTGTAGTAAGTTTTGAATCAGGAAGTGTAAATTTTCCAATTTTTGTTCTTTTTCAAGGTTGTTTTATTTTGTTTTTTAGCTATTTGGGGGGTCTCTTGTGATTTTACATGAATTTTAGGATGGATTTTTCTATTTTTGCCAAAAAAGGATTTTGATAGGCATTGTATTGAGTCTATAGATTGCTTTGGGTAACATTGACATCATAACTTTTAAGTCCTCCCAACCATGGATATGTCTTTCCATTTATTTAAGTCTTATTTAATTGCTTTAAGCAATGTTTTATAGTTTTCAGGGATTATGTTAACCTCTTCAGTTAATTATAACTATTTAATTATTTTTGATGCTATCATAAATTAAATTGTTTTCCTATTCAGATTCTTCATTGACAGGGTATAGCAGCAACTGATTTTTGTATGTTGAATTTGTATCCTGCCACTTGGTTGAATTTGTTTATTATTTCTAACAGGTTATGTTAGTGTGTATGTAGTTTTTTCTGATTTTCTACATATGAGATTGTGTTATCTGAGGACACAGATAGTTTTACTTTCTTCAATTTGGATGCCTTTTATTTTTTTCTTGTTTAATTGCTCTGGCTAGAACTGCCAATACAATGTTGAATAGAAGTGGTGAAATTGGACATCCTGACCTTAGAAGAAAGACTGTCAGTCTTTCACTTGAGTATGATGTTAGCAGTAGGTTTTTCACGAATGACTTTTATTGTGTTGGAAATTTCCATTTCCAGTTTTTGAGTGTTTTTTAATCATGAAAAGGGTTGAATTATTTCAAATGCTTTTTTTGTATTAATTGAGATAATCCCGCCCCCTTTATTTTACATATGTAGTACATTACATTGATTTTTCATATGTTGAATCACCCTTGCATTTCTGGGATCAATTCCACTTGGTCATGTTGTATAATCCTCTAATGGATTTGGTTTGCTAGTTTTATTGTTGAGGACTTTTGCATCTAAATTCATAAACTATTTGATCTATTTTCTTTTTTTTTTTAACATATTTTATTGATTTTTTTACAGAGAGGAAGGAAGAGTGATAGATAGAAACATCGATGAGAGAGAAACATCGACCAGCTGCCTCCTGCACACCTCCCACTGGGGATGTGCCCGCAACCAAGTTACATGCCCCTGACCGGAATCGAACCTGGGACCCTTCAGTCCGCAGGCCGACGCTCTATCCACTGAGCCAAACCGGCTTTGGCTTGATCTATTTTCTTTGTGTGGGGGTTGCATTATATGTGTGGCTTAATTTATTTTTTATTATATATATATATATATATATATATATATATATATATATATATATTATATTTTTTTTTTTTCAGAGAGGAAGGAAGAAGGAGAGAGAGAGAAACATAAATGATGAGAAAGAATCATTGACTGGCTGCCTCCTGCATGCCCCCTACTAGAAATTGAACCCGCATGTGCCTTTGCCCAGAATTGAACCCAGGACCCTTCAGTCCACAGACTGACGCTCTAACCACTGAGTCAAACTGGCTTGGGCTGAAGCCTCTATTCTTACCTTTGTGGCTTTCTGCACTCATCCTGCTGGTTTGGGGTGTTCTTTCATCCTCACACATGTAATCTGGAGCTTGAGGGTTTTCTCAGAGTTCTGTTGAAGGTGTAGTTTGTGGAGTATTTTATTTACTGTCTTTGTTGTTTTTTACGAAATAATAAACAAAAGCATGCCAAGGAGGCAAAGTGGCATAAGTCACACCTAAGCTTCCACCATCCTATCAGCCAGACCTGCATCTTAGAAAAGCCCATGCCGGAGCCCTGGCCAGGTGTCTGTTAATTAGCGTGTCCTCCTGTGCACTAAAAGGTTGAATTTGATCCCCGGTTCGGGCACAAAGGGGAGGCAACCCATCAATGTTTCTTTCTCACATCGTTGTTCTGTCTGTCTGTCTCTCCCTTCCTCTCTCTCTCTGAAGTCAATAAAAAACAAAACAAATAACATAACATAGGAAAGGATTATAAAAAATAAAAGAAAAGCCCAGACTGTAGAATGGCCTGGAGGTAGGATAATTCTGACTAGAGACGATGGGGGCCTGGATCCGGGTGTGGTCTAGAGTTGGGAGGGACATGTGAAACTGGAATGGGAGCTAGGATTCACCTCATCTGACTCTCCCTCTCTCTCCAAGGATACTGAGAAGTCGATGTCGGTGTCTCCATCACCTGAAAGCAGTGGAGGGCACACCTCTTGGAACCATGACTCATCAGGCATTCAACACCTCCTTCAGAATCCACAGCTGGAGAGGATGCCCTTGGTTTCTGCTCAGGAGCCCAGGCAGAATGCAGATGAAATGGGGCCACAGTTCAATGTGTTGCTGCCTGAGCATAGTGTGAACTATTGCCCCCAAGTGACTCTCCCTCCTTCCCAAATGGTTTACTGTCAGAGAATGTCTCCCTCTCAACAAGGAATGATGATTTTCAATGGGTCCCAAATGATGTCCTTTGGAGAGCCCAATATTCCAGGGATGGCCATGACCTTCAGTGGAAATCTGAGCATGCCCCCCAATGGACCACCAGTCACAATGTCCCACATTAGGACACCAACAATGCATTATTCTGGCCACCCCACAGTACCTTCTAATAGAGACTCTTTAACACCTACAATGTTATTGCCTGCCACTGTGCCTTCTGCTGGGGGCCAGGCTGGGCTTCCCTCTTTGGCTCACATGTTGCCCCCTAGAGATCCCCACAACTGTGGAATGCCCCCAGATGGCTCCCCATCATTAATGACTTTAGAATCCCAGGACTCTTTTGTTAGCCAGCCAGCCTCCCAGGAAGACCCCTTTCTACCTGAGCAGCCTATACCTACGCCACAAAGAGCAGAGCAGAATTGCAGGGCCCCGGAAAGGGCTTACAGGGGCAGATCCCCGATTGCAAGGCCTTACTGCTGCCCGTATGAGAACTGTGGGAAAGCTTACACCAAGCGCTCCCACCTCCTGAGTCACCAACGCAAACACACAGGTAAATGAGGTGTCAGACAGGTGGGGTGGGAGGGAGGAGTCTCTGGGCTTTGCTGGTTTGTAATGGTTGGTGATTAGCCTGTCTTCCTTCAATTTTGGGACCAAGCTATACTGTCCTCACCAACTTGCTTTCCCACAGTCCAGCATGACTGTATCAAGATGATGGAGACTGCTGATTGTGTTGCCTCTTCACTGTTTTCCTGTTGATTCCTCAACCATGACTGCTCTGTCTCATAGCGTCAGACCTCTTCCTTCCCACCTGCGGGCCTAAATTCCTCTGCTTAATTCCTTCTCTCCTTGTCACTTTCCCTTCCCAGGTGAGAGGCCCTATAAATGTCAGTGGGAAGGTTGTACATGGTCTTTCTTCCGTTCTGATGAGCTTGGACGACATATGCGGATACACACCAGATACCGGCCACACAGATGTGATCAGTGCGGCCGAGAGTTCATGAGATCTGACCATCTCAGGCAACACCAAAGGACTCATCTGCGGGCGCCAGGATCCCCCAGTCCACAGGCCAGTGATGAAGAGAGAGCTGGTCCTCCTGCTCCTGATCTTTAGGTCAACCTCCTCTTCCCTTCATTCTGGCTTCTCCACACAGATCCTGCTTGCCTCTGACCAGCTAGTCTCTTTAGTAGGTATATGCTTATTTGCAGACCAAGAAACATTACGAGGCAGTGTTGAATGAAGCCCATCGGAGCTGGACCCATCAGGGACTCTTCAAAAACTGTCTTGGATGCCCTTACCTCTTTGGGGCCACCTACTGTTGCTGAGTTTAGCTACATGGAAAGATGAAGCAAAGTAGAGATGGGGAGCTGTATTACAAAGCTCTTTATGTCACTCCTCAACTTGAAACTCTTCAGTGAATCTCCTTTGCCTGCTATAAAAAATCCAAGATTCTTATCTTGGTTTTCCAGAGCCAGGCTATGTTCAAATCCTGAATATGCCGCTTACTAGCCATGAGACCTTGGCAAAGGTCTTCTAGTAAGTGAAAAAAATACTATTGGACTGTTTGAGACGCATCTTATGTTTTGACTCAGATTCTGTCCAGAACTCACCACCCACATGCCCAGAGTTTATCTCCTCCCACCACTTCCAGACTTGGATGGAATGCCCCACCACAGGGCATGGGATCTGGCATTTCAGGTAGCCACTGGCAACACAGAAGCCTGAGTGAGTTAATCCTCTTGGGTAACATTTGACTAATGAGAGTTGGGAGAGACCAAGGCAGATAAATTCCCTCTTCTTTCCTCCTTGCCCCGAATTGCTGCAAGACACTTTCTCTGAACAGCATAGCCAGTGGGGAGATGTCCCAAGCAGCCAGTGAGCACACCTGCTGTGCTTCAAGGCTTGTGAAGCGGGACCCACCTGCTATCGCCTTGCATTGCCTCCCATCCTCCCCCGCCTTGCTTTTCTCCCTCTCAGTGCCTTGGGTTTACACCATCCAAATAAAATATTAGTACTTTATTCTTGTTTTAGGCTATTTTCTAGGTGACCTGGGGGTAGAGGACATTAGATTGGGGCAGAGAAGAACAAACCTACTGTGACTTTGCCTCCTCCTTACAGAGCTCAGGTACTAGATACCTTTCATTGAAAGGCCTGGTCTGCTCCTCCCCCTGGGTTGAGTGTATAATGGCTGTCCTGACAACCAGGTAGTTCAAACATCATTTCTGGACTTCTCGGCCAGCCATTTTTCTGACCAGCAAACTAACTGAGAGGAATTTACAAAGGTCTCAAGTGGCAGATCCAACCAGGATCTGTCTACTCCAGAGGTACACCTCTTAACTATGATGCCTTCTACCGATGTTGCCTGTGCTTAGTCTGATGCCAAGCACTGCTAGGTGATGCCACAGTGAGATGGATCAAGACTGGTTCCTTTGTTCCAGGAACCATTTGGTCTAGGGGCTGAGAGGTCCACCTGGGTGCAGTGACCATGGCGAGGAGGAGCACCTAAAGGGGAAGGTCAGAAAGGCATATGTGCCCTGACAAGGGATTGGTGAACCTACAACCTTGGGTATGTGCCCTGACTGGGAATCAAACTGGCAGCTTTTCAATGCACAGGACCATGCTCAGCCAACTGAGCCACACTGGCCAGGCTCAGCAAATATTTCTGAGTCTGCAATTCAGAGCTGTGGGGATTCATGGCAGATGACATGGAAACAGCGTGTCAGGGAAGAAGACTTCTCGAGGAGGTGCCGGAGTCAGACCTGAAGAGCTCCTGGGGCTTAGCCAGACTTGCCATATCCTGGATGTCTGCCCTGGTCATGTTTAGTGCTGGACACTAAGAACTGAGAACATGATGGTGCCTGCTGTAGGGCAGAGAGATAACGGACAACAATTCTGAAAGTGCTGCCGAGGCGAAGAGCTGAATCTCTGCGGGCTCAGCTTATTCTGGGCAGCTGGGGAAGTCCCAGAGCCTTAGCTATGCCTGCCCTCTGCCCCCACCCTAACTCTGTTCTGCATGGCCACCTTGGTGTGTTCTGACGGCCCCAGTGTACCTGGGCCAGGCCTCCAGGTGTCCTCCACCCAAATTCCAAGTGGATATATTATTTTTAAAAGGGACAAGAGGGTGCTCATTTGTGACCCAATTACTGACCGCAGAACTTGGGTTTCCGGTAACTTTTATTCCCACCTGGGCACTGGGTCCTTTCCATGGTGGGGGTGATTGGAAGAGGAGACATCAATCTGTCCTTTGACCAGTGATTACCCTATCTATGTCAGGTTGTGCTAAGCCTTTCCCAGTATTATCTTGTTCAACACAAGGGTGGGAAGGATGAGCAGATTTTGAATCCTGCCATTTCCTGGCTGTGCCGTCTTGGGTAATTATCTCTGTTGTTTTTGATAGCAAGTGGGCAAGATTGGAGTCAAACTAAAATGATAATCACATTTAAAAAATGGTTTCTTTGTGGGGACGAGGGCAAGTGCCGGGGGGTGGGGGAAGCCGGGGAGGCCAGGGGGCGTCGGGGGTGGGGTGGGGAAAGAGACATATGTACTACTATTGTAATACCTTAAACAATATTACACAATGTATTATTTTTGTAGGGCAAAAATAAATAAATAAATAAATAACCCCCTAAAAAAAAGAAATGGTTTCTTTGACTGCCTTAAGGGAAAGGAAGGGTTTCAGTGCTCCAGGTGACAGTTAAAGGAGGCCTGGACCAGGGTGTGAAAGTGGAAGATTAGAAAGATTTAGGAGTGATTATGGGATTTGGTTGAGGGTATGGTCAAGGATGACTCCCAGGTTTTTGGCTTGTGTTATAGGTAGCACAGAAGAATGGACAAACTTGAATTCCTTCCTATTTTTATGATGTTATACATGCAAAAAGTATTATTTTGTGTGTATCAATTTAAAGAATAATAAAACTTATCTACCCTACTATGTCACTTGAGAAAAAGTAGATACTAAATAATACATTTGAAGCCTTTGAGCATCCCCTCTCTAATCACCCCCCCCCCCATCCTCCATAGAGATAACCTCTATCCTGAATTTTGGTTAATTTTGCCTTTGCTTTTTTTTTTTTTTTTAATTCTTTATTGTTGAAAGTATTACATATGTTTGCCTTTGCTTTTACCATATATGTATCTAATCTTAAAACAATATAGTGGTTGGTTTAATGAGGTTTGAGCTCTATGTTTATTCTATTTGGGGTTCATTGATCTTCAATCCAAAGGCTTAGAGTCTTAATAAAATTTGTAGAACGTTTGGCCTTTGTTTTGTCAGGTTTTTTTGTCCCTCCCTTTCTCCTGACATATAGTCTGTTCATATAACAGACGGCTTGATATTGTTCCACAGGTTACTAAGGCTCTGTTCATTTTTTCAGTCTTCTTTTTTTGTTTCATTCTAGCTATCTTTAAGCTAACTGATCTTTTCTTTTGTGGTGTCTTATCAGTTCCAAAATGTGTGTCTTTCATTTCAGATACTGTATTTTTTATCTCTAGCCAAATGTTTGGACCTTTTTATGTTTTCCACTTCTATCCTTATCATGGTCATACTTTCCTCTATATTCTTGAACATATGAAGCATAGTTACAATAGCTATTTTAATGCCCTCAGATGCTAAGTCCTGTTTTTTGTCATTTCTGGGTCTGTATCGGTTGATTGATTTTTATCCTGGTAATTGTCCTTATTTTCCTGCTTCTTTGAATGGTTGATACATTTTTACTGGATGCCAGACAATTGTGAATTTACATTGTTGGTTGTTGGGTTTTGTTTTATTCCTTTAAATAGTGTTGGCTTTTACTTCTGGCATGCCTTAAGAGTTTGTTGGATCACTTTGAAGCTTACTTTTTTTCCCTTAGGACATTTTTATTTATAAGCGGCTTACTTTTAAGCTTTTTTTTTTTTTAAGGACAGGTTCTAAACCTCCTTTTTTTCTAGAGCTAATTTAACCCTGAGGATTCTGCCTGATCTGTATATTTACATTCTGGCTAGTGGAAACAAACTTTCCCCAGCCCTGTGTGAGCTCCAGAAATTGTACTGCCTACTTCTTTTCAGTGATCTTTCTCTTAGTCTTGGATAATTCTCATGCTTTGTCAGGACTCAAAGACTCACAGGGACACCTCTCAAGATCATCTTTTTTTAAAAAAAAAAATATATATATATATATTTTATTGATTTCAGAGAGGAAAGGAGAGGGAGAGAGAGAAACATCAGTGATGAGAGAGAATCACTGATTGGTTGCCTCCTGCATGCCCCCTATTGGGGATTGAGCCTGCAACCCAGGCATGTGCCCTTGACTGGAATCGAACCCGGGACCTTTCAGTCCTCAGGCTGACACTATCCACTGAGCCAAACCAGCCAGGGCCTCTCAAGATCTTGAGCGTACTCTCTTTGCAAAACTCTATCTCTTCAAGTGTTCTGCCTCATAAATTCTAGCCACCTTAGTCTTCTCAAACTTCTGTCTCTGTCTCCTCAACTCACAATTTCATGCGCTGTTTCTGGAAATGGAGCATTAAAGGAACTCCAATCCTGCTCTGCACCCAGGGGCTGCTGGGCTGCTAGTTTCGCCGTGACTGCAGACTGGTGGTTTCCAAAGCTACTATGGAGCTAGAGTAGATGGGAATAGGACATTGTTCTTGATGATAGTCAACCATTTTTCTTGAATAAATGCTCCTTACATTGCTGTGGGCCTTTGATTAATTTCCTGAGTTCTGAAAAAGATGATTCTAACAATTTCGCCAGTGTTCTCATTGCTCACATGGAGGAGAAAAATTTTGGAGGTCCCTACTCCACCACTTTCACTTTCATTGTAGTTTTAATTACACTTTTCAAATTCTGAGTGGTAATTAGATTTCTTTTCATGTGTTTATGGACTATTACATTATTTTTTGTGATTGTCCATTTTTTCCATCTGGGTTTTGGTGTATCTTTCTCTCAGTTTTTAAGAGTTTGCCAGTTGTCTTTTGATTTTATCTACCATCTATATTTTAAATCCTCACCTGTTTTTATTGATTTTTAGAGAGAGAGAAAGGGGAGAAACATCAATCTTTTGCTTCCTACATGTGCCTGGACTGGGGATCGAACCTGCAATCTAGGTGTGTGCCCTGACCGGGAATCAAACCATCCACCTTTCTGGTGTACAGATGGCACTCCAACCAGCTGAGCCACCCAGCCAGGGCCAGCTAGCTATATTTTCTGTCATGTGAAAGATTTATATTTTCGTGCACTTTTACCAGTCCTCCTCTTTCATTGCACCTGGATTCTTTTTCCCTCCTCTCAACAAACTGATGAAGTGAGCAGGGTGGCCAATTGAGCACAAAGCTGTTCTGGAAGAATAAAAAGCCTGCGGTCCCAAGGACACTCTCATGCCAGTGGGCCTTTGTGAGAGCTGGTAGATTAGTTGCAGAAACTTTTCATTCCGATGGGGAGCCATTGGTCCTCTTTATCCTCAAATTCCTGTCTGGGCTTGCCCAGTGGGTCCAATTAGAAATCCAACATAGGGACTCAAGGGGAACTACAGAAGCAGTTCTCTGGCTGCTGTTCATGGCCCTGCAGCAGTGGGACCAAAAACGGTCAGGAGCCTCACATGCTGAATTGCATCCAATAACTACTGGCTCTAAGCAGGTCCCTGGGACCAAGGACATCCTGCGACTCTGTGTGTTATGACTCATGCCTTCAGTGAGAGTGTAGTCTCCTGGAATCACTAAGAGACCTTTAGTGGCTTAGATGGTTTGCTTCCATAATGAAAAATATCATTTTGTTAAACTTAGTGATGGAGAGCAGTGCCTTGTGGAGTACATTACTATAGAAACCCGCTTTCGAAGTAGCCCTGACAGTGGCCACTTTGCCTCAGGAGGAAGAGGAAGAGGTGGAGGAGAGACTGTGAATATCTAAAACCTTCTTCCTCAGTGGGAACTATTTGACACTGAAGGTTTGGCTCATTCGTGACAAGTTTCTTGTTTGGACCACACTTGCAGAGGCTCTAACATCCCTGCAGGCCATCCTTGTGGTCCCTTGGGTCTACAGTGTGGAACTGAGAACAGCAGATGTAAGACTGTTAGCCAGACTCAAATTTCCAAATTTGTTCCTGCTGGTGCTGGTCAACCTCTTCTCAAAGTCAGATAAATTGGTCCAAAACACAGTCCAAGCCTTAACTAACAAATTCCCGGAGATGAAAACAGTGGCAACTGGCAAAATAGCAAAGACTGACCAGGAGAAAGAGCAGCTAAGAGTAATAACTTAGTGCCCTCTCCTGGACAACCTGGGCAAAGGCTTTCCCCAAAGATCTGAATTTGATTACTGGCAGACAGTCTCAAACGAGATTAATAGACCGAGGGATTCAGGGCCAAGTACCAGGCCATGGGACACTTGATGGGGCTCTCTGTGACCCTAGAGATGAATCGGAGAGTACTGCCAATTTGCCTGGATCTCTCGGAACCCAAACATAAATAAGATTAGGGATTAGGCCACGGTTCCTCTGACCCATGGGGAACTGGAGACCCTGTGCCAAGGTCAAGAGTCAATGAGGATGTGAGGGACAAATGCACTTCCTGGGCTTTGGCTGCTTGTGCACAGGTGACTGTGATTCCTGAAACCCTGGCTGGCTCCAGGATTCGGGGGAAGCAGATAAAGCTCTCTGGTTCTGGGTTTGAGGCACTGCCACTGGTACCCTTGCCCAAGCCCAGTGGGTCATTTCGGGTCTTTACACACCTCCTTTGCTGTGTATGGCTCCCCTGTGGAATGTATTATTGGTATATATGTATTATCTATGTGTACTGCTACTTGCCTTTGCCCCAAATTTCTGATAAGAACTGCTGCATTTTAGTGGGGTACGTGGATAACCCATGAACCTACCCAATTACTTACCAATGGCTAATAGTGTTATCTACCCAAAAACTATACTGGCTTCTTGGGGGAGAAAAAGAAATAACTGCCCACCCTGCTGGTTTAAAATGCTGTCTGGGTCCTTCAAAGACTCAGGGATCTAGCTTCTGGGGCCTTTGTAAGGTGAGTGGGTAGGTCAGGGAGAATCTGGAATGTTGCAAGGCAAATTGAAGCCTTGGGTATTTGTGGTCCATTTCCCTTTTAGAGCTCTGAGTGGAAAGAGCTTCCAAAGTGTCCCCCTTGGAAATAAGAAGTAGGATAAATGACATCCATGACTTTACACAGAGGTTTGTGCCAGCGGGGATACTATACAAGCTGGGGGTTGCATAGGAGTCAAAGCCAGACCTAAGAGGCCAGGGCCTGCAAGAGATGGGAGGACTTAGTCAGAGGGAAGATGGCTGAATCCCTCAGATGCTGTTGTCAAGCCATGTCCATGCAAAGAAAAACAGGCTGCAGGTGACCCCAGCTGCAGACATGTCAGCAGAAGCAATGAAGAAAAGGGCCCAGGCCCAGTGGAAAAGATAGCTCCTTCCCCTCTTAGCCAGAACTAGACCATCCCTCCTCCCATGTCTCCCTCCCCACCCCAGTATTGATAGTATATTGAGCAGATGGAGGGGAGTAGGAGACACTTTGCCTGAGAGAAGAAATAGCTACGACAGGAGGTTCAACTTTTTAAAAAACGTTTTTATTGATTTTAGAGGAAGAGAGAAACATTGATTGCTTTCCATAGACACCTAGACTGGGATCGAACCCATAACCTGGGCATGTGCCCTGAATGGGAATCGAACCAGTGGCCTGTTAGTGCACCGGATGACACTCAACCAACTGAGCAACAACAGCCAGGGCAGGAGGTTCAACTTTTGAATAGATTAAATGCTTCTGATTCTATTAAAATGCATACATGTATTTCTTCTCTGCTTTAAAAATTTTTTAATTGATCTTTAGAGAGAAAGGAAGGGAGAGGGATAGAGAGAGACATCTTTTTAAATAAATTTTAAAACATATATTTTTATTAATTTCAGCAAGAGAGGGAGAGAGAGATAGAAACATCAATGATGAGAGAGGATCATTGATTGGCTGTCTCCTGAACGCACCCCACTGGGATCGAGCCCTGAACCTGGGCATGTGTCCTGACCAGGAATCAAACTGGTGACCTCTTGGTTCATGGATCGATAATCAACCACTGAACCACACCAGCTGGGCTATTTCTTCTATGTTTTAGAAAATAAAAAATAAAAACCTTTAACGTTTACAAGTAATATTAAGCACCTACAATGCGGTGGCACAGTGCTAGGGCTTCAAAGGCTTAGTAGGGAGAATCTTGTTTCCTCGTGGACTGATGGATTCAGGTTTATAGTCACTGGTGGCCTTTCTGGTGCTGCTTTAAGTGATCAGATCGTGCAAAATGCCTGTTGCACAGAGTACACGGGTAGGGTCGCTCCCCACTGTGCCTTTTGTTGTGTCTCTTGAGCTCATCTGAACGGGCGAATTCCCATGTGCATCCCTTCACATTGCATTTGTAGGGCTTCTCCCCTGGAACCAGAGCGGAAGAGACTTGTCATGCGTCAGGTAGCACGGTACAAGGAAGTTGAAAGTGAATGGAGAAGAAAAAGGTTTTGAGTATGCTAGTGTGGGAGAGGGAGAGCCAGAGAGGAGACTGCATAGGGTGAGTGAAACACACACACAAATGGCCCGGCCAGGGTGGCTCAGTGGTTGAGCATCAACCTATGAACCAGGAGGTCACGGTTCAATTCCTGGTCAGGGCACATGCCTGGGTTAGGAGCTCGATCCCCAGTGTAGTGTGTACAGAAGGCAACTAATCAATGATTCTCTCTCATCATTGATGTTTCTGTCTCTCCATCTCCCTTCCTCTCTGAAATCAATAAAAATATATTTAAAACAACAACAAAACACACACACACACACACACAAATGGAGGGTGAGTGAAAGAGGAAGAGAAGGAGGACAGCATGAGCTGGAAGGACGGAAGAAAGCTGTGAAAAGAAAGAGAAAAAGAAAAACAGGAGAAGTAGGGGTCAGGAGGATAAGGAGAGATAGGGAGGTCGATGGAGTGGGGTCTGATGGATTTCAGAAGAGGTCTGTAAAGTGACAGTCCCAGTGGAGGCAGTGTTAAAACCATTCATAAGAGGTCCAACAAATCCCTCCACTTATTCCCATCATCCCAGCACAGGCAACAACACAAAAGGCTGTAGCCAGGTTGGCTCTGATTCAGGACTAGAGTCTATCCCTTGGACTGCTTTAGCCACCCTTTCAAATTTACCAACCTTTCCTAGGATCTACTAGGGTCCCAATCTTACTTAATTAAAAACATTTTTTAATTGATTTTTGAGAGATGGAGTGAGAAAGAGATAGAATCATTAATGAGAGAGAAACATGGATCTGCTGCCGCCTGCACACCCCTACTGGGGATTGAGCCCGTAACCCTGGCATGTGCCCTGACCAGGAATCAAACTGGTGCACAACACTCAACCAACTGAGCCACACTGGCCAGGCTAGGGTTCCAGTCTTAAAGGGACAACAATTTCAAATGACCCCAAAGCTTTGTAAAGGTACAAATCTTTAGATTTACCTGTCACCTTTAACCCTTAACCCTTACTCACCAGTGTGTTTGCGCTTATGGATTTGGAGATAGGAATACTTTGAATATGATTTCTTACAGTCCTGGTACGTGCAAATGTAGGGCTTTAGAATGTCAAGATTCTTCTTGAACTGATGTCTCTGGGTTTTGAGTTTTGGCTTCTGCTCTTCTAGGGATTGTCCTTGGGTCAAATGGGAACTTGAACAGTACAGGAATCCTGGGTATGGCAATGATGACGATTGACATGGCATCATATGGCTTCCATAGAGAGTGTGGTCATCAGTGAAGGCTCTCATCTGGTCCCCCTTAAGGGTCACCATCTGACCCCCATAGAGAGTCTGGTCACTGCTGTATGTTGTCACCTGGCCCCCAGTGAAGGTCTGGTTACCAATGAAGGTCACTGGATAGCCCCCTTTAAGAGCTGCCATCTGGCCCCCATAAGAGGTCTGGTCCCCACTGAAAGTCATCTGGCCTCCATAACAGGTCTGGTCCCCACATAAGATCATCTGGCCTCCATAACGGGTCTGGTCCCCATGTAAGATCATCTGGCCTCCATAACGGGTCTGGTCCCCACCTAAGAGCATCTGGCCTCCATAACGGGTCTGGTCCCCACGTAAGATCATCTGGCCTCCATAACGGGTCTGGTCCCCACCTAAGAGCATCTGGCCTCCGTAACAGATCTGGTCCCCACTGTAGGTGATCTGGGCTCCATAATGGGTCTGGTCCCCACTGAAGGTGATCTGGGCTCCATAATGGGTCTGGTCCCCACTGAAGGTGATCTGGCCTCCATAATGGGTCTGGTCCCTACTGAAGGTGATCTGGCCTCCATAATGGATCTGGTCCCCATGTAAGGTCATCTGGCCTCCATAACAGGTCTGGTCCCCACCTAAGAGCATCTGGACTCCATAACGGGTCTGGTCCCCACCAAAGATCATCTGGCCTCCATAGACAGTCTGTTCATCACTGAGGGTCTTCATCTGGCTACCTTCTTTGGAGACTGTCATGTTGTTTGCAGTGATGGTTGTCTTTTGGCAATCAGTGAACAATGTCTTTGGGTTGTCAGTAACACCTATCATCCAGGAGGTTACTGTGGGTTTTCTCTGATCAAAGGTCACCTTCTGGTCCATGGAGGCAGTCTCACTTAGTTCTCCAGGGGGCATATCAAAGGCATTAACAGGGAATGTTGTTGAGTTGTGGTCAAGGCCTGTCCCAGGGATATCAGAATATGCAGAAATCATCACTTTGGGCCACAGAGGAGTCATCACCTGGTTCTGAATGGACTCATGTTGGCTCTCGTCACCACGGGCAGTCAGAGGCATATAGATCTGTGGCTCTGGTGCAGCTGGAGTTCTTGACTCGTGTGTCTCAGAGTAGTCCTCTAGGAACTCCTCAATTTCCGGAGGTAAAGAGTGAGTCTCTTTGCAGTTGCCTGATAACTGAACTAGATCTTCAACTGTGGGATCCTGCAAAAAAGTTAGAAGTTCAGGGGTCCTACCTAACTCAAATCCCAATCGCACATAACCCTTCCTTCCCATCCCTGCTGACCCTATCCTAGTCTAGCCACCATCATCTTTTGCCTAAAAGCCTGCATTTGCCTGGGTTTGGAATTGGCTCTATCCAGTGTACCCATCCCTCCACACCCAACACCCTCCACAGTCAGAATAACATTTCTAAAATGTAAACTCCTATTGTGCTTCTCCTATTTATCAGTGGAGATGGGAATCTAGATGAATGCACGAATACCCCATCATCCCCTGCAAGAGATTTTGTCCCAGAGACTTTTCCAAAGATGCCCTGCCTCCCAGGAATGGTACTGTAAATTTGGTTACGTTAATGAACTTTCAAACGTGTAACCTCATTTCATTCCCACCAGGACTTTAGAAGATAGGAGCCACGATTAATCCCATTTCAAAGAAGAGAAAACAGAGATCCAGGGAAGGGAAGTTACTTGACCCTAGTGGAAGACTCTTAACTAGATTTGGACCTGCCTGGCTCAGGGTGCTCACAGACCTGCATCCACTGTGGACATTTCCCTCAGAGACCTCTCTGGGTATTCCCAGGGGTTCTAGGAAGGATGTAAAAAGGGAGCCCTTGTGCACTGTTGGAAATGTAAGTTGGTACATTAAGTATGGGAGTTCCTAAAAGAATAAATAAGAGAACTACCATATGGTCCAGTCATTCCACTTCTGGGTATTTATCCAAAGGAAATGAATTCAGTATACTGAAGAGATAGCTAAACACCCATGTTCTCTGTAGCATTATTTACAGTAGCTAAGATATGAAAACAGCCTAAGTATCTGTCAATGATGAATGGATTAAAAAAATGTGGTATACATACAATGGAATGTTATTCAGCCATAAACAGAAAGGAAACCCTGTCATTTGCAATAACATGGATGAACCTGGGGGCATTATAATATTTGAAATTAGTCAGACAGAGAAAGTCAAATACTGTATCGCATTTGTGGAATATAGAAAAAAAGCCGAGGAGGAAATAAAGGGAACACCTGTAATACTTTCAACAATAAAGATAAATTTTAAAGAAGTTGAACTCAGAATCAAAGAGTAGAATTGGGGGGGGGGGAGGGTGGAGAAATGGGAAATGTTGGTAAAACATCAAAGGGTATAAACTTCAGTTATGAGATGAATTAGTTCTGAGGATCAATGTACAACATGGTGATTATCGTTAATAATGCTGTATTATATATTTGAAATTTGCTAAGAGTAGATCTTAAGCATTCTCACCAAAAACAAAAAGGTAAGCACCTGAGATGATGAATGTGTTAATTACATTGATTGTGGCAATCATTTCACAACTTACACATATATCAAATCATCATGTTGTATATGCAGGGTGCCCCCCCCCAAATGTATACACACTTTGAATAATGATTAATTCCAATGGGTTAAATCTGAAAAGAAACATTAATTGAGCTATTAGCTATTAGTGTGTATACATTATTGTAGCAACCCTGTATAGCTACAGTTTAAATATATGTGAGTTTGTCAATTATACCTCAATAAAGCTGGGGAAAATAAAAAGAAAAGAAGGAGGGAAGGAAAGAAGGATGTCAGTCCCACCTTCCTGATCTTTATTTATTTATTTTTAATTTTTTTAAAAATATGTTTTTATTGAGTTCAGAGAGGAAGGGAGAGAGAGAGAGAGAGAGAGAGCTAGAAACATCGATGAGAGAGAATCATTGATTGGGTGCCTCCTGCACACCCCCTACTGGGGATGGAGCCCACAACCCAGCATGTGCTCTGACCAGGAATCTAACCGTGATCTCCAGGTTCATAGGTCTACCTATGAACCTCGCCATTGAACCTCGCCGGCTGGGCCTGATATATATATATATATATATATATATATATATATATATATATATATTTTTTTAAATATGGAACGCTTCACGAATTTGCGTATCATTCTTGCGCAGGGGCCATGCTAATCTTCTCTGTATCGTTCCAATTTTAGTATATGTGCTGCCGAAGCGAGCACTATATTTTTTAATCTTTATTGTTGAAAGTATTACATAAGTCACCCCCCCACACACACACTGAACCCTTCTTGCCTGTCTCCACCCCCATCCCAGGCCTTCACCACACTATTGTCTGTGTCCATGGGTTATGCATATATGCATACAAATTCTTTGGTTGCTCTCTTCCCACCCACACACCCACTCTCCCCTGCCTTCCCTCTGAGATTCTACAGTCTCTTCCATGCTTCCACGTCTCTGGATCTATTTTGTTCACCAGTTTTTGTTCATTAGATTCCACATGAGTGAGATCATGTGATATTTGTCTTTCTCTGACTGGCTTATTTATCTTAGCATAATATTCTCCAGGTCCCTCCATGTTGTCTCAAAGGGTAAGAGTTCCTTCCTTTTTAAGGCTGCATAGTATTCCATGGTGTAAAGGCACCACAGCTTTCTTAGCCACTGATGGGCACTTGGGCTGTTTCCAGATCTTAGCTATTGTAAATAAGCTTTCTAATTGGTGTTTCTAGTTTCTTAGGATATATTCCCAGAAGTGGGATCACTGGGTCAAATGGCAGTTCTATATTTAATTATATATATATATTATTGACTTCAGAGAGGAAGGGAGAGGGAGAGAGAGAAACATCAATGATGAGAGCGAATAATTTTTCGGTTGCCTCCTGCACGCCCCAAACTGAGCCCACAACCCTGCCATGTGCGGGGACCCGTATCAAAGTGTGACCTCCTGGTTCACAGGTCCACGCTCAACTACTGAGCCACCCTCGCCAGGCCACCTGTAAGTTTCTGACCTCCCCCCCCAAGACCCGGGCTTTTGCCCCGTGTTGGAAGGCAGACTCACCATCATTCATCGAGCGTTCAGCCAGGAACCACTGTCTGGAGGTAAGGTTGGGCCGGCAAGGAGCAGCTCGGTGCAGGGCCCGGCCACGTACGGAGGCGCAGGCAGATGCCCGGAGTGCGGAATGGCGCCTCTGTTTGCCACGCCCTTCAGGGCGGAGCCCGGGCGTCGGCTGCAATCCCGGTCTTCTCAGAACGCAGATGGGTTGTACGGCCTAAGGGCACCACCGCAATCACTTGCCGTGTTCCCGCTGTGGGGGGAGCATGGTACATGAACTAGCCCACTTCTTCCACAGCACAGTTCTCGGAGGAGGCCTTGTTCCTGCCATCAGACGATGCAGACACAGGCCCAGAGAGGTTCATCTGCCCGAGTTTAAACACACGCGAGACCTCAACAGCCAATCAACTGGTCGTTCTACAGCAATCCGATTACTTCTGTGCTGAAGTCTTATCAGGAACCTAGAAACGGCAATGACATTTTTTTTTAATCCTCACTCGAGGCTATGTTTAGAGAGAGGGAGGGAAGAAGGGAGGGAAGAAGGGAGGAAAAAAGGGAGGGAGAAAAGAGAGAGAGAGAAAGAGGAAGAGAGAGAGAGGGAGAGAGAGAAACATCAGTTGGTTGCCTTCTGTACGTGCTCCCACGGGGAATTAACCCGAAACCCAGGCATTTACCCGACTGGGAATCAAACCAACCACAGGGTGCACAGGATGACGTTCAAACAACGGGGCCAGTCTGCCTGGATGGTAATGGCATATTTTGATGCCCACCCCCCTCCCCCACCCCAAGCAGGGTGGCACACGCCTGGGGCGGTGTGAGTGACCTTTGACCCCCTTCCATTCTGCTCTGGTCTTGGTTGGGTCCCATCACCTATGGCCTACCCATCACCAGCAAGCCTGGGGCTTTAGCGATTGGTAGAAAGACCAGTCTTCCTTAGGGCTCCCTGCCAGCCTCTGTTCTCTGCAATTTTGTTGGTTTGGTTTGGTTTTCTGTTTGTTAGCTGAGTACCCCTGCTGATGGAGTTTGAATTCATGGGAGCACATGAGCCTTTGAGTGCAAAAGTGTACGTCACTTGGAGCCGAGCTGCTTTCACGCACTTCAGGTGCGGAAATACAAAAGGAGAGCCTGGCGTTGGTGACACTGCTGGAGGTAGGATTGCTGAGCTAGCTGAAGGCTGAGACTCCAAATATCCCACGACTAAACTAATCCTTTGTTTTTACCTGAAAAATTTCCCTTCTGGTCACTAAAGCCATTTTCATAATGAACACCTATACCTGTATATTCCCATATGTTAAATTTGAATCTATCCATGTCGTTATTAACAGCCAGAGTAGAATAAACACATCCTGGTGGTAGTGTCAAAATACGTTTCTGCAATGTGTGTCTCTGTGTGTTTATTTTTCTTGTCTTTGGTGTGTGTGTTTATTTTAATGCTAGGGGCCCACGCCCCTTTGCCTTGGGCCCAGGATGGGCTGTTAGGTGAGGCCAGTGGGCTCCCAGACCCTGGCTTCTGCTCCCAGCTGCTGGGAGGCCTGTCCTTGTCTGCATCTCCAGTTGCCTTGTTCTCCATGCACTCAGACGAAGCTGTTATCCTGAGATAAATGTATCATCCAGCCTGTTTTCTCACCACCACCTCCCGCCCCTCCATCCCCAGGCAACCACCAATCTACTTTCTTTCACTATTCCATGTATAGACATGACAAAGCATAGTGTTTTATAGGATTTTGAATTTGTGTAAATGGCATCATTCAGCACTTATTCTGAAACTTGCCCTTTTTCATTGGATCTCTGCCTTGAGAATTCTCCAGGTGGACAGAGAAGTAGTGTGCTCCTTTTAGCTATTGCTTTCCCCTTGTGTGAGTGTAGGGAATGATGAGGGGCCATTCAAGAGAACTTTGGGTCCCAGAAGAGACTGGCTTTTTAGATTCTGAAACAGGGCAAGGTAAGGAAGCCTTGGTGTGAGCAACCACCAAGGCAAAGGAAACCGGTTCCTTTCCACGTTACCTTCGAGTAAATTGGGAGATTACCTTTAAATAAGGCAGGCTAGTTGATCTTCTTAGCAGCATTGAAAATAAAGGGCATAAGCCTCTCAAATCCAGTGTCGCTGACTGAATTTACATTGATGGGTGAAAGAAATGTAGTAAATAAATTGAAGAAATTAGTCATTAGTGGTCTGAATCTTATAGTGGTTTTCTATTTGAAAAACCAACAAACACAGGCGTGCCAAGTGAAAAAAATTAAATTGGATTAGAATGAATTGTAAAACTTTGGTTAAAAGGTAAATATTACACTGTATTAAAATTTAGAACTTCATGTAAATAACTATGTAAAGAACCAAGTTACTGGAAATGTTAAATAGTATTCCTCTAACAGAATTCCTTTGGCTGTAGTATCTTTGCTGAGTTGAAGGTAAAGAGTGAAGACATGCCTTGGCCAGTGTAGCTCCAGGGCACCAAAAGGTTGCTGGTTCGATTCCTAGTTCGGGCACGTACCCAGGTTGTGGGTTTGATCCCCCAGTTGGGTTTCATACATTGATGTTTCTCTCTCTTTCCCTCTCCCTTCCTCTCTCTCTAAAATCAATTAAAAGAACATATTTAAAAAAAGAATGAAGACATGAAAGTTGACATCAAGTCAACAATTGATAGTCTGTCTCTCCTCCTTTCCACTCTCTATAAAAATCAGTGGAAAAATACCTTTGGGTGAGGATTAACAGCAGCAACAAAAAAGATGTAAGGTCAATCAATGTCTTAAAATCTTTGTCCTAAGATAGTGCATTTTTGCATTAGTTTTAGTTCATAAGAATCACCTGGAGAGCTTATTAAAATACAGACTTCTGGCCCAGCTGGCATGACTCAGTGGTTGGCGTCAACCTATGAACCAGGAGGTCATGGTTTGATTCCAGGTCAGGGGTTGCAGGCTCCATCCCCAGTGGGGGTCGTGTAGGCGGCAGTCGATCAATAATACTTTCTCATCATTGATGTTTCTATCTCTCTCTCTCTCTCTCTTCCTCTCTGAAATCAATAAAAATATATTTTTAAAAATATAGACTGCTAGGTCCTACCTCTGGGGATTCTGATTCTGTAGGGCTGGGAAAAGGGAGCATAGAGCTGACAAAGGGGAACTGAGAGCCTCTGGGTGGGGCCCTTCAACGACCACTTCCTGCAGGTAAATCTATTCTCAAAGTACCTGTTACGGGCTGAATCGTGTCACCTCAAATTCATATGTTGAATTCCTAACCCTTCAGTTCCTCAAAATGTGACTGTATTTGGAGATAGGATCTTAAAGAGGCAACTAAATTAAAAGGAGGTCAGTAGAAAAGTCAATCTGCCTGGTGTTTTATTTATTTATTTATTTATTTTACAAAGTTCCATTTATTTTCAATAACAAAAGCCAAAAAAAGGAATTAATTCACTAATTTTTAAGTCTAACACAACCTTAGCACAAAACTATCCTCAACAAATAGAAACACATTATTACTAGTAACCAAGTAGACTATTCTTGAGACTCTTTTTTTTTTTAAAAAGTATTTTATTGATTCTTTACAGAGAGGAAGGGAGAGGGATAGAGAGAAACATCGATGAGAGAGAAATATCAATCAGCTGCCTCCTGCACACCCGTTACTGGGGATGTGCCCGCAACCAAGGTACATGCCCTGGGACCCTTCAGTCAGCAGGCCAACACTCTATCCACCGAGCGAAACCAGTTAGGGCTCTTGAGACTCTTTAAACAAAACTAGGTGGGTAAAGAAACACATGTTAGATGCTTGAGTGACAAGGACTCAAAGAAGAACAGCCAAGGAGCAGGGTCCCCAAATATTAAGTCAGCAAAGGAAACATGGGGTTTTCAAAGTAGTTGACCGATCAAGTTAAACTTTTCCATTAACTGTCGGATGATCTTAGAAATCAGAGGTCACTGGGGCATGCAAGGGTTTGGGGTAATCCTTGTTCAAGGCCTTGTAATGAAATCTTTCCATATTTCTATATCCTTGACTTAGAATCTGTCACAATCTAGAGGAGCTTCTGCCAAAGGATAGAAGGCTCTTTATTCACGCTGCCTGAAAAGACCTGTCTTCCAATTTTCTTCCTTTGTCTGGGTTACTAGCTCCTGTACAATAAGATGCAGGTTTCATTCCAAAAAAAGATTACTATGTAGACCAACCTCTCTCTAGTTTATATTTTCCTTCAGGAAACACACTGATACTGCCAGGGACAGCTCTAAATATATCCAATGTCTTATTTTTATCCTCCTACACAACTCAGCGTGGCTACAAAATCTTGGACTCGCAGAGCAAATGACAGCATTTGGTCAGAAGGCGTGTTAGTTCCAACATAAAAATCTCTGAAGTTCAATGGTCATAAAATACCACCTCATCTGCCACACCTCTTTTCTTTTCTCATTATCCTGTCAATTATTTCTTTCGGAATTCAATTCTCTGAGCTACATTCTGAGCACCAAATTTTTTGACCAATGTATCTGGGGCATCCTCATCACCTTTTTGCAAATCTAAGTCATCCTGTCGGGACCAAATGGGATACCCATCAGCCCTCTGACCAGACTCTAAAAAGGAGGTGGTAGCCTCCACCTCACCACTGTTTTTTTAGGAAGGCCTGTGTAACTGTTGACAGATCCAAGTTAAACTTTTCCATTAACTGCCGGATGATCCTAATTGCAGCTCCCACTTCCGGTGGAGAAACTTTCTTCTTCCTCATCAGGCTGTGTTTCTGAGTCTTCTTCAGGTGTGGGTGGATCATCATCACACATTGTTATGTGTATTTCAAAATCAGGGCTTTCCTCCACCACAACCTCCTCAAACCCCCGGGTGGCTTCTGTAAGCATCTTTTTGACTGCTTCTTCATTCTCCTTGATCTCTTCCTTTACAAATTCTTCTTCTTCCTCCTTTTCTTCTTCAGGCAAGTCGGGAGTTCTCTTATTCTGTGGTTCCCCGCTATCTGCAGCCTCTGGGTCTTCCTCCGCTTTCCGCTTGAGTTTCTGGGAGGACGGGCTCACGGGAGCGTCCCCCAAAAGGTACTCATGCGGACCTGACCGGTTTGGCTCAGTGGATAGAGCGTCGGCCTGCGGACTGAAAGGTCCCGGGTTCGATTCCGGTCGGGGGCATGTACCTTGGTTGCGGGCACATCCCCAGTGGGAGGTGTGCAGGAGGCAGCTGATCGATGTTTCTAACTCTCTTTCCCTCTCCCTTCCTCTCTGTAAAAAAATCAATAATATATATATATATATTTTTAAAAAACGGTACTTATGCTCCTGGCCCCACAGGTGCTTTAAGTCGCGGTCCTTCAGGGACTGCCACCAGTGCTGAGTGAGCGAGCTTTTCTTTTCTTTTTTTTTTTTTTATCAGGTTTTTTATTTTTTAATACATCTTATTGATATTTTACAGAGAGGAAGGGAGAGGGACAGAGAGCTAGAAACATCGATGAGAGAGAAACATCGATCAGCTGCCTCCTGCACACCTCCCACCGGGGATGTGCCCGCAACCAAGGTACATGCCCCCGACCGGAATCGAACCCGGGACCCCTCAGTCCGCAGGCCAACGCTCTATCCACTGAGCCAAACCGGCTTCGGCAGTGAGCGAGCTTTTCGCCATCCTTTTCCACAAGACCTTGCCCGTGACGGAGCTGGTGGAGCTGGCATCTTCCTTCACGTAGGTCAGGGTGGCCACGTCGTCCCCGTGAGCGGCGGCCCCTCGGCCCCTCGGGCTCCAGGGCAGCGCGCTCGCCGGAGCCCCGCTCTTCGTCTGCGCTGCCTGGTGGGCCGCCGGGGCCAGGCCCAGCCGACAGGCCTCCTAATGGAGCCTCCCGTTGCGCTCCCCGCGGTCTGGAATGCACTGCGTGGAGATGAAGTCGCCCGGGGCCTCGGTCGCGGCCTCCCCGGGCGGGGCCAGCAGCACTCCCCCGCCCGGCCCCGGCCCCGGCCCCCGGCACAGGGTGCCGCCGCCGCCGCGCAGGGTGAGCGCCGCGAGCCCGCGTTTCGCCGGGCTGGGACGCACGTAGAAGGATATGGAGCTGCCATCTTCCCTCGCGAACAGAGTGGAGGAATGAGTGGGCCCGTTGTCTTTGCCCACATCCATCGCCTCCGCCACAGCTGACGCAGAGACCAGAAGAACCGGGCACTGAGCAAACCCTGCCTGGTGTTTTATGAGAGAACATTTAGACACACACAGGTGCCGAGGAAGAACCTAACCCTGCCAACACCTTGGTCTTGAACGTCTAGCCTCCAGAACTATGAGAAAATAAATTTCTGTTGATTAAGCCATCCAGACTGTACTATTTAACTATGGCAGCTGGAGCAAATTAACAGTATCCTTTGCATCGGGAAGCAGAAGGTCTTATAATTATATCACTTGTGTAAAACAAACTTTTTTAAACAAAAGCTTTCTGTGCCTGGATACCTTGTAGGGAGGCCACAAAGTTAGTAAAAAATAACTTTTTTTAAAAAAAATAAAAGGTTTTTATTGATTTCAGAGAGGAAGGGAGAGGGAGAGAGATAGAAACATCTGTGAGAGGGAAACACCAATCAGCTGCCTCCTGCAGGCCACACTGGGGATCGAGCCCTGAACCCCGGGCATGTGTCCCGACTGAGAGTCAAACCGTGACCTCCCAGTTCATAGGTCGACACTCAACCACTGAGCCACGCCAGCCTGGCCAAGTATCCTTTATACATATATATTTTTATTGACTTCAGAGAAGAAGAGAGAGGGAGAGAGAGAAACATCAACGATGAGTCATTGATCAGCTGCCTCCTGCACGCTCCCTACGGGGGATCAAGCCAGCAGCCCAGGCATGTGACCTGACCTGGACCTCCACCTCCTGGTTCTAGGTCAAGGCTCCACCACTGAGCCACACCAGTAGGGCTACCTAGTCTCTTGATTGTATCATTTTCTCTTGTGCTTGATGTAATCTCATGTTTTTGTTTTGTTTTTAATCTCATGTTGTTTTATGCAGTAACATGCTGTACAGGTTTGTAGCCAAGAAGCACTATAGTGACTAGGCTATACCATATAACCGAGGTGTGTAGTGAGTGGGCTATAACATCTAGGTCAGTGGTCGGCAAACTGCGGCTCTGTTGACTAATGAGTTTGCCGACCACTGAGCTAGGTTTTTGTAAGTGCACTCTATGGTGTTCACACAATGACAAAATCACCTAATGACGCATTTCTCTGTTAAGTGGTGCATGGCTGTATTTTCCTAAATTATTTAGAAGAGCTTACATAATATTGTTTTCTGGTTGTGTAGTCGTATTCAACATAGTGATGACCTATTGCTATTCTTTCCTTCAGTAGATGCCTGAAAATAAAACATCTTTCCTGCATAGCCTAAAAGAGCCCCATGCTTTTGTGGGGGAAAAAAAAAAAAAAAAATATATATATATATATATATATATATATATATATATATATATATATATATATATATAGTTTGTGACCTGAGTTCACTACCTAGAACATAGTATCTCTACAGGAGAATAGCATCTCCCAACAATCAAGAAAAATATATTTTCAATTTCATACTATAATTTCACAGATGTACTCTTTATTGGGCATGATTGAAAATGTTCTCTTTTCCTTTCATGCATCAGAATTAATCTATGACTAATGGGATTCCTTATTCAAAAAATGAGTGTGGGTGTCTTTTTGCATTTAAATGAACACTATTTATGAGTGTGAGATACCATAACTGTGCATAAGGCACCTAACCAGCCTTGGGCAGAGGTGCTGCCAGAGATGCTAGCAGGGGAAATCAATCCAGATCAGGAGGAGTGCCTATCCTAGTGGGGGTCAAGTCATCACCACTTTATGACCTGCTCATTTTGCCTCCAGGTATCTGGCTGTCCCCAAGTGCAAGGGGCTAAGGATTAGTTACTGTTTATTACTAATTGAGCATCAATAATGGCAATAAGTATGTCAGCCTTGTAAGGGGAAGTCCATTTTATTTATAAATCCATTGAGCAAACCAGGATGACGCAGGGGTCCTCAAACTACGGCCCGCGGGCCACATGCGGCCTGCCGAGGACATTTATCCGGCCCGCCGGGTGCCGCTGCCTGTCCTGCTTAGCAGCCGACTCGTCCCGGGCCCGCAGTGCGCATAGGAATTCGTTCATAGTTTTTTTTTTTTAAACTATAGTCCGGCCCTCCAATGGTCTGGGGGACAGTGAACTGGCCCCCTGTTTAAAAAGTTTGAGGACCCCTGGTAGAGAATGAGGCTGACTAACACCCAGAACAGGTCATCGTGTCTATCAGATTATGGAGAGTCTCCTGCATTTTGAGGATCCATAAGGTGAATAAATATTCTCATAGTCTGGACCCATTTCAAGAAGGTCTTGCCCTGGCATGTGTTGCTCAGTGGTTAGAGCATAGGCCCACCAAAGGGTCTCGGGTTTGATTGCCGGTCAAGGGCATGTACCTGAGTTGCAGGTTCATCCCTGGTGCCGACTGGGGCTCATTCAGGAAGCAACTAATTGATGTCTCTCTCTTTCTCTTTCTCTCTCTAAAATCAATGAAAATATGTCCTCGGGTAAGGATTAAAAAACAAACAAACAAAATACAAAAAAGGAAAGTAGGGATGGAGTGTTAGAGAGCCCTTTGGGAAATTTTTCTATATTGTGCCCTGGATCCCATAAAACTGCCATATAACTATTTATCCTTCTCATGGGAAGCATATGGGATTAACAGACTGTGATAATGGTCTTTTATTTTTCCATAATATTTTAACTTTTATCTGTTAAAAGGCTTTCAACACCAAAGAAAGCAACTTAAAGAAAGTAATTTATATTATACAATTTTTATTTGATCTAATACTTGATCTTTCTCTTTTGAGTTCAATGGCTTCACATGGGGAGACATGAGTGAGGGTATTCCTACCTTTTTATTATGAAAAATTTCAAACCTGCAGACAGTAGAGAGTACTACAATGAGCCTCCATGCACCTCTCACCCAGCTTCAACAATTACTACCATTCTGTTGCTTTTATTTATACTCTATCCTCCCCATCACCCTTTTTTCCTTCTTTCTTTATTTATATATTTTTATTGATATCAGAAAGGAAGGGAGAGGGGGAGAGAGATAGGAACATCAATGGTGAGAGAGAATCATTGATTGGCTGCCTCCTGCATGCCCCCCACTGGGGATGGAGCCCTCAACCGCAACCGGGTCATGTGCCCTGACTGGGAATCAAACCATGACCTCTTGGTTCATAGGTTGATGTTCAACCACTGAACAACACCGGCTGAGCTCCTTTTTTTCTTTTGCTGGAGTATTTTAAAACATTCCAAGGTATATTTTTCACTTGTAAATTCTTCAGTAAAAATCTCCATCACATGTAAACTAATAGTATAATCATAATATAACCACAATTTCATGATCATATCCAGAAAAAAATGATAATAATCCTACCTAATAAAACAGTAATATGCAAATTAACCATCACTCTGCTACACCAACAAACCATGCCCACCAGCCAATCAGGAGCGAGTATGCAAATCAACCCCAACCAAGATGGCTGCAGCCATGGAGAGAGCAGGAGGCTTGGGTTTCCCAGGCAATGGAGGAAGCCAAGCTTTCCACACACCCTGGTGGGCCCAGGCCTCCACTCAAGGCTACAAAGTTTCAATTACAGAAGATAAATAAATCCCAACAAAAATGGCGGCAGCCACAGAGCTGGAGAGAGAAGGAGGCTTGACTTGCCCCTGGCAATGGAGGAAGCCAAGCTTTCTGCACACCCTGGCGGGCCCAGGCCTCCACTCAAGTCTACAAAGTTTCAATTATAGAAGATAAATAAATCCCAGATCCCAGAGCCTCAGCTTGGGTTGCCAAGGGGCGTGGCCAGCCTGCAAACCACCACAGGCCCCTCGCCCAGGCTGCCCCATGCCCCAAGGGAACCCCCACTCTGATTTGGGACACCCTTCAGGGCAAACCAGCTGGCTCCCACCCATGCACCAGGCCTCTGTCCTATCTAATAAAAAAGTAATATGCAAATTGACTGTCACTCCAACACACAAGATGGCTGCCCCTATGTGGTCAAAGATCCTGCCCCCATGTGGACACAAGATGGCCACCACAAAATGGCCAGCAGGGGAGGGCAGTTGGGAGGGACCAGGCCTGCAAGGGAGGGCAGTTGGGGGCAATCAAGCCTGCAGGGGAGGGCAGTTAGGGGTGACCAGGCCAGCAGAGGAGGGAAGTTGGGGACGACCGGGCCTGCAGGGAAGGGCAGTTGGGGGGGACCCAGGCCTGCAGGGGAGAGCAGTTGGGGGGGGACCAGTCCTGCAGGGGAGGGCAGTTAGGGGCAAATAGGCTGGCAGGGGAGCAGTTAGGCATCAATCAGGCTGGCAGGGGATTGGTTAGGGGATGATCAGGCTGGCAGGCAGAAACAGTTAGGGGCAATCAGGAAGGCAGGCAGGTGAGCAGTTGGGAGCCAGCAGTCCTGGATTGTGAGAGGGATGTCTGACTGCCCATTTAGGCCCGATCCTACCGGGATCGGCCTAAACGGGCAGTCGGACATAGCTCAAGGGGTCCCAGATTGGAGAGGGTGTAGGCTGGGCTGAGGGACACCCCCCCTCGTGCACGAATTTCATGCACTGGGCCTCTAGTTCCTTAATATTATCTAATAATCAGTTCATATTCAGTTTTTCCCAATTGTCTCAAAGTATCTTTTTATAGTTGGTCTATTTAAATCAGGATGGAAACAAGATCTACATGTTGCATTTGGTTGGTAGGTTTCTTAAGTCTCTGTCGCTCTCTCTTCAAAGTTAAATATAGTCTTTTCTTTGGAGATAATTTATATTTTTCCTAGCTCCTAAAATAGGTGCCAGGTTTCTAAACAGAAGGGAAAAGCCTAGCCAAAGAGCTACAGATTAGATATTCAGACATTAATTCAATGTACTGGTCTAAAGAAAACCAATATATTGAATAAATTAACTTGAATAAATTAACAGTGCACATTTGGAACAGAATTGTAGCTTTTAGTAGAAACATGTGGACCAAAGGCAAAAATCTGCCAAGATTAAGGTTTGTTCTTTTTAAAATTTATACAGCATAATTTTTTTTTCTCCAACTTCACTTAGTGTTCATCCCGACATTAACATGCATTGCAAAGCTAGAACACAGCTTCCTAAATTAAAAAAAGAAGATGGCGTAAAAAGTTCCCTTTGTTTCCTTATACCTATTAACAGTGTTTTATTTTTGCCTTCACTCTGTGTAAGAGATTACTGCACAATCACATGGCTTGGAGGCAAAAGCTTGGGCACAAAGCACACTGCTGTCCCGAAGGCCCTTGTAAGGAAGTACTTTCTTCCTCTGTTGGAGTCAACTTGAGTGTTGGCAGTTTCCAAGCGTTTAGAAACCTGGGGAATTCCCTGGGCAATTCACAACTGCCCACTTCCACTCCCCCCTCATGAGGGCGAGGAGAAACTGAAGAGAGGCGGTCACTCCAGATTGGCAGGCTGCAGTTTAAGAGGTGAGGGAACTGACACAGGAGCCTGTCTTGGGCAGCCGAAGACAGCTAGATCTCGGCACCACAGGCTAGGATCTTAGGAATTTGTACTGAGCCCTTAATAGGGTGCTGTCAGGAATCCAGTCCATATTGCTTTTTTTCACCGTCATTGTGGAAATAATTGAAAAGTATGTGCATTTAAACGTTTTTCCAAGGGGAAAGACTTTATTACCAATTTCCAGCATTGCAGTCAGAGAGCACTGCTTGTGTTGTCTGTATTTGATTCCAGTTTTTCTTTCTTTCTTTTTTTTTTAATCTAGTTTATTGATTTTTTACAGAGAGGAAGGGAGAGGGATAGAGAGTTAGAAACATCCATGAGAGAGAAACATCGATCAGCTGCCTCCTGCACACTCCCCACTGGGTATGTGCCCGCAACCAAGGTACATGCCCTTGACTGGAATCGAACCTGGGACCCTTGAGTCCGCAGGCTGACGCTCTATCCACTGAGCCAAACCGGTTAGGGCTCCAGTTTTTCTTTATGGCCTAAGATATCCATTTTTATGAACATTCCATGTGTACTGCAAAAGGAGTTATATTCTCTGATATTGTGATTCAGAATTGGATACATATTCGTAAGTTACCATATTGATTATGTTGTCTGGGCCAGTTCACTAAGGACACTGTTTAGTTCAGCTGATTTTTGTTTTTGTGTTTTTGGTAGCAAGACTTTCTCAATGAAGGAGGTGGTACATTGGTTTCCATTCAGGGTGAGCTTCTTCTCGCATTGTATCTGGTGACCGCAGTGCACGCACAGGCATTAGCCTGTGAACACGTTTCAGCAGCACTGGGTGAGGTTCCCTAAATCCTTACTCATTTTTGTCCACTTGCTTTGTCTGGGAATGAGAGTAGTGTGTGAAACTTTTCTCTTGTTAATATGTCTTTTTTTTTTTTTGCATCTGCATTTAGTTTTTACCTTATGAAAGTTGGTTGCTGTATTATTGATAGATATATATTTCCATTGCTATTTTAACCATTAGCATTATAAAAAGTCCTCCTTTCTCTTTTTAGTGCTTCTTTAAAAAAAATTTTTTTTTATTGATTTCAGAGAGGAAGGGAGAGGGAGAGAGAGATATAGAAACATCAATGAGAGAGAATCATTGATCAGCTGCCTCCTGCACACCCTTACTGGGGATCGAGCCCGCACCTGGGCATGTGCACAGGCCGATGCTCTATCTACTGAGCCAAACTGGCTAGTGCTCTTTTTAATGCTTCTTGATCAAAATTCTCCCTTGACAGATATCGTCATGACCCTTGTGCTCTTTGTGGTTTACATTTTGCCTTGTATTTATTTGTCCATCCTTTTGTTTTTTTAGCTTTCTTTTTTTTAGGTGTGTCTTATATGTATCATAGGGTTGAACTTTGCTTTGCTTGACACTTTGAAAATACTTTAAAAAATGTTTTGATTTATTTTAGAGAAAGAGAAAGGGAGAGTGGTAGAGAGGTAGAAACATCAATGAAAGAGAAACATCAATCAACTGTCTCCTGCATGTCCCCTACTGGGGATCGAGCCTACAACTCGGGCATGTGCGATGCTCAACCACTGAGCCACACCAGCCTGGCTTGAAAATACTTTTGTTTAATATGTGAGTTAGCCTCATTTATATTATTGATAAACACCAACTTATTTCAATTATAAAATACTAGAGGCCCAGTGCACTGGGGAGTGTCCCTCAGCCCAACCTGCACCCTCTCCAATCTGGGACCCCTCAGGGGATGTCCAACTGCTGGCAAACGCTACAACTGGTAGGTTAGCTTGCTGCTGGGGTCCAGCCAATTGGACAGCTTGCTGCTGGCAGTCGGACATCCCTCTCACAATCCAGGACTGCTGGCTCCCAACTGCTCACCTGCCTGCCTTCCTGATTGCCCCTAACTGCTTCTCCCTTCTAGCCTGATCACCCCCTAACCACTCTCCTGCCAGCGTGATCAATGCCTAACTGCTCTCCTGCCAGCCCTATTGCCCCCAACTGCCCTCCCCTGCAGGCCTGGTCGCCCCCAACTGCCCTCCCCTGCTGGCCTGGTTGCCCCCAACTGCCCTCTCCTGCTGGCCATCTTGTGACCACATGGGGGTGGCCATCTTGTGACCACATGGGGGTGGCCATCTTGTGACCACATGGGGGTGGCCATCTTGTGACCACATGGGGGTGGCCATCTTGTGACCACATGGGGGTGGCCATCCTGTGTGAGGGCATGATGGTCAATTTGCATATTACCTCTTTATTATATAGGATTTTAACAGAGGATATGTGTTTTATTGATTTTAGAGAGAGAGGAAGGGGGGGAGAGAGAGAGAGAGAGAGAGATTGATTGGTTACTTCCTGCATCCACCCTGATCAGGGATGAACCTGAAACCTGGGTATGTGCCCTGACCGGGAATCAAACCCACAGCCTTTTGATGTACACAGACAACTTTCCAACTAACTGAGCCACACTGGCCAGGACTTCTTCTCTCTCTCTTACTCTCTAGATCTTTTTAAAAATATTCCTCTTGGAATTTAGGGAGTTTTACCTTTTGTTTTGTTGCCTTTATAATAATACTAGAGGCCCGGTGCACGGATTTGGCCAGCAATTAGGGCCGATGGGGGCCTGCTGGCCAGGGAGGGACCGCAGGAGGGCTCCAGGGTGGTCTGGCCCTCTCACCCAGTCCCAATTGGCTGAACCCCAGCAGCAAGCTAACCTACCAGTTGTAGAGTTTGCCCCCTGGTGGGAAATGTGCGTCATAGCAACTGGTCAAGCGGTTGACCGAACAGTTGACTGATCAGTCAGACACTTAGCATATTATGCTTTTATTATATAAGATATTTGCAAATTACTATGTTTTATCTATTTAGTTATCTCTTTTTTTAAAAAAAAGATAATATTCCAACATTTTCCTCTGACTAATAGAATAATGTTAATGATAGAAAAGCCCAAACCGGCTTTTCCCTTTCCTTCTACAGGTGTTGGTACCAAAAGTACTTGCTAAACAGAGATCAGAGTGTCTGGGTTTCACAGCATGCTTTTCAAGATCTTTAACTGGCCTTGGCCGGGTGGCTCAATTGGTTGGAACGTCATCCTGTACAACAAAATGTTGTGGGTTCCATCCCATATTTGGGCATGTATGGGAGACAACTGATTGATGTTTCTCTCATATCGATGCCTCTCTCTTTCTCTCTCTCTCTCTCTCTCTCTCTCTCTCTCTCTCTCTCTCCCTTCCTCTGTCTCTGGAATCAAATTTTTTTAAAGCATATCCTTGGGTGAGGATTAAAAGAAAATATTGCCCTGGCCTGTGTTGCACAACAGTTAGAGTGTTGGCTTGCGCATCAGAGGTCTTAGGTTCAATTCCTGGTCAAGGGCGAGTACCTGGATTGTAGGCTTGATCCCCATCCTCAGCCAGGGCACGTGTGGGAGGCAACCAATCTATGGGTCTCTCTCTCTCCCTCCCCTCTCCCTTTCACTCTCTCCGTAAGAAAAAAAAATCATCCTAAATCATCCTCACTCCTCAAGTGAGGATTAAAAAAAAAAAATCTTTCCTTCAAGCAGAGGACAGATGGTATGAGTAGTGTTTGGCCATGGCTTTGATACAGAAGAAGGACATTAAGACCCTTCGGATAAGTTTCTGTCTGTGGGTGAGATTTCAGTTTCCATCTTACTGTGTAATATAAAATCAGGGCTGTCTTGTTCATAAAGGTGGTATTTATATTTCGGCAGGCTCTGGAATGGAGTCTGCTAAATGGAGTCCATTTCAAATCCTCTATTTCGTTTTTACACAAAACAGTTTTGAGGGAAAGCAATGCTCCCTGCCTTGTTCCTGACTTTAACAGCAGTGCATTTAATATTCAGACATTTATTATGATGTTTGCTCTTAGTTTCTCAGGAAAAGAAACAAACCAACTCTTTATCATATGTAGGAAATGTTCTTTGTCTCTGGTTTTACTTAAAGTTTTTTTTTTTTTTAAATATATTTTATTGATTTTTTACAGAGAGGAAGAGAGGAAGGGAGAGGGATAGAGAGTTAGAAACATCGATGAGAGAGAAACATCGATCAGCTGCCTCTTGCACACCCCCTACTGGGGATGTGCCCGCAACCAAGGTACATGCCCTTGACCGGAATAGAACCTGGGACCCTTGAGTCCGCAGGCCGACGCTCTATCCACTGAGCCAAACCGGTTTTGGCTACTTAAAGTTTTTGCCAAAAATGGTTCTTGAATTTTCTCAGCTGTTATATAGTTTATAGTTTTTAATTTGACTTTATCAATGTGATTAATTAGGTTGATGGATTTCCTAATTTTGAACTATCCTTATGGGCCAAAATAAATTCTGTTTTTAGGTTTATTCTTAGGTGGTTAATAGTTTTTGTTGCTATTGTGAATGGAGTCTTATTTTCTATTACCTCTTCTAATTGGTTATTGCTGGTATATAGGAAAGCTATTGATTTTTGTATGTTGGCCTTATATGTGGCCATTAGTTCTAATAGTTTGTCAATTGATTTTCTTATGTTTTTCTATGTAAACAATAGTGTCATCTGCAAATAATCACAATTTGCCTCTTATTTTCTAAAGCTTATACTTCTTATTGCTTTCCTTCTCATCTTGAATTAGAACATCTTATACCATTTGCAATAGTAGTAATGATAAAAGTCATTCTTGTCTTGTTTCTGACTTTGATTGGAATATGGTTATTGTTTCACCATTAAGTCTGACATTTGCTGGAGGTTTTTTATCATTGTTTTAATAAAAACAAACAATATGGCCTGACTGGTGTGGCTCCGTGGCTGAGCATCGACCTAGGAACCAGGAGATCACTGTTCCATTCCCAGTCAGGGCACACACCCAGTTTGCAGGCTTGATCCCCAGTAGGGGGCATGCAGGAGGCAGCTGATCAATGATTCTCATCATTGATGTTTCCATCTCTCCCTCTCCCTTCCTCTCTGAAATAAAAATATATTAAAAAAAACAATATGTAAAATTAAGGCTGTTCTTTTCCTACTTTGGTAGGGGAGTTTTTTTTTTATATATCATTAATAGGTATTGAATTTAAGGTAATATTTTAATATAGTAAGTTAAATTGATATATATTCTAATGCTAAACCATCTTAGCAATGCTGGAATAAATCTTCTTTGTTTTTTTTTTTTTTAATATATTTTATTGATTTTTTACAGAGAGGAAGGAAGAGAGATAGTTAGAAACATCGATGAGAGAGAAACATCGATCAGCTGCCTCTTGCACACCTCCTACTGGGGATGTGCCCGCAACCAAGCCACGTGCCCTTGACCAGAATCGAACCTGGGACCCTTCACTCCGCAGACCGACGCTCTATCCACTGAGCCAAACCGGTTTTGGCTAGAATAAATCCTCTTTGACTTGATGAAGTATTCTTTTAATAAACTATTGAATTTAATTTGCTAACATTTTATTTAGGATTTTTGCTTTGTTTTTCAGACATGGAATTATGTATATATTTTTTCTCTTACTGCTCTTGTCTGTCTTTGGTTTCAGGACTTGCTGGTCAGTAAAATGTGTTGGGTGATTAATTTTTTTACACTTATAGGCTAATGAAAAATTATTACTAACCCTTTGAAGAAAATCCAACACCTGAATTGAAAAGCATGGTAACTATATTTACTCGTTAAATACTATTGAACTTTCTAAAACAAGTTGAAACTTCCACCATGCATGTTCAATTTCAGAACAATGGATTCAAGACCAAGCATACATGTTATATGCATCAAGTCTAGATTACAAATGATCTTAGTCGTCATCATATCATCATTGTCATCTTTATGTTTCCTTTGAATGCATTTGATGATTCATTGGAAGTATTTTGTGATGATACCATGTTAATGATAATAAGAATGTTTTTGGATCTTATTCATGATGGATTAAGATCTTATTCATGATGGACTGCTGATGTTGCAGGAATTGATGCTTTTACAGCTGGGGACTGAAGTGGGCATCTGTATTGAGAACTCTTGCCCTATGAGGGACACTGGAGTCCTTAGTTGAATCAGACGTGGCATCAGACGTGGCTTGTGGTGTCAGTGGGCCTAGAGTGGTCTTGGTCTGCTAGTAACTGAACCAACACTTAACCATGGAACTGCTATCCTTCCATCAGAAGTAGAAAGAAAAAAATCAATTGACAAACTATTAGAACTAATATGATTTTGTAAAGACTTAAGTCTATTGTTTGGAGCAGTCAAGCAATATCTATCAAATGGCAATCTAGGGCTTTATCAATGGCAAAGAGGTTTGATTCTTTCGCCTTGGCAAATCAAATTTAAAAATCTTTTGGGGGGAGGAGAGGTTAAAAGCTGGTCAGTGCAACACTGGATTGCCAATAGAACATTACCTGCATCAACAGTAGCTTCTTAGCATGGCTTGAATAAATGTTTGCATCATTTAGAATTGGAAGGCAAACTCCGATATCTGATTTATAACTCTTGCCTCGGAGTCTGCAATCCTCATATCCTCTAGGATTTGTGTTGTCATCTGTGCATCTTTCACATGCTCTTGGGAGAATCCATCTTGCCAGACTCCATGATTTCCGGTGATCAGACTTCTTGAGATAAATCACCCACGTGAATGTATTTCAGTTCTGGTCTTCATGCAAATTCTTTGTCCAGCACAGCTTTTCCATCCCCTGGTGTACCTTTCCTATCTCACCCTTCAGCCCCACCCTGTTATGCAACCTGATCTGTGAGCTGGATGCTCAAGCCTTTTCTTATTTTCTTAAGTACCCTTTATAAGGTGAGAATTATGCATTATGGAGGGTAGAGGGGACTTGCAAACTGCAATGAAGAGGAGTGTCTCTCTGAACAGAGTAAAAAAAAAAAAAGAATTTCAAGCTCAAAACCCTAAAATTTTGGCTCAAGGCAAGTCCCAAATCATTGACTTTTTATGTCTGTGCTAAAAATAATTAATCTTTTGCAGCCATGGAGCTGATTATAACTGAAAATCAAATCCAAAGTGTGAAAGTGAGATACTGCAGTACAATATCAGTTACATTCACTGCCTTGCCAGATCTTATGTGCATGTTGGAGCGGTGACCAGAAAAAAAAAGCATTTAGATGACTCAGGACTCGGAGGATACAAAATCCTACCCCTTGACCCTCCCTTGCCTGCAGAAGTGGCCCTTCTTCCTCTGCTGAGACTAATGAGTGACTTCTGACAACCCTTGTCAGCAGGAGGAAATAGGGACAGAGAACTGTGAAAGCCTCTGTTGACAACTTTTGGTAAATCAAGAATGTGCCAAGATCAAGGCATCTGATTCAATGAAATCAGGTAAACCCCATAAAATACACCTCAGTGATGTTTCTGGAGATCTGGTGTCCAAGGGAGTGTTACAATGTCCCCTCCCAAGTACAAGTTGCTTCACCTTACACCTTCCTATCACATGAAAGAGACAGAATACCACATTTCATTGACTCACTTAAAAATAATTAATTGAGCCCGGCCAGTGTGGCTCAGTGATTGAGCATCGACCTATGAACCAGGAGGTCACGGTTCAATTCCTAATCAGGGCACATGCCCGTGTTGTAGGCTGGATCCCCAGTGTGGGGCATGCAGGAGGCAGTCAATTGATGATTCTCATCATTGACGTTTCTATCTCTTTCTACCTCTCCATTCCTCTCTCTGAAATAAGTAAAAACATATTAAAAAATAATAATTTATTGAGGCAAAATTCACACAAAAAATTAACCATTTTAAAGTGAACAATTTGGTGGCATTTAGTACATTCATAATGTTGTCCCCAACACACACACACACACACACACACACACACATTTTAACATCTCTGAAATGGGAAGTCATCTAATAATCTATGGTATATTATGGTTTAATTGATAGAGTTTTAAAACATTCTTCATAGTGGAATATACATGAAGATATACCTTTCAGTTGATTAGATTAAAATATGGCAGTCTTCTTGGATTGTCTATTTCATCCATATCCTTGTCACCATACATATCACAACTATTTTAAAGTTTCACCTATCTGATAGACAAAAATGGTACCTAATGATAGTTTTCAATTTTTCATTTCTTTGAATATCAGAGAGTCTGAATGCTTACCTGTACAGTTTATGGCTATCACTCTTCTGTGACTTTCCCAATCATGTTGTTGTTGGTTTTTTTTGCCCATTTTAATAAGAAATTTGTCCTTATTGGTTGGAAAATCTATACTAATAAAAGGGTAATATGCTAATTAGACCTGGAGACCTTCTGGTAGATCTTCCAGATGTCCTTCTGGTCAAAGCCATGGTGGCGGGGCTGAGGCAGAGGTGGTTAGGGGTGATCAGGCCGGCGGGGGGTGGGGTGGGGTGCAGTTGGGGTTGAGCAGGCTGGCAGGGGGGGGCAGTTGAGGGCAAGCAGGCTGGCAGGGGGTGGCAGTTGGGGGCGATCTGGCTGGTGGGGGGTCAGTTGGGGGCAATCAGGCCAGCAGGCGGGGGCTGTTGGGGGTGATCAGGCTGGAAGGGGGGCAGTTGGGGGCGATCAGGCAGGCAGGCAGAGTGGTTAGGGTCGATCAGGCAGGCAGCAGGGATTGGGCCTAAACCGGCAGTCGGACATCCCCCAAGGGGTCCCAGATTGGAGAGGGTGCAGGATGGGCTGAGGGACACGCCCCTGTGCACGAATTTCATGCACCAGGCCACTAGTGTTGTTTATAATTAACCTGAGCAAGACCAGGTCAGATTGAGATGCTCTGGATCTTCATCACACCATATGCAAATGATGACAGGGCACGTGCATACCACATGCTGGAATAGCTCAGAGGATGAGGAAACCCTCTGTCACTTGTAAGGAGGTAGAGGGGAGGGATAAGGGAGAGGAGAAAAGGAAGGAGAGAAGCCAGGCCAGGTACTTGGGAGCTGCAGGCTACTATTTCTGGGCCCAGTTGTGAACAGACAGGCTGAGGAAGGGTAGGCCTCTGAGATCCTTTTATTCTGCTTCCTACAGCCACATCCAAGAAGTTTCTAGTTCCATTGGACTCTCCACTGCCTCCTACCTGGTTCTCCTGCCTCCAACTCCACCTTTCCCACTGGCAGGTCACCAGTGATTTTTCTAAAAGATGAATGACTCTTTTCAGTCTTCTTCCCAAATCTGCTCCACTCCCACCCCCAATGCCTTTCAATGGCTTCATATTGCTCTCAAGATTAAATAAAAATTTCTTCTTATTCTTTTTTTTTTTTTTAAACATAAAAACTTCTTTAAAGGTGCCTCTGGAGCCCCAGAGTGCTCCAGCCTTAAGTCCCTCTCCTTTTGGTAGGGACTTAAGGCTCAGGTGCCTTAATAGGTCACTGCAGTGCAAGAGTCTCTTCAGAAGCGAGGCTGGGTTCCCGGAGTGGACCAGCTGGGTGAATGCTGCAGAGCAAGCTTCCCCAAGGACTGGCAGTGGGACCGGATGCCCCCCTGCAGTCTGGTAGAGGAAGTGTGGGCAGTGGCTCCTGGAAGGGTCAGCAGAGAGGCATCATTCTTTCACTCCCCTTCCTCCAATCCCTGACTCAGTTTTCCCCAAGGGATGAGAAGTTCTGGACCAGTTATTCTGGGGGATTTCTAGTGTTAGTAGCTAAGGTGGCACTCCAAGGATGGCGATAGAATCCAGACCATGGCCAAGACAGGATGACATATGATTGCCTCTAGGGTAAAACCCAAACTCCTGACCAGGGCCCCCAATGCCTACCCCTGATTTTTTGTTTGCTTGTTAATCTTCACCTGAGGATATTTTTTCCATTGGTTTTTTCCATAGAGAGAATGGGAGGGAGGAAGGGAGATGGAGTGGGAGGAGAGAGAGAAATATCAATATGAGAGAGACACATCAATCAATTGCCTCCCACATGTGCCCCAACCAGGGCCTGGAATTGAACCTACAATTCAGGTACGTGCCCTTGACAGGGATTTGAACCTGAGACCCTTTGTTGCGAGGACCAACACTCTAACCACTGAGGAACACTGGCCAGGACCACCCCTGATTTGAAGTCTTCCTATATTCCTCCTCCTCACCCACCACCCACCACACTGTCTGTTTTTATCTCTGTTCCTTCCACATATAGAGTTCCCTCTATTTTAGGTACTTTGCACTTGCTATTCCTCCTGTCTGAAATATTTCTTCCCAGGTATTCTCTGGCTGTTTCCATCACTTAAACTCAGCTCAGATGTCAGCTCCTCAGAGAAACCTTCCCTGACCCCATCCTGTCATGCTATTTAATTTTTTTCTTAGTTCTTGTCACCATCAAACGTTATATTATCTTCCCTAGTTGGATTTGCTCAGTGGATAGAGCATTGGCCTGTGGACTGAAGGGTCCTAGGTTCGATGCTGGTTAAGGGCACATGCCCGGATTATGGGCTCAATCCCTGGTGGGGGGCGTGCAGGAGGCAGCCTATAGGTGATTCTCTCTCATCATTGATGTTTGTATCTCTCTTTCCTTCTCCCTTCCTCTCTGAAATAAATAAAAAATATTTTTTAAAAAAGTTACATTATCTATTTTGTTTATATGCTCAGTATTTCTATTCCTCCACTAAATATAAGTCCCACCAGAAGGTATTTGTCATTCACCCACAGCATCCTCAGAGCCTAGAACTAGGCCTGACAATACATACATTTATGTACCATGATCACTGTCTTCACAAAAATGAGTCTAGTAAGGGAGATACATATTAAACAAATAATTACACAACGAATTAACTATAAGTAGAGTCAACTGTTTGAGGCAGAGGTGCAGGACCCTCTACTCTGCTTTGTCCACTTCTGGCTCCAAGGACCATTCCCTTACCCTGTGGGCAATTCCTGCTGTAAGACCTGGTTTCCCCTGGAAACTGTTTCGAGTTCAGAAGATTCACCCAGAAATCAGGCCTCAGGAACAAGGCAAGGTTTGTACCTCCAGGCTCAGTTCTCCAAAGTTTGGGGGTCTCGCTAGGCTTGTGGATGCAGCTGCTGTGTCCCTGTAACCTCCAAGCCAGAACAGGTTACAGTGACAGCCAACTTCTGTGGGCTGTCTGCTCTTGGAAGAGATGAGAGGACCAAGCTAGTGTGACACTTGTAAAGCCTGGGTCTTTAGCAAGCCTCGGCTTGGGGCCTGGTCTCCTTAATGCCTTTACAAGCCCCTCTTCATTCCCAATTCTCAATGCCCACTGTATACCCCTTGTTTGCAGGCTGATTTACAGAAGCTGAAGTTGGGAGCTGCTTTTGTCATCCCTTCTACTCTTCTTCCCGACATCCTGTTCTAGAAGTTTCTCTCCAGGGCAATCAGTAAGTTTCTTCCCTTGAGAGGTATTTCTTTCAGCTGCTCCCTGCTAGGGGCCGTGTTCTTGGTCCTCTTTGTAATCCACACTAATACAGTTAGTTCCTGGACTAGTGAAGTTTCAGGAAGTTGGGCTCCAGGAAAGCCCCACCAGGCCCCCATCCGCAGACACCTCCATCAAATGTGTGCAAGTGAGGGCCAGACCTCACTCCATCTTGGCAGCCCCGCTTTGTCTGGTTTATCTCCTCATCTCCAATGGCTTAGCAGAGTGCCTGGTACATACTCAGCACTTAATGAACAGGGGACATTAACACCGGTAACTCAAGTAATAAAAAAAATTAAATGTGCTAGGCGCGGTGTTAATGTTTTACATGGCTTCCTAGACTCTCTATTCCAATAATTACAGGCTGTTGTTGTTCCTTGTGATCAAGCCCCTTAGGTGTACTTCATTTAAGCAGGTACCATTACAATTTCCATTTTACAAATGAAGAAATGGGTTCAGAAAAATTAAGCGATTTCCAAGGTCACAAAGTTCTGGGAACTCTTTTCATTGCCCCAAATGCAACGGAAATGCAACGTAGAGAGAAAATGCCAGAAAGCAAGTAGTGCAGGAACACCGGCGGGCTGCTGGGAGCCAAGGACGTGGCTCGCTCCCTGCGTTTAGCAGCTTTCATACTGCGCTGCCTCAGGGCTCCATTACGACGAAGCACAGGCCGGAAGTGTTCCTGCCGGCCGCTTATCGGCTGCGCACGCCCGGAAGTTTCTGTCCGCGGCTTTGCAGAGATAGGGGAGCGGTGGTGGCGGCTACTGGGGTTTACAGGTGCGGAGGCGCTGGGGTTTAGGAGGCAGATGAGGCCGTTAGGGAGACCCAAGCGGCGGGACACAGACGGAATCCCGACCTGACCTGGGCCACCCCGCCCCCACCTGGGCAGAAGTGGCTCTGCCTCCTGATCTGAGCCTGCTCCCTCCTCAGGCACTGACCCTTGACCTCGGGGCGCTCTCCCCATTGCAGGCGCGATGGCTACTGGCGCGGATGTGCGGGACATTCTAGAACTTGGGGGTCCGGAGGGGGATGCAGCCTCCGGGACCATCAGCAAGAAGGACATTATCAACCCGGACAAGGTAGCAGGGGCGCCCGAGAGCGTTGGGTAGCGGCGGTGAAGTGGTGGGGAGGAGTGGCAACGGAAGAGAGATGGGTGAGGTGATGGGATGCTACACTTCTAGTGAGATGGGAGGTAAATGTGTGACATAACGGGACAGAGAATATGTGCTGCCTTGATGAGATGGGACGGAGGAGGTGGGACACCTGTGGGAAATGGGGACTAAGAGGGTGTGACACTTGGAAGAGATGAGAGGACCAAGCTAGTGTGACACTTGTAAAAATTGGGGTGGAGGCACCAACTCGGTGTGGCATCCTGAGATGGTGGGAAAGTATCTTCTGCTCTGACAGGTTGGAACTCCACCCAGGTGAGGTGAGGCTGGGGAGGGGAGTGACCTGCTTACACCCGGGTGCCCTTGTTAGTGGGTTTCTGTGCCTTCATTCTCTGTCATAGTATGTATGCGTGTCACTGTACCTGCTGGTTTGTTCAGGGATTGAGCTGGGATAAAGAATTTTTAGGAAAAGGAGTCTAGGCTGTGGTTCCTCTCCTGTGGTTTCCCTTCTCAGAAAAAGTCCAAGAAGTCCTCCGAGACGCTGACTTTCAAGAGGCCGGAGGGCATGCACCGGGAGGTCTATGCACTGCTTTACTCTGACAAGAAGCAAGTATTAGAACCCCAAGTCCCCCAGGCCCTGGTCGCTGACCCCCTGCATGTCCCTAACTTTTAGTTCTCTGCCAGTTCTTCTGTATCTCTGCCCCAGCCAGGGCTCTGCTCACTTAGAGGAGGCGGGAGGAGCTCAGGTCTCTCTCTCCAGGACCTGACTTCCTAGGTAGAAGGAAGGCTCTCTCCACACCTCAGACACTAACCTCTCGCCTCCCTACACCTTGCTGACAGGGATGCACCCCCACTGCTACCCAGTGACACTGGTCAAGGCTACCGCACAGTGAAGGCCAAGCTGGGCTCCAAGAAGGTACGGCCCTGGAAGTGGATGCCATTCACTAACCCAGCCCGCAAGGATGGAGCTATGTTCTTCCACTGGCGACGAGCAGCTGAGGAGGGCAAAGACTACCCCTTCGCAAGGTTCAATAAGGTGAGCCACCACCATTTGGACATAGGCCACAGTCGTCCACACACTGTGAGCCACTTGTGTGGGCTCTAGAGCCTTTGTTTCAACAATGGTTACCCACTCAGTCCTGAGGCAAATACCTGCGGGGTGGGACTCTGGGTCTTGTCTGCCATGGGATCCTGTCCTTCCCTGGACCTGCTCTGGTTTTTGGTGGCTTCACTTGACCCTTCAAATGTTGCTATTCCTTAGAGCTGTGTCCTAGGTATTCTGCTCTTCTCACTCTATACTTTTCCCTATTTGTGTCTCATTTGCCCTGTGGCTTCAATTACCCTCTGTATGCCACTGACCCCAACTTAATGTCTCCAGTCCAAATCAACGGCACCTACATATCCCATCTTTTACTTAACATCTCTCCCTGAAGGTCCCACAGTGTTTCAGTTCAAGTAAGTGCTCTCTCTTCCTTACCCCCAAATCTGTTCCCCATATCGGTGAATGGTACCACTACCTGTGCAATTGCCCAAACCAGAAACTTGGGAATCATTCTTGACTTAGTTTCTCCCTTAGCTCTCACATTATTTCTTATATTTTTTATTGATTTTACAGAGAGGAAGGGAGAGGAATAGAGAGTTAGAAACATCGATGAGAGAGAAACATCGATCAGCTGCATACCTCCTACTGGGGATGTGCCCGCAACCAAGGTACATGCCCTTGACTGGAATTGAACCTGGGACATTTCAGTCCGCAGGCTGACACTCTATCCACTGAGCCAAACCAGTTAGGGCTCTCACATTATTTTAATCAACAACAGGACAAAGAAGGTAAGGGAAGACAGGTCGGAAACATATAAGCAAATAAATGGGATTCTTTCAGATAAGAGTCATCAACGAAATGAAACTAGGGTATTCATGGGATATGAAATGAGATAGAGTGAACTTGTAAGTGTGGGGATGACCTCATTAGATAGGGTGGCCAGAGCGGGCCTCTCTGAGAAGGTGGCATTTGAGCTAGAACTGAGTGATACTCATTCAGTCCTACTGATTCTGTTTCCCTAATACATCACGTCTTCCTGTTTTTAATCCCCTATGTCAGCACCCTAGTCCAACCTGAATTACCTCTGGTTTAGATTATTAAGGCTCAGATGGAGCAGGCCTTACCCAGACTCAGCCAGCCAGAGAGAGGCAGGGCTGGGCGAGGGTTTTCTAGGCCTCTGCGTAAGCCACTGTACAATATGATCTTGCATCCCCTGTAGCATGGAACAGCCTAGGCTTTGAGCCTGAAAGCATTAGGAGCTTAAACCCAGGACTCCCAAGTCCTGATTTCTTTCCCCTCAGCCTGATATATCCCACTGCACCGGATACTTCCCCATGATGGCTTCTCAGACGCAGCACATCCAGGTGTGACCCATCATTCTCCCCTGTGCCCCAAACCTGGTTTCTTCTAACTGCCATCTTGGGCCCCTCAGTTCCAGTGGAGGGAGAGGCTGAAGATGTAAGATCGAGAAGGGACAATCTAGAAGTGATGCACTGAGGCAATGGGAGGAAAGGTTGGATGAGACAATTCGAAGTGAAGACAAAAGAATATTCATGTTGCATTTAATAAATACCACTCCATGCCAAGCCAGGCCCTAGGCATTGGGGACACAAAAATGAATCAGACACAATATCTACCCTCCAGAAACTTCGTGTTGTTAGGGAGGGGTTGGGAGAGGAATAGGCAATTATGATTTGGTAGGATACATGCTATAGTGGGAGGCTCTGAGGGTCATGGAAGCTTCCTAAAGTTAGAGCTTGAGTTGAGTCTTGAAAGATGTCATCAGATGATATTAGGAAAGTAGTGCAGTGATTTTTTTCAGGCAGAGGGGATAGCATGAGGAAAAGGCACACATTTAAAAGCAGTCATGCCCTAGCTCAGTGGTCGGCAAACCGCGGCTCGTGAGCCACATGCGGCTCGCGAGCCACGGTTTGCCGCCCTGTTGACTAATGAGTTTGCCGACCACTGTCATATACTACCCTTTACCTCTTTGCACACAATATGCCACAATTGCCTAATCCTCACAGCTTCCAACTACACGATAACATTTAGTCTAGTCCAGTGGTCGGCAAACTCATTAGTCAACAGAGTTTGCCGACCACTGCCCTAGCTGGTCTGGCTCAGTGGATAGAGCATCGGCCTGCAGACCAAAGGGTCCCAGGTTGCAGACTCCTCCCCAACCGAGGCCCTGGTCGGGGCTCATGCAGGAGGCAACCAATGAATGTGTTTCTCACATCTATGTTTCTGTCCTTCCCTCTCTCTTCCACTCTCCCTAAAAATCAATGGAGAAATATCCTCGGGTGAGGATTAACAACAACAACAAAAAGCAGTCACATGTATGGCATGCTGTGGGCTTTTCCCTGTAGATGAAGCCTAAAGCCCAAGGTAGAACGTGGTGGGAGAGGAAGGGCCAGGTCAGGCAACCAGGCTCAGGAATTTGGGCTTTGCCCTGATGTCTTTGGATAGCCAGACACATTTTAAATTTCAGTTTTAGAAAGATCATGATACCATAGGTGGCGAATGAAGTCAGAGGTAAGGGAACAAATGATCTTCCCTCCAATACTACTGGTTCCTGGAGTCCTGCTTATTAGTCCATGGCTCCCTGCTGCCCTCTTGCTCAAGCCAGAAACACAGGAGTCACCAGTGACAGCACATCTCTCCCCACTGCACATCCAGTTGCCAAGTCCTCTGGTTTTTAAAGCCTCAAGTCTGTGCCCTTTTCTCTACCTTCCATTTGTGCTGATTTAGTTCAGGCCTCACTTCTTACCTGCATTCTCTCTAAAACCTGCCAGCTAGTCTCCCAGGCTCTCATTTCACCCCATCTGTCCTCACTGCTGCCAGGGTGCTCTTTGCAAAAGGGAATCATGACCACTTCACTCTTTTTAAAACTAACCTGTTGGCTCCAGTCACACAAGGCCTGCAGCAGCTAGTCTCTGCTGACTCTTTTCATGCCTTTCCCCGTGTCGCCCTTTACTTGTGTCCCTAACTGCCAAGCTCGCACACAGGAGGCTGTTTCTCATCACTGTGTTTGTGTTGCTCCCTCTGCCTCGGATTTTCTTCACCGTCTTCCCTCACCAGTTCACTTCTGCTTGACCTTGAGACTGAATCAGGCCTCATTTACCTCCACCCTGACCAACCCTCTTCCCAGGCTGGATCAGGTGTCACTCATTACACCGGAGGCATACCTTTGTCATCAAACGACTGTGTTGTTTCTTCAGCTGGACCAGTGGTCGGCAAACTGCGGCTCGCGAGCCACATGCCGCTCTTTGGCCCCTTGAGTGTGGCTCTTCCACAAAATACCACGGCCTGGGCGAGTCTATGTTGAAGAAGTGGCGTTAGAAGAAGTTTAAGTTTAAAAAATTTAGCTCTCCAAAGAAATTTCAGTTGTTGTCCTGTTGATATTTGGCTCTGTGGACTAATGAGTTTGCCGACCACTGAGCTGGACTGTCATCCCTGTCCCCAGCTGAGGTCTAGCAGGCCCATGATGAATGTTTGTTGAATGAATGAATGGCTCCCTCACTTGACTGTGAACTCCTTGAGAGCAGGACTGGCTACACAGTTCCTGAGTACTTTATTAAAATAAATGGCATTGAAATGCACAGGAGGGATACTTAACCAAACCTGGGAAACCAGAGACTTCCCAGAGATTAGAAGTTATTTAGGAAGAAAGAATGGGGAAATGTGAAGTCATTTCAGGCAAGAACAAGGAAAGCTGAGGGAGACATCACTGCTAGTCATTTGGTTGGAACTTGAGGTCCACGAGGGACAATGGCTGCAGAGAGAGGTCTTTCACCCCTGGCTTCATTGATTGACTCAGTAAATAATCATTGATACCTGTAGGGTGCCTGGCCCTGGGCTGAACCCTGAAGGTAGGAAATGAACCAGACAACCCTTACTATTGAGTTTAGGGTACTTTTGGGGTAATGGAAGCCTTTGAGGGGCTTAAAAATGGATGGCTGGGTGACCTGCTCAGATATATATTCTAGAACAGTGCTTCTCAAGTTATCCATGGTAAAGGATATTTAAAAATAGATTAGACAAAATACACGTCCACGTTTCTGTCAGATTCAGCAGTGTGTGATTACTGTAAAATTGTTACAAAGGTTTCTAAGTGCCTACTCTCAATTTTCTTACCATACACCAGGGATAACAGTGTGCAGACAGCACTGGCCTGTAGGCTGTCCTTTGAGTAGCACTGTTGAGAGATCCATTTTGGCTGCAGATGGAGAATTGCTTGGGGGAGGACTGAATGGAGGTAGAGAGACCATGGGAGGGCTGTTTCTCTGATCCAGGAAAATGGTAGTGGTGATCTCAACTGGGATGTCGCAGTGGATAGAGTTTCCAGAGATAAAGCCACAGATTTGTGTGTGGGGTGAGGGGGAGTCAAGGGTAAAGGTCAGAATTAAGATGCCTCCCCGGTTTCTGGCTTGGGCTGATGGTGACTGTGACTGAGATCTGGACTGGAGATGTAAGTTTGAGGGAGGGTGATGTGCTCAGTACTGAACATATTTTTTTATTTTTTTAAAATTGAGGTGTAATTGACATATAACATTATTAGTTTAAGGCATACAACATAATGATTCACTATTTGTATATACTGCAAAATGATTACCACAATGAGTCTTATTAATATTGGTCACTTGAACATATTAAGTTGTATGTGGAACCTCCACAGATGTTCAAGAGGCAGCTGGAATTAGGGTCTTGAGAGCAGGTTCAGAGCCGTGGTTTTTGATAGAGAAACTTCCCTGGTCCAACCTGGCATTGACTCTTTCTTGGGGTCTCTGACTGGCAGACTCAGCTGGTATGGTGTTGCTTGTCCCTGAGGGAGGTCTAGGGGATGGCATGGGCTGGGGTGCATATGTTGGAAGTAGGATTCAGGTGCCTTTTCTATAGAGCTATGTGACCTTAGCCAGCTCTGGGGGAGCTGCACGTCTCACTGCCACCACTGGATGGCAGGCGTGCTTCAGACAAGTGTCCATGGACTAGAGGAGTGGGCCTTTTTCCAGTATTTAGCCATCTGCCCCCCTCCATATTTGACCTTCGGACTCCGCAGAAGTGCTTACCTTGTGGGCCTGTCACCTTAACCATGGGGGCAGGAGCATGTGTGCGGTTACTGGGGCTGTGGAGCCGAAGGCATGGTGAAGTGGCTCCTGGAGTGGATGCAGAGGCAGGTGCCCAGGCCTCTGATCAAGCCGTTTCTTTCCTCACTCTGGAAACACCATCTCCAGGCTCCTGTGCAAGGCCCAGGCAGAGGATTTGCTTTTGTCTAGCCCAGGGATTGGCAATAAACAAGAGGGCTGTGGTCAAAGCAGACTGGAGCCCACTGGACATGACACCACGTGGGCATGCCACAACTCTGCCCCTCTGTGCCAGTAGACGGTGCAGGTGCCCGTGTATTCAGAGCAGGAGTACCAGCTCTATCTTCATGACGATGCTTGGACTAAAGCAGAAACTGATCACCTCTTCGATCTCAGCCGCCGCTTTGATCTTCGTTTTGTAGTTATCCATGACCGGTATGACCACCAGCAGTTCAAGGTGAGCTGGTGTTCATTTGCATGTGTGCCTAACCCCAGGCCTAGCGGGCCCACTGCTCTCATGCCACCCCTTCCACATGCCTCTGAGTGTCCCCCGTTCCAGCCCATCCCCCATGTCTTTATCCTCAGAAGCGTTCCGTGGAGGACTTGAAGGAACGGTACTACCACATCTGTGCTAAGCTTGCCAATGTGCGGGCTGTGCCAGGCACAGACCTTAAGATACCAGTATTTGATGCTGGGCATGAGCGACGGCGGAAGGAACAGCTGGAGCGCCTCTATAACCGGACCCCAGAGCAGGTCAGCCCCGAGCCCCCAAACTCTCCTCTATGCCCCCAAATCCATTGTCTCCATCCTCAATACCCTCAACTCTCTTGCCCCAAGTCCCCCTACCTCCCACTGGCTGGTACCTGTGTGCGCCCCCCTCCCAGTCCTACCCCCTCACTAGCCACCCTCCCTGCTCTGATAGTCCTTCACCTCACTCATGATCTTTTACTTCTCAGATTCCCTAGCACACCTTCATCTCCGTCTACCCTCCCTCCCCAAGGACCTGCACATGTGTCTTAGCAATTCTCACTTTCCCAGGTGGCAGAGGAGGAATACTTGCTACAGGAGCTGCGCAAGATCGAGGCCCGGAAGAAGGAGCGAGAGAAGCGCAGTCAGGACCTGCAGAAGCTGATAACGGCGGCAGACACCACTGCAGAGCAGCGGCGCACTGAACGCAAGGCCCCCAAGAAGAAGCTACCCCAGAAAAAGGAGGCTGAGAAGCCGGTGTGGAGACTAAATCAGCCCAGCTCAGGGTGGAGGGGTCGCCTGGCACAGAGGACCTAGTGGAAGGCTGAGCACCCAGAGCCGGCAGGGTGCTGGGACTCACACTAGGTCCACTCCCTGTGACACTTCCCAACGCCTTCTCCCCCAGGCTGTTCCTGAGACTGCAGGCATCAAGTTTCCAGACTTCAAGTCTGCAGGTGTCACGCTGAGGAGCCAGCGGGTACGTGTGTCACTTCCTTCAATGTGTTTGGGTGCTGGGCTGGAGCAGGAGAGGTTGTGCCATGTGCTGCAGGTAGAGGTGGCCTCGGGGATATGGCCAGGCTGTGGTATAGCTTCCACTTGCTGGCTATTTCCTTTTCTGCCCCAGAGCTGCTTCTAGGGGTTAATTTCTCTTCCACTCCCCCACTGCCTTTAGTCCCCTTCATTCTAAGGTGCTTAAGGGGGAGAGGGCTGAGCTGCTGGGTCATTGCAGATGAAGCTGCCAAGCTCTGTGGGACAGAAGAAGATCAAGGCCTTGGAACAGATGCTGTTGGAGCTGGGTGTGGGTGAGTATGGAGGCTGGGCCCCTCAGGATGGACCCTTCCGAGGCCGTGGATAAAGGCAGGGGGAGGGTGGTTCCGTTGCCAGCCTTCCAGCACACCCTGGCTCTGCCCTGTGCCTTCAACTCACCACCAACAGAACTGAGCCCCACACCCACGGAGGAGTTGGTGCACATGTTCAACGAGCTGCGGAGTGACCTGGTGCTGCTCTACGAGCTCAAGCAGGCCTGTGCCAACTGCGAGTATGAGCTTCAGATGCTGCGGCACCGACACGAGGCACTGGCCCGGGCTGGCGTGCTGGGGGCCCCTGCCACACCAGCATCAGGCCCAGCCCCGGCCTCTGCTGAGTCAGCGGTACCTGAATCTGGTCTTGCCCCTGATCTCACCAAGGACACCATCATTGATGTGGTGGGTGCACCTCTCACGCCCAATTCGGTAAGAGCCTGGACAAGCTGGAAGAGTATGAACTGGCCCTGCATGTGAGCATGCTCACATGTGTGCACAGGCTTGCTCCCTCTAGTGCCTGCAATGGGAATTGTCACTCTGGGGTGGAGACTGAGGGCAGGAGTGGGTGGATGGCCAGTGTGAGACACATGCACCAAGCCTGAATCAGGCCTCAGGGGCTGGCCATTGATCTCATCATCTTCTATGTATCCTCAGAGGAAGCGACGGGAATCGGCCTCCAGCTCCTCTTCTGTGAAGAAAGCCAAGAAGCCATGAGAGGCCACACCGGGTGTGGATGCTGCTGCTGTGTAAATAGAGTTGCTGAGATGGACTGGGCTGCTTCCGTTTCTTTCCCACCATTTCTGCCGCCCCTAGCTGGGAGGGTGGGCAGGAGGGAGTCATCACACCCACTTTATGGGTGGCATTGGGACCTTAGTGGCCCTCTAACCATTAAACACTGCCCATGTTGCCCAAACACCTGTGCCTAGGAACACCTGTGGTTCCACATTCAAGGTGGCTCACATGCAGCCATGGCCTCAGATACCAGCAGCTTCAAGCAGCCTCATGCTCAGTGGCTGTGGCCCTGTGCATATTCACTGGGGGGGTTCAGAGGTATGTCAGTGACAACTAACTGCACTGGTGGCCTTGAGCACAGAGCAACCTGGAACACACTAGCTTCTACCCTTCCTGATAGCATCATGCCCAGCATATCTGGTCCACACATTACCCAGGACCTCATTTCCCCGACTTTATTCAGTGGCACGTTCACAGCGGGGATGGGGTGGACACGAGATCTGTCCTGGAGCCCTGGGGGCACCACACACCATGCACTACAGATGGGAGGGGGCACAGGGGGCTTGGTGGCCCCAGCAGAAGCCTGTGTACCAGGGAGAGGCAGTAAGTGCCTGGGTCCCCCTAGCCCAGGCCCATAATGGGAGGGGCTAATACTGGGCTGAGGTTGTGGGATGGGGATGGGGGGCCGCAAAGTATCTGCTCCAGAGGGACCAAGTGGCCAAGCCCTTACCCAGGGCACAAGCCCACAGGGCAGGCTGGGGACACTCGACGTAGAGCTATGCCACTCTCCCTTTTTCCCTCTGGTGAGGGAGAGGATGATTCTGGGTTGGGCCAAGCAGCTACCCTGTATTGCCCCATCCCGTTCTCGGCCAATCAGAACGGCTTCGAGGTCTGCTTGAAGATGAAGCCTCGATATGCAAGTGTCTTCATGATGTTGGCAATGTTCTTGCAGTCATCTAAAATGAGAAAGAAAAGACATTTAGATGGGCCCCAGATCCTTCCCTTCCATGCCCATAGGTGCTCTTACATGGATGGGTGGGAAGCAGGGTCAGATTCAGGAGACAGACTTTAAACTAGGGGTCCCACTCCCTTGTGGCAGCATCTCCAGCTTTAGGTTGGGCTGGATGATGCTGGCCGGGCAGGAAGCCTGGTCTCAATGTTTCTCGGTCCCATAATTCATGCTGGAAATTGGCCAGCGTGTCCCGCCCCGGCCCCAGTGGTGATGTATGGGCGCCGTCGCAGTAAGAAAAAGGCAGAGTAAATGTGTAATTTCTCCCTTGACGGCCCCCGGCCGCTGGGCGATCCTTCTTGTTGCCGCCGCGTGGGGACGGCCTGTCCGCTACACTCCGTCTTCCCGCCACCCGCCTTGATGTCTCCATTTCATTACTGTGCGACCATTCATCACGCCCACGGCCAGGGTGACTTTGCCGCCACTTGCATGTGTGGAAGATGTGGCCCAGGCCATAATCACTGGTGACAAGGCACAAGCCTTGGCACTTCTGGGCCAGGGCCCTGGGAGACACCTGCCCTGGGCCCCAGGCTTATGTGCTCAAACAGCAACCTGCCTGGAACCTGCTCCTGTGCAGTCCCAGACCAGTGGAGAGGGTGCAGCTTTGTGGTTTCATCAGGCCCTGGCCATTAACCTTCTATTGGACACACCTGAGCCCAAGGCCTGCCTCTCCTACCCCAGTAGGCTCAAAGCTGGTGCTGGTAGGGCTTTAGCCCTGTCTGGCTGTGGCTCAGGTTAAATGTGTCTGTGTCTGCCAGACCCTGTCAGGCAATTTCACCAGTTTTGTTCCCCATACTCAAAGCTGCCCCAGAATCCTGGTGGTCACAGGAACAGGTACTCTGGGGCTTTAGTATCATGGACATGGGTCAGGATGTGTTCTGTCATCACCAGCAGGAGGTACAACTTCCCAGAGCTTGTCCCACTATAGTAAGCCCAGGACAGAAATGGCCAAGGGTCTGGGTTTTTCTTTTCCACTGCCCAGAGCAGCCACCAACTCCTGATCCCTTCGCCAGCCTCTCCTCCCACCTCCCATAGACGCTCCAGCCTATAATCAGGGCCTCAGCTGCCACCAGGCCTGATAGGATCAATGGTTGTGATGGCAGAGGTATTGCACATTGATGTCATAATCAGGTATGGGAGGTGGTAAGGTCAAGGTGGGGTCAGGAGGCTCCACAGCTGCTAAGGACCAACCCCTTGTACTGAGTCTCTCAACCTGCCCTTGCCAGGACCTTAGACTAGGAAAGGGGACCCACCAGAGCTAAAAAGGTTGTAAGAAGTCTCTGGTCAGGCCAGGGCCAGTATCATTAGCCAGTCTCCAGCTCTGCAGCCCCTGCTTAGGCCAGACTGGGCCCTGTCTTGCAGAGCTCAACATGAATGTATCGATGGTAGATGTGAGCATGGAGAGGTGTGACCCAGGACCCAGTCACAGGGATACCTTGTTCCTCCAGAGACTCAAGAAGCTATAAGGGCTGGTCTGAAGCAGAAGAGGGAAGACGGATGGGTGGGTAGTGGCGGCCATGGCAACTCCAGACGTGACCCATCCCCGTGGTTTATGGGCCGGACACACACCCCGCTCATCGGAGGCCCTGTCATTTGTCTCCCTTAGTGTGTATGCCTGTGCGGTGGGGGTGGAGAGTGGAGGGAGAGGGTTGTGACAGGAGGAGGTAGGCAGTTGAAAGGCAGGGGAATGGGGCAAGAAAGGCCATGCAGGGGGGGAGGTGTGTGGGATTGGGGCAAGAGGGACCCTGGGAGAGTGGAGGGTTTATGATAGGGCCTAGGGCTGTGATAACGCCATCAGAGGGACTCTGATAGGGTGATTTTCTTCCTAAATAAGTCTGGTCTTGTCCGGGCACCTCCAATCCTTCCTGTCTCCTGTACTCTGGGGACCACAGCCGCTCTGCATATTAAGAATAAGTCCCCTCGTTATCTGCAATTACCCAGCGGCCACACACCTCATTTCTTCCAGCAGAAAAGAAAATTAGTTTTCTATTGACTTCATTTGGCTCCTCCCTCAGTGCTGGACAAATCACTCAATCTGCCTCCCCTGGCCCAAGTGGAAGTGCCCAGACCCTGCCCCCAGGCCACCGGCCATCCAGAGGGCAAGCACTGACCTCCCACCTGTGCCTGGCCCTGAGCTGGGAGAAGACCCATGTGCCCCAGCATCTGTCCTTTGACCTCTTCTGACTACACAGGAGACGGCTTCATTCACATGAGGAACATCAGCTCCCCCGAGGAGCACCGTCTGCAGCCTGGACCTCTCTCCTGAGTTCAGATAACAGACCTAAGTGCTCTGGAACATCTCTTTCTAGATCTCCATACAAACTCAAAACCTCCAGTAATAAACTGGTTTTTCTCCGCAAGCCTCTTTACTCCCGTGTTCTCCATCCCAGTGAAAGGCACCCCCAAACGCTCAAACAAGAAACCTGAGTCAGGCCTGACACCTGGCCTTCTCCCTCACTCCCCAAATCCAATCAAGTGTGAACTGTAGACTTATTTTCTGTCTAATCACCTACTTCCTATCATTCTGGCAGTCACTGCCTTGGCCAGCACATCATTTCTTGCTTTTACAGCAATAACTTGTCCTCTTTCCCCCGCAAATTCATTCTCTTGTTGCCAAAGTGATCTTTCTTACACAAACCTGGTCACCTCCTTTCCTCTTTAAAGTCCTAACCTCTATCTTCGCATGTCAAGGAACCACTTACTGTTTTCTGAAAATGACAAAGTAGGTTCTGGAGTTAGACAGACTTGTTTGGTCTGAACTTTGCCCACTGGCGACAGCCCTGCTTAGTTTCTCTGAGCCTCAGGTCCTCCACCAAGGTGACAATGGACGCGCCTTCAGGGTTATGAGGAGTAACAGGTGATGTACCTCGGGTCTCTGTACATGCCTTCGGTTTGGAATGCCTCTCCTTGAAGGGAAGACAAGGATGCTAGCTTTCACCCACTGGTGAGAAAGTGTATAATGCACAATCTATGGCATGGATGACACGGCTGGCACACTTGATGAAACCAACCATCATTCACTCCCCCACCTGGACTGACTACTGGTCCTGTTTACTGGGGATTGTGGAGTCTCGTTGTTGCAACTGGTCTATGACATGAAGAAAGAGGAACCCAGATGGGGAGACACTTGCTTCAGTTTACCCAAAAGTCAGTGGCACAGCACTTACGGGCTTCCAGCACAGGCTCCTTCTCCTGCCCTGAAAGCCTTCACAAAAGCCCATGCATCCTACTTACTGATCAGTTTAAACAGTCAATGGCACGGCTAGAAAACGAGGGAACTGGGCAGAAGCACAGACAGATCTGGGTCTTTTAACAGATCAGAGAGACGGCAGCAGGGAGAGTCCTCTGTTTGAAGCCCCGAGCCACCTGGGGCAGCAGCCCCACCTTCTGGAACCTCTCACTGAGCTAATGAGGTGAACCTGAAGCTGTTATGGGGTGGGGGACATGAGGAGCTGGGTCACAGCCTGTGCTCACACTGAAGGCCTCCAGAAACAGGTCTTCATCACCTCCAAATTCTAGAAGACTAACCCGTTTTATGTTCTTGCAGGGTCATCAACTTTTGAAAAAAATGACCCTCTTCTTTTTATGGGCATTAATATTCTTAATGTTGAAAATATTTTTATATTGCCAAGACCACAATGGGAGGGGTGCGGCGGCATAAATCCCCCAGACAGGTGAGTAGAGCTAGCACCTAACAAAGGATAAGCTTGTTGGCTGGCTCAAGGATAGCCCTGTATCTGCTGGGCAAAGGAGCTGCTAGTGGAGGGTAGCTCAGACCATCGGGACACCCAGGGAGAGCTCACCGGGCACAACCGCCTGAGGCTGACATGGTCAGCTGCACTTGTTTGGGAATTGAACATTAGAGGACAGGAAGCAGGACCTGGGCCAGGCTAGCCCTAGGAGGGAAGGGGGCCAAGGAATGTCTTGGAGGTCATTCATTTGTGTGCTCATTAATTTAGCAAACACACTGACACCTTCTGTGTGCTGGGCGCACACGGGCCATGGTGGCCACAGGGCTGCACAGACTGTAGCTCCCTGTCCTCGAAGAGCTCAGAGAGAGACCTGTAGGTGGTGCAGTTTGAACAGTGCTATGAGAAAAGGAGGCACGGAAAAGGTACCCCATTCAGTCTGAGGATCAGAAAAGGGATCCGGGGAGGACGAAGTTAAGCAGAGGTCTGAGGGGTGTATGGGCGGGGCTAGCCAGAATGTTGGGGTTGAAGTTGGGGAGGTGTCCTTGCACAGTGAACAGCACAGACACATTCTGGAGGGGAAATGTGAAGTTTAGCAAGTGGTGGTGGTGGGGTGATGAAGAATAAGAGGCAGAGGAGTGGCAAGAGATGAAGCTAGTAAGGCCAGCAGGGACTGGCTAGAGAAAACTGATGATAGTCCCAAATGATAAGCTAGGAAACATAAGATTTTATTATTCTGGGAATGACAGGGAGACACCAACATGTTTAAGGAGAAGCATGACAGGACCAAATCTGTGTTTCAGAATGATCATTTGAGGATGGGAGGGACTAACCTCAAGGCAGAGTCACCAATTAGCAGATTATACTATGGTCCAGGCCAGAAGTGGAGGCCAGAACTAGGCCAGTGGTGGCAGAGGCAAAGGTGGAGGCCTATTGGTGATCTGGAGAAGTGGACGGAGGAAAGAGATTTTCAGGAAATAGGATGAGCAAGCCTTAGTGAGGGAATTGGCAGGCTGGAGGGAGGAGTCCAGAATCTTAGTGCCACTCACTGAGATAAGGCAAACCAAGGGAGGGTGCAGGTTGGGGTCAGTGATGAACTTAGCTCCAGATGTGTGAAGTCTTGAGGTTCCTATGGGACATCTAAACTTATCAGACATTTCCTTTATGTCTTCTAGGCTTTATATCTTGCTTTAAAAGGCCTTCCCTATCCCGGTGTTATTAGAAAACCATTATATATTTTCTTCCAATACTTTCAGCTTTTATGTTTAACTTTTTAAACTGTCTGGAGTTTATTTTGTACATGGTGAGAAACAGAAGAGCTAACTTTATTTTCTCACTAGTGGATAGCCACTTGTTCTATCACCATGGATTGACTACCCGCACTTTCCTCGCCCTTTTGATATGATACCTCTGTCATACCAGTACACACAATTCCCGTACGTGGGTCTATTGGAGTCAGGAAAGAGAATGAACGTGAAATGATCAAAGAGGCAAAGGGGACATCAGGGAAGCAGGGAGACAAGCTGATGACCTTTGAAAATATGAGGCAGTGTGGCCTAAAAACGACTCAGACCCAACCCGAGGCCTCCTGGCTGGGAGCTCAGCCTGGTAGCACACCTTATTAGTGACCTCCAGGAGCTGGTGGGAGTGTGGCCAGAACCTGTGGAGCAGGGACCAGCAGAGAGGGGGTGGGGAGAACAGTGCAAGGAGTAGGAACCATGGGAAGAATGAGCGAGCAAGAGCCCTGAGTGTGCAGACTTTCTAGAAGCTCGTTTTACCGCCACATCTTTCTGCTTGTCTGGACATCTGGGCAGCAGCATGCTGGAGAGCAAAGGGCCAGTGGGTCAATCTTCGCCTGCCTGACATAGGCTTGCCAGATTAAATATGTCCCCAGCCCCACCCGAGACGTATATATACTAAAAAAATTATTGTTGTTTATCTGAAATTCTGATTTAACCGGTGTCCTGTATTTTATTTGCTAAATCGCAACTCTCTGCTGGGGGCCAGCACCCTAAGCTATGGCTGGGTCAGTTCAGGATACAACTGCAAACTGCAGCTCAGAGGGAAGGCAGTGAATTTAGGATTGAACCAGCAGAGGGACCCTGTATGTCCTTACATTCTGGGTTCGAATCCAAATGCCACCACTTAATAACTGTGTGAACCTCTCTAGTTTCGATTTCTTCTTCTCTAAAATGGGAATAAAAATGATAATTACAGCAATTACTCCCCTCAAAGGTTTTTTTAAAAAATGAAATGAGTTTTTGTCAAGTGCTTAAAACAGTGGCTGGGTTAGTTATTGTTGTTGTTATTACTCTAATAATAACCAATAATAATATTGTTATTCCAACAGTAACTCTCTGATATTTCCTAACCCCTGGTTTCTTGTCCCAGACATGGTCCCCAGTCCTCTGGGCCCCCCGACAATGCCACCTTGCCCCACTCCAAAGACTCCATCTCTCCACAGACACGGCTCTCACAGCTCCCATCCCCTCCCCCCAGACAGGGCCCTTAGAGCCTCAACTCCAAAGTGACCCCTTCTTCAGTGCCCCCCTCACCCCCCTCCATCCCACCGAGGTGCCTGGAGGTGCCACAGGGCTGATGGTGAAGGATGACGGTGGTTCCACAATAAGGGGAAAAGGCAATTTCATCTTGATTAGCAGGCGATTTCTCTCTCCATAATAAGCGCGCTCCAAATAATTAGCGTGCTTTACGTAATAATGAAATTACAGAAATGCAGTCCACTTATTCAAACAACTCACCATTACCATATTTTTAAATATTAGACTTAATTAGAGTTTATCACTTCAGAGAAGTATGCGGACCGAAGATGTTTTTAAAAAAATCCTCATAAAGTGTTTATTAAGCGCTGGTAAAGCTGGGATAATGATGTGTTTGGAAATTAAGGCAATCAAACACTTACCGCTGCTCCTGGAGGCCGGGCATGGAAATGAGGCCATTACACGCCCATTACCCGCCAGCTCACAGCCACTTGGGGGGTGGGGAGAGGATGCGCCTGGCCGAGAGGGCAGAGTGCCCGGAAATGCATGTGCCAACATAGCCCACACAGCCTGACCAGTAAGCACAGCATCACACCCCTTATGTCACTTACATCACATTTGGCCACCAGGGGCCCAACTCAGACTTGGCCGGGCAAATGACTAGACTGGTCCCCAAAAGCCAAAGAAGATGCCCAAGACAAACCCCGATCGGAACTCCCAGGCCTGGCAGGATATGTCAACTCCATTCAAATCCCAGTGCGGAGTGGGGACAGAACCCAGGTTGGTCAGTGAGAGGAGCGGGAGGCTGAGGGAGCTACAGACCCCAAGCAGGTGACCACGCCCCACCCACTATGGGCCACACAGGAAGGGGCAGCAAGAGTGGTGGGAAGGGGAGGAAGCCAGGCAACTGAGTTGGGAGACAAAGATGCTGAGGAGCCAGGCTCGGAATACACCTGGGGATACAGACCTGGCTCAGGGAAAGGAGGCAAAAAGGGTGGCAGGAGAGGGCTGGTGGCTCCAGGCCCATTTATCCCGGTGAATAACTAATTCCAGAATTTATAGTGCTGGGTTTTTGTTCTGTGGCCATTTATATCTGCAAGGGGAGGAAATGAAGAGGCAGCGCGGACGCCACATCTTTCTGTGTTATTGCTTGTCTGCCATTTGCAAATCATTATTAATTGTGGGCCCTGGTGGCGGGCCGGGCGGGGGCCGGGCTGGGTACATCCACATAGCTCTTCATCAAGGACCCCAGCCGCTGCCCCAGAGAGCCAATTACCCCGCCCTGATTGGGATCAGATAAAGAGGGAATTTTTACAAATTAGGGAATAAATAGAATTTCCACACAGGGCGCGGGCAGGACCTGAGAGGCTGTAATGAAAAACCATCCGTCACCATCAGCAGCCTGGGCACGCAGCCCCGGCACTCCCTCCCCTTGTGGGCCCACCCTCGTGCGCAGGGGCCTGGGTATACAGGTCTAAGGATACCCTCAACCCCTCCATGGCCCAGAAGCAGGGAGAGTTCCCCAGCGAGGTGCATGCACCCGCTGGGCTGGAGAGGTCTAGGCCCCAGCTCTGAGACGGTCCCTAGTGCTGCCTGCCCGCCCTGTCTGCCTCGCCCTCAGAGTCCTGACAAGGAGGAGACTGAGGCAGTCCTGAGAAAGGCCAGAGTTGGGACTACAGGGCAAAGACCACATCCATGCCCCTACTGCTATGGCAGCCCTAGGGCAGAGCCCCAGCCCTGTGGACCACTCACTCGGGGCTCCCATTAGCGCTCCTCCCCTTGGATCATTAAATATGTATATCTTATTACACGCCTTGTTAGAGTATCGAGCTCTATTGACTGATGATAAATCCTGAGCCTCGTCCTGGCCATAAATTTATCTGGAGATGATGAAGACTCAATAATCTAGTCAGGCAGATAATATCATCGGGCCTTAAAAAAGATCATTACATTATATGTCAGAATTAAAAGTGAAATACGCCGTAGTAACAGGGAGGCTGCTCCGGCCATTATAATGGGTGCCCGCCTCCCCCCACTTGTTTCTAGCCAAGGCCCCATCCAGGTAGAGGGGCCAAGAAGCCTCACCCTCCTCCTTGCTCTGGGACGCCATAGCTAGAAGTGCCAGAGGATAGCCAGATACGCTAAGTGAATAGGACCTGGCCAGGGACGGAGGTGGCTACTGACACCAGCTGAGCACATCCACCATACCTGGCAGCCACCGCTGCCCCAACCAAGCCTCCACCATAACCTGTCGCCCAGGAGTCTCCTGTGGGACTGTCTTCTGGGAGTCCTCACCCCCTTCTTTAATGGTCTGATTAACCAGGGCAGATGCTTTCCAAAATGGGGACACTGGGAGATAGAGAGGTTAGGCTGTGTGCCAGCAGCCTACCTGGAGGATTTCTTGTGAGCATGTGCAGATCCCGGCCACCTCCTTCCTGAGACTGCCTGTGACAGCCTCTACGTCCTGTCCTTTGAGAAACTTGCTGCCAGCCTCTTGGTTCTTTGACTTCAGCACGAATGCCTTGTCTGCTGCACCTTATTTCCACCATTTCCACAATCACACCTTCAACCTTTTTAACATCCTCTACTGCTCTTCCTTTGAAATATTAAATTCAAATATTCCTAGTTTCTGATGATAAAACACTTTTTCTTCCATGTCAATTGAACCCATTTACAACTCTGCTTCTCCATATACATCACCCCTCATGCCTTCACCTTTTTCCCTGTCCTCCTTTGATTGCTTACCCAACAGCCCTGCCTCTTCTGCCAAGCTGGAGAGCCCACTCCTCACTCATGTGACCAGGGCGAATGCTCCGTGGTCTGAGCCATTTGTGGTGACCCTATTTCCCTGGCCAATCACTAGTCTAGGGGCGACCAGGGGTTCTGGCTACTTGCTAAAAGACCTTCATGGAAACTTGCTTCATTCTTAAAAAGAGAAGCCCAAGGGGGAAATAACCCTTTACATTCTGCTGGATGTTTTCATGTTTGCACATGTTTGAGACTGCAGAGCTATCTCCCAACCTTCCAACTTAGGGGAGTTAGCCTGCCAAGAACGCACTGAAGATAAAAGAAAAAAAAAGGGGGAAACCCTGGGTCCTTGCTGACATTGCTGAGATGCTGAATCAACCAGCCTGAGGATCATCTCCCCTCCAGACTTCTGTGAGGTAATAAATCCCCTTACCATTTCAGGTATTCTAAGTTGGGTTTCTTTTTCTGGCAGCTGAAAGCATACTAACTGATACAGAATGTACAGGCAGAAAAGAGAACGCTATAACAAACGGATCCTACAATGTAAACTTGGCTGAATAGAGGAGGGAGGGCAAAGGTCAATGAGGACACTGATATTTCAGGCATAACTCTTACCATGCTCTCTCTATACATATGATCAAACTGTTTCCTGCTGTACCTCAGGATACAGGCCATGTCACTAAAAAGGCTACAAGAGTGCAGTTTAGACGGGAGCCCATGTGAAAACAGAAAGAAAATACAGCTTCACTGAGAAAGGTTTCCAGTCTGTGGCTTGCAGTCTAGGTGGACTAAAGCCCCACAGCTCCACAAAGTCATCAGAGACTTGGGCTTCTTCCTGCCCTGCCCCTCTCAGCATGTTGTTTCTAATTTCCAAGCTATCTCATGGTCCAAAATGGCTGCTGGAGCTCCAACCATCACATCCACATTTTAAGAAAGAGGAAGAATGAAAAAACAAGAATAATGTATTAACCAGCGAGTCACTTCCTTTTAAGTATTGTTCCTGGAGGTCGCACAAATTATTTCCTTTATCTCAGAGACACACTATATCTAACTATATGAGAAACTGAAAAAACTAACTTTTTAGCCCTAACTGGTGTGGCTCAGTGGATAGAGAGTCGGCCTGCGGACTGAAGGGTCCAAGTTTCGATTCTGGTCAAGGGCATGTACCTTGGTTGTGGGCACATTCCCAGTAGGTGGTGTGCAGGAGGCAGGTGATCGATGTTTCTCTCTCATTGATGTTTCTAACTCTCTATCCCTCACCCTTCCTCTCTGTAAAAAATCATTAAATATATTAAAAAAAACACACACAAAAAACTAACTTTTTAACTGGGTACACACTGCTGCCCCTAATTAAAGGGGGGCTCTATTTAGTGAGGAAGAAGGACAATGGATATTGGATATGTATCAATCAATTTCTGTCCTAGCGACATAACTGATCCATCTCATTTTGGAACTTGGATTCCATGGTCCATCATTTCAATCCTTTCTTGCCAATAATCTCAACTCTCTTGCCCCCTTTTCCTTCCATCACCCTTGCCTGGGGAAACCCAAACTCTGCCTTCTCTATGCCTGCATTTGGGTTGAGTTGTAATTAGAAAAAAATCATAAGCATATAGAGTCACTCCATCCATAAAATCATAGCTATCAACCTCAATTCAGTTCTCTTCTCTCATCCTGTTACAAGAGAGCACCTATCCTGATGTCACCGCTAAAGCCCCTCCCTCCATCTTACCTGGTGTCCAACCAACTGCCTTTTCAGGGGCCAGACATTATGAGTAACCCCAATCGTTTCTTCTGCACTGGTTCTTTCACATTAGCATGTTAATATAGTATATTTTCTACATCTTTAAAAACAACTCCCCTTTAATCCCCTTTCCCATGTGGCTAGTACCCCATCTCCCTTCCCTATAGCCAAACTTCAGAGCTGTTAACACTCATGGTCTCATTTACTCCTACTTCCACCCTGCAACTTCCCTCACCAAACTGCTTTACCAAACTGCTTTCTCTAATGATCCCTATGACTTCACAGGAAGCTTCTCAGGTTTAGATGGATCCGACCCAATGGACTTACACCTCAAAACATTCTTCTCTTGGCCTCAGGGACACCACCCCTCTCTCACCAACCCTCCTCCAGCTCCTTTGTACATGCCTTTGCTTCTGAGCACCCCTAAGATGTGGGTGTTGCTCAGAGCTGTCTATGGCCCTCTTCCCTTCTCACTCTCTACTCTTCCTGGGCAACCTTATCTACTCTTGAGGTTTGAATTACCATGAATTTCCAGTAATTTCTAAACCTATATTCCCACTACTACTCTCCCAGTCCAGGGCACCACCATCTGTCACCTAGGTGGCAGCAGCGCCCCTGCCAATCTCCTCCATGGTGTCCCTCCAAACCACAAATCTGGTCATTTCACTCCCTGTCTTAAAGCCTTCAATGATCCGTGAAGGACATTAGTGGAAGTACTGGTGAAATTCAATAAGACCTTTAGTTTAGTTAAAAGTATAGCATTAATGTTAATTTTCTGGTGCTCATAACTGTACTGTGATTATATAAGATGTTAACACTAGGGAAAGCTGGTAACATATGTAGGAACTTTTCTGCTAATGTAAAATTAGTTCAAAGTAAAAAGTTTAAGAGGTAATAATTAAAACAACAAACCACCACCTCCACAGTGCCTCTTTGCTCACAGGACAGTATCCAAACGCATTTAGAAAGTCCAGGGATCTGTCTGGGTTGCCCTCTGGGTCCCCATTTGCCTCACTCTCAGCTTTTCCTTCTACCTGAAACTTCCCCAGTTCTCTGCTGGCGCTCCCCCTTGTCCCTCAGGACCTGGCTTGCTATTGTTTCCTGGGGTGCCTTATCTGGGCCCTCACATTAGTTGGGAATCCCTTCTATGGGTTTCCCCATTGTGATTGTCTTGGTTACCCCCAGATAGACCACAACCCCCTTGAGGGCACTAGTGTTAGAGGCCCCAGTCTCTATGTATTAAATGGAAGAATGGAAGGATGGCAGAAAAGAAAGAGGGAAGGGGGGGGGGCTGACAAGATCACAGGTGAACCTATTCCAGCCCTGACATTTGCCACCTGAAGCCCAGACATGCCTGGGCCCTGAAAATCAATCATCCCGTCCCCAGCTTCTAAAGTGCCCCCGGCTCCAGGCCCTTTCCTACGTCCACTCCTTCCTAGTATCTTGATTTCTCTAAAACCTGCCGTGCCAGGATGGCCGGGACCCGAGCTCTCAGCAGCCTGACCAGCCTGTCCTGCGAACCAAGGCACTGGGGCAGCAGTAATGGAGCTGGGGCTCCTGGTCCTAGCCAGTGATGCCCTGGAGGCGGGGCTGGCTATGCCTGGGGACTCAGAGCGGGGCTGCCCTCCCTAAGCCCAGCCTCACCTGGTAAATATTTCATCCTCAAGCTGCTCAGCTAATCCCTATTAATTTCAATACCGCCGCCTTGCCTGGCTCAGCTCCCAATGCATTATTTATCCCCTTTGTTTGTTTGTCGCTAACAGGTGGGCCCCAGCGGAGCTGCTGACTGGGGACAAGCCTACTCCATCACAGTGTGGCTGTGAATTAATCATGAGGACTAATGGGAACCACCTCAGCTCCAGGCACTTCTCAATCCGCCTCCCCTTGCCCTGGCACACAGGGGTGGGCCAGGGCCATCTCAACTCAATTTAACTCAATTCAAAACAATACATTTTATTTATTATCTGCCTACATGAGTCAGATGCCATGTTATGCTTTGGGGAGACAAGCTGAACAAAACAGATGTAAGTTCCTGCCCTCAGGGAACTTACAATCTACTGGGGGAGAGAGGCATTAAACAACTCATTTCTTAATTATGACTGTGACAGAGTGTATAAAAGGAGTGCAGGGTGCTAGGGAGTACACTCGGGGGACAGGGAAGACTTGCCTGGGGAAGCAAAGTCTGAGATGTGCTTGAAGGATGAGTGGGTATTAATTAGGCCAAGGGATGGGAATGGGGCGCTCAAGGGAAAAATGAATGTGGGAAGCCTTAAGGTGAGAGACAGCATGGCAGGTTCCAGGAAATGAGAGTGGCTTGAAAAGGGGCAGGGGCTTGCCCCTATACCAGGGGTGGGCAAACTTTTTGACTCGAGGGCCACAATGGGTTCTTAAACTGGACCGGAGGGCCGGAACAAAAGCATGGATGGAGTGTTTGTGTGAACTAATATAAATTCAAAGTAAAGGAGCGGAGGGGAGAGCAAGAGAACCGGATAGAACAGCCGGATCCGGCCCGCGGGCCGTAGTTTGCCCATGGCTGCCCTATACCAACAAGGCCCAGTTGGGAAACACTCTTCTCTCTAAACAACCAGCATTTGTCCTGATTGATTACCCTGAACACCTGATACAAACACACTCACACTGCCTCTGCTGAGTTGAGCAACATCTGATTTCTTGACTTTGTGCTCCCAAGAGATGGTTAAGACCATTAACCTCCAAACGCAGATAGGAAACTCTGGGGAGCACTTGGCCTGGGGGCTTGTGAGGGGCCTGCATGGGCCTTGCAGCACTCTGAGGCTTAGGTGCGCTATGGCAGAATAGCACAGGATATGCCCATGGCCCCCCAGGGGGAGACCAGGCACAGGGTGGGGAACACTGACCCACCACAGCCACACATGCTCAGACCACCTCCCAGGAAGGGACTTCCCTCGCCTCTGAAAACCCAGTACTGGACTGGGCACCCAGAAGACCTCAGCAAACATACATCTTCTGAATGAATGACTGAACAAAAGCAAATGCCCAGCAGAGAGCTTTTCCCCAGATACACCCCTCAAAACTCTCCCAGAGATTTAAGTAGACAACTGACTTAACTTGTACTCAGGGTTTTACAGCACTTTCAAATCCTCAGAGGAAGCCTGGAGAGGCAGGAGCCATCACGAACCCCACTTTAAAGGGAAGAACCAGAGGCCCAAGAAGGTGAATGACGTAGCAGGACCCCCACCTGGAAGGGATGAGCCTTAACTAGCAGGAGGCCAGCCTGGCTCCAGAATATCCACAGATCCACCCGCTCTGTGGGCATTTCCCTAGGAATCTCCCTTGGTGACTCCAGGGACCTCAGCTCCCAAGAACAATCCTAAAAAGCACCGGGCTTAAGAATCAAGGGCAGCTCTGCCAGGGCAGGCGCCTCCATTGTGCACATGGTCAGGATTTGTAATTCTATTCAAAGTGGCCGCTTTGAAAATCCATATGTCTTCAGGCTCCCCGTACATCATGGTGTCAGGTCCTGGAGCGGAGGCATCCATCGGAGGCTCCCAACACCACGGTCCGTGTGCCCGCACGCCTGATCCCACCCATGCCTGTCCCTGGCTCCCAGCTGCTCTGGCAGCACTCCCACCCTGTGCCAAGGCTCACGCTAGCTGCCTGCTTGGCCCAGCCTTACCCTTGCCTCCACACTAGTCTGGCTGCTGGGCCCCAGCCCTGACCCATTTGCCTCCTCTGCCCTATCCAGACTCTGCTTGCTTTCTTGGAACTAGGAAGCCAGCACAGAGGCAGCCTCGATAACTCGCTAACGTGCTGCCCATGCTGTTCTTAAAAATTTATGACTGTGCAACATGAAAAATCCGGCTGAGGAGCCGTCATTAGCAGCGCTACCTTCCTCCCCCACCAGCGCCACCCTCGTAAATTGAGATTTATGGCTGCGGCAGGCGGGTGGGGTGTGTGCAGGCAGTGAGGATGCTGTGGGGGAGACAGGGAGAGACCGATGAGGCGGCGGTGGGGCCAGGGGCTCCCCCCTGCGGCAGCTCCCGTTTATCACAGTCTGCTGTGATACTCCTGAGAGAAGGCCTGGCCTCTCGGTGTCTGCATAGCCGATGCCAGATTCCACTAGCACTGGGAGTGGATGGGGAGGGGCCTATCTGGTGCCAATCACTGGCTTCTTTAGGTATAGGACCAGACCCTGAGGTCCAGGTGCTAAGCAAAGGCCTCTTAGCAGGGTGATTTGGGAGGGGGAAGGTTGGACCTGGGGAGAAAGTATCCTTCTTGTTGGGGTCACAGGCCTGGGCCCCCAGAGTCAGCTTCTCTAACCAGAAGCATCTAGGTTGGGCTGTGATTGTGGTATCCCAACCACAGAACTGAAGGGGAGGCAGGGAGGGTGGAATAAGGATGCCAGGAACCTTCCCTTCCTTCTCCTTTCTCTGGCAAGAAGGGCCAGTGGAGAGGCTAGTAAGGGCGAGTGCAGGTGCTGGACCGAGTCTCAGCCATCTCCCTACAGAGGCCAGTCTTGGGCTGAAAGAAGAGGTGATCCCACAAGCCCGCCCTCCCCCTCAGCAAGCCCTCCCGGTTACCTCCCCTCCTCTCCTCCCCTGCTCACTTAGCCCTGTCAGCCAGGCCATTATGAAATTGGGGTTTCATTTACAGACTAATTAAACATTACAGCTTGTTCACAATTACAACGCGGGGATGAGGGAGTAACTAATTACGGAAGAAATGAGCTAACATTTATCTCTGCTCCCACCCTCCCTCTCCCTGCTGCCCCCCCCAATCTGGCTTCCTCCCACTCTCTGGTCAGTACCACCTCAAAAGGCTTATTTCCTAGGATGGGGACTGGAAGGACCCGGTCCCCACCCACCCGGGACACAAGATCTTATTGCAGTTCCCAGCTACTCTGAGGGAGGGACTTAGCTCCCAGGGCTCTGCCTAGGGACAGTCACGGCTCTTGCACAAGCCAGTGTATGACTAGAGTAGGACCCTGTTTCGATATGTGGTTATAACATCTGGGCTGGGGGTGGGGGGACACTGCCTGCCCTTTGGTGCATGAGTGTGACAGAACTATGGGGCTCTATGGATCTTTACCTTGTGGGGCGAGGTTTTGGTGTGGCTGCTACAGACAACTGTGTGTGTGATGGGGTATGAGCGTGAATGAACCACGCCCTCACCCCCCAACCCCAGAACAGAACAGAAAAGAAAAGAACTAGGTGGCTTCAGGAGGTGATGCTCAAAGCAGGCCTGAGATGTGTCCCTGGCAGCCCCAGGCCCGAATCTCCCCTGGGAGGCCCCATTCACTAGCATCTCTGAAGCAAGAGCAGCAGAAGGGTACCCTGCCCTGAGTCTCACCTTGTCCCTGCCCTCAGGCTGGCCTTGGCTGCTGGCCAGATGCCCCCTGGGGTCCAAGGAACCTTGGGGTTCTGGGGGCCCCCTGTGGGCAGGAGTCCTGGGTCTGGCTGGCCTGCCACAGAGTTTAATAATAGTAACAGGGAGAGTAAGCGTTTCCATCCTTCCTGCCTTTGGGCAGAAGAAGAAAGGAAAGAGGAGGGAGAGGAGGGAGTGGAGGGAGCGGGCTGAAGGGAGGCTTTGAGGCCTCAGAACTCACATCAAACAGCCGGATCTGGGCCTAATTGTCTGACCCCTGCCCCTGCCTTCAATCAGCTCTGAGGCTCCCTGCCCGCCCCTCGCCTAACTAGCAGCCATGTTCTCCTCATTAGAACAAGCTCCCCTTGCACACGTGTCCCCGGACATGTTCCCAACACTCCCGCTCCCACCCTGCCTGGTGGGTGGGTACAGCTGGAACCCAGTTTTGGAGGGGCCTCTGGGACAGCTACACCTCAGCCACCACAGCTGCTGGCCTGAGCTGCTCAGCCCCTCCCTGAACTGCAGGAGCCTGGATGCCGCGTGCTGTGACATCCCTAGGCAGGCTCAGCTGCGGGAACATTCTGTCCTCTGTGTGTCCTTCTTGCTACAGCCCAATTGTCTCAGACACACAGCTCCTGAGGGCGGGGGTGTTTGAATTCTGTTCCCTTCTGTCTGGCTCAGCCTGGCAGGGGATCTGGTCTGGGTCAGGGTTTGTGTTCAGAGGCTACAAGCTGAAGGGACTTGTCTGCCTACTGTACATGGATGGTTCTTTTAAATGGATCCAGGCGTGGCGATGCGTGTGTGCTTGGGGTTGGCAGCATGACAGTGAGGAAGTACAGCTTGCCGATTAAGAGCTCTGACCCTAGGGAGGTGTGTGTTTAAATTCTGGCTCTCCACATCCTTGCTCTGTAGCCTTGGATGAATGACAGCCTCCTGAGCCTCAGTTTCCTACCTGGTGATATCTCCAGTCTCACAGGGTTTGGGAATTCAATGAGATAACAGACATAAAGTCCTCTTGACTACACCTGACGCCCAGCTACTGGTACAGATGGGGATTCAGGCCAAACCAAACACATTCTCCTCTCCATCCGACCCAGGCCCATCCTTCCCCGCTGGGCTCTGGGCCCTGGTCAGTAGTGTTAAGGACTGGGAGACCTGTGAGAAAGGGTCCAGAGTGCCTCAGAAGATGAAGAATAGCTCCCAGGGGCACAGCTAATACCAGGGCAGAAGAACCTAAGCTGGAGCCTAAACTCAGAGGCAAGGATGCCACACAGCAGCAACAGGTAGGTGGGGCAGTGCCCAGCTTAAGGATTGTCAGGGGGCATTGGGTTGGATGAGGTAGGTCAGCAGGACTGGTCCAGGAGGTATGGATCGTCCCAGGCATACTGTGGGCAAGGGAGGAGGGCTGCTATGAACACCACTGGAGCACAGCTGTCTGGGCTGCTCTAGGAATCCATTCACAGGGTACCAGGCCTTTACAAGATTGGGGGAGGGGCCCTGACATTGTCTCTCACCTTAAACCAGTGGTAATGACTTGCAAATATTGATGAAAACACAAACTAGAGAGATTGTGTTTTTCGGGGAATGAAGGTGGGGAGAGGGGATAAGGAGGAAAATAAACTGAAATGAAGTCCGGTTATCTCCCATCTGTGGCTGCTCCTAATCCCCCAGCCCAAAGGAATCCAATGCAGCCCCTTATCTGCCCTGTCAATCACTCCATCACCACCCAGTGCTTGGTGGGCACCGCACGCCCTCACATACACTCAAGCACATGCTCACACATGCACACACACGTACACACTCACTCCACCGACTCTTGCTCCAATACTCCCGCCCACCCCCAGCCCATTACTCCTCTGAGTAGGAGCAGCAAGCACGCGGGTCCTGCCAGATGGATGCAATTTGCATAATATCAGCAGCGGAGGCAGCAAGATCACCAGGGGTCAGGGCGCTGACATCCCCGCACAGTCTATCTGCAAGTGCTAATTTGGCCGGCATTGATCTGTCTTTCTGATTTCTTTGTCATTTACGTCTGCGATGGTTTGACAGGAGATACAGAGAGAGAGACAAGGGGAGGCCTGGCTGGGGCCGGGGCTAGGAAGGTAGGGAAACAAAGATTGTACTTCCCAGTGCAGCACACACACAGAACACATACGTACATATACCAGAACTTTCCTCCATCCATCCATCAGTCCACTCATCCATACGCCTATCCATTTTCCATCTGTGGTTGCTACTGAAGACCAGAGCATGGTGTCTGGCAAGGACCAAGTCTTCAGATGTCCCTGGGGCTCCAAGGGTGCCAGCTTGGGAAGGAAGGTGCACACCCCTCTCCCTGAGCACTATCCAAGCAGGCCAGGGGAGCCTCTGTGCCTGGAGAGTCCTCTCTTCTCATGGCTATCCATCATTCTCACTTTCTTTGGGAGATACCACAAAGGACAGACAGGAGTGGGGGTAGTGCTGGGGAAGCATGCACTCCAGTGTCTCTGGGCCCTCCCCATGAGGCAGCTGTCTGAAGCAGGGGGAGGTCCCCTATAGGACAGCCAGGGAGAGGGCTATCAGGTCTGCTGGGGCCTCACATCAATACTTCACCACCATCAGATCATCTGAAAACCAGACGCTTGGCTCTTGCTAATTCTGAGGTCCTACTTGAGCTAGAAAGTCCTATATTAGATCATATTTAAATGCCACATTCTGTTGAACCCTGGGCCAGACTCCCCAAATTCTTCCTTGTGTTGGGAGGAAGGTTCATCATAGGGATGGAGACCCTGCCAGGATGGGAGATGTCACGGGGAAAGGGGAGGGGCAGAGATCACAAAACTGGGAAGAAAGAGCCCACTGCAGAGAAGTGGGCATGGTCAAGGGAGGCAGAGGGCTTGAGCCATCCATAAGTGAAAGCCGCCTCCCGCTGGCCACAGAGGCTGTCTGGGCCCCACCTCCTTTCCCTTGCCTATGCTAGCAGAGGCAGGGTGATCAGAAGGAACTCCCTGCTGGGCAAGAGGGGGGCTGGTGTTTGCTGTGTGCTAATCCTAGGCCTGAGGTCTTCAGAGAGACCCTGAGAACTTCAAGGAGGGGAAGGCAAAGCTGTACTGTAGCCGAGCTCATTAGCCAGCACCCCCACACCTCCACTAGGAGGAGGGCGGGCGGCCCAGGGAGCTGGTGGCAGAAGCAGCAGAGAAAAGGCTGTCACTGTCCTTTCTTCCTTTTGGTACAAGAGTCTCCCTGAGCCGGCGGTTCTCCTGTAGTGACACCTCTCACGGGCGCTAATGAGATCCATGTCACAGAGCTAATGCGCTCTGACTAGGCTCTTGATAGACACCCCACTCCTTCAGGGGAGACCACAGACCAGTACTGCCCTCCTGGGGCCAGACCCCCATCCTGCCACTTGCCAGCCCAGCTCTCTTGCCAAACTGTGCTGGGCAACAAACTCCTGAGAGGATCCACTTGCTGTCTGGCCACCCTGCCTTACCAGGAGCCTCAGAGGTACCCTCCTAAGTCCCTGAGCAGAGGGGTTAAGCAACCAGGGCAGGACCACCCAGCTGGACATCAGGGAAGGTTCCAGTTATTCTCCCAGACAGCTGAAACCAGCAGTCTATGGGGGCCTCCATGTCCCAACAACCGGTGAGATTTTACTAACACTTTCTTTGCAGACTTCCAAAAAGAAAGAAGCAAAGGAGGCCTGGGTCTTGCCCCTAGAGAGGTCAAGTATGTGGGGACTGATCATTAGCAAACAAATTATAATCAGGGACTAAAGGTGTATTCTGTACACCCACACTGGGAGGGCCAGGCAGGATCCCCAGAGGAGGTGGCCCCTGGAAGATGGACAGGTTTTCCTGAGCCAAGAGAGAGAGCAAACCGAATTCACAAGAGTAAGAATTGTCGGGGTCAGAAAGAGGTCAGAAGCCAGTGGTTGTGGGGCATTGGCTCTGAGCAGAAGTGAAGGGGTGGCAATGCTTCCTTTCCTTTCTTCCTCAGTTGTTGCTACTGAAGCTTTGTCAAGGCCTGTAAGTTTCGCTGATACTGAAGTGAGGGAAGTGAGCTTATTTTCTTCCTTACTGTCTCCGTTGGTAGCACAAAGCCTGACACCAAAAGGTACTCCCAGTTCAGCACAGTGGTAAGAACATAGGCTTTGCATTTATACGGTCCTGGGTTTGAATCCTGACTCCTCAAGTCATCTGGCTGAGTGACCTCAGACAAGTAACTTAACTAGTTAAGCCTCAGTTTCCTACCTTATACAATGGGAATGATGATGTCTGCCTTCATAATACTGGTGTGAAAATTAAATTCATTAACATAAATGCCCCCAAATAATGTGCGTGTCTTGCTGACCCTGGGCTGAAAGGAAGAAGCACAGCACTCGGCAGTCCTTGGTGGAGGCTGCCTGCCGAGAATCTTTGGTCCAAGCCAAGGAAGCTGACAGAGCCCACGGAACAGCCAGTTCTATACACATGCAGTCCCTCCTCATCCACAAGCCACTCCAGCAGCACCCTGCTCACCAGGCCAATCCCCTCCCCCAGGAGGCGTCCTCCCGACTGCGAGGCCATGCTGACAGCCGATAGCCCGTCCTCCCAGAGCTTCAATGCTTCTACATGCTGGGTCCCCTCCCCCTCAGTCCCCAGGGCCAAGCCGATACCCTCTCCTGGACTGTGCCTGTGGGCTCTGTGGGGGCTGGGCACTGTGTCTGTCATCTTTATCAGTACATTTCTAGCACTTACCACATAGTAGGAGCAAAGTAAATGTTCACTGACCTGGTCCTGACTCTATTCCCACAGCCACTGCGGGCTCTGAATTAATCTTCACCTCCATGTACCTTACTGCACCTCCCCTTCTGCAGTTTCTCCTCACTAGTCCTCCCTGCTCATACTCTCAGGCTGCTCTGAACAGGTCACTACTCTGCCTGGACATTCCCACACTCCCTCTCAAACAACTCAGCCACCCATATCCATCCTACCAGCCATCTCCCCTTCTGTAGCTGGGTCTCCCTGCCCCTCTCATCAGCCCACCCCTCCCGTATGCCTGCTCTCTTGCTCTCTCAGCACCTCCACCATCCAATGCTTGGCAGGAGTCTCCACAATGTAGGCCCCACAGGCTCCTCCTGCCACATGTACCTTAGAAAGAGGCTCAGGATCATCGATGGGCTTAGGGTCATTGGTAATTTGGGAGAACCAAGCAGATCCTGGAGATGGCTAAGCTGTGGGATCTGCAGAACCCTTGCCCAGCATAACCAATGCTGCCTCACCCCCACTCCCAATATACATACCACTCCCCACTCCAGGCTGGCAGCTCCTCACAGAGTTAATTAGCACCATGTCACCGAGGACCAGCCTGAGTGGCCAGTGACAGGAGCTGACCCCTGACCCCAGGGCTGGGAAATAGTCCACATCAAACTCTTACAGCACGACCCTTTTAGCACGCACAGTAACTCGGGGCACCGCCAGCTGAAGCTCATTAAAGCTGTCTCTTTGGCGCGAGGGCCATTAACCTCACTGCTCAAAACCCATGCCTCCCCACCCCGCCTCTCCCAGCCCAATTAATGCCCTGCATCTTCCCTCCCTTCCAAGAACCCTTACCCACACCTCAGAGTCAGTCAGGAGCTGGCAGGGCAGCCCCCTTCATTCAAAAATACAAACACCAAATGCCAGGAATCCCCAGTGTCCTTGAGTACCCACTGTGTGCCAGGCACTGCACAAGCCCTTCACACAGCTGACTTCACTGAACCTTCCCAACAGCCATGAGAGGCAGTAGCACTCTCCCTTGTCTAAGGTCACAGGGCTCTGGACGGTAGAACTAGAACAATTGGCTCCAAAACTCTACTCTGTTGTCACTCACAGCGTTGGGTTGTCCCCTGGGGCCCACCCAGATGGAAAAACCTTCTCCTATAAAGAAGAAAGGAACACTTCAGGGGTCCTAACCCAGAATCGACACGAGTGAAGAGAAAAGAAGGGAACCACTGAGTCCCAGGAGGCAGCAAACAGTGGAAACAAGGAAGCCCTTTCTCTCAAAAACACACCCTGGATAGATACATAGGAGGGCACCCAGCTCCCTGTGCAGGGTGAGTTAACCCAGTCCCGCTGGTCCCTCCCACTGGCCAGACTCAATTACAGGCAGTTCCTCCTCCTCTGGGCCAATGCAAATCCTCTCACTGGTCCTTGTTCTCCGGTCTCTACCTTTCCCATCACTTTTTCATTGACTCATCTACTCACTTGTTCATTCACCACCTGATTGGATTTATTGAGCACCTATTAAGAACTAGTTTGTGCAGCACAGAGTGCCTCAGTGAGTCTGAATCAGAGCTCTGATCATGCTGTTTTCTCACAAACCTCCTGTTTCATCAAAACCTCATGAGAAACCCACTCCCTTTAACCTGTCATCCCAGGCCCACTTATGTCCCCACTGATTTTCTAGCTATTCCCTAACCCAAAGGAACCCTGCAGTCACTGGAAACTATTTGTAGATGTCTGGACCTGCCATCGCAGTATGCCAGGCTTCCTCATGCCCTCAGGCTTTGTACACATACTTCCCCCTAAGAAGAAAATCCTTTCCCCATTTTTCTGCCTAGCAAACTCCTATTCATCCTTCCAGGATCTGCTGACTCAAGTGTCCTCTTCTCTAGGAAGCTTTCTGCTCACCTCCCAGGCATACCACCTTGCTAGGTTTGGGGTCTCCACTAGATTGCATAGAATAGCAGTTGGGAGGGAACAGCAATTGCTGTGGGGTACCCCCCAAATCCTTAGGCCCATTGCCCACTTCTTCCCCCCCCCCCCCAACAAGAATGATACACGGCATCCCAGAAGTCAGTGAGATGTAAATGAAGGAGAAGCCATTTGGCAACTGAGAAAACCGTGTTTGGGGCAGCCCAGGTTTTTCTAACATAGCCCTCAGTGGCCTGGTGGCAAATGCCCAGTTCAGTCTCTGTCTCCTCTAGGATGTGAGCTCCCTGAGGACAGGAACTTCTACTCAGAATGCCCAGCACCCACCAGGCACCAATGATGTCTGTGGAAAGGATGAGGGGCTCATCCGTAGCAAGTGACTGGGTCCTCTGGTGTATCTTGCCAGTCCCCTCCTTCAGCTCCTGATATCTCCCAAAGGTACATAGGTTATGATAATGTCATAGTGCCACCCAAGAATACCCCTGCTCCTCCCCACTTGGAACAAAGCCTTGCCTGCTAAAAACCATTTGCATGCACATGTATGCACATGCACACAAAATAATTCAAAGAGAAATGAACAGACATACTTTCTGACAAGCTGATGATTGCTCCCATATACAGACACATGCCCTCAGGAAAACATAAAGATATATTGTTACACACAGCATCCCTCAAATATAGATATACATGGACACACATAGACTCTTAGACACACGCAGACATGCAGCTAAAGTTGCCAAATGCACATGCACATGCGCATACACACACACACAGTCACTCACAGACAGACACGTATCCATACTGAGAGATCAGAGGCTAGCAGAGCCTCCAATGCCTAGAACCATGGCCATTTCAGCTGCCTTCCAAGCAGTAATCCCCCTGAGGGTGCACCCCCACCTGGTATCCCAAGTGGCCCCTCCCAACCCAGTCACCGCTCAATGGAGGCTGCTGCTCCTGCGGGGGAGTCAATACCCTGTGGACGGAGCCATCGGTCAGAAGGACCCCGACTAATTAAAAGCTGGTGAGGTTTAAATAATTCATCTCCTTAACTCCCATTGATCGCCCAGTTTAGTGGCCACAGACTTGAAACAATATTAAACAGCCTCCTCCAGCTCCACGGGGGGTGGGTGAGCTGACATGTGCCCACCCCTCTGAGGACATCTCCCACCAGAGATTCAGCCAGAGGCAGGGTACCTTGATTTGAATCCAAGGCCACCTGTGACCCACCCGAAGCCCAGACCCCAGTCTCCTCCTAAATATTGTTTTGAGAGACCCTTTCCAATAGTCTGGTTTCCTTCTCCCTTCATACCCCCTTTCCCCGCCCTCCCCAGCTACGGAGAGCACCTTGCTAGAGCTTAAAAAAAGCCACAGAACCCCTCTGTGTGCCAGGGGACTGGGGCATGTGGACAGGAGACTGACCGGGCTGCCAGGGGGACATGTGGAAGGACTGACCAATGCCGCTGTGGGGCCGGCCTATGTGCTGCAGGCTGAGGCCCTTGTTCATGTCTAGAAGTCCGTTCTTGGGCCAGCAGCCCATGGCGAAGCTGTAAGCCTGGAAGACAGGAGGCAAGAATGGTTAACAGAGGCCCTGATCCTGAACCAACCCATCACTCTCCCCATCAAATCTTTCCCCCAAGGACTTATTCTCAACATACCACTTCATGAGAGTCCCCTCACAGGGTCCCCTTGCCACCAGAAAACCCATTCCTCCTCTAGAGCTCCCTTTCTTCTGGGCATCTCCCCATCGGAGACCCTTTGGCCCTCACTGGTGCCCCCTCACCAACTCCTCTAGAGAGCTCCCATTTACTAAGACTCTCCTTGTTAGGACCCTGCCTCTCATCAGGGGACCCCCTTCACCTTAAATTCCCTCCTCTCCAGAATCCTCAGCACTCTGCTGGGCCCCCTCCCATAGCATTACTGGTCACAGAGACTGTGGTCCGGAAGACTTGGAGACTAACGTATTCAAACTTCACAGATAGAAAAATCAAAGTGAGAGGGGGCCAACCACCTGCCTGTTACGGGTGCTTTTGACCCAGAGACAGGCGAGGCTGTAGAAGGCTGAGTGCCATGTGAGTGTTCAACTGGGGAGGGGTAAAGTCACCTGGTGAGACTCAAGCAGCAGTGAGGGGAGCACATGAAGGGTGTGTGTGTGTGTGTGTGTGTGTGTTAGGGGAAGCAGATCTCTGCTGAAGGTCAAGTGCTCACTTATGCATATTCAAAGCGGCCACCCATCGATCTGTACTTAATTGTTTTCCTGGGGTTGGGGAAGGAAGTGCTGGGGGCATCGATCTGCTCAGACCCCCAGCACTTCATTGCTCCCCTCCATCCCCTACTCCTGTCACCTGACAGTGGCCGAACTCCATGGGGAGGGAGCGGTAAGGTACATGGCAGGACAGGGATGGCTCCTGCTCTTACATTCCTTACAGGCATGATGACCTGATGTCACAGGTGAGGAAACTGAGACTCAGAAAGAAGAGACATACAAGGGTTAGAACATCATTAAGTGGCCCATTGGGAACTTAATTCCTGCTCAGCCTGCTGGCAAAGTCCTGGGCTCCTACCAGTGGGCTTGCATAGCTAGCTGACACTTCAAACATTAATTTTCCTTCCACTCACTTTAGAAGTCCCTAAACATCAGGCTGCCCTTCTCCAGTGGCAGGAAGCATGTGGGACAGTGGTCAATGGGAATGAAGCTTGGGTGAGTCCCCAGAAGTTAAATGGTGAGTCCGCTGATGATACTAAAGTGACTGCAGCCATGGTCAGACAGGCACTGACGTGCCCCTGCCCATCACTATGCCCAAGAGGTCCCCAGCCCACCAGACTCCTTCACAGGGAGAGCACCAGCAAAGGTTCAGAAACAAAGATAGGAAGCTGGACACAGAGTCTATGCCAGGGCTGAGGAGCTGGGCAGAGGGCTAGTGTCCTTCGTTCCCAGCTGCAGGAACCAAGCCTTGGCCCCATGGGCACTGAAGGGCTAGGAGCCAGTGTACTTCACCCTTAGCATCCTCCAAAGCCATTATCCTTGACCACGGAGGTACTAGCCACAGCCCAACTTCCCAGCCAACCCTCCCACCCTTTCCCAAGTCACAGCTGCAACCACAAATTGGGGGTTGAGTGTGAGGCTCAAGGACAGGGGAGAGGTCGCTGGCTTTGAGCCAGGGTGGAGCCGGGAATGCAGGCGGGGAGGAAAAGCAGCCAGTGGGTGGTGCAGAGCTGAAGAAGCTGCTATGCATGGTCAGGGCCAGGACTGGAGTGCAGTGGGCCAGAGAGCAGTGGCGGGCCTGCTTTCAAGTACTTTAAAATCACTTACAAAGGCCGGATTAAACGATCAGAAATTCCATTTAATAGGACAAATAAAGAAATAACAATCTACTCTATCAGCCTGGAGAAGGCAAGCTGGATAGTTTTTTTTTTTTTCTCCTTCTAAAAAGGAAAAAGGGAAGGAAGGGAAAAAAAGAAGGATAATGTGTGTTTACTCAAGCAAAGAAAAAAATATTTAAGTGATGTCGGGGAGAAGATTGCAGTAACTAGTGAAGAATAACATCGTCTACTTTGCTGTCAAATCACACCCGAATTTCAGTAATAGATTCTCGGCTGACACTCAATTCAATTCGAAGGTGATCCTGCTTTATCCCAGCCCATCAAATATTAAACACTTGCATTAGCAGGTGCTGCCGCTTCCCGGCTTAAAGCGGCGGGCGGGCGGCAGGGCTGCTGAGGCCCCTCTGCTCTGCTCTCGGCTCAGGGACAGGGCAGCTCAACGTTATCTGCACGTCATCCTGAGTCTTATCGCAGCTATAAGCGAGAAGACCACTTCAGATAACATTAGACGCTTGCCCCAATGCGTGTCAGTATGATTAGATTATTATTATAATAATGACTCCCCAAGAACTTCCCCTGACTGGGACATGTGGAAGGGGGGTGGAGGACAGCGAGCCCAGGAGGACCAGGCTGGACCAGGGCAAGCCAGAACCCATGGCAGGAAGCAGGGGCACCAAGCAAGGCGGCAGCGCCGGTCCCGCCTGACGGATGCCTTTCAGGAAGGGCAGTCTAGCTTGTCAGAGCCAGGGCGAGATGAATTGGCGTCTCCACCGTGGCCGCGGGTGTCATGCCGCACAGTTTCATATTCCCAGATAAGGTGTGATAACCAATTGCTGCTGTGACATGGCCTCATCCAGCACTTCCTCAGGGGGGCCCGGGCGGGGGAGGGGCATTGCGTGCACATGGGTCTGGCAAGCTCCTAATAAGAGGGATTTAATTTTTACAAATGCTGCTTCCAGTGGGGCCTTCACATACCAGCCAAAGTCCAAAATGATATTAAAAATGGTTAATTAAAACTGCTCTTCTTCAGCCTGGGCTCTCCCTCTGCTGCCCTGCTGAGAAGCCTGGCATGTCTCCTCCAGGTACTGCCACATACCCCTGCAGAACTGAACTTCACGCGTGACCACAGTCTCATGGAACCCTCTAGGCACAGTAAGATGGACCAGTACCTCAAGCTACCCCTGCCACCTCAGGTACCTTCCAGGCACAGCCAGTGGACACAGCCATGCAGAGAATACGGGGTCCTATAGCAACCTGTGCTCCCACCAATATGAGGTCTGAATACTTACACCTGCTGCCCTATGCACTTGTACCCAGATGCCCACCACCCTCAGCACACATTTCTAAAGCCCCTGCCCTCCTCCCAGATATAGACACTGTGGAGCGTGCATACCCATGCAAGTGTGCCCCTCCTTCCATTCCCCACTCCCTCCTGACATCCTCCCTAAGAGATTACACCCACCCAGGATTCTTAACAGAGACTTCCTGGGAGTCCAGTTCAGAACAGGGTGGTGTGGGCTCTGTCTCAGATTCTGGCTGGGAAGTCAAGTCTGGGACCCAGGGAACCATCAGAGCTGGATGATTCAGGAGGCTGTCCACAGGGACAATGGAGACAAACAGGCAGATGTGGGATTGGAGGTGGCTAGGAAAGCTTCCTAGAGCGAGGGGTACTGGAGGGCACCAGGTAGAAGACATAGCAAGGGCAAAGGAGAATGGCAGGAGCAAGCTTGACGAGTGCATAGGAAAGGGCTTAGGTGTTGCTGGGGCAGCCAACACCGACAGAAGGAGTCATATCTTCAGATGCTGGCTCCCAGCTCTGTGCAAACTGGCATCAATCGAGGGGCCCCAATTATAGTCTACCGCCTTTTCCCCACTATTTCCTATTCCCACTCTTTCTCTTCTACCAGCCTGTGTGGTGTGGGGGTAAGGGACCCAGTAGCTTTCTGACCTTGATCAGTGTGGGGCAGGAATCTGTTTTAAGAGCTCTTGCCAAGATCTGTGCCTGAGCCCCTTTTCCATGCTGGTTCCAAATTCTCTGGGTGCCACTTTTCTAGCTGCACTTCTGCCAGCTGTCAGGCCCACTTGATGGGTTCCTGACCAGAGGGTGGGGCAGGTGGAAGGATGTCTGAGGAGCCCAAGTCCTGTCCAGGTTAGGTGGAATTGTGGTGAGAGATGCTGGTCCACCAAACTGCGCCCTCCCAGCCCTGTGCCAGGCAGGCATGCACACTTCCCTTCCCCTGGGCTGCTGTAATTTCCATGCGCAGGGAAGCAGGTGCCGAGCTGCTCCCGGCTGGCTCTCCCCTCTCGTGCTCTGCCCGCCTTGGCTGCTGCCCCATTAGCTTAGTGGCCAGCCATCTGCGACGGGCCTGCCACGCAGCCCTGCTGTAGGCGCGGCGGGTGGCCCCCTGTGTAACAGGGAGCTTTGCCATTAGCGCCTTTAATATTCTGACACCTCAGCACAGCCTGCTATTACATGCAAACGCTGATCGCCCTGTGAAATTACATTGCTGGGCCCGCGAAATGGAATCGTGTATAATCAGCCTCCTCCATGCACTGTCAGTCCCATCACAAACACGGCGCCCGGCGGCTTACGGGGGCTTAGCAGCTGCGACAAGTGTATTGGGTTTAATAGATGAAGTAGCCCTCATCGGCAGCAGCATCAGATCCTTCAAAGAGGAAAGAAGAGGCATCGACAGCTGCTGGGGTGTCTTTGCCCACCCACTCACTACCTACCAGGGCCCTGAGAGTAGGGTGGACACAGAGGGAGCAAGAACCCAGCTCAAATTGCAGACAGAAGCACAGACTACCCTGCAACTTCCAGAAAACCTAGAGCTCCCAAGCCAACACCAGCACACCGACATATCCAACCTCTCCACAAGTTGGGGAGGAGCAGGCCTTTAAGCAGATCTCTAGGTGACTGTCACCCTCTGGGCCTAAGGCTGATGGGCCATTTGCCAAGCTGAGGAACCAAATCAAACCAAATGCCATTCCCATGAACACTCAACAGACAAAGCTGTAAACATGATACTCTGAGGAGAGGGGAGATAACGTATGACAGACGTAACTACTACCTAACCTTTTTATCTAACTGGCCAACAGTTCTTTAGTTGGTGGACCAAGTACCAAGGTCACAGGTAAACATGAGGATGGTGTGCTCAGGAGCAAAGTCTTACAGAAGGGCAATGTCTGGGCTCAACAGTCAGACAAGCCAGAATTTGGTTCCCAGTTCTGCCAGTTATTGGCACTGTAATTTTGGATGAGTTATTAAACCCCTCTGAACCTCAGTACTACAAAATGGAATGGTAGTTCTTTCTTCCAGGTATACCTAAGGTCACTCAGGAATGCCTGTTCCACTGCCACCTCCAAATACCCTTGGTGCCATCACCCAAAAGGCACATTGCCTTTGAGAATGCTGTTCCCTCTCCCTTTTCTGGGTTCAGTCTAACACACCAATTGTGGCAGATTGTATTTTCCAGTATCTCCCATCTCCCATGATCTTCTTACAATGTGATTCAAGAGGGGGAGTCTTGAAATAGGATGTTGTTTTTTTTAACTTTACTATTTCAACCAACAAAGTAATGCAGAAGTAATACTATGTAACCTCAAGAAATGCTATATAATATCAGAAATGCTAACCAGATAAAGACACTACAAAGAAAGAGAATTGCAGGCCAATATCCCTGATGAACACAGATGCTAAGATCCTCAACAAAATATTAGCAAATCACATCCAGCAATATATTAAAAAGATCATACACCATGATCAAGTGGGATTTATTCCAGGAATGCAAGGCTGGTACAATATTCGCAAATCAATAAGCGTGATACATCACATAAACAAATTGAAAGACAAAAATCACATGATCATATCAATAGACGCAGAAAAAGCATTTGACAAAATCCAACACCCATTTTTGATAAAAACTCTCAGCAAAGTGGGAATAGAGGGAGCATATCTCAACATGATAAAGGCCATATATGACAAACCTACAGCCAACATCATACTCAATGGGCAAAAACTCAAACCATTTCCCCTAAGAATAGGAACAAGACAGGGATGCCCCACTTTCAGCACTCCTGTTCGACATAGTACTGAAGTGCTAGCCATAGTGATTAGACAAGAAGAAGAAATAAAAGGCATCCAGATTGGAAAAGAAGAAGTAAAACTGTCATTATTCGCAGATGACATGATATTGTACATAGAAAACCCCAAAGACTCCATAAAACAACTACTAGACTTAATAAATGAATTCAGCAATGCAGCAGGATACAAAATTAACACCCAGAAATCTATGGCTTGTTTATACATCAATAATGAACTCACAGAAAGAGAAACTAAAAGAACAATCCCATTTACCATTGCACCAAAAAATTAAGATACCTAGGAATAAACTTAACTAAGGAGGTAAAAGACTGATACTCGGAAAACTACAGGATGTTGAAAAAAGATAGAGGCCCTAGCTGGTTTGGCTCAGTGGATAAAGCGTTGACCTGTGGACTGAAGGATCCCAGATTTGATGCCTGTCAAGGGCACATGCCTGGGTTGTGGGCTCAATCTCCAGTAGGGGGCATGCAGGAGGGAACAATCAATGATTCTCTCTCATCATTGATGTTTCTATCTCTCTCTCCCTCTCCCTTCCTCTCTGAAATCAATAAAAATATTTTTAAAAAGAAAAAAAAAAGAGATAGAGGAAGTCATAAACAAATGGAAGAATATACCACGTTCATGGATTGGTAGAATCAACATCATTAAAATGTCCATACTACCCAAAGCAATTTATAGATTCAATGCAATCCCTGTTAAGATACCAACGGAATATTTCACAGACCTAGAACAAACTCTCCAAAAAAATTCATATGAAAAAAAAAAAAAAAAGACCCCAAGCCATAACCGGTTTGGCTCAGTGGATAGAGCGTTGGCCTGCAGACTGAAGGGTCCCAGGTTCGATTCTGGTCAAGGGCATGTACCTTGGTTGCGGGCACATCCCCAGTTGGGGGTGCAGGAGGCAGCTGATTGATGTTTCTTTCTCATCTATGTTTCTAACTCTCTATCCCTCTCCCTTACTGTAAAAAAAAAAACACCAATAAAATATATTTTTAAAAAAAAGACCCCAAATAGCTGCAGCAATCCTGAAAAAAAAAAAAAAAGGAAAGAAATGCTAAGGCCGCTTACTCATTGGCTGGAACACTTGCCGTGGAGCCCTCGGCTGCCCTGAAGTAGTCAGACTGCTCTGAGGCAACCAAACAAGCTCATGTAGAGACCATAGAGAGAAGCCACAAGACTAGGCAGAGAGAGATGCCCAGCCTGCCCCCAGCTGCTCCAACCACACTGTGCCAGATCCAGTAACTGACTAAAGTGTGTGAGAGAACCTGAGCCAGACTACCTTACTGAGCCTTTAATGAATTTCTGACTTACAGAAACCATCAGCTAATAAAATAGTTAACTGTTTTAAATCACTAAGTTTTGGGGTGATTAGTTATGCAGCAATACTAGTTGGAAAACCAATATAAACCCCATGGAGTTGATGTGAGGATTACACAAACTATTGCATGTAAAGTGCTTAAAACAATGTTCTTTGAAAGTTATGTATTAGATTAGAATCTTTATTTATTTATTTATATTTATTTACTAGAGGCCTGGTGCACAAGATTCTTGCATGGGGGCAGGGGGGTGTCCCTCAGCCTGGCCTGCACCCTCTCTAATCCGGGACCCCTCAGAGGATGTCTGACTGCCGGTAAACCGGCAGTCGGACATCCCTCTCACAATCTGGGACTGCTGGCTCCTAACCGCTCACATGCCTGCCTGTCTGATCGCCCCTAACCACTCTGCCTGCCTGCCTGATCGCCCTAACTGCTCTCCCCTGCCGGCCTGATTGCCCCTAACCGCCTCTGCCTCGGCCCCCGTCCCCATCACCGTGGCTTTGTCTGGAAGGACAACTGGAAGATGTCCAGCTGACCTGGTCTAATTAGCATATTACCCTTTTATTAGTATAGATTTGTTTGTTAATCCTCACTCGAGGTTATTTTTCCATTGATTGTTAAGAGAGTGGAAGGAAGCCAAAACCGGTTTGGCTCAGTGGATAGAGCGTCGGCCTGCGGACTGAAGGGTCCCGGGTTCGATTCCGGTCAAGGGCATGTACCTTGGTTGCGGGCACATCTCCAGTGGGAGGTGTGCAGGAGGCAGCTGATCGATGTTTCTCTCTCATCGATGTTTCTAGCTCTCTATCCCTCTCCCTTCCTCTCTGTAAAATATCAATAAAATATATTTAAAAAAAAAAAAAAAAAAAAAAAAAAAAAAAAAAGAGAGTGGAAGGAAGAGGGAGAGACAGAGAGAAACATCTATGTGAGAGAGACACATTGATTGGTTGCCTCCTGCACACAACCTGACCAGGGCGAGGGAACCTGCAACCAAGGTACGTGCCCTTGACCAGAATCAAACCCAGGACCCTTCAGTCCGTGGGACAACCCTCTATCCACTGAACCAAACCGGCTAGGGCTAGATTATAATTTTTAAAGTCCTCCATATCCCCATCCAGAGCTGTTGCCTGTTCTTTGAATAACCAAACTTCTCAAGGTTTTCTCTGCTCACCCCATTTACCTCACTCATCACTCCTTAACTCCTGCAGACTAATTTCTAGCCTTGTTATGCCACTTAGCTCCTGTTAAAGTCAAGTCTTCACCAAACTGCCCACATCTATAGGCAATTTCTGGTTCTTGCTGCTTTCACCACTCGGCAGCCTATTTCATCTTTTTTTTTTTTTTTTAAACAAAACAAAACATTTTTTTTTATTGATTTCAGAGAGAGGAAGGGTGAGGGAGTGAGAGAGATAGAAACATCAATGATGAGAGATAATCATCAATTGGCTACCTCCTGCATGCCCCACATTGGGGATCAAGCCCGCAACACGGACATGTGCTCTGACTGGTAATCGAACCATAACTTCTTGGTTCATAGGTTGACACTCAACCACTGAGCCATGCCAGATGGGCAAAAAACCCCTTCTTTGGTTTTTTCAACATCCTATTCTTTGAGTTTTCTTATCTTTTCCTGTCAATCTCCTATATAGTCTCTTCTGTAGCTGGTCATCCAATGTGTATTTTCATCTGGTCTCTCTTCCTGTTTTTATCTACACTCTACCACTTTTCCTGGTGATTTCTTCAACTTCCTCATCTTCAACCTCTCCAACTTCTAAATTAATATTTCTTGCCTCTACTTGAGTGTCAAACATATACATTCTGTTGCCTATCTGATTATTTCCACTTGGACTTTACTCAGACACTTCATTCTCAATATGTTTAAAAATTAATTTCAACCATCTCCCTTCCAAATAGCCCCTTCTCCTGGGTTTCCAAATCCCAGTGAAAGTTGTTACCACCTGCCTGGTCTACCAGAAAAGTGGGGGTCAATCTTGCTTCCTTCTTCTTCCTTACCATCCACTAATCCTGGGATTGCTGTTCAAGTCTCTAAGACTTGACCGAAGAAATTCCTTCAGCCTACTGAGAATAATGCTCTCTGACGTCTCCTACTTTTTGTCCTAATGAACATATATTTCTCTTTCAACATTCAACTCAAAAGTACTTTCCTTTACTAAGTCTTTCCTAACACAACTCTTCGTTTTCATCCTTACCTGAGGATTTGGTTTTTATTGATTTTTTTTGGGGGGGGAGGGGGGGAGAGAGAGAGAGAAAGAGAGCTAAACATCAATACGAGAGAGAAACATTGATCAGTTGCCTCTTGTATGTGCCTCAACTGGGGATGGAACTTACAACCTAGGTTTGTGCCCTGATCAGGAATCAAATCCGCAACTTTTTGGTGCATGGGATGATGCTCCAACCAACTGAGCCATCCAGCCAGGGTCTGACTCATACCTTCTTTAAATCCACCCATATTCTAAACAGTACCTGTAACATTAGATTTGCTTATAAATATGTTACCCATGATGCTGGGAGATTCTTAGGGCAAGGGTGGTAGCCGCTGTCTCCCTGAAAGGTCTCCATTGAGGGAAGGGAAAAAAGACATCTCTTTGGTTATAATTTTGTCAAGCAGGAAGGCTGGTTTTCAGAGTTGCTACTGTTGTTAATCCTATCCAGTCTCCTTCGGGAACCACTGCTGTTCTTGCCCAGCCTAACAGCAATTCCTTGATAGCCAGCCTTAGAACTGGGGGTTCAGTTGCCTGTGTCAGCAAAGGAGACTGCTCCTGACCCCCTTTCCTTTTCTGAACTCTTTGGCCTTATGGGCAGGCCTCATTGCTCAGTCCCAGCAAAGGCATGGCCAGCACAGTGACAGCAGTAAAAGGATGAACACTTGCGTTGGGTGATACAAACCCGTTCTCTCTACTCCTAGCTTGTAGTTCTGTGTGCTCAGTGTTCCCTGACTACCAGCATACTTCAGGGGCCCCCGAGCTGCTGCTGCTTCTGCCCATCAACAGAACCTGAGTGGGATAATTACCATCTCTGTGTACTGAACCTTCCTGCTCACTGCCTACAATGGGACAGCTGCCTTTAGTGCACGGGACCACCACCACAGCAAAGGCAGGGGCTGTATCATAGGTCCAGGGTCCACAACATTTGGAGAACAGTGGCCAGCTCAGTTTGAGTCTATTTTCAGGTATTCCTAGAGTGTCATCACCGAGTCAGAGGGGACCTGGGGACACTGAGGTTTCTGAGATGAGAACCAGAGAAGGAGCTCCTCAGCCACACTGCCTCAGACCTACAGAAGGGGCTGGCCTGTCTGGGGATCCATGTACTGTCCCAGAGTCCAATACAGTAGGTCAGTCTGAGCCAACTGCCCAGGGTGAGAGTTACATTGTGAGTTTTCTTTGTTTTCATTACAATTTCCTCTCCCATTGCTTCTTTTAAGCCAGCCCTTTCCTCCCCGGGGTGCTGGGGATTGAATGAAACACCACCCCTGGCTCCAATAAGTGTATTTCAATTACATCTGTCACTGCATAACGATATAATGATATATCATGTGATATTAAATCCATGGTAATCATATCAGGGATTTTTTTTAATCGTGCACTAATTGCATTATTACATCTCTATAATTAACAACAGGAGGTATGGAAATTCAGTTAAGACAGAGAGCTCAATGTACTCCCCCCACACCACCCTTGCCCTAACTCCCCAAGATTAGGCCCAATTAGGAGATGTGGACTGCAGGGCATTAGCAAGATGGGCCAAAGCCCCCACCTTTTAGTGCCTCAACCATGGGCAAAGCTTTCAGCATCCAGGGCTGGCAGAAACAGGCCAGACGACTGAGACCAGGGTCTGTCTTGTGGCTGCTCAGGAAAGAGTCTGAGAAAGGCCCAACAGAAAGCCATACAGAAAGGCCCAACGACAAGGCTCAGCTGAGCCTTCCAGACCTTGTGCCATTGTAGTACCAAGTTTTCTCCTTGGGAGGGGTGTTACCTTTCCTTCAAACCAGCAAAGCCCTCAAAGGTTCTTATAAGGCACAAAGCAAGTTCCAGCCTCCTGGCCTCCTGAACAAGAATTCTTCCTGCGACTGCTACACATACTCCCTTCCCTTTGACCTAGCCCTTTGTGTGGCAGCTCTCAACATCACCAGGTCCAGCAGCTGTGATGTCTCGGTCTCTTGGTCCTATCATCCATGAACTACACAAACCCAATTCTTCTTGGGGCCATTCCTCCCCAATTCTCTCTCTGAAGTCTGGTTCTTCGTACTGCATGACAAGTGGGTTTTGATAACCATTGGGGTCATTCCCCTACTCCCCAGAATGGTTCAGGTTCTTATGTCCTCCCACCTAGGCCTATATGGAGAGGGGACAGGCTCAAGACTGCAGCTTGAACTATGTCAAATGACCCTGTCTCTCCCACCCCCTTCCTGATACTAAGCTGTTGGGCTAATCCCCTGAGGGGTGTCAGAACCAGTCTGTAAAGCAAAATTCTGTGTTTTAAGTCCAAAGCTTTGAACTTGGCATGTAACTAGTCCTCAGTGAGGGGCAGGCATTTTGCTAAGTTTGACTCTCAGAAGTTGGACAGGCCTAAAGATAAAAGAGAAAAAGCATGTCCTTTTTCCTAATAAAAAGGAGACACTAATAGCAGTCAGCACTTAGGCAAAGTACTTTAAGTTTCTAAAGTGCTTTCCAAATTAAAATATAATCCTTTATTGAGCATGTGACACCACCACCATCAACCGCCCCTCAAACACGAAGGCATGTGCATGCTTGTGCACAACACATGTACCTCCACTTCCTTGCTCTCTGGAAAAATAAAAATTGGGGTGTCCAAAATCTCCATCCCAGACCCCCCTCCCTCTTCACTGGCTTGCTCAAATAACACACACTTATTGAGCAACTACCATGTGTCAAACTCTGTGCTAGGTGCCAGAGACACATAGATCAAGTAAACTAAGCCACTGTCTTCAAGGGGCTTCCAAGCTAGGAGAGACATGTAAACATGTATGTAAACTCACCACACAGTGAGGGACTGAGGCCTTGCAAGAGCAGAAACCCTAACCAGGCTTGGAGAAAAATCACTGAGAAGGACCAAGATGGCCTTCAGTGGGACATCCAAGGTGGGCCGCCTAGAGAAGGTGGGCATATAGACTAGGAGGAGCTCAGTTCAAAACAGTCCTAAGAAAGTGCATTGGTGGCCCGGCTGGTGTGGGTCAGTGGTTGAGCATTGACCTATCAACCAGGAGGTCACGGTTCAATTCCTGGTCAGGGCACATGCCCGGGTTGCAGCCTCGATCCCCACTTGGGGAGTATGTAGGAGGCAGCCAATCAATGATTCTCTCTCATCATTGATGTTTCTATCTCTCTCTCCCTTCCTCTGTGAAATCAATTAAAAATATATTAAAAAAAGAAAGAAAGTGTATGGGTGGTGCATGACACTGTGGGAGTAGATAAGATCACTCAGGAAGAGAATAAAAGCCTTCAGAGTCAGATAGGGCCCTTCTCTTCTCTGATGTTTAGAAGAAAAAAAGGAAGGCTGAGAGGCAACAGCCTCCTCTCCAGGCACGCCCAACATCCTGGCCCCTGTACCTCTCTTTGTCAACTCTACCTTCACTCTACTCAGGTGTGTTATGATGGAAGAGTATAGACTTAGGAATCACACTGATTCATTCACAGCAAACATTTACTGAGAACCTGTTATATGCCAGGCTACACACATTCACTGAAGGCTTTCCAGACCCTGGCAACTCAAATGCAGATCCTGTCCTCAAAGAACCCACTGTCCTTTGAGGACAAACAGACATGGACACCAATAAGTGCCCAGTCACTGCAATAGACAGTGATCAGAGAGAACTGCAGAGGGATATAAAGGAGGAAAGTGCTCAGGCTCAGAGGCATCTGGAGTCCAGAATGGGGTGGGCTGCCTCCTACTCCTCTCCTCACCACACAAGCAGCACTCAGCTGGCTGGGACAGAACTCTCCTTACAGACTGCAGATTGGGCTGGGGGCAGGGGTGAGGAGAGCCCTGAACCAAGGCTTGGAAAGGGCTGGCGACTAAGAAGCAGTGAATCTAAGCCAGGGCCTTCTGGTTGCAAAGATGAAGGTTATAAGGCTGCAACTAAAGCTACAGAAGACAGAAAGGCTTACTGTATCATCCCAGGATGAGGGAAGGGGCACCTCTAGCACAAGCAACAGGACTTGAATAGAAAATAGCAACTCTAGTTCCCAGGCCTGTTTCCCCATTGGAAAGTGGGGACTTAATTGCTTGAATTCTTTAAAAAAAAAAACACAACATATTTTATTGATTTTTTACAGAGAGGAAGGGAGAGGGATAGAGAGTTAGAAACATCAATGAGAGAAACATTGATCAGCTGCCTCCTGCACACTCCCTACTGGGTATGTGCCTGAAATCAAGGTACATGCCCTTGACTGGAATCGAACCTGGGACCCTTGAGTCCGCAGGCCGACGCTCTATCCACTGAGCCAAACCGGTTAGGGCAATTGCTTGAATTCTTAAGTCCCTTCTTGATCTGAAATTCACCAGATCCGAGGCTCTTCCATCTCCCACAAGAATCAGGCTTATTTCGGTCCTCACACCTTTGCTTATGCTATTTCTCCACCTAGAACAGCAGCCTTCCTCTACTCTATCCAAATCCTACCTGTCTGCCAAGATACCACCTTCAGGAAGCCCTTCCTGATTTCTCTTCCTCCCTCTTCCATGTCCAATTCCTCCATAGTTCATATCACAGTTCTCCCAGAGGCACTTGGCTTAACTGCATATTACATATGGTCTGGTACTCTCACGTGATTGGTCTATGGACTGCCTCATCACTCCTTGACCCCTGACATTTGTGACAGGGTAAGAGAGAAGCTCTACTCTCACAAGTCCTAGAAGCAGGCAGAAGTCTAGGTCCCTGCCCCCTCTACCCACACCCCTTTGAGAACTCGACAGGCTTCCACTTGAAAAGGGTGCTGAAAGCAATGATGTCTCCAAGTGCGATGGGAGATATTTGTGTCTGCTTTACCCTTGGCTTTTTGCTCTGGTTCAGGTAGGAGCGGGGTGGGCTGGCTGGCAGATCTGAGAGCGCGGCACGCCCCAGCGGGCAGGGCACACAGCGCGGAGGAAGGCGCGAGTCAGTCTGGAGTGCTCCCCATTTATCAAGCTCACGCAGGCCGCCAGCCGAGCGAGTCTTTCTATCATTACACCTCTCAAAATCCGATTCATACCACTAATCCTGCCTTCATTCTCCCAGATTAATAACATCTCTTTCAACCTTCACAGTGTGATAAATAGACAAAGAGAGAACAAAAGGAGAGACAGAAGAGAGAGAAAGAGCTGGAGCAAGTCCCCATAATAGAGAGCCGAGAAAGAGAAGAGGGAAAAAAGGAAAGAGAGCGAGAGCAGGCAGCGGCCAGAGACTACAGCTCCCTTAGAGAGCCACTGAGGAGAGCAGGCGCTGCGCCCCGCTATGCGCTCTGCTCTGTCCCCAAGAGAAAGAAAGGCTCATTAACAGCTCCTTCCTGCCTGCACTTTTGTTCAAATTCTTTTCTTCCCTTCCAATCCTGCTTTAGGTCAAATTCCAGTGAAAATGAGTCTTCTGGCTTCCCGGTCTCTTCCTCGCCTCCCTGCCAGGCCCTGGCAACAGAGCTGTATCTCGGCACAAGGCAGGGCTGGGAATGGGTTTAGCACGGGTGGAGCAAGCTGGCCTAACGCTTCACGAGAGCCATTTCCTTAGCCTGAACCTTTGCTCCCTTCCCTGCTCTTGAGGCAGAATGAGAGAAGGAACAGAATGAGAGAGGGAGGGCTTGGGGTCCATTCCCTAAGGCTCTAGCTGGTCCTATCTAAGGCCGGTAGTCCCCAGCAGCCCAGGTAGATGGTGAAAGGAGGTACCCCTCAGGCTTGCTAAAACAGAGAGGGCTCACACCTCTAAATAATGATGAAGAAGTGTGCTAGAGAAAAACCCACTGGCCTCAGCCTTAGTCCTAACACAACTGATCAGTGACATTTCTTATTTTCTCTGCCCAGATGCTTGTCCGCACTTGTCTCCATAGCGCACTGCCCACCCTCCTCACAGACTCAATTCATGGGGCCCCCCTTCTGGATGCTCATCAGCTCTTCCAGAAGAATTCAGGCACTCCCTCTCCTGCGCTCTGGAAGGCAACAACTCTTACACTACCCTGTAGTGACTGTCTCCCTCATCCCACTAGAAGCCTATCTTCTGAGTTCTCTATTCCCAAGGCCAAGCTGCCCATGATACTTCCATTCTTTCTTGACTTTGCCCAAACCAGCCCTAGCAAAAGACTAAGCCAAACATGGCTCAATCCTCCCTAGCATTCCTAGGCAGCTGGCAGCCCAGCTCAGAGGCAGAGACAGAAGCACTCCACACTGGGAAGCTGAGTTGGTCCTATGCATCCACTCCCTTCACAATCCATCATAGCGGGCGAGGGGGAAGGGGGGCTGCACCAAACTCCCACCAACTACTCTATTCCCCAGCATACCCTCAGAGGGGAGCGGAGGGGAAGGGGTGATGGCACATGTGCGGAAGGAAGGCCCGTCTTGCCCAATCCTGCTTAGTAGGAGGAGCTTCCTGAGAAAGTCAAGGCTTCTCCGAGGACAGAGTCTGATAATGGACAGAGAAGACCTGAAGCAGACCCTCAGTAGAAAGGTGGTGACCTGGTGGTCTGTTTAGAGGCAGGTCTCATCTAGGGAATATCTTGCAGACACTTGCCAGATTCTTTCCTCTAAAAAGCCTTCCTCTACCCCCTGCCACGAAACACAGTCCTCCTTTTAGATCAAAATGGCTGCTGCCTCCTCTCACTATTCACTCCTGGAATACCATCACTTCCAGTCCCGACTCTCAGGCTAGCCTAGTTACACCTCTACTTGGGGAAACAATGCAACAGTTCAGAGAAAAGGAGGCTTCACAGGGCCAAACAAAAGAGCACAGTGGGCAGAAGGTAGTCCCTGGAATCACATCCCTTTCACAAAAGATCCAGAAATTCCATTAGCCTTCCCTCCGCCCCATTTCGGAAGGACTCTTTACACTTGCACCTGTTCCACCAGGTCTCCACGATCGGATACCTGCAGATAAGGAGGGTGGAAGAAAGACAGTGACTGATGTTTGTCCATGGGTCCAAATGGCCCAAGGAGGCTGGGGGCTGAAGAGGGAAGGCAAAGGAGAGATAACGACACAGCCTCAGTTAAGGAGAAAGATCTTCTCTACAACCAACCTAGCCCACTGGTGCCCTGGCCTCCAGGGCAGGCAGGTCCAGCTGGCCACACAGGCCCACGCTGCCTCTGAATCCAAGGCCATAGCAGAGTTCCAAAAGCATGGATCCCAGGCCCTTTCTTCCGTAAGAGCCCGAATTGCTGGCAGATCAGATAGCCCCAGCCAGTCAATCCTGCAGCCCTCTAGGCACAGGCAGCCAGCAGGCCCAGACACCCCTAAACTTAGTCCAACTAGCCTCCACACTCTAAACTCCAAGGCACTTCCTGGACAGCTTCCCCAGAGGGCTCAGAAAGATGCTCTAGCTAGCCCTTGTATCCCTGCCCTTGACAGGAGAACAATCCCAGGCTCTGAGAGGAGAGGTCATGCCACCCTGCCCCCCGCCCCCCCCCTCCTCTATTTGTCGCCTCTATTGCCAATCCTTATCTAATACACATATCAGTGCCTCCTTCCAAGGTGAGCCTTCCTCAGCCATCCAACTCTGAGGGATGCACCCCATTCCCTCAGGGGGCTTGGCCCCTTCAGTTGTGCAAGACAATCTACACTCCAGTAAGGGAGATGTCTGGGGATCAGATAGTAGGAAGTCAGCCAGGCACAACAGGGTTTCTGACAGATCAAGACCCAAGTGATGCCTTTCCCCCTAATCAGACTTTGAAAGCTCACTCCTTGAGTATCTGGTTCTGGAGCCCACTCCTCCAGGCAGCCAGTGGCACAGAACAGGGAAGAAGTTGGGTCCTAATGTGTAAAAAGCTCCAGCAAAGCAAAATCATTTACTCTTCGGTGCAACTGCTCAGCAGAGCTAATAAATCTTGCATGAGCAGGGCCGATTCTAATTTCCTAATATGAAAAGGCATTTGGATTGAGAGAGAGGGGGAGATAAAAGTGATTGAATCTCCAATAGCCCAGGTTACTGACAAGAAACATCCTGCTCAGCCCTGAGAGAAGGATGGCAGCGCCCACCCGCCCACACACACCCATCCGTTCTGCCCCCCTCTTGGTGCGATACATCTCAGTCTTTTCTATTGACAGGACGTGGCTTTAAACACAGTTACACAAGTTATCATTTCTGCCTTCTGATCAATCTGAATTTTCAGGACAATTACCCTCTTAATCAATGATTGCTATCAGCAGCCCTGCGCCTGGACGGATTTCTCAGCAAGGTAATCATGCCGCCAGGCTGGACGGCGCGTGCATAGGCAATGAAGCTCCGGGTGGGGTCTCCTCCCTCCCTCCCCAGTCCCCCATATCCCAGAGCTGCTGCCAGTATCGAGGACAAGGACGGCAAAGTGTGAAGGCCACTTCAAGGAGTGATGGGAATAGAAGAGAGGGGAGGGGGCCTAGCTACCAAGTCAGCCTGCCAGACCACCTGATTATGGAACAAACCTATTAAAACCCTAGATTTACTGCCCAACACCCTGATGCATCTCCACATGTCCTCCTACCATCATTCCTACCTCCTAATTAGTCTAATAAAGCCCAATTCTAATTATGGGCTCAAACTATTAGGGTGAGTTAGTACAAAGAAAAGAGAAATATTAGTCTTACTAACCTCTCAGAGCTATTGGTTCTAGAAATTCCTCTACTTCTACAGTTCATATAGGCCACTGACTGGAGTGGCAGGGATAGCATCTTCTCCTCCCCCAGATGCCCAGGCATTTGGAGCTGTTACAAAGCCAGCCTGTGAAAGCCCAATACTCCCTCCAGGTTCTCCAACAGGTTCAGCCCTCCATGTATAAAACAATCCAGGCCCCTCAACAAAAGAGGGAAGAAAAGAGGAAGCTAGAATCGGTTTCTGCCTCAGTGCTGAGTTAGAGGCTGTCTCTGATCATGGGGGCAACTCAGAAAAATTTCTCAGATCAGCTATTGCTGGGCAAAGACTTACACCAGAGAGGTCAACAGTGGAATGAAAGGGGCATGATCCAGGATACTGACAAATGAACTTACACTTCAGTTGGGTGGTGGATATGTGTATGCAGTTATATCCAGGGAAAACTGAGTTATGGGATTAAAATAGGTCCCCACAGTTTGCTCTTACATCCTGAGGAGTAAAAAAAATTAGAAAGCATACATGTATTCATCCACTGACATTTACTGAGTGCTAACCATGGACTAAGTGGTGGGGATGCAGCAGTGAACAATAAAGAAGTGACCTCTACTCTCAGGGTCAGGAGCTCACACTCTACTAGGAAAGACAGACAAGTGTTTTTTAAAAAAGCAAAAGCAAAAACAAAAACAAAAAAATAAAAAAATAAAAAAGCAAAAACAGTAACATGAAATTGTGCATGTATGGTCACAGCAGCATTCATCATAAGAGGCAAAAAGTGGAAACAATCTAAATATCTACCAGTTGATGAGTAAATAAAATGTGACACATCCATACAATGGAATATTATTCAGCAATAAAAAGAAATAAAGTACTGACCTATGGTACAGCATTGATGAATCTCAAAAATTATGCTAAGTAAAAGAAGCCAGTTACAAAGGGCCACATATAAGAAATTCCCAGAATTGCAAGGGTAGGCAAATTTACAGAGACAGAAATTAGGTTAGTGGTTGCTTAGGGCTAGGGCAGTGGTCGGCAAACTGCAGCTCGCAAGCCACATGCAGCTTGCGAGCCGCGGTTTGCCGCTCTGTTGACTAATGAGTTTGCCGACCACTGACCCAGACTCTCGATTCCAATAATTACAGGCTGTTGTTGTTCCTTGTGATTAAGCCCCATCCAGTGGTCGGCAAACTCATTAGTCAACAGAGCGGCAAACCGCGGCTTGCAAGCCACATGTGGATTGCGAGCCGCAGTTTGCCGACCACTGCGCTAGGGTATTTGGGGGGAAATTGGAAAGTGACTGCTAATGGAGTTTCTTTCAGGGGGAACAAAATGCTGTTAACTTAGATGGTGATGATGGTTGTACAACCCTGTGAATATACAAAGAAACATTGAATTGTACACTTTAAATGGGTGAATTGTGTGGTATATGAATTATCCTAATATATAAAAAGCCAGGGGCCATCACAACCGAAACAACGGGACGGATGAATGAACACAGGCTGCGTGGGGCGACAAGGCTGGCAGGGGGGTTAGTGAGGGACGACCAAATGACTAAACAGCAGGCTGCGTGGGCGACCAGGTCGGCAGGGGGGTTAGTGAGGGATGACCAAATGACTGAATAGCAGGCTGTGCGTGGGGCGACCAGGCCGGCAGGGGGCAATAAGGGGCAACCAGGCCAGCGGGGGGGGGGGGGCAGTTAGGGGTGACCAGGCCTGCAGAGGGGAGCAGTTGGGGGCGACCAGGTCAGTGCGGGGGGGCAGTTAGGGGCAACCAGGCCGGCAGAGGGAGACAGTTGGGGTGACTAGGCTGGCATGTGGGCAGTAACGGGCATCCAGGCTGGTGGGGGGGGGCAGTTAGGGGCGATCAGGCCGGCTGTGGGGGCAGTTGGGGTGACCAGGCTGGCAGGCAGAGGTGGTTAGGGGTGATCAGGCTGGCGGGGGGGAGGAGGGGGGGCATTTAGGGGCGATCAGGCAGGCAGGCAGGTGAGCAGTTAGAAGGCAGTGGTCCCGGATTATGAGAGGCATGTTCTGGATTGGAGAGGGTGCAGGCTGGGCTGAGGCCCCCCCCCGCCCGGGACCCTCCCCCCGTGCACAAATTTTGTGTACTGGGCCGCTAGTATTTCAATAAAACTTTTTAAGTACAATCCTATATAATAAAAGGCTAATATGCAAATTGTCCCCTCGGGAGTTCAACTGCCTGGGAGTTCGACCACCAACTATGACGTGCGCTGACCATCAGGGGACAGTGCAGAATGAAGGAAGGCCCCAGCTGGCTACCGGGGGAAGGAAGGCCCCAACTGGCCCTGATCACCGGCCAGGCCTATGGACCTTACCCATGCATGAATTTTGTGCACCGGGACTCTAGTATAATAGAAGAAGGCTCATCAGCAGTGAACAAAGCCAGGGAAAGCTCTGGCACAGTGCTTAGGCACTCAATATAGATGTCTGAAGGGGAGGAAGTTCCCAATGGGAAAGTGGATGTTTTCACAGAGGACATAAAGGAGTCAGGTCTTGAAGGATAAGTGGGAGTTCAGTAGGCAGGGATGCAGCAAAGGGTATAATAGGCAAATGAAACAAATGTGAATAAGTCCTGGAAGTGGACCATACAGACTATCTTGGGATAATTGGAAAGGTACTTTGGGGGTCTCAAAGGATGGGCTAGAGCAGGGGTGGGCAGACTTTTAGACTTGAGGGCCACAATGGATTCTTAAACTGGACCGGAGGGCCGGAACAAAAGCATGGATGGAGTGTTTGTGTGAACTAATATAAATTCAAAGTAAAGGAGCCGAGGGGAGAGCAAGAGAACCCTCCGCTCTTTCGGCTCCGTGGGCCAGATAGAACAGCCGAACGGGCCGGATCCGGCCCGCGGGCCGTAGTTTGCTCACGGCTGGGCTAGAGAGTTTGTACTTCATTCAGTAGACATTAAGATTTTTCAAGTAGGGAAGTTAGACAGTCAGTATGGCACAGTCAGTATGTGATAGCTTGGGGTTTGATGGTTCAGGCATGGTAAACAACATGTCACGATTGAAAAGGCATGATTTTTGAAGTTAGATATCCAGGGTTTAAATATTTTAATCCTTCTCCCAATAAACTCGAATAAGCATCGAGGGCTGGAATTTTGTCTATTTTGTTCACTATTTTATCTCGTGTTTGGCAGAGTGCCTGACCCAGTAGGTGCTCAATAGCCATTTATTGCATGAGAATGAATGACTATGTTGAATTCAGTCCCATTTGACAAACATTTATTCAACACCTACTGTGAAACTGGAACTCTGGTTACATAGTATGAGCTCTTTAAGGGTAGGACCCCTGTGATCTATGATCTCTGCCTCAGTGCCATACACAGGTTCTGTCTGGCACAAGGCAGGTGCTCAAATCATTAATTCCCTTCCCTCTCTTGGTCTAGGAAGTTTCCTTAAGACCCAGTCAATTCTTGAATAGGCCTGGCCTGAACACATTACTGTAGCTGGCAAGAAAAAGGGAGATGAAGCTGTAGGAATGGAAGGCTTCAAGGAGCAGGAGGTGATACCCACAGTATTTGTCCCAAAGCAAAGCTATGGAGCTCTAGGAGGCAGGAAGTCATCTGAATAATCAAAGCCAGTGAAGAACTGAGTGGCAATAAGAGACTATTCCTACAGATCATTTTCAGAACCCTCTGCAGATTGCCCTCTACAGTAGATATACAGTATGTGTAGGGCGGAGGCTAGCATGGGTAGAGTGGAAATAAGCTGCAGGACTTGCAGCTGGATGAGGAGGGGAAGATCTGGGCCTTCTTTCCTGAGCACCATCCTGAGCCTGGCGACCCGCCATTTCTCTCAGTTCAGGAGAGCCCTTCAGCTCATGGCTGACCACAGTAGGAAGGGGGCTTCTTCAATTCCTGTAGGGCCTCCTCTCCCCTCTTTTTTCTTCCCTCCCTTTCCTTCCTACAGAGCTTCCCTCGAGCCATAAAGATAAAATAAAACACAAACACCCACAGTCCAGGAGGAGGGCATCAGACAGATAATGGGCATTTTATGTCTTTTTATGACACTCCCCATAGGCAGCTCAGCAATCACAGCGCAATAAAGGCAGGCATGCAGCTTGCATAGTTAAACAACTGCCGGGTAATTAGGCACAGCAAACACACCACTGGGGAGGCCTCATGGCTGCCCTGGGATCTGCCTACAGCCTTCACTCCTGCTTGCAGCCAAGTAGGTGCCAAGCTCAGGCCTAGCACTATAAGATCTGGTTGTGGTGCTGAGGACAGACCACTGGCTACTGCCATACACACACTTGAGCTCATACCTGTGCACACTCAAAAGCACACCTGCCCATACCCACACACAAGCACTTCCTGAGTAACTAGCCTGGACCTCATCTCCCCAGGAGGGCCATTCCTCTTTTCCAAGTATGGCAGCCTATGCTCTCTCAAGGGCCCTGCCTTAAGGCCCTTGACGAAGTCACACGGCTGGCTGCAGCAGGAGCTAGCTCATTCAGGTAGCTTTGAGCTTATCGAGTTGCACAGGCAGGGGAGCACAAAGACATGCTTATGTAGACTCTGTCTCTTGTAAATTCCAACTCAATATGTAACTGAATTTTAAATCAATTATTTTTTAAAAACACACTAATTCACACCATTCACATATCCTATCACTGCACTTACTACTGTGCTTCCTCCCCCCCCGACCCCCCACCCAGCCACCCCCCTCTGCCTTGACCCAACCATCTTTCTTGCTAGACCAGGATCTCTGTACAGGTAGAAAACAGACCCGATTCACCGGAGTCTAAATTCTCTAACAATAGGGCTTCAGTGAGTGACTGGTGGCTTGATGTTAATTTAGATGTCCTGGCCCTGGCAAAGCATAGGTCACTTGCTACTTGAGTTGAGGTTTAGGCCCAGACTGATCTAAGTCCAACCAGCAAAGAGAAGTCCTCACCAGCACTGAAGGAACTGCACTTCAAGTCCACACAATGTTCATTCCTTCTCTAGTGGCCCAGCTAGTCAAATCTGGAAATTTCAGGGAACTGATAGCTAATTAATGGTACAGAATAGACAAAACCCTGCTATAATCCCACTCGAAGACTGAAACAGATAAAGGTCCCCTCTCTAGGAACCACTCAGATCAGCCCTGAGGAATCAGCCCGAGAAAATGAAGGCACCCAACTCTAAACCCTCTTCCCTCAAGAGAGCTGAGAGCAGACCAGCTGAGCTCACAGCAGACCCGTGTTGAGCTGGAAGTCCCACATGAATGTGAACACATGTCCAGCTATCTCTCCTGGTCTGCCTGGCCATCACCCTGCATCTGCCCAGATAATCAATAAAGGGCCCAAAGGCCAGAGGAAGGGCCTGCCTTAGTGAGACAACAAGCTTCTCCTCACTCCATATTCTCATGGAGAGGCCTAAAGCCTAATGGCATACAGCTCTAGTACAGGCCACTCAAACTGCAACAGGCACCAGTTGTCCAAATGCTTCCCTAACACCGGAGCCCCAGCTCTCCTAACCTGATGCCAGGCAGTGCCCTGCCTTTCCTGGACCCTCAACTTTTCCCAGTGGAATAGTAGAGTAGTCTCAATGCTAAAGATCAAAGTAGGTCAGGGTAAAAGAGGGACTTCTCTCACTCTTCTTACATCTGTCTCGTTTTTTGCTGGGAGCAAAAAGAGGAAACCTAAGATACCATTAATGATCTAAGAATGGCAAAGGTAGAAGAGATCACTTCATCCAGCTCCCTTATTTGTTAGATGAGGAAACTGAGGCCTCAGAAAGGGCAAGTGACCGAAAACCAGAGCCCTTGTCTTGGTCTTCTAGCTTCAAGTTCAGTCCAGGGTTCTTTGTATTGCACATTGTCCTCTAGAGACAAGGGCCTCATCTGCTCACTTCCAGGTGCCTGAGTTAAAACACAGATCTCATACCTACATCCTTACCATATTCCTACATGGGGGCATGTGCACACACCTAAGTATACATGAACATCCCCACACAGAGAGATACACTTTTTGAAACATGTATAGACATGCATGTGCTCAGGGGCATATCATCGTACATACACAGATCCCCATACAACAGGTGGCACTCCCAAGAGACCTGGGAAGCTGATTCCTATTACTCTCTAATCACTGACTTTCACTGGTCATACCACTAGTAAAGGCTGGAATGTGTTTGCCCAGGCCTTCAGCTTAAACCAGGCCAGGTCAGAGGAACTGCCCTTAGGTGGTATCTTCAATGGAACAAGTGACAAGAAGAAAGCCATGGAAAGAGAGAAAATGGATTTACATCCTGGTCCTATGGTGTTGGGCAAGCTTCTTAATCTCTCCAAGTCTCTATTCCAGCACCGGTAAAATAGGGACCACAGCCCCCTCCTTGATGAGTAGCTGAAGAGTAAATGCAATAATGTGTGTAAAGCACCTAACAGAGAGGCTAGCACCAACTGGGGCTCAATATGTTGGTGCTCTATTATTAATACCCATAGACCTGGTCAAACCTGCCTTCCCAGAGTGGTCTGCAGGGCAATGTGGGAGATGGGAGGCAGGGCTGTACCTCCTGCCTTCAAGGAAGTCTCCTTGTCCTTTACTCTTCTTGTGTGTTACTCCTCCTAGTTTCCAGGGTCCAGAGTAACAGTAGCAGCAACAACAAAAACAAAAAGTAAAAAAAAAAAGCAAAACAAAAATTCCTGGGAGAAACCAAGATGGCGGCATAAGGTATACACCTGTATGTGCTGCCTCTCACAAGCACACCAAAACTACAACTAAAAGACAAAACGAGCCGAAACCGGTTTGGCTCAGTGGATAGAGCGTCAGCCTGCGGACTGAGGGGTCCCGGGTTCGATTCTGGTCAAGGGCATGTACCTTGGTTGCGGGCACATCTCCAGTGGGAGGTGTGCAGGAGGCAGCTGATCGATGTTTCTCTCTCATCGATGTTTCTGACTCTCTATCCCTCTCCCTTCCTCTCTGTAAAAAATCAATAAAATATATTAAAAAAAAAAAAAAAAAAAGACAAAACGACTATCACCCAGAACCACGGGAAAGCTGGTGGAGTAGAAGTTCTACAACTAGAAGGAAAGAAAGAAGCTCATTGAGACTGTGTAGGAGGTGCAGAGGTGCAGAAAAGTAGAGGTACGGAGGTGTACGAATCAGGCTGGCAACTGGGTGCGCTGTTTCTTTCAATTGGAAGGAAGATACAAGCTCCCGACTGCTCTGAACTCCAGTTTCTGGTGAGACTCTGGGGACCCAGACTCATATGGGGAGAAACTGGACTGTCTGGATCGGGTCAGAAAGTGAGGGTGGCTTCCTCGCAGAGGTGCACACAGCAATCACTGTTTACTGCGCTGGGGCGCAGGACACGGGAATGCGGAAATGTGGAGACGCAGAGAGGGCTGACTGGCAGCCATCGCTGTTTGCCATGCCCTAGTGATTCCCTGAGACCCCGCCCCACCCAATTTATAAACCCACCCAATTTACAAACCCACCTGAGCTGTGCGCAGCGGCTTTTGCATATGAATGGCCTGCCCTTTCACAGCTTAACCTAACAAACTGCACCTGGGTCAGACAGCTCCACAACTTCCAAACCCCAAGCAAAGAGGAGAAATCTGCAGATCTCCCTGTAGCTCCTGCTGGGTGGCCTCAGACAGTGGCTGACTTGCACCTCCTTGGAGATCCAGGAACCAGTGTACCTAGAGGTCAGTGTGAGACGACACCAGATTTCAACTCCTCACATACATAAGTGACACACTCAAGAGGCAGACTCAGTGAGCACCAAAGCTCCACTGAAGCAAGTCCTGCCCCATAAGGGTGTCTCCAGCACAGCAGTTCTTCCATTATAGACACAGCCGATCCTCACAGCCAATTGGCCTGGAGGTCAGTTCCTCCCAGTGTACCAATAGCAATCAAGGCTTAACTACAACAAGACTGTGCACCCAGCCCACAAATGGGTGCACCAAGAGTGTCCACCTCAGGTGATTGGGGAGGCTGAGCCTCTGGGCCCTATAGGTCACCTACCACACAAAGCCACTCTATCAACACAGGGAAGCAGCCAAAATGCGGGACAAAGAAACATGTCACGAATGAAAGAAATGGAGGAAAGCAAACTACTGGATATAGAGTTCAAAACTACAGTTATAAGGTTACTTAAGAATCTTCTAGAAACCGCCAAGAAACTTAGTGAGACCTCTGAGGAACTTAGTGAGACCTTCAAGGATCTTAATGAGAATGCCAAAAAAAAAAATGGAAAAGGACCAGTCAGAAATTAAGCATACTGTCTGAAATAAAGAATAATATACAGAAATCCAACAGTAGACTAGAGGACTCCAAGAATCAAACCAAAGATTTGAAATATGAGGAAGCAAAAAACACCCAACCAGAAAAACAAGAAGAAAAAAGAATCCAAAAATATGAAGATAGTGTAAGGAGCCTCTAGGACAACTTCAAGTGTACCAACATCAGAATTATGGGGGTGCCAGAAGAAGAGAGAGAGCAAAATACTGAAAACCTATTAGAAGAAATAATGAGAGAAATCTTTCCCTACCTGGTGAAAGAAATAGACTTACAAGTCCAGGAAGCGCACAGAACCACAAACAAAAGGAATCCAAAGAGGACCACACCAAGACACATCATAATTAAAATGCCAAGGGCAAAAGACAAAGAAAGAATCTTGAAAGCAAGAGAAAAACAGTTAGTTACCTACAAGGGAGCACCCATACGACTGTCAGCTGATTTCTCAACAGAAACTATGCAGGCCAGAAGGGAGTAGCAAGAAATATTCAAAGTGATGAACAGCAAGAACCTACAACCAAGATTACTCTACCCAGCAAAGCTATCATTTAGAATTGAAGGTCAGATAAAAGAGCTTCATGACAAGAAAAAGCTAAAGGAGTTCATCACCACCAAACCAGGATTATATGAAATGCTGAAGGGTATTCTTTAAGAAGAGGAAGAAGAAGAAAAAGGTAAAGATAGAAATTATGAACAACAAAATGACAACAAATAGATATCTATCAACAAGTGAATCTAAAAATCAAGTCAATAAAAAATCTGATGAACAGAATAAACTGGTGAATATAACAGAATCAGGGGCATAGAAAGGGAATGGATTGACAGTTCTCAGGGGGAAGGGGGCATGAGGGGTGAGGGAAAAGATTGGACAAAAATCATACACCTATGGATGAGGACAGTGGCGGGGGGTGGGGTGGGGTAAGAGCATGGGGTTGGGGGGAATCAGGTGGAAGGGAGCTATAGGGGGAAAAAAGAGGAACATCTGTAATAATCTGAACAATAAAGATTTATTTAAAAAAATTTCTGGGAGATTTTTAAGGGTTCCCTTAGCTTTCTCAGACTTAATACTGAACACTGAGTCCACTTCCCCCTGCTGCCTCACCCCACCTCGCCTCTCTCCCAGTGCCCTCAGCTCTTCCTCAGCGTCTATGCCTCTACTAGCCTCCTGAGGTCCCCTCTGCTTGCCTAGCTCTGTGGATTCAGAGAAGAAGCAGATCTAGTTCCTTTCTTTGAGTGGCTTGTGGTCCTGCACAGGGACAGATTAGGCCACACACAATAAGCAAGAGGCATGGACTCGGCTCCCGAAGGCCCTAGCACCTGGCCCGAGGATTAGAGTCTGGGTGCTATGGACAGGATGCCTAGGTTTAAATCCAGGCCTTAAACAGACCGAGGAGAGCTCCTCTCTCTCCCCTGTTCCAGAGCGAGCTCAAAATTCCTCAAGGACATAAGAGAAAGACAGAGGAGGCTCACAATGGAACCAGGACGAAGAAGGAGCATCACTCGACAGGGCAGACTCCGAGCAGCAGCCAGTGAGAGTGCCACCATTGAGGGCACTGCAAGCAACTCCAGGATAGAGGTGGATTTGCAGCAGCTGCAGGGAACCTCACAAAGGTAGAAAGAATCACACCTGCCTTGAGGTGACCCCCTCCTCTGCTCCTTCCCACTTTTTGCCACACTTATCCGGCAGAACAAGGCAGGCCAGCTCAGCTCCCTGGCTGAGGCTGTGCCAGGCTGCCTACCCACACACCAAGCACCGGCACTTGAAGAGCTTTACAAACATTCCTAACTGATTTCTCACACTGTAATTTGCCAGAAGCACACAGCCAATAGTGCCATAAGGGATGGTAGTCTTTTTCCCTCCCTGCCATCCGGGCCCACTGACTCTTCCTTTCCTCACGTGGACAAAAACATGGCAGTTTTTTGGAGCTGCCTCATTCTTAGAAGGCAGTTTAGGCTCACTCCACTGTAGAATTGGGCAATGGTTCCTCACTGTGCTTGCTCTGCTTTTCCTCCGGTAAGAGGCACACACACAGCTGGTGCAATCAGTAGCCTAAAGAAACCTGAAAACTACTGTTTGTAGTTTCCCAATACAGCAGGTTGTTTCACCCTTCCAGGCCTTTGTTCATTGCTCCCCCTGCCTGAAATGCCCTTTCCACCCTGTCTCCCGAAAACTTTTTTTCTTTTAAGGCTCAACTCAAGTGTTTCCTTATGAAACCTTGGTTGACTTTCTCTTCTGCATGCCAAGTGAAAATGGCTCCTTCTCCTTTGCACTGGAGACAACAGAGCAAGTAAGTTCAGTGCATGGTCTCTGCAGTCTACTGCCCAGGTGCACCAGCTTACTCCATCACTCACTGCTGAACCTTATCAAAGGTATTTAACATCTTGTACCTCAGTTTCCTCATCTGTAAGATGGCTAATAACTGTACTTAAAGAGTTGTTTGAGGGTTGAATTTATATAAAGCATTTAGAGCAGCACCTATTTATTATTATTATCTCTACTTTACAAATGAGGAAACCAAGGTTATGAGAAGGGAACGAACTTGTCCAAGGTCATGACACAGGTAGGTGACAAAGCCAGCAACTGTCCGAAGGTGAATGTGGCTGGTACTTCATTGGACAACAGACATGCTGATGGCAGCTGAAATTCAAGGACAATGAGATGATCAACTCTGTTCCTCAGTGTGAGCTGAGGGTCAGTTAGTCCAAGGATGGGATCTGGCTCCCCCTCCCCAGTGCTCCCTTGGGTTCCACTGGGGCCTCTTTTTCTTAGCTCCTGACCACAAAGGCTGGTATGTCTGCCTTGAGCTCCTATCTCCTTCACTCCTGCAGCCTCGGTGAGATGACTAGGCTACCGGGGTGAAGAAGATAGTGCAAGGACCAGGGAGAGTACGGGCACAGGGCTATCATTTCAGTCCCAGGACAACTCCAGGGGTGGATAATGTTTTTCCAGTGTTAGAGAGGAAAATACTGAGGCTGAAAGAAGTGAAGTGACTTTCCTAAAACCCCACAGCTAGTAAGTCCAAGTTAAAATTCTAAATCAAGTCTACTGAGACTAAGTTCTGTATGTAAGAAATTAGTTATCATTTTTAAAAACATCATTTAAAAAAATGTTTTTTAAATCCTCACCTGAGGATATTTTCCCCATTGCTTTTCAGAGAGAGTGGAAGGGAAGGAGAGAGGGAAGGAGGGAGGGTGGGAGGGAGGGAGGGAGAGAAAAAGAGAGAGAGAGAGAGAGAGAGAGAAACAAATATCGATGTGAGAGAGACACATGACTGGTTGCCTCCTGCACATGCCCTGACGAAGGGCAGAGAGTGAACCCGCAACCCAGGTAAGTGCCCTTGACTGGGAATCGAACAGCGACCCTTTGGTGCGCAGGCTAACTGCTCTAACCACTGAACCACACCGACCAGGGCATTATTCCTCTTTTATAGGTTTAGGGAGGTTAGGGAACTTGCTCCAACTCACACATCTAATTGGCAGTGATATTAGAAGTTTGAGCAAGACTGATCTGGCTCCTAAACTTTTTCTCTTTTACCAATGCTTCCCAGCCTGTGAGCCACATCCCCAGGGGCCAGTGTATACATCAAGCATCACCTGAAGACTAAGTGAAGGTAAGTCTCATATATAGCCTTACTATCTGTCCAGGCTTATGGACAAATAGACAGCATTGTAATTAACAAAATATAAATCCATTTAAAAGCCAACCAAATTCACTGTAGCTTTTTTCATTATATATTTTCTTTATCACATACACCCAAATATAAGTTCCACCAAGTGCTTAAAGGGAAGGGAATGTCTGTGAAATTTTCAAACATTACTAAGAGCTCCATGTACTCTGCCTGTCTACCTCCTCAAGAGCTCTCCAAAATCACACTTAGGTACCTTTCTCAAGGTAGGTACAAAGTCATAATAGAGAAGTGTCTTGTGTGAAGTAACTGTCCAAAGGTCATTAGTAGCAACAGGAGGCACAACCCCTTCCAGGACTTGAGTCCCATGAATGTTAAGAACCAGTGCAGTCTCCAGCAAAGAGGACTCAAGACCTGAGCCATGGAAGGAAGAAGTCAGGGAAGTGTGTTTCTGTCTTTCCTATCCTGGCCTCCAACTCCATGCCTGGGTTGGATACACCCACCTGGGTTCAAATCCTAGCTTTACCTCTTCCTGGGTATGTGCCCTTAGGCAAGTTACTTAACTTCTCTAAGTCTATTTGTCTGGAAATCTGGCAGGGGAACAGGCATCTGGACTCTGGAGCTTATAGTAAAGCCCTGTACTCAGTGTGGGTCCAACTAATGCTTGTTGATCCCTAGCGTGTGCCAGGCCCGGTGCTGAGCACTGGAAATACAGAAATGGGTGGTATGTAGACTTCAAGTGGCCCAGTCTCGTAGGAACCATAAACAAACATGTAAGCAGATGATCACAAAAGCATGTGAGACACTCATTACAAAGTACTGAAGTAATACAAAGAAAGAGGTGATTAACTATGTCTACCAGAGGTGTGGGAACATCAGTGAAGGCTTCACAGACGAGGGTTTTGAAGGATGAACAGGAGTTTTTCCAACACACTAAAAGGAGAAAGGCAATGTAAGCAAAGGGAACAGAATAAGCAAAGAGAAGTGAAACAACCAGGTATATTTGAAGAGCAGCAAGAAGTCTGATATGGCTGGAATGTTAGAGGAACAGGAGATATGAAGATAGGAATGCTACCATGAGCCAGATCATCATGGGCTTTGGGTATCTTGCTAAAGAGAAAGGGTGGGCCAAAGCCTTCTCTACCCATCCTCTTGACTCTGGTGTTCTTCCTGTCAAAATAAGCACACTGCAATCGTACCCTTTCCCAGGCCTTTGATTTAAGAGTTCCTTTTCTGGCCCTGACAGTAAGGCATTTCTGTCCCACAGATTATAACTCACTCTGGGCTATTATTCAGCTCCCCAGCCCTGGCCCTGCTGCAGTTAGTCCAAACATAATATCCTTCATGCATATATTATCTGTCTCCCTATTATCTGGAATCATTTCGGAATTAAATTTCAGTCCTGCAATATTGGCTTCAGGAGCGGCGCGCTTTATGGGCTAGTCAAAGGTTAGAATACCAATCAAAATAACAGTGCCGATGCAGCGAGACATTTTAATATTCCAAAACCCGGTAATTGTAAAAGGACATAATATTTTTTCCCTGATTACCCCAAAGGCAACACATGTTAACAAGGCGAGGGAAGGAGTGAAAGAAATTTCAGAGTTCAGACAGCTGTAAGACATATTTAAAGGAAAAGCCCAGGCAGGGCACTCCGCCATCGGGCAGGAAGATGAGAGGAAAGGAGACATTCTCTCAAACTCCAACTGACCCTGACTCCAAATACAGCACTGTTCCCTCTGGACTGCATCCTAAGAGCTCATCCCCAAGGGCAGATGTTGCAGAGGATGGGATGAAAAGAGAAAAAGCTCAGGATGTGGAGTCTTGAGGCCTGGCTTCTAGTTTCAGCTCTATAATTCAGTAACCTCCAGCCCTCAAACTGGCCTCTCCCAGGACTACAGCATCAAATCCAGCAGCAAGCTCCGGACTGCTCTCCCACTTGTCCTCTCCTTGTCACTGCCCGTTCCCCCACCTCTCCCTCATTTATACCTGGTCCCCGTGTCTTGTTCTCTATGCAAGTATTTCTTCCCAAAGGTAGCTAGAGGCCCTTATCTTCCTAACCTCAGAACTGGCTTCCATCAGGAGAGCAGCCTATAATTGCCTGCTGCCCCACAGACAACACTGTACTTCAGATGATTCCAAAGACCTGGACCACAGCCCCAGCCTGGTTCCTACCATTGAGTGGTCCTCCTCGCTCCAAAATAAAACAAAATAAACACTTCACAGGGCCCCTAGATCTTCATGCCTCTCTTGGTTTTCCTTTTTGTTTCATTACTGTTTTTTTCCAAATCAGCTTATGAATAGCCCCAATCTGCAGCCAGCACCATGCAGCTACCATGCTATAAAGAGTCCCAGCCTCTGTCAGGCTGCCTATCACTCATGCAGCTTTATCCCCACAACACCAAAAAGTGACCTGACCAACAGAGTTTCAGATCCTTCCACTTATGGCTCCCCAGCTAGCTTAGCTCACTTGCTGGAGCCTCCAATCTGCTTCATCCTCGACCTGCTGACCTGCCTATGGCCCCCAGCAAAGAACTTCATTAAGGCCGAGAATTTATTCCTCCATAAGCCCTTAATTTATTACTGCCCTGATTGGGAATCTGAATGCTCCAAGGTCAGGAAAAGTCGTACTCGATCGTAGACAACAACCCTCCCTTTAGCAGTTTCTTCTGCTGTCCACTCCCAGGGGAGGGGAGGCAAAAATACTTCTTGGAGGAACCCAAGGTCTCTTCTTCCTTACTCTGTCCCAGCTGGCCCCAGCCCCACCCCTTCAGAGCACCCAGAAATTGCAGCAGGGCATACAGCACAGATGGTAGAAGAATGGTAGAAGAAAAGTGAAGCAGCAATCTTCACGCCATGGTACAGCTGGGTCTGTTAAATTCTAGGTGACCCCCATCCCTACAACTTCTGAGCATGACTGGCTGAGCCCCATCTGCCAGGACTCAGAATCCTCCTAAGGCTGCATTGCATGCTTGCTTCTCCAAAAGCCCATCTAAACAGGTTCAGACATTAGAGGGAATTCCTGGCCACTTGTGAGTGTATGTGCACGAACATGCCTGGCTTAGTCTGATGGACATGACTTGTGTGTACATATATGTATAGGTACATAATGTATGTATGTATACATCTATCTATTCAGATCCTTATGGAGGTCTCATCTGACCTATCCATTTCTTGACCTCTTATTTACAACTAGAGGCCTGGTGCATGAATGCACCGGTGAGGGGTCCCTTGGCCTGGCCTCCGGGGATCGGCTGAAACTGGCTCTCCGACATCCCCCGAGGGGTCCCGGGTTGCAAGAGGGCTCAGGCCAGGCCGAGGGACCCCACTGGTGCACAATCGAGGTTGAGGAGGGACCGTGGGAGAGCCCCAGGATGTGTCCAGCCCATCTCACCCAGTCCTGATAGGCTGGACCCCAGCAGCAAGCTAACCTACTGGTTAGAGCGTCTGCCCCCTGGTGGTCAGTGCATGTCATAGCGAATGGTCGAACGGTTGAACAAACGGTCAGACACTTAGCATGTTAGGCTTTTATTATATAGGATAATATTCTCCTCCACCCAACCTTAGCTACCCACTCCCATGGGCACATCATGGAACTTGCTAATACCTATAACTGCCCCATCTCTGAAATCACTAATTCAGATATCCTACTGTCTAATGATAATCTATTATCCTCCCATCTGGCATGTTCAACTATACCTGATATAACTGCTCCTCATCTTACTAGGACCTATCTACTTTTTCCATCAGTCCCCTTGCTGTCTTCACTTCCCTCAATACCTACTTTAGATCTCATAGTCCATCTTGGCAACCACTGTCTTGACAATATCTTCAACTCCTTTGTTTCTTTCATCACACTTCATGGGAAAATCTCCACCCTGGATGACTCTAAATGTCTGTCTTCTTTTTTAAAATATATTTTTATTGGTTTTTAGAGAGAGAGGAAGGGAGAGGGATAGAAAGATAGAAACATTACATCTAGAAAATTTTTACTTTAGAAAATTAACTTTCATTTGTAATGCTAACAGCAAGACACCCATGAAAAACACTCATGGTGTCAAAACAAGCCAAAGGAAAATCGTTTGGGCAAAAAATGAAAAAGGATCCCAAGTCAAATTTATAGAAAAGATTCCTTTATTAACTTTTCGTCGAGAATATGTTTGTATATTTTCAGGAAACAACTCCAAGACCATGTGGATTCCTGCAACAGAGAGGAATTGACAGGACTGCTCCAGCCATGAAGACAGAACAGAAACAGTCCAGGGATGGAAGACGCTGACGACACCTTGCCATACTAGCAGTCAGCATCTGTATGTCACTGCAGGTTGTCCAGGACCAAACCAGAGAGGGTTGGACCTGTATTACCACCATTTGTCCACCATCCAGAACTGAAATATCATTGCTGACATGTACACATAAGGAACTGTTAGACATTGAAATTGGGACTCAAAAGAACTGTTGGCCCAGAAAGAAACTCACTACAGACTGATTCATTTGCCTCTCAGCATAACCATTATTGCTTGTCTCATTTTCTGTTCTTATAAGTGTATTTCTAGTATCACATGATCTCACTCATCTAGGGGAAATAATGAACAACATAATCTGATGAACAAAAACAGACCCAGAGACAGGGAAGCATCGATCAGACTGTCAAACCTCAGAGGGAAGGTAGGGGAGTGGGGGCATGCATGGGGAGGGGTCTGGGATGGGAATGGGGGGATGAGGACAAATATGTGATACCTTAATCAATAAAGAAATTAATAAAAAAAAAAAGAAAAAGAAAGATAGAAACATTGATGAGAGAGAAACATTAATCGGCTGCCTCCTGCATGCTCTCCCCTTTTCCTCCCTTCTCCCCCTCAGGGATCGAGCCTGCAACCTGAGCATGTGCCTTGACCAAGAATCGATCCGGCAACCTCTTGGTTCCTCGATGCTCAACCACTAAGCAACACCAGCCAGGCTAAATGTCTGTCTTCTGCATGCCCATAGCCAGGCAGCTGAGCTCTGCTAAATAAGTCATGTCACTGAACACAATAGTTCCACTACAAATTAATGTCATCAGCCCCAACTGAACCCTGAGCACTGCCTAAAATCTTACAATACTTCTCAATTCAGCTTATACTTCTATTTACTAAAATATAGCAATTCTTTTCCACTTTCTCCAAACCTTCCCATCTCTCCCTCATTAGTTACCAGCAAATGACTCATCTACTTCATAGAGAAAAAGCCATCAGATGGGAACTACTTCAACTTGCCATAATCAAACCCACAAGCCTGCCTGCATCTATGTGCAGCTATCTTCTTCTTCCCTCATCACAATGGAAGAGGGACCTTCCTCTTGAAGACAGCCAATTTCAAGAACCTGGGTTTCCCATCCTATCTCCTTTCACCTTCTCAGAGACCTTCATTCCTCCTATATTTTCAACCTTTCCTTCTCTAATAGTGCCTACAAACAAGCACATATGTCTTCCATCTTAAACCACAAAACCTGCCTCAACCCCACACTTGCCCTTTTGCTCTCCTTTGAAGCCTCTCCTATGCTTAGTACCCTTTACTAGCTTCCCCTTACCGTAAGGACAAAGACCAAAATGTAAAGTGTGGCCCTATAAGCTCCCCCTCCAATTTCACCTCATGCCACCCTCCTCACTTCCCCACATCCACTATGCTTCAGGCAGTCATTCACTCAACAAATAATGATTTGTGATGGGGCCAGAATAGTGAGCAAAAGAGGCAAAGATTCTCTGCTCTCACAGAACTTATATTCTAGCTCCATGAAGCTGCCAGGCTTCTTCTCACCTCAGGGCCTTGCCACAACCTTAGCCAATTCCTGCTCATCCTTCAGATCCCAGCTTAGCCACCCCTCAGGGAACCATTCTTCAACCCCATAGGTCAAGTCCCCATGACTCTGAAATTTTTAGTGTTATAATATAATTAAAATTATTTAACATCCATCTTTTCTGTTATATCTCCAGGGCCTAGTTCAGTACCTGGAACACAGAAGGCACTCAAGGATATCTGTTTATTGATGAAGACATGTATGTTTCTTTATATTCATGTGTCTTTACACTCTATGAATATGTTTATATAAACACATTTATGTCTGTGTATTTCCACAGGTGACTATGTGACTATGTATGTATGCATGTATGTGTACCTATTAGCAATTTTGGGTATGCCCACTTGGGTGTATGCATTCGCATGACTATACATGGGCGTGTGTGTGTGTGTGTGTGTGTGTGTGTGTGTGTATTCTTCTGGCCCCTCAGTGAAGCTCTGACCTCCTGGAGGGAGCTGAGAGCAGGGCCCCAAGTCCTCTCTAAGCTGACAGTTCAATAAGAGTATAAGATCATTCAATGACACTCCAAATGTCAGCAAACATTGGCTTGCTCCACTCTGCTACAGGGGAAGTAGGTGAAGGCGGGAGATGCGGAAATCTGGTCATTAAAAGCTGCTTTTCCCTGATGCAACCTGCACCATTTCCAGACAGGAGAGAGTGGCTGAAAAACAACATTTTGCCTTTCCTCAGATTAGAGGCCTTAGGAAATGGGAATGGTGAATTCACTCCCAGTTGCTTCCTTACTAGGCAGATCTAGGTGGCCAAGCAGACCAGAACCCTCCCCACTTTTTTAATGGGGAAAAGCTCTGTAGGGGAGTTGAGGAGGAGAAGAGAAGGAAAGGAAGGAGGGACAAAGTAAGATCAAGGACAGGAGAGGATCCTGTAGATAGTCAGATCGTGGGTCATGTATGGGGAAAGAAGGCATAGAGTAAGGCTTTTGCATGATACTCCCACAACCTTGGCAATGACCTCTCTGGTTTTGCTTTTATTGTTACTCTTTTTAAGGGAGCAGGTCTCTTTGTGTAGCCTGCACTAAGTCATGCAGTATAAACAACAGAAAGATCACCATGCCCCTGGACCTCCAGGGCCCTGTAGCCTCCCTAATTTGAATGGCTGCTGGCAAGGACTGAACCAAAGTCTGGAGTTAAGACATCTCTCCTGCTGGACCTTCAAGCAAAGCTGCAACATGATGTGGCTAGAGGACAGGAAGGAAGGGGTTAGACCTCTTGCTTTTTCTTAGACCTGCTAAGTTTACCTCCCAAGGGGCCATCACAAGGCCAACTGGGAATAGGGTCCTCAGTTTCCCCTTGTGCCCATTCCCCCTCTATGGTTCAGCACACTCTGGCAGAGAACCAAGCTGAACAGGCTCAGGGAAGTCTACTTCCACCTGCAGCAGCACCAAGGTATCCCTGAGTGGCAATGTTATCACATGGGTCGGCTACTTTCCTGCCTTTTTGCCAAGGAACCTAGAGGCAGGGAGCGATCCATATACCAAAAAGTCTAGTGAACTTCACAGAGCAATTGTTCATGGTCAGTGCCTGCCTCGCCTGGCCGGGCCTTCACATTGCATTTGCCAAGGCCAGCAAGCAGCCTCAGATGCACTCTGACAGCTGGCATGCTGTCTTCTAGGAGCGCAGGCCTAACCACACCCACACGTGCAACTCTGTCAAATCCCGAGTGAGAAGGCCTCTATGGATCCAGCTCTCAAAGACCAGCCAGACAGCCAGCAATCAATCATTCAGAGCAAATACTCTGTACCTAGCCCTGATCTGGCCACTGGGGACACAGGAAGGAACCAGATTCAGTCTCTGTGCTCCAAATAGACATGGCTGTAAGGAAACACACACACAGACTCCGTTTCACCACTCCAATATCCAAAGTGTTAAGGAGCCTCAAGGCAAGAGACTGACTGCAGAGGTGATACCTGAGCTGAATCTTCAAGGAGATGGAAAATACCCGATGACGATGACTAGGGGGCATTTCAGAGAGAAGTAAGGTCATAGGTCAAGAGCCGAAGGTAGCACAGAGCCTGGCTTCCATAGCCAAAGATGGCAGGTAGTAAGCAGCTGTTGTTTGGGTGCATGAGGCGGTGGGGGGTGGTGCGGGGGTTGTGAGTCAGGAAAGATGGGTAGGGGTCAAAGTATAAACAATGCAGAGTGCAAAGGACCTATGCACCATGGAAAAGCAAAAGAGTTCACAAATGTTGCCACAAATAATGGCTGCCCTGAGACCTATGGAACAAAGTCCAAGGTCATTCTCTCTCACTGTTCCTTCCCATGCTCACTTAGCTCTAGCCCCCCACACACAAAAATCACACTACTTCCTCTGCCTAGAAAGCCTCTCCTCCTCAGACCCATATCGTATCTCCCTTGAATATGACCTCTCTGGTTTTGCTTTTATTGTTACTCTTTTTAAGGGAGCAGGCCCAGTTCAAGACCCAAATCAGGATCTCAGCCTGACCTCCAATAACCTCTCTTCTCTGAACCCCCTGGCAGCCACTACTCTGACCCCTGGTGTGTTTTCCCTTCTCCGAGCTTCCTGGGAGTCATTGTTGACTGGTGGCATGGGGTTCCTGAGGCTGCCCAGGGCTGTTAATCTTACTTTAGAAGGATTTATGGGGATGAGCCTCCCTAGTGGACTGAGCCTCCTGGAGCAAGGATCCAACTAGAGCAGAGATCTAGGGAGTCTATTCCTACACCTCCTTTCTTCTGCTTACCTAGGGGGTACAGCACACACTAGGAAAGAAGAGTTTTCTGAGGATCCATTATCTGCCACGGCCCACCTCCCAGCCCACATCCTCAGTCCTCTCCCTAGGTGCTTGGCGCTCGCTGGGAACTGGACTGTAGTTTCCATGGCCTTCTCATGTGAGCGAAGCTCTGCTGCGGCTAGGCAGGACCAAAGCCAGCCTGAACCAATGCTACCTGCCAACCAGAGGAAGATACCAGGGCCAGTCAGGAGGGTCAGAGGCCACACTCATGATCACATTAAAGAGGAGACTTTCCCAGAGATTCAGTTAGAGCCGCATCTCTCCTGGAGATAATACAGCTCAGCTCAGAGAGTCAGCTCTGAGCAAGAACCTGGAACGCCCTCTTAACTGGAACTTCACTGCACATCTGGATGATACCAAATAGGGAAGTGCCATACTCCAATCAGCAGCCTGGTCCCCACAAGCAGCTCCCCACTCCCAGAAATAACCACAACCTTCCAAGGTACATTAGCTAGAGAAGAGGAAACAGGGATGTTGAGATAAGAGAAGAACAGAAAGAAAAGGAGATGAGAACAAAAAAAAAGAAAAAAACAGAAATGAGAAAAGAAAGCAAGGGAGGGGAGATCTGAGGCACAGGAGAACCTGATGAAGCACCCAAGTGGGGCTCAGACACAGTACCTTTTTCAGATTAATCCACTGCTTGAAGTAATCTGCCACTGGCAAGCCCAAGTACTGGCACTGGCCCGGGAGCCTACAAGAAAGGGAAGAGAAAACAAGTTGGGCACACACATGTCCTAGGTATGGAGTCTTAAGCTAAGAAATCCAACATAAAGTCCATAGACAAACAGACCTAAAAAAGCTCACCCATTAGCCATGGGTCCTATTCCACCCAAGAAAGGCCCCCCCAACTCCAGCACCCTGGACACTGGGCTTCATATCCAGCCCTCAGATCCAAATGTGAAAACCTGAAGACTATCTATATATATAAAAAGCCAGCGACTGGAATGCTGGAATGACCGGTTGCTATGACGCCCACTGCAGACAGTGAACTGGCCCGGTGGGGGGTTGGGGCCGGCTGGCCAACCTCCCATGGTCCCTCCCCCTGGCCGGCCCCACACCCAATGGGCCCCCACCCTGATCGGCCTGCAGCTCCTCTCCACAGCGGGGCCCTGCCCCTGATTGCCCCCCCCCACCCCAATAGGGGGTGGGGCTGGCCAGCCAACCTCCTGCAGCCCCTCCTGATTGCCCCCCCTCACTCCAATCAGGGGCAGGGCTCCTCCCCCAGGCCACTGGTCGCCAATCGCCCCCCCCCTTAAATCGGGGGTGGGGTCCACCGGCCAATCACCTGCAGCCCCTCCCCCCAGCTGGTCCAGCCCTGATCAGGCCCCAATCGGGGTGGGCCGGCCAGCCAACCTCCTACCATCTCCTCCTCCAGACAGGCCCGGCTCCGATTCGCCCCGATTGGGGCCAGGCCAGCTGGACCCCACCCGTGCATGAATTCGTACACTGGGCCTCTAGTTCAAAATATCAGCAGCTACTATTTTCTGATGGCCTACAATATGCTAAGTATCTTACTAAAAGTTTCACATTATGTTTTAGAATGGTGCTGTGAGGAAGGTACTGTGGCCTACATTTTACAGATGTGAAAATGAGATTCAGAGGGGTTACCTAAGATCCTACAGCTTAAAAAATGACAGTGCCAAGAACTGAACCCAGGTCTGTCTCACTCCAAAGCCTATGTTCTCTCCAGTGCACTAGCTTCTTGTTTTGTTATAGCAGAGAGGAGAGAAACCAAATTTAGAGATAGCTGGGCAGGGACTTCCATTCATATTTAAGTCTCTAGTGATAGGCTTTCTGCAAATAGAGACCTTGCAGAAGGATGAGAAGAAGTCAAAATTTAAGCCAAGAGTCTGTTCTTGTTTTTTCTTTAAATTAGAATTTATAAACTGTCTCCCTTTTGAGCTGAGGATACCATTTTACCCACATAAATCCATTCACCCAAACATTTGCTGATGTTTAATAAGAGTCAGGCACTTAGGACTCAAAAAATAATACTTGGTTCCAAGATGGTGGCCGGGAGGATGGCAGTGAGGGAGAGAGTGTGAGTGAGTGAAAGGGGAGTGTGTGGATGTGTGGTGTGTGTGTGTCTGAGTGAGGAACAGCTAGATCTCACAGGACCTTCAGGGGCTGGCTGACCGGGCTCATCTAGCCTGGCAGCCTCTGCTACTGCTGTAATCTCTCCTGGAGTGCCGGCTCTCCCTTCAAGATGGGAGAGGTGCTGTGACTGGGAGCCCAGCCTCACCTCCACCCAGGGTGCCCTCAGACACCACCCAGGATCCTACAGCCACTCCGGCCAAGGACCTGCTGCCTTGGCTGCCAACCCATGGACACCAGGACTCCAGCCTCCAGCTGAGGGCTCCTGTGAGTTCTGGAGGGCGCTCCCCTCCCATCAGCCAGACGCTTTAGCCCTGGGCATCGCGAACACGTGCATGAACAGCCAAGCCTTACGCAGCAGCCCCGGGATCCATGACCACTCCAGCAGCTGGGCGAGTAGCCACCACCTGCGTCTGCTTGAGGAGCAGCTGCCGCCCATGACTACGCGAGGAGCAGCGGCCCTGTGACTCCTCAAGGAGCATACATCACCCGTGACCATGTGAGGAGCAGCCGCTGCCTGTGACCATGCAAGGAGTGGCTGCCCCACAAACACGCAAGGAGTGGCCACCCCGCAACTGCCTGAGGAGCTGCCGCTGCCTGCAACCACACAACCTGCCACCAAGCCCACCGCTGCAGCCACAGGCCCCGTGTGACTCAACACCTAGATCCTTTGGTGAAAGCAAAAATAGGGAGACAGAAGAACAACCTGCAAAGGAAAGAAAAGGAGGGATCGCCAGAAAAGGAACTAAATGAAACTGAGGCATGCAATATGTTAGAAAAAGAATCCTATATAATAAAAGCCTAATATGCTAAATGTCTGGGAGTCTGGTCGTCCTTTCAACCAATCAAAGCATAATATGCTAATGATATGCTAAGGCTGCTCAACTGCTTGCTATGACATGCACTGACCACCAGGGGGCAGACACTCCAACCGGTAGGTTGGCTTGCGGCTGGAGTCTGGCCAATTGGGATTGAGCGAGACGAGCCAAAAATGCCCTGGAGCCCTCCTGCGGCCCCTCCCCAGCTGGCCAACCTCCTGCATCCCTCCCTGGCCCCGATTGTGCACCGGTGGAGTCCCTCAGCCTGGCCAGTGCCCTCTCGCAATCCGGGACCCCTCGGGTGATGTCGGAGAGCCAGTTTTGGCCTGATCCCCTTCAACGCAGGAGCTGCCCCCTGGTGGTCAGTGCGCTCCGAAAGGGGGAGCACCGCTCAGCTAGAAGCCGGGCTCACAGCTGGCGAGCACAGCTGCAGTGGCGGAAGCCTCTGCAGTAGCACTAAGGATGTCCAACTGTTGGCTTAGGCCCACTCCCTGCGGGCTCCCAGACTGCGAGAGGGCGTGGGCTGGGTTGAGGTACACCCCCCCGCCGAGTGCACAAATTTTGTGCACTGGACCTCTAGTTCAGAATAAGGGCCATACAGTTCATAAACCAGATGGTTGAGAAAATCAACCTATGTAAGAATCGGGAAGAAATAAAGAGTGATATAGCTACAATAAAAAACAATATGGAAGCTTTCAACAGTAGACTAGGAGAAGTGGAGGACCAAATTAGCAAATTAGAAGACAGGGCAGCAAAACACATCCAATCTGAACTGCAATTGGAGAGAAAAAAAAAGACAGGACGAGAGCCTGAGGGAGCTTTGGGACAACATGAAACGAAGCAACATACATATAATATGGGTGAAAAAATGACAAGAAGAGGAGCAAGGGTTAGAAAAACCTATTTGAAGAAATAATGTCAGAAAACTTCCCTGATTTGGGGAAAAGTCACACAACCACAGAGAGTCCCAAACAAGATGTACCCAAAAAGACCCACACCAAGACACATTGTAATTATAATGGCAAACGTTAACAACAAAGAGAGAACCTTAAAGGCTGCAAGAGAGAAACAGAAAGTTACCTACAAGGGATCTCCCAGTAGATAATCAAATGATTTCTCAACAGTAACACATCAGGCCAGAAAGGAATTGAAGGAAGTATACAAAGTGATGCAAAGCAAGGGACTGAATCCAAGAATACTCTAACCAGCAAGGCTATCATTCAAAATTGAAGGGGAAATCAGGAGCTTCACAGACAAAAAAGAAACAAACAAACAAAAACAAACTAAGGGAGTTTATCACTACCAAGCCAGCAATGCAAAAAATGCTAAAGGTACTGTTGTAAAAAGAAGGAAAAAAAAAGGGAAGAAGGAACTCAGGCACAAAAAATAAAACTGGCTACAAAGAAATACCTATCAATAATAACTTTAAACATAAATGGCCTAAATGCTCCAATCAAAAGACATCAAGTGGCTGAATGGATAAGAAAACATGACCCATATATATGCTGTCTACAAGAGACCCACCTCAGAACAAGAGACTCAAACAGACTGAAAGTGAAGGGATTGAAAAATATCTTTCAGGCAAATAGAAATGAAAATAAAGCTGGGGTAGCAATACTTATATCTGACAAATTAGACCTCAGAATGAAGGCCATAACAAGAGATAAGGAAGGCCACTTCATAATACTAAAGGAATCGATACAACAAGAGGATATAACTCTGGTAAACATATATGCATCCAATGCAGGAGCACTCAAATACATAAAAAAAAACTTCTGGAAGATATCAAGGGAGTTATCGACAGCAATACGATCATAGTAGGGGACTTTAATACCCAACTAACATCACTAGATAAATCCTCTAGGCAAAAAAAATCAGCAAAGAAACAGCAATGCTAAATGACTCACTAGATCAGATGGACTTAATTGACAACTTCAGAACATTTCACCCCAAAGCTACAGAATATACATTCTTTTCAAGTGCATATGGGACATTTTCAAATATAGACCACATATTGGGTCACAGGCCAAGTCTCTCCAAATTCAAGAAGGCTGAAATCATATCAAGCATCTTCTCAGACCACAAAGGCATAATATTAGAAATCAATTACAATAAAAACAATAAAAACAATTGAAACACTTGGAGGCTGAACAGCATGCTATTAAACAATGACTGGGTTACCAAGGAGATCAAAAAAGAAATTAGACATCCTGGAAACAAATGACAACGAAAACACAACAATCCTAAACCTATGGGACACAGTGAAAGCAGTCCTGAGAGGGAAGTTCATAGCATTACAGGTCTACCTCAAAAAACAAGAAAAACTGATAATAAATTATCTAACTCTACAACTTAAAGAATTAGTAAGAGAGCAACAAGGAAAGCCCAGAGTGAGCAGAAGGAAGGAGATAATAAAGATCAGAGCAGAAATAAATGAAATAGAGTAAAAAAAAAAAAAAACACAATGCAAAAGATATATGAAACAAAGAGCCAGTTCTTTGAAAGGATAAACAAAATTGATAAACCTCTAGCCAGGCTCACAAAATCAGAAATGAAAGAGACGAAATAACAACAGATGCCACAGAAATACAAAAGATTGTAAAAAAAAAAAAAATACTATGAACAACTCTATGCTAACAAACTAAACAACCTAGAGGAAATGAACATATTCCTAGAAAAATACAACCTTCCAAAACTCAATCAACAAGAATAGAAAAAAATCTCAAAAAGGCCAATAACTAAGGAGGAAATTGAAGCAGTCATCAAAAAGCTTCTAGCAAACAGGAGGAGAAACCAAGATGGTGGCATAGGTAAACACCTAAACTGCTGCCTCGCACAACAATTTCAAAACTACAACTAAAAGACAAAACGGACATCATCCAGAACCACAAGAAGGCTGGCTGAGTGGAAATTCTACAACTAGAAGGAAAGAGAAAAGCACACTGAGACTCAGAGGAGCTGCAGGAGGCAGAGGTACCGAGACGCACGCGTGGAGAGGACTGGCAACTGAGTGCGCGGCTGGCTTTCTCAAGTGGGAGGGAGACAAAAGCTCCCGACTGCGCTGAACTCCAGTTCCGGGAGAAACTCTGGGGACCCAGCCTCATACGGGGTGAAACTGGACTGTCAGGAAAGAGAAAAGCACACTGAGACTCAGAGGAACTGCAGAAGGCAGAGGTACCGAGGCGCGCGTGCAGAGAGGCCGGGCAACTGAGTACACTGCTGGCTTTCTCAAGCGGGAGGGAGACAAAAGCTCCCTACTGCACTGAACTCCAGTTCCAGGCGAGACTCTGGGGACCCAGACTCATTTGGGGAGAAACTGGACTGTCTGGCAGGGGGTGGAACTCAAGGGCAGCTTTCTCTCAGAGGTGCTTGTAGTGATTACCATGGTACACTGAGAAACAGGGGCCTATTAGGGCAGGGCTGACAGGAAACCAATGCTGTCTGCTCCGCCCTGAGACTCTGCCCCATCCAAGCTGAGCACAGAGGCTTTGCAAGTCTTGTCTCATAAGGGTGTCTCCGGCACAGAAGTTCTCCCAGCATAGACACAGCTGATCCTCACAGCCAACTGGCCTGGAGCTTAATTCCTCCCAGTGATACCAACAACAATCAAGGCTTAACTACAACAAGACTGTGCACACAGCCCACAAAGGGGTGCACCAAGAGTGTCCGCCCCAGGTAACTGGGGAGGCTAAGCCATTGGGCCCTATAGGACACCTAGCACACAAAGCCACTCTATCAACTCAGGGAAGCAGCCAAAATGTGGAGACAAAGAAACAGATCACAAATGAAAGAAAGGGAGGAAAGCAAACGACTGGATATAGAGTTGAAAACCACGGTTATAAGGTTTTTCAAGAATTTTCTAGAAAAGGCCAATAAATTTAGCGAGACCCTCGAGGATATGAAAAAGGACCAACTAGAAATTAAGCATACACTGACTGAAATAAAAAATATTATACAGAGATCTAACAGCAGACTAGAGGATCACAAGAATCAAGTCAAAGATTTGAAATACAAAGAAGCAAAAAACACTCAACCGGAAAAGCAAAAAGAAAAAATAATCCAAATATATGAAGATAGTGTAAGGAGCCTCTGGGAAAACTTCAAGCGTACCAATATCAGAATTATGGGGGTGCCAGAAAAAGAGAGAGAGCAAGATACTGAAAACCTATTTGAAGAAATAATGACCGAAAACTTCCCCCAACTGGTGAAAGAAATAGACTTACAAGTCCAGGAAGTGCACAGAACCCCAAACAAAAGGAATCCAAAGAGGACCACACCAAGACACATCATAATTAAAGTGCCAAGAGCAAAAGACAAAGAGAGAATATTAAAAGCAGCAAGAGAAAAACAGTTAGTTACCTACAAGGGAGCACCCATACGACTGTCAGCTGATTTCTCAACAGAAACTATGCAGGCCAGATGGGAGTGGCAAGAAATATTCAAAGTGATGAATAGCAAGAACCTACAACCAAGATTACTCTACCCAGCAAAGCTATCATTCAGAATTGAAGGTCAGATAAAGAGCTTCACAGAGAAGAAAAAGCTAAAGGAGTTCACCACCAAATCAGGATTATATGAAATGCTGAAAGGTATTCTTTAAGAAGAGGAAGAAGAAGAAAAAGGTAAAGATAAAAATTATGAACAACAAATACATATCTATCAACAAGTGAATCTAAAAATCAAGTGAAAAAAAAATCTGATGAACAGAATAAACTGGTAACTATAATAGAATCAGGGGCATAGAAAGGGAGTGGACTGACAATTCTCGGGGGGAATGGGGTTTGGGGGGTGTGGGAAGAGACTGGACAAAAATTGTACACCTATGGATGAGGACAGTGGGGGCGGGGGTAAGGGCAGAGGGTGGGGTGGCAACTGGGTGGAGGGGAGGTATGGGGGAAAAAAGAGGAACAATTGTAATAATCTGAACAATAAAGATTTATTAAATTTAAAAAAAAAAAAGCTTCCAGCAAACAAAAGCTTGGGGCCAGACGGCTTCACAGGAGAGTTGTTTTTTTTTTTTTTTAAATATATTTTATTGATATTTTACAGAGAGGAAGGGTGAGGGATAGAGAGCTAGAAACATCGATGAGAGAGAAACATTGATCAGCTGCCTCCTGCACACCTCCTACTGGGGATGTGCCGGCAACCAAGGTACGTGCCCTTGACCAGAATCGAACCCGGGACCTTTCAGTCCGCAGGCCGATGCTCTATCCACTGAGCCAAACCGGTTTCGGCTTCACAGGAGAGTTTTACCAAACATTCAAAGAATAACTAAAATCTATCCTTCTCAGACTATTCCAAAAAATTCCAGAGGAAGCCACACTTCCAAGCTCTTTCTATGAAGCCAGCATTACCCTAATGCCAAAACCAGATAAAGACACTACAAGAAAGAGAATTACAGGCCAATATCCCTGATGAACATAGATGCTAAAATCCTCAACAAAATTCTAGCAAATCAGATTCAGCATTACATTAGAAAGATCAAACACCATGACCAAGTGGGATTTATTCCAGGGATGCAATGCTGGTACAACATCTGCAAATCAATAAACGTGATACATCACATAAACAAATTGAGAGACAAAAAATCACATAATCACCTCAATTGATACAGAAACGCTTTGACAAAATCCAATACCCATTTTTGATAAAAACTCTCAGCAAAGTGGGAATAGAGAAAGCGTATCTCAACATGATAAAGGCCATATATGACAAACCTACAGCCAACATCATACTCAATGGGCAAAAACTAAAACCATTCCCCCTAAGAACAGGAACAAGACAGGGATGCCCACTTTCAGCATTCCTGTGTGACATCGTACTGGAAGTGCTAGCCATAGTGATTAGATAAGAAGAAGAAATAAAAGGCATCCAGACTGGAAAAGAAGAAGTAAAACTGTCCTTATTCACAGATGACATGATATTGTACATAGAAAACCCCAAAGACTCCATAAAAAAACTACTATACTTAGTAAATGAATTCGGCCATGTAGCAGGATACAAAATGAACACGCAGAAATCTATGGCTTTTTTATACACCAATAATGAACTCACAGAAAGAGAAACTAAAAGAACAATCCCATTTACCATTGCAACAAAAAAATTAAGATACCTAGGAATAAATTTAACCAAGGAGGTAAAAAACCTGTACTCAGAAAATTACAGGATGCTGAAAAAAAAGATAGAGGAAGACATAAACAAATGGAAGAATATACCGTGTTCATGGATTGGTAGAATCAACACCATTAAAATGTCCATAGTACCCAAAGCAATCTATAGATTCAATGCATTCCCCATTAAAATACCAATGGCATACTTCAAAGACCTAAAACAAACTCTCCAAAAATTCATCTGGAATAAAAAAAGACCACGAATAGCTGCAGCAATCTTGATAAAGAAGAACCAAGTTAGAGGGATCACAATACCAGATATCAAACTATACTATAAAGCCACTGTTCTCAAAACTGCCTGGTACTGGCACAAGAACAGACATATAGACTAATGGGACAGAACAGAGAACCCAGAGATTGACCCAAGCCATTATGCTCAATTAATATTTGACAAAGGAGGCAAGAGTACCCACAATGGAGTCAAGACAGTCTCTTCAATAAATGGTGTTGGAAAAATTGAACAGATACTTGCAAAAAAATGAAAACAGACCACCAACTTATAACAAAAATAAGCTCAAAATGGATAAAGGACTTAAATATAAGACGGGACACCATAAAAATCCTAGAAGAAGCCATAGGCAGCAAAATAGCAGACATTTCGTAGCAATATCTTTACCAATACAGCTCCTAGGGTAATGGAAACTAAGGAGAAAATAAACAAATGGGACTACATCAAAATAAAAAGCTTCTGCACAGCAAAAGAAACCATCAACAAAACAATAAGAAAGCCCAATTCACAGGAGAACATATTTGCCAATGTTATCTCCGATAAGTGTTTAATCTCCAAAATTTATAGGGAACTCATACAACTTAACAAGAGGAAGATAAACAATCCAATCAAAAAATGGGCAAAGGACCTAAATAGATACTTTTTGAAAGAAGACATACAGAAGGCCAAGAGTCATATGAAAACATGCTCAAAGTCACCAATCATCCGAGAGATGCAACTCAAAACAACAATGAGGTACCATCTTACACCTATCAGAATGGCTATCATCAACAAATCAACAAACTAGAAGTACTGGAGAGGATGCGGAGAAAAAGGAACCTTCTTGCACTGCTTTTGGAAATGCAGACTGGTGCAGCCACTGTGGAAAACAGTATGGCGTTTCCTCAAAAAATTATAAATGGAACTTCCACTTGACCCAGTAATCCCATTTCTAGGAATATATCCCAAGAAAACAGAAACACCAATCAGAAAGGACATATGTACCCCTATGTTCATAGTGGCACAATTTACAATAGCTAAGATTTGGAAACAGCCTAAGTGCCCATCAGCAGATGAGTGGATTAGAAAACTGTGGTACATCTACACAATGGAATACTACATTGCTGTAAAAAAGAAGGAATTCTTAACTTATGCTAAGCAAAATAAGCCAGTCAGAGAAAGATAAATATCACATGATCTCACTCATATGTGGAATATAATGAATAACATAAACTGATAAACCAAAATAGAACCAGAGTCATAGAAGCATCGAACAGACTGTCCAACCTATGAGGATGGGGGGGAGGGGGAGGTTAGAGGGTAAGAATCAACCAAAGGACTTTATACATGTATATGAGCATAATGCCCTCACCGCCCCCACCCAATGGACACAGATTGGGTGGGGGCGGTGAGGGCATGTGCTGGGGGTTGGGGGCGACCAGGGAGATGTCAATGGGGGAAAAAGGAGACTTATGTAATACTTTAAACAATAATTTATATTTAAAAAAAAAAGAGTAATACTTAACACCTGCCCATAAGGGGCTCCCAGTTTGTTCAGTGGACTGGACAATAAAAGTAGACAAAACAACCTTAAGTTGGAGCACTGGAGTACATAGAAGGATGGAGGAAGACACAAAATATCAGCTGGGGAACATTGTTTTCTTGCTAAGGGAAGAACTTAGTTACAGGCAACCGAGAGCCTTTAAAGAGTTGTGGTTTACTGTGATTGTTCCAGTTCCGAAGCATCAAGAACAATACACTAAATAAAGCTGGGTAGTAGCCAGGCGACGTCATAGCAGTCATAGAGATATCGAGCAAGCAACAGATACTGGAGATGTAATGGAGGACTGAAGGGGATGTGGAGCAGTGAGAGAAAGCAGTAGAACCCAATTCAAAGTTTGTGCATTGGCTAGCTTCATGCTACCCACTAAGACAGATATAAAGGAGATGGGCAGAGAGAGCATATTTGACACCCAGAGCGGACCAACATTTATTTATTTATTTATTTTTTTATATTTTATTGATATTTCACAGAGAGGAAGGGAGAGGGATAGAGAGCTAGAAACATCAATGAGAGAGAAACATCGATCAGCCGCCTCCTGCACACCTCCCACTGAGGATGTGCCCGCAACCAAGGTACATGCCCTTGACCGGAATCGAACCCGGGACCTTTCAGTCCGCAGGCCGACGCTCTATCCACTGAGCCAAACCGGTTTCGGCAGCGGACCAACATTTAGTCAATTTTATTATTGTTGTATCCTTTTTCTGCCCAAACCAGGGTGGACTGCTCCCACTGCCTCACCCCTAGTACACCATTGAAAGAAGGCATGAGTTTGGGAATGCAATTTTAGGTAGATGCCTGGCACATGGTAAGCTCTCAATATCTACTGAGCATGAGGTGCTTAGGAGACACTCAGAAGTGGGATGATATCTAAGAGGCAGCTAGATATCCAATTTTAAAGAGAGGTCTGGACTGGATATACAAAATGCTGAATCTGAAGTAAAATTAAAGACATAAGAATAGATTAAGGTCACCTGGGAAGAATGTGGAATGAGAGGAGCAGAGGGACCATGTCTCGTAAGTTTTATTGAGCTAAAATGAAACCAGGCCACCTCTACCCAACCATTACCACACACAAGAAACGTACTGCTTCAGCTCTAATTTTGGAATTCTTAGACCATCCTTTCTTAGTACTACACTAAAATCTGTCTCCTTGTAACTTCCACCCCGAGGTATGTCTTTAGAAACTACAGAGAATGAGACTTCCATCTCTTCCTTGCAGAGCCCTCCCAAGATCTGGGAGCCCAGGAAGCTTCCCCCAGAGTTCCCTTCTCCAGGTCACACATCCTCAGCTCCTTCAAGAATTCCACAGGAGACTGCTCTGTCAATGGAGGAGCCCATTCTCTGTCTCACTGCTTCACTAATAAACTCACTTACACTTTAAACAAAAAACAAAAAATTATTCCACAGGAGATAATGTAGTCAGGACTCACCCAACCCATCCCTGTTCCTGGAGGGCAGGACTCCTGGACCTTTTCACATCACCAGTGGTCAATCTAAACTACTGTGAAAGCAAGCCTCCCCTATCTGGGCTCCTATACAGGGTGGGGCAAAAGTAGTTTACAGTCATTCCTATGGAAAAATATAATACGATAATTACCGTGTTTTCCCGAAAATAAAACATCCTCCTAAAATAAGACCTACTTACAGGTTTCCTTCTGAGTGAAATATAAGGCATCCCCCAAAAATAAGGGCCCCAGGCTCTGTCTCAGAATGAAAATTAATTTACCGTAAACTGGTCGCTAGGGCCGCCCCGACTGGCGTCTAGCAACCAGTGACGTTACACGGAGTCCTGACGTCACTGCTGTGTGGAGGCGGAGCGGAGGTAGGAGTGAGCGGTGAGCGCGGGGCGGGAGAGAGGAGGAGACTTTCGCAGATGCGTGTAGAAGAACAGGAGGATTAGAGCGGATGGGACGCGGCGAAGGTGGTGAGTGCTGGTCTGTCTCTGGTGACACTACCTGATGCTCGCGGCCGCCTTCATGATGACTGAAGGTTCTCAGTCAGTGGCAGACCCTGCTCCAGCCCAGATCCATGCCCCAGCAAGCCCAGTGACAGTCCCCAGACAGGCCCCAGGGGGTAAATGTCTGATAAAGGGGTAGGGGGGATGTCTGGTGAAGGTGTTCAGTGGCACAGGGGTGGGGGGAGGGGGATCACTTAAAATGACACAGGAGGATCAGAAGGGGCAATCAAAATGACACAGGAGGATCAGAGGGGACAATCAAAATGACACAGGAGGATCAGAGGGGACAATCAAAATGACACAGGAGGATCAAAAGGGGTTACTAAAATGGTAATCCCCCCTCTGATTCTCCTGTGCCATTTTGATTCCCCCCTCTGATCCCCCCTGTGTCATTTTGAGTGATCCCCCTCCCCCCACCTTGATACCCCAATTACTTTTTTTTACCCCTAGAAATGAGCGCAAAAAGAAAAAGCTACTCCGTGGAGTACAAGAAAGGAATTGTGGAAGACTCTTGGGGCCAAAATCTTACTGCTTTCTGCAAAGAGAAGATGTTGAGTGTCCGATTGGTCCGAAAATGGCGAGCAGAGTATGGTAACCTCAATGAACAAGTGGACAAGGGAAATGCTAAAAAGCGCAAGTGTGGATCAGGTCGGCAACCATTATTTTCCGAGCTGGAAGACCTGATCTGTGAATGGGTTGTTGACAGGAGAGCAAAGGCTTTGGTTGTGAATAGGGCTCAGATTCAAGAATTTGCCCTTGCAATGGCACCACAGTTTGACATAGCCCCTGAAGACTTCAAAGCATCACAACACTAGCTGGATAATTTCCTTCAGCGAAGTGAACTGTCTTTAAGAAGATCTACAACATTGTTTAGGTTGGAAGATACTCAAGTTATTAAGCGAGCACTTGCATTCAAGTCCTTTATTGATGATGCTGACTTCTCTAAATACAATCTTTCCAACATGATTGCTATGGATGAAACGGCAGTGTTTATGGGCCAATCATCTCAAACAACAATTGAACAGCAGGGTGCCTCCTTGGCATACATTCCCTCCACTGCTTACGAAAGTGCACGTGTTTCCTGTATTTTGGCAATTCGTCTGGATGGCACTAAAATCCCACCTTTAATCATTTCTAAGGGCAAGAAGGAAAAGATTGAACGTGTTTTGGGCGTTTTTATTCTTGAAACTGAAAAAGCCTGGGCCACACAAGCAGTTATAAGGAAGTGGGTCGATTTAATGCTGCCGCTTGTTATGCGAGGGAGCCGAAGAGGTCTGCTAGTCTGGGATGCAGCCAGCACTCACCGCGCTAAAGACATGAAGACATTTCTTCACGAAAGAAAAATAGATCAGATAATGATTCCCGCAGGAATGACGGCCTATCTCCAGACTCTTGATATTGCAATAAACAAGCCATTCAAAGACAATTTGCGCATGGAAATTAATGACTACATTGAAAATAGAATGGAGAGAAATCAGCGTGGAAACTTTGTGAAACCTAAACTGCAAGAAGTTGTGACTTGGGTGAAGAATTCATGGGAGAAAATCACTGACAGTTGCATTGCAAATGCACTGCGAGCAGGCTACCTTGACAAGAAGTACTCATTTAAAGACAGTGCTATTGCTAAACATGAGAGATTTGGTCCACTGATTCTGAAAGAAATGGAGTCACAAGAAATTCACCAGGAAATTCAGGAATTGGATTGTTATGATGATGTTCCAGAAGATGATGACATGATTGTCATTGAATAAATGAGTAAATTCTTGATACTGTAGGATTCAAAGTTTGTCTGGTTTGTGTTGACAACTACCGTACTACCGTACCGTATACAGGTAATAAATTTCCTTTATTTTCATTTAACAATAAATGTGTACCGTATTCTTCTTCATGGAAAAACAAGACATCCCCTGAAAATAAGACCTAGCGTGTCTTTGGGGTCAAAAATTAATAAGACACTGTCTTATTTTCGGGGAAACAGGGTAATAAACAATAATACAAGAATAAACTCCGTGCTTCATGTACTCACAACTATAAACCTACTTTTGCCCCACCCTGTGTAGAACTGATTTTTGAGCTTAAAATGCAGGTCATTCGTGTCAAATGCCATCAAGTGGTCAAGCAAGATGAGAGCTGAGAAACACCCAATGAATTTTGCATCCGTGAGCTGGTGGGAGCAGAAGGTAGCCTGCAACGTGTTTAAGAGTGAGTAAGAGGTAAGAAAGTGGAGACTACAAGTGCAAACTTTTTTAGAAAGCTTGGCAATGGGAATCCAGTTGAGATGACTGATTCCACCCCAGAATGTTTCAGGGCAGTTCAATCTTCCCTCCATTCCTCTTCAGTTATTTGACAGACACTAAGAGGAAGTCGATCCTCATGTGTCAAGCAGTATAGTAAGGATTTACTTTTCTAAGACCTATGATATCTTCCCTGAAGGGAAGGTTCTTCTCAAACATCCGGGTGGCACAGTGACATTAACCACAACCAGTCAATTTCGTGGAAGGGGAATTCTTCTGAGGTCAAGATGATGAAAGGGTATCTAGGTAGGATGTACCCATGTGGGAACCAAGGACAAAGAATACAAGAAAACTGGGCAGGGTTTTGAAGGACAAGAAGTGGTCTTAGGAGCTAGAATGTGATTAGCCTAAGAAGCAGAACTGTAATGTTTGGATAATTTTCTCACTTCCTTCAATATTTTTTTCATGTTCCTTATCCTTACTATTTGTGAAAATGCTTGCTAAGCTCAGCTACTTTTGAAAAATCACTTTAAGGACTGTGAGTGAAGGAGGGGAAGGTCACTGGAAGCAGCAGAATCCACAAAGGAACAGTCAGGGGGACTGGCCAGCAAAAGGTAGAGGTCCTGGAGCACCTATCATATTCTCCCTTAGCCAACCCTGGTCTTTTCATTGACACAGGCCAGGAATCTTATTGTCTGTGGCTAGCCCTGGGGGAGGGGGAGGCTCCCGCTTTGGAGAGATTTCAAAAGTAGACATTAGCTACAGACATTCCTACCCAGGTAGTAAGGGTCTAACTCAGTACAATCCTGCCTGCTCCTGTTGGAGGTTGAACTATACCAGAGGGGGCACACTGAGGACATACTAGACAGACATTGTCAGAGCAGATCCTTAGCCTCAATCCTGAATGCTGTCTGTACCCATGGCTGACCGAGACAGAGGAGAACGGGACTCTCACTCAGGTACACATGCAGTTTGTAGACTCACAAGCATTCTGGTTGATCCTCTAGCCTGTAATTGGTCCTAGCCCTATGACTTCAAGACACAAGCAGTACAGAAGTAGCAGGGCCCAGGCCCATCTTCATAAGAGACACAAAACCAAAAGCCATACTTGAACTCATGAGAAGATAGCTACACATTTCTATGACAGAATCTTATCCCAGCTTAAGAGCACTAAGAGAGTAACCTGTGAAGAAGGTGGGTTTGAGTAGTCATTATCCCCTACATAGAAGATGAAACTGAAACTTGCTTGAACATAAAACAAGCCAAGGGCAGAACTAGAAATGGAATCTAAGTCTTCTGACTACACAAGGCAGCAGTTATGTACATTCTCTCAGAGCTCTTCACAGTCCCTAGGAAGGCAAGATCGAGGGCCTTAGAGAAGAGGTAGCTCAAGATCACACCTGGATCCAAGGTTCTTAGGATCCTACAGCTAGGGTCAGTGGGTACACGGTTCCACCAATTTGGAAAGGAAAAGAGTAAAAGTTCCCCTGGCACAAAGGGTCTGAATGCTGTGAGTTCCTACCAGATACTGATCCCAAGAAAAGAGCCACTGGCAGTGGGCCCTGGACTAGCCTGCGGGCATGAACGTGCAGGCAGGTTTATGGTGCCCAGGTCTCCATGCAGCTGAAATCATGGGCACAAAGCTCCTCAACTGCCCAAACATCATCTGGCCATACTTATTACTGTTGCCCAATGAAATTTTATGCATCGAGTCCACAGGTGTGATTTCCCCTTCTTTATGAGGGTCGGAATGACATCACTGATGGCCAATAGAAAAGAGCCAATTATGTCCAGGCCATAAAAAGGAATGGGATTTTTTTCAACCAAATCAAAACTTCCTTCAGTTTCATGAATGCAAGGGGCTCCCTTTAAGTAAGGGCCCCCCAGTCCTGCCTGTGGACTCTAAAGTGAGGGATATGATCACTTTCCAAATACTGTGGGGTTTAGGGCCAGACCTCCGCCTTTGGAATTAAACATGTGGCCCTGCTCTTAACACACTGGAACCCGAAGTCATCAAAATAGACACCTGACTGGCTCCTCACTACTCCATCCAGGGGGAAGTTGGAAAAGATGGGATACTCCTCAAGTTTTCTTATTATCCTTTTAAGTAACAAAAAAAAGCCCTCTCTGCTCAGTATGGAAGGAACAGGGGTGTGAAAAACTGCCCCCCAACAAGTGTACAACACAAAGCAAAAGGAGCCTAGCCTTCCCCACCCACCCCTCATCCAGCCCCACCACCTGCAGCCCAGCACTCAGGCTTGGTCCAGACATCCCTGATGGCAAACAGGTGTGACTAGCTGGACGCCAGCCAAGGCAGGGGACTAGCTCATTAAGGGAACGCCACCCGTGCTAATGGGTATGGGCAGGATGAAGCCATTGTGAGCAGGAGCTCAGCTTTGAAGATTAGGTCAAGCAGAGCTGGGGCCTCTGCTAGAACTGCTAGTCTTGAGTCAAGGAGGCCAAGAGCATCCATGGAGGTCTGACAGACAGACTGGCAGACACCAACAGCTAGGACCAGCAGGAGAGCAGGCACCAGTGCTAGAAAAGGTCATGGCACTATTCCCTCTGTGCTTTTCTCTCTGCAAGTCTTAAGGGCAACCCCAAGTCAGGGAGACACATGTCTAACTTTTAGCAGACTCAAGCCTTTAAAGAGGAGGCGGCCAGCCAAATCTGGAGCTATATTTGACCCCTTTCTGCCTCTCTGAAAAGGACGTGACCCAGACCTTAGAGTGATATAGGCTGTCAGTTCTGGTGTTCAAAAGCTCTAGGACATGCATGTACTACTCACCTGCCACGGCAAACTATTTTATCTGATCTGGTATACAGAAAAAGGGGAGTTTGAGGAGCAAAGGAGAAGAGCAGGGGGAAAGGCACTGTCTTCTTCAAAGTCATAGCAGGACCATGGAGGCACGGAAGGCCTAGCTTGGCGAAGGAGTTGACCAGTAGATCCAGCCAACCAGCCAGATGGAAACGCCCACCAAGGGGACACCTATAAGGGGTGCGTGGGGCTTGTTTTCATGCAAGGTCTCTCCACTTGTTCATTCCAATACAAACATTCACACAAATGTTGCTGCTGGCTGTCCTGCATCTCAGAACAGCAAGACTTCCTAGGTTTCTCCCCAAATCAAGAAGCTGAGTCTCAGGCAAGGTTCCATTCCCACTGGGTCCCCGTCTGAGATTCCTACCCAGTCAGAGCCTCCAGTCAGCAGGTTGTGAGTCTGCATCCAGCGCAAGCAGGCTACCCCAGCTCAGGCCACACTGAGCTGGGGACACAGCTCTTTGTCCCTCCTGTTTCTGTTTCCCCACCCAGAGGAGATAAACAGACCCGGGTGATAAACAGCCCGCCTTTCATGATCACTTTTCCTCAAGTTGAGGAGAGTAGCTGGTGATGGATGGGCTGGAATTTGGTTATCAGGAAGGGCTGTCAGCCAGAGGTGCCTATCTCCTCCCCCACTACGCAGGGCATCATTACACTGTGGCATCGAGGTAAAATATGAGCAAGGGGAGGGAAGGGAGAAAGAGGGAAGGCTGGGCTTCCACATGAAGCAAATTGAGCAACAATGAAAGCACGCACGAGGCTGGGACGTTAGTTATCTGCCCGTGACACCTTTTATCTCTCCACAAATTGGTCCTTCCTCCCCCAATGCAGCCTCTTATACAAACAGAGGCAAGCACAATGTGTCACCACTGCAATAGCGTAACAATTTAACCCGAATTAGTGAGGGGGTCAAGCCAGGAAATAGGGTTTCTCATTTCAACAGGTTCTTTAGTCTCTGCTCTCAACCAGTACATTGTGGGGAGGAGGGTAGAGAGAAAGCAGACTAATAATTGAATTCACTCACTTGGCCACTGCTGATGTATAAAAAATTAATGCTTGAGCCTCCTACTTATCAAAGCCAGTTAGTTTCCATCTCACCTACAAGATGGCACCATGGCAGAAGACTGTTGGTAGGCTGAGCACCCAGTGCTTTCAGCCAATGCAGGATCAGCAAGAACAGGAAGGGAGAGAAAGGCACTGCCCATAGACAGCAGCCTCATGCCAGCAACCCCTTCTAGAAGCTATAGGATACAGTGCAGGGTGGGGGATAAGATGGTGGCAAAGGGGGTTATAGAAAGTGATCATATTAAAGACAACCCTGGACACCTGGACAGTTCAATACACTTGAATCTACACGCAGAAAAGGCATTCTAGCTCCACCCTCCACCAGATGTCCAGGGTGTTTTTTATTAGAAACCCCTCTCAGCCCCCCGCCCCCACACACAAACACACACACACACACACACACACTCACACTGCTGTGCTGAAATTGAGGAGGCCAATGGCAACACTAATGGCGCTGAGAAGCCTAAAAGAGCAGGGAGTGGAGGAGGCTGGACTACTCTCCAGTGACTTTCCCACTGCAAAGCCTGGGGCTAGAAGAACCCTTGATGGGGGGCAGGGTGGGGGAAAGAGAGTGCAGTACAACCACCCCATCCAGCACATGGTTCTGCCATACTAAGAGACAGTGACCATGTATCTTTAGGCAGGTTAGGTCACCTCTATGCCCTACTCTATGAAGGCTAAAGGAGCCAGCCAAGGGAAACATTGTACAAATAAGCACTAGTAAGAAGGAGTCTGGCTGTAAGAAGGTCAGCTGAGATCAAACCTGCAGCAACCTTTAAAGATGTTTGCATTGGGAAGACTGTGCCTTAGTCAGGTATCGGATACTGGAGAAACTACTGAGGATGACAGCCGAAGGGGAAGTTCTGGAACCATTCAACAGTTGCAAAAATGAATTCCACAAAGCTTGGGGTGAGGGGAGAAGTTGTGGAGCAAAGGCACCTTGGGACTCATTCTCTAAATCCAAATATCAGGGAACAAAAGCCAAGGCCCCAATCTAGACACAAAATGGGAGAACTTTCTACCTCAATTGCCACCACATATTTACAGGTATCACTGAGACTGGGGACGCAGGACACTCAAGGGGTAGAGGTCAATCAACCCTGATTCCCATACTCAGGTAGCCCACTCAGAAGATAGCCACAGCATGAAACGTAATGATTGCTCCAGCAGAGACTACCCAAGTAAGGGCCATCTCATTTCCGGTGATGCAAGGACAAAGTTAGGGGCACTTATAGGATCTTTCCTTGAAAACACACACACACACACACACACACACACTGTCCCTGTTTTTCTCTGCCTGTGCACAGCCCTGGGAGAATGCACTGCCGACTTCTCAGCCCACTTTGTCCCACACTTGCCCCCATCCTCTGGGACAGCTGCAGGTTACAATTCCAACCACAGGCTTCAGAAAGATGATACACTTGCTGGAGCCTGCAAAGGGTCAGGAGAGAGTACTGTTTGAAATACCAGTGTGACAGCTGGCTCCTTGACTGTCTCTTCCTCCCCCTTGCCCCTCCCCAAACTTGTCATGGAACAAGAAGTCTATAAGCATCCCATCAGCTTTAAATATCAGTGTGCGTGAAGCAGGAGCACGAGAGCGAGGGAGTGGGATGCAGACAGTGAGCGCCTCTGTCGCCACTGCCTGTCAGGGAACACTAATGAATTTCACCACCAGCAAGCCATGCTTCAGATGGGGCGGGGGGGAGGGGGGGGGAGGGAGAGGAGTGAGGGTAGTTTTCTAGGGAGAACTCTCACAGTATTAAAACATCTATTCCCAAAGCCCTGTTAATAAATGTCACTGCAGAGGGTCTGCCACAAGGACTTCAAGGCCAAGGAGAGGGTGCAACAAGCCCTGAAACCCTCCCAAACAGGAAGGGCAGTGCAAGTGTGAGTCTGGAGGGAGCCAGATGAGGCCCACAATTAGGAGCGTGACCACCATCACCCGTACTCATTCATAACGGCCTATGATGCTTGGTTGAGAGGACTAGGGCAAGAGGGAAAGGCCACAGGCAGGGAGAGATCACCAGCTGTGCCTTCCTGGCCAGACGTACTACCTACCCCACTCCCCATCAGTTTCAGCCAACTCATTTCACAGACGGCAGGGGGCTCCAGACCATCCTTCCAGACTGAGGGGAGGTGGGGTGAGGAAACTCTGGTACCAGTCCCAATAGGAAGCTACTTCCCCTGCAGATGTCAGGAGCTAGAACATATTATAATCTCCACTTTATAGATGAGGAAATGGGGTTTCGAAGGAGTAATGTGACTTTCCCAGGATTCCACAACTAGTAAGTAATAGAGCCAGAACTTGAACCCAGGTCTCTTAATTTTCAATAAAGGCCCTGCTCTTTTCCACAATACTTCGCAGCTCCTCTGAAGAAGGGCTGATCACCTCACTGTCTCCCGTGTGTCCTCTACTGCTCTTCCCCTCCAATCTCTCCCACTGGTACACACACACCCCTCTGGCCTGGCATGGGCCACAGCTGTCATGTAGCACAGAGCTGGGCTCCAGGCCAGGGTGAACCCAGACTGGCAGAGAAAGGCCTGGGAGTGAGCCAGGCCATCACCTGGGAGTCTCCACAGCTCAGAGGGCATGGTTGCAGGCACAGGCTTTCCCTTGGGTGCCCTCTGCACAGCTCTGATCAGCAGTGTCTGATCTGGCAGCGACCTGCTATGCAGGGGACAAATGACATTTAATTTCCTCTTGGTTTCCCTATGGTACAGACGAAAGGCCGTCACCTGCGTCTGGGTCTGGCAGCACAGCTGGAAGTGTTCCCAGACATGCTGCTCTGGAGAGTTCCCAAACAGAAACCAGAACACAGGCGGGTGCAGAGGGACGCCCACAGGCCAGGTTGCCAGTCCTCCCAGAGAAAACCAACCTCAAATCCCCATTGCCAGGCCGATGCTCAAAGTCTCTAAAAGGCACTGTATATGTATATAGTGCCTCTCTGCTCCACTGCTTTTTGGCCCACTTGCTAACTGTCTCTACTCCCATTTCTCCTACACAAATGGAGCCCACACAAATGATCATGTGAAGCACACACAGTGCCACAAACATCCTATGGAACAATATAACATACACCTTCCCAGTGCCACAAACACTCCCCTGAAATCAAATAACTTGTATCTCTCCAGTCCCTCTCCAGTGAAACAAGACAAGTGTCTTCCCAGGATTCCTCTCAGGGCAATTCTTCCACCTGTTGTGACTGTGGGAAGTGTTGGAGCTGCCACCAGAACCTGGCCAGAGCTCTTTCCCAGATGGTAAGGCAGAGGCCTCAGCAGGCAGCAGGGAGTGAGGTGGGAGAGCACTTTGGTTTCCAGGACACTTTGGTCAGTGTCTCAGCTGATGAACTATTTATTCTCTGTTTGGGCCAGGAAAATTAGGAGCGCCTTAGCAGTTTGAGCTGTCTCCAAGATACCTCACTCATCCTCTACTAGTCTCTACCTGGCCTGTGGCCATCTTGACCCTTTGCCTGGGCTGCCTTTGTAGGTCCTACATTGCCCTCTGGAGGCTCCGCAGAGAGGCATCCTGCAAGCATTCAGGATCGGGGATAGTCTGACCTGTGCTCCAATATACTCAAAGAAACACCTGTTTCCTCTAAACCCCCGGCTGATCTACTCTGCCCTGATCCCAGCTCCCCTGAATCCTTCAAGACGTGTGAGTCACACTTCTGGGTGGGCATTAGGACATGTCAGTGGCTTTTAAACTGTTCTCCCTGGAGCTCTAGGGTTCCAGGAGGGGTGTCAGGCTACTTTGTGGACTGGGGCAGAAGGAGGAAGAATGGACTGAGCCTTGCACCAGCTTCAACCAGAACAACGTGGCTTTTGTACATTTTGTAATACAGGCAGTCCTTGGGTTACGACGGACTTGACATACGTCGTTTCATGATTACGTCGCCATATCCCCTTTATTTATATATTAAAAAAAAAAGTTCCATCATTTCGACGTATGTACATATGTGCTTTATGTTTTTTATTATTTATTTACCACAAGTAAAGATCAGGAATTGTTATCTTTCTTTTAAATTTTTTGTACTGTTTCACTTCATTACTGCTGTGTATGTGCTCCATGTGAGTGACGTAGGTGCTTATGTAGGTGGGTTCCAACTTAAGGCGAAAATCGCATTACATGGCGCCGTAGAAACAGATCTCTGACGTAACCCAAGGACCTACTGTACTGGGCTTTCTTTGAAGTTTTGTTTTTTAAAAAAGTTTACTGCTTAAGAAAATACTACCCATTCGGTGTCTCCACTACGCTCCTCTAGGTTCTCATAGTGTTTGTTTTGTCTCTTCCTTGTGGCATACTCATATTCTACCTCACTTAGCCTGTGGTTGCTTATGCACAGGCTGCTCTTTCTGCCCTGGTCACCTGGCGGTCCCTACAGATCCCAGCACAGTTTTACTGGGCCCAGAGCAGATCTCAACAGGGGCTAACTTGAGGCTACTGCTGAAATGCCAGTGTTTCCAGGATATGCAGAGTTTAGCACCTTCAATGGCAGTTTTCAACAGTGTTCCTTAGAAGAAAAGAGCTGCAGTGGAGGGTAACTGACATTTACAAGAAGGTCCAGGTGAAGACATGTGGCACATGCCCTCTTAAATGAACAAATGGGGTATACCTGCTACCATCGTCAATCACCTAAACCAACCTCCAGGGGACCAAAGAGACTTGCATGTGGCCAATCTTTGGGCAAAATACAGCATATCTGCCTGGCCAGTGTGGCTCAGTGGCTGAGCGTCAACCTGTGAACCAGGAGGTCATGATTCGATTCCCGATCAGGGCACATGCCAGGGTTGCAGGCTCGATCATTGATGTTTCTATCTCTCTTTCTCTCTCCGTTCCTCTCTGAAAACAATAAAAATAAGAAGTTTCTAAACCCTGAATGTGGGACCATGGGAACATAGGATGATGAACATAGTACTCAACTGAGTACTCAAGGGTCTGTCCCCCTATAGAGGAGTCACTAGGATTAGAAATGGGTGAAGCCTCTTGGCCCCATTAACCAAGCCCATGGCTTGGACCTCCTCTGGACAGCACTGGGGAGGAAGTGAGGGGGAGGCAGGGTTCTGTGCTCCTCCTAGCTAAAGCCACTTGTTAATAGGCCCTAGATTCCCTTATCCCTGGGGAAAGGAAGGTAGCAATGAGCCCTTCACCCCACCCCCATACACACATGCCTCCCAGCAGGGCCAGGGAGGACAGCCATTAGTGTGTGCCTCAGCAGACAATGGGGAGGAGAAGTCTCCAGAGCAAAGGACAACTGCAGCAATTAGAATGCAGGGAGGTTCAGAAGCTATTTAACTGGGTGACCCCTGAGGTCGCTGCATCTGACTCCCATCCCTGGATAAATATTGTATGAGAGGGGAGGGGGCGAGCTAGGGAGCCAACGGAGTGCTGCTTCTCCTTCCACTCCTTTCCCCACCCCACACAGCTGCCTCCAGTCACACACGCCAGGAACATTATTTACAGCCCTGACAGTCAGAGCAATCACTTTGCTAACCAAGAGGGAATGGACAAAGTCGACTTACCAAAAATTGACTATGGCAAGTAAAGAAGAAACCAGGCTGGTGGGGGAAGGTAGCTGAACCAACACTGAGATGCAAGGCGCCTCCCATATTCTGAATCCAGCTGTAGAAAATACTGTCACCCCCAAAACCAATGGCAGATGAAGCTGGTCCCAAATGGAGAGAGTAAATCAGAAATGGAGTATGCTTCCGTCTTTTGGTGCCTCCATAGTGGAAAAATCCCTGGATCTTATCACTACTCAGTGTTCCTTAGTAAAGTGAGGAGTCTTAGCTACCTTCCCAGAGGAAGTGGGACTAGCCACATGCCATTTATCCAGCTGGTCCCTTTGCTGACCCAGTAGGAAAAAGCAGGAAAGTCAGGCATAGCAGGAAGGGGTCAGGGAGGGGGAAGAGGAGGAGACTGTCTGAGTGCGGGCTGCGCCTCAGCCCCCACATTGCCGCTCCTCCAGTCCTGCTCTAATGCACCCTGACATGCCTCTGAAGACAGAGAGCTGTTTGCAGTCAGCACCGTGATTTGTTAGTAATTATTTCCATGGTGTCACATTGCTGTCACTCTGTTAACAAAGAGACAGGCTGCCTCAGGCTGCCTGCAAGAAAGAATCGCAGAGAAAAAGGCCTGTCAGGCTCCCGGGAGTCTCTGGGCTGGCTAGCTTTCTTCCCCAAACCAACATCCTTGCAGGCTTTGGAAGAAACAGTTTTACAGAACTAACAAGTTCGAGTCGTGTCACCCTTTAGCCTGGGACACTGAGAATTGATCCCAGCCGCCGTTCCAAAAGCCCTACAGAGCTGAGCCTGAGTCCACAAATCATTGAACCCTGGTCCACTACGCCGGCCATAGCCTTGGAGTTCCCTGGCCTTCATCTCTTGCTCCCTGGCTCTTCTTCCTTTCTGGGGTGTTCACAGATTCTTACATGGTCTTAGGAGCCTGACAAAAGAAATCTATTTCAAACCACACTGAAGCAGTTGCCCCTCTGGCACAGATGGTGGTCAGGGAGAATATGATAGCAGATTCCTTGAATCTGTCAACTACAGTTCAGTACCAAAGCTGCTCAGGTGCCAATGCCCAGGTGCCTCCAGGGCCTGACACCTGGGAGGAGATCCCCACAGAGCTTCCCTGTGGTCCCAGGGCCTGGACTGGTGCGGCATCTGCGCTCAAAGAACTGGTGCTTTGCTTTAGCACAAAGTAATGTCTCCATTACTGTGGCTGGGAATTAGAGGACAGATTGGCAAGCGCTGACAAAACAGAGGTCACTCACCTTACAGGCATGGAAAGTTGGAAATTAATTCTCTCCCCTTACAGAGGGAACCAGACTCCTGGCCAGTGGAAGGGAAGCACCAATATTCAGAAACCCTTTCAATGCCAAGCAGTAGCAGCAGCACAAAAGGGATACCAAAGCCCATAAGCCCTAGAGAGGCCTTGGCAAGGTGGCAAGAGCCAATGCCACCTAGCTCCTGCAGAATCCCACAGGGGAGAGGAGCCGGGACAAGACTAAGATTCTTCAGGCATCTGGGTCCAAGAGGCAGAGGACAGTGCTTGCTGCATGCACTGCAATGTAAACTCCATGAAGGGAGTATACTTTGGAAGTTTGAGCTGTTTGTTCACTGCTGCCTTCTTGATACCTAGAACAGTGCAAGGCATATAATGCATATTCAATAAACATCTGCTGACAGAATAAATAAATGGGTCATTGTGGCTCAAGGCCCCTCCACAGGCCTGGGGTCAGCCCAGCCTCTCCCTATTCACAGGAGTTCAGAGAAGAGGGAGGCCAGTGTGGATTTCAGAAGAGATAAGAAAGAACATATGCCCAAGGGATTGGAATTAGGTTTTAAAAGATGAGGGGGATTGGGACAAGGTGATAGGCCTAGGAAGATTCTCATATCAGACTGAACATTCACATACTCATTCAACAAATATGTATTCAAGGACTAAAGAAGGTAGGTAGTCCAACAAAAGAATAGATGAACTTTAGTACAGTAACACAATGGAATATTACACAGGTTGAACTGATACATAAAATAACATGGATGAATCTCTTGTATGTTATGTTGAGCAAAGAAAGTCAGATGCAAAAAGAGTACATTTTGTATGATTCCATTTATATGAATGTCAAGAACAAGGAAAACTAAGCAAAAGTAATAGATGTCAGAACAGTGGTCACCTTGCAGGGGGAAGGCATTACTGACTGAGAGGGGCACAAGGAAACTTTCTGGGATGATGGAAAAGCTGCATCTTGATCTGGGTGGTGGTTCCACAGGTGTGTATGTGTATAAAAATACAACGAGCTGTACACTTCACATTTGTATACTTCATGCACTCCGCTATAACTATTTCATATCTTAATTTCTAGAAAGGTTTTTTAAAACACTTGGGTCTCAAGAGTTTTTAAAAAAACACAAAAATATCTCACCTGAAGGAAAAAAAATTTCCGAGAGCAATAGTGGCACCTTCTTGAGTTCAGAGCATAAGCCCTTCAGCCTCACTCTCTATCAGCCAGAGGACAGAGGGCCCAAGCCAGTGGCAGGGCCTTGAAAGATCCAAAAATGTTCAAATCACAAGAGTGCAGCCCAGGTCCTAGTGTCATGCCTGGTGGGAGGCCCACGCAACCTCTATTCTGTACTCGGCGAGCTCTAGAGAAGCAGAGTCAAATCGGATGGTCAAGCAATGGCCCCAGCTGTTTCTGAGGCTCTCTGAGCAGTCTGTCTGTCAAATTCTGCCACAGAGCATAGAACCAGACTTCCAAAGACTGCTCTGAAGAGTCACAGACACAAGACCAATCTGTCTTCTTGACAACCCGGGCAGAGACTGGCTGAGTTTCCTCAACTCTGGGCTACAACAAAGGTCTCAGCGACGACAGCCGCTGCTGCCAGCAAGGAGGAGGCCATGAGATCCTCACAGATGGTCAAGGGGAGCTCCAGATGTTAAGTCCAGGGACCAGAACCTAGGCAGCAACACTTGCCTCAGGGTCAGTTAAGCAGTAAAGAGCCACCCTGTCAGCAGCTCTCCAGCAGACTGAAGCATGAGGCTCCCACTGCCATACATCTCAAAGCCTGATTATTTACTATACAAATACCTTTATCTTTAAATTTCTAAAAAGTATGTTTTTATTGATTTCAGAGAGAGGAGAATGAGAGAGACAAAAACATCTATCATGAGGGAAAATTATTTTTTTTATTTTTTAAAAAAATATATTTTATTGATATTTTACAGAGAGGAAGGGAGAGGGATAGAGAGCTAGAAACATCGATCAGCTGCCTCCTGCACACCTCCCACTGGGGATGTGCCCGCAACCAAGGTACATGCCCTTGACCGGAATCGAACCTGGGACCCTTCAGTCCGCAGGCCGACGCTGTATCCACTGAGCCAAACCGGTTTCGGCGTGAGGGAAAATTATTGATTGGCTGCCTCTTGCACCACCTCCTACTGGGGATCACGCCTGCAACCAGGGCATGTGCCCTGAACAGGAATCAAACTGTGACCTAATGTTTTATGGGCCGATGCTCAGCCACTGAGCTACACCAGCTGGGCACAAATATCTTTATCTTTTATTGGGATTTTAACTGAGACAAACTTCCATTTCAGGGGTTCCTATAATCACTAAAGTTCTTTAGACCCTCTAACACTTTCCCAGCGGTAAGATGAGGCTGCCACTGGAGTTTCACCTTCAGCCTGGAAGTGCCCAGAAGGTGGAACATCAGAGGCTCTGTCTGCCAGGGAGACAACGAGCATCTCCCCCAGTGTCCCTGTAGACCCAAAGTCCTTTCAGAGCAGATCAACTTCCACAAACTCAGGCTCTGAGGGAAGGAAGCAAGATGAATTGCCTGATGGCCTGGAGAAGAGTGGAAGGGAACACAGGTAGGAAACCAGGAGCCTGCTCAGCCTCCACAGAAACCTGCTCTTGCCCTAGGGCCTGTCCATGAGAAATAGATAGTCCCCGGCCAAGCCCATAACCAGGAGCCCCTTTATGCCAGTTCTAGGCCCCAAGACTTGTGCAGGTGGAGTGGGGGTCTCATGCCTTTGTGAGGATGCTGGCCCCCGAGGCATGTGAGCTCTCAGGTGGAGGGGGGGCACGCCTCGCTCCTCCAAGCTCACGAACTCTCGGCCCAAGGAGCTGTCAGGCTAACGAGGCTACCCCACCACCACTCCATCTGAGCGTGTGGCAGGCTGTACCGCACGACTGGCTTCAGGTGGCTTTTCTTTAATTAATGGCATCCCAGGCTCTGCAGGGAGCTTCACCCCACAATGAATGGCCCTCTCTCATTAGAGGCAAGCCTGCCATGATGTATTCAGGGTGAGGGCCAGGATTCATTTCCCTGTCTGTGGGTTGGGGATGGGAGGGAGAGGAGAGGCAGCAGGGACAGATTTATATCGAGTGACTTGGATTAGCTGCAGCTGAAACATGACCCCATCAACTCAAGCTGCCTTCTTGGGGCTAACCCGATGCACCTCTGCTGACGAGAGGGCTCTAGGGAAGCTGAAGGGAGGGCAGAAGGTCTGGTTCTTGTTCTCTCTGGGCTTTGGCTGCAGCTCAAAGGCCCAGAATTCCTATACAACCTCCAGAAACCACCCCCACATGCCCCCACCCCAGAACACACACACACACACACTCTGTGTGCACTGGGAGCCTGGCCTGACTGAGCCTCTTCATGGCCAGGAAGCTGACCCACTGGCCTCAGAGCTATAGGACTGAGGCTTTGACCATGACTGTCAGCTGGCTCTCCCGCCTTCTGTAGAAAATACCCTCGCTCCCTACCTCAGAGGAGTCCCCAATGTGGTAATGCCCCACATCTGCTGTCCGGACAGGACCCAAGTATGTTCCCACACAGTGCATCTCAGATCTCAAGCCATTCAGCACAGGAAAAATCAGTCTTGACACAAAAACATACTGTCAGCCATCATCTCACTATGGTGATCCATTTGGCTGAACCCCACCTCCAGGGTGGGGAGATTCTGGGCAATACCATTCTCCTCCTCTCAATCTCCACCTGGTGCCATCTCACAGGATCATGAGACTAAGCAGGGGAACTGGGGTCTTGTAAGCAAAAAGGAAAACTTGGGCCTACAGTTGTCCATGTCTCCACCGTACTTCTCACAGCCTTAGAAAGGCCACCTGCACTCTGCTAGCCAAACAAGTGGCTTTAGGCCTAGGTAGGTTCAGGCTGGGAGCAAACAGCACATAGCCCGATAAACTCCCCCTACAAATCCCACTAAACTTGACATTCAGTTTTGCTTGTGCTTGGGAGAAAAATCATACCTCAGAGCCTGCCCTCTATCCATCCTCAGCCCTCTCAGAATGCCCAATTCACTAAGAGAGCTAGTTCTTGTTCTCTCATCTGCCCCTGCCGGCCAATCAGAAGGTTGCTTTGCAGGCCTGCTGTGTCCCTAGGAGGGCCAGGGCATAATGCCTATCAACCTGTACACACACCCACTCCATGTCATCCACGCTTCTTCCAGGCCCTCATGGGGAAGCATTCATATACCCTTCCTTCCCTACTCAAAAAGAGATGTAGCTCAGTTCCGCTTTGCTAAGCCCTATTTGGCAATGTGTCTAAACACATGCAAACTTAATTAGTTCAGGAGGAGAGCCCAAGCGCTTGCAGTGACAGATAAAAGTATCAGGAAATGAGACAAGTCAGGACTGCCAGGGAGTTCTTACTCAAGCCCCTTCCCCCAGCAGGCTGCTAATCAAAACTCAGTGCTGGGACCCTCTGGCACACCCATGAGCAAGGGGCAAGGCTCTCATGGGCTTAGTGACATGATAAGATGCCACGCATGCTCAGAGGCTCCACATGCTTTCAAACATACTGAAGTGCCCAAAGCAATACTTTTTAAGATTTTCTTATTTATTTTTAGAGAGAGAGGAAGAGAGAGTAAAAGGGGGGGGGGAGGCAAGAGAGGGAGAGAGGGAGGGGGGAGAGAGAGAGAGAGAAAGAGAGAGAGAGAAAGAGAGAGAGAGAGAGAGAGAGAGAGAGAGACATCAATATGAAAGTGGAATATCAACTGGTTGCCTCCTACAAGCCCCCTATTGGGGATCGAGCCCACAACCCTAGCATATGACCTGACTGGGAATCAAACCAGCAACCTTCTGGTGTATGGGAAGATGCCCAACCAACTGAGCTGCACCAGCCAGGGCCTGCAGTGGTTTTCTTAAGACAGATCTGAGGATTCATTCATTTGTAGCTCTGGAAGGAGGCTCTCAGTCCAAATTGCCTCCACCACTTCTCCTGGCCAACCATGCCCCCACATCAAAATGAACGTACAGGCCCTAACCGGTTTGGCTCAGTGGATAGAGTGTCGGCCTGCAGACTGAAGGGTCCCAGGTTTGATTCCAGTCAAGGGCATGTACCTTGGTTGTGGGCACATCCCCAGTAGGGGATGTGCAGGAGGCAGCTGATCGATGTTTCCCTCTCATCGATGTTTCTAACTCTCTAGACCTCTCCCTTCCTCTCTGTAAAAAAAATCAATAAAATATATTTTTTAAAAAAATGAACGTAACAGTCCAGACCTCCACCGACCCCAGACCAGGTACCAGCAGCCAAAAAAAATCAGAGAATATCTCAAGGGTCTGCCACTCAATGCAAACAAAGGAGAGGGTGTTAAGCAGGGGTGTGACACAATCTGCTGGAAAAGAAGCAAGACTGGAATGAAAAAAGACTAATTAGAAGACATTTAATAAGCCACAAAGAATATTGTGACCTTAACTAGGGCAGTGGAAATGGGGATGGAAAGAAGGTAATGAATGACTCTGAGAAAGCTCCAGGAGGAAGACTCAACAGGATTTGGTAATTGATTGGTTATGGCCAGAGAAAGGAATCAAGGATGATTCTCAGGTTTCTGACGGAGCTACTGAGTTGCCATCTGAGGGAATGGTGGAGGTCTAGTGTTGAAAGATAAGCCTTGAGCTTTTAGAGGCCTATAGACATGCAGGTGGGGACTGAGAATAGGAGCTGGATATGAAGGTTTGGAGTTCAGATGGCAGGTGGAACAGTGTCTTTTTTCCAGTGGGATCTCTGCTGCCATGTCAGTTTCCATTTCTCAGTTGCAGAAAAGATGATAAGACATCAGCATACAGAGGATACTTGAAGCTATGGCAAAAGATGAGATCACTCTGATAAGTGTGAGTGTGCAGAATAAAAAGAAAAAACAGCCAGGACAGAGATCAAAGAAATACCAATATTTAAGAAACAAAATGTAAGAAAAAGGAAAAAACATCCATACGACACTGGGAAGGAAAAGCCAGAGGAAAGGGAGACATAGAAAAGTAAACATACAGTGCATTTCAAGAAGGATGAAGTGGTCAACTCAGCTGAATGATGCCAAGAAGTCCCAACCTTTTGTCTATATCCTACACTTCCCCCAACACACACACAGGACAGTCACTGTCCCCGTTCTCTCCCAGGTGTGTGGTTCCATCACTATGGGACTTCACTCCAGGTGACTGTAGCTCTTCAGTAGTGTTGGCCACTTGATTACAGCCTTGAGGGCACCCCCAATAGTCCCCACTGAGTGCATGTCCCCCAAATAAAACTGAACAATCTGAACAAGTATCTTTTGATCTCCACTTTCTAAAACCTGAAGTGTTCCAGGTCACAACTGCACAGGCACCATCAGAAAGGTGTAGTATGCACCCTCATGAGGAAGGCAGCCCAGCATTGACACTTTCAATTCCAGAGCTGAGGCTGAGCTAGATGAGGGTCCTTGCAGCAGGCTCTGAGCAGCCCTAGACTCTGGCTCCACCAGAGCAGAGTCTGATTATCTGGATCCTCTCCAAAGGTCCTCTTCCCAGACTGCACTGCGGGCCAGGCCTTCCTTCGTGTCAGCTCTTCCCTACCCCTCCATTCTCACCTTCAACCCTACCCTTCTCTCTTCCTGACCTGCCCCCCTTCTCAGATTCACAGGCCACTGGGAAAGACTCTGGTCTAGCTTCTTGGCCACTCAGTGCTGTTCAGTTGGTGAATCCAGATCTTCAAGCTGCAGGCTAAAATCTGAGTTCCTCAACAGTGGCACCTCCCCACTCTACACCGGCCCTACCCTCCCACCACGCCAAAGATGGAACCCCTTTATAGAGACATTCCTGCCTGTGTAAGAAGAGAAGAGAGAAAACTGGTGAAAGGATGTTAAACCCCATTAGGAGCTTCAGGTAGTGAAGGCAAGCTACCAGGGACCAATGCCAGAAGAAGTGTTGTATCTTAAACATGTTTAGAAAGAAAATTAAATTAGCACTTAAGTAAATTAACACCCGCCTAAGCAGGATCTGTGACTACAGCATCAAAGCCCACATAAACCTGAAGTATCAACTCATCCCGTTTTGACAAAAGATAGACACAAAATGATTTTGTCAGGATAGGAGATTTCTTTTCTCCAGTGGGATTTCTGCTGCCACTTCAGTTCCCATTTTTCAGTGCTTCACTAATCAGGCCCTTTCCAACAAAAGTGACATGAAGCTGGTTGGGGAAGTGGGGGCTGGGAGAGAGGGAGGACAGCAATGAGGAGCCATGTCTCTGGGAAACTAGAGGGGGAAATGGAAATATTTGCTGAATTCCTTAGAGTTAGTTAAATCTGAAAATGGATGTCAAAATAAAAAGTAAGCCACATACTAACAAGTTGTGGGTGTCAGTCTAACACCACCCTTGTCAGGCTCATCATCAGCCTTTACCAGGCGCATGAAAAGGTGAGGGCTCTGACGAGCCATCTGACGAGAGGTTCCAGGAATGCCGATAAGCTGTGCGCTGTCACGCAGCACTACTTAGGTTTCCTCTCTGGCTGTTTTTATTTTGTTACACATTTAATTAAGAGCCTTCCCAGCAGTTATGCGGAGTCCTGCTTCTAAAAGGCAGCACAGTGCTTTCCTCCCCCCAACCCCTGCCACCTGACATCTGCTTCCTCCTGCACACTCTTTCAGAGCTTCACTGGCTTTCCCAGTCCAAACCCAAACCAGCGTCCCAAGTCTACCTAACCCCTTTTTTCTTTTTGGACGCTATATGGTCTCAGAATTCAATTCTGTCTAGCTGTGAGTCTTTACCAATTTGAGCCTCAGTTTTTAATTTGTTTTGTGTGTTTGTTTCAGCTTTAAAGGGATACTACCTCCTACCAGGGAAGATAGGAGGACCGAATGACATATGGTTATGTACTCATGAAAAAGTGGTTCCCTTTCATATATGCTTAGATTGAACAACCCAATCCCCAAACTTGATCACATCTTTTTGATTACATCATTGCTTGTGAAGCTATAGAGCAGCCTCCAGAGTCACCTAAATCTGCCAGAGCCCACCATGCCAACGGCTGAACTGCTACTGCAGGCCAAAGTGGGCCAGACTCCAAGCCTAGGGGGCCCAGCCATGTAGTCCCCAACCTCATGCCTAGGAACTTTTTCATATGCACATACAGGATGGGGCAAAAGTAGCTGTTCATACTGTGAGAACATGAAACACAGAGTTTATTCTTGTATTGTTATTTATTAATTACTGTATTATTTTCCACACGAACAGCTGTAAACCTACTTTTGCCCCACCCTGTGTACGAACATGCCAGTCACAATTAACGCAAAAGATTCTGAAATGTGGGTTGTATGACATGAACATGCCAAAGACCACTAGAAAACCACTAGAAGAGTGGGAGCCCTGGGAGGCTACCTGGAGGAACCAGGCCTCCGGACTGGACCAGAGGAGCCTCAGTCCAGTATTAGCCTGCACTCGGCCCGACCCCAAACAGCTTCTCCTGTGCGATGGAGCTCCACGTTAAGTCCTTCTCTCCTTCAAGTGCTCAAAGCTGCCAGGATACCTTAAACAAGAACAACAGCCTTCCTCTTCCTTTCTCCATGGAGCCCACCTTTGATTCATACCAGCCCAGCCTGTATAATTTCCCTGACTGATGAGTGTTATCGGGGAGCACAGAGATCCCCTGGCGCTCTGGGAGCTGTGTGTGCAAACCTGGAGGTGTGAAGCCAGTGTGTGTACATGACCTAAGGGATGTGGGAGATGAGGTATGTGGGTGTTTATGTGACCTGGGCTTGTTTTTCTTCCTCCTGTCTCACCTAGAGAGTTGGTATCCGATTGCAGGCCTGACACCCACCAAGCTGGGTGCATAACTTTGCCTCAATGCCCAGTATCCAAAAGGCATAAAAAGGACCTTGGTGAGAAAATAATGCCTGATTTGGTAGGAAATATCACTCCAGAACCACTACTCCCAACTCCCCACCAATACCCCATGCTATGCTCAAAAGCATAGGTGCATGCGTGTGTATGCTCATAAATAAACTCTCTCTCTCTCTCTCTCTCTCTCTCTCTCTCTCTCTCTCTCTCTCTCTCACACACACACACACACACACACACACACACACACACACACACACAATGCTTGCCGCCTCCATCAGTCACAAAGAACACAGAGTTATCGATTCTATCAATCCTCAGCAAACAATGCCCCTACCACCTCCACCCCACTTTAGTTCCCTGGGGGCTGTCTGAAGCCAGGTATCCATGAGGACAGACAAGAGACAGACGTGTCAGCCCAGCAAAGGAACCAGTTTTGTCTTCCAGAATCAGGAGACAAAGGAGAAAAAGCAATGGGACAAAGGAGAACAGAGGAGACTGGTGACTAAGGCAGCTTCCTAGGAGCAGCCCTCTCTCATTCTACACTTGGCTCTCAGTTGGATCATCAGGGCCTATCCCAGAGAAGGGGGGGGGGGGGAAAGAGGATAACACAGTATAATGGTTAAGAGAAAGGGTCCTGGAGACAGGTTGCCTAGTTTGAATCCTGGCCCTGTGTGTCTTGGGCAAGTTACTTAACCTCTTTGTTCTCTAATCTTCTTATCTATAAAAATAGAAATAAGAGTACCTATGGTTACAAAATGAGTTACTATTTCTAATGCACTTAGAATAATCATCAATATGCATCTGGTTGAAAAAGAAAAACCCTCTTTGCCCTGGCCTGTGTTCAGTGGTTAGAGCACTGGCCCGCAAACCAAAGGGTTCTGGGTTTGATTCCTGGTCAAGGGCACGCATGTACTTGGGTTGCAGGTTCAATCCCTGACCCTGGTTGGGGTGCATGTGGGAGGCAATCAATCAGTGTATCTCTCTCACATCTATGTCTCTCTCTCATTCTCTCCCTTCCATTTTCCAAAAATCAATGGAAAAAATATGGGGTAAGGATTAACAAAAATAAATACATACATACATACCCTCTTTTAACTTCTTCCTTCCAGGGCAATGACATGTAGCCCTGCAACTGAAGGGCTGTCCTAAGTAGTGACACCTGGCAAAAACAGCTGTCCCAGAGGCAGACAGGGCTCCCAGCCCTCTTCTTATCCTGGAAGCCCCCCAAAATCCAGGGACTCCTGGCCCAGCTGTCCTGCAGGTTTGGGCATTTATTTCTGTGAAAGGCAAGAACTGGTCCCACAGATTCAAAACCCTGCCAGCAAAGTTGCCCCTCTCATACTCACATGATTTTTAAGTCCCAGTCTCCACAGGTGACAAAAATTGACTTGACGTTTGGATCTAAGAGGCCTTCCTTCGCCATCCACTCATCAACCCTCTGAAAAGTACACAAGAATAGATGAGATTTTTCTTTTTCCCCCCACTGAGTACATGAAGAGCCACAACAGTGAAACGCAGATAAGCTGCTTGTAATCAGAGCAGGAGAAAATTGTAATCTTATCCAGCCATGGCTCTGCTCTGGGCTCTCAGCCTTGGCTGAGAACTATAGAGGCACTTGCAGGACAATCCCCATGGGAAGATCCCACAAGACGAAGTGTAAGGGGGGTTCTCCACACCCCTGTTACTTACCCTAGACAGGATAAGGACAGATCCTAGTAGGTCAATCCAAATACCTTTGGTCCTCAAAGGCAGAGTCTAGCATGGACATGGGCTGTCCTGGGCCATGATAACAGGCTGGATCCCCAAGGAGGGACTCCAATTCATAGGTTCATTCATTCACTTATTCATTTGACCCTCCCACCAAATGTTTATTAACCAAACTTATGAATTTGGTTATTCCCCAAGTGAAAGTGAGGTTAATTTCCACCATGACTCTAGCAGAAGAAGCCCCTTTGCTGGGCGGGAGCAAGCTCATAATCGGCCCCAAACTTGGTATCTCTCCTCTCCTCGTTGATGATTAAAATTCAGCAGATTCTTTTGAAGGCTGAGCACAATTCCTAGGTAGGGAAAGAAATTGCTCCTAAACACACTTTGAGTCTAGTTCTCCCTTCATCCCTTTCATGGTTTTATTATTTGCACTCACAATGGAAGTACAAATACTAAAATCAGTATATAATGACAGAATTATTATCAAGAATTCATGAAGCATCGCCTATTTTTCAGACGATCCCAGGCATGGGCAGCAGATCATACCACCACTCCACTCACACAGGAGGATTGTTTTTAAAGGCTATATGGCATAGTAGTTAGAAATGCAGAATTGAAAGTCAGACACATATGGGTTCTAACCTTGGCTCTTCAATATCCTGGCTGTGTCACTGATGGGAAGTCATTTAAAAGTCATTTAACCCCTCTGAACTTCAGTTTCCTTTGTCTGTAAAATGAGGTAGGATGACTCCCCTTACAGTTTTGAGAATTAAATGTAATAGTGTATTTAAGTACTTATACAAAATAGACAGTAGGCAAAGAAGGGGAGAGAGGCAGATCATCATAATACAATGTAATAGATGCAGTAATAAAAAAGTGACCAGAATGCTATAGGACCAAAAGGAGGAAGTGGCTAGCTCTACCATTTATAGAGAAAGGAGTCAGAAAGGTTTCAGAAGAATATAATTGAGCCTGGCTAGTGTGACTAAGTGGTTAAGCATTGATCCATGTACCAAGAGGTCACTGGTTCGATTCCTGGTCAGGGCACATGCCCGGGTTGCAGGCTTGATCCCCAGTAGGAGGCCAGCCAATCAATGATGTTTCTCTCTCATCGATGTTTCTATCTCTCTATTCCCTCTCCCTTCCTCTCTCTCTAAAAAAATCAATAAAAACCTATTAAAAAAAAGAGAAGGTACTTGAATTAGAGGTTTGGTGGTTGGGTTTGCTTGACAGGGTGGAACAGAGAAAGAATACTAAAGGCAGAGGCACATGCCCAATCATTGTGTATTTGAGAAGCAATTATCTGTTTAATGTCAGCCTTCCTTACCAGACTATAAGCACCATGAAGGCAGGGACTCTTATCTGTCTTATTCACTGTGGTAATCTCTAACCCAGATATTTTCGGATTGAAATATGCGTAGGGAGTAATGTGACCCCAGTCCACAGTGTATAGAAAGGAGGAACAGGAATTGAGGCTGGACGCTAGGTTAGGACAGACCCCCTCCAGCTACCCAAGGTCTAAAGAAACCCAGCCGGAGCCTACTTAGAACATCTAAGTCAGATGGACAGATGGATGGGTTGATGGGTAGACTATGGATGGGTAAATAGATGAGTGGATGGGTGGGGCACGAATGTGTGGATGGCTATGTGGATGGATGGATGGGTTTTCAGGAGCCTAGAAAGTTCATCCACTGGCCCTGTCTTGGGATAAGGGAATGACCACCACTCACTCCTGTATCCTCTCTCTCCCTGCTGGCTCTAATGGCTCTAGGCTGGACAAGGGAGGTGGGAAGAGATGGCTAGGCCCGTGGTCGGCAAACTGCGGCTCGCGAGCCACATGCGGCTCTTTGGCCCCTTGAGTGTGGCTCTTCCACAAAATACCACGGCCTGAGTAAGTCTATTTTGAAGAAGTGGCGTTAGAAGAACTTTAAGTTTAAAAAATTTGGCTCTCAAGAGAAATTTCAATCGTCGTACTGTTGATATTTGGCTCTGTTGACTAATGAGTTTGTCGACCACTGGGCTAGGCCAAATGAGCTAAGTGAAAGAAAAAAATAAAAAGAACAAATGAGGCAGGCAAACACCTAGCTAACTACCTGCTCAGGGCCTGGGTAAGATAAAAAATTAGCTCTTTAGCTCTATAACCCAGTCTGGTCTCCTTATCTTGACAGAGACTCCCTATTCAGGCTGATGCCAGAAATCTTCCCTCTTCCCCACAAAGTGTGCTGAAGTAGCAGAAGCAGCTTCTTGGGGGAGACTCAGAATCCTCTGAGCATTCCTCTCCAGGGCTGGCCTCCTGAAGACACATCTTCCCCTCAACTGGCACCACTGACAGAAAAAAAAATCTCTTAACCCCACCAGCCCTGGTTTGGTGCTAGCCCAGAACAAGCATCTTCCTCCCAAGACCCCAACCAAACAGAGAAGTTCCAGGGACAAGCTGCCTGTGTTATATCCTCCCTCGGGAGCCAGGCCCTATCTGGGGATGCAGGATGTGACAGAGGGAAGGATAGGTCCCTTCTTTCTCCTTGAGTCTGGGAACAGGCCATGATGAGGAGGCCCCTCAGTCATAAGAGTGAATCTTCTGTTAAAAAGAAGAACAAACCCTTGATGGTTTGGCTCAGTGGATAGAGCGTCGGCCTGCGGACTGAAGGGTCCTGGGTTCAATTCCAGTCAAGGGCACATTCCTGGGTTGCAGGCTCGATCTCCAGTGGGGGATGTGCAGGAGGCAGCCAATCAATGATTCTCTCTCTTCATTGATGTTTCTATCTCTCTCTCCCTCTCCCTTCCTCTTTGAAATCAATAAAAATATATTTAAAAATTTTTAGCCAAAACCGGTTTGGCTCAGTGGATAGAGCGTCAGCCTGCGGACTGAAAGGTCCCAGGTTCGATTCCGGTCAAGGGCATGTACCTTAGTTGCGGGCACATCCCCAGTGGGAGGTGTGCAGGAGGCAGCTGATCGATGTTTCTCTCTCATCGATGTTTCTGACTCTCTATCCCTCTTCCTTCCTCTCTGTAAAAAATCAATAAAATATTAAAAAAAAAAAAATTTTAAAAAGAGGGACAATAGGGTTGGGAGACACCTCAGAGCTCATCTTCTCCTAGCCTTCTGCAGGTATCCTAACCCTCTCCTTGCCCAGAGCCTGACTGGTCACAGAGCCTGGGCTTGCACACTGTCAGGGACAAGAAGCACTCTGCCACTGGCTGAGCCGAAACCTGGCTCTCTGGCTCTGGTTCCACCCTGCGGAGCCCCAGGAAATTCAGTCTGCACTTCTCTCCCCTGTGGGACAGGTCCTCTTGGCTAAATAGACAGCTCTTCCTCCTTCTCCTGCCACCACCCTCCTTCCTCTATGCCAGTGGTCGGCAAACTCATTAGTCAACAGAGCCAAATATCAACAGTACGACGATTGAAATTTCTTTTGAGAGCCAAATTTTTTAAATTTAAACTTCTTCTAACGCCACTTCTTCAAAATAGATTTGCCCAGGCCGTGGTATTTTGTGGAAGAGCCACACTCAAGGGGCCAAAGAGCCGCATGTGGTTCGCGAGCCGCAGTTTGCCGACCATGGCTCTATGCTAACTACCTCCAATGCAGATGTGCCCTTGCTCTTCCCCAGATAGTCTGCTTTCTCCTGTGCTTTGATAGGGCTCAGCTTTGAGTGCTTTGGTCTTAAAGATAAATAAAGCGCCTAAGAAATCTTCTCCCTGCTCCCTAGAGAGAAGGGAGTGGGTGTGGGACCTGGGAGAGGGACTGTCTCCCTCTCTGAAAACCCCCAGGCAGAGGGGGCTGGGAGACAAGCTGAGGCAGAGCACTGCCCTTCCTCCTTCCCTTAGGCTGGAGCACAAGAAGCTGCATCCTAACCTTTTCCAGCTCCCCGAGGAGAACATCCTAGAAGTGTGGTCTCTGCCAAGGGTTCTAAAACCTTTAATTTGATTTTCCTCACACAGGCAATTGTTGTAATTATTCTGATTAGGAATCATTACCCAGTACAGCCTCTGCACCCGACAGGCACAATGCGTCCAGCAGCAAGCTGCAGTGGGGCAGGCAGGCCCAGCCGCACCTCCTGGAGGAGCCGACAGCAAACAAAAGCCATCGATGGGGAGTTCTGGGTGAGTTAATGAAGTGCTCACATGCCACAAGAAGCCAACACTAAAGCTAAACAAAAACACCTCCAGTCCCCGGGGCCAGTCCCACAGTGCCACAGCTCAGCTCCCCTCCTCCCCAACCTGTCCAGCGCAGGCTGGCCAGCACTGGAAGGGGTGGGGGCTCTCTGCCAGCCTCCTGGCAGCACTCGGACGTCTTGTCAGTAACCCTGACGGGAACAGCTGGAGATGACAGATCAATGGTTCAATACCCTCAACAGCATGTCACTGATGTGACAGCAAATGTTATTCTAATCAAGCCATAATCATAGTCAAATTACACAGCTACATTCTCAGGAGGGGCGGGAGAGAAAGGCAGCAGGAAGAGATCAGAGGTCAGGAATTAAAGGTCATTCAACCTACCTCCAGCACTTGCTGCAGGCTTGGCTGACCATCCACCATAGCTTGAATAATCCCGGTGAGCTGAAAGGAAAGATAAAGAGCCCATGAATGGAAAACTTGAAGTGGGAGTTTCTGTTTTTCCTTTCCTTTCTGTTTTTATCTTCCTACTGTAAAGAACTCTGACCTGCAATGCTTTAGGCTGAGAACCTGACAGAAGCTTTGGGAATCAAGTCCCAGGACACACTGTAAACTTCCCAACAACATCCTGCCCTGAAATAGATACACATCTACCTGCTGATCACAGGGTATGTCTCATACCTGTTTCAGCTTTCATTTGCAAGAGAAAAAAGATTTTATGTGTCTTTTGTGTTCCATAGGCTCAATAACTCCTCACAAATTTCAGTCTAAAGTAAATCACCTTCAAGCTTCATAGAAGCTCCTGTCAGACTTAGGCAATAACCACATAGGACAGGCACACTTGGTTTCAAGTCCACCCCTTCTCTGGGCCTCGATGTCCAGCATTTCCCCCATCTAACACCAGTGAAGGGCCAGGGGGTCCCACAAGCTCCACCCTTCACCCTGTATACCTGGAGCCGCAATACCAACTAGCCAAGCAGGAAACAAGCACCTTTAACTGATGGGGAAACTCAGGCAAAAAGGCCTAAGGTACAAACCTGGTCTAGAGAATTTCTGACTCACAGGACTATGTTCCACCGAGGGCAGGCTTAAGTTAAAACAAGCTGTTGCTTTGTTTTGTTGTTTTGTTTTGTAGTAAAAAAAACCCTCAAGCACAGACTAGAACATATCACCTCAAGGATCTGAGGCAGGAGGTCCCCATCCACAGAACAGGACTCAGCTGGAAATCACCATGCCCACTGTGCCCCTGGCTACTTCCAGAGACAGTAGCATCGAAGGTTTACTTGGAAACTTCTTTTTTTTTTAAGTGTTGGGGGTGCAGATTAAACTCCAATTAAACTATAATTACATTTAATGAATACCAAATACCCAACTCACAGAAACCGCTGGCACTAAGAGGGAAGGTTATTTTCTCATAGTGACTTACATGGAATGGTAATACACACCTTTCAGGGAAGAAATTTTCATTTTAAGAACGCTGAGTTCCTCTAGGTGGGTTTCTGTAGTTCATCAAGTCATTATTAGGTGGTATTTTAAGGAAGTGTAAGGACACAGCCACTCTATTTTATATTCCAGAAACTGTTTTTATATTAATCTGTATTTTAATTGGGTAACAGCTGCTGCCTACAGACTTCCCATGGTCTAAAAGGAAAATAAATTAGAAAGATTAACTACACTGTTGTTTCAAAAGGCTTTAACCCACAGCATGCCCACCCGGCTGGCACCTCCACACCCTTTCCTTGCTTGGGAGACCAGAGAATTGCCCAGCAGAGGGAGGGCTGAGCCAAGGAGAAGAACAGATGGTCTACTGAGGGCTGGGGGCAGGGAGGAGACGAGCCAGGGTCAGCAGCTTTAATCCTGGAGTCCTAAGAATCCTCTGATTTAGTCAACAACTATTCATGGAGAGCCTACACTGTGCTGGGCCCCATTCTAGGAACTAGGGAGTCAATAGTAAAGAAAAATATGAAAACTTTCATTGGATCTGTATTCTTTTTGGCAGCCCTTTCCTATGCCCAGCCCCGCTACCACCCAAAGCATGTACACCTTCCAGAGCCACACACTGAGCAGGCAGTTGCCATGTTTTGCCTCAGCATGCAGGGGCCAGAGTCCAGAGTAGACTTGTTACCAACTCCAGTTCCATATCCAGATGACCGACTACCGCCCATGTACCCACCACTGCCCTTTCTGGCCCAGCTTCTCTCCTGCTTAGTTCTTCTAGGGCCGAGCTACATCCCCAAACTTAGAGCTCTGGGTTAGGACTATCCTGGAAGAGGGCCCACAGCCATTCTTACTTCTTGGAAAGCTCCAGGGTCTGCAGGCCAGTCTCATATCTGGTCTGAGTTTCTGGGACAAGGGAGGGCTACTCCTTCTCTTGGCTCCCACCAAGGGTCACTCAGATGAGCTCAATGCCGAAAGGCTTCTGGACACACAGGAAACCAATGGCACCCTTGCCAAGAACCCTCCCTCCTTGGAGATGGAACTTAGGTCTGCATCTGTATACCCAGAAGCACCTGCTCTGGGCCCTAGAAAAACCCCTGGCTTGGGAGAGAAAAATCACTCTACCAAAAAGGAAAACCAGGGCGCTGCTCTGTGGGAGCTTCTACAGACTAGGCCCACCTCTTTCCACTGTGGAGGTGGAGGTGGGGGCTCTAGGATCCTGGGGCTTTCTCAAACTCTCTCCAGGGGTCAGTAATCCTAGAATTACCAGCTTGGGAGGAACCTAGTGAGCTCAGCTCCCTCTCTCTCCATGCTTCCCATACCACACTTGTGGTCCAGCAAGACAGCTTACAGCTGACTTCCTAAAGGACTTGACTCAACCCCCAGAGACACAGAGGCTTGAGCTCTTGGTTCAACTAGAAGCAGTCTTCCAGAGGGAGGCCTCATTCCTCTGTATTATTAATTCCTCCAAGGATGGACTACTATCTTTTCAGCTCTGCCAAGGCACTGGCTGAAGAGGGAGTGAATTAAGAAAGTTAGTCCCTCTACCTGATACTGACAACCAGTAAGACACCTGTAAGACTTATACCACAAGCTATGAGGGAGAGAGACAAGAGACAATTTAATAAAATAACTACTGAGAAGTTCTACCTTAGGCATAACTTAAATCTTTCATGCTACAGTTTAAGCTCATTTCCACTTGGGTTAATATATATTTGTAAAAAGCTTTGGCATCCTCACAATGAAAGGTACTAGAGCAAAGCCAAGTATTATTATTAAGCTGAGAACCAGAGCTCACAGGCTAAACAGAGCTCAGAGACCTTAACCACTTAAAGCAGGAGAGGTGAGAGGAAGAATTAATGTGTGTTCTGTGGCTCCTTTCACTGAAGGATTACAGATTAACTCCCGCTTCTCCAGACTCGGAAACCACAAGGCGAGGGGCTTTTGACCCTGACTGATAACATGGCTGGTTACTGAGATCCCCTACCCACACAAGGGCTTTGTCCAGGAATGAGCTGGCTTCGTCACAAACACTAGCAACTACAGGAAGCAGCCCAAGACACTTGGTGCCAATAGTATGTCAGCATCCAGCACTTTCTCCTTTCACAGTTTATCTCCAACACAATCGTATTCTGACACCAAGACAGTTTGTTGATTACATAAGCACTTGTCTCTGGTGTGCAATCTGATAATCAGACCCACTCTTTGTCCTCAGACAAAAAGACCAATAAATCTCACCCTTTATAAGTACAGGTGAAAGACAAAGCCTTTACTGGCATTTAGCAAAATGGGTATTTTTCTAGGTGTGTTTTTTTTTTTTCCCACGACAATGACAATGACAAAAAAGACTGCCCATGATCAGGGACTGTGTGACAGTCCAGCTGCTGGAGACAGAGATCTGATGAGCTGGAGCAGATTCTAGAGGTGGTAGGAATAGGGCTTGGGAAGGAATGAAATACATCCCATCCTATCCCTGTCAGAACCATGTCTCCAGGCTATCAACTTAAAGTAAGAAAGGACCTCAAGAAGGCCAGTAACATGTTCATTACACAGAGCAGTTAAGTGTCTGTATGTGGGCTACAGACTCACCCAAAGCAGAATCCCTCTTCCTCCTGCTAGCACTAAGCCTATCTCCTTCCCCCCAACACAAGCATGTGCTCATGTGTGTACTCATGTGTCATTTGTGTGTATACACATACACACCAGAGTTCTTAAGAACTTGTGCATGATAGAAAATTCTACCAGAGGAGCTGCTTAGGCACAACCAGGAGCTTTGGGATTGTCCCTCACACTTACTAATGAAAGGGTCCCTCTAGCTGGAAAGGCAATTACTGCCAGGTTGGATAAGGTCTGAGAACAATGGCCCCCATCCTGTGTCCATGCCTCTCTCTGCATAGCAGTTCCATATGGTATGGATACAGGGCAATATTTAGATGATCCAAGGTTTTCCAAAGACTTTACTTCTCAAAAGAGCAAGTCAGCAGTACAGTTACTCTAGGAGAGGCAAAGTGTGGTCGAATAATTCATTGACAATATTAATCCATTTAAGGAACATGTATTAAGTGTTTGCTTGGTACCGGGCCCTAATGATGGGACAAAGATGGATCAGATCTAGTTTCTGCTCACTGAGTTTAGTGGGGAGACAAGATAAATAATTACAGTAGAATATAAATGATCAGTGTTAAGTTGGGGTGAACACAACCCAACCTTCCCTGAGCAGAGTCTTAGGGGACAAGTAGGGCTGGGGGAGGAGAGAGGGAGCATCACCCAGGCAAAGGACCATCATGTGCAGAGGCAGATTGTGAGAGGGTGACATTTGGATGAGGGAAGTGAAGGGAAGATGAAGCAGGGAGATATGAAGCTGGACCAAAAGGCAGGGACCAGGTCAGGGAGAGTTTTGAGCTCTGGAAGCCTGCCACACTTTCATACTCACAACAAGGATCTCCCAACACCACCATGCCTACTACCATCCAAATTATGTATGTATGTCCTTGAGTGAAACTTTCTAGAAGTTTTCATCATAATCCAACAATCCCTCCCCACTCCAAAAAAAAAGGCAGCAGCCCTGCTCTAAAAAAAACACTTTTCCCAATACTATCAGGCATCTACCTTGCCCAGGCTGAGCTCCAGCAGTGCTCTGCTCCAGCCCTAAACAGGCAGCAACCTTGACAAATATGGGCCTCCTTGTCTATGCCAAGCAGCCTAGCCGGAGCTGGATCCCCCAAGGGGAAGTTACACACAGAGAGGAGGAAGAGAAGGACAGAGGATACTACGCTTTCAGGCCCATGGAGGGCTCAGGTAACTAGCTAGTTTAAGGAAAGTTTTCCCTTATCCTCCTGTAAGGAAGAGGATTTTCATCATCATTAAAATGTTGATTTTTCAAAAGGGGCAAAAAAGACAATTGGTACCCCCTGGTGGCATAAGTTATTCCCAGGGAAAGGGGGGAAAAACAGTAGACCCCAAAAAGGAGAAAGAACCTCAATATCATTAGCTGGAACAACAAAAGACTTGAGAGACTAGACACCTTGGCAGTCGGATGCCTGCAACAAAAGGCCCACCTGAGTCAGGCAGCAAACACTGGCATCAAGCCCAGGAATGACCCTCCGAACCTCATATCTGGGCTCTCCCACTGTGGCAGCCAGGCCCTTCCCCAACTTCCTCCAACCAAGATTGTTTCGGGGTTTCTCAAGAACTTCTTTCCTCCTGTTTCACTCATATGTAAAAGTAGGCCTCTAAATGAAGGCACAAAGTCTTAATGTATCCCAGCCCCAAATTCTGAAATGATTCTGGAAACACTCATGTTCCCCCATCACCTCTGTTATTACATATTCTTGACCACTCTTGTGATTTCACCACAGCCTGTGGTCACCACAGAGTATAACATAACACATCACAGGGGAAAGCAGGCACAGTCATGAGTCAGAACACTTAAGAGGGCCTCTCTGCCAATAGCTCATTTGAGCCTCCAGCAAGCATATTTAAGATATCAGTTTCCCAGACTAGAAAATGGGGCCAATGCTAACCTGCTGACAAGGTGGCTGAGTACAGTACCAGCCTAGGATAAGGATAAGGACATTTCAGCCTTGGCCAGGCTATGCTCATACCCCCATTGGATTGCCATTCTCTTTCCTCGGTGATAGTGTGCTTCCTACAAACTCAACTGATGTTTCACATAGGGCTGTTTTCCTCAGGACAGAGAAACATCACCAGAAAGCTAAGAAGCCCTGAACCTCTCCTTCTAAGAAGCTGAAATCTTCACCTCCTGTCAAGGGATCCTAAGGGAAATCAAACTGAAAAGAATCTGAGCCCCAGAAGCACCATCCTGCTCCTTGACTCCAACTGCCCAGTCACCAGGAAGGGTAGGGATTACAAGGAAGGGAAAATGTTGGGGAAACTGGGACAGATTGTGCCACTGTTCTCCCTGGATCTCCAAATGACCAGAGTGGCCCAAATGGAGTAGCAGACTTTGTAAAGAGCCAACTGCTGGGTCCAATGTGCACCAGCCTTAACTGCTGATAAGATCTAACTTTCCCTAATGAACCTATATACCAATGATCCAAAAGCTCCTGCCTCAGTGGCCGTTGCTGCCACCTCCAGGCCCTTACCTCTGTGCAGAAGGGAGTAAGCTGTGGATGGATTACGGGCTGGACATACATGTGAAAAGTAGACTCAATCTCCATGGTCCGGCCATTTAGCTTCAGAATGGGGAACTCGATGATTTCCTGGAATGGCAAATACACAGAAAAGAAGCGTTTTTTTTTAAATCAACCATCCTAATATATAAAAAGCCAGGGGCCGTCACGACTGAAACAACCGGACAGATGACCGAACACAGGCTGCGTGGGGCGACAAGGCTGGCAGGGGGGTTAGTGAGGGATGACCAAACAACTGAACAGCAGGCTGCATGGGGCAACCAGGCTGGCAGGGGGGCAGTTGGGGATGACCAGGTTGGCAGAGGGGCAGTTGGGGGGCGACCAGGTTGGCAGGGGGGCAGTTGGGGCAACTAGGCCAGCAGGGGGGCAGTTGGGGGTGACCAGGCCAGCAGGGGGGGCAGTGAGTGGCGACCAGGCTGGCAGTTAGGAGTGACCAGGCCAGCAGAGGGGGGCAGTTGGGGGTGACCAGGCCAGCAGGGGGGACAGTGAGTGGCGACCAGGCTGGCAGTTAGGAGTGACCAGGCCAGCAGAGGGGGGCAGTTGGGGTTGACCAGGCAAGCAGGGGGGGCAAGGGGCAACCAGGCCAGCACGGGGGGCAGTTTGGGGCGAACAGGCTGCGGGGGGTGGGGGGGAGGGAGACAGTTGGGAGCGACCAGACCAGCAGCGGGGGGCAGTTGGGAGTGACCAGGCCAGCAGAGGGGGCAGTTAGGGGCGATCAAGCAGGCAGGCAGGTGAGCAGTTAGGAGCCAGCGGTCTTGGATTGTGAGAGGGCAGTCGGACATCCCCTGAGGGGTCCTAGATTGGAGAGGGTGCAGGCTGGGCTGAGGGGACCCCCCGCCCCCGTGCATGAATTTCATGCACCAGGCCTCTAGTTTCAAATAATAACTCAGAGTTAAGGATGAGGGAGTGTTTTGAACTCATTACCTCCTGCCAGGCCAAACCCAAGACTGAGTGAGATGATGCTAACTCAGTCAAGTCCTAACCCTCCCACTGTGAATATGCTCACAGGTTCCAGGGACTGGACACATGCCCCATCCCCATTGTCTCTGGAAAGGAGAAGGTAGACACTAGTACAATCTGCCCTACTTTCCCCAAGTGGTTCTCTAGCAAGTGGTTCACTGGATCCCCTAAAAGGGGGCCCCTACTTCCCCTGAGCCAGGTCCCTGCCCTGGAAGGAGCCTGAATGTCCAGCCATATAGACAATCAGCCATCAGACCGATGCACAGCCTCCTGTATATGAAGTTTAAACAGAGCTGAGGAGTTTCATTAGTTTTTACAAAAAACAATAACAACAAAACATAATAAATAAAGCCAAAGGGGATACTAAAGAGGCAAAAACTGAGTAAGAGTAATAAGAGCTAGTGCCTCCCACCTTTCTTTCAGGCAGCAGGCCCTCCCCCTAGGCAGCTCCCCCACCCCAAATCGCTTAACCAGCCCTTCCCAGTCCACTGGAACGTAATGGAAGAGGAGGAGGAGTGACAATTTGTTTGGTGTCTCTAAGATTAATTTGTCTCCGTTATTTAATAGAGATGCACAGCACCAAGGTCCTGGTGTGCAAACAGGCTTGCAGAACACTGGCTGTGCAGCAAGCCTCATACATCGCTCCTGGGAAGGGAGGAACGCACCAGAGGGGGGAGAGGGCAGGAGAGAGCACACACGCACCAGAGAGAAGAGGGAAAGCGAGCAGAGAGAATAAAAAAAATTATTGCTTTTTAATATTCAAAAACAGTTTGCAAAATTTAATCAAAGCAGAGGAAAAGCTAACATTTTTACCACTTTGACATTTTTATTAGCGCTTTCATAAATTTTTAAAACATGAATGGAATTAGTTTACAACACAAAAAAACTGCCCTGAAAACATCTGGAAGAGACAAATAGGAAATAATAAAAAAATAAATAAAAGCAAAATCCTCCGAGTAAAATTAGCATGTGGAAAAGGCCTCCACTGCAGAGAGCGAGAGAGCGAGAGCGAGAGCGAGAGCGAGAGCGAGAGCGAGAGCGAGAGAGAGAGAGAGAGAGAGAGAGAGAGAGATCTGCCCACCCAGTGCCAGCAGTCAGTTCCAGGAGCATCCCTATCTCAAAGGTTCATTCTGGAGAGAACCTTCCCAGTATCACTAAAATCAAGGCAAACTGGTTCTGTCCAGGGACAGCCTGGAGAAGCAACAGTGAAGCGGTTGATACCTGACTACACTCAGGAAACAAGCACATGGAAAGACAGGAGAAATGGCCAATCTCCTTGATATCCCAGGGTAGCCAGATATCCTTCCTCCAGCCCCCTAAACATACTCATTATTATCTGGTTTATTTTTAAAGCACCCATTTTTATCCAACACATTACAGCAGGACTGAAGACCAAATCAAGCCAGTCAGATTTCATGTTGGAGAAACTAAAAGGTTCTGGTTGCCTGGTCTCCCTGGGGTGATCCCCAAAGATGGGAAAGTTGACAGGAGCCCCTCAAAATAGGAAGGAAGAGAGGCTGCAAGGCTGAAGCCAAGGGGGGACAGAGAGGAGGCCCAGGCTGCTGCTTAGACTGGTTGATGCTTCTCCTCTCAACTTGTTCCCCATTTCCCTGGGCCTCTAATTCTCCACAATGCACTACAAAACTGGCCAGGTGGAAGAGTATTGTGCTAAAAAACCAAGTTGAGGCACACATACACAACATAATACTGGTCCCTCTGAAAAATCAGATACCCAAAGCCTCCAAGAGCCAACTCTGAGGTGGGGCGCATCTGAGTCAGGCTCATCCGACCCCTAAATTTCTAATGTAACTTTCAACTCTCAGTAAGCAGAAAAATACTTCCCCAAGAGAAAGAGCTCCATAGCCTGGTGAGTCTGACTGCCCTGGTGTCTCAGGAAACAAATACAACCAGCTCCTCACTGACAATGTTAGCTGCATCCACAATGAAATTTAACCTGTGACACAACTGTACTTTTCATTTAAACTTTCATTTTGAGAGAAGCAGTATTTGGAGACCTGCAGTTTATCTTACTTATAATAAAGACAAGTGTTGGACCTTTAAAGATGCCATTCATCTCTGGCTTTTATTAAATTGAATTTTCTTAAGCCCGTGATACATTATGAAATTAGGGGTTGACATTCCTCAGGAAACAAAAATATATATCAAACACAAATAGGAAAAAACCCTCTATTACTAAGAATTTATGGCTTAAAGTTTATCTCTTTTCGTTTTTTTAAAAGCACGTGGTTTGTTTTAGATATCTGAAATGTTATTATGGATCTAAATTTCATTAGTATTTATTATAAAACAGTAAGCGCTTCAGCTCTTGCTCTGGCTCTGACCAGCACTGAGTCAATATCCCGAGTAGATTCTCTGAAAACTTGGCCTGCGGATTTCCTCATTGCAGCTCTGTCTTCAAATGTTCCTGCTGCTGGCTTCTTCACCTGGGGAAATAGAGCCAACCGAAGTGCTCACACTTATTATCACCCTCCTAGAGAGGAGGAAAAAGTCAGCCTCAGCTCCATGAAAAAAGAGGGGTAACTCACAGAGGTTACCCCAAAGTTATAGGTTGATCACATTAATTTCAAGAGCTTATGAAGATGTGCTTAAGTGCCAGCTTGAAAAGTTATTTGAAACTTATTCCTGCCCCTTCTCCTTTCCCTTCACTCAATTTCATCATTCACTAAGAATGATGAAAAACGATGAAAGAAGTTTGTGTGTGTGTGTTTTTTCTTAAGGAGTAGTTGAGTGTCTGCTTGTATAAAGGTAGTGCCAGTAAGGAAAGAAGAATCACTTTCCTTCCCCTATTAATAGTTTCACAATTCCTTACATTTGCATTCACCTAAACTGCCTGAACATCTACTGTGTGCAAGACACTGTACAGGTGTTGGAGCGGGATTTAGAATTAAGATGTAGTCTCCGCTTTGGAGAAGTCCACAGACTAATGAGCAGAAAATATACGTGAACAAATAATGAATAATGCACTAAGATAAGTATCTTAGAGGAGGAACATACCGAGTGTTAGACTTTACAGTTTACAGTGTGCTTTCAAATATATTTTCTTATTTTACCCTTATTAATTCTGGAAGATAGGTCATATCATCATCATCATGAGGTCATACACCAATACTATTAAATACCTACTATTTACCAGGCAGGGGCTAGGTGTGGACACAGATAAATACAGTGAGATGTGGCTCCTCTCTATGAGGTGCTCAGAGTCTGGGCATCCTTGGAGATGTGCGGAAAAAGAAATCACTTCGTTCCTTCCATCTATTGTTTACTATGTGGCAGACACTCTGCTAAATGTTAACAGGAATGATCTCACTGAATCCCCCTAACAACTCATGAGGTGGGAATCATTATTATCCCTATTTTACAAATAAACTAAGGCCCAAAAAGAAGCTGTCACTTGCTCAAGTAATACTGCGAGTTAGGGACAGAGCTGGGACTCCAAATGGGGAAAATGAGACTTAAAGAGAGTAGGACTAACAGCTTTCAAAATATGAAGGGCCAAGAAAGATCTGATTCTTTTAGTCTGAAAGGTTGTCTTTAGGGAGCTCAGTCTATTATCTCCTAGGAAGAGAGAGGGCTCTCAAGTTACCCAAGCAATGAACGTGGACTATCCAGGCAGAAAGTCCTAGCAGACTGCTACCAAAGAGCCTCCACTATGGCTGCAGTGACACAGATGATGATATGTTCCAAGCTCGGGGAGGGCAGGAACCATGAGCCTTCAGTTTGCATCTCTAGCACCCAGCTCTATTCTAGCATGCAGACTTCACTCTCTCAACTTTTTTGTTTATTTGTTTTTCTTGTGGGGTTTTTTTGTTGTTGTTGTTGTTTCTTTTTTTAATCCTCACCTGAGGATATTTTTCCATTGATTTTTAGGGAGAGTAGAAGAGAGAAGGAAAGACAGAGACAAATAATGATGTGAGAGAAACACATTGATTGGTTGCCTCTTGCATGTGCCCTGACCAAGGTCCGGGCCAGGGAGGAGCCTGCAACCGAGGTACGTGCCCTTGACCAGAATCGAACCTGGGACCCTTCAGTCCGCAGGCCGACGCTCTATCTACTGAGCCAAACCGGCTAGGGCCACTCCCTCAACTTTTGATGAGTAAACATATGAAGGAGCTGATAAATGACAAGACAGAAGCCAAGCACATGGCTCTAACAGAAAACACTCTGCTTTGACCAAGCTCTCCGTAGGACCAGAGAGGTGATCTACCTAAGGTGACAAAGATGGTAAGCCAGAATTCAAACCCCAACATGGAATGCTCCAAAGCACTTTCTACCTGATCCCCTGCCTCTCATCTTTAAGTGGTTTCTTCTCCCTCAACTGCTAAAAACCACCAATGTCCCAGCTTTCTGTTTGTCCAGACAAGGGTTTCCTGGAACACAGGACTTTCAGGGCTAAAATTCGGACAGTTGGTCACTCTACACCATCTAGAAGTTGCCTGCACCACTAGGTTGTCAGAAAGTAGAGCACCATAAATTCAAAAAGCTGATGGTGGATGGGAACTGGCCACAACTTGACAACTAAGGACAAAGCCTTAGAACGTGAGATTTTCAAAGTGTCCATGGTTCTTTCTAAACCAATTATATCTGCTGTCTCCCTCAATAAAATGACAGCTGCAAATCTATTTTTTAAGGGGAGGGAAGACAGAGAGATAAAATGAAAGCACCAAGTAAATATTCTCTCACCTTTTTAAGTGAGCAGAGGTTTAAGCTGGAGCAAAGGTTCTATGTAGCTGCTTTCTAATTGCTCAACTAAGAACCTCAGATAAACTTGATAAGCTGAGGACAAAACTGCAACAGTATTTCAAATGAAATTTCACACCCACGATCTGTAGGCTACAAGAAATAAATGTATAGGTTGCTCACAGGGTATTCAAACTCCCTTAAACTAAAGTGTCTGTAGTGATAAGATTATAGTTGAATTTAGAATAACAACAAAAGGATTTTAAGCTGGAGGGACCCAGGGGTCCTCAAACTTTTTAAACAGGGGGCCAGTTCACTGTCCCTCAGACCGTTGGAGGGCCGGACTATAGTTAAAAAAACAAACAAACTATGAACAAATTCCTATGCGCACTGTGGGCCCGGGACGAGTCGACTGCTAAGCAGGACAGGCAGTGGCACCCGGCAGGCTGGATAAATGTCCTGGGCGGGCCGCATGTGGCCCGCGGGCCGTAGTTTGAGGACCCCTGATTAGACTGTTGGAATTTCTCGACAATGGGACCAAGGGTTTAATAGTAGTGTTCTTACAGACTTTTATCCAAAGTTCGATTCTCTTTTGCCTTAGCTGATGGTTCTATGGGAAAGAGCAGATAATTTTTCATTGTTTCCCCCTCTCAACCTAGGAACTGCATTCCCTCACTTTACAGACAGTAACAACTAATCTATCCCTTCCCTCCATCTTCTGAAGAAAATTCCAAAAAGTGTATGCCCCTCCACAGGAAGGTTTGATCAAATCCAAAAGTAGCATCACACCACAAGGCAGAAAATGTAGTACTTGCCAAAAACATGGGTTTTATCCAAATACTTGGTTTTGGGATCAAAGTCCCATGCAAAGGCAAGTCCTTTCTCCAAGGGATCAAGGAGCCTCCTGGCCACAGTGAAGAGGGGAAGTTGAGAGGGAGAAGTGAGGGCTGCACTGGGCAATGAATGGGGCATGGTTTGCTTAACAGTTTCTTCTTTGGGGGGGGAAAAAAAAGACATTTTATGCACAAGGAGCTTATTTCTTAAACAAACATTCGTGGTTTTGATTTACACCACAGCCTGCTCCTAAATAATTTATGGCGGGTTAAATTTATTGCCGAGCCTTGGCTGGCTGCAAATTCGAATTGCCAAATAATTAGATTTTAGGGCAAAGCTTATAAATTACCCGTCGATTTGTCCGGACTTGTTTGTCAGTTGCTTTGTGCTTCGGGTCATCTTTGGCATTTGGCTGTTTGGGTTTTAATTGCTGATTTACACTTTGACAGATGAGAGCTGATGCTCGAAGTTTCAGGACAAGGAAGGGTAAAGAAAGCGGAGCTTTAAAAGGCTGATTTTTCACCTACATGTTCCTCTTTACCCATCCCCATAGACTCCAAAGCATTTAAATGTAGAAAAGAGGCTGAAAATGAATACCACTATTTTTTGTTGGGAGTGGAACACAGTGAATGATAATTTACTTTCCTGAAATCTGAATTTAAAAAAATATATATATAATTCCAATAAATGAAGGAAACCAAAAGTCCAGAGGTGGGCATGCCCGTGTCTACCTCTACGTGCACATGACTTTGGATCTGCCTCAGTTCAGACATTTTTAGATATTCAATTGCAATAACTTCAAATATTAGTGGCTTCTATGAAGCCAACCCTTCAGGGCAGCAAACAACCAAATAATTTATTTCAAGCTACCTGTATACCCACAATTTGTCATGGAATTAATTTAAACAAATTTCACGTTTTGTGCAGGAGAGGTCCCCGGAGGCAGCACTAAGGGAGGGCATGGAAGTGGAAGGATGCCAAATCCAACTTACCATTCCACTGGAGAAAAAAAAAACAAAAACCTTCCTGGGTAGTGTCTGACTCTGTCCACTATGTTGACAGAGGGCCTGCAGGCTCTTCTCTGTTCCCCAGAGAAGCAGGGCCTGCCTCCCAGCCACCTGCTGTACTCCAATAGCTTACTATGAGGCCATGAGTCAGAATAATACTGGTAGTAATTCTACTAATAAGAGCTGACACATATAGCTGTTACATGTCAGACACAGACTGGTACTATTGTTAACCCCATTTTGCAAATAAAGCAAGTGAGGCATAAAGAGTAAAAGTGACTTGCCCAAGGCAAGCCATATTGCTAGTAGGTGATGGAGACTAGGCTCAAATTCAGAGTCCAATTCTGGAGTCCATGCTCTGAACCACTATGCTATCTATATAGTTTCTCATTTGAACAGAGTCTACCCAGCTCCCCTCACTTTGAAGGTCCAGATTCCACATTCTGGGACCTGGGCATATGCAGCCAAAGCCTGTTCTGTTAATCACCTGACAAGGTGGGGAAAAGTCATGCAACATGCTTGAGACCACAAGATGAATCAGAGGCTTAGTTAGACAAAGACCATTTTTTCCAATCAATGCAAATACAGTAAGATCCACTAGCTGAGGGCGAAGAGGTGGGGGTAACAGGAGATCAAGACAGGACCAGGTCCATTCAAGCAGACACGGTTCTGATAGTGCAACTTGGATAAGAACCCAGAGAGGCTGGCTGGGCTTCAGGGGGCCCTGCTCAGGAACCCCATCCATAGCTCCAGGAGCACCTGGTCTTGTCGCAGAAGACTGCATTCCCATGAGGTGCTTCATAGATTCCCTCTTCTCGGTCCACACCTGACAGCCAGATGCCAGGACAGGGAAATGGCCGAGCTAGCATGACAGATTTTTTAAATCACTGACTAGTAAGCAGGCAATACACAGACTGACATCCTGTCCACAATGTATTGAACACTTTTCTCACACATTGGCTCGTTCGATCCCACATCTCTGTAAGGCAGGCAGGAATGACTACCCTATTCTATAGAGGAGAAAGCTAAGGCAGTCAGTGGTTCTCAACACATGCTCCTTCACAGGCAGCATCCCATCAACTGAGAACTTAATAAAAATGCAAGTTCCTGACCTCTACCCCAGACTTTCTGAATCAGGAGCCCTGAGGGTGGGGCCAGCAATCTGTGTTTTAATAAGCCCTGAAGGTGATTCTGAAGCTTGCTAAAGTTTGTGCAATATCCTGAGACACCAAGCTGGGCACTCCTCACCAACATCACCAACCATTACATTCCACACCATCATTATGAACTTCAAGGCTTGCCCCAGCATTGTTTATCTAGTCATGTGAAAGTAGACCTTATCAAAATGGCATATTTCATCCTATTCATCAGTCTCTGACTCCTCCATCCTCAACTAACTACCAGTCCCTTTCAGTTCATCAATTAACTTTTCATTCAAATGCTGCTTGCTAGTGGTGGGGGAAAAAATCCTGTGAACAATGCAGATAGTCCCTGGATTCCATTTCCAATACCATGATCTCAAGCCATGATTCTCAGTTTGCATCACACTTTTGGAGAGCAAGATTCCAAGCTTTCTAGCCAGTTATCATCCTATTATGTAATCATCACTACCTCCCTTCCACAGGTCAATGGCCATTCAGTTCATCAAACAAGATCTTAGAGGTGTAACCACCTACATCACCACTAAGGAACTCACCTATATCAGTTCTCCTGGATATGGATCTTCAGCTCAGAGCACCCCATTTACAATAACCCTATGTTCCACACTCCACTCCTTACCAAATCTCTTAGCATCACTGAGTCCCAGGAGCCCACTAGGATCCTCAGGAGCTATGAGCTGTTAAGAGCATGGTTCTCAAGCTCATTTCTTTCTCGACACATAACTTCTCTTAGTCACCACCTTAGTTCAACCCACTAACATCTCTTTCAAATAATGCCTCCTAATCCGTTTCCCTAAGTCTGTTTTTAACTCCTTGGAACACCTTCCCCTCTATTCCCATGAAATTTGGCTTACAACGTCTATTTCCGTTTCTTCCCTTCCCCTCAACAATACATTCACACTTCCTATTCCGGCTCACCAACTTTGGCCTCAACCTCAGTGTGAACTCTGCTCCTTTTCTTTCAGCAACTTCAGCTTTCCAACTAAGAGCCTCTGCCAGCATTTAGTCTCAGACCAGGCTTTGGCTAGAAGAGGCTCCCCAGGACTAGACCTGACCACAGCACTGGAGCAGAAATGGAGCACTCATGTAGCAGATCTGTTTGCTGCCCACAGACCAAGATCCTCCACTGGCCAACTACATACAGGGATGGGACTAAAACAGCAGCCCATCCCACGGTACCCCTCCTTCAGATTGAAAGACTCCCTGTTGTCTGTCTCTCCCTCCAGAGTCTACTTGCCTCCTTTTTGATTCTCCCACCACCTAACAGGGCTTTGCCTGTGGCAGCACTCAGTACACACAAACCCATCTCTGCCTGCCCCATCCTGCTCGCCCTTCTGCTGCAGACCTGCCAGCCTGGGGGGCTCGTGTCAATCTGGGAACACTCTTATTTCAGGCTATGACTCAATTTTCACAGCTAGGGCTCAAAACATCACATAAATGTATGACTGTGGTGGCTTTTAAAGTATTGTGAACACCCAGGATAAAAGAATAAAAAATAATCATCCCAATGGCATCTTAATCAAAATGATGTAGGATCCTTTTTCCCAACAAGACACAGAGATGGAGAAAGCATCTCCTAACATCAGTTTCCTCGTGTCAAACAACTGAAATCAGTCTACAAAGTAAGAAATGTAATCAATACTGGGGAGAAAAAAACCAAACAAGACGGAATGGGGGGACAGGGAAAAATGAAGCCTGTGGGCTTAACTACGCCTCTGAATTTCACCTCCCCATTACCCCTTCCTGACCTACTGGCTTTCTCTCTATGGTTGGGTACCTGTTGCGGCTACTCAGAGGGAGAGCGCAACCCCCACCACCTCCACATCTCCCAGTCATCTCTGCTGTAGCAAATCCTCCCTAGTTACCCAGGCCTCCTGCCTCTTCATTAATCCTTCCTTCCCAACCGTTTATCTGTGTGAAGGATATAAACCTCCCTGATCTATGGAAGGTGGGTCTTCCCAAGGGATGCCTAACAGATCCAGATGCAAAATGCCAGTACTTTTGGAGATGGGGGTGGTGTGTCATGTCATTATCCAGCCCTTGCCTCTCTCTAGACCCAGCAGCCCAACTCAGTGCTGCCTTCAACGGCAGCTCAGGTATCAGATGAAATCGCCATGAGGATGTCTCAGGGCCTCAGCGCCTCAGGTCACATATTTCTACAGACCTTCATCCTTTTTGCCCACATTTTATTGGCTAAATTCTCTTAAACCTCTTCTAGCCTTTGAACTCTCACTCATAGCATCCCAATAAAATCTTCTAGCTTGAATGTGAGAAATACAATGTAACTAATACAGATAAACCTACTAACCAAGTGGTGAAATATTTGCCAGGTTCAAAGTTTTCATCCTCGCTCTTCCTCATTTTCAATATTCCCATAAACAAGTCTGCAATCCAAGTCAGTTTTCAGACGTAGGCCAATCCCTCCTGGCTGATTCTGTGAGCGCCTTTTACAACAATTCTGAGAAGCTCAGACCAACCCCACCCTCTCCAGCCTCCTAAGTTTCTCTTACCAGAAAGCCTAGGCGACCCTTCTCTGCACTGAGAGCAGGGTTGGTCAATCGCCTCCCTTGTGCCCCACTGTACCCAGGACTCACCTATGTGATCGCAGTTATCATACTGCTTAACGGTGTCTACTCTCCTCAAATATGAGCTCCTTGAGGGTAGGGACCATTTTTTCCTTGTCTTTATATCCCCAGCATCTAACACAGAGCTTGAAGTTGCTATCCAGAGTAAAAAGAGGCCTTTTCATTGCTTTTTAGGTGATTACAATAAGGTCCTTCCCATTCCTTTGCCCACTTCATTGGTTTTGTCATGGCCAACAAAAACCTTAAAAGGCAATTCAGTGTCACCGTTAGTTTACAGTCCCTGATTTCATTCACCATTTATCAATGGCCCTATTCTTTTAGAGCTCTTCCCCACCACCAACCTTATTCCAGTGTCTAACAAAATCTGCATTCCAAGAGCTGTCTCAGCCTAGGGGAGGCCACCAGGATAAGAAGAGGCTGGGAGTGTGGAGGGAATGCTTCTTGATTTGCATTAAATTATGTGGTGATTTTGTTACCAGTGACCCAGTGGTCCCCAAGGAAAGTTGCTGGTCCCACTGTAAGAATAAACAAGTAATCTTTTCTGCCAAAGAAGGGAGTTTAGCAGCCGCCATTTTGGCCCCCGTGACTTGCAGCTCCCCTGCGGGCTGATGGCAAAGGTCAACCCCATCCTTTAAATTAACCAATCACGAAAGACTGTGAGCCTAAGCTCTGTGACCAATCAAGAGTAAGGGACAGATCATGTGCATCAGAAATAAAAAGCCGAGCAGACCGCCTGCTCAGTGTGCCCGTGCTCCCAGACCATGTGCGTGCGCACCCTCCTGCAGAAGTAAAGAGATTTGTCTTGCTGCCTGGCTCCCAAGTATGCTTTGTTTTCTACCAGGACCCCTGAATTTGGGGGCTTGTCTTATTTCTAATACCACCACTAGGCAACTCCATAGCCTAACTACACACCATGGCAGCTTAAAGGTAGAAGGTAGAGAAGCTTTCTGAATAACGCAAATAAACGCACTTTGATCAGGTACCACCACCATGCATCAGTTCTCCACTCCTTGAGATGTATATTTTGCTTCTACATTGCTATGTCTGCTCCAAATAAAGAAAGGCCCTTCGGCTTTCACATGAAGTTAAAATAGGGGCAAGATGCATACACAGCCAATGTTTGTTCCCATTCAGGGAGCAGTAGCGAGGAACCACAGTGGTAATCAGGGGGAGGCCCAATTTGATGAGGGACCACCAGGAAACAGCAGGTGGAGGAGGGAGCTTTGAGACGGGGAGGAGAAAGCACCACATTTATGGAGGCAAAAACAAAAAGGACAAAAGAGGCTAGTAAGCTGTCCCATTCCCACCACCATCACAGGCTACCAATAGAGAAATTCATTTATAGTGACCCTGGAAGAAGAGATGTGTTAAAGCAAAGATATAACTAAAAGAAAGGCAATAATTGGTCTGATGGGCAGGGGAAAAATTATTCCAGGAGTCGGGAGCCTGTGCAAGAACACTTACGGCTCACATAGTCGTCATAATTCAGCGCCCTCAAGCATTTTGTGCTCTGCTTATGGTGTTAACTTTAATGTCTTAACATATAACACCATCCACACTAACACAAAATACTACACACGCCAGATGAGGCTGAGTTATAGTTGCTGTGGGAAGCATAACTTTGAATTTCCTGATTTTGGTGCATTTAATCTCAACCATAATGTTACATTAATGTCGGTTTTGCATTTCATTTCCCAGTTTAGAAGAATAGCGTCAGCGCCTTCGCCTGTCTGTACAGAAAAAAGTGCAGGCTGCCTGGGGCCACAGGCAGACAGACCACCACCCAACAACTGGCTCTCCTGCTAAAAAGCATGGCCCTACCCCTCCCACTTGGAGGAGCTGCAGCCAGGACAAGTGAGTAGGGAGGGAAGGGTGTGTTCTTTTGTGGGGGGAACTGCCTTTCCATTCATTTGGTGTGTGCAGGAATCAAGAGCAGAGAGAAAGAGAAGCTGAGTACAGAGCCAGAGCAATATGTGTGTATTGGGCTGGGGGATTGTGCCTTTCAGCCTTGAATGGAGGAGAAGGGAATCAATATAATTTAATTTGTAGAAATCTCAATCAATTTCCTATAAAGTTTTCCAAAATGTCTCTCTCACAAAAGACTAATAATGATATGCCAGCTCTAAGTGATACTGAAATTCCCCAAATGCCTCTCTTCTATATTATTCATTCTCATGTCACCATCAACCCTCCCCACCCTACCTTCCCAAAATAACCCAGCACCTGGACAATTTTCTATAAAAAAGAAACTCCTTTGCTCATAGTTCTAACTCAAAATGCAGATGGAATCTTATAAAGGTTCCCTTTAAAAAAAAAAAAAAAAAGCCCCTGTGGACAAAGACCAAACACTAGAAAAACCCCAATCCCAAAGGTCATCTTTCTCCAAAGTTATGGGCACTTGAATACAGATGAGAAGGACAACAGTTAGCAAGGCTGCTACAGAGCAGTGAGAAAAATAACTATACCTGGGAGGCTGTTGGATGGCCAGAAGGAACTCAGGGAAGGAGGGTAGACAGCAGCCAGGATGTCTGATCCCCAGAGCAGGAGAGCTGGGCTGCCCCATCCCTGGCCATCAGGATAGCTCAGGTTACTTCCTCCTCTCATCTTGCGGTGGACTATACCTTGTTTCCCTCACTTACATTTGCTTTGGTCTTTTCTGAATACTGAGGTGGTGAGAGAAGTGCCCTCAAGTTAAAGATACACAAGTTAAAATCCCACCAGAGCTTTCAGGCTGCTCCCTGGGCCTGGGAGTTACAACCACCACCATTCCATGCACATCCACACCAAAATGAGCAACATGAACCTCTGCAAGCAGAAGAAAGGGACCACGATTCTCCCAAACCTACTTCCATATCAAGAAACAATTCTTAAAGCAAGAAAGTAATAGTATTTCTCAAATTTAGAGTCTATGTAGCATTTTAAACCATCTAAATTAAAAATAAAGTGAAAAAAATGTCTTCAAATAGAAGAAGTCTCATATTCAACCAATACCTATTATGTTAATCTGAATTAAAGCATGTAAAATAAAATGAGTGAAAAAAAACAGAAAGTGAAAGCCTACTACGGGCAAACTGACCACTCCAGTTTCACCAAATTGAACAAAGTACAAAAATAACAACAAAAATGATGACAAATGGAAAATACCATGCTTTACTATGTTTATAAATAATATTGTTACTCACCCAAGTACAACAGAGTTTACAACTGTTAATTTTTCATAGTGGCATTCCTTTAGGATAGTCCCAATAAGTTGATTCAGAGACTTCTGAAAACCAGAGACAGATGAGAGAATGAACCCAATGCCAAGCCTCCAGATAGGCTCTGGCCCAAGATTTGTTTATGACACACGCCCATAAGAATCAGAAGTGTACTATGCAGAGGCCTTAAATATTGAAAGCTCTTGGGAGCCAGGAAGGAGGGGAGCTGGATGGGTTCTGATTCAGTCCAAGCCCATTCCAGGAGGCATGCAGACTTGCCCAAAAAGTCTCTCTGTCAAGCGGACAGCCATCAAGCCATTCTGAGAGAGCACTAGGGAAGGCTGTTCTAACTGGCATACCATTTCCTAGTGCTTTTACTGTCACTACTAGAAGTGCATTCTCATCCCAAATCTCAATCTTTCTGTTTCCATTTAAATTCATTTCTTTTTTTTTTGTGCTTATTAAAATGAGGAGCAAGTTATTATCATCCTCCTTGGAACAATTATCTCCCATATGATGCATTTATTTAGTCTGAACAAGAAATCAGTCACTAAAACCATATTCAATTTCTTTTCTTCCTAAGTCTTATCTTTATGCCTCTGATGATTTTTGTTCCTCTTATCCTGAGCTTTACCAATTTCTCCACTGCCCTTCTTGACCAGTAGACCAAAATACCAGAGACTCTAATGAGAACCTGACCTATGATGACCTCAGTGGAAGGATGCTGTCATATCAGGGACTGACAGCTTCTCTAGTCCATCTTCTAAACTTCTCTGAATCCTTTCAAGATCTTGTTTCCTGCAAACTTTAGGGAAGATTTTTTTGTTTGTTTTAAGAGTAAGATGGGGGCTTTAAGTTGCCATCCTACATAATAAAAGGGTAATATGCAAATCGACCAAATGGCGGAACAACCGGTTGGTATGACGCACACTGACCACCAGGGGGCAGACACTCAACACAGAAGCTACCCCCTGGTGGTCAGTGTGCTCCCACGGGGGAGCGCCACTCAACCACAAGCTGGGCTGACGGCTGGCAAGCGCAGTGGTGGGGGCAGGAGCCTCTTCTGCCTCCGCAGCAGCGCTAAGGATGTCTGACTGCTAAGGATGTCTGACTGCAGCTTAGGCCTGCTCCCTGTGGGTTCCCAGACTGTGAAAGGGTGCAGGCCAGGCTGAGGGACACGCCGCTCTCCCCCCTCCCCCAGTGCACGAATGTCGTGCACCAGGCCCCTAGTTAACAATAAGTTTCAAGTCTTTCCTGAGCTGCTCATCCTTCCCGAGACTGGTTCAATGGGTAGTCCAGCAGAGCTGCCTGGCCCCAAACTCACTTTCCTACCTGTTGATCACAGCATTGTAAAGCTTAATGAAGTAGAGATGCATTACATTTATCACTTGCCCTAGATCCACTCAAATCCATCACTATGTCACGGCAAGAAGTTAGATTGATCTGACAGGATTTGCTCTTTTTCACAAACCCATGTAAGTTATTACTTAGTACCCTCTGCTCTTCTAGCTGTTTGTTGATTGATTATCTGACGATCAGGTCAAGTATCTTCTCTGGAATCACAGTAAACTAACGGGTCTATAATTTCCAAGATCATTCGTATTCCCCTTTTAAAGATAAGCAAGACAGCAAATGCTTCTTCCTGAGTTCTCTAAAGCAACAGCTAATGCTTTGCTAATAATGAAGCAGGGCAGCCAATTCCTTAAGTGCCCTTGGAATCACATCATCAGGGTTCATTGATTCTGTAGATAATCTTTAATCAGGCCCAGATCCTGGTAAACAGCATGAAGCCCTAGCACGGCCTAGATCTGAAAGGCCTTGGTACCTAACTCTAGGAAGAAAGCTGGTGATACAGGTGATTTAAATCTGTACTGCATTGCAATAAATAAATAAAAAGAACTAAAAAAAAAACACCAAAAAAAAAACCCAGGGCCCTTGAAAGAGAGATGAAAGGTGATACTGACAGACCAAACTGAGACATGAATCAGGCTTCACCTTCATCAACATTGGTAGGACCCTCTGTAGAACAAGGGAATAGAGCGACATAATTATCTGAGCTTATAAATCTAACTGAAAAGTTCAGAAACAAACATTCATTGGCATGCACCAGGAGGTAGAAAGCAGTAAAGGCCACAGGGAGGTGCCAAACAATCATGAGGGATAAACTCATATGCAATAGGGATGTGTTGGGTTTCAGACTCTATACCAGGAAGGGAAATAATATGGTATATTAGGATATGGATCCCTGATTCCAGCCTAAGAGAATCTACATAACCAAAATCCCCACACACCATCCAGGCACACCCACCACAGAATCTCCAGCAGTTCTGGGAGGCAGAGAAGACCCTAGAGCAGGGGTGGGCAAACTTTTTGACTCGAGGGCCACAATGGGTTCTTAAACTGGACCGGAGGGCCGGAACAAAAGCATGGATGGAGTGTTTGTGTGAACTAATATAAATTCAAAGTAAAGGAGTGGAGGGGAGAGCAAGAGAACCCTCCACTCTTTCGGCTCCGCGGGCCAGATAGAACAGCCGAATAGGCCGGATTTGGCCCGCGGGCCGTAGTTTGCCCACGGCTGCCCTAGAGCATGGACTGAGAAAGTAAATGTGGCTCAGGTAGCTTCCCAGCTATATTTCCTTTTGTACAAAGTTCCTTCCCTTAACACATGCTCCTCAATCTGCTCCTGTCTTCCCAAGCTTAAGTAGGTCTGATTCCAATGCCCCAAAGGCAGACAATACTTTAAGGGAGAATAGGAAAAAGAAAAGGAGAAATGGGAAGGAAAAAGAGTTCTGATATCTGCTTTATGGAAAGCAATCTATTATTCTAAAGAAAGAACACCTTCCGGGGCGGGGGGGGGGGGGAGGCGGTATTAATCATGAGAAATAACCCAGTTTATCTTTGAATGGACCCCATTCCTCCCTGTCTCCCAAGTGCCTGATGCCACAGTCCTCCTTTCCCCCTTCTTACTATTCCCAGGATCAATATGTCTATGTATCCCAGAACTATACACCTGATAACCCAGGCTCAGAGGGAGGAATTACAGTCCTAGAGCCAGGCATACCCAAGGTCTCCACAATACAATGAACTTCCTATCAGCTCCCAATCATTCCCCCAAAGCAAACACCAAGCACTCCAAGATCACCTAGCATAGATGCTCCTCTATTGCTAATCCAAGCTTCCTAGTAGCACTACCTTAAAAGGTCTCTTGATACAGTCAGTGGCTAAGGAAAAAAAACAAGCAAAAAAATGTTCCTTTCCAACAGACCAACAATGGTACTTGTTCAGGTTATGTAATGCTGCATAACAAATCATCCCAAAATTTAGTGGCTTAAAACATCAATAATCATTTATTCTCTCTCACAGTTCTGTAAGCCAGGAATTCAGGAGTGGCTCAGTTGGCCAGTCTGGCTCACGGTCTCTCCTGAGGTTGAAGTAAGATGTCCACTGGGGCTGGAGTTATCTAAAGGCTTGACTGGGGCTGTCGGATTCACTTCCAAGACAGCACCAAGAAACATGACTGGAAGTTGGTACTGGCTTTTAGCTAAGAGCCTTAGTTCCTATACATGCGCCTACCCAAAGGGCTGCTTGAATGCCCTCATAGCATGGTGGCTGGCTTCCTCCAGAACAAGTGATCCAAAACAGCAAGTGGACTGCAATGCTTTTTTATGACTTAGCCTCAGAAGGTCGCTTCCACTATATTGTACTGGTTATACAGGGCTAGCGGATTCAGTGTGGGCGGGGAACAACCAAGGGTATGAATATTAAGAAGCAAGGATTGCTGGGGACCATTTTGGAGGTTGAATATCACAGTATTCCTTCAAGAACATGCAGCAGTAATGGAAGAAGAAAGGAGAGGAGGGAAAGGAGAAAGGGTGGGACAAAGGAAATATTTTGATTCCCAAAGGGTGAGGCCAAGAGAAATAATGTACCCGGTTTTCTCCAGAGACTGCCCTACCCTAGCATGCCTAAACCAAGTCCTGCTTCCTAGGCAGGAACTCCAGATTAGTAGCTAAAAGCCAGGAAGACATGAGAAAGTCCCTCTGGGTCCCAGGAAGCAAGACTATCCTCCCTCCCTCCTTACCACCCCACCTTTTCTGAAGCAATGATGCAACAGTTACCTGAGGTTGAATCTGTGGCTTGTCACACGTGGCCTCAAAGTCCAGCACTAAAAAGTAGTGATACCTCTGGGGAGGGAAGGACACCATTGCTGCCATGGATGCGCCAAAGCCGTGGGCCGCCAGCTTTCTGGTGGATATGGAGCAGAACTCCGGAACACCACAGGGAGAAAATAAGTGGGAGCCCAGCACTTTTCTTGCTCTTGAAAGTAAATATGAAGAAAATCGAGCTGCTCCAGTCTGCAAAGGTGCTAGCATTGAACATCCAGAAGCATCTAAAACTTAGGGGAGGAAAAATTAAAAACAAAAAAACAAAAACAAAAAAACAGAGAGCCTGGGTTACTCCCCTCCCACTGTGGCCCTGTTCCATCTAGTCTTCAGGGATAGTCACACATATGAACCACTCCCAATTGTTTCTGAGCCCCTTTTCTTAATCACTGTATTCATTACTGACGTTCAAGACCCTAATACTGGTCCCTGCAGCATTATGACAGCTTGGAGTTTCCCAGATCATTCTCAAAATAACACTGGCCTTCATCTTTACATGGAGCTCTCACGCTCAAAATAGAGGAGAGAACAATTCTGTGCTCATTTCTCAGGTGGTGACAGCTAACATTAAAGCTAAGGTTCCCAAAGTAACATGAAGGGACCCAGTTGCACAATCAGTCCTGGGAGCTAAGTAGACTCAGAGAGACAGCTGAAAACACCCAATATTCTCTCCTCAGTTCCATTCCAAGCCATTTGCCCCTAGCTTTCCTGTCTGTATCTATCTGAACATCTCCACATACCCTGCTCCCTTCTCCAACATGAAAGCAAACAGAGCCAATCACAGGGGAGTTTGCTCATGATATTCTGCTGCTTCCCCAGCCCCCACACCAGTAAGTGGCACCCTGGGAGAATGAAAACGCCTGCAGAGCACAGCTGGCAACAGCCTCAGGCCTTCCCATTTGCTGCCTTTAGAATCACTCTCTCTACTAGAGGCCTTGAATGACTGCAGGACTTTTTTAAATAGAGAAGAAAAAGAGAAAACCCAGATGTGGCAGTAATGGGAGCATTGCTAAAAATCTAGTAAAGTTTCTGAGTGAACATGTGCAAGAAAAAAAAAATCCAAATGACTTTTCAAGTTTTCCCTTTAAATTTGCAGAATGTCTGCTTCTTAGAGGGCTAACGAAATATAAAAATCAAAGCCTAAGTTTTAAATAACTCAAGCTTCCTTAAAAAAAAAATAAAAAAAGGAACAAAGCAGAAATTTGGTGTTTTCCCCTCTTTTATACCAAATACTCAAATTCCCTCAAAGTCAGATAAGAAATTTCACAGCCAATACAGAAACGGCCATAGTGTATGCCTTTTGGAACCCCATGCTTACAGAGCCAAAAGCTTGTCTCTGAAAGGCTGCAAATGGGCACTTGCTCCCTCACATAGGGTGGAGGGGGAGAGCAGTCAGTGAAGTCCAGAGAATATTCAAAGGCAACAAGGTCACTACTACCTGAGTGGACACAGGACAATACCAAGTATCACTTCTCATCCTGGCTCTCCCAACTCACTGAATGAGCTACAATAATTTGCCTGCACATTTATTAGGATATATGCTAGCGTGCATTCTCAATTTTCCTATCCCTATAGTGAGATTCCATGTATATTCAATAGAACTAAGACCAAAAATTATTTTAAATTCTTCATAGTTCCTGCATAAGTACTGTTTGTTTTCACCATAGCTTCCCAGCCTCCCCAAAAATGCAGCCAAAACTCAGCCTGGAGTAGACAAAAGCTGGCTTGAGTTTCATTAGGGAATCTCTTGGAAAGGCAAATGGGCCAATATCCATTTGAAAGCCGGAATCCAAAATAACTCTTCATATCACCCACTCCTGAACAGTACTGAAGCCTTGATGAGATAGGAGACACAAGTCTGCTCACATTATGCTTTCTAGTTTGGTCTAAAGTTCTTCAGGGCCTTAGAATACTTCTCTAACCGCTCTAAGTCAAGCCATGCCTAAGGATTTTTGAAAGTCTTATGTTCTCCCATGTGTAAATACAGTATATAAAGTGTATGTACAATCACCCAGACCTCATCTGCCAGATGCTATAGGCAACTAAGTGTCATGATTAAGGAGGGCTTCAGGTTTGCATCCTGGCTTTACCAGTTATTTACCATGGCACAATGGGCAAACTCTGTTCTTCAATTCCTTACCTGTAAAATGACAATAACAGCTCCTACTCCTTAAGTGAGAATAAAATGAGAAGATACACGTAAAGCACTAAGAGTAGTGTCTTGCACATAAGGGCTCAATAAATATTACCTTACTATTGGTATAATCCAAGATGGCTGCAGAATAGATGGAAGCTACACTCACCTACTCCCAGCACCAAACTGGATTACAACCAAATTATAGATCAATACTAGCTTACTGTTATTACTACTACCTTATTGGGCTATGCCCACCTAGTCAAACCTAGATCCCCAAACTTTGGGCCTATAAGCCCACTTAATACATAATGCACCCTCAGAGAGTAACATTAATGTCTCCTACATCCTAGAATCTCTAGATCTCTCATATACCATACTATATATATGCCTATTCCCTTCCATGTACAACATATTAATGGCCAGAGTTCCTCTTTCCGGCAGGTCTTGCTTTTCTCACCTGATTTCACCCACATCAAATAGCTTCTCTTGTAGGAAGTCTTGAGAGCAGACATTAGTAGACCAGGCCTCCACATGTCAGCAGTCACTGGGTTCTATACTTCCCTTACTTCTAAAAACCAAGTTCAACTCAAGTCAAGAAACAGAGGGCACCTCTTCCGCTTTCCTTACTGAAAAATTCAATCTAATGGCTTTAGGCAGGTGACAACAACAATTGGAGTGGGGGAAGCAGAAGGGTCTGGAGGTTAGAATGAGAACCCACATAGGTGAGGAGGGCATCCATACAGATGCAGGGAGGTGTGATGTAGCATGTCAGAGCCCATGTGGAGTGTGGAGGGCATCCACAGGCAAGTGGTGGAGGAGTCCAATGTGGTGAGTCACGGGCAGGGTAAAAAAGGCACCCAAGAAGGGGAAAGAGCAGTGGCAACGATGGGAGATTACTTATATAAAGAGGAATTAATTAAAGAAGGGCATATATTAAAGGTCATGGAAACCCCGTTTCTCACTATTAAGACTATAGAATTAAAATATGGAAAAAGGAAAAGATAAATTTCTGATACATAATAAATAAAAATAAAGCTAGATACAAATGTGAGTATGACTATACACACACAGTACATATACAAATACATAAACACATGCAAATATACTTTCTAGCTGTTTGCTAAAGGGCCAAGGAGCAGCAACACTCCAATTACAATGAGTACACATAGAACCCAGTTGCCTTCTAAATAATATTCTCCAGAGCTCTTTGAGAAATGGCTGATTCCAGAGCTATGGTAGAGAAAGGGACAAGATGAACCTGAAACATCTTATGCCAGAAAGCAAGGACATTCTCAATGATAGGAACATATCAAAAAGATGCAGAAGTCAGCTTCAAGGGGATCTGGCAAAATAAATAATGATATTAATAGATTATAATGAGCTAAATAAAAAGGAAACTTATGACTTCATAAAGATATAAATAAACAAATAAAATTTAAGTCTGATAAGGGATATTCACATAGTTTGAAAGTACCTCCCCATAGAATATTTATTATAACAGGAAGTAAGCTTACAATGGGGAAGCCTGGCAGACATCACCCTAATCCACTGAACAAAATGAACATTATTAATAATGGGATAAGTCAAAATCATGTACCACAAGATATAAGATGCAATGAGAAGAACAAAGCATCATTTCTGTGATATTCAAAGATGTATAACCTAAATATAATCATCAGAAAATATCAGACAAACCCTAATTGAAGGACAGCCTATAATGTTCAAAAGTATCAAGGTCATGGACTGGTTGGTGTGGCTCAGTGGTTGAGCATCGACCTATGAACTAGAAGGTCATGTTTCGATTCCTGGTCAGGGCACATGCCCAGGTTGCGGGCCCAATCCCCAGTGTGGGGTGTGTAGGAGGCAGCCAATCAATGATTCTCTCTCATCACTGATGTTTCTATCTCTCTCTCCCTCTCCTTCCCTCTCTGAAATCAATAAAAATATATATTTTAAAAAATATATATATATATCAAGGTCATGAAGGTCAAGGTATAGTTATTTAGGTAAGTTAAAGGAGATTAAAGAGACTCAATAACTAAAGGCAATGCACAATTCTGAACTGGATCATTTTGCTACAAGAACATTACTGGGACAACAGGCAAAACTTGAATGGGGTTTGAGGATTAAATGGAGGTAATTTTATCAATGTCAGTTTTCATGGTTGCATTTTGTTTAGGTAGGAAAATGTCTTTGCATTGGGAAATACATGCAAAGTATTCAGGGTGATGGGGCGTTAGATTAACAACATAACTCTCAAATGGTTCAAAAAAATTTCTTTGTATTAAATTTCCAACTTTTATGTAAATTTGGTCTATTTCAAACTTTTTAAAATTTATCCTTTAATCCATACGCAATGTTGTTTTAAAAAAGAAACCGAGAACAGATAGTACGTAAGGGAGCAATCTCCCCAACATTGTCCACAGAACGTAGGTTGCATGCTCTCCTCTAGCAGGGAGGCTGGCGAGTCTCCATCAGAAACCCCAACTGGTGCCCCCTCACTGGGCACTCTTGCCCCCATTAGAGCCTTCTTAGGAAACATCCCTGCCCTAAGTGCAGTGGAGCTTCACCTGCCCTCGTTTTCTCTGGCTTCTAGGGGTTTCTCTTTTCTATTGATGTCTTTATACTTTAGTCATAAGTTTGCAGAATATAAGTCTAGAACTTATATCATCAGCTGGGATTTGAGTATCTAGTTGAGGGGCAAAACACAAAAGAAACAGTTTATGATTCTGTGTTTTTCTGCACACAATCTTTCATCAGAGACCAAGATTTATACCATTTATTCTTAGATACCCTTTTATTTCTCCTAGTAAATTAACAGTAGTAAGTAGCTTATGGCAAGGAGGAAAATGAATGATTCCCTTCTCAAAATGAAGGAACCAGCCCTCTAGGGGCAGGGGAGGGGTAAACAGGACTGCCACAGGGCTAGTCAGATTTGGAGAAACAGGCCTGAGCCACAGCCCCAGGAGGATGGTCTCTGTGCAGAGTATTTACACAACAGACACCAATGGCTCCTCTGCAGCCATTACTGTCGGTCAGGTAAATAACGCATGTGCCAAAACACACATTTAATGAGGGAAATAATATGCCTTTATAAAAAGCCTCAATCTATATTTACCTGAGAGACCAGAGAAGCACCAAATCACCAGATTAGTGGAACCACAGAGGAGTCATTCTGGTGTCTTGGGTAAATAGACATTTTATAGCCTTCCATTACTAGAGGGGGGAAGAGAGGGCAAAAGGAGGGGGGCCGTCCTTTAACATCCACATGCACAGGCCAGGGGAGCCTGGGGGATGGAAAAGAAGAAAAGCCCATCATGAAACATGGGATCTACTCCCACCCTATCTCCCCAACCATATATACTTGAAATGGGGGGGAATGGGGATGGAGGGGGGCGGGAAGGTTTGTACACCCCTGGATTCAATCCATTCCATTAAAAGCCGGACTGGGTGGCAGAAGATTCCAGAGAAACTCCAAGGCACCAGAGGCAGGTTCTGAGTCCAGCTGACTGGAAGCACCTGGGTCAGCTGCAGCTTCCTCAGTTCCCAGTCCTGGGGCAAGTCTCTATCCCAATCTGACCAGTAGTACCACAACTGCTCAGGCACCCAAGTCACAGAAGCATCAACAGACAATACAGTAATACCTGTCAGGAACTTACTCGGTCACAGGCTCTATCTTAGGCAGCTAAAAATAGCCTGGGAAAAATATAAACAAACTGTATGCCTTAAAAAGTAATCATCTTCAATCTAATGAATGCATCCTTACTGCCAGAGCACTTTCTATGAAAATTAGACTATCAAAGGTGAAAGAAAACTTAAGAGGTCACACAATCCAGCCAGCCAGTGAAAATGAGCTCCAGAAAAAGAAACGATTGCACAAAGTTCACAAAGCAAGAAAGAGTAAGAATAGAACCCAGAGCTCCCAACTCCCAGTTCAGGGACTTGGGCCACTGCCCCAACACCAGGCCTCATCACCTGTTCCCCAAGTGGAGGCCAAGGGCCCGAGAGCTAGGTCTAATGTGCTGAAAGGTAGAAGCTGAGACAACAAAGCCTGGCATACCCTGGAACCTCTACACAACTTCCTGATGGCCCCAAAATGGAATGAAGAAGGAACTCTAAAGCTGGGTTCTCAATTCAATAAAACATTCTCCTCTCTAGAACCTGTCACTTCTTGGCCTGTAGCTACAGCTGCTTCTGCTCCAACACAGGGCCAGGGAAAGCTCACCCAATGTCAGAAGCAGCTGCTAATCCCAAGCTATCAGCAGAGCGAAAGTCACTAAAGACCTCCAGGAACTTCAAATTCTGGTGGCAACATTACAGGCCATTGGAGGTTCACTCTCCCCATGTCTCAGTAGGTCAAGGCAGCACACAAAAAGAAGTGACTGTGCCCAGCCAGAGTGGCTCAGTAGTTGAGCATCGGCCTACGAACCAGAAAGTCATGGTTCCATTCCTGGTCAGGGAACATGGCCAGGTTGCAGGCTCAATCCCCAGTGTGGGCTGTGCAGGAGGCAGCCTATCAATGATTCTCTCTCATCATTGATGTTTCTATCTCTCTCTCCCTCTCCCTTCCTCTCTGAAATAAAAATATATTTAAAAATAAAATAAACAAAAATAAAACTAAAAAGTGACTGTGATTTGCCTGCTGTCTGCCAATCCATCAGCCACATCCAGTAGTTTGGCAAATTCCGTAGAGGGGCCAAAGCTGAGAAACATTTCTTTGCAAAACCCTACAAGTCAGTTCTGACTGCACTGCATACAAGTAGGGGCAAAGGCTTATTTCCTAACACACCATAAATAAGATAGAAATGGATGAAGGGCAGGTATGGTACTCTCACCCTGTTAAGCACTTCCTACACTAATAGACAGCATCTGACCCCAAAACCTTCTACTTATGAGATGGAGAACTAATACAGAAACAAGGAGTCATATAGCTAGTTGTAAAGAGGCTGATATTAGCCCTGCTTAGGTTTTAATCCTAACTCTAATACATATTCTTTGTAATGATACCTATAAAAATACTTATCTCTTAGGAGTTTAATGTAGACACGCAATGTATATAAAGTGCTTTGCACAACAGTAAGTGCTCAGTAAAAGGGAGCCATTGCTGTTTACATGATAAAGAGGAAAGGAAAACATTTTCTGAAAATCTACTATAAGAAGGGCTCATTATTAGGAATTTACAAATTTCATCCCTTTTAATCCTTTCAACTTTCCAGCAAAATGGGTAACAGTATTACCACTTTACATATGAGAAAACTAAGGCTCAGAGGCACTTTGGGTCCTGTTCTCCTCTCCCATGCTTGATGGCCCATGCTTCCCCACTGGACTGATTCCCCCATCAGCCAGTTATAAGGCTAGCAATGCATATCCACTTCAGTGTGTTTTGTTTTTTTGGAGATAAGGTGTGACTTTCACTCAAAATAATTCAACCACAAGCAATAATTAAGTTTGTCCAATTCATCCAAATTTGTTTTTGTAACAATTTTTAAATATATTCTAACAAGAAAAACACATTGCAGCCCTGGGTACAAAAAGCAGAAACAGGAAGGGGTACCCTGGATTAAAACAACTGCAGCACAAGGAACAAAAAGCCTCTTCTACAACAATTCCAGAGGAGCAAATCCTCCCATCTCACAGAGCAGAGAAACTGGCAGGAGGCAAGGTGACAATCAGCTCTTGCTCAGTTCCCCAAATTAGATGTTTTCTTTTACAAATCTGTGCCTTGGCAAATGCTCCTTCCTCTGTTTTAAAATGTACTTCTATTTTCACCAGGCAAATTATTGCTCCTTCCTCAAAATCCAACGCAAATCTCCCCTTTTGGGGAGCTTTCTCTGACACCATCATAAAGTTAATTGATCCAATAGCACAGTTTATCCTTATTTGATACCTTTTATCTCACTAGATTGTAAGATTTTAGTTATCTGTTTCCTTCTACCAGCCGTTTTCAGGAAGAAGGTTAGTAGGTATAGTTGTGTGTGTGTGTGTTTGTGTGTGTGTGTGTGTGTGTGTGTGCATGTGTGTTTAAAAATAATATCTGACATGATAATTTCTTTGACTTGTCTTTGGTCAGACTCTTTGCTGCATTTAAAAATTTCAAGCAGCATTAAAGAAAAGCATAAAATTAGTTTTCTCCATCTAAATAGTGCATGAGTTTAAAAAGTATGAGAAACACTGAGCTAGACATAGATCCTTAAGGGCAAGGACCACATCTTACTCATTTCTGTATTCCCAGTCTAGAGCCAGGCACAAGTAAGTGTGAGTCAATGTTTGCTGAATGAATGTATATGCCCAAAGTCATAATGTCAACTGGGCTGGAATCAGAACATGTTAGAGCAGAGCAGGGTCTAAGTATCAATCAAAGCTTCTTTTCCTCTCTCCCTCTCTCCCTCTCTCCCTCTCTCTCTCCCCGCTCCTCCCTCCTTCCTCCTAAGCCACCCCATTCTGTCCTCTCAGTTAAAGAGAGAGGGGAGAAACATTGCCTTGGTGCCAGAATACTATTAAAAGGATTAATTTAGGGACCAGTGTTTGGACTGTCACATCCAATCACTACCACAGATCTACAGCTTCCCAAATCAAGCTCATGCAAAGAGGAATCAATTGCAAGGACACAGAGGGTCTGAACAGGCATACTAATGGCCTCCTGAGGTGCCAGCGGCCAGCTCTGACACTCCCATAAATTATCCGCCTTTTGATTTTACCTGTAGCTGTGGGGCACAAGGCACAATTTTGAACATATCAAAGCAATCTCTTATAACCCAAGGCTCCCCCAAGAATGTCCCCAAAGGAGGACGGGCTAAAAACAATGACCCAAAGGGAATCTGCTTCTCAACAGGCCTGTTCCTAGCAGCCATCAATTAAAATCCAACAGGACCAAGAGGATAAAGTGGGACCCAAATTAAGCCTAGCATATCTGGATAAGGCATGCATCAGAACACATTTCTGCAGTGACTACACATCTCTGACTCAAAGGAAGAGAAATCACAGCAATAAACTAACATTTCATCTGGAGGCAAATCTGCACTAGCTCTCACGATACCTTACAGCATGACCTTGGGCAACACACTTAACCTCACTGGGCCTCAGTTTCCTCAATGGGTAGCAGGGATAATAATGCTGACCAGCTGACCCACTTCCTAGAGTTGTGAAAAGTAATAAAAGACATCCAAGAGGCACTACAAAGATGTGAGGCCACAAGAATGGCAATGCTAATAAGCGACCCAGACGGACTGGGAGAGATGACTGGTCACACTTCGGTGAATTTCTTTGGGTAGCTGCTCTCTCAATTCGCTTCACTGATGGTATGGGGACTAAGGTCCACACTGAACAAAGTTCTGGGATTCTAAATGGGATTCCTGCTCTCTGAAAATGTTCCACTATGAAAAGCAGTGCCTTGCTTTAGTTGTAACTTCCTCCTGTCTGCTGACGGCCTCGCCTCCGCCAGGGTCTATGTTTCTATCATATGGCCACAAATACAATTGTGAGGACCCAAAACATACTAAGCCACAGGCCAACTCACCCAATTACTGGCTGCTTTGTAAAAATTATTGTGTAAAATACTATCAGTAACAAAAGTTAAATACACTGTACTAAGAGCTTTACATATAGTATCTCATTAAATCCTTTAACCAACCCTATTAAGTTCCATTATCCATTTTACAGGTAGGAAAGCTAAACTCAGCGAGGTAACTCACTTAACCAAGGTCACATAACACTGTATCAGAAACTTACAGGCTTCCCTTCAGCAATGCAAGTACACTGGGGCTTGTAGGAGGAGGAAACAATTCATCAAACACTCAACTTCATTTGGTCCCTGTGCCTAAGCAACATTCCCAAAACCAGAAAAAAAAGGCATCATTTTGCCACAAGCAAGGAGAGACTGAGTAGGACAATAATGAGGGCAATTCCTGGAAAGCTTAGGAAAATGGGTGGTTCTCTGTGTGTACAGTTCAAGAAGTTCAAAGCAATTGTCATTGAGCAATAAGCCCTAAGACCAAGATCTCTACCAGGGCTCCATGTATTTCCTACTTCTTTAAATAAGAAAGAGTTCCCAAAGTCTTTTCAATCATTTGACACCAACTTTCCCTTCCTATATCTTTCCTAGTCTGTGAAATAGGAGCTGGTATCACCAATGAATTCTTTGGTAGACATCTTTTAAGCTCCAGTAGATGGCCTGGAAATCCGTAAAGAGAACAAGTATACTGTATACATATATGCAAAGATTCAGTTATACTCAATATTTAAGTGTCAAAATACTGCCTCAAAGAGGGAAATATAAAATGCTACCCAAGTAACTGCCACAGTCACCTTACTGGTCTCTGCTCCAGTATTGTCTCCTTCGATCCATTCTTAACACTGAAATCAGAGCAAACTTTCCAAAACATGTATTATCAATCCACTGCTTGATACCTTTTCATGAATTCTTACTGCTCTTATGAGAGTCTGCTCCAGAGGCTGGCAAACTGTAGCCCACAGGCCAAATCCAGCTGCCACTGTTTTTATACATTTTACTGGAACACAGCCATGTCATTCATTTTCGTACTATGTCTGCTTTCATGTAGAGTTGAGTAGAGTCGAGTAATTGTGACAGAGACCCACAAAGCCTTAATATGTACTGGTCCTTTACAGAAAAAGTTTCATATTTTTCTCCTACCCATCATCTGCTTCTGATCTTTAAGGTCCTGGCCTCTGTTTACCTTTCCTGTTTCATTTCTCACCATATTTTTCTACCCCTTGCCCAAGGAGTACTCTTTCAATCACACTAAACTTCAGTTTCTCAAATTCAACAAAGCTCTGACCTTCACGCTTGGTCCCTCATGTTTTCATCTAATTCGAGATGAGGAAGTTACTTCCTCTGAGTAGCCTTTCCTACGCCCATCGGTCTGGGTGAGGGACCCTTCTGAGTACTCCCAGAGCACCTACACTTACCTTATTATAGCACTCTCAGAGTGTATTATAATTGCTACTTTATTATCTGTCTTCCCCATGAATTTGTAAGCTCTCTGGTCAGGGGAAGTAGCTATCTTATTTAGCACCACAATCCCAGGGCCTAGCAAAGTGTCTGGCCCTTAGTTATGAAAGAAACAGCCTCTGAAATCCTGGATATCAATCATCGGAGTCTACCTTTTTAGCTAGCCTCAATCCGTGTAAAATGGAGATAGGCTGGGATTAACCATCCACCCAAAGGTGACTCACAACCCAAATTAAACCACGATCCCAAAGGCCTTGGTCAAATGTATTAACAAAAGTCAAATGAATGTGTTCCTTCCTACCGTCTAAAGATGTCTATTTCTCAGAATAAAGAACTATTCAGCTTATTAAACCTTTCTGAACCAAAAGTAGGTGTTAATGAAATGCCCACAAAGAAATCATGACAGAACTTGAGAATCTGAATACCCTACCTCCAACTCTCACACTTACAGACTTTGGGTAAGTTTCAGTGGTCTTTGAGCATATGGTGTCTTATTAGAAAAAGCTACACACAAAAACAATCTGCACCCACCCTGACCCCTCATCCTCCAAGCTCAAATGCTCATAAGGAAGAAGTCAAGCCAAACTTGACCATGCAGCAGAATTCTCACCTCTCCGTACTTCGAAGATGCCAAGGCTGGTAGCTGGGGATGCTGAAGGTTCTGTGAAAGCTGGAAAGCCCCAATGCTGTGGATAAATACACATCTCTGCAACAAGTCTATTTCAATACAAAGGATCAAATCCTCATGGGACTGTTATATGAAAAAATTTAAGGACCAACAGTGTACTTCAAACTCCTAAACTCAAACTACTTTGGGATAACAGCCATCTATGTGGAAGGATGGTGCCTGTATAGAGGTTTCAGAAGCTACTGACAGTATATATTTTTGGAATGAGGAATTTTATGTTCTCTAGTAGCATATTTTTCTTCCTAAGAGACTTACCTCCTAGGAACACTAAACATTTACAATATCTAAGCTTAGACTGAGAAAGAGGCCATAAAGTTGTATGCTCTCTGGATAATCCCAGAATACTAGTCTAGTCAAGGAGAGGACACTAGTAAGGATGGCAATATTCAGAACTCAGGAACTGAGGCCAGGATTAGAGGAGGGGTTGCCACAAACACACAAGCCACATTGCAAATGGCCACATAAACTAGGAAACACTTGCAGGATACTTCCAGGTCTGTCTCAAGTTCATAGAAAGTCAAGGTAACCAAATCCCCAATCAAATCATCAATGGACACCTATCATTATTTATCACCTAATTCAGATCTTCCAAAGGACTAGAAGTTGCAGAGGTGCCCTTATAAGGTAGCAAAATGCCCTTTGCACAAAGAAACACCTAGGTTTGGAATCCATCCATTCCTGTCTACCACTCTATACACATTTAAGACTTCATTCTACTCAAATTCTCTGAGAAAATGTCACTCATCAACTTAGCCCAACACAAACAAAACACTTTTCAATATGAAAAGGAATAAAAGCACTTTTATTTGGAGTTGTAAGTTGGAAGGAGAACTCTCAGTCAAGCTCTATGACCTAGCTAGCCGATTATTTACAGGATCTTTGGGCAGGAATTGTTAATGAGCTTTTAATTTGGAGTGCTTAAGTTGCCAAAGTGCTCTGAGCTCCAGTGAAGCACCACAGAATCCATAAAGGAAACCTTATCAATCACTTCCCGGCAGCTCCCTTCCCCCACACCCCACCTCTCTGAGTGAGGAAAGGCAGCCAAGGGGTTTCTAACCAAGATCACAGACACACACATTAGTGGAGTCACACTCCAAGTCCCTGTTTATAAATTGGCTTTTAAATGGTAGGGGATTCAGGTATAATATACTTAAGCTCAAGGCACGAACCCACTAAAACAAGGCCTGCTGTGTATAATAAAGTCAGAATAAAGCAGAATTTGATGAAGCCAATTTCTGGTAGAAACTCTACAATCAAAAATCATTCAGCCAATCACAACCTAATATAGTTCAAATAGTGCACAGTCTTTGGCCAATGGGATTCGTGTGTTTTTTGCCCTTCAGCTGGGAGACTGGTAAAATGTCTGACAAGAGCTAATGCCAGACAACTATAGTAGAGGCAATTGACAGACACCATCAATTTGCACAACCCAGCCCAAAGGACAGAATCCAAATCCCCCAATGAGGGGCCACATTCAGTATCTTCCAAATCAACAGGAGCAGTTATATTTTGCAAGAACTCAATCCTAGTTCACGCTTTTTTGTTTTAAGAAAGCACCTGTTGCTGTAACATTTGCAGGAAAAACAAACAGAAAGCTAGTCCAGTTAGGCCCCTTATTCACTCCTTCCACCATCACTACTACCACCGCTACAGATTTACAAAGAGGTAAACTAACCTTATGTGTCTGTGTGGGTGTTGGTGAGGGGGAAAGGGGATGTTCTATCTACTATCTCCTTGCTGGATTTCTATCCTCTCTGATCAAACCTCTCTTCCTCCTCCCTGGTAATCCCATGTAAGAAGTCAGTACCCTTAGTCACCTCACCCAGTCTGTCTTGCAGAACCCTGCCCCACGCCCTCTCCGCCTGACCATTACTCAGTAGATCACGCATCCAGGGTGCGCACATGGGCCAGCACCCAAGCTGCACAAACTGTGCGCGCCGCGACCCTTTCACCCCGCATGCATCAACCAGGGCCCACTCTGGGGAGCCTCTCCGCATCACCCACCCCAGGGTGTTGCCCCCAACTCGGGCCCATCCAAGTCCAGGGGAGAGTAAGGGGAGGGGCAGGGGGCCAGGAGACTAGTCCTCCTTCCCAGGGCCGCCCCCGCCCCCCGTCAGCAGCAGGAGAGGCTGTCGCCATGGCAACGCCCGCTCCTTGGGGCCAGCGCGGCAGGCTCCCTCCAGGTGCAGGCCCCGACGTCTCCCTCGGCCTCAGCAGGCGCTCAGGGCAGTTTACGGCAGCGGGCGCGGCCCGCGCCGACTGTGGCGCCGGCCGGACAGAGGCAGGGCCAGCTCCGCTCGCTCCCCACCGCCCGATCCCGGCCGCCTCAAAAGCAGCAGCCAGCACCACGAGTCCACAACACACCGACTCACCTCCGCGCACTCTGACCCCGACCGACGCGGTGGACGGACGGGCGCAGTAGCCAATCGCTGATCCCGCCACCGGCTCCTTCAACCAATGGGATGCAGGTGGGCGGGGCTTCTTCTCCCCAAATGTTAACTCTCCCGCCGACATGCGCACTAAGGTATGGCAAGATGGTGATTCCCTAAGGCCGGCTTTATGGGACTTGTAGTTTTGAGGTGACAAGTACTCATAAGAGAGTGAAGTGGGGGCTCATTTTCGACTGTGAAAGAAATTTAAAAACACGCACGAAAACTTTCCAAGGCCTAGAGCGACTCAAGGTCCACTTTCGTTTTCCCAACTTAAAATATATTCTATAAGGTGAGTATATAGGCTCATAAAGTGACGTTATATTTAGGTGACAACTTCTCATGATTTGTTCATTCAACAGGTCCTTAGTATTCACTCTCTGTGGTGGGCCGGGGGTGGAGGGAGAACCGAGAAGAGGGGTGTTTAGGCTAAGAAGAAAATGCTTAGTTTTTTTTCTAAGATTTCTCAAGGGCCCTTTCTAAGGAAGAGGGAAATAACTCGTTCAGGTGGGCTCCAGAGGGAACTTACAGGTTAAAAGGATTCCGGCCTCAACAGTGAAGAGTTTCCATGGACAGCCTCGGCCAGTCCCTTCCATCAGCTGAAGAGTACTCTGGCCAAAGCCAGAGATGTGTTTTTTCATCCAGATTATGGCTCTCTGGGAAGTCAAGGGTACCAGGTTCTGAGCTGGGAAACCCCAGCCTGGACCAAGCTTTGACAGCCTCCCAAACAGGCAGGAGCCATCTCCTGGGTCTAGCTGCAGTCACCAAGCCCTCTGCCTGCTGTCTGCATGTTTTCACTTAAGAGAAATGTCATTTCTGGGCCCTGCCACCTCTGAGATCTGACCTTAATGGTTCCCACTTGAGCTGGGAATACCTTTCTTAATCCCACATAATGGCTTAGGTCAGTGGTTGGCAAACTGTGGCTCGCGAGCCACATGAGGTTCGCGAACCGCGGTTTGCCACTCTGTTGACTAATGAATTTGCCGACCACTGGCTTAGGTTATTCTGCTCTGCACCTATTCAATTCATCACATTGTTTTATAATTGTCTATTTCCTTTTTGTCTCTCCTCCAGGACTGTAAACTCCCTTAAGGTAAGCATTATTTCAATATTGTTCATGCTGTATCAGTAATATCCAGCACAGTGCCAGGCAAAAGCAGGCACTCAATAAATGTTTGTGGACAAATGAGGTGAATAAACATCAGCAGGGATAGGTGTCACTTAACTCTAGGTCAGTAAAGTGGAAGCACATCTGCCTATATCCCCTGATTCTTAGAGCTAGAATTGGGTCTTCCTCCTCCATAACGTCATCTAAATATTAATCCCAGTTGATCGGTAAGTCAACATATATTTATAGGGCCTCTCCTAAGTTTCAGGCACTGTTTCTGTTGCTGAGGATTAATTGGTGAATAATACATATAAAACCTGTATCCTCGTGTAGCTTTTATATTGGAGAGGAGAAGGATGAGGAAAAACAGACAATAAATAAGTAGATAAATAAAATTAGACAAATAAAAGGCCCTGAGATAGCCTCTCCTGTCTCTGGCTTTATTATATCCTGAGTCTGGCCTGAGAATAGGGCACAGCCAACCTTCTTGTCTAAGAATGAAGTAAACCTGCACTATCTAGGTTGGAGACTCTCTTTAAAGCCCAGCCCCAGTATTCTCCATGGAACTTTCCATGACCACCTTGATTTCCCCCAGAATGTGCTTTTTTCTCCTTTGTGCTCTAGAGCTCAATTGTATACCTTCTAGGACTTCAGCAGACTGTAAGCTCTTTTTAGATAAAGACCAGGCGAAATACATTCAAATAATAGAACAGTTTAAAAGCTCACTCTACACTTGGTGCCTTATATTGCCACTAACCCAGCATTTGGCTTCATCAAGCCTTTGACACTGTTGTGATTTTCTCTGTTTTCTGGTTTTCTAGAAAGCAGAGCCTGAAGCGAAGCTTATATGATAAGACTTCATTAGGAAGTATAATCTCAGGGCAGCAAGAGTAAGAGGGAAAAGGGAAGTGAGGCAGGGAAGGAGGGAAAGAAAATATAGGTAGTATAAAGTTGACCAGAGCTTCAAAGAAAACACAGGTAGTTGCCTTGTCATTCAGGCCACATAGAACCATCACTTCTCAGAGAGGGTTGTATTATCCCACCACTCAGGTAGCCGCAGGAGGCGCCAGATCCCACACCCTAAAGCACAGTGGTTCATCTGAGACTAGAAATGGTGAGAGGAGTCATACACAGCCTCGGGTCAAATGAGCTTCATTGTAGTCCTACCACAGTGGGTACATTGGAGGCTCTGTCAAAACCTAATCCTCCTCCCAGAGGAAGCTAAGACAACCAAATGTGTTAGTAAATGAGTGACAGTAGTGGCAGCTGGGCTATCCAAAGAGTAAGTGGCCAAGACCCAAGGTTGGGGGTGGAGACAGGGCAAGTGAATTTTTGGAGGCAGATGAGCTGAACCCAGTACCCAGACATAGATATACCCTGGGCAGCCTCCTGGCTGATGATTTAAGTGACTGAGCTAAAGTGAACACTGAGAACAGGGACCAAAAAGAGGACCAAGTTGGTTCTTCTGCTGCCCTGTCAAACCACCAGGAAGAACAGCAAGATGACCATCAAAGCTGGGACCTTAATCAGCAATCAAAGGGCAGAGAACCCAGGATCCAACGACAGTACATGGCAGCCCCCAAACTTGACACAGCCGAGAGAACCCAAACTGGTTCTGAAGCGTTTTTACCTGAGAACTAGAAAAACTGCTTCTGCCATTCACAGTCCCTGTAAGCTACAAAAGACAGCATAGTGAGCTCGGAGAGAGCCTGTTCAGGTTTGAGTCCTGTTTCAATCTGTGACCTTAGGTGAGTCACATGCCTCTCTGAGGCTCAGTTGCAGGGGTCCTCAAACTACGGCCCGCGGGCCACATGCGGCCCGCCAAGGACATTTATCCGGCCCGCCGGGTGCCGCTGCCGGTCCTGCTTAGCAGCCAACTCGTCCCAGGCCCGCAGTGCGCATAGGAATTTGTTCATAGTTTTTTTTAAACTATAGTCCGGCCCTCCAACGGTCTGAGGGACAGTGAACTGGCCCACTGTTTAAAAAGTTTGAGGACTCCTGGATAGAGTGGAGATAATACTAGTACCTACTTGTAGTTAGAATTAAATATAAAGATGCTTAGCACAGTATCTGGAGTTCAGTAAATATTGGCTATTTCTGTTATTTTTGCCCCTCTCCCATCCCTCTCTCCAATTCTTCCCACCATCACCCCACCTCCTCACCCCCCATCCTATTCCCACAGACTTCTCTGCTTCTCCAGGAGCAGTGAGGGCTGGACCTGGCCATGCCTTCTTCGCCCTGCTCTCCCCAGGGCTGTTCCCCATGAGCCTGAGCCATTCATCTCCCTAGTGACCTGAATCTGAACTAAGAGACAGATGTGGGGTGGCTGAGGCCAGGGTGGTAATGTGCTCCCTTATCTCTGTGCCCCTCACTAGGGCCTAGTTAATTTTCCCTTTGATTTTAATATAGATTTATTGAAAGTTTCAGTTATCAAAACAAACTGCAGCAGCAAATTGGTGTTCTTTGCAGGCCTACAAGTGCCTATAAAGCTGCCATGCTCGGGAACGAATGGCGCTCTCCAGGAGGTCAGTCATGGCAACAGGAAGTCCCTGGGGAAACACACACTGCAGTTTAATATTTTTCTTATTAGCCTTTTTCTTCTTGGCTATCTAAGCCTCCCCCTTTAAATCAGAAATCAAATGGAGCCACCTGCCAGGGAGGCTTTCTTCCCCAAGCTGCTCCACTCTCTGCCTTCTCTGTCCCCTCTCTCGTTCTCGCCTCCCAACTCTGATCCTTTGACTTCACCCTGCCTCACCCACTGTTCCAGAGAGAGTTGTCATTCACATGCCCCAGCTCACAGCCCTTTCCCAACAGTGGAAGGTTGACTTGGGCTGTCCAACCACTAGTCAGAGGAAAGCATCCTTAGAAAAGATTGGGGGCCCAGGCCTCTTCAGATCCGGTCCTAAGAAGGGGATGTTTTTAAGAAAAATGGTTATTTTCAAAAAGGTAGACAATCCTGTCAGGATTTATTGAATGCAACAGAAGCAAAAAGGAGTTGATGATCCTAGAGATTGGGCAAGTTCTTCCAGCCCAAAAATTGTCTGATTTCATTCTCATACTCTCAGTGCCTCTCCTCTCAAACCTAATTTGATTTTTGAGACCCTTCATTCTCTGGTCCCAATCTGCCTGTCTAAGAACCAGCCTGGTTTCCTGCCTCCAATAGCTCCCATAGCTAGAACCACTCATTGCCACCTGTAGGCCCTGGAATCAATCCTGTCCTGGGGAGGGTCTCCTGGTAACTATGAGGGCGCCATCATCTCGTCTTCTGGGCCTGAGGGGCTACTGGGTCACCTGTACATGCTGCATCTTAATTCCCAGTTTCCTCTCGTTTTTAAAAATTCCCTGCCAGTAGCAAGAACTACTGCCCCTCCTCAGAACTCAGACTATAACTAAAGGTCCTGACAACTGTAGCTGTGCAGCTAGAGTGGTGGAAGGAGCTGAGCTTTAGATTCCAATAGTCCAGGATTTGAATCCTGGCTTACTGATCCTGTGGCTTGGGGAACCTCTTTGTGGTTCTCTCATTGTACCTTGTGCTTACATCTTCTCTTGTCTAAGGACTACTCTGTAATCAAATGATTTGCCTCTAGCCCAGCCGGCGTGACTCAGTGGTTGAGTGTCAATCTGTGAACCAGGAGGTCATGGTTTGATTCTGTCAGGGCACATGTCCAGGTTTTGGGCTCAATCCCCAGTGGGGGGTCATGCAGGAGAGAGCCAATCAATGATTCTCTCTCATCATTGATGTTTCTATTTCCCTCTCCCTTCCTCTCTGAAATCAATAAAAATATTTTTTAAAATAAAATGACTTGCCTCTATATCTCTCTTCTGAAATAATCTGAGATCCTTACAGAAGAGGACTGTGTCTTAATCATCTTTATATTCTAAGTACATATATTTGATGAATAAAGAAAGTCACCTTCTCTGGGCTTGTTTCCTCCACTAGCAAATGGAGATAATACCTGCATAACCAATCAAGTGAAAAAGGCATCTGCCACAGTGCCCACCCATGTAACGTAGGTGCTCAATGAGTGAAGTTTCCTTCATTCTTTTTCTCATGAGGTTGGTCACCAGCCACCAGCACTCCCACCTTTTGCCTGTTCCCATCTCAGCTTCAAGTTCAGTCCTCTCCTATTGTCTACTGTAGCTTTCCCATCACTGATCAGATGCCTGCATTCACCTTTGCCCCTTTGGAGTGGTGCCAACTTCTCTCTTCAAAGCCAGACTTTCTCAATTTTTTCAAATCCACTCACAAGCTTCTGGTTCTGTATTCCCTGGACTGCCTTGTAGTCTGTAGCAATGCAGATGTTCCCTGCCATCTGTACCAGCTGGTGGTACCAGTGAGTTCACATTAACATTAATTACTGTACTAGTCTTGCTAATTCTGGGCCCCTGCCTGCTCCTAGAGAAATACCAGTTTCTAACAATATTCCTTAAAAAAAAAAAAAAAAAAAGCCTAAGTTTTGCCCATGGATCAATGCAAGCTACCATGTTCCAAGAGCTTGTGTCACTAAGTGCACTGTGGATACTGGCCTTAAATGTCTCTGTTTCATGGGCTCAATTCTCATGATGCCAGTGCGAGAGCATGGCATTCTCTCAAAAGTAAGAAGACTCTCTCCATATCACATTCAGCTAGGGCAATGGTCAGCAAACTCATTAGTCAACAGAGCCAAATATCAACAGTACAACGATTGAAATGTCTTTTGAGAGCCAAATTTTTTAAACTTAAACTTCTTCTGGCCGAAACCGGTTTGGCTCAGTGGATAGAGCGTCAGCCTGCGGACTGGAGGGTCCCAGGTTCGATTCCGGTCAAGGGCATGTACCTTGGTTGCGGGCACATCCCCAGTGGGAGGTGTGCAGGAGGCAGCTGATCGATGTTTCTCTCTCATCGATGTTTCTAGCTCTCTATCCCTCTCCCTTCCTCTCTCTGTAAAATATCAATAAAATATATTTTTAAAAAAAACAAAAAAAAAACTTAAACTTCTTCTAATGCCACTTCTTCAAAATAGACTCGCCCAGGCCGTGGTATTTTGTGGAAGAGCCACACTCAAGGGGCCAAAGAGCCGCATGTGGCTTGTGAGCCGCAGTTTGCTGACCACAGAGCTAGGGGAACATGAAGCTCCTCAGCAGGGTTGTTTCAGCTCTTAAAGTGTTTCAGAGACAGCTCTTTCCACTTATTCAACCAGTCCATTTTATTCTCGTTGTGCACACCTAATACCACCAGACATGAGTTTACTAGTATATGAGAACTGTCATACTCAACCAAGAGCCATGATCCCTCTTCAATCCTTAGTCCTGTTGTGGAATCTGGCCAACACCTGCCAGACTCTTCCCTCCTCTATCATTAGGTCTCTCTCCCTCTGAATCTCTGCTGGCCCTTCCAGCAATACGGTGTCCTTTGGGTTGTCCGTATACCTCTACTCTAGTCATCGTGGTATATTCCTGATCCAATTATGGGCTTTGTTCAAATTTACTTGTTTTTCTCTAAGAGGCTTTTCAGCCCCGTGTAAAACAGTGGATTGAATAGATATTTGGATCAGGGGATGTTGCCTAAAGCCATACTGGATGTAGCCAAGTGTCAGCTCCAAACCCACTGGGGCCTCCTTTACATTACCTTCCCCCGCCCCCACCCCCAGCCCCAACCAGGATTTAGTACATAAACTCCTTTTACTGCTTTTTCAGATTTAGTAGGGCCTTTTCCTTATACTGGATTCCTTCCTGGTCTTGACTTGACATTCAAGTCCTCTATACTCAGGCTCCAACCTATGCTTCCAGCTTTATTTCCTAGTAGTTCTTTAACTCCCCCTCTTCCAGGCCAAAGAGACTAATTGTTACTTATCACAGAGCTTTGCACTTTCCTGCCTCCATGCCTTTGCCGGTGGTGGTCTTTCAACTGGGATGCCTTTCCCGTTCCCCTCTCCACCTGCGGAACTCCTGGAGCAATGTGCCTTCCTCCAGGAAGAATTTCCTGTTCCTTTTTCTCCTCTGAGCCCCCAAGCCCTGCACTGCAGCACTCACTAGTGCACGGGGGCAGGGGCTTACTCAACATTCCTAATCTCCAGGCAGTGCCTGACCACAGCCCCCCAGCCTAAGAATGCTGTAGGGCTTTTAGGAGGGCATCCAAAGCCTTCAGGGGATCTCTTCAGCACTCACTTTTCCTGGTTTTAAGAGCTCCACCCTATCCTTCTCCAACTGTTACTTTTTAAAGACTTAAACATTCTTTGAATACCTACTTTCTGCTGAGCTCCTTAAAGGTACTAGACAGGAACATGAACAATAGACACAGCCCCTGCCCTCACAAAACATACAGTCTAATGAGGGAGACAAACTGGTAAAGAACTAAGTGTCACTGAGAGGGATAACTGTGACTATAGAGACCACTTGCAATGAAGGGTTGAAGATGAGGCATTGATCATAGCTGAAAAGGTTTTCCCAAAACAGGTGACATTTAAGTCATCTTAAAGGTTGAGTAGGAATTTCTTACATCTAAGGATTGAAAGAAAAGAGTTAAGAGGAAAGGGCATTTCAGGCAAAGGGAATAACATGAGCAAAGGTACAAAGTAAAGAAATGACCCACGTGTAGATGGGAAGCAACTGAGTACTATTATAGCATAAAAGTACAGCAAAGCAAATGGTGAGAGAGCAGTTTGAAGAAGTAGGCAAGAGTTAAATCATGCATAGTCTTATAAGCAAGACTTCATAATATGTTTGGACTTGATTTAAGGGCAGTAAAGAACCACCGAAGGGTTTAAACAGGGCAGTGACTAGCTTAGTTCTGTGTTACAGCAGTGCTACTCCAACTTTCATGTGCCTTCCAAACACATGGGGACCTTGTTAAAATGCAAATTGTGATTCTGTGGGTCTGGGAAAGGCCTCAGATCCTGCATTTCTAACAAGTTTCCTGGTGGTCCTCAAACTACACCTGGAGTAGCAAGGTTTTAGATAGTGCAATCTCTGGCCCACCTTCCCCAATTGTGTCCACTCACATCTGCAGGCACGGAGCATTCTGTTTTCTGCTGAAAATGGTTCAAGGCTGCTGTAGCATCTATATTTTAGAAACTGTTTATTGAATATTTGCTCCATGCCCAGCAAAGTACCAGGCGCAGGGGGTGGGATGATTTGGGGAAAGACAGAAAACAAGACATTTTCCTGCCCTAAGTGTTCACGTCATCTATGAAGGGGCAGCTTTCCCCGAGCTGCCCTCTGCCAGACCTGTCATAAACATGGTAAATGAGACCTGTGTCAGTGGTGTTCCCTGGGGCCCCACCGCTTCTGCAGCCCCATCCAGAGATGAGCCTGTTTATCCCTAATGGTTGTCTCTGATCTCTAAATCAATTCCCATTCTGATACAAAAACCATAGTCTTCCCCAACTGTCCTCCCAATTCCAGGCTATGTCAGTTTGTAAAACTGGAGGCAGCATATGATGATGAGTTACCAGCACAGGCTCTGAAGTCAGACTGCCTGGGTTCATAGTCCAGCTCCACTACTTATTAGCTGGGTGACCTTGGACAAGTGGCGTAACTTCTCTAAATTTCAGCTTTGTTATCTGTAAACTGGGAATAATAATTCTTCCTATATCATGAGGTTATTGTGAGAATCAGATGTGACAATACATATAAAGCACAGCCCATGACACACACAGGAGCACCCAATAATTGTTAGCTATTGTTTTTATAAATATGAAAACCTTTGTGCATAGAAGCTTATCAAAGCCCTTTGAAAGCCTGTATAAGTAAAAGTCCCTGTCATCCTTTGTCCACCTATGATAGCTTTTCCTGCCTGCATTACCCCCGCCTCCCTAATGCTGGTCAACATAGACAAGCTCAGCTGGATGAGGCAGCCTTTGGGGCAGGAGGTTCCAGCCAACCAAAGCTGAGGCTCCATGTTGGAGTGGGTTGCTTTGTGGATTCCTTCCCACCTCAACCCATCCCCACCGTGTCCTCTCTATCCAGGGTCACCCAGGCTGCCCCTCCTTCCGGCTGCAGGGAAAGAGGCAGCTTCAATCATTCATCTTAATGTCTCTATTAAGCAGGGTTATGACCAGGAGGAGACACGAAACAAGGTCTTTTAGTGTAAAAACACAGCTCCTAGGGCTTGGCCCCAAGGGACTCCTTTTTGCACGCTGCTGCTGCTCCCAGCTACTGCTGCCAGAGGGCAGCCAAGGCTCCAGCCTAGGCAGGAAGGAAGATTCTGTCCTGAGTTCTTTCTCCTTCCTTCCCTTGATCCTTCTAAAGGCCTGTCCAGAGCTTTCATTTCCAAAGAGAAGAGCAATGATTTGGCCTTTGGGGGCAGCCACAGGGCCTTCAAGGCTATCTGTGTTAGACCTGCACCCTTGACTTGGGATCACTATCCTCATCACCATCTCATCACTCACTAGCATGTGGAGACAGTTACAGCCTTAGCCACTGGACCCTGGGCAAGATAAGGCCTTACCTGGAGTCTGGGCTCAGACCCTAGAGCCTAGGGCATAACATATTCCTGATTATGGAAAGCTCAAGGAGGATCCTAACAAGACCATACCACAAGTCCCCATTGCTCAGAGGTTTGGGAGTCATCAGTGGGATGAGCATATTCTTAGACCCAGGCCTGGGCTATGGGGCAGTAGCTGTTGGCTCAAGTAGCCCAAAGCTTACTAACTCTTACCTATACCCATTCATCGGCCGGCAATTGGGGGTAGCAGCAGGGCCAACCCCTTCACCTGGAAAGAAAGGCTAGGGCTCCTGAAGAACCAGTGTCAAAAGACATCAACACAGAACACATTCAGAAGGCCTCAAAGGGAGCACCCTTCAGAGGCATAGAAAAGGTCCTCAGATAACTAACTTCCCACATGTTAGTAAGGCCACCATTAGAACATGAGTCCTTTAGCTCACCGGCTTGGAAGGATAAGAACATGGAACACAAAGAGGTCAAGATTTGGAAGGAAGAGACGGGTCACCCAACACAGTTTGCTAATCACAGTCCTATTAACCCTCAGGCCTCTGACTTCGGTTTTCCACTGTGCTGCTGCCTTCTCTCTGGTCCTGGTTTTTCCCTCTGAATCAAGACTTATCCTAAACACGACCTTTCTGCATAGGCTTCCCTTGGGCTGGCTGGCATAAAGGAAGAAGCTCAAGCTATGGAGCTGATAGAACTAGAGCCACAACCTGGCCCCTTCTAAGCAAAGTGGTCCTGGGCAAATCATTGCTGCTCCCTACACTTCAGTTTCCTCTTTTGTTCCTAAAGGTCTTGAGGAGTCAGTGTGACAGCAGGTGTCTAGCTTAGTGTAGGACCTGGAATACAGTGGAAGGAGAGATGGGGTGGAAGAGAAAAGTGGAGACCTCAGTCCTCTGTGCCTAGAATGCAGGAAGTGTACCCTCCTCTCCTCCCTGTAGGTCTTGGGTGGAGGGGCCTTGACCAGGGAGGGCTGTGAGAACACGGGGGCTGTGGAGTGTATGCCAGAGCAGCTGAGGGCAGCACAAAGTCAGAGTGAGTTAGCGCTGGTCCCAGGGGCTGCATGAGCCAGGCAGGCTTTTACAGAGATATTCAGGGAGCAAGAAATACCAGCAAGGAAGTTGCCCCATTAATAAATAAGAAGGCGGGAAATTAATGATGGTCTGAAAATGGCTGAGCTACTGAACTCGTTCTTTAAATCTGTCTTTAACAAGAAAAAATAAAGAAAAGAGATTTGGCCAATTAGGAGGTAATGAAGACATTGTAGAAATAGCGTCTGACAAAAACACACATTGGTGGTGGGGGAGGCACTGAGTGAATACCAATGGCCTCAACCCTTTCTCTATCCCTGCCCCAGAGGAAGGGTGCAAACGGAGAGGAGAACGGGGAATCATTACAGGGCCTGAGAAGGATAGGAAAAGAACTAGGATGGGGAGACTCCAACTTGAGCCTAATTGATACTTTTCAAGAGCTGACTAGAATGATGGAATGAAGGTGAGAATTGGGTGGGGGTAAAGGGAGAGACAGAATGAGGGCAGATGGAGGTGAGAGAAGGGAGCCCCAGAGAAAAGATTGCTAAGGGCAGAGAAAAAGCAGAAGGACCCTGATTAGAAATACACAAAGGCTGGGCCCCTAACATTGGGGTGGTCCCTTTGAGGGCGTCTATGTCTGTAAATAGGAGAAGGTAACAGAAGAGGGGGCATAGGAGGGAAGGAGAAAGAAGTCAAGAGAAGAGATCTGGGGCCTAAAGGAGAGAGGGCAAGGTACTTACGTGGAGGAAGGAGAATTAGCGATGGTATTTGGGCAGGGCTTAAGGAAGGAGCCAGCAAGGAGAGTGGGAGGGAAAAGGGCCATTCTGCTAAGTTGGGGAAAAACCACACTGCTTGCCAGCTCTAACACTACACTGAGGCCCAGGTGACCCACCCTGTGAGCAGAATGGCAGCCATAGTGACAGGTGGCAATAGGAAAGAGGGGGTCCCAGGTTGACTGTAGGAGGGGAGCTTTGAGAAGTAAAAGGGTGAGCTAGAAAGATGAGGGTGAGAAAGAAGTCCCAGAGAAGAAGCAGCCTGGCCACCGCAGGGAGAGCAGGGTAGTGGAAGGGGAATCTGGGACAGCAATATCATCCCACCCACTCTCTCTGAGGAGTTGGGGACACGGTGGGACTATCAAGGTCACAGAGATTTAAAAGCTGTCTCTTGGGAAGATCTGAGTTGGGGGTGGAGATCTGGAGGAAGAAAGGAAGGGAGTAAGAATACAGCTCCAGCCCTGGCCAGTGTTTCTAAGTGGTTAGAGCATGGCCCCAAGGACCAAAGGGTCACCAGTTTGATTCCCAGTCAAGGGCACATACCTGGGTTGTGAGTTCATTCCCCAGCCCTGTTGGGGTGCATTCAGGAGGCAGCTGGTCGATGTGTCTCTCTCACATTGATGTTTTTCTCTCCCTCCTTTCCCTCCTCCCCTCCCTTTCACTCTCTCTGAAAAATCAATGAAAAAATATCCTCGGGTGAGAATTAAAAAAAAATAAAGAATACAGATTACTATAGCTTCCTCCCACACCCCTCTTATACACAAATGAACATAGTCTTATGGGTAGAACAGAGCCCTGTGCTCCCTTACTTCTCTCCATCCTTTCCCAGGCCAGGATCCACCCTCCCCTGTTGCCTTTGGCCTAACCCCACTGTCCAGGGAAGCCAAGGCTCACAGTCCCCTGGGGCAGAGGTTCTGGGTTAGGAAGCCCACCAGCTCCAGGATCTGTCCTGAAATCTGGATCCAGGATTCAACCCAGAGTGTCTGGCCTATAACAACACTGACACTGTGTGTGTGTGTGTGTGTGTGTGTGTGTGTGTGTGTGTGTGTGTGTGTTGGTGTGGGGGGTACTGGCAATGAAACTGCAGGAGAAAGAGAGGGCAGCCTGTGATGAATAGGGGCAACCAGAGCCTCGTTAGAGGCGTTAGAGGCGGGTGTGGAGAGAATGGCTGCTGCAGGGATGAGCCCCAGGCCTGATTTATCATCTTCAGAGCTGATCTGAGTGAAAGGGGTTAAGTAGCAAGTTAATGAAATCCACAGATGCTGCTAAATGGGGAGAGCTGGTCGCACTGTGCTAGAGAGGATACCAGGAGGGAGGCAGGCACTGAAGGAGATTCATCTTGAGCAGTGGTTGGCAAACTGCGGCTCGCGAGCCACATGCGGCTCTTTGGCCCCTTGAGTGTGGCTCTTCCACAAAATACCACGTGCGGGCGTGCACATACAGTGCGATTGAAACTTCGTGGCCCATGCACAGAAGTCGGTTTTCAGCTCTCAAAAGAAATTTCAATCGTTGTACTGTTGATATTTGGCTCTGTTGACTAATGAGTTTGCCGACCACTGATCTAGAGGAAGAGAAGATAGACATATTCCTGCTGAGGGGAATCCTGTCATAGTCCCTGAAATCCGGTTTTGGCCAGTCAGGGAGGAAGAGATTGGACAGATAGCAGGGATGCAGGGAGAATTCCCAGTCAAGCTTCACAGCCTCCTGCCCCAATCCCAAAGGGCTTCAGCAGCCGCTTACTGGGCGGCCCTTGAGCCCCTAGACAAGGAGGTGAGTCAGACGGGGCCTCTGCTGGCTCTTCCCTCGGGCTGAGGGGAAAAACAAGTAACTACAGTTCACAGTGATAAGTGCTGCTGAGCAACACAAAGGAGGGAGCAATTAATTCTGACAGGGGAGGGCAGGCAGGTCAGGATGACATTAAAGCAAAGCTTGAAATATAAGCATTTTACCAGACAGAAGAGGGAAAAGAGGAATTCTGGGCAGAAGGAACAGCATGAGCCAAGGCCAGGAAAAACACAAGGGAAGCTGAGGAAAAGGGAGCTGACCTGGCAGAGATGCCTGCCTGTTCAGGGGAAAGAATGGGCAAGGGGAAACTGACCAATACCCTCCCTGGCTGCTACTGAGCTCAGCAGGGGGTGGTCTGTGCCTTGTGAGGCCAGAGTGGCAGGCCAGGGTCCTAGAGTGGTCTGAATGTGCAGGGCAGGCACGGGGCAGCAGAACCCTGGCCAAGAGAGTGGTTTATGCATGCCAATTTTAACAGTTCTTGGACCTCCATCACAGGATTGACATAGGATTAAGTGTAATCATCCGTAGAGCTTTTGGCACAAGGGCTGGCACACAGTAAGTGTTAACGAAATATGTTATTATTATTATGATTGTTAACATTTCCAGGCTGAACTAAAAAAAAAAAAAAAAAAAAAAAAAAAGGGCCAGTCATAGGGTCCTGCAGCTCCAAAATGCACCCAGGAACCAGTAGGGAAATGGCCACTTGGTAAGTAGAAACTTGGGCCCACGAGGTAGAAAGTAATCAATCGCTCTAATGATGAAGTGGAACAGGGTGCTTACTGAGACATCAGGGAGATCCCTGAGAAGGGGAAGACTGACACATAGGCTATATCAAAAGGAACTTTGCAGAACAGACTGTCAACACCTCTACACAGACTCCACAGGGGCAGCTCTTGGGAGTAGAGGAGAGCATTTTGCATCTTAGGGCCAAATAGTTAAGCCATCTTATCCTTCCTCCAACCCTTAGAGTGGTCCTGGGCAGATGAGTACAGCCTTTCCCTATATACTAGTAGGCCCTGCCTTCTCTCCTCCTGTCCTGAGCATCAATCCTTCCCTTATTAGGGAGCCTTCCCTAGGGGAAGTGCCAAGGGTATAGTGGCAAGACATCTGTTTCACTACTTTTTATATTAACTAGGTATTCAGAGGATGTTTGTTGAACAAAGGACTGAATGAACTAGCAAAAATCATAAAGTTCTTCAGCATGGCATAGCATAGCGTAGCATAGCCATAGATAGAAAAGTCTCCCCTCCCCACCTGTGCATGCAAACACACACACCTTTTTCCTCATTCTGTCTCATGGACACTAGCATGAAGAAAATGGCTAATAGTATGGCTATGTAAAGAATAGTCTTTGGATTAAGATAGTCCTGTGATTCATACTTTGCCATACTGCTCACCAACTCTGTGCTCCTTAGAAAGTTACTTAATCTCCCCCAGTCACAGTTCAGTTTCCTCCTCTGTAAAATGGGAATAATAATAATGATACCATCTACTTCATAGGTTGTATGGATTAATAATTCATAATAGTTCATGTAAAAAAGCTTAGTACAGTGCCTGGTACACAGAAAATAAACTTATACAGATGGAGTAAAGTTAAAACAGTAGAGAAAAAAACAGTAGTAGAGAAAACATCTTAATTCTCCCTTCACTTCCTCTTTGTATCCCTTCAAACCTTGTCTGTGGGCCTGTACTACTTTACTACTGTTGCATGGTTTTTAGGCAGGTTCTGTAACTTTATTCTTTAATGTAAACTGGATTCTGAGACCCAAGTCATAAGGTTAGGCAAGCCCAGTAACAATCCATTCTAAGATGGAAGAGATACATGTGAGGCTGAACATGAGCAGGACTGGAGAGCAGAAGCAAGCTGCAGAGCAGGTACCCCAGACTCCCATGTCATCTACCACTGGTGCACTAGTGCCTCTCCTCTGCTCACACCTAGTTTGCATGGAAGAATTCCTTATGACCAGGGAATAGGAGGGAAAGCCCTACTTTGGTTCATGGATGAGTTAACACAGTGGTCGGCAAACTCATTAGTCAACAGAGCAGCAAACCGCGGCTCGCGAGCCACAGTTTGCCGACCACTGAGTTAACATATGTGGGTACAAGCTGAAAAATGGACAGTGGATGCACTGAAAGACAATAGTGAAGAAAATTCTCCCAGTGGGCAGAGCACCAGTCATCCACTTTCTGTAAAAAGAAAAATGACTCAAAGATAGAATATTTATAAACTCATGAGCAGTGGTTAATGACTGGGCCAACTGGTCATGGACCCAGAAAGAGCAATATTTGAAGATCACAGACAAGGAGACTGGTTATTGGACACATGAGAATGGGCACAAAGTGTAAAGATCTTTCTATCACATGTTAATGCCCACCAGAAAGTGCCATCATGGAAGGGGCACCAAACCATCAAGTAAACAAAATGACTCAGCCCATTGCCATTAGCCAGCCTATATCATTGGCTATTCCAATAACAGCACAGTGAATGCACGAATGAAATAGCTATGATGGCAGAGGTGGATGGAAGTTATGCACAGGCCCCACTTACCATGGGTTCCTACTTACCAAGGCTAATCTATATACTGCCTTTAAAAAATAGATAGATAGATAGATAGATAGATAGATAGATAGATAGATGATAGATAGATAGATAGATAGATAGATTTCATTGAGAAAAGGAGAGGGAGAGAGAGATTAAAACATCAATGATGAGAGAGAATCATTAATTGACTGCCTCCTGCACGCCCCCTACTGGGGATCGAGCCAGCAACCCAGGCATGTGCCCTTGACCTGAATCAAACCCAGGACTCTTCAGTCTGCAAGCCGACGCTCTATCCTCTGAGCCAAACCAGTGAGGGCTATATACTGCCTTTAAATGCTAAGTCTCCAGTATGGCACCATCCATTGAGGAGATCAATTGGCCAGTTGATGGCAAGTTGACTTTTTTGGGCCCTTTCCATTCTGGAAGGAACAGAAATTCACTTTGACAGAATAGACATATTCTGGTATGAGTTTGCCTTTCCTGCCTACTGGTCTTTAGGCAGCATCACCATTGAAGTCTTACAGAATGCTTGATCCACCAGCTTAGGATCCCATGTGATACCCACCATGTCAAACCAAGGGACCCACTTTACAGCAAAGGAGGTACAAGAGTATAAACCCATAACATGGAACCCATTGGTTGTATCACACGCTGTAACACACAGAAGCTGTCAGCCTAATTGAGCAAGGCAATGGCCTTTTGAAGGCACAGCTGGAACACCAGTTAAGAGGTGATATTTTATGAGAATGGAGCACATTTCTTGGATACTGTCTCTCAGTTGGGGACAGTTTTGCCCCATAATGGACATTTGGTAATGTCTGGAGACATTTTTCATTTCACAGCTGGAGAGGGGGAAGAAGAGGTACTGCTGCTGGCCTTTAGTAGGTGGAAGCCGGGTGTGCATCCTGCAATGCAATGACAGCACCCTCCCCACACACACACACCCAAATAAAAAATTATTCAATAAAAAATGTCAATAGTGCCAGGGTTGAGAAACTTTGTTCTAGGACACAGTATACACTTTATTTATTTATTTTTAAACTGATGAGAGAGAGAGAGAGAGAAAGAGAGAGAGAGAGAGAGATGAATGTGAGTGAGAAACATTGATTAGTTGTTCCTTTTGGTGTAAAGGATAACATTCCAACTAACTGAGCCATCCCGGCCAGAGCCACAGTATACATTTTTAATCAAAGACCCTCATATGGAACATGTACCCAGCTGGGTCCAGAAACCAAGCCTCCACTTATGATTACTCCTAATGATCCACTTGTGGAATATGTGCCACTCTGTGCTTTGCAAATTTAGAGGAGCTGATTCCAAAGGGGAAACACTTCTGTTAGGAGACAGCAAGAGTCCCATTGAACTTTATTATATAGCTGCTGCTTCTTCAGGTTCTTCATGCCAAGGGAACAACAGACAAGAAGAAAGTCACATATTTTGGCAGAGATAGTTGGCTCTGATCACCAGGAGACAGTAGAGCTGCTGTTACATAGTGGGAGCAGCCAGCTGATCCACTTGATATTTGGTCACTTATTGCCACTCCCTTCCCCTAATTTAATGGTATAAGGACAAGAGCAACAACCTCAGCCTGAAATCCCTCAGGGATAAGAGTCTGGATCATGACACCAGGTCAGCTACCAAGACCAGCAGATCTACTAGCTGAGGGAAAAGGAATATAGAATTGTGAGTAGAAAAGGAATATAGTGGATATAAATTTTGTCCCCAAGACCACCTGCAACAGTGGGGTCTGTAGCTCATTCTGCAAACCTTCCTCTCCTAAGTTTCCCCTAGGAAGAGAGGCCCACTGAAGTCCTGGAGAAGATGCTCTCAGAATCTGTATGGAAAGTGAATCCAGGTGCTACCAGGGTAGATAGCAGTGGATGCTGTCATCTGTTGCCTAGATCTTCCTTTGGGAGTGAAGGACTCATTTGCTAGGAGAGCTAATAGCCCTAACTATTTGCCTTGTTGGGGGTTGCTGTAGCTGAAGAAAACTTCTTTGTCCAAGGTCCCATCTCTTTCAGGGACAATTCGCATCAATGACTGATCAACACTGGGACATAAAGATACAGCCATTTGTCCCAACTCCAAAAATTTTGAAAGACCATCTCAGCTCCAGAGCTCCTATAGGACTGGCTGAGGCCTTTGTTGGGACTACATTATAATTCACCTTCCCCCTCTGCCTACTCTGCTTCCCTCCACTGATGTTGATCCCAAGATCACTCTCTAATAAACATCCTGCATGCTAATCTTTGTCTCAGATCTGCTTTCTGGGGAATACGACCTATGACAGTCAATAAACAAAATAAGATCTCTATGCATGTTGACATTACATTCTAGTGGGGGAAGCAGGCAAAAACCAATAAACATAAGTAAATCATTAAGTATGTTGGAGTATGGTAAGCATAATAAGTTCTAAGGAATAAAGAAAAAGTAGAGCACACTGGGGTGATCAATAGGTCCTGGATGCAGGAGCTGGCAGACAGGATGCAGTATTAAAATCAGGTATTAAAGTAGGCCTTATCAAAAAGACGAGATTTGAGAAAAATTTAAAGGAGGTGAAAGTTGAACAAGTGGATATCTGGAGACCTTCCAAGTAAAGAGAATAGCAAGAGCAAAGATCTTAAGGCAGGAGCCAATGTGTTTCAGGTAGAGTAGGGTGAGCAAGGGAGTATGGTGACAGAAATAGAAATTGGAGAAGTAATGTGGGGATAGAGAGTTAGATTATTTAGGGCCATTTTAAAGATGATGGCTTTGCATTGAGGAAAATGGGGACCGAGTCTTACTCATCTTCCTTCAGCAAGCCCTCCCTGATGCTCTCTAGCAAGATGCACTCTCTCTGGTGCCTCCTTTGTGCTCACAGCCTCCTGGGTTTCCACCATGGTTGCATTTATTACACTTTATTATAATTGCCTCATTGTCTGTCTGTGTTATCCACTTAATCGTGAACTCAATGAGGACACACTGAGATTGCATTGGTCAAGAGGATCATTGTGAGGCTATGGATGGAAATAAGGAAGTCAAGATATATAGGTAAATACAGTGAGACTTCACAGAGGCCATAGAAACTCTGAGAACTGGATGGTTATTTAGGCTACAGCATAGTTCTAAAAATCAGGTGTTTTCATTGCTTCTTAATGTGTAGTCATTGATCTCCACTCTTGTTACCATTATAGTCACTTAGTACTCTGTCCTTGCTTCTACAGCACCTAACACTTCCAACTAACATGAATTTATATTTCCCAAGGAAAAAAAAAAAAAAGACCTAATTGGTTTGGCCACACCCAAGCCAATAACTGTTGAGCAGAGCTTCATGACTCCTGGCCAGCCAATAGGATGTCTGCCTTTGGGTCAAGTGTTCATCCCTGACCCAGTTAGCTATAGGCAGAGTACTAAAGTTGCTTGATACAAAGCACAGTCATTTATGCATAAGGAAGCACCCAGAGACCCTTCTCATGACAAGGAGCTGTGGGTGTGGCAGTTATTAACTCTCCAGTGCAGATTCCTTTCCAGCTTAAAACAGTGACTGGCAAATGGGAAAGATCAGTAAGTCAATCCATCTTGTGTAAAGCCTACCCTTCCCAAGGGCCTGGCACAATGCGTGGCACAATATAGACAAGAATAATTATTTTTAAATGGAAGGCCAGTATATCCACATAGCACAGAAGAAATCAGTATAAAATAGTGTTTTTGCACATGAATTCTTGCCATAGACTGCTTGAGTTCAAATCCTTGCTCTGTCATCCAGCAATTATGTGTCCTTAAGCAAACTATTTAACCTCTCTGAGACTTAGTTTTTGCATCTGGAAAATGAGGCCACAGATGGCCCTAATATGATTACTGGGTGCATTAAATGAGACAATATACATAAAGTACTTTTCTATAGTCCCTGACATAAGGTGATGTCTAATAACTAGTAGTATTGTTATTTTCCTTTGTGAGACTCATACCAGTGAGCATGTAGCTCTAGGCTAAATACTGATCTGGAAGGCAGTAGTCATGCCCTGCCCTCAACTGAGTAAGGTAGGGTTCTACCATGTGGAGAGCTTCCTAAACACACACTGATTTTGAGACTGGCAGGGCCCGGGTCAACAGACTGGACCTACTACCTTCCCTGTGTCCCCACCCACCAGGTTACAAGTAAACTGGAGTTTATGGGTCATCCAGGCAGCTATTGCTAACTTTAGCAAAGAAAGCCATTATAAAGGGTGTGCCCCCAAAACCCTTCTGGATCAATAATATATTAGTTACTGGGCAAGCAGGCTGCTATACCCTCAATTTCCTGGCATGAGGAAGTCCATCAGAAAACGGGGAGAGGAAAAGAGTAAGAGAACAATGACCATAGTCAAGGATTCTATATGTTATAACTCAATATCTAGCCAAGCTAATCCCCCCCCCCATAGTTTTTGGTGTACAACATAGTGATTATGTAACTTACAAAGTGATCACCCCAATAAATCTAGTATGCACTGACACCATTCATAGTTACTACAATATTATTGACTATCTTCCCTATGCTGTACTTTACACCCCCATGACTATTCTGTAACTACCAATTTGTACTTCTTAATCTCTTCACCTTTTCCACCCATCTCCTCAACTCTACGCCCATCTGGCAACTGTCAAAATTGTTCTCTGTATCTATGAGTCTGTTTCTGTTTTGCTTTTTCATTTGTTTTCTTTTTTAGATTCCACATGTAAGTGAACTCATATGGTATTTGTCTCTCTGTCTCACTTATTTCACTCAGCATAAAACCCTCTAGGTCCATTCATGTTGCTGCAGATGGCAAGATTTCATTCTCTTTTATGGCTGAGTCATATTCCATTGAATATATGCACTACTTATTTATCCATTCATCTATTGATGGACACTTAGGTTACTTCCATATCTTGGCTATTTTTAATAATGCTGTGATGAACATATGGATGCATATGTCTTTTCCATTTAGTAGTGTTTTGAGTTTCTTTAGATAAATACCCAGAAGTGGAATTGCTTCTTTATCTATTGTTATAGGTTTTGTTTAAAAGTCTTTTTTTTCTGGTATAAGTATTGCTATACTAGCTTTTTAATGTTATTTCCATTTTAATGAAATATCTTTTACCATTCCTTTACTTTTAGGTTTTGTGTCTTTCTAAATGAAGTATTTTGTAGATAGCATATGTAAAGATCTTGTTTTCTTATCCACTCAGCTACACTATGTCTTTTGATTGAAGCATTTAATTCATTTGCATTTAAAATAATGTTTATAGATATGTATTTATTGCTATTTTATTATTCATATTTTTAATATTTATTCTTCTTTAAAAAATATTTTTATTGATTTCAGAGAGGAAGGAAAAGGGAGATAGAAATATCAATGATGAGAGAGAATCATTGATCGGCTGCCTCCTGCATACCCCCTACTGGGGATTGAGCCCACAACCCAGGTATGTGCCCTGACTGGGAATCAAACCATAACCTCCTGGTTCTTAGGTCAGTGCTCAACCACTGAGCCACACTGGTCATGCTCCTCTTCTTAAAGAAGACCCTTTAACATTTCTTGTAATACTGGTTTGGTGGTGATGAACTATTTTAGCTTATTCTTGTCTGGGAAACTCTTTGTCTGTCCTATTTTAAATAATAGCCTTGCTGTGTAGAGTAATCTTGGTTTTAGGTACTTGCTTTTCATCACTTTGAATATTTCATGCCAATCCTTTCTGGCATGCAAAGTTTCTGTTGAGAAATCAGCTGACAGTCTTATGGGAACTCTGTAGGTAACTAACTGCTTTTTTCTTGCTGCTTTTAAAATTCTCTGTCTTTAACCCTTTAGCCAAGCTAATCTTAATATATCTAGCATGAAGAAGCCTTTTGGCCACCACCTCTAGCCACACAGGGATAAATAAGAAGGTCAATATGAAGGTAGCTGTCTCTACATTTATGTGAATATAGACATGTTTGAGATTGGAGGCTCATTCAGGGCATAGCAAGGCCTGCCTAGCCTTGTACCCTACTCAGCCCTGCTCCAGGCTGGCATACAGACTGGGCCTGAGAGCTAATAGAAAGTGAGGTTCTTCTCTGGGACCTACTTAATCAGGAAGGGCTCCCATGGAAAGGATTAGGCAAAGGTTTTGGAAAAGGAATGAAAGTAGTTGCCTTGGCTTGGGATATGTTGAGGTGGCAAAGGGGTGATGGGCAGGGAGAAAAAAGAGAGAGCACAGAGGGAAGATGGAGTGACTGCTGCAAGCTAGACCATCAGTAGACTGGGCAAGGAACAAGGAGAACTCCTTTCTCCACAAGAGCATCATAGTGGCCTGTGCTCTGGACAGGAGTCTGAACAGCCTCCTTTCAGGGCTTTCTGGGGCAATATAGCTGGGCCTCTCCCTCCAACTGTTCCAGCTGCTACAAAGCCTTTGCTGTGCTGATCCCCCAAGGAGCCCCACACAGCAATGCCAACTGCCCCTTTACTGTGCAAACACCTGGGGGCTTTGAGGAATACTTGTCAAGGGAGAAGTTCCCATTTCTCATTTCCCCACTAATTCAGCTACGAATTTCCTTTGAGGAAATGGTGGTGCCCCAGACACCACCAGGGGGCACCAGGGCCTCTAGGCACCAGGGGTCAAGGAAATGAAATCCCCAAGCGTGGAGGGCCCAGATCCAGGTGCTGAGCTCCTTGTAGCAGCTCCCTCCAGCAGGAGCTTGGCGCAGCAGATCAGGCAGAATGTGGTGCCGGTTTCTCTAAAGAGAAATGAGAGGACTGGGCCAAAGAGCCCTATTTCTGTCCAGCCTTACACTACCTGCCATAAAATTAAATGATCACAATGAGTACATTAATTACCTGACATGAATGCTTTAACATAACAAAATTATTAGCCATTCTAGATTTAGTGTTTGTACAGCACTTTATATTTGCAAGGGCGTTGCAATAACTTACCCTGTTGAGGGTGTATTTCGGTCCCTGAACGACATCCTAAAGGGTTTCTTCTGGCCAGCCAGCTGTCTGGCCTCTGCCACAGCTGGTCACCTGCCCTTCTTGCCTTCACTGACTGCTTTTCTTCTTCTCCAGCTACCACCTGGCATCTCCTCCTGGCATCTCCCTCATCTGCTCACCAAGTCCCCTTTACTTCAGAGCCATAAGACAGTTTCTTTATTGTGCCCAGGTTATCTACCTGATCCTGCATAAGAATTAAAGGGGTCAAGGGCAGCAGCCCTGGGCAGAGGTGGCCATGGTGTCCAACAAGTCTCTCACCTTTTCTGCTGGCTGTGGCAGTAACTGTGGATACACGATGAGCTCTGTCCATATTAGAAACTCTGAGTTTGGGGTCTGATGTTGTTCAAACTCCACAGGAATTGACTGCATGCCTCTTGGGGTGGCATGGCATTGAGGGGACTCACCACTGCAAAGATTCAATCCAGACTGGACGGGATATCACAAGAAACTTTACTAGTAAAACTTGTTGCAGTTGGCTTGGGTGTGAAATTTGCTTCCCAGACAGAAAGATCAAAAGCCAAACTGATGGATGTCTGTGTACCCAGCTCTTCTTGCTTGCTTTCATCTTCCTTCCAGAAAGAGGAGTAAACATTCAGCTAGTGAGCACTGCAGGTGTTCCCTTGAGGAGTAGAAAGAAATATCATTGAAAGCAGACAAGACCACCAAGGAAGGTGTCCATGGGGATATCAAGGGTCTCAAGGAGGAGCAAAATGAAGGGTGTTGGTAGCAACAGTTCGAGAATTTCTATGAGGAAGGTCTTTAAGGCAGCAGCAATTTGACTAGAAGGTAGCTGGGGGGACTTACCTTAAAGTTGCATTTGTGGAGCTTGTATAATACTGAACAATAACATTTCTTAGCATGTTTTAGTCATACTTTACAAAAGTTGAGGAAACATCAATTTTCTGTATAAAGTTTATCTTAATGCATAGTATAGTGGTTAGAAGCAGAACCCTAGAGCTGGATTGCTTGGGTGCAAATTCCATCTTCACCATTAATCAGCTGGATGACCTCAGGCAAGGACTTTAGCTTCTCTGTGATTCAGTTTCCTCACCTGTAAAATGTGGATAACTATGTACATCAGACTTGCTGTGAGGGTTGAGTTAATCCATATAAATGTTCAGAATATAGTAAGTGCTCATTAAGGGTTAGCTACTATTACTTACTTGGAAGAGACTTGGGAGGGCCTGGGGCACCTCGCCCCACATCTCCTTCTTCAGTGAGACAACGGACCTTGACAAGGTTTTCCTAAAGCCTTTTTAATCAACAAGCCTATTTGAGATTCTGTCTCTTCTTATGGTTGCCACCAGGAATATGAAGGATCAAAGCTGAGTTCTAGAGTTTTGCTGTGACTCTTCTAGGCCCTGGATCATTAAAATTGAAATGACCAGGCCAAGCCCTAGCTCCTCCCCATGCTTCAGGGACAGAGTAGGCTCACCCACTATGCAAGTGAACAAAAAGATGTGCATGCTTCTTCCTTGGAATAGCATTTTCAGGAAGACTCTAGATTAAAAATTAGAAAGCCAGCTAGAAAAGTTCTGACCTTGTTACTTGAAGCAATCTAGTCTAGGGGTCTTCAGAGATGATTCCTTAGGTCAGGAAGATAATAATTGAACTATAATTTATAAGTACTTTTTAATATAAAAAAGAAAGAAATTTGGTTTATTTGACATACATATTGAGACAGGCACCCTCACTTGGTAAGTCACTTGGTCACCTATCATGTAGGGGACATAATGCATGCTGAGGTGAGACAAGGGATTCAACAACACGGGGGTTGACAGTGGTGTTTATGACATATTGTAATTAATATGTGCCTACTTAAGGGACTTACTGATTATATTAACAAGTTTGAGCTAAACATCTTCATAGAATAGACAGATGGTTTTAAAAGATTTCTGCAAAGAAAACATGACTTTTAAATAATACACAAAAAAATGCAATCACCACTACTCCTAATAGTCAGATGTCTTATAACTCTCTGAATTTTGTCTTGCTCATCTGTAAACTAGAGGCCCGGCGCATGAAAATTCATGCACTGGAGCGGGGGTGTCCCTTAGCCCGGCCTTCCCCCTTTCACAGTCCGGGAGCCCTCAGGGGCAGGAGGCGACCTGGCGATCAGGGGAAGGTGACGCCTCCATCACACCTCTGCTGCTGCCACTGCCAGCAGTGCAAGCCTCGGGCGGCCCTGGGCAGCTGGGCAGCCGCCGTCCAAGGCTTGCCTGTGCCTCAGGCCGGCCCTGGGCAGCCGGGGGGGCTGAGGGACTGGGGGACTCCAGAGGCAGGTGCGCGGAGCTGCTGGACCAGCCTGGGGGCGGGTCTGGCCATGCCACAAGCCTGCCACCCCAGCAGGGCTGAGGGGACTGGGCGTCGCCATCTTGTGGCTGTGGGTGCCACCATCGTTGAGGGCATGGCAGTCAATTAGCATATTCCCTCCTTATTGGCTGTGGGCACCACCATCTTTGTGAGGACGTGATGGTCAATTAGCATATTCCCTCTTTATTAGATAGGATTGTTATAGAGTTGTTATAAGGATTATATAAAAATGTTTAAATGTTTGCTACATTTGGGCCCTTGATCAATGGTTGATATTACAAAGAAAGGTATTGCTGAGCCAAATTATGAGTAAATTAGCAGGATAAACAATATCTTGGCACAGCACCTTTTAAAGTACCTAGAAGTTCCAATTCACTTTGGGGTAAGGGACGAATATACAAAGATGAATTTGGTATAGATCCCACAGTCTAGAATTTGGAGCTGGCCTTGTCTACATTACCACAACAGCTTTCTGACTAGTCTCTCTGCCTTCATGGTCCCTCTGTTCTCTAGCTCCAACTTCCACCTTCATGTGACTGATAAACCAGTCTTCCTCATCACTTTCATCACTCATTTCCATGCCTAAAAACCTTTAGTAACTGTCTTGTACTATACTATTCTGTTATGTACTTCCTTGTATTGTTCAGTAATTTTTCTTCAATTTAGACTTCTCTTTCCAGATAAACTATTGTAGTTAGTACTTAGAACTTACAAATAAGGAAAATAAGGTTGCCCTAGAGAGAATTTAACTTAATCAAAAGGTGATGAAAGGAACCCAATGTCTTCCAGGCCCTTGGGACCCGTTACTTGACTACTAATCAGTAGCATTAAGGAAAGAAAGCCAGTGTGGTCTGCAATAGCTCAAAATAGAGGAAAGCCAGAGAGAGAAACTAGTCAATGCATCCAGCACTTTCTATGAGAGAAAGATACTGGAAACAAGAGAATCTGAGCATGCCAATCATTAGTCTCAGGGCTATTTATTTCCTCTGGCTAGGGGAGATCCTGCTCCATTGTACATTATACATCTCTAGTTAAGATAGCCAGCATTCTTCTCATTTTGATCTCCTGGATGAAATGTTTCCCTCCTTTAATGACTAGTTCTGGAAATACCATCAGGGTACTACTGGTTTACTAATTCTGCTTCCCAGATACCTACAGATTGAGATGGGGTGCTTCTGCTAGGGTCCCAAGCATACTAGTCAATGGAAAGTTACATCTCTTTTGTTTATGTGAGTCTGATAGTCAAAGTCAGGTAATATTCATTTATGTAAATCTGATAAGTAAAGATTAAGTGAAGAAGATGGAACTTACAAATCAGGAGAAAGTATAGCAGAATATTTTAAAAATCTTGTGTTTGAAATACTTCTTTTAAGTAAGACATATAATCTAGAAGCTGTAGAGGAAAAAAATTAACAAAGTAAAAAATTTAAACTTCTATATAATGAAAAACACTATAAACAAATTTGAAAGACATCACAGACTTGGATCCCATATTTGTAACATATATAATAAAAGATTAATATCCTCAGTGTATTAAGAGAACCTAATAATGATAAGGAAAGGACAACCCAATAGAAAAATGGCCAAGGATATGAATTAGGAAAGTCACAGTGTCCAATATTAATGTCTAATAAACATTTGAAAAATGTTTCAAGTTCGCTTTTTTGTTGTTGTTCATCCTTACCCAAGGATATTTTTTTCATTGATTTTTAGAGAGAGTAGTAGGGAGAGGGGGGAGAGAGAGAGACAGAGAGAGAGAAACATCCATCTGAAGGAGACTGCATCAATTGGTTGCCTCCCGCAGGTGCCCCCAACTGGGCCGGGGATCTGGATGGAACCTGCAACCCAGGCACGCACCCCTGTCGGGGAATAGAACCTATGACACTTCTGTGCGCAGGCCGATGCTCCAACAACTGAGCAACACCAGCCAGGGCTCAAGTTCACTTTTAAATAAGGAAATTAAATTAAAATAGCAGTGATACACCGTTTCCATAAGAATTTCTTCTGTTATATTTTTAAACACCTTTTCTTTTTAATTTGTTGCATTCTTTGAGGATTACTATATCTGGGGGTATACACGTTATATTATGTTAGCCATTGACAAATTGTTTCCAGAAAGGTCATTCAAATTTATACTCCCGACAAAAGTGCAGGTTAAGTGCCCATTTTCCTTACCTTCAGTGAGTTTAATCAATCTTCCTAATCTTTGCCAACCTATAGGTAAAATATACTAGCTATCGCCCTAGCCGGTTTGGCTCAGTGGATGGAGCATCGACCTGTGGAATGAAGGGTCCCGGGTTCGATTCTGGTCAAGGGCACATGCCCAGGTAGCTGGCTCGATCCCCAGTGGGGGGCGTGCAGGAGGCAACTGATCAGTGGTTCTCTCTCATCATTGATGTTTCTCTCTCCCTCTCCCTTACTCTCTGAAATCAATAAAAACATAAAAAAATATATACTAGCTATTGTTTTATTCACATTTTCTTTTAGCCATTTGTATTTCTTACTTTGTAAATTGTCTAATCATGCAGTTTGACCTTTTTCTATTGGGTTGCTAATATTTTCTTGTTGATTTATAAGAGCTAGTTAGATATTTGTTATTAGCCCTTTTTAATGAAGTAGAAATTTTTCTCTATTGTTATTTATCTTTCAGCCTTCTTGTTATATATTTTTCAGCCTTTCTTGTTATGTAAAATCTTTACATTTGTATGTGGTTAATATTTTTCTTTTATGGCTTCTGGCTTTGGGGAAATGGGTTGTGTTTTTTTTTATAATATACTAGAGGCCCAGTGCACAAAAATTTGTGCACTTGGGGGAGGGTCCCCTCAGCCTGGCCTGTGCCTTCTTGCAGTCTGGGAGCCCTCAGGGGATGTCCACCTGCCGGCTTAGGCCCACTCCGCAGGGGATCAGGCCTAAGCTGGCAGTCAGACATCCCTCTGGCAGCCCAGGAGCCCTCGAGGGATGTCTGACTAACGGCTTGGGCCTGGTCCCCTGTGCTGTCTAGCCATGAGCCGGCTTCTGGCTGAGTGGCATTCCCCCTGTGGAAGCTCACTGACCACCAGGTGTCAGCTCCTGCATTAAGCATCTGCCCCCTGGTGGTCAGTGCACATCATAGTGACCAGTCGTTCCCGGTTGTTCCGTAGTTAGGGTCAATTTGCATATTACCCTTTTTTTATATAGGATTTTTACTAGTGGCCCAGTGCACAAATTCATGCACGGGTGGGTCCCTCGGCCTGGCCGGCGATTGGGCTTATCGGGGCCATCTCACCCAGTCCTGACCAGGGTGATCAGGGCCAGCTGGCCAAGGGGGGAGGGACCATGGGTGGTTGGCCAGCCATAGGTGGTTGGTTGTGGGAGCACACTCCTGTGTTGAGCATCTGCCCCCTGGTGGTCAGTGCGCATCATAGTTACCAGCCAGTTGTCCGGTCATCCAGTCATAAAGGTCACTTAGGCTTTTATATATATAGATTGATTCCAGAGAGGAAGGAAGAGGGAGAGAGAGATAGAAACATCAATGATGAGAGAGAACCATTGATCATTTGCCTCCTGCATGCCCCCTAATGGGGATCGAGCCTGCCTGGGCATGTGCCCTTGACCCGAATCGAGCCCAGGATCCTTCAGTCTGAAGGCCCATGCTCTGTCCACTGAGCCAAACCAGCTAGGGCTGGGAAATGTCTTGAAAGGCTTTCTTCACCTCCAAGATTATACAGATATTTCCCCATGTTTTCATCAAGTATTTTTATGGTTTCATTTCCCCCCTTTGAGTCTAAGTAGTGAGGTAGGGGTGAAGCTTTATTTTTTTTCTAAATAGCTGGCCAGTTATTTCAAATAATTTACTGAATTATTCAACATATTTGCACTGATTAGCATGTACTGACTATGTATCATGTGCCCGACACTTACTATATCTCTTACATACATAATTGACTTTAATCCTTACATCAGAGGTAGCATAATTAGATTTGCATTTACAAAAAAACGCCCCACATAGTCTGTCTTCAATGTGGAAAATAGATTGGAGGGGGGAAAGAATGATTGCAAGAAGATCAGTTATTTAAGTGACACAGGCAAGAGGTTCCTTCAAAGGTCTATATTCTAGTACTTACAGGTTATTACACATGGTAGATAGTGAGTAAAACTTGTTAAATGAAAACTGATAGTGACTTGGACCAGAGAGGTGGCAGTAGAGGTAGAGAAAAGTAGGCCATTTTTGAGAAATAGTTTGGAAATAAAATTAACAGGTTTTAGTGATTATTTAACTACTAGGGGCCCAGTGCACAAATTTGTGCACCTTGAAAGGAACTGTGGGCCGCGAGGCTGCAGTAGGCACAGGGGTGGGTCTCGGCCCATCCTCAGTGACCCTGCCTGGCCCCTCCTGCTGTGGCCCCCTGTCCTCTGTCTGCCAGCAGCCCCGCTCCCACCGCCACTGCCTCGCACCCACTGACGGCATAGAGTGATTGGGGCCGGCGCCAGCAGTGGGTGCAAGTGGCGGCTGCTGCCTCGATCGCCCCTCACGAGCAGGGGTAGGTGGAGAAGCCCTCAGGGGCGCTGGCAGCCACCGCTGGCACCCACTGATGGCGCCAAGTAATTGGGACCAGAACCTGGCACCGGCTGCGGGTGCGCGTGGAGTGGGACCGCGGCGCATGGGAGCAAAGAATTTTCGGTAACCACTCGCCTTGATGATGGCGATCAGCACCCCACCTTGGTCTGGTGCCCCCGCTCACCTGCTACACCTTCCCACCGCGACCAACGCCTGCCATGTTCAGCACACATCATAGCAACTGATTGTTCGGTTGTTCTGCCGTTCGGTCTATTTGCATATTAGCCTTTTATTATATAGGATGATACAAGAGAGGGAAGACAGAGAGGGTGATGTCAGAGATGACTCAGATTTCCAGAAGGAACAGATTTAATGGGAAAGTGATGAGTTTACTTTTGAACGTGCTGAGTTGGAGGTACCTTGGAGATATTCATTTGAAGATGTCAGGTAAGCAGGTAGATACATCCTTCTGGAGCTCAAATAATTCTAACTTAAAGTATGAATTTGAGGAGTAAATGTATACTAATAGTAATTAAAGCAATGGGAAGAGTTGAGATTACTTAAGGAAAGTATTGAATAACAAGAGCTCCTAGGGCAGATCCTTGAAACACTCTGATATTTAGAAGTTTAGTAGTAGAGAGGTAGGAGCCAGTAAAAAATGTCTGTGAAAGGGCTGCAGGAAAAGTGAGAGAAACTGGGAGAATGTGATGTCTTAGAAGACAAGGAAAGAGCGTATTCAAGGAGAGAGTTCAGGGTAATCCTGAGAGAGTGAATGAAATGATGGAACATAAATGCTAAGCTAGAGAAAAGGGAAGTGAAGACAGGAAGGGAGTAATAGAAACAAGGTGAAGGGATTAATATTCTGATATTCAAATGAAGTGGAATAATAATTGCAATTGGGCAAGTTTAATAAGCAAGCTCAAAGGATAGGTGATTGTGGTCACAGAGTGGACTATTGGAATTAGTGATTTTTAAAAAATATATATATTTATTGATTTCAGAGAGGAAGGGAGAGGGAGAGAGAAATAGAAACATCAATGATGAGAGAAAATCATTGATGGGCTGCCTCCTGCACACCCCCCACTGGAGATCGAGCACACAACCTAGGCATATGCCCTGACTGGGAATTGAACCGTGACCTTCTGGTTCATAGGTCAACACTCAAACACTGAGCCATGCTTGCTGGACAGAATTAGTGATTTTAAAAGTAGAGAAATTGGAGGGGTTTCAGGTGATGATGACAAGGTTCAGGGGGTGGATGTTTTATATACTGTGACTAATCATACTTTTGCATGAAAAGAAATACTTTCAGGAGTATTTCAGTAGCCAGGTAGCATTAGCATTGTAGGAGGACATTGAAGATTGGATGGGTCTTTCTCTGAAGTCTCTTAGGATGAAGGCAGGACTTGTGGTACAAGAGAAACAGGAAGCCACATTCCAGTGTCTTCTGTGAACCATGAGCACAAAGGTGGTAGTTAGATTACAATGACCAATCAGGGTGGGAGTGGCAGGGGTTTTTATAAAGGGGGAGGGGAGAGCAAAGGACTCTGAGTAGCACTGAGGAGCAGCCTTATCTCCTACACTACAGAGGTGTGAGAACTTGAGCAGACTTCACTGGAGAGTGCTGCAGGGAAATAGCATAGAGAGAGCCAGGCTTGATTAAGGCAAGAAGTGGAAGGAACACTCAGAGAAGTGACTGAGGGCATAGAGGAGGTGGATTTCCAGAGGGTACATGGATGGTTTTGGCAGGGAGAGAAGAAGGGGATTAGATTAAGTCTAAGGAATTTGGGGGATTTTAGGAATGACAGATCTTAGAGGACAAATATGGGAAGGGAGCAGTTATTTACATTTGGAACTTAAACCTATGAAAATAGGAATGAAACTTGAAAGGTTTAGTTCCAACTGACCCTTGGAGAACAGTGGACAGGGACTAATAAAAGTCAACTGGGAGGTACTGAAAGTGTTTCTTTACGTGCAGAAGTGTGATTAGTCACAGTATATACAACAGAGGACAGTAGTGGGAGCAAAGAAGCTTGAAGTTTAAGGTTCTTTGAGGGGAAGGATGAACAGTGGTCTAAGACATTAGATTCTTAGGCTCCGCATCCACTGGTGTCCTATTTAATCAGGGATTGGAGGTCTTGGTGCTTGTAGCTTGAGGTCAGGTGTAAGGAAGTTGGCCTAGGACTGGAGCCTAGATCTAGAGGTGCAAATATACTCTAAAACTTCCTTTGGGCACAGTTTTTATTTCCACTCCCCAAGCATAGAAATGATGCTTAAACTATTATTTCAAAACTAGAGGCCCGGTGCATGAAATTAATGTATGTGGGGGGGGGGGTGTCCCTCAGCCCAGACTGCACCCTCTCCAAATCTGGGACCCTTCGAATGATGTCCGACTGCCCACCGGTGGGATCGGGCCTAAATGGGTAGTTGGACATCCCTCTCACAAACCAGGACTGCTGGCTCCCAACTGCTCGCCTGCCTGCCTTCCTGATTGCCCCTAACTGCTTCTGCCTGCCAGCCTGATCACCCCCTAACCACTCCCCTGCCAGCCTGATTGATGTCTAACTGCTCCCGTGCCAGCCTGTTTGCCCCCAACTTCCCTCCTCTGCCGGCCTGGTAACCCCTAACTGCCCTCCCCAGCTGGCCTGATCGCCCACAACTGCCCTCCCTTGCAGGCCTGGTCCCTCCAAACTACCCTCCCCTGCTGGCCATCTTGTAGCGGCCATCTTGTGTCCACATGGGGGCAGGATCTTTGACCACATGGGGGCAGCCATCTTGTGTGTTGGAGTGATGGTCAATCTGCATATTACTCTTTTATTAGATAGGATAGAGGCCTGGTGCATGGGTGGGGGCCAGCTGGTTTGCTGGATCAGGGTGGGGGTTCCCTTGGGGCGTGGGGCAGCCTGGGCGAAGGGCCTGTGGTGGTTTGCAGGCCGGCCACGCCCCCCGGCAACCCAAGCGGAGGCCCTGGTATCTGGGATTTATTTATCTTCTACAATTGAAACTTTGTAGCCTTGAGTGGAGCCAAGCCTTCTGCTCACTCAATGGCGGCAGCCATTTCTGTTGGAATTTATTTATCTTCTATAATTGAAACTTTGTAGCCTTAAGTGGAGGCCTGGGTCTGCCAGTGTGTGCGAAAAGCTTGGCTTCCTCCATCACCGGGGGCAACCCTAGCCTCCTGCTCTCTCCAGCTCCGTGGCTGCCGCCATTTTTGTTGGGATTTATTTATCTTCTATAATTGAAACTTTGTAGCCTTAAGCAGAGGCCTGGACCGGCCAGGGTGTGCAGAAAGCTTGGCTTCCTCCATCCCTGGGGAAACCCTGCTCTTTCCGTGGCCTCAGCCATCTTGGTTGGGTTAATTTGCATACTCACTCCGGATTTGCTGGTGGGCGTGGCTGGTGGGTGTAGCGGAGTAATGGTTAATTTGCATATTACTCTTTTATTAGATAGGATATTGTTTTTTCAGGCCCAGTTTTTAAATAGTTTCAGCCATTTCCACCAAATTTCATTCTAATTTTAGTGTATCATATATTTGCTTAATTTTTAATTTTCATAATAGTTTTTTGTTAAGTTAAAATCCAACACAAGAGAAATTATGGCATTGGATTGGTATAATGATAGAATTCAGAAGTCCTAACAAGACTTAAAGTTGTTACATTTAAGGAGGAAAAATATAAAGCTTCATTTTTAATTTGTTCTTTTCTTGCCAGTGCCTTATAGAATCAATAGAAAATACATTAGCAGAACTAGGCCAGTATCATACATGGGGCACTTCCCTCACCACCTTCAGCTCCTTGTGACTTCTTTTCTTTGTTAATCCTCACCCAAGGATATTTTTCCCATTGGTTTTTAGAGAGAGTGGAAGGGCGGGGGAGAGACAGAAAGAGAAACATCAATGTGAGAGAGACATATTGACTGGTTGCCTCCCACACGAGCCCCTGCAGTCTGGATCCCCAGCCCTTTAGAGAGAGCTAGAAACATCAATGATGAAACAGAATCATTGATCAGCCTCCTGCATGCCCCACACTGGGGACTGAGCCTTGACCTGGAATGGAACCATAACCTCCTGGTTCATAGGTCAATGCCCAACCACTGAGCCACACCAGCTGGGCTTCATCTCAAATTTAATAACTCCTGCTATTGCAAATGCTCTTAATGGTGTAATCATGAATAAGTTGTACCCTGACATGCTATGGCCATTATTCTTGTGATATGTTCCATTCTTCATTGTTCAAATTTTATCACCTTCAATGCCCTATTTGAATCCTACCTTCTCCCAAAACACTTCAGGACACCTCAAACCCTGATGGTCTCTCTGGCCCTTAAAATCCAACAACAGTTTGTCTGTGCTGCCCTGGCCGTTTTGGCTCAGTGGATAGAGCGTCGGCCTGCGGACTGAGGGGTCCCGGCTTCGATTCCGGTCAGGGGCATGTACCTTGGTTGCAGGCACATCCCCAGTGGGGGGTGTGCAGGAGGCAGCTGATCGATGTTTCTCTCTCATTGATGTTTCTGGCTCTCTCTCCTTCTCCCTTCCTCTCTGTAAAAAATCAATAAAATATATATTTTTTTAAAAAAAAACAGTTTGTCTGTGTTACTCATTTGATACATTTTATATGCATTATAATTTAGTTGGATATTCTTTACTTTTCTTTTGATTATGACTTAACACCACAAATCCACAAGTTTCGTAGAAAGTACATCTTATGTCTTTTTTTCTAACACCTTTTAAAACATTTTCATAATGCCTTGCCCATAGTATGCAGTGAATAAATATTTGCCGATAAATTGCTGGATCATTCTTATCATCCATATTGGTTGAATGTTTCTGAGAGCTGTCTGCAATTACTTCAGAAAGTTTCTTGTTGATGTTAGTTTGAGAAATGGAGGCGTTATTATTTCTGTTGCAGATTTCTTTTTTCTTTTTTGCTTATAAAATTGAGAATCACAAAAAGACTATTGGTTTATATATGTGTGCAGTGGGATTTCTTTTGAAAGGGAGTGTGGGAAAGGAGACTTTATTTTGTAAAGGCTTTCGAAGCATACAAGTTCTCATAAAAAAAAAAAAAAAAAGAAAGAAGTCCAAATTGGTTGAACTTGAAGTTCCCCTCCTCCTTTCTCTTCCTTCAGAGCCTTTTTCTAAACCTACTTCCCTTAAAATGACTTTTATTGATTTTCACTCAATGAGAGTTATTCTTCAGAATGAGGATGGAGGGGTCAGAATGAGAAATTTACCCTGTGTTACCTGTGGAATAGGTGTACCTCCATATCCAGTCTTGCTTTATTTGTTCTGTTTCCTGTATCCAGAAACCTGCACACTGGGGATCATTAGGTCCTCTGTGTCTTGGTCGGAGCCTGAGTACAGTATACTAATAGATCAATTTATGTGTTCATTCATTCAGCAAACATTTATTGAGCAGGCATGTCCTAGGCATTGGAGATACTAAGATGAATAAGACGTAGTCGTTGCCCTCAATGACCTCCAGACGTACATGAAGGCACCAGCTTGATGGGGGTTGGGGTCAGGGAAGGCTTCCTGAACGAGGTAACTGAATATCCTCCGTTAAGGAATTCTGCGAGAATAAAGAGATAAGCCTTGTAAAAGAAACACAAACATCTGATCAAATTAGCCAACTAAAAAGACATTTATTAAGAAAAGACAGTCTTTTACCAATATGTCATAATGTTTCTTTTCCAGTTTCCCCCCACCTAATTTATTTATCTCCAGTCTTATCCCTCTCCAGTCTACATTTAAAATTGCCTCCAAAGATATTTCTAAACACTGATCTGATCATGTCATTCCTGTCTTAAGAATTTTTAATGGCTACTCGGTCATTTGTTCTACAAATTCATCCATCACCTACTGAAGTGTTTCAGGCTAGTGTTAAGTGTTTGGGATGCAATGCTGAGGAAACAGTTCCTCCCTTCAAGAAGCCTAGAGTCTAGCTTTGCACAGTGGCAGTATCCTAGCCAATGAGATTCATCCAAAGCGGGATGATTGCTAATTAGAAAAAAAGAAACCTAAAGTCTACACCCCGAGCCCTAACTGGTTTGGCTCAGTGGATAGAGCATCGGTCTGCAGACTGAAGGGTCCCAGGTTCGATTCCGGTCAAGGGCATGTACCTTGGTTGCGGGCACATCCCCAGTAGGGGGTGTGCAGGAGGCAGCTGATCGATGTTTCTCTCTCATCGATATTTCTAACTCTCTATCCCTCTCCTTTCCTCTCTATAAAAAAATCAAAATATATATAAAAAAATAATAAAGTCTATACCCCGAAGACCCACAGACAGACAAGTAAGCAGACTGTTTCAGTGTATAATACTAGCTTTGACAGGTAAGCACATAATTCTGTAGGAGTATACACAGGAGCACCTTGTCCTGTCTTGGGAAGTCTGGTAATCCTTCTTGAGTCTTATCCTTAAATTTAAATCAATTTAGTCCAACAGAGACCAGTGTCTATTGTGCTAGGTCAAAGTCTATTGGAGGAGCTAGAAAACTTAATGCAGTAAATCTAGCATAATGTGGATAGTAAAGGCATGGGATGCTATGATAACAAGAGTTGAGGAGAAGAGGAGACGAGGAGACAGGTGGGCAGCACAGCTTTCTGGAAGAGTCTTGAAGTAGGAATAGGAGTTAGCTAGACAATGGAATTTCTAGTTTTTTACAAACAACACCCTTCACAGCCCCTTGGTCTACTTTTCCAGTGTACCCTTATATCTCCTATACCTTTGTTTTTCAAATTAGAAACAAGAATCCCTGGATTTTTTTTTTAATATATTTTATTGATATTTTACAGAGAGGAAGGGAGAGGGATAGAGAGCCAGAAACATCGATGAGAGAGAAACATCGATCAGCTGCCTCCTGCACACCTCCCACTGAGGATGTGCCCGCAACCAAGGTACATGCCCTTGACCGGAATCGAACCCAGGACCTTTCAGTCCGCAGGCCGACGCTCTATCCACTGAGCCAAACCGGTTTCGGCAATCCCTGGATTTTTTTAACTTTACAGATGGGATATGAGAAAGTACTGGATAAATACTTTCTGGAGCATCAGTTTTACCAGATGAAAAATAATTCAAAACATCATTTTATATTAAAGTATAATATACAGTATTTGTGGAGTTGAAGGCAAATTTTCCATTGATTTTTTTTCCTAGATAAAAATGGATACATTCCAAGCTAGTGGCAAGTTATTTCAGGCTCGCCCTTAGCATCATCTGCCACCACCTCTTTCTTGTGGAAAAGTTTGAAATGCACGATCTGAATGTGCCAAGAACGTTGATGTCTCTGTGCCTTAGCATGTGGCATTTCCTCATCCTGGAGTGCTCTTCCCACCTTCCTCCCAAGGTAAACTCTACTTACCCTTCAAAGCCCAACCTAAGTGTCAGGCCATAACAGTCATTTTTACACAGTTTAAATGTCTTCCCATAACAGTTAATTTTTGAACACCACTCATGTCTCTGCCTCCTTTCCTAATAGCTTTGAAGGCACCTCCCCATTTTGTGTTTCCACCACCCTTTACTCGGATTTCCCACTGCAGCACTGCTCGCATTGTACAGCTCTGCTCACTGTTTCCTTGCCTGTCTCTGCTGCTGGACTGTAAGCTTCTTTAGGACAGGGACTATTCTTAAACTTATCTCTGTGTCCTTGGTGGCTAGCACTTGATAGACACTCAATAGATGTTTGTTGAATGTTGAATTTATGGGCCATTCCTTACTCTGCATGCCCTCTGTTCTTACAGAAAGTACTATCTCCTTTACTTCTCATCTTCAGGGAATGATGTGTTCCACAAAAGCATATTTTCCAGACAACTGAAATTTACTTCTTAAAGTATCAAAATCTGCTTTTGGTGGGAATCTATTTTTCCATGTTTATACACGCTTGCTCTCATAAGTAAACTATACTAAACATAATGTGTTACTTGATGACTTATCCCTGAAAGCATCGGGTTTGGAATTTGTGACACCCCCTGTCACCACTGATGGAATCGGGTTTTTTAACTCCACACAAAGTAACTCTATGACCTGGTTTGAGTTCTTGTGCTCACTTCTTATATTTTGATCACCACTTCTTGCTGTCTATGTGTTTGCTCTAAGACACTGTCCTTTGCTCCTTTTATATGCCTTTAAATGGATATAAAAATTACAAAACTAATATATGTTCATTGAAACACAAACAGAAGCATTTGAAGTGAAAAAATCAAAGTCCTCCCTTCATTCCTGGCTTCCTACCCCAACACTCACCCACATCCACACCCTCACTCTCTAGGCATAGCCATTGTTATCAGTTTAGTTTATATTCCTTCAGGTCATTTTCTGTCAATGTGTGTGTCTACTTGTGGGTATACTAATATCAAATCATGCTATGCATACTATTATATGACTTGCTTTCTTCTCACTCGACAATATCCTATAGGTATCCTTGCATGTAAGTACATCCAAGTCTATGTCATTCTTTTTAATGGCTGCCCCCTTTTAATTTGACAATCTTAATCAGCTGTGAATGGGAAAGCCAAATAATCAAGCTTATTAGAATTGTACCTAAGAAAGAGTAAATCGGCTCTGAATGAAGGTTTAAAGAATTCTCCTAGGAGTAAAATGTGTTAACTTTAGTTCATGGACTTTGTAATGTTTATTTTGGCTATTCTGGGACTCTGTTTGCTTATTTCCTGGTTCACTGTGTTTTGGATAGCTGAGGTTGTTGCTGGACACATGACCTATGAATTAGTGAGGTATTACATATTCAATTTTGCATTATATAATTTTTGCTATGGTTTTGTGGGGGATTGCACTTAATTTTTCATTTAGATTATTTTTATAGACAGTGATTATTTTTTCCAATTCCTAAGTGCTTGCATCATAATGCAGACTGTTGCATATAGTAACAGTTAAAAATATTTGGCTTGATGATTGACATAGGGTTTCTTACTATATCGTCTACCTGTGAGGTGTCCACTGGATTTATGGGAACTCTATAAGCTGGTCTGAGGAAGCCTTTTACTACGAATGAACATTAAAGTACTGACAGCATCTTGTCCCTATAAATAATAAAATCCTATTTAGGATTTACATAGAGTCTCCCTTCTGCCTTCATCTGCCATAATAAGGAGCTAATTCCTGTTGATTCCACATTTTAAATCTCACTGTAATGTGTCCCCTCTTTTTCATGCCCACTGCCCCAGTACCTTGGATTAGGCTCTACCATATCTCAACTGACTTCTTAACTACCGGTATTCTCCCTGCCTCCTGCCTAAACTCCACCCTACTTACCCAGTAACTAGTGCTATTTTTAAAACAGAAATCCTACCATGTCACACCCCTGAGAAACCCTCAACGGATTTCTCATCATCTATAGGCTAAAGTCCACTTTCCTTAGCTTAGTATACATAGCCTTTTGTGATTTGCCCCACTTCTAACTATGTCTTGCTACTCAGTGCCTCATACTTTCATTTCTAGGGAAATCAAGTGGCTTAGTTCCTTTAACACACCATACAAGAGAGTTATCAATAAATTCTTGTTAAATGAATGAATGAAACACATTACCTAGCTAGAGTGACTAGTCAACCTTCTTTGCTCAGGATGTTCCTTCTTCACACCTGCCACTCCAGCGTAATTATTAATAGTGCTTCTTTTCACTGTCAAGCTTGTCTCAGACCAATGAACAACATGGTCACGCTAAATGATAGCAGTCATCAAATTGTTTTCTAACTCTGGTCTTTTCTACTAGATGGTGAGCTCTTTGGGGGCAGAAATTTTATTTGTTCATTTTACTTTTTGAAAATATACTTTTTTTAAATTATTGATTTCAGAGAGGAAGGGAGAGGCAGAGAGAGAGATAGAAGCATCAATGATGAGAGAGAATCATTGATTGGCCACCTCCTGCTTGCCCCCCACTGGGGATGGACCCTGAAGCCCAGACATGTGCCCTGACGGGGAATCAAACTGTGACCTTCTGGCTTACAGGTTGACGCTCAATCACTGAGCCATGCCGGTTGGGCCGTTCATTTTACTTTTATATCCTCATTTATTTATTCACCTAAGATCGACACTGTTAGATGTTGAGGAATAATGATGAATAAAGCAAACGTGGTTCTTGCCCTCATGAAGTTTACAACCCAGCAGGAGAGAATAATCTAGTGAGAAGAGTAGTGCTTCAACCAAGAAAAGCTACTGTATGAATGAGTGACTAAACATGGTTAAAAACTTAGAGGTTTCTGAACAAATAACCCTGATCCAATGAATTACAGAGACAGAAATGACAAAAACCTCTAGGTTGGTCAAATTAACCATTTACTTACAAGAGTTGGTAACTAAAATTTTAAAATACAAACAACACATGTAAACATAACCATACATAATTATTAGATGCTACCTGATGTTAAACATAAGAAAAGAGGACCATGAAATAATAGCAAGAATGAGAGTTCAAGGGCTCTGTGTTTTCAGACCGACAATTTGTAATCCCATGTGGTTCTTTCCAGGGTGGATTATCAGTACATACTACCCTCCCCACTCTCCATCCCTGTTTTTTTCTAGATGAGAAATCTGTAATTACAGAAACTGAACCACAGAAGAAGGGAATGATTTTTAAAACCAGGATTAGATTTTGGTTGGGCTTTGCTTTCAGAGCTAGAACTACCTGCTAGTCTAGACTTTTTAATCAGGTTCCCATGGGCAAATTACAAAACGCTTTCAACCTCAGTTTCCTCTTCTAGATATAAAATAGTGATAATATTATCTCCAGAATTAATCTGAAGATTAAATGAGATTATGTAAGGGCATTTAGTCCTGAAACCCAGCTCCTAGGAGGCACTGGGGGGATATTAGTTCTCCATCCATTTCCCCTATTTGTCTTCTGTATGTGGTGAATTAAATGATGACATAAAATGATTTGAAAAGAACGAACTATAAATATAAACACCAATAAAAATGTTAATGCTCAAACCTGAGTGCTCAACTAGGTCCTCTCTATCCCTTCTAAAAGTATTAGTTGTATTTATATTCATTTATTACCTTATTACTATAGGCAAAGACCCAGAGAAGCATTCAGGAAGTAAGATTTTTCTGGGGGGGAAAGGCATAGTTTATGAGGGAGCCAGGATTTGAGGGTCATTTAGCTGCAGTGGGTGTCAGTCTTAAATATTTAACCCATCTACTCTTGGTCACATTTGGATCAAGAAAGCAAGAAGATCAAGATACCATTCATTTACTGTAGATCTTTATTGGGGGGTGGGGGGGAGTAGGGGCTGTGAACAAAAGCAAGAGCTCTCTTCCGTTTACAGTATCTCTCCACTCCAAGACTGGACCTCTTCGGTGAGGGCCAGCAGGTTTGTTCTCCAGGAGTGCCCTGGGTCTGGACTCCATTTCCCAGAGTCCCTTAGTGCCCTAATGTATTCAGTGCTCAGAGTGCCTGTATGTGTGTGAGTGTGAGAGAATGTGTGCGTGCGCCCGTGAGTGTGTGTGTGTCTCCGAGTCCCTGGGAGAGTGGAGGCTCATTCACTGATTAGAGCCAGCGCTGAGAGGCAGCACTGCTCCTTCTCTCACACCAACCGAGTCTCTTAATCTGTACATGCAATCCCAGGCAGCTCGCGAACACAGACCCGGGGCCAGCCGCCTGCTGCTGCTGCCGCTGCCGCCGCCACCGCCGCCGCTGCCTCCGCCGGCCCTGCGCACCCGGGACTTTTCATGCACCACACTCACCGCCTCCTTCCCTCCGTGTCCTGAAAAGTGCGACCATTCTCTCAAGGAATTTACACGGCAAGTATGGAGAAACAGAAAGGGGTATGTGGGTGTGTGTGCACACCCCAGAGGGGTGGGTGCGAGGGCCGCCGGGCTGCTCAGGAACCTGGCTAACTTTCCGGGTCCGTTTCCTAGGGATTCGGGCGGCTCCCCTCGACAGGAGCAGGGGCTGGGACCTGGACTGGTGCGTCTTAGATCTTCGCCACGGAGCCTCCCAGCATCTGTGCCCTGCGCGCTCCGTGCGCTGCCTCGCTCAAACTTTCCGTCTTGAGTTTTCCTTAATGTGTTTTATTTGGGGGGCGCGAGGGGGAGGGACCAGACGCGGGAATTGGACAAGTAGGGAGGGTGAGGGGACAGCTAGGGAAGGGAGCAGGACTTTTTTTTCTCCATCTTTTAATAAGCCCCATCCCCACTTTGTTTGGGTCCGTCTCGAGAATGCCCTCTCACCGGGCTCTCCGGTCTATCCCGCGGTGATTTCCGGCGGGGCCGGGACCGGGTGATACTCGGTGGGGAGCCTGAAGCCGCGGGATGGGGAAGGGGCGATCCGAATGAGAAAGGACCCCGACCGCCCCCGCACAACGCACTACTGGCCCGGTGGGGTACCCGAAGAGAAACTGGGAACCTTGGGCCTCCGGGTGCTGGGCTTACTTTCTTAGCGGGGGCGTGGAGGGAGGAGAGTGGGATGGGGAGCCGCTGCGGGCTGGAAGGAGGCAGGTGCTGGCACAGAGGTGGACCCTTCTAATGCCACCGGTAAACTCTCCGCTCCGCTCGGTTGGACCCGCCTGGCCTGAGAGCAGCCCGACCCGTAGGGGGTCTCCCGGGATTTTCGGGGCTGGGACTACTCTCCCGGCGACTCTGCGGAGCAGGCTGGGAGGACCACCATATAGACAGCGGCACGTTGCTCTTTTTGTGGCTTTATTTTTAGCATAGATTTACCTGCCTTAAACTGAGTAACAATTTCTCTTCCTCCGACTTGAGAACAAAACTTTTCAGCGAACACGTTGGTCGCTGCGGTACTGCAGCCATCCGCGCCCCGCTCGTCAGCCTGGCCGAGCGACCTTCTCCGCCCGGAGCCGCCCCGCCACCGCGCTCCCAAGCCTCCAGCCACCCCCCTCCCCAACCCGGGCTTTTCAGGGCTCGGCCTGAGCGTTTCGCCTTTGTGCATTGTAAGGGAAAGCCTTTTCTTCCAGGGCACACAAACTTGGGCGGAGAGCTTCCGTGTGGCCCCCCGGGCGAGGCCGCCCACGGCGGTGAGGCCGGCCATCCGAGGGGAAGCCCGCTCTGTCCACCGCTCCCAGAGCTCGAGGCCCGAGTGGACCCCGGCCGGCGAGGGCGCGCAGGAGCCCCGAAGTAGTGGGGGCTCGGGCTTCTGGGAGGCAGAGAAAGAGCCCTTTCTTCCCGTTGAGAACGCGGGGCTTTCTCGGGCCCCAGCCGCGGCTCGCGGCTCCAGGAGAGCACCAGGGCCCAGGCCCTGAGCTGGACGCGCGTCGAACCGGGAGGAGGGTTGGGGCGGGGGCGCTGGGTGTGGGGCTTTGCCCTGCCTGGCCCGACCGGCCCGGGTCTCTGGCCTGGGTCGCCTCCCTGCCCCGGCAGCCGCTGAGAGGGAAGACTTGGGCGCTCTCTGCCCTCGATGCCCACCGGCCACACCTCGCCTCTCGCCTCGGTTCCGGACTTGGCTTGAGAGGGGCAGAGGAGTAAGAAGGGAAAATAAAGGAAAACAAGGACGGGCGGTGAGGAAGCGGCAGGTCAGAATGGAGGGAGCGGGCCGGCCCGGGGTGTCCGGCCTCCCTCTGCCTGTCTCGGGGGTTCTTCCTGAGAATGGAAAATGAGCCGAGGGGGGGAAAGGTAGAAAGAGCGTCGAGGAAAAGCGAAGCGGCTGTCTTCCGTTCCCTTCCCTCCCGGCCCGCGGGAATCCTGCAAAAGTGGCGTTTGTTCGCTGGCTGCGCTCCGGGGCGAGGTAGGGAAGGCCGAGGGCAGGGCGGCGCCGCGCCCCTAGTGACCCACGGGGCCGCGGCCGGGCACCGAGCGAGCGGGGAATCACACCTGTTTAGCGAGAGGCAGCTGGGCCGCCGCGGCGCGAAAGGCAGTGCCTTCCCTCCCGCACTCTAGGCCCGCAGTCCCGGAACGGGAGGGCCCGGCTTCCCCGCGCTGGCCCGCTTTTCAGGAGACGCGTTTCTAGGAGCCCTGCGGCTGCCCGGCGAAGCGGAGGCGCGCCGCGACGGGACCCGGGTGACCCGCGGGGCGGGGCTGTTCTGGGGCACAAGGTGCTTGGACTTTGATCGCAGGCAGCTTCCTACGAGCCTCTGCCCCGTGAGCCCTGTCCGGCTGCGGACCCGGGCCCCTCGCACTTATCCGTTCTTCGCCGGCCGGCGCCCTCGTTCCCCAAAGTTACAAGCAGATTGTTTCGGGAGGAGCTGGTTGGGACCCAAAGTATTCTTTGTGCAAAGAAAGGCAACCGAGAGCTGGTAGGAGAGGTCCGGCCAAGGAGTGGCGGCCTCGGCTTTGCGTTGGTCCGAAGTTGATGCAGGTTTCGCCTTCACCTCTTCTTCCTCCGTTTTTCCTAAATGAGTTGCTTTTTCCCGGTTCAGACTCTTACTGGCTGAATTCTGCACAGCTCGCTGAGCCCGCAGCCCCGCAGCCCCGCACTCTAGACAGGCTGGGCTGTCTCGGATTCGCACTCGTTAGCCAAGTCAGATCTGGGTCGGGGTCCAAATCTGGGACCGACACCTGGCCACGTCTGATTCGCAGGCTTTGGCCCCAGCTCAGGAACCGTGCTAGCCTTATGCTTCCTTGCATATGGTGGTAAAATTTCTGTTGGAGTGGTGTTTCCAGATACCCCGTGGGCATTTGGTGTGCGGGAATTCTCTTCTAGAGAAGAAATCTGTGAACTTAAAAAAAATTCTTTTCTGAGTTTTTCACAACCCCCCACTACTCTGGCCCCATTTCCCATTGTTCTTTGCTTTTTAAGTTGCCTGTTAATTTTTAAAAGTTTATTTATGCAAAGGAAAAAATATCGTTTAATTTGTTCTATTATTTTCATTCCTGGCTTTTGGAACCGGTTCAGAGACCACAGAAATGTCACCTGTTGTAGTAAGCAGAGGAGTGTTGTGTGTGCATTGTAATTGCTAGCAGAATCATAGTTTGGTGGGCATTCAGAGCTCGGCTCCGGATCGGCTTTGCAGCTTTCTTTGTGGCAGTCATTTGCAAGTGGGTTTGGCTAGCAGCAGCAGCAGCAGCAGCAGCGTGGCTTCCTTCTACACCCATAACCAGCTCCGGTCAAGAAGCCCAGATCCTGGACAGGAATGGTCAGAGGCTGGGGTGGGAAACTGTCCACTCTGAGACGCTGTCTCTGGCTTTCGGTTTTTCTGTGCGAAAGTGACTTGCTCGTTCAGGAGAGCGGGGAGCCCTGTGCATCAGTCCAGACACAGACATTTCCACGTTCTGAAAGCCAGCTTCTTCGTTTCGTTTGTCTTGGTTCTGGCATGTTGAACCACGCAATTAATGATCTCACTAATTATTCAGTTAGTTGGCGTTTTGTAATCACTTTAAACCAGGGTCGGGTGTGTGATTTAACAAACAAACGAACTCCCCACACTTATACAGACCTGAACCAAACCCATCACGTCAAGGATTTGAAATTTTTAAAACTCAATATTTGTTGGTCCCTCCGTCCATCCTCACTGCCTGCCAGACAATTCATTTAGCTTTGTGGATTGATCCCTCCTCCTTGTTTAGTTAATTCAACAAAGACTTTTTGCAATCTGTTTGGAGTTTGTCTGATGCCGTGGAAAAGTAGCTGATGATTTATTTGGTTGCTTTTCGATTTCTGTCTTCAGCCCTTCTTTCTCCTCCTTTCAGCAGGGATGTCAGCTGTTATTACTTCCTATTGATCCCTTTGCAAAGTGAGAAGTGAACTAAAATTAATGTCAATTCCACTGCTCGGATCAATAGCTGGAGTTATTTTAATCTGGATTTGCACGAAGTGCTAAATTAAAAAAAATCAGCATAGAGGCAGAAAAGTAACAGTTACTTACTTTCCCTTTGCCCGGTTCTTTACAGTCACCCAAATGCTCCATCAAGCTGATTATCTTACAATCCATATTTTTTTAATTAAGAGGGTCAGTTAGTTTTCTTATTTTGGGTTCTGTGTTTAAACCCATGACATTTTGACATTGGGAGTGTATTAACTATAGATTTTCATAATGACTGTGGTCTGCTGAAGCCTCATCTGTACAAGTTGCTAATGTGAGGAGGGGGTAAGAAAGAAAAAGGAAAAGAAAAACACTCCCCCTCCCCCAACAGAGACCAGCACCCACACAGTGGAGTAAAGGAGATGTGGCCTGAACAAATATTGTTGATTTATTTTCAGCATAATGAAGTTTCAAATGAATAACCAGGTTTGAGTGATTCACCGTGTTCTGTTGGAGTGTCCGGTGCTGTCGCCAGATTACTAATTTATGAAACTCATTTAACATAATGAGGTGATCCAGGAAGTAAAAATAGAAAGCAAATCCTCTGGGTGATTGGCTATTTTGGGGGAGAAACATTTACCCCCTCACCCCCAGAGTATTAAGTTTGCCCTTTTCTCCAGCTTGCCTCATATCATATTGCTTGTTGATGGACAAGTAGTTATATCTGTTATGAAAAACTGGTTAGAACCCTTGGAACAGCCCTAGACCCACTTTGAGAGCATCCATGTTGCATGGCTATCAGTCGGACTTGAAAACAGCCAAGAACAGGATTCCCAGACTTGTCAGGCTAACTGGCTGTCCTTGGCAGATCATTCCCTGCACTGCTATAACTTGACAGGAAAGTTATTTAAAATTTGGAGGAGAGAAAAATCCGTTAATGTGAGATACATAATCTGGTAATTTAGCAATGATGTCTATAAGGAAAGATGCCAAATGAGGAAGCAGTCTGATGGTGTGCACTCATCTTCCCAATTAATAACAGTCATTGACATGTCTACTACAGGATGGGAGAAGGAAATACTCTCTTTGCACTGCATTAAGCCAGGAGGATTCATCTACAGTTTATCTAAGGTTTCTCTACTTGGGGGAGTACCAACGATAGATACTCCATTATCTAGGTGTTGTTTTTTTTTAAGGGAGGGGGTAAATTTTATTTGAGACATGACTCAATATTTAAAGGTTATAACTTGTAGCAGATGATTATTTTTGGTTACACTTTGAGTTTCACTTAAGTTTTTAGTGTATGTATTTGAATAAGTCCTACTATTCATCTTGTGTTACTCAGACTTTTGATATATAATCCTTCTCCCACTTCCCACTAAAGATAAATTTTGAAATGGAATCAGTGGCTGTGAAAATGTACAACCTAAATTTAAAAGAGAAATTGAAAGAAGTCTCCTCGAACTCCAATTTGTTCCAGAGGCCTTCATTGGACATCAACTCTGACTAGGCCAACTAGCAGAGCAAAATAAGTCAGAAATTTTGTTAACATTTTCCTTTAAATGTTAATGGCAAATTCAAAGCAGTTTACAGACCTACTTAAGAGTGAGTGCATTAGTAACTAAAATTACCGATCCGTTCTTTGCTGCCCCTGGAAGACAGACGCTGCTAAAGAACATATGCCAAAGGCACCCATTATGTTTTTAAATATTGTCAGAGACGCCAGGCATTTTATTGATGAAGGTTTTGTTCCTTCTCAGAAAAGAGAAAGTCTGTGTGATTAGGGAGGGAGGGGTATGCAGCAACAATAATGTTGCTGTTATTGGTTCACACAGCACTTCTTTCTAGAAACAGTCTTAGATGATACATGAAGATATGTGTTTATGCATGTGCCAATGTGTGTGATTTATCCACACGTACAATTTGTACCACCTAACATGTACAGATGTTCATGGTCTGGATGTGCTTGATTTAGGGATTTTTCATTATCAGGGCGTTGTTAGGGGAGATGAAGAGAGGACTCATACATGGGGGGCGGGGAGGGTCATAGAGGTGGATCCTGGTCTCTGTCTGAACATCAGGCCTGCCATGAGTGGCGTATGCAGGTGGAAGCCCTTTAAAATATAGACCCCACCTAATCTACTGGGTGACTTGGTCTTCCAAAGCTCATTTGCTCAGGGAATAGTGTATGTGGAGGTTTTATGATTTTTTTTCCTTTGCTGGGCTCAGGCGCATTTCACCCGGAACGTGTAGGGACCAAAGTCAGCTACGCGTACATCACAGTAAGTTGTCTATTGATTTTCCTGAATGAAAATGGTCTGATGCTGCTGCCCACTGGCTCCTAAAGCCTGTGGTGTCTCTTGCCCGAGCATCTATAAGCCAGAAGGATGGTGTTTCGATCACTTGGGGTTTCCTCTTTTTTCCTCCCCCTAATCTTTCTCCCTCCTCTTTTTTTCTCTTTGCTGTTTCTGCAGGTCTTAGAAGGGGATGATTCCCCAGTAACGTTCCCTGCCCTGACCCAAGGTGCCCCTCAGCCTCCCTCCCAGGGAAGACTGCTTCTTGTGTGACGCGGGCCATCAAAAGAAACTCCAATGGACTTACACCGGGCAGCCTTCAAGATGGAGAACTCATCCTACCTCCCCAACCCGCTGGCATCCCCAGCGCTGATGGTCCTGGCGTCCACAGCTGAGGCCAGCCGCGATGCTTCCATCCCTTGTCAGCAGCCACGACCCTTTGGTGTACCTGTCTCAGTAGACAAGGACGTGCACATTCCATTCACCAACGGTTCCTACACCTTTGCCTCGATGTACCATCGGCAGGGTGGGGTGCCGGGCACTTTTGCCAATCGAGATTTCCCTCCTTCTTTACTACATCTTCACCCCCAGTTTGCTCCCCCAAATCTAGATTGCACTCCAATCAGTATGCTGAATCACAGTGGTGTTGGGGCTTTCCGTCCCTTTGCTTCCACTGAGGACAGGGAGAGTTATCAGTCAGCCTTTACGCCGGCCAAGAGACTGAAGAACTGCCATGACACAGAGTCTCCCCACTTGCGCTTCTCAGATGCAGATGGCAAGGAGTATGACTTTGGGACACAGCTGCCATCTAGTTCCCCCGGTTCACTTAAGGTTGATGACACTGGGAAGAAGATTTTTGCTGTCTCCGGCCTCATTTCGGATCGAGAAGCCTCATCTAGCCCAGAGGACCGGAATGACAGATGTAAGTACTTTGGTGTGAGCCTTCCCGACCCCCAGTAAGCCCTGCCTTACAGTAGTGTTCAACAGGTCGTGGCCTTTTTCCTGTTCCTAGTAGTGGGAAGGGCCAGTTCCTTCCCATTCCATAGCTATGGAATACTAACCTTTACTTGTCTCTGTCAGTAAGCATTGAGAGTTCTGTAGGAAATGTTTTCCTGAAGGTATCCAGAGGCAAGTTGACCTCCACAATACCTTTCTCTCCAGGGCATGATTAGCTTATTCCCTGGGGACTCTGGAGTGAAGAGGGGTGCCATATAGGTACCGGAGTGAATGTCATTTCATTGGAAAGTGTAGGTTCCAAGGGAATTTGGGGGGCCTGAAGAAACTCATCCATCCCTCCTCTCTTTGCTGTCCTCATTATGTTTCTCTGATCTCAGTATTATATTTTAGCTTTTCCATTGTATCACATCCAGTGGACTCCACGTGATTTTATTGTCACAACTCTCAGCCCTTGTCCATATCAGGCTATTTTTCAGAGCAGGACAGAGGTGTCGTCAATCACCATAAAACATTTCAAACAGCTGTATTTTCCTTGCAATCGCAAGGCTAGAAAGCTGACTTCTCTTGGGATTTAACAGGTTTGCTGGATGCTTTTTATGGGGCCCACTTTTAGGACTAGACATGGTTGACCCAGGTGACTGCTCCATAGTTGATGTTCACAATTATTATTAATTTCTTCTTAAGGAACAGCTTTCTCATGTTCTCCAAGTGCCTTTTTGGGCTCTGGCTACACTCACTAATAGTTGGAACTACACCTTGATTTGGAACTTGTAGACTATGACTGCTGAACCCTGCAATCTTCTCATATAATATAATAGAATATAATCAGAAAATAATTGTGTTTTAAAGCTTTTGGGCTGTGGGTAGACAGAGCAGTTCTCTTCAAGTCTGGTGAAAATTTATGAACTGAGGGTGTTTTCCCACCCAACCCTTTGTTCTAAGCTTTGCTTCATTTTGTTTTCTTAAGAAAACTACATCTGAGGTTTGCTTTCCCCGCTTCTCTATTTCTTGTGCTCCCGTCCTCTCTATAACTACCAACACGAATACCATTTTTTTTCTCTTCTCTTTATGATGCCGAGGAGAGTAATAGAGACATTGCAGCTCTCTCCCCTGTCGGCACTGCTTCCTCAGGCTGTCTCCTTGAATTAGGCACTGTGTTAACTTTCCTGCGCTAAAAGGCATCTGCCTAAACCCAGCGTACCTTTTCAATAAAAGTCATCATAAAATCAACCTGCCTTGTAAATCCATCGCTCTTTGGTTTTGAAATATGTTGCAAGTGTGTCTTTTATGTCAGCCTCTGTAAGCCCGAGACCTCCCCACTAAAGGGAGAAGGCTGCTATGTGACAGCACAACTGCCCGTGTGCTCTCTCACTTTTGCTTTAGTTCCTCTTCCACCTTTTCCCTTTCTGTGCAGCTGATGTGTGTGTTATGATCCTGCTTTTTGGATATACCTGCTGAACATAGGTTGGCTTTGGGTTGGTCTGTTTAATTTTATTTCAGTTTAGTTTTCATTTGTCAATGTGCAAGTGCTCAAGGCTAGCTGTAATCTGACCTCTGGCTAAAACTGCCCTGGATTAGGGTGTGACAAATTCTGCCCCCTTTTTTTCTGCAAATACAAGTTGAAAATGAAACCCTCTTCAAAAATGTGCCACAAAGTAACATCTGCAGATCGAGATTCCTTTCTTCTCTCCTAACATATCCAGCTTGTCTCCATCTATCTTTTTAGCCCAAACCTGTGTCAGACCCCCAGAGCCAGGAGGAAGCTTGTTAGTCAAGTCAGAACTCATAGATGCGGATATCCATTCCCCTCCGAGTGTCAAAGCCATAACTCTTCTGTTTGCCTGGTTTGCATTGTGTGGTGGTGCCATCCCCCATGGAGATGGATCCCTCACACAGGAATACGCCTGGGTGGAGAAAAATTAAATGAGTCTGTCTCCCAAAGTGAAATGGAATTCTGACCTTGAAATTAATGAGATTCTGATCAGAAGGGTGGGGAAACTTCTTTATTTCAAATTGTACTGTTACATAAATTGGAGCCCATTCTCCCTCTATTTGTTTAAAATACTCTTCTTTTAGAGAGTAGTTTGTGTTCTCTTTTTTTTCTCCTACACAAATATTCAACCTATGGGTGTGCGTGTGAGTGTGGGATGTTTGTATACCCACATCAGTATCTAGAGTTGCATTTGGGACTGATCCTTAGCAAAAAACACAGGTGCCAAGTGAGGAGGAGACTGCCAGTGATAACCCTGGATCTGTGCTCCTCTGTCTTCCCTTTCCTTGGACAGTGTGGCAGCCGTCACAGGGTGGTACCGCGTAGCATCTGTGCTTTTGATTTTGAGTGTTTGGAAGGCAGGAGAAACAGTTTTCTGTCGGGAAGGGTTGAAGAGGCCCCGTGACAAAGTCTGTAGCAGCTTTCTTGGCTCTTGTCATATGTTGATGTGTGTCAGAATATTTATGGTCTGTTTTATGTAAATACATATTTAAGGGCCGTTAGAAGGCCTGATTATTCCCACTAGATGCCTTTCAGGTCCTCCCTACAGAACCGTTTTGAAATAAGTAATATTTCTCAGATAATCGAGTGACAGTATACAAGACTGCTTCCAAAGGGAGAGCTTGAGGGGCAGATGGGGCAGGGAGGGGGATGGGAAGGCAAGAGGAGAGAGAATAGAAAGTGTTCAAAAGAGTAAAGTAATAGGTCAAGTGCCTTTTGCCCAGACTGCCAATATAATAAAATAGAAACCATATATATTTTAGTTTTTATTCTTAAAATTTAGAGTTAATTTCTGATATGGTTGCCCCATTTTTCAGTTCTCTTCGTATAAACAATTTTTTTCAGAAAGTGTAAAAAATGTTTTATTAAATACAAGTAAAACTCCTAAATAAGCATTTAGCAGGGGTGGTGGTGGTGGTGGTGTTACTGGGTTGTGTGTGTGTCCTTTCTATAGAGAAGTTTTATGACTGAGTTTTAGGTCAATGAAAAATCAGTTTTACAATGGAAACACTGACAGTTTTTACTGTTGCAGCCGCCCCCTGCTCACACACTATATCCATATGCAGATATGTCCACATGTGAGAGCATTTGGAAGAGGGGCCTGCAGACATGGTGTAATGTACACATGTTCTTTCCTTCAATCTGAGTGCTGGTAGGCAGGATTTCTTTTGTGATTAAATATCCATTTTTTTATAGGAAAAAAAATGTAGCTATTTGGGTAAAGTATTGTGTCTCCTAGTACATGACTCCTGTTTGCTTGCCTGTTCATCTACCTGGCATCACAGGTGATTCCCAAGGTAGGTGTTGGGCTCTATGGAAAAAAAGAAGCCTTTACTCTACAGGACTGACTTATTTGCCCTGGAAAAAGGGAGAAGTATTTTGTGAGAAGCCGGTTCGTGGAGGATGCATAATTCCCCAGGAAGGGGACTGAGGTAACTCCTGTTTATTGTCACTCCCTGAACCAGTCTCCCAGGGCTCCTTGTCCAGGGAAATGATGCTAAAATTTATGGACCAATTACAAATAGTCCACGTGTGTCTTACATATGAAGTGTCTACAGATATGTTTCCCAGGGCTTTTAAAATAAACATTTCCTCATTAAGGAAACTTTACAACAAAGGGAAGATACGTATTGTCTGCTGCCTTGTGTTAGAATCTATATATTTATTACCCCCTTAGTACTCTGGCTCTTATCACGTTCATTTCCTTATTTCCTTTGGACCACCCCTGTGCCTAGATTTCTGTCTGAGTGACACAGTCTTTGGCCAGCCTGACAGTCTACCCACTCAGCCCCTATTGGACTTGGCTTGTATGCATGCTTATTGGAGGGTTGAGAGGGACCAGAACTGTCTGTGTGGAGCGATGACTGGCCCTACCTTCTGGCTCACCTCAGGGATGGGCACTGACCGCATGTGACCCTCTTACCTTGGCCTTTCCTATGGTTAGGCAGATTCAAGGTAGGTAGGAAACTGGTAGCTCACAGCAACTGCAGAATGTTCTACTTTTGTTCTCAGATACTAAAAGCCCTGAGTAGAAAATGGTATTTTGTACTTTGAAATGTGCCTTATAAAGGCATGTGCCATTTAAGACCCTGTGTTCTAAGACTCAAATACCTGAGGGTACACAGGCCCCAAGCAGCCCAGACTGAGGAGGGTCAGCTACATCATAGGGGTGTTGTTAGAGGGGATACTTCCCAAGGGTCTGGGACGGGGTTGGACAGAGACCCTAATTTGGGCTTTTAGGAGAATTGTTCTTGCTGGAAAGAATGTTTGGGAGCAGTTCTCAGGTCATCAGGCTGAACTCCTGGATTGTAGCTGGAGCAGATGACCACTGTGAAAGGGTCAGCAAATCACCAGACCAAGATCGGTCAGATGGTTTCCCCTCTGCTGACTGGGCAGACCTAGCCTGATTGTTGCTCCGCTGCTCCCCGGGTTCTCCCGGAGTCCCTTTAAGAACTCCTGTGATGTGTGTGGTTGGTTGTTCACTCCCAACACAGTCATGGAGACTCCTTTTCATGCTGCTGGGTTTAATTGTCTTGTTGGGATAAAGAAATGTTTGCACAGCTAAAGTGGGGCCGGACTGGACGGGAGCGGTCCCTGATGGCTGCAGAGCAGCTGGCCTGGCTTGGCTCGGCGCGCTGCTTGCCCGCCCGCCCGCCCGCGGCTGGGCTCGCTCCCGCTCCGGCTCTCGCTCTCCCGGTCCTCGCTGCACGCCGCGCCGCTCTGGTCGGCGGCTGCCTCCTCGCACGGCCAGAATGCCTAATCACCATGGTGAGAAAACGGACACCGCAGCCGTCCTCCCTCCTCGCCTGCGCCCTCCCTCCCGTCAATTGTCATGCAGAAGTGATCCGGGCTGCCTTTTCCTAGCGGGCGGCCGCCTGCCAGCCCCTCGCGCTCCCGGCCAAAGGGTGGCTGGTAATTGATCGTTTGGGGGAGGGGGCACGGAGAGACGCGACGCCGGGCCAGGGGAGTAAGGACCACTGAGTGGGCCCCCTTGGCTCACTGGAAAAGGACCCCCCAGCCTCCGCCACTGAGATGGCTTTCAAGTGGTTCCAGACATGTTGGTGACTTCGCTGTCCCGCGGCCGGACTTGGAGGCTGCGGGAGAAGTCGCGGTGCTGCCCCAGGCGGGCCCCGCGCCGCCGCCGCCGCCGCCGCCGCCGCCCGCGGTCCCGGCCCGAGGGCGGGCCTTGTCCCCCACCCCAGTCCCGCCCCGCCCTCCACGTCCCTCGCCCCCTGGTCGCACTCCGAACCGAGCTCCCGGTTGGTTTCCTGTACTCTGAGCCACAAAGACAGTGGGGACGGGAGGAGGGTGACCCTGGTGGGGGCACGCCCACGCGGATGTCGGGGTGATGAGGCACCGGCGGGAGGTGCAGGTGGGCGGGTGGTGTAGTGAGGCGAGGGGGTGACCACTGTGTAGGGAGGGGACATGGGGGCGAGGCGTGGGGGTGCAGGAGTGGGAGGAGGAATTGGGGAGAGCCCAGGGCGCGCTGATGAGGGAGGATGGACGTGCACTCGCGCATCTGGAGCAAGCTGTTCCCTCGGCGCCGCAGATTCGAAATGCTTTCCTCGTCTTGCAATTCAAATCTGTAAAACGTTCCGGGAACGTTTCCCAAGTCCGGGGCTTCGTGAAGCGGGAGGATGGCTGGTGTTCGGGGCGAGGCGAGTCGCGGTCGCCTACGACCGTCAGAGGCTCGCAGCCAGCACAGCGGGGCTCGTTAAAGTCTGGGCAATTTCTGGAACTCTTCCCACGGGAAGTTTTCCGGGGCTGTCTTCCGGTCAGCGGCCCCAGGTTGATTATTTGGTGGCCTTTTTTTGTTTGAAAACAAAAAACACACATTGTATCCAAATAACAAAAGTTGCTCTCCCTCCCACCCCCTTTCCTCATTAGGCAAGGAAAAGGAAACTGAAAAATAGAATTACATTTTATATTGGTTTTTCTTACTTTTAACCCTTATTAGCTACTCCCACCTGGTTAATAAATATTAGCACACTTTGAAATGTATTCTTTGTAAATACTCAGGATTTGGAGTGACAATATATTTAATAGTTATATTTTTATAATGTTTTTTCATATTTTTATATTTTAACTATTATTAACCACATCTGTTGGAATGTACATTTTACAAATGTGTGGGATTTAGAGAGATACTTTTTTTGTAAAATCCACATGATTTTAACACCAAAATAACAATAATTTTTGGATTTTAATATGCTCTTCCAACAGTTTAACAGCATTTCTCTGTGCTGTTAACCTCTTAAAGAGAGATGAACTACAGACTTAAGAATAACTTATTGCTATGTATCAGCTAAACTGCCTTGAAAAAAATTTTAATACCATTTACATTGTGACATTTGTGGTTGAATAGAGTGGCTCAAAGTGTATGCTACAGGGTGGGAATTTGTGAATATCTCTATCTTTGGGGCAAGGGGGAGAATTTTCTACAAAAGAACTTTCACCTACTTTCTCTCTCATGCCTTTTTGAGGGAAAGATCCTGAATTGAGACTATGGGGTTAGGCCTGGAGAAATGATAGGCTATGGTATGAATCAGTAAACCTGGTAGATGCTAAATAAACAGCAATAATTTATTCCCTCCCAGCCTTACCCAGTAGATCAGATATTTCTATTATCTTAATCACATTTTAGTTTTAGTATTACAATTTTTTTTTGCATTTGTGCCAATCACATTGAAGGTTTCAGTAAGAGTTAGTTTAGTATTGAATAAATTGGTGGTGATGACTATAATCTAATTTTTATGGAAAGAAAGGAAGAATTTATTTATGCCTTGAGGTTGATAATGACAAAGGTAGGTAGAGAGATTTTTAAGACATAAGTGAAATTTTCTGTCTCAAATAGAGACTTATTTTGTTAATTATGTTGGCTACTAAAACAATCATAACTTTAAAAATAATCTAAAACTTGCTTTTCTTTCCTAACACTCTAGAAACCTAAAATTGCAGTATTTTCCCTTCCCAAATGTTTTCCCACAGCAATTACATTCCCTTTCATGGAGTCCACAAATACGGATCTGCTTTTGGTGTGTATTTTAGGTGGAGGGGGGGCGGTGGGGAGGAGTTCCTACCTACATCCTGGTTGAAGCTAGAAATATACAAGTGATATGAGAGCTTTGTAGACACATATAACCATTTGGCAATTCGGACATTTGACGGTCCATGTTCTCAGTAGATATGTTCTGATTGAAGACGACCTGGAGGAAATGAAAGTTGTGTTTTTAGGGGAGTCCATTCTGTTTAGCAGACACAAGCTGTAGGAAAGTCTAGAGCTGTGTGTGTGGAGAAGGAACCTTCCGGTACAGTCTCATGAGAAATCAAGCCCAGTAAGCCTGAGAGTGACTCACCAGAGGAGGGTTGTCTTTTTCCACTGAAATTCATCTGCAGGCTGAGACGTATGGCTTTGCATCTATCTTAGAGCAGCGGACAGTCAGGAAGATGTAGGGGGGGGGGGGGGGGGCAAAGGGCCAGACCCAGAGAGACCTTTGCTTTATCTTCAGGTGTATGATTCCCATTCAGGTGCCAGCTAATCCTATGCTGCTCTCATTTGACCTTCCTTTTGGGGGTTTGACTTAAACCAAGTCAGAGTGATCTAGCATACTAAATACCTGTTAAAAGAATAAATGCCGTATTTGCCCCCTTTGAGCCACAATTTGAAGGTGTTTCAGATCAAAGGTGGGGAGGCAATATAACATAATTATGAGTTCAGCCTCTGGAATAAAATCCTGACCCTTTAGCTTACTTTCTCTGTGACCCTGGGCAGATTACCTAACCTCTCTGGGCCTCAGTATTCTCACCTGTAAAGTGGGAATTATACAACCTTAAAGGGTTGTTGTGAAGGACTGAATGAGATTAAGTACAAAGATAATGCTTAGAGCAGTTACTCACACATACTAATACATAATGACTATTATTATTTCAAAGACAATCTGGTGGTATAATCTTCATTGTTAAAAGCACTGATATGGCCCCACACAGGGTCATTAACAACTAGCATGTATGTAGGATCCTTTCGCACGTGTGCCTTATGGCAAAGAGGGAGGGAGAAAGGCTCAGAACCCTTTTCTGTGATAACCAGCTGCTTTTTCTCCCTTCATTGTTATCCATCCACCAGGATTAGCCCTGGTGTCCCTCTGACCTGCTTCTCTCTTCATTTTATTTAGAAGGAAGGACTTATAGGGATTTATTTATTTAGAATGACTTGACTAAGGTTAGATATCTAGGCAGTGACTCAGGTTAGAAAATCTGAATCTCATCATATTTTCTTATTATGAATTTTGTATTATCAGATATTATTTAAAATAAATGGGCCATTAGAATTTGTGTGTGATAGAGATTTGGACGACATATAATCAGATTTGCTATAATGGTATTTGACTAGTGTTAGAATTCAAAGTCCCAGAGTTTCAAGTATGTCCTTAGATTTTAAGTTATACAGGCACTTTTACCCTCTTGCCTATGTGAGAGAAATCTGTGAACCTTCCCCCATCTGTGTGTGTCACAGTCCCACAGCATGATGGATTGTCTCTGCTTGGGGGAGGCTTAGGATGGGGCTTGAAGGGGCCTTGTAGGTCAGGAGAGAAATACAGCAGCAGGACTGAGCTTGCGGGGGGTGGGGGTGGGGGGATTAGTAGGGGAAGGGGAGGGCAGGGTTGGGCGGGGATGGGCCTCTTCCATAGTGTCTGTGTGCATTCTCTTAGGAGTAAAAGAGGGCTGTCCATTACCCTGAGCGCACAAATAAACTCAGTGTTTTTTCTCTTTGTAGAGAGAGAGCCCTATGGGGCTTAGGAATACTAAAAAATGACTCTGCATGTCAGTGGGAGAGGATAGGAGTGAGAAAGACTGCCCCTCTGCCCGAGGACCTTAGGTTTGAGTCTGTTATTTAAATATAGTAACTCATGTTTGAAAAGTCTTCTGTTCACATGTTTGTGTAGCTGAAATAGCCATTGGAAGCCAGTTGTTCGATACCTCAATCCCTATCAGTTCCTTTATGCCTGCCTTTAAAAGAAGAGGTTCAGGTTGGTGCTGGGGACAAAGTGTCTCTAGATCATAGAGCACCCGTTTTTCCTCTCTCCCTATCCCCAGTCCTTGCCACATATAGACACAAAGGTGTATGGGAGGTAGGAAGGGAAATGCTATTTTCATGTTTAGTTTTTAAAGAAGAGGGGAAAGTCTGGGATATAGGCCCAAATGCCAAAATCATAGTTATGAAAGAATTCTAGAAAAGGGAAGAGTTGGGTCTAAAAGATAGAGGTAAGGCAGCAGCACACGCTAGGGTAAGTAATCAGCAGGATTGCAGTTAAGGCCTAGGCTTCGGCTTCCTTCCTGAGCAGTAAAATTTTTTTTAAAAATCCTTAGAACAACAAAAGTCTGGACGCATGGGCTTCCTTCCTGACAGGCCAACCTGGTGGGGCTTCATTCAGACTGAGCAGCAGTCAAGGCTGATTTATGGTAGGAGATCCCAGACAGATGGGTGGGCTTAACCCTTTCCTAACCACAGAGATATCTCACTGCAAATGCTGTCCACTTTTCCCAACCTCCCATCATGATGTCTGTAGCTTTTTGTCATTTGTTCTTTATTGAAGGAGAGTACCTGCTGCTGAAGCACCTAATGCCTCGTCATGAGTCGATGAGAAGTTGAGTGACTTGTAAGAGATCTTACCATCAAGTCTGTGACAGAGCTGGCATTGTGCCTATGGCTGGTATAACTCTCAGGCTCTTAGTGACATTATATTGACGTTGGAGCATTGTGTCCATCTTTGATCACAGGAAGTGCCCCCTGGAGTCTGTATTGGGATGGTCCTGTGAGCCTCAGTTCTACCTCTATATAATACTGGTATTGCAGAAGGCATATCTTAGGTGTTTATTGGTGGCATTGTGGATAAAATTGTGGCAGAGTACATGAGGCATGATTAAGTTTTCATACTCTCTTGGTAGAGAGAATGACGCAGTCATTAATACATTTAGCCATTTATCCAGTATTTACTGACTACCTGCATTGTTTTAGACATCATGTTAGGTGCTGGGGATATGATGACAAGCAAGACAGATTATAGTCCCCTGCCTTCCTGGAGTTTAATATTTAGTAAGCAACTGCAGGATATTGTGAAAGGTGCTATAATAGGGGAAGTATAAAATGCCCCGGGGTTAAGAGCAGGAGCACCTAGTCTTTTTTTATTTTTTATTAAGGTATTGTATGTGTACATATCTTACCATTGCCTGCCCCCCCCCCAGCCCCGCTCCCAAACATGCCCTCACCCCCCAATGTTTTGCATCCATTGGTTACTCTTATATGCATGCATATAAGTTCTTCAGTTGATCTCTTATTTCCCACACCTCTCCCTAACCTTCCCGCTGTAATTTGACAGTCTGTTTGATGCTTTACTACCTCTGTATCTATCTTTTTGTTCATCAGTTTATAATGTTTTTTATTATCCACAAATGAGTGAGATCATGTGGTATTTTTCTTTCATTGACTGGCTTATTTCACTTAGCATAATGCTCTCCAATTCCATCCAGGTAGGAGCACCTAGTCTTGTCTAGGAGTCAGGGATAGCTTTGAGTTGATATCTGAAAATCAAGAAGGAGTTGCTTACTCAAAGAGGGCTAGGTGTGGCCATTTGCTTTTCTGGACAAAATATGGCATCTAAGAATGGAAGAAAGAACTGCAGAGCTTCTAAGAATTGCTCACACGTTAAAGAATAGAATTTCTCTCCACCAAGACCTGAGGCCTGACCTCAGATCTCTATAGTACTTCATCCTATGTCCAGGCATTCTTGAGAAAGTCCATTTGATGCTTATGTGTTTAAAGGCCCAGTATCATATAGGGTCTTACTTTTAAAGTAACTTTCTTTCTTTTTGCCGCAAAAAGCTTTATTGTTTCCATTTGGTTCAGTGCATGGGAGAGGGCTTCAGGTGGTTAAAAGAATGGCTAGTAGTTTTGGGGGGAGGCTCAGGCAAAAGCCAGACACCAAGGGAATGCAGAGGGGCCCCTCAAAGGCTTCTGAGCTCCAAAGGCTTCTAGTCATGCTTGAAGGTGAGCCTTTCGAAGAGATACTGGTCCAGCCCAGCCTGGGGCCAGCCTGTGGAGGTGAGTCAGGTGTTGCCCATCTTCTTGATGAGTTTCACTTCCACTCCCTGGACGTGGTTCTCCAGGAAGCCACAGAGCCGAGGGTCTGTGTGGGTAGAACCCAGGACATGTAGCTCCCAAAGGGCCTGGTTCAGGTTCTTCTCCCAAGGCCAGGGTGGCTCCCATGGCATCCTGACTTTTGCCCCATTCATCTTGGGAGGCTTCAGCATGTCCTGGAAGAGAATGCTGCCACCGCGCTGGTTTGCATCTTTAAGAGATACTCGGAGCCCCCTCGCTTCTTCTCCACCAACTCCCTGAAGAAGTGGCCCATGCCCTCCAGAGCCACATCGTCGCAATTGAAATAGAAGCCCAGGGACAGGTAGGTGTAGGAGGCCCGCGGATGCAGGTTGGCCAGGCGGTGGACCACAGCCTCCACCTGGGTGGAGTTGTTCTGATGAATTTGGGAGCTCGTGGTTGTTGGGCAATAGGGAGTTAAGGTAGAAAAAGAAAACTGTGTTGGCTGGTTGCAGAGGTGGTTCCGAAGGTAGTGACTGGAGAAGACGGTGGAGGGAGGTTGGAGGCTGAAAGAAGGAGCGTCCCTGGGTCTGTTCCTTCCAAACACGGTTGAAGCAAGAGACAGATCCAGGACCGCCGAGGGCACTGTAAAGTAACTTTCTATTCCATGCTTCTATGTCTGGATCTATTTTGTTCATTAGATTCCACATATGAGTGAGATTATGTGATACTTGTCTTTCTCTGACAGGCTTCCTTCACTTAGCATAATACTCTCCAGGTCCCTCCATGCTGTCTTTTTTTTTTTTTTTTTTTTTTTAAATATATTTTATTGATATTTTACAGAGAGGAAGGGAGAGGGATAGAGAGTTAGAAACATCGATGAGAGAGAGAGACATCGATCAGCTGCCTCCTGCACACCTCCCACTGGGGATGTGCCCGCAACCAAGGTACATGCCCTTGACCGGAATCGAACCCGGGACCCTTCAGTCCGCAGGCCGATGCTCTATCCACTGAGCCAAACCGGTTTCGGCCCTCCATGCTGTCTTAAAAAACACAAGATCCTTCTTTTTTACAGTATTCCATGATATAAATGTACCACAGCACTTTTATCCACCCAGCTACTGATGGGCACTTGGGCTATTTCCAGATCATAGCTATTGTAAATAACACTGCTATGAACATAGGGGTGCATATATTCTTTCATAGAACAGACTGACGAATCTTAGAGGGAAGGGGGGAGGGAGGATGAGAAGAGATTAACCAAAGAACTTACATGCATATATGCATAACCTGGGCGGGGGGGGGGGGGGGGCGGTCAATGGAGGAAAAAGAGGACCTCTGTAATACTTTCAACAATAAAGATAAATTTAGCCCTGACCTGTTTGGCTCAGTGGATAGAGTGTCGGCCTGCGGACTGAGGGGTCCCAGGTTCGATTCCGGCCAAGGGCATGTACCTTGGTTGCGGGCACGTCCCCAGTGGGGAGTGTGCAGGAGGCAGCTGATCGATGTTTCTAACTCTCTATCCCTCTCCCTTCCTCTCTGTTAAAAAAAAAAAATCAATAAAAATATATTTTTAAAAAATTATTTAAAAATAAAGATAAATTTTAAAAAAATAAGGTAACTTTCTAAAGATAAATCACTATAAATACTTTCTGACGACATAGGATATCTTATGAGCATCCAGAACCATGCTTGGTGTGGAGAAGACATATAGGAAATGTTTGTTGGCCTGAAGGAAAGTCATTACCCTGTGGATGTTTAGTGAGGTAGATCAAGGGCCCTCGTCTCTTTACTAAAGTTCACGCTCAGCTCTATACTTTGCCTCGCACAGAGACCTGATAGGTCTCAGGACCTCGAGTCCTCCCTTAGCCGTTAAAATAAGCCACATAGCACCAGGGATTCTTGGCACGATTTCTTGGCAAAGTTTCCGATGGGAGGTGCATTGCTCAGGCTTGGCTTTCATGAGGGAGAGTAGGCATGCAGTGCCAAGACGATTGAAGAAGGAAAAAAAGAGACGCACACAGTTGTTCCAGCCCGGGAGACGTAGGCATACTGAAAACAGTTCCTTCCAGCCACTGCCTCCGTACTCTGCCATTCCTCTTGTGGTTTTCCTTCCCCTGGCCTCTTTATCGTCATCATCTCTCTACATCCACAGCATTTCCTGAGCTCCTGTGTGTAGAGAGCCGTGCTCAGTGCTATTGCAGGGGCATCAGAGAAGTAGGAGATGAGACTTCCTCTTCTTGAGGACCTTATGGTTAAGGTGAGTAGTTAAGATATATGTATAATTAATATATATATATATATATACATATATATATATATGAAAAAGAAATGATTATATATTTAAAAAAACAACAGACAATCAGGGATCTAGGATTTCAGAAGAAGGAGTAATCCCCCAAGGCTGGGATTCTTAGAATGTGATCTAAGGACCATCTGCTTCCGGATCACTTGTGGTAGTGGTGGAGGAGGGTTAGGGTGGAGAATGCTATTTATAATTCAGATTCTCAGGGCCCACACCAGATCTCAGGGAAAGTGGCCTGGAAAACTGTAGGTTTAGTAAGCAGGGGATTCTTACGCTCCTTAAAGCTTATGAATTACTCACCTTGGGTGGGGTGAGAGTTTCAAAGACAAGCTTCCAGAGAGGAGTATGGCCTTGGAAGAAGGGGAGTTACGACTAGACAATCTGAGAGGAAAAGTCTGGGATTCCACCAAGGAGCCCAGGAATGATCGAATAAAGACACGGTCTGCTCATGACAGTGCCTTTCTTCTCCAGCCTCCCTTCCATGGTCGGATCTGTCCAGCTGCCTCTAGACCCCCCTTTGCCTTTGCTCCTCCTCGGGTTCCTTCCATTTCCTCCCTGATTGCTGATCAGCTGGTTGTATATGCTCAGACAGCCCCTTTCTTGGTGCAATATTGTAATTATGAGACAGCCCAGGGAGGGGTTCACAGTGCTTAGCCAGATGTGAGGGAGGCCAGTCATGCTTTGGTGCTCCTTGGGGCTCCAGCCAGCTTGTCTTCTCACTGCTGTTATACTGCCCAGAAGGGGCTGGAGAGGGTATTTGCCAGCTTATTCTCTCCTCTTCCCCAGCCCTTAAGCTTTCTTCTTATGCTAAAATGCTCATTTGTAAAGAAATAAGGGTTGGAGGATTAGAGGAATCTCTCAGTGGCAGAGTTACTCACCAACACCTGCAGATTGTCAATCTAATTGAAACTTTAACCCTTCTGGGGCAGCTGCCAGAGGGTAGAAGTGAACCTGGTGCTAAGTTCAGGTGGCTTCAGACACCTGTACACTAGTGGATGTTCTTGTCCATCTTGGTAGTGGACTTGGGGATGGTGTCCTTTTCCCAACACACTTTCCCCCTTTTAAACACTCATGACATTGTCTTGCATGAATTGCTGAATTGTCCCTCATCCATGGGCCCATGTCTGTTTCCTTGTACATACGATAGTCTAGTGTTTCTCCTCATGTAGTACCTAGCTCAAAAATACTCGTGGGAAGAGTGAACTCACACCGTTGTTTTCTTGGTTGAGCTATGCTGGCTCTCCCACTTTGACATAGTCTGAAGGACCACCCAGGGCTGGGCATCTCCTGGCATCTTTACAAGTGGGAAGTGATGACTAGAAATAGAGGCATTGAGAACAGCTCAGTGATAGGACAAGAGCACAGAGTCAGAAGCTCAGGCGTGTCATGTACTAGCTGTGTAACTTTGGGTAAGTTGCTTTGTTTCTCTGAGTCCCAGCAACTCATGTCTAAAATGGGAGCTGGCGAATAAGCCTTGCTGTACTTACAGCACCGTTGAATCAGAAAAGATAACACAGATGTGTTGTTTTTGTTGTTGTTTTTTTAAAAATATATTTTATTGGTATTTCACAGAGAGGAAGGGAGAGGGATAGAGAGCTAGAAACATCGATGAGAGAGAAACATCGATCAGCTGCCTCCTGCACACCTCCCACTGAGGATGTGCCCGCAACCAAGGTACATGCCCTTGACTGGAATCGAACCCGGGACCTTTCAGTCCGCAGGCCAACGCTCTATCCACTGAGCCAAACCAGTTTCGGCAACACAGATGTGTTTTGTCATGTAAAAGTGACCATATAAATGCCCCCCACCCCTCTGCACACACACACCACACAAAAACTTGTGTTCCTTCCAAGAACTTCTGTCTAAACAGTAGAATGGTCTTAGGAGACTAAAGTAGTTTATGAAATACCTGAGTATTCAACCTAGAGGGAGCCCTCTTACATGCTGTTTCATCCTTGAAGTGGGCTCCAGATGAGTCTGCATTCCCTGACACTAGCTGTAGTGTTATTCTCCTCCATGGTCCGGGACGAAAGTTTTTTGTAGACTTCTTTTATGAATGTAGATTGGCAGGCCACTTCCTATGCAGATCTGTGGCATCGCAGCTGAAATGTTATATGACCAGATTACCACTGAAAGTAATTTAGCCTCTGCCTTTCTTCTCAGCAAGGTTCAGGGCACCTTTATTTTTTAGTTTCCAGGGCCAGTGAATCTATTCCTACTTGAATGTTTTGGCTCAGAGGTGTAATGCCTCAGCCTAAAGAAAGACAGGCAGAATCCAGATAAAGAGGGCTTTCTGCCCCAGACCTTTCTTAGGCTGCGAGAAGAGCCATGCTCACAGGCCAGTATGACAAGATGAAGAGGGCCGGGTCAGATTTGGAAGGATTTGGAAGGGCTTGCCCTCAGGAGAGAGCTTTAGAAGTCAGAGCTGAGCCAGGAGGACTGGAAAGAGCAAGCGTTTGAAGAAGGCTTTGCTTGTGCGGTAAACTTCACTGTGTGATTATTTAATAGACCATTAACAAGCAGATTCATTAACAAGATCTTAATTAACAAGTTCCTGGGTTATTCCTCCAACTTCCCAGGGGAACTGTTCTCCTATTTAGTCCCAAAGACTTCCTATCCTTAAACTAACCATACCAGACGCATTTAAATTCAGTCTTTTTATTGCAAGTGAAATGACTGCAGACAAAGGCAGGAACATAGCACTACTTCTAATAAGAACAGCTAACACCTTCCGAGCACTTTCTATGTGTCAGGCACTATTCTGAGTGCTTTACAGGTAATTATTTATTTAATCCTCATAAAGTCCCTATGAGATAGGTATTGTTATTATCTCCGTTTTACAGATGAGGAAACTGAGGCACTGAATGTTTAAGCAATATGCCCATTGCCACGAAAGCAAGAAATAGCAGAGATGTGATTCAGACCCAGGCAATCTGGCTGCAGAGTCAAGGGGAAGGAGGAAAACCCCAGGAGAGGGAGGCCTATGGGGCAGATTCTCAAGGTAATAAGACTAAGAATAATACTTGTATCTACTCATTGTGTGCCAGACACTGTTCTCAGCACTTCACATATGTGTGTAGGTTGTGTCCATCCTTGAAGAAATTGTGAGAGCCTCTTGTAGTGCAGCAGCCCTTAGGCATGATCTGTTTCGGCCCACTCACAAGCCTTCCTCACCCTCACCGAGTGCCTTGAGGTGGGACTGTATCTTATTCATCTCTATTCCCAGTTCCTAATGGATTGCCTACAACTTACTAGTTATGATCTCAACAAGTTTGTCAAACATAGCCCTTGATGGGAGGGGGAAGATGGTTTAGCATCTGCTATCTCCTAATGCTCCATGTGGTACCGTGCCTGTCTGAGAGAGTCAGCACTTTACGATGTAGCAGTTCAAGAAGAGCTAAGTCTGTGAGACACACCTCAGTTTCCTCAGGACCAATTGGGACTAGCACTAGTACCAATCTCTTAGGGTTATAAGGATTAAATGAGTTAATACGAAATACAAGTGAAGTCCTAAGAACAGTGCCTGGCACAAAGTGAGCCTTTAATAAATGTTAGCAGTAATCACTATTATTAGGGCTTAGGCACAGATTTGAAGTCTCCTGAACCAGGACCTGACCCCCTACCTCTACCCTGGATTACATTACTGGAACAACAGCTCTGGGGAGCCCTGGTCTCTGATGGGGTTTGTGCAGTGTGTGACAGGTCTTCCTATAGCCCTTTACACGCCCCCCCCCCCCAAATAAATTTTACCAGTTGATGTTAAGAAGATGGTACCTACAATGTTGTCTGTTCTTGGCTTCAGTTAAATGGGGCCTAGAGCAAAAAATGACTAGAGCTCACCTGATGATCCCCCTTTTTAACTACCCTAAAAGAAATAGAGTGGAAATAACCAGAATTCTACACTGACCTCTTAACAGGTTAAGGACAGTGAGCCATCAGGACTTTATTTTAGCAGGAAGGGCTTGCTTTGTCCTGTTCTTTGCCTTGGCCTTGCCAGCTACTGAAATAGCAAGCCTGTGGGCCATTTACTTTGCCAACTTTATTAGGGCAAGGATAAAGAAGTAGCAGAATGTTTAGAATCATTGGGACATTTGAGTGGGGAGAAACTATTGCAGGTTGCTTTATTTTGCATGTTTTCTAATCCTACAAAAATGGCTGCCACAAGATGGCTGGCAGAGGAGGGCAGTTGGGGGCAACTGGGCCTGCAGGGGAGGGCAGTTAGGGGCAACTGGGCTGGCAGGAGAGGGCAGTTGGGGGCAATCAGGCCTGTAGGGGAGGGCAGTTGGGGGCAACCAGGCCGGCAGGGGAGGGCAGTTGGGGCAACCGGGTCTGCAGGGGAGGGCAGTTGGGGGCAACCAGGTCGGCAGGGGAGGGCAGTTAGGGGTGACCGGGCCGGCAGGGGAGGGCAGTTGGGGGTGACCAGGCCAGCAGGGGAGGGCAGTTGGGGGCAACCAGGTCGGCAGGGGAGGGCAGTTAGGGGTGACCGGGCCGGCAGGGGAGGGCAGTTGGGGGTGACCAGGCCAGCAGGGGAGGGCAGTTAGGGACGACCAAGCCGGCAGGGGAGGGCAGTTGGGGGCGACCAGGCCTACAGGGGAGGGCAGTTGGAGGTGACCGGGCCTGCAGGGGAGGGCAGTTAGGGTGACCAGGCCAGCAGGGGAGGGCAGTTGGGGGCAATTGGGCCAGCAGGGGAGCAGTTAGGCGTCGATCAGGCTGGCAGGGGAGTGGTTAGGGGTGATCAGGCAGGCAGGCAGGCAAGCGGTTGGGAACCAGCAGTCCCGGATTGTGAGAGGGATGTCCGACTGCCGGTTTAAGCCCGATCCCATAGGGATCGAGCCTAAACCAACAGTCAGACATCCCCTGAGGGGTCCCAGATTGGAGAGGGTGCAGGCTGGGCTGAGGGACACCCCCCAGCCTCCAGTGCACGAATTTCGTGCACCGGGCCTCTAGTTACTTACATAAAAAGTGTGTTTTCCCTTTATCCTAAGGGGGAAAATTTTTACTTTTTCCTATCCAGATTCTTGTACATTCTACAAATACCCTTCTTTTCCATCTCAACTTGAAGACCTACTAGAGCAGCTGTTCTCACAGCTGGCTACTTTGGCTCCCACTCCAGTATCCACCCCCTGCTGCATTATCTTTAGTTAAAGATAGATGCTCATAAACCCCCAAACTGGCCTCCCTCTTTCCAATTTAGCATCCTTGTGTTTTTTCTAAGTAGCTTGGCTGTAATATCACTTTCTTTAGCAGCATTCTAACTTCTAAGAAGCTTAATAAGCAGGAGATTGTGGGGTCTTTGACTTTCTCTGAGCCTCGGCCCTAAGTGGTTTATTCTATTAAGCTGATTCTTGGTGGTGGATAGAGCTTTGCTGGATAAGAAGTTGGGGGCAGGGGTGGGGGTGTTGCATGAAGAGGAATAGGATACTTTCACTCCCTCTGCCACTCTGCCCCACCCTCCAACCCATTCCTGCCCTATGATTCTGTTTTTAGAGCTCTGGAATGAAGGGAGTGGTGATGGAGCTAAAGTAAAGAACTTTCCTTAGAGGATTTAAGAAGTTGGGTTTTTTTCCTAAGCTGTGATTTTTCTCCTCACCTCTACTCTTCCTCCCCATTTCTTGCTGCTTTTCAATCAGCCATTTTTGGATTTTTCCTTTTTTTTTCTTGCACCCCTCCTTGATTCAAAGGTAGGAAATCCAGGTGTGGAATGTAAAATATAAAATAACTGATTCAGTTCTAACACAGGAAATAAAACAGATTTCAGTAATGCAGATTTTTCCTCAATTTTCCCCCCTCAGTTACACCAAGCTGAATTGATTTATTTTTATATTTTGACCCAGATTAGAGATTTTCAGGTTTCCCTATTAACATTCCTTCTTGGCTCGGGAGGGCCAGAGTTTGGGAGAGCAGGGGAAGAGTATTGTTTTTTAATCATGTTGAGCCACTGAGAAACTGTAAGGGAGATTTTCGAGGAGGAAAGATGAGGTGGTTGAAGAAGTGAGGGAAAGGAATCAGGAGTATAGTGTAGGAAAAAGCATAGGACAGTCTTCACAGAGGAGGCAGGAAGAAAACCAAAAGGGACTAGAAAGCTTAGGAAGAAAAGAGGCCTTGTTGGGTGGCTCAGGTGGTTGGAGCGTTGTCCTGTCCACCAAAATTTGTGGATTCAATTCATATATCTATGTTGTAGGTTCAATCCCCAGTCTGGTTTTTATGGGAGGCAACAGATCTCTCTCTCAATAAAACATATCTTTGGGTGAGGATTTTTAAAAGAAGGAACCCTGCCTGGTGTGCTAAGTGGTTAGAGCATGGGCCCTCATATCTAAGGGTTGAGGGTTCGATTCATGGTCAAGGGCATATACCTGGGTTGCAAATCCCATCCCCGGCCCCAGTTGGGAACATGCGGGATGTGAGTCTCTCTCACATCCATGTTTTTCTCTCTCTCTTTCGCTTGCCTTCCCTCCCTCCCTCCTTTCCACTCTGTTAAAAAATTCAATGAAAAAAATATTCTTGGGTGAGGATTAACAAAACAAAACAAAAATGAAGGAAAGAAAACAAAGATGGAGGCAGGAAGATGACAGAAAATTTGAAGCATTTTAAGGAATTATGAATAATTTGTTTGATAACATATTCATTGTTGACAAAGGTATGGGGAAATGGGGCCCTATACACATAGTTGGTAAGAGTGTAAAATGATATAGTCTCTTTGGAGGGCAATTTGGCAATATCCATGAAAATTTTAAATCCAAATATCCTTTGATAGGATTCAGCTATAGGAACTTATCCTATACATATTTGGTCAAGGACATAAAGATGTATGTACTTGATAGTATTGTTTGTATAATAATTTAAAAAAACACACAGAAGCAACACAGTGTGCATTGATAGATAATTGGAAAAGTAAATTATGATACATATATAATAGAATACTAAGCAATAGGTTTTAAAAATGAGGTAGGGCCATATTACTAAGTGGTTCCATTTCTTCTAAATGGTCAGGTCTGATAAGATGTATAATTACAGTTGCTGGAAAAATGTCTGATTTTTGTTGATTACAAAATTAATTTTCTTTTCTGAATTAGTTTGTAAAAAGGTTAACTGTTGGTTACTTCAGATTTACCCTCTAAGAAGTACAGACTGGCCCTGGTCTGAGAGCTATACAGTGACAGGAGTTTAAAAATGAAAAAAAGACTTAAAGGTGGTTAAACACTTACTGTTTTCTTCAAGAGAGCAAGATGGGGTGTGGAGAACAGATGTGAGGGGTCAGTAGAATCCCATTTTACCAGCTCAGTTTGTAGCCGTTCCTGTGAGATATTTTTCTTCAAGTTAGCACTACAGCCAAGTAGGAACAGGCCAGACACGCCATCCCTGGCCATCTCCTAAGTCGGGTCTCTTCCCTCCTCGTGCACTGTCAGAGCTCTTGGTGGCCATTTGTTGAGATCTTTGCAAGATTAGGGTCTGGAGAACACCATTGGCTCAATATGATTTGTGCCCATTTGTCTATCTGCTTCTGGTAGTAATAAATGGTCAAGACCAAGCGTCAGTTATTTAATCCTTGCATGCATTTATATGCCAGCCAGAGAAAGGCAGACTTGGTTTTACCTCCCCATATAGTAGAGGGAGGTCTCTGGGCCCTGCTTTCAGTTGGCCCTGCACCCAGTTCAGAGGAGGGTCCTCTCTAGTATGGAATTTCCCTCCTGTGACTTCTGGGACGTTATACTCCCATTGTTCTGCTCTTACTCTTCCACACTGTTTTTGTTCCCATGACATCCTGTGTTTCCCCATATTGCAGAACTTACAATTCTTTTAAAAATATATATTAGAAGTCTTAAGCTTTATTTTATTTTTTTATTGATTTCTGAGAGGAAGGGAGAGGGAGGGAGAGATAGAAACATCAATGATGAGAGAGAATCATCAATGGGCTGCCTCCTGCATGCCCCACACCGGGACCCAGCCTGCAACCTGGGCATGTGCCCTTGACTGGAATCGAACCTGCGATCTTTCAGTCTGTAGGCTGATGCTCTATCCACTGAGCCAAACCAGCTAGGGCACTTACAATTCTTTTTACTGTGATAGAGAATGAAGTATGCCTTGGTGAGGAGAGCGGGGAGCTATGTTAGCCTGTAGAGGAATTTTAAAACAATCAACTAAAAGTGGGTCTGCTTTTTAATACCATCATGTGCTGGTAATTTTAAACAATGTCAGTTATAAAATATTTCTCCCCAAATATATCTTTTGTTGGTCTAAGTTGTAAAAAATTGCTGTGGTTACTTTTGAGTTTTAATAATACATATGTAAGTTTCAAATTAGCACATTTTTTATTTTTTAACAAACATGGTATTCTATAAAGAAGAATTGGGAGAACTTCAAGTTATACTGTGAGCCCTGACATCTGCAGACTCTGTTTGCTTCAAGAATAAGTGCCAAAAGGTTCAGAAGCAGTTGAGCTCACTTAGGGCATAGTTGCTGTCTCCAACTCCTGAAATGTGTAAAACTGCACATTTCTGCATGTAAATGGTAGATTCAGAATGCACAAATGATTGTAAAGGTGAAGAAACATAAATTGAGTTATTTCAATTCAGCCATTCTTTGTGACTGCTGGAGTTCTTATTTATGTTTAAATTTTGAAACACTGAAACAAACTGAACTGCGGGGTGTGACATTTTTGTGTGGTATGTACAATTTTGGTTCATCTAGTAGTTTGCTAAATTAGAGTATCTTTAAAAAGAAAACATTCTTTTAAAATTAATTGCTTGTGTTAAAGCTAAAGAGTTAATCAAGAAAATAATTATTATGACTAATTTATAACATGATTATTTATTTGTCATAAAAATTGATCCACTCTGTCGGATATGCCCACTACGCCCTGAAGGTGATGTTTGAATTGAATTAGGAATGATGAACAGGTGATAACCACACAAGGGCTTGAGAGAAGGGCGTCTTGGTGCATTGGAGCTGCAGAGAGAATGTCTGAGGACTGAGATGGAGTGGACTTAGGGAATGTGGCAGTGGGTACACTGGAAGGGGCCAGACAGTCACAGAGAATTTGGATATTATTCTAGGTGCGACAGGAAGCCATAGAATGTTTTAAACAGGAATCTGTGCCATGTTGTGATTTACCATTTAAAAAGATGACTCAGGCTGCTATGTGAATCACAGGTTGCAGTAGGGTAAGCATTAATAAAAGAACACTGTTGTGAAAAGGCCCCTGCAGGGGCCATAGTGAGAGAAGGGGAAGGAATAGTGTCTTAGACTTTTTGAAATATCTGTAATGCCTTTCCCATAGTGGGTACTCAATAAATACTAAGTAAATAAGTGTATAAAACACTAAATGCCTAAAAAAACAACAACCCCACACACAGAAATTCAAAACTGCAACAGAGCAGGTGCCAAAAAACATGATGGTAAGCCAAGAACACTGACTTTGGAGTTCAACAGATTGGGCTTCCGTTGAAGTTCTCGCACCTAGTAACTGTGCTGCTTTGAGGCATGTAGTTTAAGCTCTTTGAACCCCAGTTTCCTTGTCTGCAAAATGGGAATGAGCTGACTCGCCTTTTTGTTTTATTGAACAAATTAAATGAGAGAATGTATTTGTAGAATGGTGCCTGATCCACAGTAGCTGCTCAATAAATGGAGACTATTTTGGTTAGCAGAACATGAGATAGTGGTCAGTGAAGCTTTGAGGTGGTGACAGCCACGGGGAGCAGGGGACCCGTTGTTCCTGGGCTCTCAGGAACACTTTGGACTTTTTCACACTTGAGGTTCTGTCTCCTGAATCTAAACTTTTGTTGACCTTTGAGTAACTGGATTTTTTTTAATCTAAAGAGGAAAAAATAGAAGAGAGTTTTGGAAAGAGAAAGTTAGGGTTAGAGTATTCTCTCTCAGCTGTTCTTCCCCCTGATTTTAGGATGAGTCAGGCCTCGAGTTCCTTCATTTCCAGTTTGAACAGTGAAGACCTTAGGTGCGCGCTTCCTTCACACACATAGTAGCTACTCCTTGAAGCAAGTTTTTAGTTTTCTCTGCAAAAGCTCCCTGGAGCACAGGGAGTACTAGTCTTGTACCTAGTTAAATGCCTCGATTAAGGATGCAATCATTGCTGCTTGGCTCTGTAAATCATTTGACCCTCACCTAGAGCAGCCCAGCCCTCTGTGACCCAGCATTGACCATTCTGAATCCGTGAGGGTGGAGCTAGAGACAGCTTTTATGCTTGGTGTGGAAGATAGCTACTTCTTGGGGGGTGATACATTTTCCTTAAGGTTTTCTTGCCAAGATATGTGTGTGTGAGAGTGAAAGAGTGCACGAATAAAAAGAAAGAGGGAAAAAGGCCCAACAGTGTACAGAAACTGTTAGCACAAAGGCCCAGGGAGGGACTTGCAGGGGGAAGACAAGGAAGTGATTTTGCCCAGTTTAAATCCCACTTGAACTGTGTGGTTTCTGAGTCCTGAACCTTTTGAGGTTCAAGTTGAGTGCACTCTTGACAAAACGTGATTTTCTGGTTCACATCAAAAAGGCTTTTAAAAACTTCGAAGTCTTTTCCATGGGACATCAAACAGTCCTCAACAAAGCAGGGTGCTGATGAGATGCGTGCAAATGAACAGATTAAATTCTCCTGTGAGGATTAGATTCTCCTTAAGAAGCATGTGAAGTTGGAAACACGGGAGACACGGCCATGCCAAAACATACGCACACATGGGGACGCAGAGTGCCCTTGTGCCTGTTTACCCACTTCCCTCCTGGGCCTGGAGGCTGACCTTATTTGTTATAAGGTTCACACAGGAGTACCCAGGGAATTAGAAACTGAAAACAAACTCTTCTGTATTCTCTATCTTGCCTAAGGCAACACTTATGTTCCCCAATAAAAGGTGCAAATTAACTTAGAAAAGATAGGTCATTCCTTTGAAAAATTGTCAGTTGTCTTGGTGGCTTAAAGCAGAATTTTTCTTATTGAACCAGCCTCAATCTTTAGAGGAAGAACTTAAACGTCTGTTACCTTATGGTAAATGGACTAGCAGACTTTGATTTTGGTGTAGCAAACCAACCAGTGCAGTAGAATTTCTGTTACCGAGAGCAGCTAAGGCTGAAGTCGACTGTGTAGACACAGCTGTCCGTGAAACAGTTTCTGACCTGAGCAGCTGAAATATTAATGATTACTTTAAGGTGGAGCAATTCTGACTGAGGCCATTCTCCTGAAGGAACCATAATTAGCAATTAAAATATATTTTAAAAAACTGTTCCAACCAGCAGCTTCTAAATAAATAATTGTCACTGCTGATTGAACTTGTTTTATTTCCCTTTGTTTTTTCTTATCTTTTCCCTCCCTGCATAACTTACAACCCTGTAAATGCTCAGTAGCTGTTAATATGATTCTGTCAATACGTTTACCATGGTGACTTGGGCTGTATTTGGCTAGCATTTGAAGAAATCAGTCACTGGTTGGAGGGAGGAGAGACAAGCTGTCGATATCCAGGGAGAAATGCTAATAACCCTGGTGACAAATCGTCCTCTGGATTCTCCAAGGGTTAAGAAAAAGCACCTCTTAGACATGGGAGCTCAGGGCTAAGTGGCGATGACTTGTTAGGAAGCACAGACATTAGCTGTCACAGACCTGCAATGTCCTTTTCATCGTCTTACTTTGCACCTCTCAAAGCCACAGATGAGTTTGGGAGAAAACAGACCTATATTTGGGTTTTGATTCCCCTGCTTTTTAACTGTGTGACCTTGAGCAGTTGCTGAGCCTTCATTTTCTCATCTTTGAGTTAGAGATTGTCACATTTAGCCTCACAAGCGGGTGGGAAAGGCTTTGCACAAAGACATTATTCACTGCTTCTCAAACTCTTCTGGAAAAGTACACAAATGATAGGAGAAAATAAACTTCTATCCCCAGCATTGTAATGGTGTAGAGAAAGTGTAACATTTCTGGGAGTCTTATATTATCTTAAATTTTTGTGAATTTTGCAATCCGGGTTTAATTTATCAAAATAATGTTTAAATATGCTCATTATTAAGTAAAATTGGTGTTCTGATATGATCCATTAATTCAACACATATTTATTGAATGCCTACTATGTGTCAAGCAATGAATAAGATAGGGAGGGCCCTGACTCCCAGTGAATTTACAGCTACATCAACCAGGAAAACCTAGTATTGGATATTTCTCAGGTTTCCTGTGACCATTAGAGGGGACACCACATCCCACACCGGAGAATCCTGGGGAGGACCTTTCACTGGCTATCTGCCATGATTTTAAGTGGCAAGAGTGAATTATACAGAGAGAACTATTAATATGTTGACACATATACTTCAGATTCCTTTTTACGGGTAGATAGATAAGTTGACAAATATTTTTATGTAAGTAGGATCATACGAACATGTTAGCTTATGGCTTTCTTTTTCATTCATTTATTTTAGATAACGCTTCATGTCAATAAATATAGATCTATATCACTCTTAATAGATACTTAGTATCCCATTGCAGGGATGCATCACATTTTATTTACCCAGTCTCTGATTGTTTAATTGTTTTCAGCTTTCCAGTATTATAAACATCACTACAGAGAACATCTTTGTAAGTTCACCTTTGTCAAGTGTCTGATCATTTTCTATGGATATATTCCTAAAAGAAGAATTATTGAATAAACAGTACACATATTTAAATTTTAAACAAATTAACTCTTTCTTTATGCTCTTAGCAACACAATATAATAAAACTTTTTAATTCTTGTCAGTTTAATAGGCAAAAAATGGTATTTTGTTTATTTAAACTGCATTTCTGTAGTTCCTGGTGGAGTTAAGCATTTTTAAAATGTTTATTGAGATTAGTTTACCTTTTTTATTAATTTAATAAATCTTTATTGTTCAGATTATTACAATTGTTCCTCTTTTTTCCCCCCCATAGCTCCCCTCCACCCGGTTCCCACCCCACCCTCTGCCCTTACCTCCCCACACTGTCCTCATCCATAGGTGTACAACCTTTGTCCAGTCTCTTCCCCCACCCCACACACCCCTTTCCCCCTGAGAATTGTCAGTCCACTCCCTTTCTATGCCCCTGATTCTATTATATTCACTAGTTTATTCTGTTCATCAGATTTTTTATTCACTTGATTTTTAGATTCACTTGTTGATAGATATGTATTTGTTGTTCATAATTTTTATCTTTACCTTTTTCTTCTTCTTCCTCTTCTTGAAGAGTACCTTTCAGCATTTCATATAATACTGGTTTGGTATTGATGAACTCCTTTAGCTTTTTCTTATCTGTGAAGTTCTTTATCTGACCTTCAATTCTGAATGATAACTTTGCTGGGTAGAGTAATCTTGGTTGTAGGTTCTTGCTATTCATCACTTTGAATATTTCTTGCCACTTCCGTCTGGCCTGCATAGTTTTTGTTGAGAAATCAGCTGACAATCGTATGGGTGCTCCCAAGTAGGTAACTGTTTTTCTCTTGCTGCTTTTAATATTCTCTCTTTGTCTTTTGCTCTTGGCATTTTAATTATGATGTGTCTTGGTGTGGTCTTCTTTGGATTCCTTTTGTTTGGGGTTCTCTGCGCTTCCTGGACTTGTAAGTCTATTTCTTTCACCAGGTGGGGGAATTTTTCAGTCATTATTTCTTCCAATAGGTTTTCAGTATCTTGCTCTCTCTCTTCTTCTGGCACCCCCATAATTCGGATGTTGGTACGCTTGAAGTTGTCCCAGAGGCTCCTTACACTATCTTCATATTTTTGGATTCTTTTTTCTTTTTGCTTTTCCAGTTGAGTGTTTTTTGCTTCTTTGTATTTCAAATCTTTGACTTGATTCTTGCGTTCCTCTAGTCTGCTGTTAGGTCTCTGTATAATATTTTTTATCTCAGTCAGTGTATGTTTAATTTCTAGTTGGTCCTTTTTCATATCCTCGAGGGTCTCACTAAATTTATCAGCCTTTTCTAGGAAATTCTTGAAAACCCTTATAACTGTGGTTTTGAACTCTATATCCAGTTGTTTGCTTTCCTCCATTTCTTTCGTTTGTGATCTCTTTCTTTGTTTCCGCATTTTTGCTGCTTCCCTGAGTTGGTAGAGTAGCTTTGTGTGCGAGGTGTCCTATAGGGCCCAGTGGCTCAGCCTCCCCAGTTACCTGAGGTGGACACTCTTGGTTCACCCCTTTGTGGGCTGTATGTACAGCCTTGTTGTAGTTAAGTCTTGATTGTTGTTGGTATCACTGGGAGGAATTGACCTCCAGGCCAATTGGCTGTGAGGATCAGTTGTGTCTACGCTGGGAGAACTTCTGTGCTGGAGACAGCCTTATGAGACAAGACTTGCAAAATTGCAAAAAGCCTCTGTGCTCAGCTTGGATAGGGCGGAGTCTCAGGGCGGAGCAGACAGCCTTGGCTTCCCGTCAGCCCTGCCCTATGAGGCCCCTAGGTCTCAGTCTTCCTCAGTAATCGCTGCAAGCACCTCTGAGAGAACGCCGCCCTCGAGTTTTGCCTGCTGCCAGACAGTCCAGTTTCTCCCCCAATGAATCTGGATTCCCAGATTCTCGCCCGGAACTGGAGTTCAGCACAGTCGGAACTGGAGTTCAGTGCAGTTGGGTGCTTCCACCTTCCTCCCGCTAGAGAAAGCCAGCGGCACATTCAGCAGTCAGTCCTCTCTGCGCGCACTTGTGCGTGTGCCTCCAGACCTCTGCCTTTCGCGGCTCCCCTGAGTTTCCGTGCGCTCCTTTCTTTTCCCGACAGTCCAGGGGTTCTGAGTATGAGTCTGGGACCCCAGGGTCTTGCCTGGAACTGGGGTTCAGTGCAGTCGGAACTGGGGTTCAGTGCAGTCGGGAGCTTCCGTCTCTCTCCTGCTAGAGAAAGCTAGCCAGGCACTCAGCCGCCCATCCTCTCCGCGTGCGTCTCCATACCTCAGCTTTTTGCAGCTCCTCTGAGTCTCAGTGTGCCCCTCTCTTTCCTTCTAGTTGTAGAATTTCCACTCAGCCAGCTTTCCTGTGGTTCTGGATGATGTCCGTTCTGTCTTTTAGCTGAAGTTTTGAAATTGTTGTGCGAGGCAGCAGTTTAGGTGTTCACCTATGCCGCCATCTTGGTTTCTCCTTGTTTACCTTCTTTTTTTAATTGCCTGTTCATGTCCTTTGTCCTTGGAATTTTCATCTTTCTCTTGTTGATTTTAAGAACTCTTTTTATAAGAGGGATATTCATCCTTTGTTATCTATAATATATGTTATACATTTTTCCCTAGTTTATCATTTATCTTGATATATTATGATGTTGGAGTTTTGTTGTTGTCGTTTATTTTGCATATGTAAATTTTTCATTTTTATTTATTTATTTTAAAATTATTTTTATTGATTTGAGAGAGAGAGGAAGTGGGGCGTGGGGGGGGCAACATCAATTGACTGCCTCCTGCACACCCTCTACTGGGGATCAAGCTGGCAATCCAGGCATGTGCCCTGACAGGGGATCAAACTGGTAACCTCTTGGTGCATGGGGTGATGCTCAACCAACTGAGCTACACCAGCCAAGGTGTAAATTTTTCATTTTTAATAAGGTAGTTTATTACACCTTTCCTTTTTAGTTTCCAACTTTTAGCCTATCCTTATAAGGCCACTCCTAATCAATACCTAAAGCTATTTAAATATGGGTTGGGCAAAAGTAGGTTTACAGTTATTTGTATAGAAGATAATACAATAATAAATCATAATACAAGAATAAACTGTGTTTTGTGTAAGCACAATTGTAAACCTACTTTTGCCCTACCCTGTATGCAGTAATTATCTCAAATATAGCACTCCCCAACTTGGAAAAAGTCTAAATCCTAAACTCCTATGGATATCCACTCAAAGGGAAGATAAGAGGCAATGAGATCTGAGAAAGGAAGTCCATAGGGCCCCACGGTAACTGATGAAGTTTAGAACCTAATGGGAAATACAGATAGTAATTAAAATGTGAAGAGAGATATAATAGGAGAAATGTAGAGGATACTATAAAAGATAACAAAGGGGAAACCTAACTGAATCCAAGGTCTTAGTGTTATCGGGGTATCCCTTTCCCCACTGAGTGCTGGGGGTTGAGTCCTTACGATATTTCAAGAAAAAGAATTTTCTGAGTCTTGCACAGGAGGATAAGTGATTTTTATTTGATGGGATTACATCCCTGCATTTCCAAAGTTCCATTTCCCTAATTCAGTCCTGGGAGAAATGTAGCTGGGGTTCCAGTACAGCTAAAAGCAAAGCCAGTATCCAGAGTTTCTGTTCCATGTTGTAGCTGGGTTCAACATCAGGCTAGTTGCAGTCCATGAATTCATTGTGTGTGGGGTTCACATGGCAAATGCAGGGGAGCCAAGAGAGTAAGCCCCCTGCAACAAGAGTTCTAAGAGAGCTGAGGAACCAAGAGCACAAGAGCTTCAACTTCTTTATTTAGGAGATTAAATATCCCAAATTTCATACCCTTGCAGTGGCCACCCCCATTTTGGCCAATGACATGTTCCCAGGTGTGACTGACAGACAAGTACCTTTCCAACATCACCCCAACTTTACTGGGTATGCATCTATCTTACCTTTGATGGCTCCCTGGGGAGTGTAAAGTTGTAGCTTCCTGGTGAAGTTGTCCAAATGACATGCCTATAATATTTGGCCTTCCCTTTCTTCCTTTTCTGTTATTAATAACTAGGTTAATTACAACCGTATCATTAGGATATGCATTCTAGAAGAATAGATTTTCAAGTTGAGAGTTTAAGACGGAGGAGAAGTTAGCTAAAGTGAAGAGTGGGGAAATTCATTTTCCTGTAGAGCAATCACAAATGCAAAGACCTATAGTCTAAAACTGTAAGTTACAGTAGCCACTCCCCATAGGGAGCTATTTAAATTTAGGTTAATTAAAATTAAATAAGATTAAAATGTTATTTCCTCAGTTCTACCAGCTACAATTTAAATACAAATTTCCCCACATGTGACAGTAGCTATTATAGTGAAGCTCAGGCATAGAACTTTTTTATTATGGCAGAAAGTTCTAGTGGTCAGTGCTATGGAGAAAGAGCTTGATGTATTCAGGAAACTGAAAAGGGTTCACTCTAGCAGGTACATACTGTGCAAAGGAGGGGAATGGGAAAAGATGAAGAGGATATAGCAAAGAGGGACCCTGGTTTTGGGGCTGATGCTCCTAGCCTATTATAGAGGAAGTGGAAGGGAAGCAGGGAAATTTAAGTTTTATTATACAACAATCCTACAGGTAGATATTATCTCTATTTTACATACATTGCAGCTGAGACTTTGAGAACTGAACACATTTGACCAATACACAGCTAGTTAGTGACAGAGCTGGGATTCAAAGCCAGACCTGACTGATGCAAAAAACCTGTGCTCCTTCCCTGTATCACTTCAGTAAACTACAGAAAGCTCTACTGAGTGATCTCTTAGATCAGGATGGAAGGGATTCTGACTTAGACTCCTTCTCAACTTGGTACTTCTGTGTTGAGGGAGTTTTAATCATGGGTAAGCTTGGGACCCAGCCTGGAAGGGCAAGAGAGAGCTTAGAGGCAGAACTTTCTCTGGAGCCTCAGGCTTCCTATTTCCTGAGTCTCAAAGAGAACTCCTTCAGCTGCCCTAGAGACCTTATTTAGTCAAATTCAAGGGAGAGCTCTGCCGAGGGGCTGACCCTCAGAACTAAGACTGCATTGCCAAGAAGAGCAGCCGGCTTGAAGAACCCCATCCGAAACCTGTCAGGGGCATTTGTGGTTATCAGAATATATGACTTGATTCATCCCCTGACCTAGAACCTATTGTGGTGGCCACTTCCAAGGTATTATCTTTGGAAAGAAAAATTGCCGATGTCCAATTAAAGATGGAAGTCCTTGCTTTAGTGCCATCTCATCTTGTCCAACAGGTGAGAGAAAAGTGTGTTAGGCCATGCTGGCCTCAGCCCTAAGCAGCCGTAGAAAATGAGGCTTTTAATTTGGTGTCACAGCTCCAGGCATTTTCTGATCCAGGGAAAGTCATGACTGGCAGGATATTAAAGAGAATATTACAATCAGAACGTGAGCTTTGGGTTGGTCTGTTTCCTAAGTCCAATATCTAGTGTTTTCTAGGATGAATATGGCGCCTTTACATTATCTTGAACTTGTATGAATGAACGAAAGGGAAGATAAAATGTATGGTCATACAGATTGGGAATAATGAAGGATGCAGATCTGAGGATATACAAGCAATTCCTTTCAGGTGATAAATAAAAGGATTAGCTTTGGAGATGAGCAGTAAACCTAAGAAAGGTGGAAGAAGAGAACATTTTAAATGGGTGGGGAGAAAGATGCTATTGGCCTTCATCTTAATGTAGGAAGCAAGATACTTTGAACTGTGGAGGGAAGGCTGCATTAGCAGTTGGAAACTTAGTATGGGAAAGTTTGTGATCTCAAACACAATTAAAAATCTCTTTTGAATGTAGTGCAGAGTATAATTAGACATGGTAATAGGAGCAGCATTTCATCATTCATTCATCCCACAAATTTATTGAGTGCCTACTATATGCTGTGAACCATTAGGTAATCAGAATTCAATGTAAATAAGACCCAACTTCTATCTACAAGAAGCTTACAGGTTTTTGAGGGAACATAGATATGTAAACAGCCAAATACATTACATTGAGGTAAGTATTTTAAGAGGGATAAGTACATGGTATAGTCTATAGGAAAAGCATCCAAACCTAGAATTAGGTCAGGGACTACTTTTATTTTCAGTTTTATAACTATATTTGAAAATCAGTGGTCAGTTCTCATTCATATTGACTGTCTGCACATTTTGAAAGTGATGAGAGATACAAAGATAACCAATGCATAGAGCTGGTTTGGTGAATCTTCATCCATATTTTGTTTTCTGGACAACCACACAGATACTGTATGAACATTTGGCCCAGGCAGCTTTGTTGAGTCTGGTGACAATGCTCACATCTGGAGTTCCTGTGTCCTTTATGGCAAATTTCCAGATCTCTCTGAGTGCCTAAGAAGCAAGCTTTTTGAAGTTCACTCCATGGATGCACTTGTGAATGTTGACAGTGTATTCTCTGGTCATTACCTCACTGATGGCAGAACAACCCTTCTTCTTGGTGCCCTTCTTTTTTTTTAATCCTCATCTAAGGATATTTTTCCATTGATTTTTAGAGAGAGTGAAAGAGAGAGGGAGAGACAGAGAGAAATATCTATGGGAGATAAACACATCGATTGGCTGCCGCCCACACACCCTCAGACCAGGGCCTGGGCTGGGGAGGAGCCTCCAACCAAGGTACATGCCCTTGACCAGAATCGAACCCAGAACCCTCTGGTCCGCAGTCCGATGCTCTATCCACTGAGCCAAACAGGCTAGGGCTTGCCTCCCTTCTTTGGGGAGCCATTCTTCCAGATCCAGGTTGGAAAGCAGGGAATCTTTAAATACTGTCTCTATACCACTGGAACCCAAAATTATAACTCCAACCAACGATAACCTTGTCCCCTAAGCTCCACACTGGTATGCACAATTGCACACCTGATGCCTTCAGTTGGACACCTAAAAGACATTTCAGCCCTAGCTGGTTTGGCTCAGTGGCAAGAGCGTCGGCCTGCTGACTGAAGGGTCCCAGGTTCGATTCCGGTTAAGGGTACATGCCCGAGTTGTGGGCTCGATCCCCAGTAGGGGGGGTGCAGGAGGCAGCTGATCAATGATTCTCTCTCATCATTGATGTTTCTCTTTCTCCCTCTCCCTTCTCTGAAATCAATAAAAATATACTAAAAATAAATAAATAAATGTCATTTCAAGCATAATGTCTAAAAAAAACCCACAAAGTGTCTAAAGGAGAACTCTTGATATTACTTTCCTCTTTAAAAAACAACACAATTAAGAATAATCTTGCTTCTTCACTAGTTTTTCCCATCTCAGATAATGGCATCACCATTTATCAGGTTGCTCTGGCCAAAAAGTTAGGAATCATCCTGTTTCCTCTCTTACCCTTACAAACCAAGTACCCTCTTAGTCTACTCTCACACCCAGTGGAAGCAAGGCATGTCAGATTGTGCCTTGGTTCAAATCACATTGAACAACTCCACAATTTTGAGGCCTAGATTTGAAATTATCAGGATTCAGATCAAATATCCCTGTTGCTGAGCTTCATATACTAGTATGTATATCTAGCTGCCTTCTATACATTCGCTCTTGGATGTCATAGAGGCACTTCCAATGCCATAAGACCAGAACGGAACTTATTATCCTCTCCCACCAAATCTACTCCCCTCCCCCCTACCCCCCCATTGCCTGTTTTGACGTATCACACCAACAGTTATTCAAACTAGCAACTTAGGTTCCCTCCATTACCTCACTCCCTATATCTAATCAATTTCTGTGGGCTAACAATTCTACTTATTAAATACCTCGATCTATCCCTTCTTCCTTCTCCCTGGTTCTTGCTCTCAGGATATCTTGTCAAACTATATTAATAGGTCCTCAACATTCTCTGTGTTTTTGTTGTTGCTGTTGTTGTTGTTATCTTTCTTTAAATTCATCCCACATACTGCTGATAAGGATCTCTCTAACAAGCAAGCTTGTTCATGTCTTTCTCCCGCCTAATACCTCTCATTCTTATCGCAAATATCGAAGACTCTTCAGCCTCCCTTTCCAGCCTCTCTTTGATCACCATTCTCCTTCTCTTAACTTCTATTTTAATCATACTGAATTAATTGCCATTTCCTTGAGTGATCTCTCATATGTCTATGAATTTTGAACATACTATTTTTTTTTTTACATTTTCTTTTATTGGCTGGGCAAATTCCAACCAGTCTTTTTTTTTTAAATATATTTTTATTGATTTCAGAGAGGGCGAAGGAGAGAGAGATAGAAATATCAATGATGAGAAAGAATCATTGATTGGCTGCCTCCTACATCCCCCCACACAGGGGATCGAACCTGAAACCCAGGCATGTGCTCTGAGCGGGAATCGAACCATGCTTTTCTGGTTCATAGGTCGATGCTCAACTACTGAGCCACACCAGCTGAGCCCAACCAGTCTTTTATATTTCAATTCACATATGTCTACTGTTGAACCTTTTCTGATTTCTTTTTATTTTCAACAAAAAATAGCTTTTCATTTATAAACACACCTAGCAATACACAGCTGTTATGTGGGCTTTTTTTCCCCCCCACAATTACATTAATTTTTTTTATAATATGAAATATAACACACAAAGAAAGGTACACAAAACACATTATACAGTTAAACAAATAAGTATATGGTGAACACTCATGAAATCACACCCAACTTAAGAAACTAAACATTTCCAGCATCCTAGAAGTCCCTGTATGCTTCCCCCTAATCACACCCATCCCTCCCTTATTTGGATAAGCACTGTCTTGACTTTTATGATGATTATTTTCCTGCTTTTCTTTATAATTTTATTACTTATGTAGCATCCCCAAACAATATAGTTTGGTATAACATTTTTTGATACTTATGTGGGTGAAATTGTGTTGTTTCTTCTGTTCATTACTAAGTTTGTGGGATTCATCTATATTATTGCTTGTAGCTAGTGTTCATTCATTTTTATTGCTGGGTAATAGTCCATTGTATGAATATACCCTGATTCATATATCCATTCTAGCGGTGATACATATTTGAGTTATTTCTAATTTTTTGTTCTTAAGAAAAATGCTACCATAAACATTTTTTATATGTATCCTTCTGCACAGGGCACACATTTCTTTAGGGTAGAGATTTGCGAGTAGAATTGCCAGGTCTTAGGGTAAGTGCCTCTTCAACTTTACTGGCTAACATCTGTTTTCCAAAGAGCTTCTGCTGATTTGTTCTACTGCTTCACATTCTCACCAGTACTTGGTATTATGAGACCTTTTGATTTTTGCCAGATTTATGGATATATAATGATTTCTCAGTGTGGTTCTTATTTACATTTCCCTAGTTGCTGATAAGGTAGAGCACCTTTCCATATGCTTCTTGACCATGTAAATTTTCTTTTTTGTGAAGTACCTGTTCAGGGTTTTGCTCATTTTTTCTACTGGGTTATCTATTCCCTGATTTCTTTAGATAGGCTTAGTATTTCTCCTCTATTCAACCACTGTTCCTTATAAATAAATATCTCCTATAAATATCTCCTATGTATTCTAACTGATCTCCTTATTTCTAAATTCAAACTCTTTTATTATAGTGATAACCTGTTCTGTTCCTAAGACAAACCCTGTTCTTAGCATTCTTATGCCTGAAGCCCTTCAGTGACTCCCCATGACAACACGGTGTGTAAGGCCCTCCATCATCTGCCCTCTGCTTAACAAGCCTCTGCTCCTGCTAGGTCTCCTCAGTCGCTCCTCCCTCTCTACTGTAAGCTCCATCTCTACCAAACTGCATGCAGTTCCTTAAATACATAGAGCTGTTTTACCCCTGCCTTTGCTAGAGTTGCCCCTTTTCTTCCCTTTGCCTTTAGAGAATACCTACTGATCTCTTTTTAAACGCAATTCAAAGGTTGCTTCCTCTATAAAACCTTTCCTGCCCTGACCAGTTTGGCTCAGTGGATAGAACGTCGGCCTATGGACTGAAGGGTCCCGGGTTCGATTCCGGTCAAGGGCATGTACCTTGGTTGCGGGCACATCTCCAGTGGGAGGTGTGCAGGAGGCAGCTGATCGATGTTTCTGACTTTCTATCCCTCTCCCTTCCTCTCTGTAAAAAATCAATAAAAAAAAAATATTAAAAAAAAAAAAACCTTTCCAACTCCTTCTCATCCCTCATTGACCTCTCTATCTTTTGTCCTTCTACTGAATACATGATATATTATTATGATATTACTATATCTTGTAGGGCACCTGTTTAGTACTCTATTGCATGTATAGGTTAATATATCTGCCTTTCCCATCAGACTGCACATAAGCCCTCCAAAGGCCTGGGCAGCCCCTTGAAGGCAGGGAAATTTCTTATTCATGTTTTGTTTTTTTGTTTTTTAATTCTCAGGGCCTAGCACAGTGTGTGACACAGCAGGCAGTGGTAAATAATAAAAATTGTTGTTAATATTATTACTATTATTGTGATAGATGTCTGTTTTCCTTATTAGATTGTGAATTCCTTAAGGACCTGGCATGTGGGTGGCATGCAATGACATTTGTCTAATGAATGAATAACTTCTAAGAACAACAATTTCTTTAAAGGGATATTTGGAGTAGGAATATAGAAGCCATGAGTATCAAATTTTCAGGGAAACAATACTGATTTACATCCATCTCATGAGGATGAAATTTTAGGCTCAAACTAAGTCAAAGTAATTTTTATAAGAAATGTAAAATTGTTTGCTTGGGTTAAAAATTAAGCTGTAGGGTGGGAATGGCCAGGGAGAGGTCAATGTGGGGAAAAGGAGACATATCCTATATAATAAAAGCATAGCATGCAAACTGTCCCCTCAACCGGGAGTTCGTCCATGCGTTCGGCCAGGGGGCGGTGCCAGCGGGGGGAAGGGAGGGAGTACCTGGCCAGCAGCGGGTAGCCACTAGGACCCTACCAATGTACGAATTTCATGCACTGGGCCTCTAGTTAAACAATAAAGAATTTTAAAAAACAAGCTGTATGAGTAAAAGCGGGAAAAGCCTAATTTGCCAGTTTATATGAAAAAGGAGCTCAAACCTGTTATATGATAATAGAGGCCCGGTGCATGAAAATTCATGCATGGGAGGGGGGGTCCCTCAGCCCGGCCTGCACCTCTCACAGTCCGGAAACCCTCAGGGGCAGGAGGAGACCTGATGATCAGGGAAAGGTGATGCCCCCATCACACCTCTGCTGCTGCCTCTGCCAGCAGCGCAAGCCTCGGCCAGCCCTGGCTACCTGAGCCTCTTCCGGCCCTGGGCGGCTGGACAGCTGCCATGCGAGGCTTGCCTGCGCTTTGGGCTGGCCCTGGGCAGCTGGGGGGCTGAGGGGACTGGGGGACTCCGGAGGCAGGCAGCAGTGGGGCTGAGGGGACTGGGCACTGCCATCTTGTGGCTGTGGGCGCCACCATCTCTGAGGGTGGGGCAGTCAATTAGCATATTCCCTCCTTATTGGCTGTGGGCGCCACCATCCTTGCAACGGTGTGAGGGTCAATTAGCATATTCCCTCTTTATTAGATTGGATTGCCCTTCATCTAAAAAAATTAAATTTTTTCAGTGGATTATAATTTGTACGTGAGTGTGACTGGAAAGATGGGAATTTAAGGAACTCAGTGCTAGGAGATTGTCCTCTGGTTAGCAGCCATACTGCTGTTGGAAGAGCTTGTCCCTGTTACAGTGAAATCTTGTAGACAGCCCAGCCAAGACTTTCTTTGCTCAAAAAGAATACCTGTTCCTTGGAGTAAGCACCTTAAACTGTTTTCAACATGACACATGAATGAAGTTCAGATGCATGGTCTTCTGTCATAGAGGAACCTGCAGTGATGTCCTTTCTGGTCCAGGAGCTCTGCCTCCATCTCTTTCTCCCCTCCCTCCAAGAAAGCATATCATAATGAAAGTGAGAAATGGTGACTTTATTATAGTGATAACCTGGATCTGCTCCTAGTTATATTTTCTAAAAAGTCAATCAATTCTCTAAACTTCAAAACTTTAATTATTAGTGGTAAGAAATTACTATATTCCTCACAATTGACATCTTGATCGAGAACCAAGATATGTACAGTGGTCTATTTTATTTGTAGGAAGAAGAGATATTTTGGAATCGCACCAATAGTGATTCATATGCAGTTTAGTCACTGCCATGTGATCCTGAGCTAGTTGCTTAATATCTCTAACTTTAATCTGAAAAGTGGGCTACTTTATAATTTGCTGTCAGAACTATAATTAATTATGTAAAACGCCCAGCAAAGTACCTATCTCCTAAATATCTTTAAGTGTGTGTGTGTGTGTGTGTGTGTGTGTGTGTGTGTGTATGTATTTTTTTTTCTTCAGAGAGGAAGGGAGAGGGAGAAAGATAGAAACATCAATGATGAGAGAATCATTGATGGGCTGCTTCCTGCACGCCCCCACTGGGGATCGAGCCCACAACCTGGGCATGTACCCTGACCAGAATTGAACCATGACCTCCTAGTTCATAGGTTGATGCTCAACCACAGCCATGCTGGCTGGGCTCTTCTAAATACCTTTCAAATCTGTATACATATTTCTCCCCCCACCCCTCATCTCACCCCAGCTGCATCCCTGTTTTAAGCCACTAGTATCTATGTTCTGGATTAGAGCAGCAGCCTTCTAACTAGTATTTTGCTCCCAGTCTTACTTGCCCTGCTTTGTTCAGAGCAAAGGATATTCTGAAAGGTTGACTTGAACCCTTAACAGGTATGTCCCTGGTATGGAGACAGATAGGTAGCTGCCATTTATGAGTGCCTATCATATGACGGGCTGGTCTAGCATTTGATGCATTATCTCATTTAATCCTCACAATGAGCCTGTGGAGTGGGTATCATCATTTACCTTTTAAAAATGAGTTTGGAGAGAGTTTGAGTGACTGGCCATGGTCACTGTTCTAGGATCATGGAACGTGCTTGTGTCCAGGTTGATGTGGTTCCAAAGACGATGCTCTGTTCCTGTTTCAGACTGCCTCTGCATCGGTTTTTGGATCCTGGTGCAGTTAAACATCCTAATCCTATCATTAACTCTTCGTGTGCTAAATCTGGGCTTACCATACAGTCTCCTAGGCATTTGACTTTGCATATCACTTGGCTACAGGGAGATGATGGCGGATGCAAATATCTGATTATGTTAATAAACAGCCACTCTAGTTTTATGCTTCAGTTTTTATGACATAGAGGACATGCATGAGCCTCCCTGGGTTTCCTCAATTCTGAGAGGGTAGAGTTTCAGGATCAGCAAGGCTGAGAGCCAGATTCTGGACTTTGATAAATTTGCCAAGGGCAATACCACCTGGTGTGAGTTTTCTGGCAGCCAGCCTGCTGCTCCACGCTACAACTTTCTGATGCCTACAATTAACCTTGATGACAACGATGAAAAATCTTTTATATGGATTGAAACTTGACTGCTTTTATAGACTTTTAGATAATAATAAGAGATGAAGATTCTCTACACTGGGTTTCCTGAGACTTTGGCTAGACTTTGTGAATGGCTGCTCAGTGTTTTCTCAAGCATTCAATCAACAAACATGCTTTGAGCTCTGTAACAAGGGGGAATACAAAGAAATGTAGTATTTTTAAGATTTTTACAGCGTAATTGAGAGCATTAGACATGTAAAAAGAAATGACCAACAATTAAAAGTACTGGGTCACAGTACTTTCACGTAATAAGCATTCTATGAATCAGATGGGTTTAAGTGACTGATAGATGTGTGACTGGGGTTTATGTGGAAGCTCAGTAAATACTTGTTGAATGATTATTGAATGTTGACCTCCCAGATATCATTCTTTCATAGACAGTTTCCACTCTTTATCTCTAGCTCTGACCTCCCTAAGGAGCTGCAGACTTACGATATCTAGCTACACACTGGACAGCTACATCCCAATGACTATCCCATCAGCATCTCAATCACAACATATCAAAATTGATTTTATTAACTTTCCATTTTTGGAGAGGCAATATAACCTCGAGGTTAAGAGCATGGAGTCTGGGATATTAGCTTGAATTGCAGCTCCCATACTTAATGGCTGAATGACCTTGGGAAAGTCTCTAACTCCTCTTTCCTTGTGTGAGGGAACATAAGGTGCTTAGGATTTAATGAGATAATGGGCACAAACCATTTAACACAGTACTTGCACATAGTCAGTAATCATTAAATGTTAGCTGTTGTCATAATTTTCCCCACACTTCCTATTTTCCTTATTTGGTAATGGTATTATTATTCTTTCCAACCCTCTCCTTCACCCCATCTCATCCAATTAGTTGCCAAAAACCACATGTTCTACCTTTCATTATCTTTCAGATTATGAGTCATTCAACATACACTTATTCAACATCTGCTGAATGCCAAACACATTGCTAGGCACGGACGACACAGAGATGAATATTTCCCACTCTCTGTGTCTGTGGAGGCAGATACATGCATAGTTGCAGCCTTAAGATGGTCCACATAATGGAAATGCACAAAGTGTTTTCCAAAGAGCCTGGAAGAGCTATCCCTTCCTCCTTTTGAAATCAGTGCTCTCACTTAAGCCTGTATCATCTCTTACTGTAGCTGTTGGAGGAGTTTTTCTTTTTCTTTTTTTATTGATTTTGAAAAATGTACAGCTAAAACAGAAATACATGCTCATTGTAAAAAAAAAAAATTACAGAATTTAATTACAAAGTAAGAGCCTTTTTTTACTCCACTTCTTTAATCCTATCCCCTCCACAAAGGTGAATACTGTTTATAGTTGGGATATACCCTTCCAGACCTTTTCCTTTTTATACATGTGTACATTTATGTAGGTTAAAATACAGTTTTTTACACAAATCTGATCATACCATAAACATACTTCTTGCTTTTTTTCACTTAACAATATATCTTTATAATTTTTAAATAATGTATCTTCACAATGTTTCCATGTCAATACATAATAGAATTACCTTATTCTTTTAATCCCTAAAAGCTATTCTATATTTTGTAACTACCATAATTTATTTAGTTATTTCCCTATTAGAAGCCTTTTAGTTGCTTCCAGTTTTTTCACTTTACAAGCAATGCTGCAGTGAATTTTTTGCACATGTTTTTATGGACATAGGCAATTATTTCTGTAAGCAAGTTTCTGGGTGTGGAAGTGCTGGTTTAAAAGATGTGAGAATTTAAATTGTTAGAGTGTGCTCAGTTACCCTCCAAAAAGACTTATCTGTTACACTCCCATTTAACAGTGAACAAGAATCCTCATTTCCCCACATCTCCCCAACACCGGATATCATCAGTCTTCAATTTTTGCAAATCTAAATGAGTAAAAAAAAGCTATATTAATCTTTTATAGATTTGTATTTCTGTGGTTACTACTAGCGACTCTGAGCACGCTTTCATACATGTATTGATCATTTGTATTTCTTCTGTGAATTGCCTGTCTACATTATTTGCCTATTTCTCTACTAGGTTGTTGTCTTTTTCTTATTGATTTGAAGGCTTGCATCATTGCATTATGATATTAATTCTTTCTCTGTTATATATGTTACAAATATTTTTTCAAGTCTATTGCTTGTCTTTATTTACATTGTCCTACATCATACAAAAGGTTTTCTTATATAGTAAAATCTGTCAGTCTTTTCTATTAGGACCTCAGGTTTGTTTGGGCTTGAAACAGTATTCCTACTCCCAGAAGATTTTATATAATCGTTTTCCTTTCAATACTTTCATAGTTTTATTGTCCAAGTTGGATCTTTAATACAATTTAAATGAATTTTTATCAATAATGTAAATTAGGTTATAAATTTAGTTTATTTCTGAGAGAATTACTAGTTGTCCCAACACAATTAATAAAATAGTCTGCCTTTTCCCACTGCTTTGAAATGCCAAGTTGTACACGGGTCTACTTCTGAATTCCATCCTGCTCCCTTGATTTTTGAGGTCCATTTTGTGCCAACACCATGCTGTTTCAATTATTGTAGCATTATAGGTTGATTTTATATCAGATGGGACCTCAAAAATACATATTCTACCTTTTTATTTCTTTCTTCTTTGTCACATTGTTTTTCTTTCTTATAAGTTTTTTGACTGCTTTTGTACATTTCCTCTTCCAAGTGAACTTTAGAATAAATTTTCCCAGTCCCATAAAAGGTCCTATAAGTATTTTGATTGGAATTTCATTAAATTTATAGTTTAATTTGACTCTCATCCAAGAACGTGATCTATTCATTTATTTTTTGTCTTCTCATATCTTTCAATAAAGTTTACAGTTTCTTCATATAAATCTTGGACACATTGGTGAGTTTAGTCGCATGTATTTTACAATTTACTTGCTATTATAAATATTTTCCATTACATATTTCCATTTGGTTATAGTTGGTGTATAGCAAAAAGAGTGATTCTTTTGGTGTTCTTTTTATCAAGCTTCTACTAAAATCTAATATTTTGAAGTCTTACAATTAATTCTTAAATTTGCTAAGTTGAAAATTAAGTCACTTATAAATAGTGACCGTTTTATGCTTGCCTTTGTAATATTCCTATTATTTCTCTTGTTGCACTGCTAGGAGCTCCAGAGACATGTTTCATAGTTGTAATAATGGCAATGAAAGCAGTTATCTTTGCCTTGTTTCTGACTTCAATGGGAATAGTGAATGCTATCAAATTAAAGAATTTTTCTTCTATACGGGTTTGCTAAGAGTTTTTGCATTTTTATTTGTTTACCTAACTTGCTTCTTAAAATCAGGAATGGACATTAAAGTATATTACTTTTTTTTAAGTATATATATATATATATACACTTATTGATTTCAGAGAGGAAGGGAGAGGGAGAGAGAGATAGAAACATCCATGATGCGAGAGAAGCATGGATCGGCTGCCTCCTGCACGCCCCTACTGGGGATGGAGCCCGCAACCCGGGCATGTGCCCTTGACCGGGAATCGAACCCTGACCTCCTGGTTCCTAGGTCAATGCTCAACCGCTGAGCCACGCCGGCCAGGCAAAGTATATTACTTTTTAAAATATCTCTTTGAGTGGTGATTATGAAGTTTTTCTCCTTTTTTAATGTAATAGATTTTATTATTAGATTTCCTGACATAAAATTATCTCTTACATTTCTGGATGAATCTTATCTAGTCATGAAAATTGTTTAAGAGCAATTAAGTTTAAGATATTCACATTGGTGTTCTATCTTTGTCAGTTTTTCATGTTGGAGTAATATTAGTTTAGTACAATGGTTCTCAAACGTTTTGGTCTTAGGACCAATTTGCACTCTTCAAAATTATTGAAGATTTTCAAAGAACTTTTGTTTATGTAAATTTCCTATTAGAAATTAAAATGGAGAAAAGTTTAAAACCCAAATGTGTGTGAGCACACATTTCATTAATTGCCAGAGCAATGACACTATCACATGGCATTTCAGTAGGCTCTGGAACGCCACTGTACACTGTGTAAAAGGATGAGAATAAAAAAGTCAAAACTTCTTAATACTGTTATCAAAACAGTTTTGACCTTATGGACTCCCAGAAAGAACCTCAGGGAACTTCAGCAATCCCTAGACCAACTTTGAGAACTTTTAGTCTAGCAGAGTGAGTTGTAAGTTTTCCATTTCTGCTCTGTACTAATAAAATAACAGAAATTATTTATGGCTTGAAGGTAGAGCTCATCTGTAAATTATTTGGAACTAATGTTTTGGGGAATGGTGTATCTTTGCTTACCATTTCTATTTCCCTATGGTTATTGGCATGCTCAGGTTCTATATCTCTTCTTAATTTGTGCATTTATATTTACCTAGAACAATCATACAATTTTATGTAAGTTTTTAGTTTTTAATTATAACAGTTGTTAGATTTTCTTTATGTCAAAAATTAAATCCTCTTTTAATTTCCAGTATTGTTTGCCTGCTTTCTCTTTTATTCTCATTTGGGTTTGCTAAAGGTGTATCTATTTTATTACTGTGTGTTTTAAAGAACCATTTTTTTGTATGACTAGTCATGTTTTCTATATTTTCTTTGTTTCTTCATCTGTCTTTAGTAATTCCTTTCTTTGATTTGAGGTGGGTTTTTTTTTTTTAAGTTGTATTTATTGAGGTATTATTTAACTGAAGTAAAATTCATCCCTTATAGTGTACAGTCCTATGAGTTTTGACAAATATATACAATCACATAACCGCTAGCATAGTCAGGATATAGAAGAGTCTACCACCCTCAGAAACTTCTTTATTCCCTATATCAACCTTTCCTTTAATCTTCAGCCCCTATCATCTTGTTTCCTGTTTTATTCCTTTTTTCCTGACTGATATTCCATTATATGGATGTATCAGTTTGTTTATCCATTCACCAATTGAAGGATATTTGAGTTGCTTCCAGTTTGGGGCAATCCTATCTAATAAAAGAGTAATATGCAAATTGACCATACCTCTGCTACAGCCACAAGCCACACCCACCAGCCAATCAGGAGCAAGTATGCAAATTAACCCAGCCAAGATGGCTGCGGCCACGGAGAGATCAGGAGGCTTGGGTTTCCCCGGCAACGGAGGAAGCCAAGTTTCCACAGCCCTGACCTGCCTTGGCCTCTGCTTAAGGCTACAAAGTTTCAATTATAGAAGATAAATAAATCCCAACAAAAATGGCGGCAGCCACAGAGCTGGAAAGAGCAGGAGGCTTGAGTTGCCCCCGGCGTTGGAGGAAGCCAAGTTTCCGCAGCCCTGGCCTGCCTTGGCCTCCGCTGAAGGCTACAAAGTTTCAATTATAGAAGATAAATAAATCCCAACAGAAATGGCTGTGGCCACAGAGCAAGCAGGAGGCTTGGCTCCACTCAAGGCTACAAAGTTTCAATTGTAGAAGATAAATAAATCCCAGATACCAGAGCCTCTGCTTGGGTCACCGGGGGGCATGGCCAGCCTGCAAACCACCACAGGCCCCTCACCCAGGCCGCCCCACGCCCCAAGAGAACCCCCACCCTGATCTGGGACACTCTTCAAGGCAAACCAGCTGGCCCCCACCCGTGCACCAGGCCTCTATCCTATCTAATCCTCCTATCTAATAAAAAAATAATATGCAAATTGACCATCACTCCAACACACAAGATGGCCGCCCCCATGTGGTCAAAGATGACTAACCCCATGTGGACACAAGATGGCTGCCACAAGATGGCCAGCAGGGGAGGGCAGTTGGGAGGGACCAGGTCTGCAAGGGAGGGCAGTTGTGGGCGATCAGGCCAGCAGGGGAGGGCAGTTGGGAGGGACCAGGCCTGCAAGAGAGGGCAGTTGGGGGCAATTAAACCTGCAGGGGAGGGCAGTTAGGGGTGACCAAGCCGGCAGAGGAGGGAAGTTGGGGGCAACTGGGCCTGCAGGGAAGGGCAGTTGGAGGGGACCCAGGCCTGCAGGGGAGAGCAGTTGGGAGGGACCAGGCCTGCAGGGGAGGGCAGTTAGGGGTGACCAGGCTTACAGGGGAGGACAGTTAGGGGCAAACAGGCTGGCAGGGGAGCAGTTAGGCATCAATCAGGCTGTCAGGGGAATGGTTAGGGGGTGATCAGGCTGGCAGGCAGAAGTGGTTAGGGGCAATCAGGACGGCAGGCAGGTGAGCAGTTGGGAGCCAGCAGTCCTGGATTGTGAGAGGGATGTCCGACTGCCCATTTAGGCCTGATCCTACCTGGGTCCCAGATTGGAGAGGGTGCAGGCTGGGCTGAGGGACATACACCCCCATGCACGAATTTCGTGCACCGGGCCTCTCATTATAAATAAAACCACTAAAAACATTTGTGAATAGTTTTTTGTGTGAACATAAATTTCTGTTTTTCTTGAGTAAATACATAGGGGTGGAATTTCTTGATCATGTGGGAAATATATGTTTGACTTTATAAGAAATTGCCAAATTGTTTTCCTATCATTTTCTATTTGCTGAATTTCTGTTTGTTTTATTCTTTCCTTTGCTTTTGTCAAGTCTCTTTAGAATGTGAGTTTGGTCTCCTCACGCCAATTCACCTTAGCAAGGGCACGGGGCGCACCACATGCCTCAATCATAAAATGCCAGGAAGGACACCTCAGGGACAAGGCTTGAAAAGTGGTTGAGTAACATGATATTCAGTTTTCCCAAGTGAGACACCCATGGGGGTTATAGAAGGGAGAGGAGGAAAATGGGAAAGACCAAAAGGAGAGCAAAAGAAGGGGAAGAAAGGAAATGAAAGCAAAGTGATACATAAAAGGGGAATGGTGAGTGCTAAGGTCATGATGTCCTGGTGGCGTACGGACAGCAAGCCTTTGAGGGCCCTGGGGTTAGAGGGGTGGTCCAGGAACCACTAATCCAGATCCTGAAAGCCTGTGGTTCCAGGTTCAATTTGAGTAGAGAGGTTAGCCATTGTGGTCTTTGGAGAGCGGAATGTTCTGATCGCAGGTATTGTTGGGATGAGATGGGTTTGGAAAAGGAGAGAAGCTGGAGATAATGGGGCCGGCAATGAGCTGCTATAAATGTCTTGGGAGCTCACAGTGCTATCAAAGGAAAGAGAAATTTGTGGGATGGAAAATGTGATAGGGATTCGATACATACTTGTTTAATTAAGAAGCCTCTTATTTTAAGTTGGTTGCAAGAAATAGACGTTTGTTAGAACTGCAAATGAATGAACTGGAGAGATTGAAACACATATGGAAAGGTGAGTGAGTTGAGAAGGGAAAAGAATCCTGAAAACTAATGTCATGGTCTGGGGTAAGGAAAGAAGTTGGCAACAGAGACAGGAGTCAACTAGTCAGAGAGATATGCATATAACACCAACTTCTTGGAATAAACAAGGAAACCTTGTGAAGATCAAGGATGACTTTTTGAGTTCTCCAACTCTAGCACCGGCCATCTGTTCCTGGTTGACACCCGAGCTTATCTAGGGACACCCTGAGGACAGCCAGTTCTGAGAAAGGAGTATTATGAAAAGGGTTAAGTTTTGGGGAGCGGAAGAAGGGTAGATGAAATGACTCTGAAGCCCTTTTCAGCCTTGGGATCTTGGGTGTCTAGTGAAAATATTTCTTAAGAATGAGAATAAGGACCCTCTTGACTTGGAGAAGGGCCCTAAGACCTTCAGTGGGAAAGAACAAGTGAAGGCTATTGGGTAGTTCAAGCCAATACCATTATGATGAATCTTTGGAGCTGTTTCATTTAGGAGAGAATGGAGTTCCTTTCCACTGCAGAATTTATGGAATTTCTTGTCCAACACTCTTGTAATGAGTATGGTTACTACATGCCATAGGAAAAGGGAAAAAACAGGTGGCAGGACAAATGCCTTTTCCCCTCAGAATGGATGATTTTTATTCACCGCTTTAACAGTACATTCAGTAGGACTTTAGTCCCCCTTACAAGAAAGGTCCTTTACCTCTCAGAGCATTGGACGAGCCCATGGAGTTGAGATCCTATGTAAGAAAATAATTACAGTGTAGTGTGAGAAATGACATCACCAAGTTGCATTATTTAGGTAATATTTATTAGGAACCTGCTAAGTGCTGGGTGTTGCTTTAGGCATTGGGGATACAGCAGTGAATAAAACCAACCCAAGTCCTGCCCTCAAGAAGTTTTTAGATTTTGCTGTGAGTGCATGGGAGAAAGCATTAACTCTGCCTGGGACCAAGGAAGGTTTAGGAGAGGAGTGACACCACACTCCCTTCTGTTCACTACAGGACAGCCAAAAAGACTTTTTAAAATCACAAACCTGGAAACTATTATTCCCTTGCTTTGTCTCCCCAGTGGCTCCTCTGTTTTTCTGATAAAGATCCGATCTGCATTAGTGTGGCCTTAGGGCCCCAGGAATCTGGCTCATCCCCCCGCAATCTCTCTCAGGTTTTGCAGTCCTACCACACTGGCCTTCTTTTGGTGTCTCAAACATGACACCCTCCTCCTGACTCAGGGTCTTGGCAGGTGCTGTTCCCTTGCCCCTACACACTCCTGCCTCTAACCCATTTTGCCCAGTTAATCCCACTTATCCTTCACATCTTAGCTTCAAAAGTTAATTCCTCAATTTTTTCAGACCATTTCCCTTTTCCTGCAAGCCACATGTACTCTTACAACAACCTGTGCCTACCCTCCTTTCCCCACTTCCTCTTCTCTCTTCCTTCTCTCAAACGTTAAACAAACGAATGCAAAAATAAATAGAAAATGGTGAGTTGTATTAAATGCTTTGAAGGAAAAGAATTTATAGCAGTTCAATAAGGACATATATTTATGTATTGTATATACAAATTTATTATCACACAAATAGATGTCCAGAATTATTTGTTGAATAAATGAATGAAGAATAAGTATAAGTAAGGTTTCTCTAATCAGAGGAGGTAATAAAGAGAATTCCAGGCAAAGAAAATGACGTGCAAAGATACAGAAACATGGATGGGCATGCAGTAATTGGTAAATGACTAGAAGTATAGGTAAATGAACTGGCTGAAGATAAAATCATAAAGGTAAGCAGGATCCTGTTTGTAACTTTGGATTTTTCTAGTTGGGAGTGGGTAGGAGGTGGAAATCAAAGGTGTTTTCTTTTTATTTATTTATTTATATTATTTTTATTTTTTTAATAAATCTTTATTGTTCAGATTATTACAGGTGTTCCTCTTTTTTTTCCCCCCATAGCTCCCCTCCACATGATTCCCCACCCCACCCCATGCCCTTACCCCCCGCCACTGTCTTCATCCATAGGTGTAAGATTTTTGTCCAATCTCTTCCAGCACCCCTCACACCCCTTTCCCCCTGAGAATCGTCAGTCCACTCCCTTTCTATGTCCCTGATTCTATTATATTCATCAGTCCATTCTGTTAATCAGATTTTTTATTCACTTGATTTTTAGATTCACTTGTTGGTAGGTATGTATTTGTTGTCATTTTGTTGTTCATAATTTTTATCTTTACCTTTTTCTTCTTCTTCCTCTTCTTAAAGAATACCCTTCAGCATTTCATATAATCCTGGTTTGGTGGTGATGAACTCCTTTAGCTTTTTCTTGTCTGTGAAGCTCTTTATCTGACCTTCAACTCTGAATGATAGCTTTGCTGGGTAGAGTAATCTTGGTTGTAGGTTCTTGCTGTTCATCACTTTGAATATTTCTTGCCACTCCCTTCTGGCCTGCATAGTTTCTGTTGAGAAATCAGCTGACAGGTGTATGGGTACTCCTTTGTAGGTAACTAACTGTTTTTCTCTTGCTGCTTTCAAGATTCTCTCTTTGTCTTTTGCCCTTGGCATTTTAATTATGATGTGTCTTGGTGTGGTCCTTTTTGGATTCCTTTTGTTTGGGGTTCTCTGTGCTTCCTGGACTTGTAAGTCTATTTCTTTCACCAGGTAGGGAAAGATTTCTCTCATTATTTCTTCAAATAGGTTTTCAATATTTTGCTTTCTCTCTTCTTCTGGCACCCCAAAAATTCAGATGTTGGTATGCTTAAAGTTGTCCCAGAGGCTCCTTACACTGTCTTCATATTTTTGGATTCTTTTTTCTTTTTGTTTTTCTGGTTGGGTGTTTTTTGTTTCCTCATATTTCAGATCTTTGGTTTGATTCTTGGGGTACGTTGATCTACAGTTGAGTTTCTGTATATTCTTTATTTTAGACAGTGTATGCTTAATTTCTGACTGGTCCTTTTCCATTTTTTTTATTTTTTTATTTTTGGCATTCTCATTAAGGTCCTTGAAGGTCTCACTAAGCTCCTTGGAGGTCTCATCAAGTTTCTCGGCAGTTTTTAGAAGATTCTTGAGTAACCTTATAAATGTGGTTTTGAACTCTATGTCCAATAGTTTGCTTTCCTCCATTTCTTTCATTCGTGACATGTTTCTTTGTCTCCACATTTTGCTGCTTCCCTGTGTTGATGGAGTGGTTTTCTGTGGTAGGTGACCAGTGGTTCAGCCTATCACCTGAGGTGGACACTCTTGGTGCACCCCTTTGTGGGCTGAGTGCAAAGTCTTGGTGTAGTTAAGCCTTGATTGCTGTTGGTACACTGGGAGGAATTGACCTCCAGGCCAATTGGCTGTGAGGACCTGCTGTGACTATAATGGAAGAACTGCTGTGCTGAAGACACGCTTAAGGGGCAGGACTTGCTTCAGTGGGGCTTTGGTGCTCACTGAGTCTGCCTCTTGAATGTGTCACTTATGGATATGAGGAGTTGAAATCTGGTGTTGTCTCACACTGACCACTAGGTACACTAGCTTCTGGATCTCCAATGGGGTGCAGGTCAGCTACTGTCTGAGGCCACCCAGCAGGAGCTACAGCAAGAACTATAGTTTTCTCCTCTTTGCTTGGGGTTTGGAGGTTTTGGAGCTGTTTGACCAGAGCTGCAGTTTGTCAGGTTAAGCTGCAATAGGGCATACCAGTGGTCGGCAAACCGCGGCTCGCGAGCCACATGCAGCTCTTTGGCCCCTTGAATGTGGCTCTTCCACAAAATACTATGGCCTGGGCGAGTCTATTTTGAAGAAGTGGCGTTAGAAGAAGTTTAAGTTTAAAAAATTTGGCTCTCAAAAGAAATTTCAATCGTTGTACTGTTGATATTTGGCTCTGTTGACTAATGAGTTTGCTGACCACTGGGGCAGTCCATTTATATGCAAAAGCCACTGTGTGGAGCTTGGGTGGGTTTGTAGATTGTGTGGGGCGGGGTCTCAGGGAGTCACTAGAATAGGGCGTGGCAAACAGCGATGGCTGCCAGTCAGCCGTCTCTGCGTCTCCGCATTTCCAAGTCCCCGCGTCCCCGCGCCCCAGTCCAGTAAACAATGATTGCTGCGCACACCTCTGCAAGGAAGCCACCCTCACTTTCCGACCCGATGGCAGACAGTCCAGCTTCTCCCCAGAGACTGGAGTTCAGAGAATTCGGGAGCTTGTCTCCCTTAGGGTTGAAAAAAGCAGCGCACCCAGTTGCCCGCCGCCAGTCCGATTTGCGCACCTCCGTACCTCAGCTTTTCAGCGCTTGTGCACGTCTCAATGCTCTTTTCTCTTTCCTTCTAGTTGTAGAACTTCCACTCAGCCAGCTTTCCCGTGGTTCTGGGTGATAGACATTTTGTCTTTTAGTTGTAGATTTGAAATTGTTGTTCGAGGCAGCAGTTTAGGTGTTTACCTATGCTGCCATCTTGGTTCCTATTGGTGTTTTCTTTTTAATTGAATTTCTTGGGGTGAAATTGGTTAATGAAATTATATAGGTTTCAGGGGTACAATTCTATAATAAATCATATATATTGTATCTATGTGTTCACCACCCCAAGTTAAGTTTCCTTCTACTACCTTTTATCCCCTCTTTACCCTCTCCTACCTCCTCCACCATCCTTTTGGAAATTAAAGGTTTTTAAGCAAGAGAGTGTTACATTCAGATCTGTGTTTTAGATAGATAACGTATTCTTCATCTGTTGCTATTCCATCTCTGAAATTTTAGATTTTAAAGCACAGAAAATCCTCATTCAGAGCATTGCTGCTAGGTTGATTAATCAAAGTCAGTTAAAATGGGAAATCATAAAAAGTATTACATATATATTTTCAATATTTTATTCTAACTTACAACATATAAGTACACTACCACTTGCTAATCTTCAGGTAGACAGAGGACCAAGATCTTTCCTTAAGTGTGGAGTCTTTGATTCTTGAAAGACCACATCCATATTGAATTGTCCATGGATTTCAGCTTCAGCTTCTTTAAAGTAAAACAAGAAGCATAAATATTTATTGTTAAATAAACACAGCACAGATTCCATTGTGATTTTTTAAAGGTTTTTTTTCGTATGATAGCATAGTGGTTAGCAGCACAATCTCTCAACAGACCACCTGGGTTTATCTCCTGGATGTACCACTTCCTAATCTGGGCAAGTTGCTTAGCTTCTTTGTGCCTCAGTTTTCTCAATACTCACTTCAGAGATTATTGTGAGGATCAAATAGGTATTTTATATAAAGGCTTAATATAGTTCCTGATACACAATAAAAATCCACTGTATGTTAACTATTTTCTAGTTGTCTCACCCAATTCAACAGCATTTCATAAAGAAATTTACCTTCATTGAGACTTTCCAAAGCATTTGGTTTCATGTTCTTAGAAATAACAATTTTCTTTCTTTTTATATCATGGGTTTACATAATATTTAATTAAATTATGTTAATACAGTAGCTACTACCATTGGCATATACAAATTTTGGAATAATCACAATGACTCACACTCAACTGGTGAAAGTAGATGTAGACATGGGAGAGAGTAGCTTACTAGCCAGGATCATTCAGGGTGCTATGGCCATTAGTGTGTGAACCCAGTAGGTCAGTAAAGAGGAGGTCAGTTAAGAGAGCATCTACTCTTGGATGACAACCTTCATCCCTCCAGGGTCTTCTCTTACTATAGCTGTGTTTTCATCTCACCAACTTCCTAGACCCAGGCCAGACCTTTAATCTTTACGCACCAAAAAGGAAAATGCTCCCCTATGGAATTTATAATACAAACAATACTAACTTGTAAAATTAAGTGTAAGGAAGTCCAATAAAGTTCTGACTTTTCCCCTGGTGATGATTTCAGTGATTTTTTTTAATTTAAAATTCTTTCCCTAAAAATGTTGTAGGGGTTCCCATTGCTTTGCTGGTGTCCTGAGAATGTGTTTATTTATTGGATAATCCAGTACTGTCTTCGACTCTTCCATTTTTTTCTCCAATTTCTCAACCTCCTCCTAGAATCACTTCCTTCCCTCTAGAGCAGGGGTGGGCAAACTTTTTGACTCGAGGGCCACAATGGGTTCTTAAACTGGACTGGAGGGCTGGAACAAAAGCATGGATGGAGAGAGAATCCAAGATGGCGGCATAGGTAAACACCTAAACTGCTGCCTCGCACAACAATTTCAAAACTACAACTAAAAGACAAAATGTCTATCACCCAGAACCACAGGAAAGCTGGCTAAGTGGAAGTTATACAACTAGAAGGAAAGAACAAACAGCATTGAGAGGTGCACAAGCGCTGAAAAGCTGAGGTACGGAGGTGCACGTATCGGGCTGGCGGCGGGCGACTGGGAGCACTGCTTTTTCAGCCCGAAGGGTGACAAGCTCCTGATTACTCCGAACTCCAGTTTCTGGGGAGACACGGGGGACCCAAACTCCTACGAGGAGAAGTTGGACTGTCTGCCGTGGGGTCGGAAAGTGAGGGAGGCTTGCTTGCAGGGCTGCGTGCAGGAATAATTATTTACTGCACTGGGGCCCGGGACGCTGGGACACGGTCGGAGACACAGAGCTGGCTTACTGGCAGCCATCACTGTTTGCCACGCCCTAGCCTAGTCACGCCCTGAGACCCCGCCCTGTACAACCTACAAACCCACCCAAGCTCCAAGCAGCGGCTTTAGCATATGAATGACCTGCCCTATCGTAGCTTAACCTAGCAAACTTGCAGCCCTGGTCAGACAGCTCCAAAACCTCCAAACCCCAAGCAAAGAGGAGAAAACTGTAGTTCTCGCTGTAGTGCCTGCTGGGTGGCCTCAGACAGTAGCTGACCTGCACCCCATTGGAGATCCAGAAGCCAGTGTACCTAGTGGTCAGTGTGAGACACCAGATTTCAACTCCTCACATCCATAAGTGACACATTCAAGAAGCAGACTCAGTGAGCACCAAAGCCCCACTGAAACAAGTCCTGCACAATAAGTGTGTCTCCAGCACAGAAGCTCTTCCATTATAGACACAGCGGGTCCTCAAAGCCAATTGGCCTAGAGGTCAATTCCTCCCAGTGTACCAACAGCAATCAAGGCTTAACTACACCAAGACTTTGCACTCAGCCCACAAAGGGGTGTACCAAAGGCGTCCACCTCAGGTGATTGGCGAGGCTGAGCTACTGGCCCCTATAGGTCACCTACCACACAAAGCCACTCCATCAACACAGGGAAACAACAAAATGCGGAGACAAAGAAACATGTCACAAATGAAAGAAATGGAGGAAAGCAAACTACTGGACGACATAGAGTTCAGAACCACATTTATAAGGTTACTCAAGAATCTTCTTAAAACCGCTGAGGAACTTAGTGAGACCTTTAAGGATCTTAATGAGAATGCCAAAAAAAATGGAAAAGGACCAGTCAGAAATTAAGCATACACTGTCTAAAATAAAGAATATACAGAAACTCAACTGTAGATCAACGTACCCCAAGAATCAAACCAAAGATCTGAAACATGAGGAAACAAAAAACACCCAACCAGAAAAACAAAAAGAAAAAAGAATCCAAAAATATGAAGATAGTGTAAGGAGCCTCTGGGACAACTTTAAGCGTACCAACATCTGAATTTTTGGGGTGCCAGAAGAAGAGAGAGAGCAAAATATTGAAAACCTATTAGAAAAAATAATGACAGAAAACTTTACCTACCTGGTGAAAGAAATAGACTTACAAGTTCAGGAAGCACACAGAACCCCATACAAGAGGAATCCAAAGAGGACCACACCAAGACACATCATAATTAAAATGCCAAGGGCAAAAGACAAAGAGAGAATCTTGAAAGCAGCAAGAGAAAAACGGTTAGTTACCTACAAGGGAGCACCCATACGACTGTCAGCTGATTTCTCAACAGAAACTATGCAGGCCAGAAGGGAGTGGCAAGAAATATTCAAAGTGATGAACAGCAAGAACCTACAACCAAGATTACTCTACCCAGCAAAGCTATCATTCAGAGTTGAAGGTCAGATAAAGAGCTTCAAAGACAAGAAAAAGCTAAAGGAGTTCATCACCACCAAACCAGGATTACATGAAATGCTGAAGGGTATTCTTTAAGAAGAGGAAGAAGAAGAAAAAGGTAAAGATAAAAATTATGAACAACAAAATGACAACAAATACATACCTACCAACAAGTGAATCTAAAAATCAAGTGAATAAAAAATCTGATTAACAGAATGGACTGATGAATATAATAGAATCAGGGATATAGAAAGGGAGTGGACTGACAATTCTCAGGGGGAAAGGGGTGTGAGGGGTGCGGGAAGAGATTGGACAAAAATCTTACACCTATGGATGAAGACAGTGGCGGGGGGTAAGGGCATGGGGTGGGGTGGGGAATCAGGTGGAGGGGAGCTATGGGGGATAAAAAAGAGGAACACCTGTAATCTGAACAATAAAGATTTATTTAAAAAAAAAAAAAAGCATGGATGGAGTGTTTGTGTGAACTAATATAAATTCAAGTAAAGGAGCGGAGGGGAGAGCAAGAGAACCGGATAGAACAGCCGGATCCGGCCCGCGGGCTGTAGTTTGCCCAAGGCTGCTCTAGAGCCTAGATCCCCTGATCCATCATTTTTAAATGCTCTCTTGTCAATGTCTTCTATTCCATTTCCTTATATACTTGTTCTTACGCAGAACCCATTCAATCCCCCCTCCCCCAAACATTGGATATATTGAATTTTTCTCTTCCAGATAGCACTGTCCAATAGGCAACTGAGCATAGACATCTGGAACCCAAGAAAGAGAGTACAAGTAGATAAAGAATTTTGGAAATCTTTGACAAATAAATGGGATTTGACCCCATGCTAGGGGGTCACATCACCAAAAAAGGGCATGTTGAATGGAAAGAGCAAGGCTGAGCTGAGAACGTGGGGGACATCACTCTGTAAGGGATGGGTGGGGCAGGAGCTGCCAATTAAATAAGCAGTCTCCACATGCAGGGAAGCCTGGATCTAAGGAAAGAGAGCTTCAAGGACTGGTTACCAGTGTCACATAAATAAGAAGTGAATTGCCGAAACCGGTTTGGCTCAGTGGATAGAGCGTCGGCCTGCGGACTGCAGGGTCCCAGGTTCGATTCCGGTCAAGGGCATGTACCTGGGTTGCGGGCACATCCCCAGTAGGGGGCGTGCAGGAGGCAGCTGATCGATGTCTCTCTCTCATCGATGTTTCTAACTTTCTATCCCTCTCTCTTCCTCTCTGTAAAAAATCAATAAAATATATATATAAAAAAAATAAGAAGTGAATTTAAGATTAGACAGTACCTTGCACCTAGTAGGTACTCAGTGCACATTTGATTGACTACTTAATTAGGACTGAAATAATTAGTTTGCCATTGGTGATCTTGGTGCTAGCTTGGGTTTCCCTAGAAGCAGACCCTGAGACAAGAATTAGTTTATTTGAAAGATAAAGGAACACTGGGAGGTAGTGAAACAGGGCTGGGGAACAGCCAGTAAATGATGTTATCAAGCCAGCAACCACTGTGGGCAATTAAAGCTTAATCTCATTAGTAAGCTCTGGAAGTGGGTGCAGAACACTCAGCTCATAGTTACCACTCTCAAAGGGTGAGGGCGCTGGGGTACATATATACCTGCTGCTGCAGGTTATTGGTTGCTCTTAGGGGGCATCAATTCACTGGCACTTCCAGCCTGCTGCTTGGGCAGCAAAGCAGACCATGGTTATACAAGGAAGCAAATGAATGCAGGTACTGGCAGTTGGAAGTCTGGTGTGCACTCAAGTGCTAAGGCCAAGAATACGGACAGGTCAGTAACAGCACTTGTAACTCTTGATATCTGCAGTTTCAGTGGCAGAAGCTAGACTCTTGTGGGTTGGTAGTAATATGGAGATGAGAAGTAGACATGATGAGTGTATTTCAAGATGTGTAACCAAAAAAAAGAAGATAAAAGCTAAGTCAGTAGGTTGCCTCAGTGGAGGGCAGGAAAGAAGGGCAGGATGAATGGGAGATCAGAATTTCATTGAGGAAACTCACAACATTTTCACATTTTTAGTGAGGGTGAGAAGTCGCACTTCAGGGTCCTTCTTCAGTTCCCTTGGACCAGCATCTGCTGGGCTTTGGGACCTGGGTTCCCTGCTGAGCAAGCCCTGCTGAGCTAGCCTTTTCTAGCCTCAAGGTCCCAGCAATTCTAAGCTCCTAGAGCCAGAGGACTAGACTTACTGTAGGTGCTGAACAGTCAGGGCAGGCATAGAGCCTAGTGGCCGGACTCTGAGCCCCTGAAGAACCACAAGATCAGAGAATAGCTGCTCCTGAAGACCCTTCCACTAAGTGGCTCCTTGCTTTTCAGGACTTCATGTCAGCAAATCGCAATAATCCGTTTGATTGGGGCATAACAGGCATACCCTCAAAAGAAACATTCCTGTGACATTCATCTAAGGATGGCACTTAATTGATCAAAGTCTATCTCTTAACTAAAGCATAAGCTCATGAGGACAGGACTGCATTCATTTTAGCACTCTTGTGTTCCTAGGGCCTGGCACATAGTCACTATTTAATCAATATTTGCTTAGTAGGGGGAAAAACTAGTAATGCTGTCCATTGATGGTGCCTAAACCAAGATTTTTATCCCCCTATAAGTGAATTTTCTATGAAGCTAATGAAATTTAAACTTGAGGACCCCTTACTTGCGTGGCCTCCTTTCAAGACCTTGACATATTTCCTTAGCGATATTTTTACATGGTCACATTTTTTAAATTTGCAGAATTAAAATACCTTAATCAGAGTTGAATAAGACCACTGTTTCCACTCTGACTTTGTACTTCTCCTGTGGAGTGGCTTTGGAGTGGCTGTAGGTGCTTTGGGGAACCTGAATAAGGGAAATTGAGTTGGAAATATATTGAGTTTATTTGGGTTTAATGGGATCTCTTTATGTAGTTCACATCCTATTCTGTGCAGAGTTAGGTTACTATTGGCTGTTAGGAATACTGCTTCTGCCCACTGTGCTAACTCACTGGGTCTCAGATAAGAAGGTAAGTGGCCAGAGCTTGTAGGAGACATGAATTGCCTTTTGATATCCTGCAATGGAAAGAAACAAGGCTTAAAATGTATGGTCCAACATATGTAATACCTTAACCAATAAAGAAATTTAAAAAAATAAAATAAAATTGTGTGGCTGGAAAAAAAAAATGTATGGTCCAGAAGATAGTCATCACATATGTAGAAATTATAAGTGGAAATTTTGGTTCTTATTAATGCCTGGTCAAAACAGAACCTCTCATCTATTGGTAATATACTTCTTAATGCACTGAATACAATGATAAATGTATCGTATATTTTTTCTTTTTTTAATTGGAATCACATGAGAGAGTTTATTAAAATTTCTGTTTATAGGGCATAAACCTGTAGCAATGCTACTAATAATGAGTGCATTCTTATGTGAAGCTATATATTTTATAGAGCCCCAAAATATTGACATTGCCAAAGGTAACATAAAAATCTTAATGTGCCACTATAACTAGGACATCAATAATAAAATGGTAAAAGAGTGTCAATAAAGTCCAGAACTATTTAGGAAAATTTGAAATGCCCTGAAATCTTACAACTTCATATGAAAGAAACTTGATGGATGCTTCCCCAAATGTCCTAATAATCCTCAAAAAATTACATAACAACTAATAGGGAGTTTTGAAGCTGAAAAACTTTTCTAAATCATCCATTATAAACAAAGTTTGATAAACCATGATAGAAAAAGACAATTATATTTCTATTTTCTTTATAGAAAATGATACTTAGCAATGGTTGTTCATATAAAGAAGCAATCAAAGAGCCTGCAGCTCAAAAATTATAGGAAATAAGCACTTATGGATATATCACAGAATTAAATTTTAAATTGTGTTATTAAAAATTATGCAATGGTTGTGGTTTTCCTCAACTTTTAAAATGTTGTAATTTGTTGTGCTATCATTTGTTATTCTAAATAAATACTCACTTTTGAAACTAACTTTATATTTGTAATTTTGTTTGTTTAAGAGGGTCCTCAAAGTTGTATATGCTATGCTTCAGATGCCACAAAACCTGGATCTGGCCCTATATTCTTTTTTCTTCCTAGCTTTAGGTTGGTTTTGCATATAAAACAATAGCTTTAGAGTCTCAACTATATATGATTAGTGTATAAATAGTTTCTATGTAGACATTTTAGATGGCCTCCTTTTCTGGTTTAGAGAATTAAGTTGTGTTTCTAGAATTAACCCGGAGCTGAGGCCCACCCCCTTTTGATGGAGCTTGAGTCTTTTACTGAGCCTCCGATTTCTTCTTCCTTTGCCATTTGGCTAGCTCTAGCATGGAGGCAGAGTTGAATGGAAGATGGGGAAGAGGGCCAGGTGCATGCTGAATTCTAATTTGATGACTCTTTTGGGGAGTGCCTCCTACATGGCCCCAGTTGGTATATCTTGCTAAGAAATAGGGCAGAAATGAAAAAGGAAAAGGCATGTGATGATCAGTTGAAAAAAGTGGGGATATTTAGCCTAAAGAAGAATTATCTCTGTTGGAGACTTTTATTAGCAGTTCTTACCACAACAATGTTGCATAACAAAGCTACCCAAAGCTCAGTGCCATAAGGTGGTGAGTATTTATTTCTTGAATGCACAGATATGAGGAGCAGCTGACCTAGGCTGAGTTCAGCCAGGCTTGGCTCCAAGCTGTGGGTTAGGTCCAGGGCTGCTCCCTGTGTCCTTTATCCTCCTTGGATCTGCAGCTACCAAAGTCCTGTTCTTCTCATGGTGAACGGCAGAGCCCAAGAAGCCAAGGACAACTTTGCAAACATGTGGAGCCTCTGCTTGCATTATGTCTGCTAACATTCCATTGGATGAAGTATGTCAGTGGCCAGAGCAGGGCAGGAAAAGCATTCTGCCCTGCTTTGAAGACAAATTAAGTCATATGGGCATGGTAGCATCGGTTGAGCAAGGAAGATGGAGGTGTAGAAATGGAGGGAGTGAACATCTGATGAACAATCAGCTGATATGCCACAAGAGCTGCCGAGTCAAAGAGATTTCCTCGCCTCAGTCACGACAGTGTATCCTCATTCCTTGCTTTTACCAAAATCCCTGTCTTACTAATGTTGCCTCATTGTATCTAGAATCTAATTCTTCTTCATTCGCAGTGAATTCCTTGCCTAGATTGCTGCTACAGCCAGCTGACGGCTCTCCTTGTCTCTGGTCTGGACCTTACCCAATTCGTCCTCCACCGAGCCGGCAGCTATTGTTAGTTTCTCATCCGCATTAACATTATTGTTATGTATTTTGCATTATACTTACTCGTTTATGTGCCTCACTCCTGCATGTTGCTGAGAGCTTCCGGATGGCAAGAACTGTGTTTTATTTATCTCTGAATCTCCAGCATTCTGCACTGGGCCTGACACACAGTAAAACTTCAATAAGTAAATATGGAAAGAAGGAAGATGGGATTCCAGTTTAAGTGTGTATGACCCTAACGCCTAAACTCTTTCTGCTCCACAATTCAGCCTTAGTCATAGATGTGTTACTGATAAAAAGAAGGACAAAGCTGAAACCTTCCCACTGCAGTACCAGTGGAAAAGCAGGCTGCTAGATCTAGATTAACTAAAGATCTTTCTCTCATAATCGCAATAATCCTTCCTAATCCTAATTCTTTTAAAGTGGAAAGGTCTAGAAGTCATACAACTTTTTAAATTACCATAAGCACTTTAAATATGTAAAAATATGCTCAGCTTTACCCTTAGAGAAATGCACAGACTATTTTTTACCTATTGGGTTGGCAGAGATCAGAAAGGTTTTTAACATTGTGCTTGTGAAGGATGTGAAAAGAGACGTTCATAGGTTTTGCTGATGGTGTTATTTAGTTCACCCTCAGTGGAGGGCAATTTGGCACCATCTATCCGCTCTTTATATACTGACATGGGGAGGTTTCCAGAGTATCTTGTAAGTGAAAGGCAAGATGCAGAACATAGAATACACTGGTACTTTTCGTGTGTGCTGGGCAAAGAAAAGCAGATATACATACTTGGTGTCACTGCTCAGGCTGGCTCTGGAAAGATATATAAGAAACTGCTAATAGACTTGTCTTTGGGAGGGAAATTGAGCTGGAGCACAAGGATGAGAGGAAGATTTATTTTTCATTGTGTATTCTTTGTACCTCTTAAGTTTTGTTCCATATAGAATTGCTTAAATGACAGAAACAATATCAGAGGATCAACAAATTATTTGCAATGTAATATGGCAAAGAGCTACTTTCCTTAATCTACAGAGTTTATAAATCAGTTAAATTATGACAGATGGAGAAGTAGTAGGTCAGGGATATAAGCACTAGTTTAGAAAGAAGTACAAATGGCCAATAAGTATATGAAAAATGGACTTACGTCATACATTACTAAAGAAAAGAAAAATCAGAAAAGAATTGAGCTCTATTATTAGAATTGTTTAAGAAGAGACAAAGTGACCGATTATTAAGGGATTGTTGTTAAGGGGTTTCTTTCAAGCATCTAACAAAGGAAAGATTTCTACCATCTGAAAGAACTAATTTTTTCCAATCCTTAGAGTCTTTAATTCCTATGGTACTCAATGGAGGGGTGTTGACAAGACCTGGGGAGAGAAGGGCAAGGAAAATAAGGAAAGTTTGCTTAGGAAGCACAAAATCTCAGAAATGGCAGGGATCTTGGAGCTAGCTCATCTTTCAAACTTCCCACCTAATACATTGTCTCTTACACAGTCCCAGATTTGCCACTAATAACACTGAACAAGTTTATTGCTATATCATTCATTCATTCAATAAATATTTACTGAGTTCCTTCTATGTATCTGGCACAGCCCCTGTTATGGAGTGAGACATTAATCAAATATTTATTCAAACAAGTGTAAAATTGCCACTGTGGTAGACTATGAAAGCCTAAGGGTATGATATGAAAAATAGAGCTGATTAGGATGAATAAGAGCTTAACTAGACAAGAAGGAAGCATATTGGGCCTGTGCTAAACAGCAGGTGCAAAGGCCCTTTCAGGAGGACTCATGACAAGGCCTGCGATGGAAAAGTTCGGAGATGGGATGAATGTGTGATATGATGCAAGGCTGAGGAGAAAGGAGTCTGACCTTAAAGAGTTTAGTCATAACCCTAAGCGCAATGGAAAGCCTTCTGAGGGTTTGGGGATGGAGAGGAAGAGGACCAGTACTTTGATCAGATTCACATTTTGAAACTATCATTCTGGCTACCAAGTGGAATGGAAGGAGGCAAGAGCAGATGTGCACAGGTGAGTTAGGAAGCAGGTACCATAGACAAGAGAGGATGGTTGCTTAAATTAGAGTGTTGGAGGTGGAACAATATGACCAAATGTGAAAGAGGTTTAGGGAGTAAAATGGACAAGACCTAATGGTGAATTAGATCTGAAGAGTGACAGAGAGGAAGGAATATGTCAGTGATATTTACTAGCTGGATAGATGATGGTATCATTCATTGAAACAGAAAACAGTGGAAGAGAACTGAGTTTAGGAGGAAACTGGAGTTCAGTTTAGAACATGCCAAATATGAGATGCTTTTAAGAGGACAAATCAGTTGGCAACATTTAATTATGGAGTGTCCTCTATGCAGCTGGCAGTGGGATATACAGGTTTCTTATTTGTAATAAAGGGGGGGGGAAAGGATAAACACAATTCTCCTTTCTTTGAGGCCTTTGCTGTTTTACATTCTATTGTCTTTTCCTTCTTACTTCTGTCACTTGTCTATTTTCTGACTCTTCACTGCTCATTTATTGGATGGAATATTCCAATATCTTACATTTAAAGTTTCTTGGCTTATTAGTTTCTAAAGACCTTGATCACCATTTCACTTCCCTATCTAGTCCCATGGCCATACCATGAACCTTATCACTCAGAGCTCATCCACCTTAAACTTCTCTTACTGTCTAACTATAACCGCCCAGCTTTCCCATTTTTCCTCTATGTCCATGTTCTCCTTCATATACTGTCCTATTTCTTTTCCTCCCGTTATTTCCAAATCTCCAAGAAGGATTTCCTCCCTATCATGGCCTGACACATAGCAGACATTCAATAAATATTTGTGGAGAGAATGATTGTCTCCGCTTCCTTAGATCCCATACATTTCCAACCCTTTATAGTCCAGTGTCGATTTTCATCACTGCACCTTTAGGCCAATAAGGCTTCCTAACTACCAAATCCAATGGATACTTTCAGCCTTTATTGTACCAGACCTCACTTCGGTGTTGCTGACATTATTGCCTTCCTTTTCAAACTCTATATTTCCTTGAATTCTGCATTTTCTGCCTCTTATTACTTTCTCTTTGTCTCTTTTAAGGAATCTTAACCCTCAAAGATTGTCTTCAGCTTTCTTCACTCTCATTTACACATTTTCCCCTAAACAATTCCAGCGTCTCTTTATGTTGTTAATCCCAAAATATCTATGTCCAGTTTAGAACTCTGTATCAAACTCCAAAAAGGTGTCTCCAGCTGCTAATTGGACAGTCCCACCAGGCACCTAATGGGTATTCATTAAATATTGCCTAAATGAATGAAGCCCCTGTAAGCACCTCACAGTTATCATGTCCATCTTTTCCTCCCAACACACGCCTCCTCTTTTTATGTTCCATATTCTGATGAATGATAACATTACCCATCGAGTCATCCGAACTCCTCACATTAAACACCAAGACCTGATTATTTTTCCTCCTAATTATGTTTAAATCTGTATCCTCCACTCTATCTCCACTCCTGTCCTAGTTCAGGCTCTGGTCAGATCCCTGCTGGCTTTCCCTTTCTCATTCTTATCATAACTCACACAGATTATTCCAACAGGTCTCTAAACTAGTCTCTCTGGCCTTTATTTTACTCCTCTCCAGTCTTTTTTTATAAATTAAAATAAAATTCACATCACGTAAAATTCATCATTTTAATCATTTTGAAGTGTACAACTTGGTGGTTTTTAGTATAATCACAATGATATCCAACTATCACCACTATTTAATTCCAGAACTTCCCATCACCCCAACAAGAAACCCTGTGTTTTCCAACTCCTCCCTACCTCCCATCTCTTGCCAACCACTAATCTACTGTCTTTATGGATTTGTTTATTCTGGACATTGCACATAAATGGAATCATACAACATGTAGTCTTTTGTGTCTGGCTTCTTTCACGTAGCATAATGTTTCTGAGGTTCATCCACATTGTGGCATATATCAGTACTTCATTCCTTTTTATGGCTGAATAATATTCCATCATATGGATATAGTTTTGTTTATCCATTCATCAGTGATGGACATTTGGTTTGTTTCTACCTCTTGGCCATTATGAATAATGCTGCTATGAACATTAGTGTATCGGTTTTTGTGTAAACATATTTTTTCATTTCTCCTGGATATATTCCTAGGAGTGGAAGTGCTGGGTCGTGTGATAACTCTGTGTTTAACATTTTAAGGAACTGCCACACAGTTTTCCATAGTGGCTGCACAATTTACAGCCACCGTTTCCATCAGCTGAGTATGAGGATTCCAGTTTCTCCTCCTCCTGGCCAACACTCACTATTTCCTAGTTTGTTGGTTTGCTTGTGTTTAATGGCCATCCTAGTGGGTGTGAGGTGGCACCTCTCTGTGATTTTGATGTGCGTTTCTCTAATGACTAATGATATGGACCATCTTTTCATTTTGAGGTCATTTGTGTGTATCTCCTTGGGATACAGAGTCTTTTTAAAAAAAAGCAATCTCATCATGGTACTTCAGTCCTCAAATTCTTTAATCATTACTTCCTGCCTAAATAATAAAATTAAAATGTCTCAGTGTGGCATGCAGGGCCCTTCAGGATCTGGCCTCAGCCTGTCTGTCCAACATCTTCTCCGCCCCACTTCATGGTTTAGCCATATGGAGCTGAGGAGAGAGAGGTAGGAGGGATTTTACTTCTGTCTCCTTTTTTTTTTTTTTTTTTAACCCAGTCTCCAACAATAGAGGATGCTCAACCTAAGTTAAGAGTCATCTGAACAGTGGAGTGAGGAGGTGGGATCGGGATAACTGCAAATCCCTGCTGGTTTTTCCTTTCTCTCTCTTACCCTTCTTGGCAGCATTCACTTTGCCCTGATGAAGCCAGGACTCTGCTCATGTCTCTAGACCTTCCTGGATGGTTCTAACTTTTAATTCTTCCTGGGCTGTGCAGTGTGTGTTTCCTCATGTCCCTCCTCTTTGCTGGGACTCTACGCCCCAGGAAGAGGCAGGTGGGTGAGAAGTAGCAGGCAATTTGTTCTGTAGGCCCCTTCCCTCTCTTGTCTTGACTGCAAAGGGCTGGAAAGTCAGCTTCTATCGTGATTAAGTTATAATTTAAGGCAGTGAACATGTGCTCTTCTGGCAGCTATAAAGATTCAAATCATAAAGTTTTACAGTGGAACGGTTTCTGTAAAAGCATCGTTAGGAAGTGGGAACTATGCCTTTAATTCTTATGACATATGGGACTGCCTGGTTTGTTTTGGTTTCAGTGGAGTTTAGTAGAGTGATGGTCTGACTAATTAAAGTCAGACCTTCTTCCTCGCCACAGTGCTGTGCCTATTAGAGGGACAGCGTAGAAAGGCGGAACTTTTCTCCCTCTCTGTTTCTATCTCAGTTTATCAGGGACAAGGAAATCTTACAAATCCAGAGTAACCTTTCAGTAACTGAATATGTTAAAATCTCCTTCAACCTGTCAGGCTTTGTTCCTTGGGGAGTCCATGTCTTTCTTTGTCCAATGAACCAAGCCTAACTAGAAGATGATTCCTTCAGGGGGTATCAGCTAAGAAGACAGGTGGGCCCTGCAACTAGGTCAATGGTAGAAACAAAGACAATAATAATATAGTAGCTCTCTTTACCAATTTCCACTTAACTTACTTGTCGGGCTAACCGACACTCTATGCCCTGTGTAAAAATGCACTGATCCTACCACGTACACTCAGGTGATGGTTACTTTTGATTTTGCTATTATACAGTATGGTCACTCCACTGCTACTCCCACAGCTGACTTGCATGCTTACCAAGGCTTGGATATATTTGTTCCTATGCCTGTTTATGCCAGTGATGGTTGTTATTGTAATTACTTAATTTCATTAAATATTTTGTAAACTCAACATATAAAATTAGAAAGAGCGATGTTTGTTGTTGTTTTATGAAAACCACATTGAAAACTAAAGTGAGTTTTTAAAATAATTGCCATTGAAAGAGGTATGGGTAAGATTAATGGAGGGAAAACATCACAATTTAGGAATCTGTACTCTTTAAGTTCTTGTTCCACTATAAAAAAAAACACACACACAAAAAAAAAAAAACACCTAAAACCAAGAATTATAGACAATGTATTATGAGTGTGATTTATGCAGGAAAGATCTGGAAAGCCAGTCAACAGACACATTTCCTTGGCCTGACATTAAAAAAATGGAGAGTGAATCTACATTTATATCTTTTAAGTTACAATGTTCAAGGTAAATTTATATCTTTTAAAAATGATATTGTGCTTTATAGGGCTTTTGGGATAATCAACCAGTGCATTGGATAAGAGGGTTTCTTAGTATTAGGATTTATCATTTATTGGTGCCGTTATTGAGTGTGTTAAACCTTTACGGAGGAAAGCATTGCTACCCCCATTTGATAAATGAGGAGACTGAGGCTTAGAGTAGTTAAACTTGTCCTAGTTCACACAAACAGAAACAGTGACTATTCCAGGTGTGTTAGCTATAGGACCATGAAGAAAATGAAAAGTCTAATATGGAATACATGAGCAAATGGAATGAGGAAGAGGTGTCTGCATTTTATTAAAAAGTAATAATAAGTAGGACCTGATAGACTACTAGGAATATAAATTGGTATCATTGCTTTCGAAAAACATAGCATTATCTTCATTTATTCAATTAATAACTGTTGAGTCACCTACTCTGTGCCAAGCACTTTTCTAGATTTTGGGGATATGGCAAGGAACAAAATAGGCAAAAACTTCTGTCCTCATGCATTGTAGCTTACATTCTTGTAGAGATGAACATGTACATATCCTATGCCTTAACAGTTCCATACCTTGGTATAGTCCCTAGAGGAACTCTTGCTCATATACTCCAAGAGATATTTATACAAGAATATTCATGGCAGAATTTTTCATAATAACAATAAAACAAAGCCTGTAAATAACCCATATGTCCATTAACAGGAGAATGGATTAACAGATTGTGGTATATTCATATAATTGAATACTATAAAGTAGTGAAAATGAAAACACTATAACCATATTAATCAATGCAGGGAACTTTTAGAAATATTTTCAGAAGAATATATAGAGTGTAATACACTCATAAAGTTCTAAAACAAGCAATATATTGCTAAGGACATACATATTTGATAAACTATACAGAAAAGTAAGTACTGAGGGGGAAAAGTCCGGGATGGTAGTTATATGGGAGGGGTAGAGGGGTAGGAAGAGATCCAGAGGGAGCACGTAACTTAGTCATTATGTTCTGTTTCTTAAGTTGGATGGTGATTCACAAATGTTCTATTATGCTTCATATCTCCATACACTGAGTGGCCAGATTATTATGATCTCTGAACGCATAATAATCTGGCCACTCAGTACATATATATATGTTAGTGACCCAGTGCATGAATTTGTGCATGGGTGGGGTCCAGCCAGCCTGGCCAGGGGGAGGGGACATGGGTGGTTGGCTGACCTGCCTGCTGGTCAAACTCCTGGTTGAGGGGACAATTTGCATATTAGCCTTTTATTATATAGGATATACATTGAGTGGCCAGATTATTATGTGTTCAGAGATCATAATAATCTGGCCACTCAGTATATATCTCCATATCATAAAAATAATATAATATTTAATAAAATTTTAATATCAGAAAGAAAGAAAAAGAAGTAGAAAAGAGTAGAGATTAAAGTCCAAGATCTTGACTTGGAGAAACTTGGGGTTAGAAAAGCCAGGAAGCCTCCAGAAATAATTTGCTGAGCTTGGTAGCTTGTACCAGGATCCAAGCCCTGGTTTTTCTTTCCTCTCCTCCCTTATGGGAAGATCTCCATGCTCTGGAACCCCTCTTTTTTCCATAATGTGTGGTCTGGGTTTCAGAAACATTGCAGAGACTGAAAGTGGAACCTTGCAGCAGGAGCAACAAATGCTACAGGGAGGAAGCTAGAGGTAGCTTGGGAAAGGTATATGTTAGAGTAGTCAAGCTGTAGGCTTGGAGCCATCAGACGGAAGATATCCTTGGCTTCAGGTTTCTGCCATAGGGTTGACCAAGCTCTGTGTGTCTGCATGTGTTTTTGTGGGTATGCTTATGTTTTTGGAGGGGATAGAATACACCAACCGAAATTTGTGGGCGGGAAATTGTCCTGGCCTTGGTAGAAACAGCAGATGGCCTGACCTGCACCTTTGACCTTGAGTCAAAATATTTGTGCAAAAGCAATCAGACATAGTGTAAGCAAGGAGCCCATCAGTTATGTATTTTGGCTAGATTGGTTACCAAGAAGGCAACCTATTCCCTTGGGAAGCACAGCTCATTAAGAATAGAACGAAACAGCCCTAGCTGGTTTGGCTCAGTGGATAGAGCATCAACCTGCAGACTGAAGGGTCTTGGGTTCCATTCCAGTCAAGGGCACATGCCCGGATGGCAGGCTCGATCCCCAATAGGGGGCATGCAGGAGGCAACCAATCAATGATTCTCTTTCATCATTGATATTTCTATCTCTCTCTCTCTCTCTCCCTTCTTCTCTGAAATCAATAAAAATATATTTTAAAAAAAGAATTGAACAAAACAGTTATTATTAAAATGAGAAGAAGAGTGGAAGTAAATTGAATTACATTTCCTAAAGCTGCTTTCTGAGAAGCCCAAAGAGTGTTCCAAGTGTTTCCCAATATATTTATATTCATTTAGTCACTTTAAAAATTCCTTTATTCAACAAATATTTACTGATAACCTATTATGCACTAGCCTGAATTCTAGACTGTAAGGATGCATTAGTGAATAAAGGGTTGGGTCCCTTCCCTTACAAGGCTTATAGTCCAGAGTGGGAAATAAATAAGTAAACATGCATATTTATTGTTACAAATAGGAATGAGTGCTATGAAATAAATGGCACAACAATATAAAATAATCAGGTGATCAACTAAGGTGGCTTTTGAAGAAACCCATTTAAATAAAGATCTGAAGTTAAGACCTGCAATGAGCAAAAGAAGGAACGGGTTATTTTAACAGTCCTGAGGTAGGAAAGTGCTTGTTACATTTGAAGAATGAGAAAGAACCAGTTAGCTCTCATTACATAACAAAAAAACAAAAATCTCAATTGTATAAAATAGTAGCATTCATTTCTCAGTTATCCATGGGTTGGCTGATCTAGTCACAACTTGGCCAAGCATCTCTGCTTCTTGCAGTAGGTTGAGCTCTAGTGTGATCAATGTTCGTTCTGTAGCTTGGGCTGAAGAGATAGAAACTACCTGAGGAGAGCTCTCCTCAGGAGGACCAACCACACAAGCACATTTAAGCACATTCTTGGGTCTTATCTGACCCAAATTACCATTGGCCAAAGCAATCATATAATATAAATGAGCCAAAAGTCAAGGAGCAGGGAAATAAATGCCTCCATACAGGTAGCAGGGTGATAAATGTATTAGGACAATAATCTATCACAATCTACCTCTTGTTCATGAATGTTCTCATTCCCCTCACCTGCAAACTACACACTTACTCACAATCCCAAGACTACCTCAAATTTTATCCAAATCATGTCACCTGGCCTGAAGTCCAGGATTTTTAAAATCTCTATATCAGGCCTATATATGGTCTCACTCAATATAAAGACCTTAGAAATAAAAAATATCCTATATAATAAAAGCCTAATATGCAAATTGTCCTCTAGGGTGGTTGTTTGACCGAGAGACTGGGAATTTGACCTCTTGCTATGACTTGCATGGACCGGACCACCAGGGGGTGGCGCGGAACATGGCAGGCGTCAGCGACATGGTGCTGGCAGCGGGCGGCAGTAGAGGCACTGCTGGCCCTGATGGGCCCCAACGAGAGTGGGACTGCGGCAGGATGGTGGAGCAGGCGGTGCCTGGCTAAGGCAGGTGCAAGCAGGGCCTGATTGCCCTGCAGATGGTGATCAGCGGCGTTGGTGGGGGGTGGGGCTGCCACCTGGCTCCCAGGCACTGAGGCAGCCGGGCGGGGGGCCTGGCCCTGATTGATCTCCCCACAGGTGGTCCTGCAGGTGAGGGGGCAACACCAGGCCAAGGTGGGGTGCCAGGTGGGGCTGCAAGGCTGGGAGCTCGAGCTGGGGCCTGATCTCTGCAGGCCACCCTGAAGGACCCCACCTGTGCATGAATTCGTGCACTGGGCCTCTAGTATATAAATAAAAACACAAAAACTACCCCACACACACATTTAATATACAATGGGTGATAGAATAGGTAAATATAACAGCAATAAATTATTGCATTTATAAAAGGGAAGAACTAGATACAGACAGTCCTCGGGTTACATCGAACTTGATGTATGTCGCCATCTCCCATTTATTTATTTTAAAAAAAGTTCCGTCATTTCGGCGTATGTACATATGTGCTTTATGTTTTTTATTATTTACTTACCACAAGTAAAGGTCAGGAATTGTTATCTTCCTTTTACATTTTTTTTTTACTGTTTCACTTCATTGCTGCTGTGTATGTGCTCCATGTGAGTGACGTAGGTGCTTATGTAGGTGGGTTCCGACTTATGGCGAAAATTGTGTTACGTCGCACTGTAAGAACGGATCTCTGACGTAACCCGAGGAGGACCTACTGTACACATAGAAATTGCTGGTCCATAGCAGTTCTGAAATTCTACTGGGTAAATGTTAATAGGTCCCACCATCCTAGGAGTTGGGAATGTCTCTTATTAGGTCCTGGTTCTGCTTCCTGGGAGTGGATGTCCAGTCCATTGTTCTCCATGGCTCTTTGTTTTGTCATTTGAAGGTCCTTTTCCATCACCCTTGGACACTTCTGAAAAGACCATTCAATAATATGCCTCTTTGGTGGCTGAGCAGCTGTTTCAACTAACTGCCTGTGTGTAAAAATGTAGGGACTTAGATCTTTTTACATCTTGAACAGTCTCAGTCTTCTTTACTCGGAGCTGGCAGTGCTTGTGCAGTACAACCCTTTCACAAATTTTGTGGATTTTCTGTATATTCGGTACTAGTCAACTCTCTGTGTCACAGGCCATACCCACAATTTTTACAAGACATGATCTATTCAGTCCTAATTTTTGTCATGTTAGGCTGCTGTACAACCATGTTCATAAGCTTTCTAGGAGCCTCTTTTCCAATGGAAAGAATCTACTAGATGCCACCTTTTCCCCTTCGGATCTTAATGAAGACCCTTGATTTTGACTTCACCTTGGAACTGTATCTTCTGATGGCACCCTGGATTTGATCTTTAGCCCCAGAATGGATCTTAATTAGAAAATATTTTACTGGACAAGCTGGAGATAAAAAAAAGTTTATTTTTTTAACCCTATTAATTCTGGGTTCTCTTTATTCCCACTGAATTCTACTTGCAAACTAGCCAGTTCTGTTCTGAGTTTATATTCTTTCTTGTTAGTGGCTCATCAAATGTAGCTAAAAGCAACCAGCTTATGCTTTCAATATTTTGCCATAAGATATCCTCCTCCAACTCTACTCATTCATTAGATACATTTTCTGACTTCTGTATTATTATTGTTTAGCCAAATGTTTACCACTACATAATACAAGTTGCTATTATTCCAGCCTTTTATATCAACTTCCATGCTGGTTACTATCTAGTTGCAAAGCTAATGTCACATATTTTAGATGTTTTTTAAAATATGTTCTTATTGATATTTTAGAGAGAGAGGAAGGGAGAGGGAGAGAGGAAGAGAGGGAGAGGGAGAGGGAGAGGGAGAGGGAGAGGGAGAGGGAGAGGGAGAGGGAGAGGGAGAGGGAGAGAGGGAGAGGGAGAGGGAGAGGGAAGGAAAGGGAGAGGGAGAGAGGGAGAGAGAGAAAGAGAGAGAAACAGCAATCAGTTGCTTCCTGCACAAACCTCACTGGGGATCAAGTCTGAAAGCTGGGCTTGTGCCCTGATCGGGAATCAAACCGGGGACCTCTTGGTGCATGGGATGACTCTCAGCCAACTGAGCCACACTGGCTGTGACACTATTTAAAGTGATTGGAAAAGATGAAATCACCAAGGCAAGTCATGTAAAAAGAAGAACATGAAAGGGCACAGAACGAACCCCTGGACAACGCTAAAATTTAAAGCTCTAGTAGAAGAAAAGAGGAAAGGAGGCTGAGAAGGAGAGGACAGAGAGGTGATATAACAAAGGAGTAGAAGCGGGGAGTGGATTAAGAAAGAGCAAATGGTGAGTCATGTTGAATGCTCCCAAGAGATCAAGAAAGGAGACATGTCTGTGGGACTTGGCAATATGGAGGGCGATTGGTAACCTTGAGAGCCATTTTAGTGGACTGACTGGGCAAATTCAAATTGACATTCTTGGAAGAGTTCATGGGAGGTGAGAAATGGTATACAGCAGATATAGATAACACTTTGGAGATGTTTGGCTATGAAGAAAAGCATAAAAATATGGTGGCAGGTGGAAAAGATGGGGGGGGTTAAATAGAGGATACTAGTGCATATGTGTATGCTGATAGAAATGATCAGACAAAGAAAAAGACTGATAATGGAAGAAAGAGAGAGAATGATTAATGAATCAGTTTTTAAAAGGCAAGAAGTGATGGGATCCAGAGCACATGTGGAGGACCAGACTTTAATAGGAAGAGGGTCATTGTCTCAGTTGTAACAGGAGGGAACAAGGAAAGATGGTGTTAATTCAGAGATGGGAAACCAAAACAATATCAGGTAACATTTCCTGAGTGACTGTTATTTGTCAGGCACTGTGCCCAATGTTTTGCATGCAATACTTCAGTCCTGTGAGCCTGGTTTTATTTCATCCTCATTTTATAGGTGAGAAAAAAGAGGCTTAAAGAGGTTAAAAAAATTTTCTAAAATTTCTCAACTTGTATGCACTGGAGCTGGGATTTGAACCCAGTCAATCTGACCCTGAACCCACACTCTTAACTTCTATTCCAAACTGATTTGATTCATTTTTATATAGAGGAATAATATTTTTTTAAATGAGATGAAACAAGAATTCACTACAAGCCAGACCAGAACTGATCTAGTCTAGATCCCTGTAGGCTCCCTTCTCAAGTGGGCAGGAGGAGTGGGGAGAGTGCTGCACTAAAGACCTTTGAAGGAAGGGGAGAGATCATACTAGTACTAACACAATCTTTTCTCCTTTTACATACCGCATGTTTTTCAAGGCATTTTTATATCCCTTCTCCAAGCGAGTAATGAGTAGCTTAAATGGAGTTAGAAGTCTTTCTATAGGAAGAAAATGAGCTATTTTCAGGTAGCCATGAGGTACTTGAGTATTAGGGGACCAGAAAGGGGTTTTTTGCCCTAGCCAGTGTGGCTCAGTGGTTGAGTGTCGTCCCATGCACTGAGAGGTCGCAGGTTCGACTCCCAGTCAGGGCACATGCCTGGTTTGCAGGCTTAATTCCCAGTAGGGGACGTGCAGGAGGCAGCCCATGGGTGTTCTCTCTCTCTCTCTCTCTCTCTCTCTCTCTCTCTCTCTCTCAAATAAATAAAAGCATTAAAAAAGAAAGAAAGAAATGGGGTTCTTCACATTTCACATTGCTAGCCTTTGGCATAGCCTAATTTAAGCATTGTATTAACATATACCTTTCAAGGAGATTAATTTGTGGACCAATTTGCTCTGCTCTACCCTGCTTAATGCCAGAAGCCCAGCTTTCAAACACCTCCTCTCTTGAACAGAAAGAAAGCTGAATGGAGTATGGAGAGGAACTATCTCCAGTTTCTACTTTACAGCACTACTTTAGAAAGCACCCCAACATGTAGAGCAGTGGTTCTCAACCTTCCTAATGCCGCGACCCTTTAATACAGTTCCTCATGTTGTGGTGACCCCCAACCATAAAATTATTTTCGTTGCTACTTCATAACTGTAATTTTGCTACTGTTATGAATTGTAATGTAAATATCTGTGTTTTCCGATGGTCGCGACCCACAGGTTGAGAACCACTAGCAGGGTCGCCTAAGACCATCGGAAAACACAGATATTTACATTACAGTTCATTAACAGTAGCAAAATTACAGTTATGAAGTAGCAACAAAAATAATTTTATGGTTGGGGGTCACCACAACATGAGGAACTGTATTAAAGGGTCGCGGCATTAGGAAGGTTGAGAACCACTGATGTAGAGTAACAAGCAGGAGGAGTGCCATGCCTGTGTCAGAAAATATCCTCTTCATATTAACTTGTACAATGCTTTGCGGCCATTCATTTAGCAGACATTGAGCTAGTACTGGGTTTCAGGCCCTGAGCTGGCTGAAGGGAAATAGAGATGAATGAGGCTCTTCTCCTGACCTTGAAGAACTCCCAAGCTAGTGGGCAAGCAGATTACTCTGAAAAGGTGTTCAATGAAGATGTGTTCAATGAAGATATATCCAAGGAGCTGTAAGAACAAGCAGTGCCAGGGTAGACAAGGAACCAGATCACAGAGGGCCAAAGTTTAAGCAGTGGTGCAACTTGATTGGATTAGAGAGAGTATGATTTATAGTTTGCTCTCATATACATGTTTGTTATTCTATTTAAATCTGATTTTCATAGACTTTCCCCTTATTACCTTTTCACCCTTGAGCCTTCCAAGGGCTATCAAAATGAGGCTTGTCAAGTATGTGAGGGACCAAGGAACCCCCAAAGCTGTGAGCTCCCTTTCCCAGGTCAAGAGTCTGGGCCCACAGCTGGCCTGACCCCCTTATCCAATCCAAGCCCTGAAATATCTCCAAAATCTGCTTTCACAGCCTTGGACTCCAGGTTCTCCTCCCTTCCCTATTCTTCATAAGCTGTAGAGCCTCCAGAGGAAGAGGTTGGTCATCCCATTTTCGGGTTTTATTAGTCAGGGTAGGTAATTACTCCATCAAACAAAACCCTGTTTAGAAGGCAGCTTCATAGTGGTGATTTTGGAATACAGTTTCGTCAACGCCTAGGGCACAGAATTATCTGCTGGTGTTCTAGCTGGCATATGACAAAAGAAAGACCGATGAAGGATCAAGTAGGCGATATTTATTGGCCCAGAGGAAATGGCATACTTTACTTCCACCTACAGTCCAACGACCAGAATTCAGTCGTATCTAACTGCAAAGGAAGCTGGGAAAGGTAGTCGGGGTGTGCCGGGGAAGAGGAAGAAACAGTTTTCGGTGGGCACACAGTAGTCTCCAGGTGTGGAGAACTGATAGAAAGAGTAGACTCCTGAGCTCTGGTGATGATGATGATGAAAACAGCAACAGTCTCCCCCAACTGCCATGTCTGGAGCCCCAGAATATTCTAAAAGGAGCCCATGTGTGGGAGAATGGGTGAGAATTGCTTTCAATAGGATGGGAACTGACCGTGGTCTGGAAGAGGGTTTCCTGGTAAATAATGCTGTGTGACTGAGTCAATCTGTCTCTCTTCTGCCTTTTTCAGCCAGGGTAAACATGAATCCCTCAGGCACCCCTTCAGTGTAATGGATTCGCTTCCCTTCTATGCATCTAGAAGGTGCCATCTACATGAACTAGTTGTACCATCTGTGGCAGAACTAAGAAAATAGTTACCAAAAAAAACAGTTACTTAAGTAATTCTTCTGTCTCTGTGGTTCAGTCAAGGAACCCTGGTTGAGAAACACTGCCTGAGGAGATGCAAACAGCATTTTTTATATTCCAGGGAAATACTCTGGATTCTCTTCCCCCTCCCCCAATCTCCTGCCCCCTCAAAGGAAACAAACTGATGTCATGAGACATTCCTTGCTAATAACAAAACCAAATGGGAGGTCTCAGGGGATTATTCACGTGGAGGGACAGTGGTCGGTTAAGAATGAGAAAATGGTGATTCCTGCTCAGAGTTCTGGTTAAGTATCAGGTAGAATTTTTCCAACATCATTTTGAATCAAGAGAGACAGTGAAATCACTTTAGTAAAATCTTTTGAGTGGGAAAAATGTAAAGAAAACAAAATCCAACGAAGGCTGCTTTTCCCCAGGAAAGGCATTAGTCAGGCAGCTGCTGGAGCCCGCCGTCTCTCAAGAGCCTGTTTTTCAGTGTCACTACAGTGACTCTCCATGCTCTGGGTTTTAATTCCAGCCTCTAATCTCAGTTGCTTCTGTGATAAATTAATTGTAATGATAGAGGCCCCAGTTACGAGGTCTGTACCGTTTGCTTGTAATGTGAGCGACAGGTTTAGGACCTGCTTTATTTAAGATGCTGGGGTAATTACATGGGAGTTAGCATATGCAGGCAGAGATATGATTCATTCTTCCAGCCACAAGCATGACACAGCTGTTTGCAGGATAAAATAGGGGAACCGTGTTGTTACAAAATGTTCCCCTTATTATACCTCATTAAAAACAAGGCTGTGATAAGTCAGGGCTGGCAATGAAGAAAATCTATTGCCCCTCTGTAAAAACTGATAGGAGAGGGGCTCAGAGCTGTGCTGTGTCATTTTATTTATTATTTATTTTATTTTTTTGTCCTTTCCCTGACTCTTTTCTCCCTGTTATTCAGCAACTCACTGAATACTTGGGGAAGGAACAGATTCCCAGATCCTCTTTCTTTCTTTTTATGAAATAGAGTCTGCCCTTTCCCCTTCTTAGACAAAGCTGAAATTTTTCAGAAAGAGAGAGCATTCACTCAGAACAAAGGAAGAAGGGTCTTTTTGACAACCTGTCCCAATTTTGTCCTCTTCACCTTCAACAGGAGCACATGAGCCGACAGAGTGCCCGGAGCAGACAGAGTTCAGAGGCTCCAGCAGGGCGCAGAGCTTCAAAGTCAGAGAAAATCATGGGCGAGAGATAGAGGCACATTCCTTTTAAGAGACAGGCATATGCTGTCTTCCCCCATCATCTTGTTTTTTAAAAATAACTTTAAAAATCAAAATGAATGTTGGCCTCATTTCACTCCTTCTTTCTCTTTCTCCAAGGAACTAGTGAGAGCTTAAACCAACCTGCAGCTTAAGGTTGAACTACAGAACCCAGGCCAAATAAATTAGGCTGTTCTTTATCAAAATGGATGGTTAGGAACCTGGCCAGCATAGCTCAGTAGTTGAGCATCGATCCATGAACCAAGAGGACACCGGTTCAATTCCCAATCAAGGAACATGCCAGGGGTTGTAGTCTTGATCCCCAGGATGTATGCAGGAAGTGGCTGATCGATGATGTTTCTCTCTCATTGATGTTTCTATCTCTCTGTCCCTCTCCCTATCTCTCTAAAAATCAATAAAAACATTTTTTTTAAAAAAAGGATGTTTAGGAAAGAAAAGAGCCACAGTATAGACAACATTCTTCAGACAGTAGCTACTCAGGGCCATTATAGAAGAACTGTTCCATGAAATGTACATCTGTCTGTTCAACAGTAATGCCAACTTGGGAAACCATAGACCTTAGTGGTCAAGAGCATCAGCTAGGAAGCTAGATTGCATGGGTTCAAATCTTAGTTCTACCACCTCTTAACCGTGTGGCCTTAGGAAAGTTGAGTCAATATCTCCATGCCCCAGTCTCCCCAATCTACAAAATGAAATTGGCAATCCTATATAATAAAAAGGTAATATGCAAATTAACCCTCACACCCTCACAAGGTGGCTGCCTACGACCAGGCCAGCAGGGGAGGTTAGTGAGGGACGACCAAACAACTGAACAGCAGGCTGCGTGGGGTGACCAGTCCAGCGGGGGGGGGGGGGGGGTAGTTGGGGATGACCAGGCCAGGAGGGGAGGCAGTAAAGGGGTGACCAGGCTGGCAGGAGGGGGGGCAGTTAGGAGCGACCAGGCCAGCAGAGGGGGGCAGTTGGGGGCAACCATGCTGGCAGAGGGGGCAGTAAGGGGTGACCAGGCGGCAGTGGGGGGGGGGCAGTTAGGAGCAACCAGGATGGTAGGGATGGGATAGTTTGGGGCAACCTGGCCAGCAGTGGGGGGCAGTTAGGGGCAATCAGGCTGGCACACAGAGGCAGTGAGGGGCAATCAGGCCGGCAGACAGGTGAGTGATTAGGAGCCAGTGGTCCAGGATTGTGAGAGGGATGTCCAACTGCCAGTCAGACATCCCCCAAGGAGTCCCGGATTGGAGAGGGTGCAGGCTGGGCTGAGGGGACCCTCTCGCCCCTGTGCACAAATTTCGTGCACCGGGCCTCTAATAATGTTATAGTAAGGTTGATATAAGGAATACATAAGATAATCCATATAAAGAGCTTAGAACAATGCCTGGCCAACAAGTGCTCAATAAGTGCAATTATTACAAGAACAAATTAACATCAGCGAACTGCTATGAGCCAGGCAGTGTGTTAGACTTGAAAAGATAGTTTAAAAAAATTGTGGTTGTTGCAACAAAAGTGAGGACTATAACCTAATTTGTGACCCATCTTTAGAGTTTGAGCTTGGGAACAAAGTCTCAAATTTTAGGTTGGAGATATACAGGGAGGGAAGCCCAGGGGGATTCTTAGTTGTTTGAGTTATAAACCAAGGACCTGCTCACCTTGGTAACAGGTGTGTCTTAGAGTATAGCCTTCATACTTTTTCCCACTGTGATCTACAGTAAGATATACACTGAGTGGCCAGATTATTATGACCTCCTGACGTTTGTAGGCAAATTAGCTGTACACTGCATCATATGGGATATGGAAGCTGAAGGCCTGTTCAAACACCTTTGATGTCTGCAGTTACCAATATAAAACGTCCCCAATTCACACAGGAACACAAGGATTGGACAGTTGAGCATTGGAAAAGTCATGTGGTTCGATGAATCATGTTTCCAGTTGCATCATGCAGATGGCAGAGTGAGAATTTCATGGAAACAGCATGAAAGCATGCATCCCACATGCATGAGTACAACCCTTCAAGCTGGTGGGGGCAGTGTTATGGTTTGGGGCATGTTTTCCTGGCATGATTTGGGCCCTTTAATTCGTGTGGAACAACGTCTGAATAGCACAACATACCTAAGTATCGTTGCTGATCAAATTCATCCTATCATGTTGATGGCGTATCCCAATGGAGATGGCTTCTTCCAACAAGACAATGCACCATGCCATGGTGCTCGTATTGTGCAGGAGTGGTTTCAAGAACATGAGGGAGACTTTACCTTGCTTAGGTGGCCTCCACAATCACCAGATCTCAATCCAATTGAGCATTTGTGGGACAAAGTTAAAAGAGCCATCAGGCAGCTGGTTCCACAGCCATCAAATCTCACAGAACTGGACAGTGCTATTCATCAGGCATGGTGTCAGATTCCTCGCATCACCTTTCAACATCTCGTGGAGTCAATGCCAAGAAGAATCACCGCAGTATTAAAGGCAAAAGGTGGCCCAACGAAGTAATGTTAGGGTGGTCATAATAATCTGGCCACTCAGGGTATGTTTTATAGTGGGACTCAGTACACCCCTCCCAACTAAAGCAAAAGTTTCACAAAAACAGTATTTTATGAGCTGTACTCTGCCATTTTCTATTTTACTCTATTCTATTGTATTTCATTAAAAACTGCTGACCATCACTCTTAAGTTGATATTACCCTCTACCAATGGATCTTACTTTAGAAATGATGGGCAGTTGTTGAGTTCTTAATAAGTGCTTGTTGAATTGAATTGAAGTATTCTAAAGGAGAGGGTAGAATACGGAAAAGACAGAGACAAGTGTTCAGGTTAGAGCAAGTTTTTAAATACTGCTAGAGTAATAAAGCTGATGCTGAAGAGGTAGGCAAGGGGTCAGATAATATAAAATCTTATCTATAATACAAGTAAGTAGGATCAGAAAAGCATTAGATCTTAAAGGAAGAGATAATATAGATTTATAGAATGCCATACTGTAAAAATAGAAGACAGTAAACACCATAAGGACAATTCTAAGAAGTTGTTATGAGAATTCGGAGGAAGATGAGATGGCTTTCAACAGGCATTTCCTGATATTCCTCAGGATTTTGTTCTAGACATTATTCATTCATTCATTGATTCAGTGAATATATATTGAGTTTCTACTATGTGCCAGGCACTCTCCCTTGGCTCTCATCCATCTCCCTGGTTTCAACTACATGAGGATGACTTGGGTTTTCAGCTGCCTATTAAGCATTTTCTGGCATGAAAAAGCAAATATCTTGTTTCTCAAATATCCCACTTAAAGTCCCAGTACTTCCTTTGGTTTTGATTTGTGCCCATTCATGAGCCAATCACTATGGCCAAGGCAACATAATACTCAAATTTTCTCATGATGGATCACATCCATTACCCGGGAGTGAGGAGTAGAATCTGCTTCACCAGAATCTCATAGACTGAGGATGGGGTAAAAGGTGGTCTTGAATATGCCATTTTGTTTCACAACTCTAAATCTTTTGTGTATATATGTGTGTGTGTGTGTGTGTGTGTGTGTGAGTGTATACACTAGAGGTCCGGTGCACGAAATTCATGCACGGGGTGGAGGGGTGTCCCTCAGCCCAGCCTGCACCCTTTCCAATCTGGGACCCCTCAAGGGATGTCCGACTGCCCATTTAGGCCTGATCTACTGGAATCAGGCCTAAATGGGCAGTCGGACATCCCTCTCACAATCCAGGACTGCTGGCTCCCAACTGCTCACCTGCCTGCCTTCCTGATTGCCCCTAACCACTTCTGCCTGCCAGCCTGATCACCCCCTAACCACTCCCCTGCCAACCTGATTGATGCCTAACTGCTCCCCTGCCAGCCTGTTTGCCCCTAACTGCCCTCCCCTGCAGGCCTGGTCCCCCCCAACTGCTCTCCCCTGCAGGCCTGGGTCCCTCCCAACTGTCCTTCCTTGAAGGCCTGGTCGCGCCCAACTTCCCTCCTCTGTAGGTCTGGTCACCCCTAACTGCCCTCCCTTGCAGGCTTGATCACCCCCAACTGCCCTCCCTTGCAGGCCTGGTCCCTCCCAACTGCCCTCCCCTGCTGGCCATTTGTGGCGGCCATCTTGTGTCCACATAGGGGCAGCCATCTTTGACAGCATGGGGGCAGCCATCTTGTGTGTTGGAGTGATGCTCAATTTGCATATTACTCTTTTATTAGATAGGATAGAGGCCTGGTGCACGGGTGGGGGCCAGCTGGTTTGCCCTGAAGTGTGTCCCGGATCAGGATGGGGGTTACCTTGGGGTGTGGGACAGCCTGAGCGAGGGGCCTGTGGTGGTTTGCAGGCTGGCCACGCCCCCCAGCGACCCAAGTGGAGGCACTGGTATCTGGGATTTATTTATCTTCTATAATTGAAACTTTGTAGCCTGGAGCGGAGCCAAACCTCCTGCTCACTCCATGGCCACAGCCATTTTTGTTGATATTTATTTATCTTCTATAATTGAAGCTTTGTAGCCTTAAGCGGAGCCAAGCCTCCTGCTCGCTCTGTGGCTGCCGCCATTTTTGTTGGGATTTATTTATCTTTGTAATTGAAACTTTGTAGCCTTGAGTGGAGGCCTGGGCCTACCAGGGTGTGCGGAAAGCTTGGCTTCCTCCATTGCCAGGGAAACCCAAGCCTCCTGCTCGCTCCGTGGCCGCAGCCATCTTGGTTGGGGTTAATTTGCATACTCGCTCCTGATTGGCTGGTGGGCATGGCTTGTGGGTGTAGCAGAGTGATGGTTAATTTGCATACTACTCTTTTATTAGATAGGATACTTGAGTGTGTGTGTGTGTGTGTGTGTGTGTGTGTGTATGCACAGTAGAGGCCAGGTGCACAAAATTCGTGCACTGGGGGGTGTCCCTCAGCCCAGCCTGCACCCTCTCCAATATGGGACCCCTCAGGGGATGTCTGACTGCCAGTTTAGGCCTGATCCTGGCAATCAGACATCCCTCTCACAATCTGGGACTGCTGGCTCTTAACCACTTGCCTGCCTGCCTGCCTGCCTGATTGCCCTATAACCGCTCCCCTGCCAGCCTGATCGCCCCCAACAGTCCTCCCCTGCCAGCCCGATCGCCCCCAACTTCCCTCCCCTGCCAACCTGATGGCCCCCAACTGCCCTCCCCTGCTGGCCCAGTCGCCCCCAACTGCCCTCCCTGCCGGCCTGGTCACCCCTAACTGCCCTCCCCTGCAGGCTTGGTCTCCCGCAACTGCCCTCCCCTGCAGGCCTGATCGCCCCCAACTGCCTTCACCTGCCGGCCTGTTCACCCCAACTGCCCTCCCCTGGCAGCCTGATTGCCCACAACTGCCCTCCCCTGCCAACCATGTTGTGGCAGCCATCTTGTGATGACATGGGGGCAGCTATCTTGTGATGATGTGAGGGCATTGTGTGAGGGTGCGAGAGCATGAGGGCCACCGAGGCTTTTATTAGTGTGTGTGTGTGTGTGTGTGTGTGTGTGTGTGTGTGTGTATGTAATTTTTTTTATTGATCCAGAGAGGAAGGGGGAGGGAGAGAGAGATAGAAATATCAATGATGAGAGAGATTCATTGATTGGCTACCTTCTGCATGCCCCACATTGGGGATCAAGCCCACAACCCAGGCATGTGCCCTGACCGGGAATTGAACCGTAACCTCCTGGTTCATAGGTTGATGCTCAACCACTGAGCCATGCTGGCCAGACTAAATCTTTATATGTACTGTTTCCTCTGCCTGGACAATGGTCTTTCATCATTTTGCCTAACGAGTTACTATTTGTCCTTTGAAACCCTGCTCAGTAATTATCTCCATTGTGAAATCTTCTCTGCTAGACAGAACTAATTACTTTCTTTTCTACATTCTTTTGCCTTTACACATAAATCTGTCATTGAATTTATCAACCAATATTATAATTGTCTGTTTCAGGGTCATCTCTCTACTATACTATGAATTACTTCAGTGTAAGAACTGTCTTAAACATTTTTCTATTCCAACAACTCAGCTTGAGCATAATAGGTACTCAACAAATGTTCATTAAACTAAACTGTTCTTTATTTAACTAGTTGCAGCAAAATATAATTTCAGCTAGAAAGGGAAATACTGGATATGTTTCTTAGAAACAGTTAAACATAAATAATGAGGGATCAAATAAGAAATCAAAAGGGAAATTAGAAACTGAGATGAATAAAAATGAAAATTGAGATGAATGATAATACAATATACCAAAACTTAAAGTATGCAGCTAAAGCAGCACTCAGAGAGAAATTTATAGCTATAAACACCTTCATTTAAAAAAGAAGACATATTTCAAATCAATAACCTAAACTCCCAACTTAAGAAGCTAGGAAAAGAAGAGCAAATCAAGCAAAAGATTAGAGATAAATAAATGAAATATAAAATATGAAAACAAAGGACAAAATCAGCACAACCAAAAGTTGGTTTCTTGGAAAGATCAACAAATGGACAAACCTTTAGCTAGACTGAACAAGTGGGGAAAAAAGAGAAGATGCAAATTACCAAAACCAGGAATGGAAGAGGAGACATCACTACCAGCCATATAAAAATTAAAAAGTATTGTAAGAGAATACTATAAATAACTGTCTGCAAAAAAGTATATAGATAACTTGAAGAAAATAGACAGATTTTTAGAAAAATTCAAACTACCAAAAGTGACTCAAAAAGAAAATCTCTCTAAAAATAAATGGGAAAATATCCTCAGGTAAAAAGGAAAAAGAAGAAAAACTTAATAGACATATGACAAATAAAAAAATTGAATTAATAATTTTAAAACTTCCCACAAAGAAAAGCCCAAGCCGAGATGGCTTCACTGGTGAATTCTACCAAACTTTTAAAGAATAATTAATACCGATCCTTCACAAATGCTTCCAATTATAGAAGGGGAGAGAACCTTTCCCAGATCATTCTGTGAGGCTAATATTACTCTGATAGCAAAATCGGGCAACTACATCAGAAGAAAATAAAACTACAGATCCCTTATGAACATATGTTCAAACTCCTCAGTAAAATTCTGGGAAACCTAATTCAGCAACATTTAAAAGGGAATATACACCATGACCAAATGGTATTTACCCCAAGGATGTGAAATTAATTTAACATATGAAATCAATAAATATGTAATATCAATAGAACGTAAGACAAGGCCACATGATCACCTCAATAGATGCAAAACTATAAAAAGCATTTGACAAAATTCAGCAGCCCTTCATGATAAAAAAAAACAGTCAACAACCTAGGAATAGAATGAAACTTCCTCAATGGTGAGAGACTGGATGCTTTCCCCTTAAGATCAGGATCAAGAAAAGATAATCCACTCTCTTCACTTCAACTGGAGGTTGTAGCCAGAACATTCAGGCAAGAAAATGGGATAAAAGGTATCCAGATTGAGAAGAAAGAAGTAAACTCAATAATCCTATATAATAAAGAGGTGATATGCAAATGACCATCACTCCAACACACAAGATGGCCACCCCCATGTGGTCAAAGATGGCTGCCCCCATGTGGACACAAGATGGCCACCACAAGATGGCCAGCAGGGGAGGGCAGTTGGGAGGGACCAGGTCTGCAAGGGAGGGCAGTTGGGGGAGATCAGGCCTGCAGGGGAGGGGAGTTAGGGGTGACCAGGCTGGCAGGGGAGGGCAGTTATGGGCAAACAGGCCTGCAGGAGAGGGCAGTTGGGAACAACCAGGCCTGCAGGGGAGGGCAGTTGGGAGGGACAAGGCCTGCAGGGGAGGGCAGTTGGGGGGACCAGGCCTGTAGGCGAGGGCAGTTGGGAGGGACAAGGCCTGCAGGGGAGGGCAGTTGGGGGCGACCAGGCTGGCAGGGGAGGACAGTTAGGGGCAACCAGGCTGGCAGGGGAGTGGTGAGGGGGTGATCAGGCTGGCAGGCAGAAGCGGTTAGGGGCAATCAGGCAGGCAGGCGGGAGAGTGGTTGGGAGCCAGCAGTCCTGGATCGTGAGAGGGGTCCCAGATTGGAGAGGGTGCAGGCTGGGCTGAGGGACACACATGCTCGCGCTCCCCCCCCCCCATGCACGAATTTCGTGCACCGGGCCTCTAGTAATAAATATATAAAATTAAATGGGCAAAGATTTGAATAGATATTTCCCTAAAGGAGATATATGAATGTTTAGTAAACACATGAAAAGATGCTCAACAACTTTAGTCACCAAGGAATGGCAAATCAAAACCACAATGAAATTCCACTCTAACCTACTAGGATGACTATAATAAAAAAGTCAGATAATAAGTGTTGGTGAGAACAAATTAGAATACTAATACACTTCTGGTGGAGAGTGAAAATGGTGCAACCACTTTGGAAAATAATTAGGCAGTTCCCCAAAAAGTTAAACATAGAGTTACCACTTGACCCAGCAATCCTACTCTTAGATAAATACCAAGAGAACTGAAAACATATGTCCACACAAAAACTAGTGTTCATGGAAGCTTTAGTCATAATAGCCAAAAGATGGAAACAACCCAAATGTCCATCAGCTAATGATTAGATAAACAAGTTATGATTTATCAATACAGTGGGCTATTATTCAGCCATAAAAAGGAATGAAGTACCAAACTTTTAAAGCAGAATTAATGCCAATTCTTATCACACTCTTCCAAAAAAATTGAAGAGGAGGGAACACTACAGATAATAACACTACAAGAAAAGAATGCTATAGGCCAATAACCTTAATGAATATAGATGCAAAATCCTCAGCAAAGCATTAGCAAACTGAATTCAACAGCACATTAAAAGAATAATACACAAAGATCAAGTGGGATTTATCCCTGGGATGCAGGGATAGTCCAACAAATGCAAATCAATAACTGTGATACACTACATTAATAGAATAAAAGATAAAAACCATACAATTATCTCAATAGATGCAGAAAAGGCATTTGATAAAATACAACATCCTTTCAGGATTTAAAACTCTCAACAAATTGGATATAGAAGGATCTTACTTCAACATAATAAAGAAAACATATGGCAAACCCACTAAATGGTGACAGGTTGAAAGCTTTTTCCAGCCCTAGCTGGTTTTGCTCAGTGGATAGAGCGTCAACCTGCTAACTAAAGGGTCCTGGGTTTGGGTCCAGTCAAGGGCACATGCCCAGGTTGCAGGCTTGATCCCCAGTGGGGGGTGTGCAGGAGGCAGCGCATCAGTGATTCTCATCATTGATGTTTCTATTTATCTTGCTCTTCCTTTCTCTCTGAAATCAATAAAAATATGTATGTTTATTTTTTTAAAAAGCTTTTTCTCTAAAATCAGGAACAAGACAGGGTGCCCATTTTTATCATTCCTATTCTACATAGTACTGGAAGTTCTAGCCATAGCAAGTAGGCAAGAAAAAAAAAAACATCCCAATCAGCAAAGGAGAAGTAAAATTGTCTGTTTGCAGATGATATGGTCTTATTTATAGCTAATCCTAAAGACTCCACAAGAAAACTGTTAGAACTAATCAACAACTGTAGTAAAATTGCAGGATAAAAAATCAGTATACAGAAATCAGTTGTATTTCTATACACTAACAATGAAATACCTGAAAATGTACTAAAGAAAATTCCACTCACAATAGCATCAAAAAAAAAACAACAATAAAATATTTAGGAATAAATGTAACCAAGGGGTAAAAGATCTGTAGACTGAAAAATATAAGACTTTGGAGAAACCAAGATGGCGGCATAGGTAAACACCTAAACTGCTGCCTCGCACAACAATTTCAAAACTACAACTAAAAGACAAAACAGACATCATCCAGAACCACAGGAAGGCTGGCTGAGTGGAAATTCTACAACTAGAAGGAAAGAGAAAAGCACACTGAGACTCAGAGGAGATGCAGGAGGCAGAGGTACTGAGACGCGCACGTGGAGAGGGCTGGCAACTGAGTGCGCGGCTGGCTTTCTCAAGCGGGAGGGAGACAAAAGCTCCCGACTGCACTGAACTCCAGTTCCGGGCGAGACTCTGGGGACCCAGACTCATACGGGGTGAAACTGGACTGTCAGGAAAGAGAAAAGCACACTGAGACTCAGAGGAACTGCGGAAGGCAGAGGTACCGAGGCGTGCATGGAGAAGGCGGGCAACTGAGTACACGGCTGGCTTTCTCAAGTGGGAGGGAGACAAAAGCTCCTGACTGCACTGAACTCCAGTTCCGGGTGAGACTCTGGGGACCCATACTCATTCGGGAAGAAACTGGACTGTCTGGCAGCGGGCAGAACTCGAGGACAGCTTTCTCTCAGAGGTGCTTGCAGTGATTACCATGGGACACTGAGACACAGGGGCCTATTAGGGCAGGGCTGACAGGAAACCAATGCTGTCTGCTCTGCCCTGAGACTCCACCCCATCCAAGCTGAGACAAGACTCATACCATACAATAGATAATAGATCTATTATCTTCTATAACTGAAACTTTGTAGCCTGGAGCGGAGCCAAACCTCCTGCGTAGACACAGCTGATCCTCACAGCCAGTTGGCCTGGAGGTTAATTCCTCCCAGTGATACCAACAACAATCAAGTCTTAACTACAACAAGACTATGCACACAGCCCACAAAGGGGTGCACCAAGAGTGTCCACCTCAGGCAATTGGGGAGGCTGAGCCATTGGGCCCTATAGGACACCTAGCACACCAAGCCACTCTGTCAACTCAGGGAAGCAGCCAAAATGCGGAGACAAAGAAACAGATCACAAACGAAAGAAAAGGAGGAAAGCAAACAACTGGATATAGAGTTCAAAACCACGGTTATAAGGTTTTTCAAGAATTTTCTAGAAAAGTCTGATAAATTTAGCGAGACCATAGAGGATATGAAAAAGGACCAACTAGATTTTAAGCATAGGCTGACTGAAATAAAAAATATTATACAGAGATCTAACAGCAGACTAGAGGATTGCAAGAATCATATCAAAGATTTGAAATACAAAGAAGCAAAAACACTCAACCGGAAAAGCAAAAAGAAAAAAGAATCCAAAAATATGAAGATAGTGTAAGGAGCCTCTGGGACAACTTCAAGCATACCAACATCAGAATTATGGGGGTGCCAGAAGAAGAGAGAGAGCAAGATACTGAAAACCTATTGGAAGAAATAATGACTGAAAAATTCCCCCACCTGGTGAAAGAAATAGACTTACAAGTCCAGGAAGCGCAGAGAACCCCAAACAAAAGGAATCCAAAGAGGACCACACCAAGACACATCATAATTAAAATGCCAAGAGCAAAAAACAAAGAGAGAATATTAAAAGCAGCAAGAGAAAAGCAGTTAATTACCTACAAGGGAGCACCCATACGATTATCAGTTGATTTCTCAACAGAAACTATGCAGGCCAGACGGGAGTGGCAAGAAATATTCAAGTGATGAATAGCAAGAACCTACAACCAAGATTACTCTACCTAGCAAAGCTATCATTCAGAATTGAAGGGCAGATAAAGAGCTTCACAGATAAGAAAAAGCTAAAGGAGTTCATCAATACCAAACCAGTATTATATGAAATGCTGAAAGGTATTCTTTAAGAGGAAGAAAAAGGTAAAGATAAAAATTATGAACAACAAATACATATCTATCAACAAGTGAATCTAAAAATCAAGTGAATAAAAAAATCTTTTGAACAGAATAAACTGGTGAATATAATAGAATCAGGGGCATAGAAAGGGAGTGGACTGACAATTCTCGAAGGGAAAGAGGTGTTGGGGGTGTGGGAAGAGACTGGACAAAAATTGTACACCTATGGATGAGGACAGTGGGGGTGGGTAAGGGCAGAGGGTGGGGTGGGAACTGGGTGGAGGGGAGCTATGGGGGAAAAAGAGGAACAATTGTAATAATCTGAACAATAAAGATTTATTAAATTTAAAAAAATCAATAAAATATTTTTAAAAAAGAAAACTGTAAGACTTTGACAAAAGAAACTGAAGAAGACACAAATAAATGGAAAGCTATTGCATGTTCATGGATCAGAATTGTTGTTAAAATGTCTGTACTACTCAAAACCATCTATAGATTCAGTGCAAGCCATATCAAAATTACAATGGCATTTTTCACAGAAATAGAAACAAATCCTAAAATTTGTATGGAACCACTGAACACCCCAAATAGCCAAAGCAATCCTGAGAAAGAAGAACAAATCTGGAGGCATCACACTTCCTGATTTTAAACTATATTACAAAGCTATAGTAGTCAAAACAGTAGGGTACTGGTATAAAAAATAGACACACAGAGTAATGAAAGAGAATTGAGAGCCCAGAAATAAACCCTCACATATGCAGTCAACTAGTATTTGACAAGGGATCCAAGAATACTTAATGGAGAAAAGATGGTCTCTTCAATAAATGTTGTTGAGGAAACTGTTGTTGTGGAAGAATGAAATTGGACCCCTATCTTCACCACTCACAAAAATTAACTCTAAATGTATTAAAGGCTTAAATGTAAGATCTGAAACTGTAATGCTATCAGAAGAAAACATAGGGGAAAATGTCCTTGACATAGATCTTGCAACACTTTTTTTTGGATATGATACCAAAAGCACAAGCAACAGAAGCAAAAATAAATGTGAAACTACATTAAACTAAAAAGTTTCTGCACAGCAAAAGAAACAGATGAAAAGACAGCCTACTGAATAGGAGAAAATAATTGCAAATCATATACTAGGTAAGGGGTTAGTATCCAAAATACTAGTATATAAGGAACTCCTACAACTCAGTAGCAAAATAAACCCCAAACAATCCAATTTAAAAATTACTAGAGAAACTAAATCAACATTTTTCCAATGAAGGCATACAGTGGCCCATGAGTATGTGAAAAGGTGCTCAACTAATCATCAGGGAAATTCAAATCAAAGCCACAATGAGATATCTATAGAATAACTATCATCAAAAAGACAAGAGATAACAAGTGTTGATGAGGATATGGAGAAAAATGAATTCTTGTACACTGTTCGTGGGAATGTAAATTGATGCAGCCACTATGGAAAACAATTTGGACATTCCTCAAAAAATTAAAAATGTAACTACGATATGATCCAGCAACTCCATTTCTGGGTATCTATCCAAAAGAAATCAAGTCAGGATCTCAAACAGATACCTGCACTCCCATTTTCATTAAAGCATTATTCGCAGTAGCCAAAACATGGAAACAACCTAAGTCTTCATCAACAGATGGATGGCTAAAGAAAATGTGGTATACATATATACATATACATATACATGTTGTATACCTTAAACTTACACAATGTTATATGTCAATAGTAGTTCAATAACACTGGAAAAAAGGGGAATGAAATACTGATATATGCTGAAACATGGAAGAACTTTGACTAGATCATGCTAAGCAAAAGAAACCAGACACAAGAGGCCATGTATTATTTGATTCCATTTATATGAAATGTCCCAAATAGGCAAATTTATAGAGACAGAAAGTAGATTAGTAGTTCCCTGGAGCTGTAGGAGGATAGGAGGATTGGGGTGACAGCTTAAGGGTATAGATTGGAGAGGTGGATGAAAAGTTCTAAAGTTGATTGTGGTGATGGTTGCACAACTCTGAATATGTCAAAACCATTTAACTTTATATTTTAAATAGACCTATTGTATGGTATATAAATTATATCTCAATAAATATGTTTTTAAAAAATAAAAGAAATCATAAGGACTTGAGCTGGAACAGTAATAGTGAGAATGGAGAAGAGGGGATTAAACAAGAGCTAGAGAATCTACTGGACTTAGTTTAAATTTTGATATAGGGGCAAGTGAGGAGAAGAAATCAATTCATGATAAAATTTCTAAGTTAGTTGCCTGGGAGTAATGGGTAACACCATTAACAGAAACAGGAAGTAGAAAGTTTAAAAAGTAGGTTTGGGTGTCAAGATAGTTATTTTTAGACTTCCGCAGTGCATGGCACAGAGCAGGTGATAATTAAGTATCTACTTACTAGTAATTCAACCTTGCTAGGCACTAAGGTTACAACAAGATGATGTCAAAGATTGCTTTCAAAGAATGTATAGACTAATGGGAATACAGACAATTTTAAAAGTAATTACATAAAGTGTGGTGAGTGTTTCGATGGGGCTGGTATAAGTTGCTTTAGAAACAAGTAGTCCATAGGGGAACCTAACCTAGTCTGGAGAGTAAGGAAGACCTAAATGATGAATAGAAGTTAGCTAGGCAAGGGAGTACTGGAAGAGGGAGAGATTTTGATATGAGGACAATGAGCTTTCTAAGCAGAATACACTTTATACATATTGGCCCAGAGGTGAAGGGGAACAGAGGTTAGATCAGGATAGCTTGAACTCCAGAAAAGGAGAGATCCATTTTGTTCACTGCTGTAGCCTATTTGTAATAGTGTCTAGCATGGAGCACACACTCAATTCACGTTCACTGAATGAATGAATAAATTAAACAGTGGCAAGAGGTGACACTGGAGAGGTAGGCAAGGGCTGGTCATGTGGGGCTCTCATAAGCCTTATCAAAGAGCTTGGACTGTATCCTAAAGATAATGGGAAGCCATTCAAGAGTTGTAAGTGGAGCAGAAATATGAAAGATTTGTATTTTAAGAAGAGCAGTATGGCTGTAGAGTGGACAATAAAGAGTAACTCTGAGATAGATTGGGTGACAGGGTGAACAGAGGACCATCCACTGAGATGGAAGTACAAATCAATGCGAAAGGGAAAGAGAATGAGTTCAGCTTTTGACATATTGAATTTTAAGTCCCTGTGGGAAATTCTGGTGAAGCTGGGGATACAGGCAATTTTACCAGGGTAGAGCTCAGAAGAGGAGTCTGGGCTAGGATAGAGTTAGAGTCACTAATATGAATATGATAACTAAATCTGTGGGAGTAATGAGTGAATTAATGAGTGAAATGCAAAAGCTGCTCTAAATAGATTTGGGTAGAAACCTGCAGGATTAGGATTGCTGTAGAAAGAAGGGGAGGTTTAAATTAATGAACCAGTACTTCCTCCCAACCCCACGCCAGGAGCTGGGTGTCAGCGGAGAAAGCGATGTGCCCTGGAGTAGGCAAGGGTGACTTGCCACATCAGCAGTTCCTAGTTGTCACCCCTGCCCTTTGCCACCTCCCTGGTAGCGTGGCTTTCTAGTCCAGCATGGTGCTGCTGTGTAATAAATTTGTGTGATGCGGGCCAATAGTCCAGAGCACAGCTCTTTTTCTAGCTCTTCCCTTCCCCCCACCAATGAAACAGTCACCCCTGTTCACCTAGCAACTTGATCAAATTAAACTTAATCAAGCATGTTCACTTGGGGATGCTGAATAATTTTGCAGGCTGCCTCAGAGAACATGAAACTGCTGGGTCATACAATTACAGTGTGAGAACTCTAAGAAGTGCCTCCATTTTCTTTTGGTCCCTCTCCAAAACTCTTGATGGACAGAGAAGTGGGGGTGCCTGCCTCCTGCCCACCTGTCTATTGCTTCAAAGGTGAAGAGTACTGGCCAGTAACATCTCCTCCATGACCCTGACCTAAGGATGGGGGCAGGACCGCCTCGACAGTTTTTCTTCTGGCCGGTTCTTCCCTTTCCCGGGATGCAGAAGGAGTTGCACTAGTGTCACCATTCAAATAAATTCTGGGTCTTGGAGCCCAGAATCCCTGAGGCATCTCTGGAGGTTCCTTTAAAACAATGCTGTCACAACAGACATATTTGGTGTGTCTGTCTCATCCTTTGCTATTGTGCCCACCTTATCCACAGTCCAGATACTTTAAGGGTCTTGTTGGCTCTTGGCATAGATGTGTATGTTCATTTCAACTCCCCCCTCACACACACACACACACACACACACACACACACACACACACACACACACACACCTCTATTCCACTGTATGCTTAGAAACCAAGCCCCTCCTATATAAATAAAATCATCTGCCTTTTATGCCCTTGGACCCTTATCCTCCTGTTTGGGATTATTGCCTACAATCTTGAGTAAACACTACTTCTCATCGGAGTATGAACAGACTCTTTCCATCCACCTGTATGTGATAATCCCTTATGGCCCCAACACCACCATGTGATAACCCTTCTCTTTGTTGAATTATATGAGATAATCTGCCTCAATCAAGTCTTTTTGCATAAAGGCCAAAGCTCATGAATATATGATCACCCCGACTCCCATGATAATTACCCCATTCCCCCAAGTTCAACAGTTCCCCTCATTCTGGGTTCATTTACTATTTGCATTTATTGAGCACATAGTATACTGCTCCCAAGAACTCCTTTCTCATGTTTCCCTTCTTTCTGCTAGAAATTGCCTCCTAAATTCTTAGGATAAATTTTTCTCCAAAGCTAATGATGTTCTTTCTCTTATCTGAACTCTCAAGGCATCTGGACTGCACCTACAGGCCAAGATGCTGGATACATGGAAAGCTACTTGTGCTTCCATGAAATAGAAACCAGCTGGGGAAAAGCCTGGCCTAGCCAAGTAGCTCACTGACTGGAAGCAGTGGATCAGCAGTGGCCAGGCCCTAACTTGGCTCTGGCAGTGGTTGCTCCCCTAATCCAAGGCATACCAGAAGGACGCCAACATTTACTGTGGAGAGTATTTGATGGGCAATGAACATCCCTATATAGATCTGTCCTCCCAAACTTCATTTCTTCTGGGTTTCCAGAAGAGAAAGACTCATTGGCACGTGTGAAGTGGCAACCCCAGAGGTCCACATGCTTCTGATAATAGTGTCACACCTTCAGCTCTAGCATACACAGCCTCCCTACAAAATTCTGCCCACAGTCTACCAAGACCAAGGTCATCAAGTTCTCTGTTTTACTCTCCACAAAAGCATCCAATTCCCAGGAAGCCTCCATCACCTGGACTGTCATTCCTTAAGGCTCTGTATATCCCATAATTTAGTGGTTTTCAACCTTGCCTGCATATTGGAATCATCAGGCAAACTCTCCCTGCCAGATTATGATTTCATTGATTCTTGAGTACAGCCTCAGCACTGGGATTTTTAAAGCTCTCCTGGTGATGCTAATGTTGTGCAGCCTTGGTTGAGAATCACTGCCCTAACCTGACCCACTTTCACCCCTCCTCAACTCCCGCAATCCATCAAAGTCCCCTGTACCAATAATTCTCAACTTTAACACCATCAAATCATCCAGGATAGCTTGTTAAAACACAGATTGCTAGGCCCTATTCCTAGAGTTTCCTAGTCTGTAGGTCTGGAGTATAGTCTAAAAGTTGCATTTCTAACAAGTTGCCAATTATTGCCAATATTGCTGGTCCAACCCCACTTTGAGAACCATTTTTAACATTCTGCTCTATTGGTTCCTTGACCTCCTCTCTTACAGTGATCTTGTCTTCCACTCTACCTCAATCAGGGTCATCCCCCAAATCTTGTCATTACCAATAACTGTACCCCTTTGTATATCTATTTTAATTATCCTGCCCTCCAGCCACCAATTTAGTCCTTGTAAGTGCACCAATTCCAACCTTAGGGGACTATACTCCATTGATCCTACCAGCTTTTCACTGTCCCTCATCCCTAACTTCTCTCCTAAACCAACTGAGATTCCATGGCCCACTATTACGTTCCCTTGCATATACCCTCAACCAATTTCCTTACTCCTCTTTCTTTCATTATACTCTCCTAGTATAAACTTCAACACAAGTTAAGTCCGTCTCTTGCCTTCTCTCTGCTTGATTCTGGCTTCTCATTTAATTTAAAAAATGGAACAATCAGAAGATAACTTCTAATTGCTCCTGCCATCTAATGTATCAAGCCATTTGTACCATTATTCAGCTTTCTCTGTTACTATGGGTGGCTTGTCATGCTTCTCCTCTAGGAGAATCCCATCCCCCTATGCTCTGGATCCAACTCCCTCTCACTTCTTGAAGGACATTGTCTTAGCAATTCCATCCCCTTCATCCTCATCTCATCAAGTTTTCTCTCTCTAATGGATCATTCCTGTCAGCATACAAACATGATATTTACCATCTTTTAAAGAAAAAAAAATATTCCATTGGTCCCTACAACTATTTCTCCATTTCTTCATTTCCCTTTATATCTATACTTGTTGTCACCCTCTTCTCTTTTCATCCTCACTTGAACCCTCTCTAGTTAAATTTTTCCCCATCCTTCCTCTAAAATGGCATTTGTCAAGACATCTAGTAACTTCCCTATTGCCAGGTCCAGTGCCAATCTTTGGCTCACATTATACTTGATCTATCATTCCCTCCACCTAGACTTTCTTCACTCAGCTTCTAGGACACCACTCTCTCTTGGTTCTCTTGCTCCTCTTTTGCTGGTTCCTATTCCTCTCTCTGACTCTAAACTTTGGAGTACCCTTGGACTTGGTTCAGCAATTTCTCTTTTCCTAGATTATCTCATCCAGTCTTGTGGCTTTAATACCAGCTGCATGCTGGTGGCTCCAAGATTTATATCTCCAGCCCAGATCTCTGCCCTGAACTTCAAACTCATGTACCCAAATGCTTACTGGACATCTTCAGTTGAATGTCTAATAGGCAGCTCCAATTTATAAACCAGAACTGAACTCCTGATTCTTCTACCTGCACAAGTTCAAATAACTCTCCCCCTTATCTCTGCCATATCAGTAAATGGCTACTTACTTCAGTCTTCCATTTAGATCAGGCTCTAACCTTGAAGTCACCCTTGATTCCTTCTTTCACATCTTCTATACAAACTCTCACCAAATCCTGTTGGCTCTACCACTGGATATATCCAAAATCTGACACTTCTCTCCATCTCTACCACATTACCCTGGTCCAAGCCACCATCATCTCTAACCTAGATAATCTCAACAGTCTCCTAGGGTCTCCCCACTTCTTCCCTTGCTCTGGGACCTTTTATAACAAAAATCACATTTGATGACTCCTCTGGCTTCCCAGTCATTCCGAGTAAATCCAAACCTCTTATCAAGGCTTAAGAGACCTTCCATTGTCTAGCCTCCCTGCTCCTCTCTGATCTCATGCTCTTTGGTCTCCCCTTTAAGCTCTCACCTTCAGGCTTTTTGTTCCTTAATCAACAACTGGGAGCTTTGCTCGTGTTCCCTCAGGCTGGAATTCTCTTTTCCCTGACACTCCCTCACTTTAGGTCTCTGCCTAAATGTTGATTGTATCAGGAGGCCTTCATGACATGCCCATCATCACTCGCTAATAACATAACCCCACCTGGCACTCTCTAGTCCCTTTCCTTGCTTTATTTTTCTATATAGACTTTCCTTGAAATATGTATTGATTCATCGATTTGTTGATCATCTTGCCCACTAGAATGTAAGCTCTGTGAGGAAGGACTATTATGTTCACTGCCGTTTTCCCAATCAGCATATGGTAGATGCTCAATAAGTACTTGTTGAATTAATTAATTAATTGAAAATTGTCTAAGACTTTCCTCCCCAGTGGCTGCAGCCCTGTTCAGGGAGGTGTCCACAGGCTGCCTGTCTCCATTCTGTAATAGCCTCCTGGCCACCACCAGGGCCCCTCCCCTCCCCGGAGCCTGCCAGACCATTCTAATTGCTCCTGCCACAGAGGCAGGAGGTGGGAGGAGCTCCATCTGGTGTCCAGGAAAATAAGGGAGCAAGTTTGGGTCAGTTGTTCCTGGTCCACCCTCAAGTCCTCCATGTAGGGCTAGGGAGCCATGGGGCCAGGCGCTCTTAAGGCCTAGACTTGCTTTTGGCTCTTTTCCTTTCCTGTCAAAGCGTGGGCCTTGAACCTCAAAAGAGACCCCAACTTCTCTTGGTTTGACCAACTTTGCTGGGCTCAGCATTAGGCCTCCGAGCTGCAGAAGGCAGTGGGGGTGGGGGTGGCTGGGAAACAATGGAGAGCCCAGAGCCAGCTCCTTTTCCACCAGCCTGAAGTGATACAATGATACAAAGGGAGAGTCTTGTGTTTGGGGGAAGGGATGTGGGAGAGCCCTTTGTCTCTCTATTTTATGCATTGCTAGGGGGGTAAGGGGTTGGAAGGTTGGGAGGGGGGGTGGTGAGCGGCTGTCAATATGGGAGGAGTAGAGAGTAGTGCAGAGGCCCTGGAAAGTTTTTGAATTTCAATCAGATTGGCTTTGAAAGCGTTTGGCTTTTGTTGAAAGAGAGAGAAAGGTTAATGCTAAAGTTGAGGGGGAGGGGGTAGATTCTGAAGATACAGTCCTGTTTGCAGTCCAGCCAGCTCCGGGACACCCAGGCTGGCATAAAGGCTGGGATGGGGGAGCTGAGAGGGAGCAGGGGTCCTATCTCCCTTCGCTGGGACCAGAAGGTCAGAGAAGGAAGCATCAGGGTTATTGGGAATGAGAAGAAGAACCTGGTGGGGAAGGGGAGCGCTGCAGGCACCACAGGGCATCTTTCTTCCTTTGGTCAGCCTTACAGAGCCTTTGACTTTTTAAGCCAGTAAAGAATGAAGTACTCTCCCTCTCCCCCTTCCTTCCCACCCCCATCCAATCCCTACAGTATCGAATTTGCCAGGACTGACTTTGTGACTGGTGCAGACTTAGGTTTGGAGGGGGAGGGAGGAGAGGGTAGCTTAAGACCTCCAGGTGGTCAGGAATCAGCTGATTTCCCTGCTCTTGGCCTCTGTTGACCCTCCCCTGCACCCTAATTCCTCCAACAATAAACCATAAAAAGGTGGAGCTATTATTGTCGTCTTTGGAACAGGAGAAAAAGAGAAAGGATGAGGGAGCTAGAGCCAGGAAACCAACTAAGATCAGCAATTCCAAGTCAGGGTGTGGGGACCCAGCATTCCCCAACTCAGTCCCACTGCCATTCCCACTGCTATCACAGATATCCCAGATCCTCTGGCCTTTCTCTTCCCAGGATTTGTGACCGACACACACACCCACACACACTTTATAAGGCTCAGGCTGAAGCATGATCCAGTGTTCTGGGTGTCCTGTTGGATAAATCTGGGGCGGTCAGCTTTCCAGGTAGAATCTCTAGTGTTCTTAGCTCCAAGGGATACAGACCTGCCAAGGATACCCCAGACTAATCCCTAAACTCCAGCCTGGACATACTTGAAAGGGAAAGTGTCTGAAGAAGAGTGAAAGAGAATTGTGAAGTGGGGTTATGCTTACTTTACACTTGATAAACATCTGCACACAAGGTTAGGCCTCATCCTCATGGATCCATATTAGTTCATCAAATACTTGTTAAGCATAACAAGAGTGTTAGACAGTGTGCCAGGCCCTCAGAGACACAGAGGGAATAAGAACTGTCTCTGCTCTCAAGAACCTCACAATCTAGAATAGGAAAAAAATTTGCACAAATAATTATAATCCAACGAGATACTAATGTCACCATGCCACACAATATACTGTAACATAAATCACATCTAACTTAATTGGACTAGAGAATAATATGGGGAAATGTGTGAATTCTTTTTTAAGATTACTAGATGTACTGGTTGATACTGGAGATTTTTTTTCAATAGATGGAGTTACACATATGTTGATAAATATTCGATTTGATATGTATGCTATTTTGTTGTATTGACAACAAGCTTCAAAACTTCATGTGTCAAATTTTCTGAAGGTGTTAACATCATAGGTATTTTTACACTTAAAAATGTCAAATTTTGTGCCAAAAAAGAGCATTTTCAGGAAGTTTTAATTCATTATTTTGAAGAAAAGTGCTGCTGAATACTTTGGGAAGCTTATGGTGAACATGCTCCATCTCAAGATACTTGTGAACGCTGGTTTAAACACTTTAAAAGTGATGATTTCGATGTGAAAGACAACGTCCAGGTCAACCAGAAAAGTTTGAAGACCAACAATTACAAGCATTATTGGATGAAGATGCATGTCAAACTCAAAAACAACTTGCAGAAAGATTAAACGTTGCTCAGCAAACAATTTCCAATCGTTTACAAGTAATGGGAAAGATTTTAAAGGAAGGAAAATGGGTGCCACATCAACTGAACGAAAGACAAATGGAAAACCAAAAAGTCGTCAGTAAAATGTTACTTCAACAACATGAAAGAAAGTATTTTGGCATCAAGTTGTGACTGGCGATGAAAAGTGGATTTATTTTGAGAATCCCAAATGCACAAAATCATGGGTTGATCCAGGTCAACCATCAACATCGACTGCAAGGCCAAATCACTTCGGAAAGAAGACAGTGCTCTGCGTTTGGTGGGACCAGGAAGGTGTGGTGTATTATGAGCTTCTAAAACCAGGTGAAACCATTAATACTGATTGTTACTGACAACAGATAATAATTTGAACCACGTTTTGATCATGAAACGACCAGAATGTTCCAGAAGACACGGCAAAGTGATTTTGCTTCATGATAACGCACCATCACACACTTCAAAACCAGTTAAAGACACATTAGAAGATCTTGCCTGGGAGGTATTAACCCATCTGCTGTATTCACCAGACTGCTCCTTCAGATTACCACTTATTCTGATCAATGGCACACACACATTTTCTGAGCAGCACTTCCAAACGTATGAAGAAGTGGAAAATTGGGTCTCTGAATGGTTTGCCTCAAAACAAGAAAAGTTCTACTGGGACAGTATCCACAAATTACCTAAAGATGGGGGAAATGTGTAGCTAGCAATGGACATTATTTTGAATAAAGCACTTTTGATCTTTCTCTTGAAATTATTGTGTTTTATTTGATTACAAAATCCGCATTATTAACTGGTACACCTGGTACATTCACTTTTTTTTTTATCCTCACCCAAGGATATGTTTATTGATTTGAGAGAGAAAAACATTGATGTGAGAGAGACCGGTTGCCTCCTGCAGGTGTCCCCACTGGGGATTGAACCCACAACCTTTTGGTGTACAGTATGATGCTCCAACCAATTGAGCCACCCAGCCAGTTGGTCAGGAATCAGCTGATTCACATTTTTGTCTTTCATTTTAATCCATCTGGAAAAGCCTTGCTGAAGTGAAAACTTACCTCAGCAAGCAAGAAAAGGCTTGAACTCCAAATCCAGGCTAACGGGGGGGGGGGGGGGGGGGGATGTCCATTTTTGCGTGCACATGAATGAACATGCAAGATGTCTGTAACTGTGCTCCCCTTCATCCAGTACCACACTGAAAACATTTTTTAAAATTTTGTTCTTCCGGTTTGCCACCAAAAAGAATCCCAGACCCCGCCCCCTTAACACCTCCACCACCACCACTAGGAGATCTTTCAGTTCATCTATCAGGGCCAAATCCAGGTGAAGGGAGGGCACTGGAGAAGTTAACCAGAGGAAGATCTCTAGGCCAGTGTTCTCAAAGCCTGGCCCCTGGACCAGTAGCATCAGCAGCACTTGGGAATTTAGAAATGCAAATCCTCAGGCCTCACCCCAGACCAACTAAACCAGAAACCCTGGGCATGGACCCAGCAATGTGTGTTTTAACAAGCTCTCCAGCTGATTTTGATGCTCCCTAAAGGTCTAGGCGTGCTGATCACATTGCTACTCTTGGTGAGATAATCCTGATGCTCCTCAAAAATTACTTGCTCTGGAGAGAAGCCAAGCCATTGAGCTGATCCAGCCCAGCACCTGTTAGTTCTTGGGCTCATCTGCCCAAGGGTGTGGATATGAATGGCAGGCACACAGAAGCTTCAAGGACCACATTATCCTGGACCCCTGGGGCCCAGACCCTTCTGATCCCCACTGACCTGTGCTCAGAGAATAGGACCTGGCAGAAGAGGCTGGTGGAAGTGCAAAGTGACAATCCAGTGTGTCTGGTCCCTTTGAGAGTTCTTTCAGGAACCCAGCTGATAATAACACAGAACACAATTTGCTTCTCTGGGGGTCTGGATGGGCATGGATTATGAAGGGTTGGTTAGAATTGGGAGGGGGAAGGAGCGGGAGAGCGAAGTCCCTCTTCCATGTTGGATAGCATGTGATACCTCAAGAGAGCCCAGCAGCTGTGTCTCCTTTGTATCAGTATCTTTCTTGGCATAAATGGACAGTTTCTTCGGGGGAAAATCCTTTGGCCAAAATCATGTGGCCATTTCTGTCTTAGGAAGTTGGCATCTATTCTCTTAAGTTTGTCTCTCCAGCCTCTCTACCCCCTCTCAGTTTTCCCTTGCACCTTGAGCTAGAAACATTTGGTGTGCTCAGGAACACCAAATTGCTGTAATCAGATGACTAGTTTTGATCTATAAAAATGAGGCTAAGAATTCCTTTCAGAAGGAAACAAAAATCAGCATTAAGAAGATACGAGGTGCCAAGCATTGTGCTCCCAGCTTTACATAATTCATTTCGTTTATCCTCATAGACACTCATAAACTACATATTATTTACCCCCATTTTACCAATAAGGACATTGGAATTTGGAGAGTTTGCCACTTGTGTGGTGTTACCTAGCTTTTAAGTAACAGCAGGACTTGAATCCAGATCTAACTGATTTCAGAGCGCACTTTACCACTCCTTCTCCGGAGAGTTACTCTAAGTCCTGGCTCCTTCCCAGGCAACACCAAGGAAACAGGACTCCGGCCAAGTCCACGGGCTGTGTCAGTTCTGGCTGGATTCCCACTTGGTTAGGCTCAGGTTCAGGTCTCACCTAATTTCTATCCTTCCTTCTCCTGGCCAGCTGGGCTCTGTGCCCTCTTGGCTCTGCATGGCTCCCCGGGGGAGAGGGCGCAGTAAAGCCTAGACAGGTTCTGTGAGGATGCCTTCCATCCAGTGTTAACCCCTGCGGCTGGCCCACAGCAGGGAAGCCCTCTTGCCTAGACTGCACAGACTGCTCGCTTGCCTGAGTTTGCATTATTTATTTAATGTCTTGTACCGTAAATAATGGTAACTTTATGGTTATTAGGAACGGGTTAAGGTACATGCGGGTAGCACCAGGCTGCCTTCAAAAGGAACAGTCCTGGCATAAAATGTTGCGATAATTGCTTTACTGCTGAGTGTTGGTCTTTATTTTGTGTCTGATTTGTCCCTTAAGCCAGCGTAACATTCTCCCCACGGCAGGAGAATGCAGAGAGCAAATTGAAGGGCTGAGCATGAACAATGCGACATGGCGCACTGCTGGGTTTTTCTTTTTTCCTCTTTCTTCGTTTCTCCCTTGACCTCCCTCCAATCCTCTCCGCTTCCCTCCCCCCATGCCCTGCCCAGTCTCCGCCCTACCCTGGTGGACAGAATCACTCTCCCCACCCTTGACACCTCAGCAAGGTATCCCCTCTTACTCCCTTATTTTGAAAAATAGATTAATAGAGCACTCCTATTCCTTACCTCTTCTCTGGATAGTAAACAAGACAAAACAAAAAAATAAACACAAACAAGGAGCCTTCCTTTGCCTGGACCTAGTACCAAGCAATGTCCAGGCGTCTCAACCAAGAGATGTCCCTCCACTTTATATAATTCTTGGCATCAGCTAGGACAGGACCCATTTGTCCTCCTTAGGGCCCATCTCTCTAACTTGACAGTCCCACCCAGTACTGCAGTGTCAGAGGGGCCTGTGGGAGGACTGGGTCTACCAGCAACCTCCTGGTAGTGGGACAGGGAAATGGTCTCCAGTGGCCACAGGTCCCAGCTGTGTAAATTGGGTTTGTGTATGCATCCCCAGAGTGCACACCCTAAGGAGAGAAGGGCTAGCTGCACGGGGTCAGCGTGGAATGAAGACTCCTCCTCTCTGTGTGCCCTCACACCAAGGCAGGAAGCCCGCTGGCACTGCCTCCCGTGTGTCCTACCCACATCTCCCTGGTCTGTGGAGGAAGGCTATCACCACAGGCCAGAGAATGCAGCGGAGGACAGGGTGCGGGGGGACCCTTAGGATCAGGCTTTTGTTTTCCCAGAGGTTAGTACTTCATCTGTTTGCCCCATGTGTCGCCTCTCAGCCTCTGACTGGGATGGTCCGAGAAAATTAAAACCACAGAGAGCAGGCCCAGAATTGCCCAGAATCATCCAGAAAGGGCACGCCTGCTTACTGTGGGCCTCGCTGAAGTTCAGGGAGCTTGGCAGAGGGGAGAACACTGACGTTGAAGGCAGGAGGCCTGGGCTCTTGTCTTAGTTTTCCCACCGACTTGCCAAGTGGTAGCACACTTAGAGAAATGGAAGTTCCCTGGAACCTCTTCGTCTTGGTTTCATCTGTAAAGTGATGACAAAAATACCTGCCTTGTGGGATGATTACGAAGATCAGAAGGAGATTATGGGCGAATACACACTCCAGAAGCAAGTGTAGGAGGTTTCTCAGGAAGGCTCGATGTCCCCTCATGCTCTCTAGCCAAAGGCAAGTGGTTAATTCTGGGGAAGGAGAGAAGGAGGTGGGAGGGGGAGGGTTGGAGTGGCACAAGAGGCAGAGCTCCTCCTTGGAGAAGGAATCACTGTTGCTCTTCTCCATTTACTAGTAGACAGTCATCAGGGCGACCACAGGCCGTGCCCCACCTAGCGACCAAGCGGGACACCATTCAACGACAGCAGGTATCTCCTCTCATCCTCCAGCCCCTGTCCCTTTCCCTTTGGCTCTTGCCTCCCGCTCTTTTTCTTCCTCCTCTAGGATTTCTCCCTCTTGGCTATAACAGAGGGGACAACAGAGTCCAAGCACCTTGGCAGCTAGTGGCTTTAAGCTACAGGAGGTTGAGGGGATTTGTACTTGTCTCCACTTACCCCACCTCTCCAGAGCCTAGTAACTCATCAATAGCGGAAATTTGAACAAAGTGGAGAACCTGGGATGAAAGGAGAAATACTGTGGTGATTGGGGTGGAGGGGAAGGGGGCAGGGGGATGGCTTTAATTAGGGCTTCTTGGCCTCTTTAGTCCTGGGGCTGGTTGGGGTAATCCAGTTAGAGTCCTAGCCTTTCATCTCAGCTGGCTGGCCTCTCTGGGGCCCTGTCAGAGCCTTTAAGGGGCAACAAGTAGCGGGCAGGCTCGGAGTGGGGTGGGGGTTGGTACTTCACTCATTTCCAGCTGGACGCAGAGGGGGGTACGGAATGAAGCCCAGCCAGCACAGCAGTTGGTGGTGGGCAGTGAAGTGGCCGGTGTGGGCGGCTTGGGCGCTGGGCGGCTGTCTCCTGACACCAGAAACTCTCTTTATGAAAGGATCAAGTCGGGAGCATTGTTCTCTGGGCCAGGGAACCAAGGGCTCAGAATGCTCTTTTGTGTGGAGGTGGCCCCCCCACACCCTCCCCCTTCTTTTTTCTCCCTTTGAGCCACTGCTGGCTGTGCCTCTGCCCCCATGCTTGGGGGGGGTTGGCGATAGAGTGGTGGAGATGGGCTCAGGACAGACAGTCCTGGGGGAGCCATCTGTGCTGGGGTAGGATCCACTGGAGCTGAAAAATTAAACAGCATTTTCAATTAACTTTTCCTCCCTTGTTTGGGGGTGGGCGTGAGGGGGGTGGCAGAGCAGGCTGGTTGAATTTAACCTTTGAAAAGCTGTTGTGGAGACAAGGAGGAGGGAATGACCTTTCTTCCTGAGGCAGGGGTGGGTGGGGATGGGGAGGGTGGGACTGTTTCCTCAGGCCAGGCAGGGGACCCTCTCCCCTGGTGAATATTCGAAGAAGCTCTTGGTGTCCTTGATGCAGGTCCCCCCTGTGTAAATTGGGTTTGTGCAGGAATCCCCATAGTGCATACCCTAAGGAGAAATGGGGCTAGCTGCATGGGGTCAGCAGGTGGAATGAAGACTCACTACGAAGCAGTAAAAACCCTTTTTACCCCCTAATTATTTCTTAACTTCCCCTGTATCTCTACACATCTTCCTTCTTTGCCTCAAGAAGTCTTGCCTTTAGTTTTATCTCTTAGGATGGGTGCCCCAAAACACAGAACACCTGTGGAAGGGATTTGCCTCAGGTCATGTTTAACCTAGATGTGCTCAAAAGCCCAACCCTGTCCCATAGGCAATGTATATTATAACTTGAAGTCCAGGCCACAGAGTTCAATTGGTTGGAGCATTGTCCCAATGCATCAAGATTGTGGGTTCAATCCCTGGTCAGGAAGCATACAAGAATCAACCAATGAATGCATAAATAAATGGAACAACAAAATTGATGTTTCTTTCTCTCTTCCTTCCTCTCTCTCTCTAAAAATCAATCAATCAATAAAAATAATATAACAAGAATATAATTTGGCCAGAAATCAGAATCTAAGAGTCCAGGTTGGACTATTCTCACACCATCAAAGCTGCATCCTGTGGCCTTCTCCATCTTCCCTGGGATCTGGGAGCAGATCTTCTTGAGGCTCCGCTGGCCTCTTCCTCACTTCAGGCCACATAGCAACTGCAGGGCCTTCACCCCTTCCTGGGTCCCCCAGTGGTGAAGACTTCTCACCATAATCACTGTTAATACCTGAAGAACCCTCTGTAGTTTTCAAAGGATTCATGTGAGTCTTCTCTTAATCTGTGAGGATGGATGGGAAGGATTAATTCCTTTTCCAGGATTAGAAAAATGAGACTCATGAAAATGGGCATCCCTTGGATGGCACACCGGCATTACCTAGGGGCCTCTTTCACATTGCCCATTCCTACACGAGACTTTAAAACTCTCAACCCTCCAACCCTGCATTCACCTCGGAGTACAATTGTTTAATGAAATTGTGTCTTTTGCATTTTCCTGTAGCTAAATAGAGTCCCAGTTGTAGGTGAGAAAATCGGGAAGACCAGTCAAGCTAGCTAAGACAGTAGAGGGAATACATCCAATGGTTCCGTTTGATTTTTTTCACCAGCCCTGGTTTTCATCAAAGCAACAGGGAAGGATGATATTGGAAAATAGGGCAGCTCTTCTAGGGCACAGTGGAGCGTGGTCTTCCTTCCCAAGCCTGTCCCTGGTCTTGCATTTCCTGCTCAGTTAAGGACACTGCTCTCCATACTCAGCTCAGGGCACTCTCCCCTGCCCTGTCTTTGTTCAGTAAAACTGCTTTTCCTTTGGTTCATCACATGCACAAGCTTCCATTTTGGGCATCTTAGTGCGTACTTTACCCAACTCTTACCCATCTTTCCTGCATCACTGAATTTTGCTGCTCAAGGAAGCTGTTCCCATCCGTCCGATGTAAATTTTGTTCTCCAGTTATGTTTTCTCATAGCACTCTGTCCTTCCTTGATACAATATTGTGGTTTGTAGTTATACATTGAGTTGGAGAGTATTTAATGTCTCTCCTCCACTAGACCTTACACACTGGTATCCTAACACTTTGTGCACTATTCTATTCCCAGTCCTTGGGGTAGGCGCTGTAGGACTTAATACATGTTGAATGAGTGAATGAATGAGTGAATGAAAGGAGAAAGGGGAAAGGTAGCAACTCAGAGAAAAATGAGCAAAATAAAAACCCAAGTTTTCCCAGAGGTAAAGATGAGGACTGACTATTATTTTGAGATAGAGAAAAGTTCTTTAGAACCCAAATGGAAGCCAGTAGGCCTGAAGTGTGCAAAGAACACTTTTAGGACGGGGGGGGGGGGGAGTGGGGGGTGGTGTGAGAGAGAACTGGGATGATGGTTGAGATTTTTTAGGTGAGGCAAGGAAAATGGGCAGCCAACTGCAGTTTTCCCCTATATTTCAAAGACACCAGTGCATTTTTGGACCCTGACTAGGAGATGGCTAGAAGGAGAACGCTAAGAACTGCCGCCAATCCTGATGAATAAGAAAGAGGAAAGAAAAAGCTTTGCCTGCTAGCATAGCTTTCAATGAGCTCACCCTAGTTTTCTGCAAAATAAAGGGATTGTCTTCAGGAGGCAGCAGAGGATAGATCCTGGGGCCTGTGGGCAAGAGGAGGAACCAGAGGAAGTGGAGAGAAACTTGAACTAGTGAAGGGTTAAAGGGAATAAACATGTGTAGCAATATATTGAGGGTGAGGTGAAGGGAACGGTGGGGGAAAGACCAGTGAGCCTATAGACTGCTAATAAATGAAAAGAACTGGAGATTCATCTTACCTCCTACGGGGCAGAGATACTCAGCTCATTTTTTAGATCCGTCTTTAAGAAGAAAAATGACAAAAAGGAATTTGGATAATTAGGAAGTAAATGCAGACTGTGCAAAAATCGTTACTGATAGAAAGCAGGTAGGAGAATACTCAGTAAATGTAAAGGTTTCACAAATCAGCAAGCCAGGATGACATCCATCACAAGGTATTAAGGCTAGTGTTCTGGGAACATGCTAAGCAGGGAGCTGATTGAACCACTTATAATTATGTCTGGAAAATCATAGAAAGTAAAAGGGGCAATCAGGAGCCTGAGGGAGTGAAACAGATGTGCCTCCTGTCTTCTAAAAAATGGTACAACAGTCCTAAAAACAGTCCAGTCAGTTTGGACTAGATACAATGAAAGGAGGGGAATCTGTCATCTTCAGGAGGAAAATAGAATTGAGAGCTGTGTGTGTGTGTGTGTGTGTGTGTGTGTGTGTGCGCACGCCTAAGGGCCAAACCACACCAAACAGAATAGCACTAAGTGATCAAATTGGAAACAGAAAAACAGATGTGTTGTAATGGGTGTGCCACAAGTGGCTGTTGTTAAACAGGTTCAGGTTTTCGCCTGTGGTGTAGGTATGTAAATGGAAACTGTACCGACAGGAAAAATCAATGACAGGGAATCCATTCAGGGAGAGGGACACCCTCCCAGTCCACAGAGGAGCCGAGCCTGTTGAATAAGGTCTCATTTGGGACTGGGAGAAAACTGTGTGTGACTAAAGAAGCTGGTAGGTAGGTGTGGCTGAGGAGTAAGACAGAAATCTGAAGATGTGAGCACCTGATTATGTGTGTGGGGCGGGAGGGGGGCCAGGTTGGAACAAATGAGTATGTTTGGGGGGAAATTCTCCCTGCTCTTCAAGAGAGCCATAGAAGACTCTGAAAGCTGCCTTGCCTTGAGGGCTGTGTGCACAAGATTTGGGTATGGAGTTCTTGGGCCTAGAAGGGAGGTGACACCCTGGAGAGGTTTCAAAAAGAGTAGGGAAGCCCCCTAAGGGGGCTAGCTGAGAGGGAGTGGCCTCTCATGGTAATGATCCTAACTGACTCCACAGCCTCAGCGCCCTGCACACTTTTACAAGGTTAAAGCAACAGCTTGAACCTGTATGGGGTGAGCATTTGTTTCCTTTCCAGATTGCCAGCTAATGAGGAAAGATTAAAGGAGCTAAATCTGTTTAGCTTGGCTAAGTGACGACTGAGGCGGCGGGAGTGGAGAGGCATGCTGGGCCTGCCTGGCTGAGCTGAGGGTGTGATAACTGTCTGCAGATTTCAGAAAGGTGTAACTCCAGTGCAGGAAGAGCGCTGTCTCAGGTGGTGCCATTGGTAGAAGGAAACTAAGAGAGAGTGTTTGAGCTGGAGCTCCGCAGCAGTTGGGAGGAGGAGGAGGAGGAGGAGGAGGAGGAGGAGGAGGAGGGTGCAGAGTTGGAAGGAGCAGGAGAAGGAGGGAGGAGAGTGCAGAGTTGGGAGGAGGAGGAGGAGGAGAGTGCAGAGTTGGGAGGAGGAAGAGGAGGAGAAGGAGGGAGGAGGTGGAGGGAGGAGGAGAAGGAGAGTGCAGAGTTGGAAGGAGGAGGAGGAGGGAAGAGGAGGAGAAGAGTGCAGAATTAGGAGGAGGAAGAGGGAGGAGGAGGAGAGTGCAGAGTTGGGAGGAGGAAGAGGAGGAGGAGGAGGAGAGTGCAGAGTTGGGGGAAGGAGGAGGAGGAGGAGGAGAGTGCAGAGTTGGGAGGAGGAAGAGGAGGAGAAGGTAGGAGAAGAGTGCAGAGTTGGGAGGAGGGAAGAGGAGGAGAAGAATGCAGAGTTGGGAGGAGGAAGAGGAGGAGGAGAAGAGTGCAGAATTGGGAGGAGGAAGAGGGAGGAGGAGGAGAGTGCAGAGTTGGGAGGAGGAGGAGGAGGAGGGAGGAGGAGGAAGAGAGTGCAGAGTTGGGGGAAGGAGGAGGAGGAGGAGGAGAGTGCAGAGTTGGGAGGAGGAAGAGGAGGAGAAGGTAGGAGAAGAGTGCAGAGTTGGGAGGAGGAAGAGGAGGAGAAGGGAGGAGAAGAGTGCAGAGTTGGGAGGAGGAAGAGGAGGAGGGAGGAGAGTGCAGAGTTAGGAGGAGGAGGAGGAGAAGGCGGAGAGTGTAGAGTTGGGAACTTACTGGCTGAGCTAAGGGCGGGACCAAGCCAACCCCACCTTCTTAGCAGACACTGTCCCCATGGATCAGCTTTCATTTTGCCTTCTGTTAGCAGCATCCTCTGCCTTCCTGCGGCTCTTCTCTGGCCCAAGTCCCCACCACAGCCAGTGCCTTAAGGAGTTTGCAGTTCAAAAAGGTTATCCCATTTTTTGGCTGTGATGTTTTTAGCAGCTGGTTTGGTGATTCCAAGCCATGCTATTCTTTGGGGTCTTCAGCTAGTCTTCCAGAGCTGCAAGATCAGAATCTGTGAGGAGGGCTCTCTGAAAACAGAAATAACGTCTCCAAAAAGGGGGCAAGTGGCAAGGCCAAGATCTGGAGTCCCAGGGGTCCCCGAGTGGGACCTTGGGGAGAGCTGGCTGCCTCTTGTCATGCTTTCTGTTGGCAATCTCACAGTTAAACACTTAAACAATTTTTCTTTCTTCTCTTTTCTCTCTCCCCCTATTTCTTCCTCTCTTTTCTTTTCAGAGTTGACAGGGGCCAAATAAAGGCCCTTTTAAAAAAAAACCACACAAAACAATTTTGTTCCTTCTGAAAGTGATGGAGTGAAAGTGAGGACAGATTATAGGCCTGTGAGGCGAGGGCCTTCCTGACTGGGGGGAGAAGCGGTGACATGATGGGAACCTAATGGCAGTAATTGGCCCTGGCTTTGACAGGGCCCATATCACAGCACAGGAAAAGAGAGATGTTTAAAGTAAAAATTTACACAAAATTATATGTTTTCGGGATGAAAACGACTGTTTGGATTTCATCTTTTTCCTTCTTCTTCCCCCTAGGGCATATTTCATGGGTCTTCCTCTGCGTGGTGTGTGTGCGTGTGTGTGCGTGTGTGTGTGTGTGTGTGTGTGTGTGTGTGTGTGTGTGTGTGTGTGTACATGTATCTGAACACATGGCCTTGTGTCTGTAACTCCAGGTATATGTGCACTTTATACCTGCACTACCGATGCCTCTATTTTCTCCATTACTTATGTGGAAGTATTGGTTAGCTTTGGAAATTTCTCCTTCCGAAGTAGGAAGAGCCTAAAAGGAGAGAGAAAAAGCGAACCATTCGGGTAGTACTGTATATTAGGCCACCCTTCATAATCTCACAATAGCAGTGCTAGTTTGGACTCAATATGTGATCAAGTTAGCATCTTGTATTTTTCGTTGTAGCACTTAGTCCTAAATATGACCAAGTAATAGATGGGGTAATTCTATTTGCTTAGTCTGACTCCCACTCTAGCACCTTTGAGTGCAGGGCTCTGTTTATCTAGTCCGGTGCCATCAGTCCAGCATCCAGAACAGTGCCCAGAACATGGCAGGCTTTCAGTATTTGTTACATGGGTGGCCAGAATAACAGAACTAAGTTGAGACAGTACCATACCTTCCTGAGTATAAAATGCTGATAAGTCAGACTTTTGTCTTAGGTACTAGAATATTCAGGTAATTGCTTCTTCATTGCTTGTTGGAATTGTGGCCTGATAGGAAGACTTCGGCCATAGCAGTTAAGACTTGTTCAGAGCAGTTAAGACTTTCTCCATCATGAGCTGTACTAGAAGCTCTACAGTCACACCCCGATCAAATCTGATGCTAATGACTATCTCCTACGAAGGCTGATCCCCCGGGCTTGCAAGATGTGCCGCAGCGCCCTGTTTTACCTGGGATGGTGACATAATGTATGGGGTAAGCTGAGAACTAGTCAGCTATCCATCTGCTTTTTAGATTTTTAAAGAACATATACCCTTTGACTAACATAGTAAAAGACACATAAATGAAATGGAATGGAATGTTTTATTCATGTGAGCTCAAGGTGAAATACCAGAATCACAGAATCTCAGGTTGGGGCTTGGCTTAGAGATTCTAAAGTCCATCTTTTGCTAGTTGCATGCGTAACCTCTACAATCAACTCTCATGCTCCAGTTAGAGATTGGCATGTCTGGCAAAAGTCAAGAACTGGAAGGGCTAGGAACTGGGCTGGGCAAAAGCCTGTCCCTGGGAATGGGCCAGTTGTGGGAAATAAGCAGAGTCAGAAAGGGAAGACCTGGCAAGGCCTATGGCAGGCAGTTGCTGTGAAGGTGAGAGTCCAGGAGGTTGGTGTAGAATGGGGATGTATAAGTGCCAGCAACAGAGACCAGGCAACATTCTTTGTCCTTTCCAGTGTACCTCAGTGTTTTCAGTGTTTAAAGAAAATTTCAGACCAGGAAAACCAGGAGGTTTCAAGACCACCAGGGGAATCCTGACCAGTGGGTGGACGTTTCTGGGGCTGGGAGAAGGGCAGTGTCTAGAGACTCTAGACTCAAATGGAAAGAGTGCTCCTAGAGCTCTACAAGTCACTGAGATCAACTGGTGGCACGTCCATATTTTCAGTGGGCAATTTTTTTTCTTTTTTTAAAAAAAAATATTTTTTTATTGATTTCAGAGAGGAAGAGGGAGAGAGAGAGAATAATCAATGATGAGAGAGAATCATTGATCGGCTGCCTCCTGCATGCCCCCTACTGGGGATTGAGCCCACAACCCAGGCATGTGCCCTTGACCGGAATCGAACTTGGGACCCTTCAGTCTCCAGGCCAATGCTCTATCCACTGAGCCAAACCAGCTAGGGCAGTGGGCAATTTTTTAATAGTACGTGGTGTGGTCTACGTGCGCAGTACTGAGTTAGGGACAGCAATAGCAGGTGTTGTTGTAAATGATTCACAGGACTGACGTGCTCTAGGAGTAGAGAGGACAAAGTGATCCCTTATGGTCAGAATACAGGTTCCTAAGAAAAAAACAGGCTTTTGAGGTTTTAGAACCATTTATTTGTACCAGCATTTATGGTATGCCTACTCTCATCCAGGCATCATCATGTTTGGTCCAAGCCCTTCAGACCTGCTATTTAATTTGAGCCACTTCCCCATTATTTTCTCTTTACATGCTGAATCGAGATTGTAATAAAGAAAAAATGGCTGACATTCCATTTAGAAAAATCACAAAATATGAGAAGGCTCTTCTAGCAACCTCAGGGTTCTCCAAGCTCTGTAGACATTCCAAGAGTCTAGAAAGACAGCTGCAGAGTTTACAGAATTTTCTTCCCTCAGCATTTAGCACAGAGATGGTAACCTTGTCCTCCTACATTACCTCTGTGTGGGAACATTAAAGTTGTAAATTGCATGCATTTCCTAAAATACAGCCCTTTCAATGGGATCTAGAATAACGACTTGGCTGGCAGTCAATGCAGTGTGTTGATCTAAAGATGAGAAGCTAAAAACCTTCCAGTCTGATTCCCTTGGACGTGATCATAGCTATTACCCACACCCTCCGAAAAGGATAGCAAAGAAGCTCTGAGTAGTGTTTGCTTTCCCCTCACCTAAACTTTTTACTTGAAATTATGGAATCTCAGGGCCTTGGAAGTCATGCAATGCATTTTTTTAATAGACTGCCTAGTCTAAGCTAAATACTGGAGATACAGAGATTTAAAAAGAGTTCCTGCTTTAAGGAATTCATAGTCCACTGAGGAGACAGCCCTGCCAAAGAGATCATTTCAATATACTCCAATAGGTGCGGAGATAGATGTTATGAGCAAGTTGTAGTACCACCTGGAAGAAATAAGCACTTAAATCAGCTAGCGACCTCCGGGGAAGCTTCACAAAGTTGGCAAAGCTTAAAATGATTCTTTAGGGAAGAACAGAAGTTTGCTAAGCAGCGGGAGGGCAAAGGGAATGGTGTCCCAAGCAGAAGGCTGAGCATAATTGTTGAAAACATGACTTCTAAGTCAACTAATCCTGACTCTTAGTTCCTTAGCAGTTTCTGCTTCACAATTTCTAAGAAGTTGACTCCTCGTTTTTGTGACAATTGTGTGCAGTGTATAGGGATAGCGATAAAGGGGAAGGGCTTGAAGAGCCACCAAGGAAATGAAGATAGGAATAAAACAGAAGGAAGGAGAAAGAGAAAGGAAAGGAAACCAATAGTTATTGAGTGCCTATTATGAGCCATGTGGTTTTACATTGTCTCAGTTCATGTTATTGTTCGCTTTTATAAATCAAGAAAATGTGATTCCTAGAAATGAATGAATTCCTTCACCCTCACTTCACTTTTTAGTCCTCTCCCGCCCTTCATTCCCACTGTAACTCCACCTCGAGACCTCTCTTTGAAGCTTCTGATTGCTGCTTACCACCAACGTCACTGTCCAAAATTCTATAATTTCCCCCACCAAACAGTCTCCTTCTCCACTCTTCCCATGCCAACTCTCCATCCACTTGCTCAAAGCTGGAAACCCAGAATCACTCTTTGACCTTTCCCTCTTTTTAGTCCCAAATCTGATGCATCATCTAGCATCATTCTACCTCTAAAACATATGTCAATGCATTCACTTCTGCCCAGCTTCCCTGGCACCTCCCTCCATAAGGCCATCACCACTATCATCTGTCACTGCCAGAATACTAGTAGTCTTCTTATTTGATTTCTCTCTTCCATTCTGCCACCTCCCAATCTAGCTTCTCCACCTGGCAACCCAAGAATCTTTTAAGATGCATGGCCCTAGAGTCAAGATTTGTTCCCTGACCCTCCCCTCCCCTTGGGATTTTTGCATCTCACCCACCTCTTCACATGGCTGGGTCCTTCTCATCCTTCAGATCTTCACTTAAATGCCGTTTCCTCAGAAAACTCTTCCCAATCTAGCAAAGATTTCCCCTATTTTTCCATTTATTATTTTTGCCTTTAAGTATTTATGACAACTTGTAGTGATATCTTTATTTGCGTGTTTTTGTATAACATCTATCTCCTCCACTCAGCATATGTTCTATGAGGGTCACACTATCTCTATTTCGTTCACCACTGAATCATCAACACTTTGCACAGCACCAAGCATAGAAGAGGCATTCAATATGTTATATTTTAAAATATTGTGTTTTTTGTTCAAAAAGAATGTTAAATGAAACTGCTTTGGGATAAAGAAGAGCTTGGATTTAAACCCACCTCTTCCTGACACCAAAGCCCATGCGGTTTCCTGTCCATCGTACTGCCTTCCTGCGGGTGAGTCCAGCACAGGCAGAGGTGGTGTGGGGTCTTCCTAAGAGTTTATTTTACAGGCATGATGGAGAGTCATCAGAAACTTAATCCTGATTAGACAGTGATTGGTGAAGCTAGGGGCTGTGTCCTCACTGTTCAGCAAAGTGCTTGACACAGGGTAGGTGCTCAATAAATGATGAATGAATGAACAAATGAACCATGAGAAACTCTCAGGTTTTTAATATGAGCCAATAGGCAGAGGTACCACTTATTAAGGTGGAGAGGGGAAAGGAGAGATTTATTAGCAGGTGGGAAGGGATGGGGAGAAATAAAGAGTTTGGTTTTGGAATGACATGCAGAGAAAAAGGCACAGTCATCAATAAGCATGTGTTTCAGGAACAATGAGAAGCTTATTCATTCAGTCATTTATTCACTTAATCATTCATTTAATCAACAAATATCCATCAAACGCTTAGTATATGTCAAGCACTATGCTAGGTGCTGAACATATGACAATAAATCAGACAAAATCAAATGAAGTAAATGGATAAGAAAACAGATATTCAAATGCAGAGTGGTTAGTGACCCTATAAAAGCAAGAAGTGGGGCTTCAGCAGTGGAGGCAGAAAGACTTCTGGGAGAAAGTAACATCTGCAGAATAAAGGAAGTAGGTGTCGGCCTGTCTAAAAGCCAGAGAAAGGATGTTCCCAGCAGAGGAAGTAGTATGTGCAAAAGCCCAGAGTAAAAGAAAAAAAGCATTCCGGGAACTATTAGTTCTGTAGGTGGGAATCCTGGTGTTCGTAGCAGGGTGCTCCATGGAAAATAGTAACAGACACAAGTTCTGGACCTTCTAAACATCCACCTCTCTATCTCTCCATTTAGAGAGAATAGATAGAGCTGAAAGACAAGTGCAGTTCTTAGTAAGTCACATGGCTCACAGTGATGTGTGTGAAGGGAAAGTGAGGAGATTGAAAACGGAGTGGGAATCATAACCTTGGACCAAATTGATAAGAGCTTTGTTTACCATAGTAAAGAGTATGACTTCTAGGAGAAAATGGTAACCATTGAAAACTACTAATTGGGAAGTGTGGCAGTGGTGATATGATCAGATACATATATTAGAAGGATAACTCATGGCCAGTGGGGACATGACCAGAAATTACCACAATTTTCTATCAAGAAGACATTCTTCAGATTGAAAAAAATAGAATGGTAAAAAATACTGAAGTCCAAGATTGTGTGTGTGTGTGTGTGTGTGTGTGTGTGTGTGTGTGTGTAAAAAACTATCTACATGAGCCCTAACTGGTTTGGCTCAGTGGATAGAGCGTTGGCCTGCAGACTGAAAGGTCCCAGGTTCGATTCCAGTCAGGGCATGTACCTTGCTCATCGATGTTTCTAACTCTCTATCCCTCTCCCTTCCTCTCTGTAAAAAATCAATAAAATATATTTTAAAAAAGAAAAAACAAAAAACATTTCTTAAAAAAAAGAAACTATCTACATGAGCCCTAACCAGTTTGGCTCAGTGGATAGAGCGTCGGCCTGCAGACTCAAGGGTCCTAGGTTCGATTCAGGTCAAGGGCATGTACCTTGGTTGCAGGCACATCCCCAGTAGGGAGTGTGTAGGAGGCACCTGATTGATGTTCCTCTCTCATCAATGTTTCTCTCTCATCAATGTTTCTAACTCCCTCTCCCTTCCTCTCTGTAAAAAAATCAATAAAATATATTTCTTTTTAAAAAAAACTATCTACATGAGTCCAGATTCTGACCTTCATGAGCCTACTGAACCACTTGCGATTTGCCCTGTGTCCTATATTTGCCTCTGTGCCCAGGTACATTTGTGCCTCCACTTCTTGAAAGGTTCTCCCTGCCTCTTGTCCATCTTTCAATAAAACTCTTAAGTCTCAGTTCAAGCCTTCTCTACCCTTCTTCCCCCAGCAGATTCAACAGTTCCATTCTCCTGGCTAACATATCACTCTGAACTTAACAACTCTTTTTCTCATCTGTCTCCCAAACTGAACCAAAAGCTCCTTAAGGGCTAAGACTGTTCAAATTTCTTTGTATCCCCCAACATCAGTTGAGTGTGGTTCATGGCAAACAGTAGGTACTCAATAAATATTGATGGGTTGAAATTTATTGTAAAACTAATAAACTTGGATGATCTAATCATGTGAAATTTACTCAATGTAAATTCTTACACTTGGGTCCAAAACTTCAGCTGCACCAGTACAGGATGGGAAAGCAAGATTATTCATTCAGTGGGCATCTATTGAATATAAGCACATGCCAGGTACTATGCTTGATAATAGGCATAAAGCAGGCAACCAGAGAGACACATTATTTTTTTTAGATATGTTTTTATTGATTTTAGAGAGGAAGGGAGAGGGAGAGAGAGTTAGGAACATCAATGATGAGAGAGAATCATTCATTGGCTGCCTCCTGCACGCCCTCACAGGATATCAAGCCCCGCAACCTAGGCGTGTGCCCTTGACCGGAATTGAACCCGGGACCCTTCATTCCGCAGGCTGAGGCTCTATCCACTGAGCCAAACCCAGGAGGGTGAGAGACACATTCTTTGCCCTCTTGGAGTTTACAGTCTTCTAGGATGACAGATTTTAAACAAATAATAAATGAAGTGTAATGCTGTATAGAAGGATATAGAGAGCAGTGAACATCTAAAGTAGTATGAAGGCTCAAGGAAAACTCCATGGGAAAGTGATATATAAGTTGACCTGAAAGACTGCCAGAATTTTCTAGGCAAAGTGAAAGATTGGTGGGGTAGGTAGGGGCTGGGGTGGGAGATGTGGTCCTCAGCAGATCTCAGCCCTATTATTACTTCCTTAGGTAAGATTTTCCTGACAAGATCACATATCCTATAGCAGTGTTCGGCAAACTCATTAGTCAACAGAGCAGCAAACCGCGGCTCGCGAGCTGCATGTGGCTCGTAAGCCGCAGTTTGCCGACCACTGTCCTATAGCAATAGGGGTCGCTTTTGCAGAACTTATCTCTGTTGCAGATTCAAATTTATTTCTCTCATTACTTGGGGAATGCCAATACCTGGGATATATGGGCTCTCAATTGATGTTTACTAAATGAATGAAAGAATAAATGAATGGATTAGCGAGTGAATGAAGGAGAAGGTGGGCATTCCAGACAGAAGGAGCAAGCACCAAAGACCAATGTGTCTGGGAACACAGTGAGGGGGAGACCAAGTGTCTGAGAAAATCTGAGCGTTTGGTTGGCTGTCAGCTGCATAGGAAACAACAAAGTCAGAGGGCTGCAAACTTAGGTTTCCTTAAGGGAAAGCTCTCTACTCCGCCATGGCCAGACTACACGTAGGTGTTCTTTTCTTTCCCGGGGGCCACAGTTTAGAAAGGACTATGACAAATACTTGCAAAACATTTCCATGTGGGAAGCTCCATCACATAATGGAAAGAACATGGGATTTCTGACTCAGACGTGAGTTTGAATTCCAGCTCTACCACTTGCTAGCTTAATTGGACGAATCACTTCACTTCTCAGAGCCTGTTTTCCTGTCTATAAAATAGAAATAATAATGTCCAGAGTTCTGAAAGCTAAATAAAATAGCATGTAAAACGCCTAACATGGTACCTGGCACACAATAGGCAGCCAGTCAATGTGAGCCCCCACATCTATTAGAAGTACAAGAACTCAGGGCTATTTGAGTTAAGGAAGGCTTTTTGAATGGGGCAAAATTTGATCTGGTCAATACTATTATATTGAAGAAAAAAGATCCTAGTTGAGGGTGATAACTGAGCATAGCACTGTGCTGGGCTCTATGCATGGACAGAAAACCAAGCAGAGCCCAGTCCAAGCTCCAGGCCAATAAATTCCATCCTGGGCAGGGACCTTCTGTCCCTCATCTCACTTTCCCAACAGGAATGTAATGCTCAGGAACCAACTCTGACTAGTGTACCCATTTTGGAAAGTAGGGACCCTACAGCCTGGTTCAGGATTCACAAACTTAAGCAACCTCTAAGAGCCTGCAGTCTGAGTTTGTGCAGTACATGCACTCCACTGATGGAGATTTGAGCAAAGGGTGTGTGTGTGTGCGTGCGTATCCGTGTCTGTGTGTGTGTTGTTTACCCATGTGCATGCGCTAAAACATGCCGGAAAGCCAAAACAAATCATGCTCCCCACACAGGCCTTGGTAACAACCAGCAGCACCCCACCCAGAGCATAGTTTTGGGTATGGAAGGGCTAGTGAGGGAGAAGGGAGGCGAGAGATGGGAAAGACCATATGTTCAAAAACAAACACTGCCTCCTGCTAAATGGTCTAGAAAGCATCTGCAAGAGGGGCTCTGGGCTGTGGGGTTTCCGAGGATGGTTAGTGCGGGAATGTTTTGTCTGTAGAGTTGGGGTTGGGGGCTTCCACATCCTGCCCCACTGCCACATCTGGGGAAGTCATCTGTGCTGGGCTGATGGCTCCCTGAGCTCTCCTGTTTTAATGGCTCGTGGTGCCGCAAGAAGTGGCCCTGTAATGGCCATTCCAGGCTGTCCCAGGGAAGGGTGTGGGGCAGCCTGTTTGCTTTTCTCCCACCCCAAGCCATCCACTACCTCCCAGTCATCTTTGCCTAGGTGAGATGGCCTACATCCTGGTTGGGAGCCTCGGACTGCCTGTGGGGTGACTCTCCAAGGGGACTAGAGGACATTCAGAGTGAGGAAAGGGCTTGGTCCCACTCTTCCCAACTGCCATCCCCTTGATAAGGCTCCAGTCCTATGTCCATCATGGTTTTCTTTCTTCTTTTGATGCAGCTCTGTCTCATATATTTGAAAAAAAGAGGGAGGTTCAGGGTTATGGGGTCACTTCCAAGACCAAGTGGTGCAGAAAGGGCAGGCACCACGTATTTTGAAAGAACTGCTTCTCCCTGTTACATGGTTTTAGGGAGGACTGTGAAAGGGGCAACGCAGAGAGATGTGCTCAGGGGACTCTGAGGGCTTCTGCCTCTGCTGTCGCCCAAGCTCAAAGAGGACCACTAGTCATTTCAGCCCGCATGCTCCAATGCAGCCCCCATCCTAGACCCTGTCCCTCAGCCTGCAACAGAAATGCAGGTGCAGAGAAACCTGCTCACCAGTAACCTCAGTGGAAGGGCATTTTAATGGCATGGTCCCCTTGCCTTGCTGACAGCCCTGGAGAATGACCTGGAGGACCCGAGAGAAGGAACATCAAGAATAGAGACGCCTGCAGGTTGCAAGGCTTGAGTAATGGGCATGGCTTCAGCCAGAGTGAGACCCCCTGACTTTGGTGTCCCCGCAGCAGCTTGGCTCAAGTGGGGGCCCACAAGTGCACGGGAAAATGCAGCGGACAGAGGAAAGGGGAGGGCTTCGCTCCTCTCGGCAAGGGCTCGTAAAGCTGCAGGTGTGAGATGTTGTTATTTAGTCTAGAGCCTGGTATGTGACAGCCCGGGCCCTCTCTCCTGCGACTGCCGACTGCTGCCGCCACCGCCTCTGCTGCCAGATAATTAGTCCATTACGACTCTCCCACCTCGGGTGGGTGGGGGCAGGGTGAGAGCCCACCCTCAGACTCCTTGTAATTCAACTTCCTGTATTTTATGGAAGCAGGCTGTTGGGGGCAGAGAGTGAAAGGCCCTCCCTAGGCTTGGCCAACCCTTTGCTCAGCTCCCAGCTCCCAGCCCCCACCTCCCTCGTCTACCCAAACCCCGTTGCTGTGGTGACCAAATGTTATTTCTCAGCTTCCTATTCAAACTAATTTGTAAAAGTTTTTTACATCCCTTACCTGCCTAAAATATGAATAGAAGACGAGTGTATCTTGCTCTGCTGTCTCTCTTCCTCTGCATCTCTCCTCTGTCTCTCTATTTTTATTACATGCTTATCGCCTTTTTCCCTCCTGCTTTTGAAATTGATTTCCTTTCCTTTCTCCCCCTATTCAGGACCTAAACGCTGAATGTTCGATATTTCATTTGAGACCGCTAATCGCATTACTGCCCTTGACGTTTTACAGATATCATATTATGGGCGCAAATTTGGCAAATTATTAGCGCTGTAATGTATAGCTTGTCAGAGGTATTTAAGACGCTAAGAGCCCAAGGCTTATCGGGGTTAGCAGAGAGCTCTCGTTGAGCTTTTGAAATGCAGAGAGCCAGTTATAAAACACACTGTGACTCTCTCTTCAGCTGGTGAAAAAAAGGAAAAGAGAAAAAGAAAAAGAAAAAAATGTCACCCGTCTATCAGAGGCTTTCAGGGCTGATAACAAGCAAAATTCTTCTCTGTGGGTTCCACTGGAAATGTGAGACGCTTTTAAAACATTTCTCAAGCTCTCTGGAAAAGAAAAAAAAAATCTTTATTGAAAGGATGTAGCAATCTTTTTTACTGTGGCCTATTTATCTCTGGGGGAAAAGCTATAACAAGAAGATCCCCTACCAGCCATCAGCCATGTCAGGGCCTGCCTGGCTTTGGTGGCAGGACTTTGGTGTGGGAGGGCTTGCTGAGAGAGAGAGTGGGGCTACCTTTGGCAAAAAGGGCTGCTAGCTCTGGTGCATTCCACTGAAAGCGGCAGCCTCAGTGCAACACTGAGCCAGCCCTCAGGGCTCATCAGACACATATCACATCCTTTTTGAATGAATGATGATTGAATGAACCAACAAACAAAATAAATGGAGCCTGAAGCTCCTGCTTCACTTTCGCTGGCCTCACTGTGCCCATACTTGTTGACCCCCTAGTATTGGAAGCAGTGACACCTGTGTTCACACACGTGTTCTTTCACCCTCCCAGAGGCACCCCTGCTCTGAGGCTACGCCATCCTCTCTACCCTCTTGAAGCTGTCATCTGCTGATGGTATCCTCTATTCAGTGTGAACTTTGTCCCTTGGCTCAGTGTCTCCCTGCTCACACCTATTCCTGCCATCATCCTGGGCATTTTCACACCCACATGGACCATCCAAATCCTGGGATTCTGTACTCCAGTCTCCCACAGCAGAAGTCCTCAGGAACATGCCCCCCACATCTGATCATCTAGAATTTCTTTACCTCAGAAATCACGAACTCAGAAATCCCACTTTCTAACCAGACCTTCTTTCCTTACATCTAAGGGCATTCTGCTAAAGGGTGTTCTACTTCCTCACTTCCACTGAATCTGTTTTGTGACCTTATTGGCCCATTTCTAATTTAACAAGACCATCATTCCCTCCTAGCTACACTTACTTCTTACCCAACCTTGATCCTTTGATCAATCTCTCTAAAGAAGATCTTGCCCTTAAGTGAAGATCTTGGCCCTAGCTGGTTTGGCTCAGTGGATAGAACGTCGGCCTGTGGACTGAAGGGTCCTGGGTTCAATTCCGGTCAAGGGCACATACCCAGGTTATGGACTTGATCCCCAGTAGGAGGCGAGCAGGGGCAGCCAATCAATGATTCTCTCTCATTATTGATGTTTCTATCTCTCTCTCCCTCTGCCTTCCTCTCTGAAATCAATAAAAAAATATTTTTAAAAAAGAATGTCTTGGTTGTTTCCTTACACCTTTGCCTTTCTGTCCCACCTATCTGCCTATCTCAGCTCGCAACACAAGTAAGCATCTGCTTCCTTTCTACGTCTGGTCTGCCATGCTTGATGGAGAAAATCACATAACCATTCTGCCTGGTATCAACTGCAACCAGGCAGAATGTCTGACCAGTCCTTTAGCTTGTCCCATAATCAGTTCTCTTTTTGCATTTCCCACAGCAGTTGTTTAAGCCTTTCTCTCAAAAAAATGTCCATCCTTCCTTGCCTCTGTTTACCTCCTTCTTCATAAATGACTTCATTTCCTGCTCTACAGAGAAAATAGAGGCCAACAGATTCAACTTTTCTCCCCTCCTAACCTTCCCCTTGACCCTGGCTGTCATCTTCACCGCCTTACATCCTCACTCGGTACTAATCCTTCACCTCTCGGGCTCATCACTCCTGCTCCTCGAGACCTGGCACCGCCATCTCTTCTCTTGTATTTTAAATGTCGCTCTTCCTACCAGATCCTTTCCCTCCGCCTTCAAACACCCTCAAATCTCCCCCTTTAAACCTTCTTTTAATGTTATCTTCCAAGTGCGCTTCTGCCCCATCTTCCTCTTTCTCTTTACTGATAACCTAGTTCAAAAGCAGTTTTACTCCTATCATCTCCACTTCCCCATCTCCAATTCACTCAGCCCTTTGTAGGCTATGTTCTATCTTTACTGTACTGATATTTTAATCACCTCTTCCTTCTTCAAATTCTCTTTTTCCTTAGCTTCTCATCTCTTGGGATCTTATCTACTCCTCATTTTCATTCCCTCGTTTCTCCTCCTTTCAACTTGGTTGCTGCCCAGAGTACGAGGCCTCACCTCCTCTCTTCTCACTTTATACATCCATGCCTGTGGTGCCACTTGCTATCTAAACACTGATGATTCCCACATCCGAAACTTCAGGCTCAACCTCTCTCCTGAGCTTCAACTGCCAACTCATATCTCCCCTTGAATCTTCCAGAGCACCTCGGGTTCAATATATTCAAAACCGACATCATATTTTTTTTCAAGCCTGCAACTTAAGCGATCCTTAAGCACTATCCAGCCAAACACAGATGCAGAAACCTAATTCAACATAGATTCTACCCTCCCCCCGCCCCCCGCCCGCTTTCCCTCATCTTATCTGTCCTAAAAGAAAATAAACCGGGCGGGGGGAGCGGCGGGGGGTGGGGGGAACACGAGGAGTGAGAGGGGAGTAAGTTTTTTGCCTTGTACTGCATATCAAAATTAATTCAAAATGAATTTAAGAGTGAAATGCAAAGGATAGAGCCATAGCTACGTAGATCTGTATCAGATATGAGTACATTAGTCCCTCCTTATCCACAGGGTATATGTTCCAAGTCCCCCAGTAGATGCCTGAAACCACAGGTAACATCAAACCTTATATATATACTATGCTTATTCCTACACATACAAGCCTATGATAAAGTTCAGTTTATAAATTAGGCACAGTAAGACATTAACAACAAAACAATTATAACAATTTATTATAATAAAAGTTATGTGAATGTGGTTTTTATCTCTCCAGTAATCTCTATAATCTTCAGCCCAAATTTATTCCTGAATCTGTGAAATCATTTCTTACTTGCAATAAATGGCTGGGTGTCACTCATTTTAAGGGCTCTCTTGCTAATGTCGTCATGTAGGCTCAGTGCTTTCTGGCGCAACATGTTATCATCAACTGGAACTTGTTTTCTATTCATGTCTTCCACCCACAAACTTCATGCTTTTCCATCTTAACTAAGCAGTTGTTTTAACACTTTCCCTCTTTAAGCCTTTATCGCACACTGTGACCATAACTTTTGCAGTTTGAGGTTCGAAAACAAAACTAGCATGAATTCCTTTTTCACAATTTTATGGATAGGAGATTTGTTGTTACCGTAGATCTTAGCAGCCTTCAGGTATGATTCTTTTGTCTTAGGTCAAGAAGTGTCATCTTTTCACTTAAAAGAAACACTTTACTGTTTCTTGTTGGCATATCTGAATTGTCAGCATCAGTACTCTTGTGTTTTGAAGCCATTATTAAATAAAATAAGGGTTACTGGAACACCAGGACTGTGGTGCCACAATAGTCGATCTGATAACCAAGATGGCTAGGAAGTGACTAATGGGCAGGTAGCATATATAGCATAGATATGCTCGACAAAGGCATGATTCATGTCATAGGAGGGACAGAGCAGGATGTCATGAGATTTCCTCACACTACTCAGAATGGCACACAATTCAAAACATACATTGTTTATTTCTAGAATTTCTCATTTAATATTTTTGGATCATGATTGACTACAGGTAACTAAAACTACGGAAAACTATACTGCTGATAAGGAGGGACTACTATATGTATTGGGTTAGGAAAGGACCTTCTTAGCATAAACACAGTGGAAGAAGTCACCAAAAAGTTTAAATTTCTATACAACAACAAAAGGCCACCATAGCAAAAATAAAGGGCAAATGCCAAAATGCCACCTGAGAAACAAAGATTTGCAGTAAACTTTTGATATCTTTAATATGTAAAGAGCTCTTACAAATCAATAAAAAGCCCTAATAATTCAATATAAAATGAATTAAAGCATAAACAAGTTTACAAAAGAAATATGAAAATCTTCAACTTATTATAGCTAATATAAACTAAATAAATGATATAACATTTTGCCTATACAAACTGGCAACTTTTAAAATTATAAAGTTCAGTGCTAATGAGGGTGCCATTAGACAGGCATTCTTATATACTACTAGAGGCCTGATGCATGAAATTTGTGCAAGGGGCTCAGCCCTCACAGCCGCTTCGTCTGGAAAGTCATCCGGAAGGACATCTGGTCTAATTAGCATATTATGCTTGTATTATTATAGATTAGTAAAAGCATATATTTGTATAATCTTCCTGGAAGCAATTTTGTAATACATAGTGAAAGCTTTAAGATATTTACATTCTTTATTTTAGTAATTCCCTTTTTGGAATCTATTCTAAGAAATAATTGGAAACATGGTCAAAGATTTATGCATAAGGTTAAACATTTCAGTATTATTTATAGCAGGAAAAATCTGCAAAACAACCTAAATGTTCAACAACAAGGAAATGGTTGCATATATTAAGAGTACAACCATATCGTGGACTATTGTGTAGTCATTAAAAGTCATGTTTTTGAAGAATATTTCAGCAGAGATCCTAAAATAATGTTAAATAAAAACTATGCATAGAAAAAAATAAAAGGCATTAGGCCAACATATTATAATGGGTGGTGGGATTGTATGTCACTTAGTTTTCTACTTTAGAGTTTTCTTCATTTTCTAAATTATCTACAACAGGTATATATACTTTTACAATCAGAAAAAATATTACTTTTTAAATATTCTGATCATATAGTCACCAATTATCCTTCAGTGCTTGTACTATTCCTATAGGCTTCTTCCACTTCAATCCTTGCTTAAAACCTCTACCAGTGATCTTTTAAAAATATAGGAGTCACTCTTCTTATATTCCTCCCAGGCTTCCTGAAATCCTCAAGGTAAATTCAATGTCCTCAATAAATTTCACTAACTGCTTCTCAAGCCAACCTCCACCTATATCCTCAATCCCATTTCCCATATACCTCATCTTTCCCTAAACATACCCTGCCTTTGCACGATTTCATGGCTTTGCACATCTTGTCCCCTCTACCTGTTGTACTCTTACTTCCCTTTTCCATCTAGTAAGAATATTTCTTAAAAACTCAGCTCCAGGACTCTCCCTGTTTCAAGCACTTAGTTACGCCCACTGATATGTGCCCAAAGCACTTTACCAGACCTTATTATCGATACCTCTTGTGGGAGGAGCTTATTGCTTTTCAAGCAGCGGTTGTTTGGAAATCTTTGCTTGTTAGAAAATACTTTCCTGCCCTAACCGGTTTGGCTCAGTGGATAGAGCGTTGGCCTGCAGATTGAAAGGTCCCGGGTTCGATTCTGGTCAAGGGCATGTACCTTGGTTGCAGGCACATCCCCAGTGGGGGTGTGCAGGAGGCAGCTGATTGATGTTTCTCTCTCATTGATGTTTCTCTCTCATTGATGTTTCTAGCTCTCTATCCCTCTCCCTTCCTCTCTGTAAAAAAAAAAAATAAAGTATATTTTTTAAAAAATGAAAAAGAAAATACTTTCCTTAAAAATGAGCCCCAATCTTATAATCAGCCTAAATTAGCTTTAACTTTCACCCACAGCTCTTGGTTTTCCTCATGGGGGACACACAGGACTCAGCTCCTCTGCCTGTATCAGCCTCCTTTTTACAAACTGGTGATTCCTTTTCTTTCTCTGGTGTTGAGTCTCCACCCTTCCTGGCAGTTGTTTATTCCCTTCTGAAGTCATATCAGAACTCTATCTCCGTTATTATTGTGCTGATGATGATTCATAATCATGCTTTACATGTGTAAAAGCTCTGCAGTTTACAGTAGGCCTTCACATATATTGTTATATTGGGCTCTCAAAGGGTAGTGCCCAGTACTGCCCAAGGGGACTGACCAGGGGTGAGCAGGTTGAGCCTGTCACTGCTTTGTGAATGCAGCTGAATGTCATGTTAGCTGCTGACTCATATTGAGTTTGTTATCAACTAAGACCCCCAACTCTTTTCACTACTGAGTCATGTCTCTTTCATCCTGTTCTTATGCTGTTGGAATTTTAGGTCCAAATTCAGACCTTTACATTTGTTGTCATTATTACTATCTGCTACTATGTTTTGAGTCCCTACTATATACCAGGATATGCACTTCAGATATGCATATATTGATATCTTTTATCAAATATTTTATTCCTTATTAAAATTATAGGTGGGCATTATTATTTCTATTTAACAGGTGGAAATCCGAAGCTCAGAAAGGCAAGCAATTTTCCCAAGGTTGCAGAGTTTATTAGAGGCAGAATTTTGTTATCTTCAAAGCCCATGTTTTGTTTTTAATTATAACAATGTGCCTTTCAATGGGGCAGAAGGAATAGGACAGTATGACTTGAGTGTTTGTTTTGTGACTGACTCAGTGTCAGGATCACTGAAACAATTATCTCAGTTAATCCCCACAACAATCCTGGGAAAGACATCGGTAGCCTAGTTGCCATCCACCTAAGTCTCCTGCCAATGGGAACAGCCCAAAGCAGAGGGGGCTACTGGGGCTTTCTGTTGAACAACCCCTGAAGACCCAACCACCACAGTGTGAGAGGAAGAGGAAAGCTCCAAAGTCCCTGGGGGAGGGGAGTGGTGGCCTGCAGGGCTTGATAGGACTACGCCATGGAGGAGCTGTCCCTGGATCTGCACCTTTAAGTACTAGAGTCAAAGAAAGGAGAAAGTAGATGACAATAAAGTAGAATATCAATATCTCAGAACTGGGGGTTTGCCCTTGTCTCTGGCTTTGGAAGGGGCTGCCTGGTTCTGAGTGTCTAACACATGCTAAATTTGTGGTTGTTGCCTGGAGAGTAACTGAAAGTTTGCTGAAGGCTCTGGTTTGGTGTATTAGTGTGAGTTTAAAGGTTTATTCCAAATTGATTCTCTCAAACTGCAATAAATAAAAACATGTATTAAGTGCTTGGTCTGGGCCAGGCTCTATATTAGGTGCTGAATAAGACACCTCCTCTGAAGAGGTTCAAAAGCTATTGATCAACACTGCGATAGAGATAAGTATAGGCACACTAAGGGTCACCTAGATCACACTAGGGTGGAGTGTCAGAAAAGGATTCTGTAGGAGATAATGACTGACCCACATCATAAGGAGTCAGCAGTGGAAAAAAGTGCATGGGCATTCCAGGCAGGGGAACAGAATGAGCAAAAGCAGAGAGGAACAAGAAAGCATTCTCTGTTAGGGGGGATTAGACCCAATTCAGTATTGCAAGGGCTTTGGGTGAGGACAGAGTACAGAAGATAAGACTCGAGGGGGAAGTGGGCTCCAGTTCACAGGAGGCTTTGTAGCCTCTGCTGAAGAGCTTGAACTTGATTCTTTAGTCAGTTCACATAACAACTGCATGTAAATGTCAAATTCATTTCAGTTATTCACTGTTGACTCTGCAGAAGCACTGGTAGTTAGTCTAGTTTAGAGATAGGAATCACCCTTTGGCCCACCATTCTGTCCTTAGATTTGGGGATAATCAAGTATCACAATAAGGTGGTCATTCCTTATCATAGCCATCATCATCATCATGGTTGTTGTCATAATAACCAAATAATAAAACTTGGAATTGCATCTGGGAGACAATGTGATCCTCCATTTCATCAAACCTACATCAAAGCATGCTGCTAGCAGAAAACAGTTCAATGGTCACTTCTCTGGCCATTTGTAGTCTGACTGAGACAGACATTTAAAGGGTATAGAGAATTAAGACAACAAAGAACGTATCTAGAGCAGAAAGTTATTGACATATTATTAAGCTCTTCAGGTGGAGATGTTTTTCAGAGGGGGGAAAGGTAAACTATTGAGTTGTCCAGATTGTACCTGGCATGGGGCAGTTGCAGCCTCTCCTCTCATTAGGAGAGTAGAGCTGGCTTCCGGGGGTGGGTGGTATAGAGGCAGCACCTTCACTACATATCCTTTCTTCCAGGTGGGAGGGGGCTTCTGATATATTCTCCCTTTGGAGCCCCCTGAGAAATTTGTGGAATTCCTAGTTGTACTGCCTTGCCTTGTTTACCATTAGGGTTCTTTGGAAGGAGCCCAGAGTCCAGGACAGATGTGTTCAAAGTTTGAACTTAATTTGTGAATTAGTAGATCCACTGTGCATCACTAAAGGGAATGTAGCTGTTTGGGGTACATCCCCAGCCTTTGAAGTTAACAGCATTTCTGCATGCATCCTTTGGTACAGCACAGAGCAAAGCAGAATTGACTCACTGTCCTGCCACAGGTCCTGGGAAACTGTGGAAGGTGATGTTTCCTTACAGATCTGGGAGGACATATGGGGGCTAGTTCAGGCTTCTGGTCAGAGAATTGCCTTTTAAGAATCAGCTTCTTTGACCCTGTGGCCCATTCCTAACAATGAGGCAGTAGCCAGTGGGCCAAGTGCTGTTGGTGTAGGAAATTCAAGAGACCTTGCTAGGAGAATTTAGTTAGAACTTGACAGATTCTCCTTCAGTCTGGGGAGGACTGAGAAGAGGTGAAGAAGTGTCAGAGGTCCCTGAAGCTTCTTCCTACTTCATTACTAAGTAAGGAGGCTCTGAAAATCTAATCTAGAAAAATTAAGCAGGAGGCATTCTTTCTTTCCCAATCCCAGCACTATCCTGTGTTTGCTGGTGATGATGGAGTAGAGTAACCTTAAGAGGTGTCGCTTAGGTCCAATAGACTGGCTGGAAAAATCAGAGCATCCCTCACTCTTAGCTTCTCCCAGAGTACTGAGTGGGGCCTGGGTTGTGAGAATACCCTGAGGGCACAAAGGCAAAAAGGTACTCTTTGCAAGAATCACTGATCTCCAGAACATCTTCCCAGAACTCATTCAAGAAGCACCTTGAGGATAAGGCAGTTGGGGGTATAGTGTTGCTTTGAACTGGGTAACTTGAGTGGCTAACTTGAGAAGTTTGGAGAGCAAGTGATGCAGATTTACAAGATCTCACTAAAAGGAGCCATGGGATTGATATAGGCCTCTGCACTTGAGGTTGTGAGCTGTCCAAAGGACTGTGGACCCTGTGTCTTCAGGCCCCAGAACTGTAGGCCTGCAGGCTTCTCCAGCTCTCACCCTCCTTGCTTTCCTCCTGAGCTGCTGAGATGGGGAAGGATGGGATCTCGTTGCTTCACTCTCATGAAATGGCGCATCAGTAAGTGCTACTTAAGAAAACACATGGTCTGCCCCTCGAAAAGGCCCCCCTCTGCTGCTGCCGCCACCAACACCTTTCTTTATTCCGCCCAAACCTCACCAAGGGGAATTCGAAACAACTGTGGTGATAAATCCGCCTGCAGATAATTGGCAAGAAAACAACACTTGTGCAGTATATAACGTTTTATGGTTGTTTCATGTACTTTATTATAATACTAATGAGCAGTTATATATCAGGAGCTAACTGCACGCCGGATTAGCTTGTTAGCATGATATGAAATGGCAGAGCAAACAGTCCAGGCCCCTCGCTCCCTGCATGCCTCCCCCACCCTTCCTCCCTACCCCTCGGTCCCATTTGCACTCAGTAATTAGTATGCAAATTAGGCCCTGGGACCACACAAGTTCTAGTATATTACAAGGGCTTTATTATGCTCTTGTGAGTACATGATGGAAACGGCCCATGACAGTGTTTATCTCACTACCTCTGTCTTGCCTTCTCCTTTATCTATCTCCCTTTCTCTCCCCCTCTGCATAGACACACACACACACACACACCCCTTCCTTTGCTTGGTCTAAAACCAACTTCTTCCTGAATTAGACCTTCAAACTTAATAGAAGCTTAACTGGGTCTTTCTGCCTCCATTTGAACATATTCAGTAATGGGGAACCTGCTCCTCCTGGAAGCCATAGCTCCATTCCAGTTGCCATCATTGAGGAAAAGCATTCCTTTTTCTGTGGTTGTTAGTGTGTGTGTGTGTGTGTGTGTGTGTGTGTGTGTGATAGGCTCTTTAACAATTTGTTGAAAGTCATGAGCTCCATACATATTCACATATATACAACATTCCTATTTAGTTTTAGGAATCCTAAAACCCATGCAGGGAGGGGGAATCCATAGACTTTTTGCCTCATATTGAATCAAAAGTTGCCTTTATTTAATTTTCTTTCTTTTTTAAAAAAAAAAAAATTTATTGATTTCACAGAGGAAGGGAGAAGGAGAGAGAGAAAGAAACATCAGTGATGAGAATCATTGATTGGCTGCCTCCTGCACACCCCCTACTGAGGATCGTGCCGCAATGGGGCATGTGCCCTTGACCGGAATTGAACCTGGAACTCTTAAGTCTGCTGGCCGACGCTCTATCCACTGAGCCAAACCAGCTAGTGCTATTTAATTTTCACCCTGGGATTAAAGCTCTGCCCTTTGAATCGCTTCAGAGGAAATTTTTTCTCTTTGCTATATGATAAACTGGCAAATATTTAAGAATTCCTATCACATTTCTCAAATGATGCTTTCCTCAGCTTCCCCAATCAGTGATCACAAGTTATGATTTCAGGACATCTTTCTATTCTGATCAAATCTGTCCTAGTTGTCAATGTCCCCCAAACAGTATGAAGCCCAGGTCAAAGAAGAATGTTCCCTCTGCTTATAGTGCAGGGGTGGGCAAACTTTTTGACTCGAGGGCCACAATGGGTTCTTAAACTGGACCGGAGGGCCGGAACAAAAGCATGGATGGAGTGTTTGTGTGAACTAATATAAATTCAAAGTAAAGGAGCGGAGGGGAGAGCAAGAGAACCGGATAGAACAGCTGGATCCGGCCCGCGGGCCGTAGTTTGCCCAAGGCTGTTATAGTGCGACCAGCCCTCCTTCGTTCCACACACTGTACTTCTGCAGATGTGGCTAAAGTCTTTGGAAGTCTTTTGGCAAATGTACATTCATGCAGAACACCCAGGTGTTCTTCCCATGGGTTCTTCTCAAGGTATAACTCCTGCAACCCCTACTTTCAGAATTCATATTTTTTTAGCCTACATGTTGAATACTTTTTCCTGTTAAATTTCACCTGCATTCCAACTGTGGAAGTGCTTTTTGAATCCTGATTCTGTATTCCATCTTGTTGGCTGTCCCTAGTCTGGTCTCACTGTAAATTTGTTAGCCATAATGTTTATGGCTTCAAGTTGTTGATAAAAATGCTGAACAGGGTAAAGGACAAAACCCTGTCATATGTCACTGGAGACCTCTTTTTCAAGCACTGATCAATATTCTTTGGGTATGATTATCCAGCCAGCTCTGGATCTACCTTTTTCTCTTCCCTATGTCTTCTCTTTCACCCTCCCTTTTCTGGCTGGTTTACCTTGTAAACATTTTTTTGTGGGTTTTTTTCGTGGTTTTTTTTAATATTTTTTTATTGCTTTCAGAAAGGAAGGGAGAGGGAGAGAGAGATAGAAACATCAATGATGAGAGAGAATCATTGATCGGATGCCTCCTGCATGCCCTCCACTGGGGATTGAGCCTGAAACCCAGGCATGTGCCTTGACCAGGAATTAAACTCTGACTTCCTGGTTCATAGGTCGATGCTCAACCACTGAGCCACACCGGCCGGGCTTGTAAACATTTTTTAAACCACTTTCTTTCCTGAAAATATCTTCCCTTGACCCTGTATTTTCCTCTGAAGCTGCCCCTATTTTTCTCATTCCCTTCTTGGCTACATTTTTTGAAAGACCAGTCTGTACTTTCTCACTTACACCCAGAAAAGTGAACCGGCTGGTCTGGCTTCTGCCCTCACCAACTCCTATTAAACTGCTTTCACAGAGATCAGTAACAGCCTCTGAATTGCCAAATCCTATGGACACCTTTCTGTCTTGGTCCTATTTAATTTCACTTTTGTGTTTGGCATCAAAAATCACTGCCTTCTTCTTAAAAAGTTCTCTTCCCATGACTTGCCATGGGCCCATCACATGGCTCTCCCAGGTCTTTCCTAGCTCTGAGCATTCCTTCTCAGTCTCCTTGGGTGGCTCCTGTTCTTTCACCTACCCCCAAATCCCTCAGCTTTCTACCTACAGTTCTGTCTTTTCTCTTCTTTTTATTTGTTCGTTTGTACGCTTATTTAAAACAACTACCTCTGAGCAATTCTATGTGCCATGTACCATATTGGATGGTAAGATACAACCATTCATGTAGCACGGTCCCTGCCCTCAAGGAGCTCAGGCTAACAGTGATACATGTGATGAGTGCTTGAAGAGAGGAGAAATAGGAAAAGGTATTATAGGAGCCAAGAGGAATGCATGAGCCAACCTGGAGAGGGTGGAAATGATTTCAAAGAAAGAGTAACATGAAAATCAGTATTAAAGGATGAGTAGAGCTTTATTAAGCTCTCCTAAAAACCCCAAGTTTCTGAATCCACCACCTTACCATTTGTATCACTACATCACTGCAACACAGTTCCAAAATTTTCTGATTCCCATCTCATTCCTTGTTCCCTCTAACCTGCACCCCTCCTCAGCCTATTCTCCACACTGATAGTTCAGATGAGTCCAAAATGCAAATTTGATTCTTTGTAAAATACTTGATTGACTTGCTTTGCTATAGGATAAACTCCAAACTCTGCAGCATGGTATGCACAATCTTTCTTGTGAATCTGGCCGTGATTGAACCTGCCCGCTCCTTGGGGGAACTTTTTGCTTGGCAGGTGATCTTGCCCCCTATGATAAGGTCCAGCTCAGTTGGCCATGAGAAACCCAGCCTATTGAAGACGTTCTCGCACACTGACATTGAGTGAACTTTGAAGAAGGCTCCCCCTACCTACCCAAGCTCACAAGGTCTACACCTGATGGCCTCTGGAGGATTCCTCTGAGCCACCTTCCTACCCCACTGCCCACTTCTCTCCCAGGCTGCAGCAAAGCCCTGCAGTGTGGGCAGACCGAGGAAAGAGCAGGGCAGTTGTTGCCCAAAAGAGAAGGATCAGAAAGGAAGAATCTGTAAAGCATGCGCACAGAATAATGGGCTTCATGAATACTTAGCATAAGGAAGAGAGGGAAAAAAAATCTGTGTAGCAGGCAGTTTTTGTAAAGCGTTGAACTGTACCACACATCACCCCCTGACAGGCCCTGATGTTAGCTCCTGGAATGGATCACAAGAGACTCATTAGAAAAAACAAATATTATCGCACGCTGAAATGATTTATGGAGAAAAATGAAAAATTTTGTGTTGCTGCGTTCCCTCTCACTCACTCCCCCTCGCCTGTGCCTTCTTATGGGGAAGTTATTTATGGCTCCAGACCCTTAACAAGAGAACAGCAAAGCTCTGAGCTGATCACTCCTGCAAACTGCCTACATTTGATTTTTATTAGTGACTTAAAGCTTCCTTTTTTTTCTTTATTGTCCTGGGTGAACCAAAATGCATTTTAATGCCTGCTTTTCAGGCCAGATAAGAAATGTATATATGCCTCCCACACAGACCAGCCACTGCAGTGTCTCTGTCCAGAACCGAGGGTGATGTGGAAGTGCAGAGAGAGAAAGACCACACTCTCTGAGCAGACAAGCCCTGTGCCATGAAGAGGGACACTTAGCCCATATCCCCCTTGTGTGGTGGCCACTGGGTACAACAAACCAGGTTTCCTACTGAGGCAGAGACTGGACCATGTAAGTCTTGGACAAGGAAAGGAGACAGTAATTAGCGTTTGCTATATGCCAGGCGTTATTCCAGGTGTTCACACTTAGATTCACACTTAGATTATTTCACTTCATTTTCCTAACAACTGCTCATTATGGAAGAAGAAAGTCAAGTAACTTACCCAAAGTCACACAGCTAGTAATTGACTGAGCCGGGATGAAAATCCAGGCGCATCTCAGGCCATGTCTGTGTTTTTCCCTCTGTACACATTGTCTCCTGGATTGAATCATGATGTCTCTAGAATCGCACTTCTGAGCTCTATTTGGAAGGTTCCTCAGAGACCTATTTCATAGTCCTATCTTCTGCCCCCCGCCCTCCCCCCGTAGACGCTCCCCCCTTTTCTGTCCTAGACAGGTCACCACCAGGCCCCCATGGAAGGTGTTCCTTCAAGGCAGCCCAGGGCCCAGTGGAACAGTTCTGGGTGGTCCCACGTGCTTCTCACACTGAACAGTGATCCAGGCATTTCCAGTTTGGTCAGATGCTTTCCCATTCCGGTCATCTCAGGTGGGAACATTGCAACTGTCGGCGTCCCTCTTACCATAGGTCTCTTGGATATAGGTAATCTTACAAATAAAATCTTAAGAAAATTCCTCTAAAGAAAAGTTTTAGCCGATGAAGTCCCTGACTAAAGTGTGGTCCTTGCTTCCCTCGCTGAGGCAACTAGGACCTGTGCTACAAGAAAGTCTGGATTGATCTAACTAACCCCGATCACCAGTTCTGCCTGGTCTCCGTGACCTTTGATCTCTGTCTCTGCACTCTTGTCCTCTAGGCCCTGTGTCTCTAGCGGCTCGGCATACAAATGATGGCAGCACTGAGCCAAGAACACAGTGGGTACCAATGCAGACCCCAGTGAACCCTCAGGGCAATGTTACAGGAACCATCATTTTTTTTTTTTTTTTTTTTTTTAGTTACAGCGTTTCCATTCTGATTTCAGCAAACAGTGAGCTTCTACAGTGGAGCAGACAGCTAATAAAGATGCATAAGAAATCTCGGTGGGCAGGTGCTGACCAGGTCCTTCACCTGGATCTGGGTGCCCCTGGTCTGAGGTTGTGGCCTCTGAGGACACAGTCAGTGGTGGGTTACAAACTGAGCCTTGAGGGACTAGCCTTGGAAAATGCCCTGCTGATGCCTCTGTACTCAGGTCACCCCGTGGAACAGGAGGAAGTAGGGGACTCCTGCAGAAAAGACGTCAGGGCACAATCCCAGCTAATCCTAATCTGCTCTCCCTTCCTCAGTCTGTCCCAGGGGCAGCTAGGCTTCCAGGAAGAGAGGATGGGGTTATTGACAGCACAGAGCTGGGAGCCCCAGATGAAAGGCCATGGGGGCTACACTTCAGTGTGTTCCTTAACTCACTTTGACGTCTGAACAGAAGGAAGGGCCAATGACTAAAGAGCAGCCCAACCTTTACCCCCACCCCTCATTTAATCCCCAGGAGAGCAGAGAGCCTGGGGCATTGCTAGCAGTTTCTCCTGAGCACTGGTTCTCCTTTGGCAAATTGGACCAAGCCAAGCCAGAGAAAGCAGGGGCACCCTGAGGTGCCTGGAGGTGAAAGGGTCTGAGCCTCTCACCCTACCCCAGCCCCTCCTAGGCCTGTACTAGGCCGGCCAGCCACACTGGGCCTCATTCCTGGAGGCCCCGTCTCTCAGCAGTGTTGCTAGGTGCGGTGAGCCAGGCGCCTGCCACCGGCTGGCCAAGGCTCTGCCTGGAGACCAGTGGGGAGGCCGGGAAGAAGGGGCTGCATTATTTGGTTGATCCCTGCCTCCCTCCCTCCTCCCCACCGCCGCCCCCTCCGGCCTCAGCACAGTGAGCTTTCCGGAGGGATGGTTACAAGCCAGCCCATCCCCAGGCCTTCCTCTTTGTGCAGAGACCTCCCCGTCAGACCCCCCACCTTTGCTCGCTACCCCCTCCCCCTTCCCTCTGGTTCAGTAGAGCCAGAGTTAAGCCCGGGGTTAATGCCCAGTGACACCTGCAGGTTGGCTAGTGTTGTTGACATGGGGGTGGGGGGAGGGGAGGGGTGATGGGGGAGATCGTTGGTGGCTTTATTATGGAGAACTCAGCAGGCCTGGGGCCTTCTATTGTCCAAGTGGCAAATAAATAAATAGGAGAAAGTAAGTCTTCCCCATGGCTTACCGACGGGAGGTTAACAGCTGGACATGACATGACAAATTGGGCATTTTTCTTTGGGGACTGATCCTTACAGCAGCTAGCAGGGAGAATGAGGGAGGGAGGGGGGAGTTGAGAGAGAAAGAAAGCAAGCTGGAGCACAGACCAAGCTAGTCACCGAAGTGGATGCAGCGTGTGCGTGGACATGGGTACGTGATTGGGATGGACAGGGGGCATGGCATCATATTTTGGATAGTTGGGCAGGGGGGATTTTGTGTGTCTGCCTCAGGAGTAAATTCCAGAGCCCCAGAAGCTGGGTATCTGGCTGTGGGGGTAGATACCCCTGGGATTTGTCTCCTTGGAACCCTCCCAGCGGCTCCTGCCAAATGGAATACCAAAAGGTCAACATTGGCTCTGGTCCTAAAGGTTCTCCCTCCAGATGGGTGGGATTACTGGGCAGCTGAAAGTAGAGAGCCAGCAGCATATCTCAAGCCTGAGACTGCAGAACAGGCTCTTGCAAGTATGCCCAGTTGGCTGGAACTGGTTCCAGCTGGGCAGCTCAGCGTCCCACTTGTGTCTGTAGCTGGGGTCAAGGAGCAAGCAGCTCTCCTCTGGCCCCACCCACCTTCTTTCTCTTCCCCAGGGCATGTCCAGCAAGAGGTCTGGAGGCCCAGAGGAGGCAACCTCTCTCAAACAATTTCAGTTGCCCCCCAATAAATTGGAGGTGGGGAGGGGTACAGGACAAAGCAGGAGCACATGGAGAATGCTTGATGTTTGCCAGGCCCGGGAACCATTCAAGCCAAGGACCACTCTCCCTCACCTTTTTTCTGAGGCAGCAGAGTGTAGCCCTCCTCTTCTTGGCCCTGTGGTCTTCACATGCTATTTAACCTCTCTAAGCCTCAGTATTCTTATAGATAAAGTGGGGTAATACAGCAACTCCCACATAGGCCAATGTGAGGTTTAAATGAGTTAATGCATGAAGTGCTGAGCGCAGAATCTGACACATGATAAATCCTTTATAAATGCTACTTAGTGTTGCCCTGTGTTTTAAGATTGACCAGGCAGAGATCCTATAGAACTGTCCCTGGAGAGGGAGGAAGTGCATACTCAGTTCACATGCACAGAATTAGATCTCCACTAGCTCCAAATGCTAAGCGGATAGCCTAGAGCAGTGGTTCTCAACCTTCCTAATGCCACGACCCTTTAATACAGTTCCTCATGTTGTGGTGACCCCCAACCATAAAATTATTTTCGTTGCTACTTCATAACTGTAATTTTGCTACTGTTATGAATCGTAATGTAAATATCTGTGTTTTCCGATGGTCTTAGGCGACCCTGCTAGCGGTTCTCAACCTGTGGGTCGCCTAAGACCAATGGAAAACACAGATATTTACATTACGATTCATAACAGTAGCAAAATTACAGTTATGAAGTAGCAACGAAAATAATTTTATGGTTGGGAGTCACCACAACATGAGGAACTGTATTAAAGGGTTGCAGCATTAGAAAGGTTGAGAACCACTGGCCTAGAGCCTTTATTCAACCTTGCCCGCAAAAATCACTCCTTCCCCTCACCCTTACAAAACTCCTGTTTCTGGTGGGTTGCAGGGAGAGTCTTCGCTGGCAATGATTCTGCTCCCTACCCACTCCATGGGGGAGCCTGGCCAAAGTTCCAAGGATATTTGGAGGGAAGAGAAGATTCCTGTCTTTCTGGAGAATTTGTGGTTGGTTTTTCTGAAAGGCATACTCTGTATTGTCCCTCTGGGGCTAGAGAAAAACCACAGGAAAATAGTGAGAGAAGCTGAAGTAATTAATTCTTTCAAGGAGTACTTATTGAACACTCACCAATTGTCAAGCACTGCTCTACATACCGGGGATAGACCCATAAACAAAGCAGGCAAAAACCCCTGCCCTCGGCGAAGCCTATATGTCAGGTCTAAGAAAGGCACCTCGGAGGGGGACACCTCAGAGCTGCTCCACCCCTTGCATGCATGGCCATGGCCTCTTGTGATCCCTGATGTTCTTCCTGTTAGATTCACATCAGGCCTGCATGGGAAGGCCAGTCACAAAGGGGCTGGGAGGGTGCAGGACTCGAGAGAAGAGTTGAGGAACATTTGGTACCATTGGTTGGAGGAGAGCAGTTTCTGATGAACAACAGAAGCTTCATTAAAGGGAGGTTTGAGAGGAGGAGGAGAAACATGGAGAAGGAAGCTACCCTGTGTTGCGTACTTATTCCATGCCAGAACACTGGGCACTTCGCACATTGTCCAGTGTCATCCTCACAGGCACTCAGCAAGGCAATTCATTTTATTCTCATCATACACATAAGGACACTGAGATTCAGAGGAGTGTGTGACTTATCCAAGACCTTTAGCTTGTAAATGAAGAGAATTGGATTTGAATCCAGAGTCTTTATTCTTTCCTCTGCCCATCATGCTCCATATTGGTTTGCTGGAGGAAGCCTCCCAGAGGCCTCAAAGGCAACAACCGTGGAGGAGGGAGAGGCTGGGAGAGCTGGTTGGACTGTGAGGTGTTAAAAGGGCAAAGGAGAGAGACATCTAGGGAGGGAGAAAGAGTGGGTGAAACCTGGAGCCTCCATAAAAGATGTGCAACCTCCTCATCAGAAAACCATTCACGTATGCAGTCCATGTCCTTGCTCCTACCTCACTGCAAATCGTTCCGTACGAGGTGAGGAACCATCTGAACCTGAGAGACGGGGACTGGCTCTCCAAAGCTCTTTGCCAGACCACAGAACCAAAGGGGCGGAAGGTTTGTAGAAAGAAGGTTTGAAAGCTGTAGGACCTTTACAGATGACAAAAACAGTAAGCATGCCATGACAGCTCCCGTGCATGACCAGATGGGCATCTCCTGCAGGTTGTGGGAGGAACTGGGAAGCTCACTCTCGGCCTTGCTTGTTCTAACCATTCAACCTCGTCACAGCCAGTACCAAAGGCCCAGAGCCTTGGCTCAGTGGCCCCATGACCAGGACTTCTACCTGGAGAATCACTTGTACTGTAAGGATCTGAGAGCAGGATCTACACAGGAGCTTTCATCTTCCAGGAAGTCCCTTCCCCCCAGCCCCCTGCTACTCACTCCCCTATATAATATTCCACGTTAGAGCTCATAAATGCTGCTGCGGGTCCCCAGCCTGATTGAATTTGGAAGCCATTGTTTACAGACGTCTGGCTGTACAGGGGGATTTATTGAATTTTCCATGAAATGTTGCTCCCCTAATGCTGTAAAAGGCAAGCAGCCCACATCAGAGGAGCCCTGCGTTACAGGATCATGTTACCCCGAGATGGAGTGCTTGCTTCAGAATCATTGACACACCCAGCTCCAGCTACCAGCAGGCAAGACGGGCCTCAGAGATCACTCCCAGCCCTTCCTTGGAACCCCAAAGCTGGGACTTCTGAGGCAGCTTCTGCCCCTTCATCCCCCTCAGCCCACTTCCAGCCAGTCTCAAAGCCCTGGGGTCTCTGTCTCAAACAGATCTTTCTAATCCACCCTCCTTCTCCAACCCACCTGCTACTGCCTAGTTCAACCATGGCACTGCTACAGTAGCCTGGCCAGTCTCCCCCTCCATTATACCACCTACTGCAGGTGACACAGAATAAGTGTTCAATAAATGTTTGTTTGGGGAGGGAAGAGAAGGAGTTGGGGCTAAAATAAGGCAGGAAAGAATCAAGGTATTCATGAGTGTCACAGGTTGGAGGGTATCCATCCTCCAGGGTCACTGGCACACTGGCCCCGGGGATTTCTGAACATGAGAAGCCCCAGGACAGGGAAGAGCATTGCCAACACCTGTGGGACAGGTGCAGTGGAGATGTGTCCTTGTGTGCATCACAAAAATACAACTGGACCAAGTTTTCCCTGTTTTAAAAATCACATAAACCTTCATCACTCCTTGAGTTTCTGTCCTCTTCACTGCCTCACTGCTCAAAAGTTTATTTCTATTTAACCACCTCTACTTTGCACCATCCTACCTCTTTATTGAATCTGTTCTCTTAAAGGGCATTAATCCAAATCCCCAAGTCCGAGTCCTTGCCCTTCTCAGCATCTTTTCAGCTGACCTGCTGGCCACCTATTTGGAAACCATCTTCTCTCTCTGATAACATGCTCCTTGTTCTCCTTGCAGACAGCTCCTCCTCTGCCTCGTTGCCCTCCTCCCACCCTAAATAAAAGTAGGTGTTTTTCAGTGTTCTTTGACCCTCTTCTCTCAGTGCACACTTTAATCTGATGATCTCATCCGTTCCTGCGGCTGAAGCTCTCATCTCTGTTTAGAGGACTCCTGAATACAAAGCTCCAAATCTGACCTCTGACTGCTCTGATCCCATTTAACCAACTGCCTGATGAATATCTTCAGTGCTCTGTCCATAGACAACACAAAAGTGAATCCATCTTCTAGCCCCACCCCCATCATAATTCTCCTTTAGTGATCCTTATTTTGTTGATGACATTATCATCCTTTCAATTACCCAGTCATGAAATCTTCAAGTGATCTTTGCTATAGATGCTCTAGACCCATATAACCACTGAATATTGAATATATCTCCACCTGGGCCAAACCTCCATCTTATCACTGCCATTATTACACCTCCATACGCATTTTCCTTTATTTCTGTCTCAGCATGAACAGCACCACACTCCTCCCAGGCACCTAAGGCAGAAGCCTAGGTGTCCTCACTCTGTTTTATCTTGGCCTCAGATCCCCCATGATCCGTCAGTCACTAAAGCCAATAGATTCTTTATCATCCCTTATATATGTCCTCTTTTCTCCAGCCCCTGCTACTGACTTAGTTCAGGCCCTCCATATGTCTCACTTATATTAGTTTAAATCCTTCCAACTGGTGTTCACCATCCAGTCTCTCTACCACCTATCCTTCACCCTGCTGCTAGCATGATCTTGCTAAAATGCTACTCTCATACCGGCCCCAAATCCTCCAACAGCTCCCTGTTGCTCCCAGGACCATGGTTGGCAAACTGCGGCTCGCAAGCCACGTGCGCCTCTTTGGCCCCTTGAGTGTGGCTCTTCCACAAAATACCACGGCCTGGGCGAGTCTATTTTGAAGAAGTGGCATTAGAAGAAGTTTAAGTTTAAAAAATTTGGCTCTCAAAATAAATTTCAATCGTTGTACTGTTGATATTTGGCTCTGTTGACTAATGAGTTTGCTGACCACTGTCCCAGGATAATACTGAAGCTCTCTAATGCCTCCAAGCATTTGCCCATGCTATTCCCTTTACCTAGCAAGCTCTTCTCCACCCAAGCTCCCCGCACGCCTTCATTCAGCCTCTGTTTGTTACACTCCAGATCGTTCTTTAAGACTCAGCTCAAAGGTCCTCTCCTTTGTGAAGCCTCCCCCAACCTCTCTGGGCATATATGAGCCCTCCTTACCGCTAAGCACTTTGTTCATGCCACTATCAGAAGAGGTATGATGTAGCCATGTCATGTTTAGTGTCCATGGCCATCTGCCTCAAGTAGGCAGTATCTTACTCATTTCACCGGCCTCAGCACCTAGCACAATGCCTTACATCTGAAAGGCTCTCTATGAATGATTGCTAAACACAGGTCAAACTTAGGTAAAGGAGGCACAGCATACCTACCACGTGGGATTTTTCTCCACCTTTCCTATGGTTCTCAAAAGGGGCAGATTCCAAGATGGTAATTTCTCTCTTGCATCACATTGTTCCTAGATTGATCCCCCTGTGTGCAGTGGTATGAGCTATTCACCAGCACCTGGTTCCTGTTTTATAACTCCTTCTCTCTCCCCCAGCCTTCACCAGCTTGATCTGTCATCCCTCCCAGTCCTGCCTCCCCAATCTAGTGACCTCTTCCCCTTCCTCTCTCTGGCTCTTTGCTGGGACACTCCTAGTCTCTCCTACTCCTCCACTCCAGGGTGAGTGAAGGACCTTAGAGGGGAAACAATGGTCCTCCAGAGAGAGCATGTGTTCGCCACGTTAGGAAAACATGCCAAGCTGCAGGGGCCAGCCTGGAGGAGTGGGTCTTTAGCCATGGAGAGTCCCCACACCAGCCTCTTAGCTTGCAGACAGACCCACCCTTGCCCTGAGTTGGGGGCAGGCAATGACTGTGGAGAGAAGTAGCAGGGCATTGTTTTCTCAGATTTAATTGGTTTATTTATCCTATGCCTGGGCTCCATCTGTCCAACCTCCAAAGAGAGAAGCAGCAAGGGCTCCAAGCCACCATAGGAGCCCTGTCCTCAGCCTGCAGCTCTGCAGGGACCTGGAGCCAAGCTGAGAATTTTGGAGTTTTTCCCCTCTAGGGTGAAGGCCTTGGAGGGCTTCAGGCACTAAGGCCCAATTGCCCAGAGAGATAGAAAGAAAGCAAATAGATCAAGAAGAGGGTATAAGTCAGGCCCGAGTCCTCCTGACTGCTGACTGGTGACCCTCAACACTCCTCTTGGCAAGGCCAGGAGGTCTGGGGGGCATTGGAGAGGTGGCCCAAGGCTGCTCCAGAGAGCAAGCCCAGACGACCCAGCTCTAACCTCTCCCACTGCAGCTGAATGAGGCAGGTGTGGAGTGGAGATATCTGGGGTCAGGAAAACATCCCCTGGAAAGGCCATTGAGTGCCAGGCAACTGCCCTTGGTTTCACAGCATTCTGGCAACATTCAGTGGCCTGACCTTGAGGACAACAGGGCAAAGCTCCTCCGCTGGGTGCATAGGGAGAAACTGAGAGCTTATCATCAATCATGAGCTAATGGGAGGAAAAAGAAATGGGGGAATCAGGAAAGCCCAAGATTCTAAAGTTATGTAGAAAGGTTGCTTTCCCACCCCTAGGTGTAGGAACCTCTCGAGAGAGCAAAATCATGCCTACTCAGGTCTTGGCCCAAATTCATTCTCCACCTGGTCCCAGCCCCATAGTTAGGCCGCAGGAGGTGTTCCGAAGTATAATATAGCCAGGCTATGCATGAACGTTCTGTCCAATCCTGAGCCTGCGAGTGGCCAGCTGCAATTCAGTGGAGAAGTCAGGGAGTTCTCAGGCCTGTACTATTCCCTACAATGCTTCCCCTCACTCCTGTTCACCCACCCATGAATGTGTGCATTCTCCTAGTTCCATGGCATAGTTGAGCCATGGTTCCGGAAGCACGGGGACTCTGAGCAGGCCCAGACCCATTACCCAGGCTGTTCATTGAACATTGGATACCCCCTTGTACCTCTGTCTCAGCAGCACAGAAGCTGAAGTCACTGTCTTCCCTTAACGCCCACCAAAATAGGCCCTTCTCCTTTCCTCCATGCTTCTGGGAGTAGCACCAAAGTTTACTGTCGTCTTCAATTCTTGACTTTGTTTATCACCCATACCTAATAGATAGCAAATCCTATCCATTCCCCACCCCCTTATCTTTTCCCTTCCCACATCTACTCCTGAGGGGTGGTGGGGAAAAAAACATGATCCCACCTCCCAGAGATAACCACTATTAACTGTCTCTTTTCAATACAAGATTGAAAAAGCATAGACCTTAGAATCAGGAATATTTGAATTTGAATCCTGGCTCTACCACTTAAAAACTATATGACTTTGAGCCTCTGTTTCCTCATCTGTAAAGTGGGCTATAATATTATCTACTTTATAGGATAGTAGAAAGAATTAAATGAAATATTGTAAGGAAGGTGCTTAACATAGTGCCTGCCATGTAGTAATTAATGGTCAAGAAATGTTAGCTACAGATGTACAGAGAACTTACAAAGATAGTGTACAATTCCTGTAGACCTCTCACCCAGCTTCCCCTAATGTTAACATCTTATATCACTGTAGAACATTCATCAAAAAACTGAGAAATTAACATTGGTACAGTGTTATTATTTAAACTATGAATCCTCCATTAACTAAATTACAGGCTGTATTTGGATTTCCCCAGATTTTTCTACTGATGCCCTTCCTCTGTTCCAGGGATTAATCCAGGATACTACATTCCATTTGTATCATAGTTTTTTCACTTATCATTATATCATAAGCATTTTCTAATTCCATTAGATATGCTTCCAAAACCCTTTTTCTAATGATGTTAAGAATTTCATTGTCTAGTGCATGAAATATTTTTAACCATTCTCCTTTTGATGAGTTCTTAGATGGTGTCTTTTATTTTATTTTTTTGCTATTATTAATAATACACTGGTGAACATTTTTGAACATATATATTTTTTGAGAATTTCTGATAATTATATTAGAATCCTAGAAAATAAATTATTGGGTCTAAAGGTATGAACTTTTTGAAAATTGCTGATACATATTGATAGACAGCTTTCCAGAAAGGTTACACTAGTTCACAATCGAATCAGCAGTGAATGATAAACCCACTTTTTTTAATTTATTGATTGATTTCAGAGAAAGAGGAACGGAGGAAGGGAAGGAAGAAAGGAGAGAGAGGGGGAGGAAGAGAGAGAGAGATTGTTGTTCCACTTATTTATCCATTCACTTGTTGCTTCTCATATGTGCCCTGACTGGGGATCAAACCCACAACCTTGGTGCATTGGGATGATGCTCTAACCAACTGAGCTACTTGACCAGGGCCAACCCAGTTTCTTAAACTATCATCCACATTATCCATTTTTAAATCTTCACTGATTCAATTAGCTAAAGAAAAAAAAAGCCACTTTCTGCATTATTTTAACAACCTCCCCATTGATCCACTGATCTTCCTACCTCCAATTCACCTTGCATATCACCACCTTGCATAATCATGATGCCTAGCATAGTATCTAGAGCATGGTAAATGCTCCACAAATATTAGCTGAATATATGAATGCATGAATGAATGGTCCGAGCTATTCAGCTACCCGGTCATGACATTCTCTGAGTCTCAATTTAACTTCTCTTTAGCCATAGTACTCTCTGCATAGCTGTAGGAATGAGCATGTAAGTAGAGCTGTGAGACGCTGCCCAGGCCAAATGCATGGGATTAAATTCCTGTTTGGTTTCTCCACAGTCTGCACATCGATCCAGCAGGGATCGTTATACTTATTATTGCATTGTACTTATTAATGCAATACTGAAAGACCCTTGGTAGACAAAGTGGGATGGGACCAAAGAGACTTGGTAGAACAAGTGTATGTCCAGCTCGTGTCATATCTGTGAGGATGCCTGATGTACTAGTCAGGGTTCTGGCAGGAAACAGAGGTCCACAAATAGAGTAACTGAGGAACTTTCAATGAAAGGACTGTTTACAAAGAGAGGGTGGCCCTGGCCAGTTTGCTCAGTGGTTAGAGTGTCAGCCCTTGGACTAGGGCAGTGGTCGGCAAACTCATTAGTTAACAGAGCCAAATATCAACAGTACAACGATTGAAATTTCTTTTGAGAGCCAAATTTTTTAAACTTCTTCTAACGCCACTTCTTTAAAATAGACTCGCCCAGGCCGTGGTATTTTGTGGAAGAGCCACACTCAAGGGGCCAAAGAGCCTCATGTGGCTCGCGAGCCGCAGTTTGCCAACCATGGGACTAGGGAATATTGGGTTCAAGTCCCGGTCAAGGGCATGTACCTCATTTGCAGGATCCCCACCCCAGTCGGGGCATGTGAGAGGCAGCCGATGGATGTGTCTCTCTCACATTGATGTCTCTCTCTCTCTCTCTCTCTCTCTCTCTCTCCCCCCTCTCTCTTTCTCTCTCTCTCTTTTTCTCTCTCTCCTTCCCTCCCTCCTTCCCTCCATCTCTCCATCCCTCCATCTCTTTCTTTTAAAAAATAAATACAAAAAGATGGTGAAGTACAGCAGGGGAGCTGTTACCACCCCAGATTCCAGAAAGAGCCCGGGCTATGACTATGATTGTGCTTAGGAGCTGTGACTTTCATTAGAGGAAGAAGGAGCCAGGATAATATTTATCCCAACAGCTTCTCTCCTCCTGTCCTCTGATGTCCTCCATGTGTTAAACCAAATAGGAACCCTGAAGGCAAGGGAACTTGGTTGAGGCAGTCAATAGAAATTGGCTACCAGGGCATAGGACGGGGGGAGAAGGGTGGTGTGTGAAGCTGGAGTTGCAAACATCCTGAGAACTGAGGCAGGATGGAGATGAGGAGGGCTGGGTCTCCTTGCCCACTCAAGCTTTGCCCAGGACAAAGAACAAGAGCCTCTGAAGAGGCCAAGCCCAGAATTTGGGGTGTGACAGCCTGGTGAGCATTGAGGAGAAACTTGGGCCAAAATTTGAGAAACTCTTATATCACTGTGTAGAGAGTGTTCTTCTCACCTGCCTTACTCCTCTGCTATCTCACTCCCCTAGCATAGTACTAGGCCCCGAACTAAGACAGAAAAGGAATTCTGACACAGATCTCAAGATTACACTCCCTGATCTATTCATACTCAACAAAGCACTCTATCCTGAAGAGCCGAGAACCTGCCAACAGATTCTTCAGTGTGTATGTTAGAGCAAAGAACTGCAATATTAGACTCAAGGACATTGGGTCTAATGTCCCAATGTGGTGGGGTCATTGATCTGGGGCTGAGAATCAGCTAAGAAGGGAATGAGGGCACAGAAAGATCTAACTTTTGCCTAGAAATCATCTAACGTACCTGTGGGTCCAGAGGACCCAATGTTCCATAACAGATCAGTTCCTGCTGCAGCCAGGTGGGAAGCCAGTCCAGGACCCAGCTGGAACTTCACAGCAAGCAGGCAGAAAGCAGTGGCCTTCCCAGCTCACCTTCCCCACCCATCCGTCCACTCTGTTTTGGTCTCTTCCTCTTTATCCTCACTGCTCCCATCGTTCTAGCTCAGACCCGTCCTCATTCTTTCTCCTAGATTTCTGCAATTAGCTTCTTAGCTAGTCTCCTTGCCAACAATTCTGATTCCTTAATTCTTCCTCCACACTATTTCTAAACCACAAATTCAATCATGCTTACCTCTTTCTTAACTCCCTTCAATAGCTCCTTTTTGCCTATAGAATCAAGTCCAGACTCTTTGGTATGGTGTACAAAGCCCTTTATTATCTGACCTACCTACCTCCTCAGTCTCAGCCTCTATGGCAATGGTTCTCAACCTTCCTAATGCCGCGACCCTTTAATACAGTTCCTCATGTTGTGGTGACCCCCAACCATAAAATTATTTCGTTGCTACTTCATAACTGTAATTTTGCTACTATTATGAATCGTAATGTAAATATCTGTGTTTTCCAATGGTCTTAGATGACCCTGCCAGCGGTGACCCACAGGTTGAGAACCGCTGCTGTAGAGCCTAAGAACATCAGAAAACACAGATATTTACATTACGATTCATTAACAGTAGTAAAATTATAGTTATGAAGTAGCAACGAAATAATTTTATGGTTGGGGGTCACCAGAACATGAGGAACTGTATTAAAGGGTCGCGGCATTAGGAAGGTTGAGAACCACTGCTCTATGGCACTTCTAGGCAAGCCCTAAATTCCAGCTATACTGGAAGTACTTCCTGTGAAAGTACCAATTTATTCTTACCTCCATGACTTTGCACATACCCTTCCCTCTGCCTAGAATGCCCTCTGTCCATTCATCCACCATTGAACTCATATTCATCATCTAAGATCCAGCTCAAGGGACACGTCCTTCTTAAAGCCTTCCTTGGTGTTGCTGATCATTCCTTCCTTTGTGCCTTACTCAGAACTTATTTCTGCCACCACACCATTTTCTAATTATCTGTCCACATGTTTTTCTTCTGTACCAGACTGTGAGCTTCTTAAAGACAGGTACTGTATTTCCTTAGATGTAGCACAGTGCCTGGCACATAAAGTATGCTCCATAAATAGTCAGTTAATGACGACCTGAATAAACAGATGATTGCCTTTTCTGTCTCCAGGCTTGGCTGCAGTCCTGCGATAAACCCGTCTTCTTTCTAATGCCACTCCCCCAGATGGGCTGGATATCGCCTTTCCTCTCTTGTCTCTTCCTGGCTTCTTCTAGTATTCATTTTTAACCAAAGTTCACGTCTATACCAATGTTTCTGAAAATGGAAGGTCTACCCAGGGAGCTCACAGCATGGCTGAGCTGAAAGTCCTTGCCCACTGAGAACCCCAGGAGGCCGGAAATGCTACTGTGCTACTGGGAAAACTCAGGGCCTCGTTCTGCATCTGTCTGAGCTGAGGAGCTTCTTTCTGCTTAACTCTGAAATCTACCGGTTATTTTGAGTCTTAAATTTAAAAGCTACTAGAATCCCTTTCTGCCCCTTTTCATCTCAGCGCCAGATTGTCACAGGATCTTGAGGGTCTTAGGAGTTCTCACCCTGCTTTTATTCTCCATAGGGTAGCCCGGATTTTCCTTTGCTGTTCTGCCTGACTCTGTTCTCCTCCAAGTATTCATATTTTCTCTCTCTCTCCCTCTCTCTCTCTCTCTCTCTCTCTCTCTCTCTCTCTCTCTCTCTCTCTCCCTCCCTCCTTCCCTTCTTTTCCCCTTCTTCCTCTCCCCTCCCCCTACCTTCTATTACCTGTACCTATACATGTTCTCCATTTTTCCATCCCCAAATCTTGTGACTTATCATTCCCTCTTTCTAGAATACTTTCATTTCCTTTTCCACTTACTAAAAACTGACTTGTTCTTCAATGCCCATTTCAAATATCACCTTCTCCATAAAGTCTTTTTTGATTCCTATTCCAAACCTTACAGAATCTCTCCCTTCTCTGAATGCCCATGGTCTCCTGCATTTTTCTTACAGCACTCAGTGTCCGCCCTGTGTTGACAGTGTTCTTTCTAATCCTCTTATAAAAGTGTAAGCTTCTGCATAGAAACTGGTCAGGTTTACATCCTGCACAATGCTTTGTCATCGTAGGTACTCCATGAATATTTATTGCATTGAGTTGAAATACCTTAAAAGCTGGGATCATCCATATTCATTCATTCATTCACCAAACAAACCCTCATTAAGGGACATATATGACTCTGTCTTTCATAACTTTGTCCAAATACTTTTTAATTCATTGATTTTTCTGCTAAACCCATCACTTGAGATAATGAATTTCTTAAGTTTACTAGCCACTGTGTGAAATATCAATCTTCTTTGTTCAGCCTCAAGATGCTCAAGTTTGCAAGCAAACCCACTTTGCCCAGAGTTTCAGGATTTTGTGAGTAAGTCTCTAGTCACCGTCTCTACACCATTTGTGATTTCCTGCATGTCCCCTAGTAGCCTTCACGTTTGCAGACTGGAGAGTAAGTCACTTAGCCTTTCCTGCTAAGGAGGTTCTGCACGCCTGGATCTTCTTCAAGGCAGGACACACGACACAGTGGAGCCTGCAGGTGGGACTGCTCCAGCTGGACACCTCGAGGAGTAGGTTCTCCTCTTTAAATATCTTACTCACGGCTCTCTTAGTCATTTGGCCAACAGCCTCGGGGAACTGTCTAAATGAAGAAGGATTTCCAGGTCCTTTGCCAGAACTGTGGCTGACCATGCAGAGTTGAGCACTGGAGAGGGGGTTTTGATGTGTTTATCACAAAAGGCACTGCCTTGCACTTGCCCACATTTAATTGAGTCTGTACCCTTTTGCCCTGAAGTCTTTCTGCCAAACTGGCATTAAAAGGATCCAGGAAAACATCCCATGGCCCCTCCTCCACCATAAATATAGATACACACCAAGGGTCTTACCTTTCTTTGGCTGGATGCCTGGGCTTGTTTCTGGGAGAGTCCTACACCGTGTGAGAGAGCCCTCTCTTCCATTTCTCCCTGTCTGTCTAATCAGACACAAAACATCTAAGCCTTCGAGGACCTAATAGTAAGTAGGCTTTGGGGATAAAAATAGGCACATATGGTAGTACTATTAATAGTAGCATCTACTACTTTTTGAGCTTGTCCTGCATGCCAGGTACTTTATATACATTCTTTATTTTGAGTATTAACTTTAATCCCTACAACAGCCATGCAATGTGAGTATTTTAACCCCATTTTTTCAAGATGAAGACACCAAGGCACAGAGAGGTTAAATAACTTCCCCAAGATCACACAGCTAGTAAGTTCATAGAGCTAAAATTCAGACCCAGGTGTGTCTTACTCCAATACCTGTGTCCCTGACCACTACATTTCATGATCTCAACACTTGACAATTACACAGCATGTAGAAGTCCTGCTGAAGGGATTCGTTACTGGACTTTGCTGGTCTCTTCCAGGTTGCCTGTCACCTATCTCAAGCTAATCTTTTCAGATCTTAGCTTAAACCTCGTTTCCTAAGGGAAGCTTTCCCCAGCCCTCGTCATTTATTCCCATAATACCTGTCCTTGTCCCTCACAGCCGTATATAGACAATTGTTTGTTTAATATCTTTCTTTCCTACTAGGAAGCAGTTTTGTCACCATTCTGTCCCTAGTAGCTAGCACAGTGCCTGGCATATAGTAGATGTTCATTAAACTTACCTTTCTTAGAATGTCTCCCTCATGGAGCTTCATTGGCTTTCCAACCCTTTCCTCCTCCGCTTGAAGCAGGACACCCCGGGCCGCCCTCCTCTGCCACCTCTACCTTGCCTCTAGAACTTTCTTCAGTGGTGCTGGCTCCAACATCCCCAGCCTCAGTCTTGGGCCTTCTCTTGGCTACACAGGAGTTTTATTTACATTTTGTGCTGTTCTGTGGAAGCAGGGCACCCCCTCAGCCCAGCAGGGCAGGGTGCTGACAGGAGCAGCCAATAGCCAAGATACAAGGTTTCCCTTTGCTAAGCTTTTTCCTAGGAATGATTTAGGGCCCTGAACAGATAAGTGAAGAGCAAACCCGCAATGAAGTCAGCACTCTGCTTATTAAGTGGAAAAAGCTGTGCTCGGCTTATTGAAATGTTCATTAGACAGATATATAGAGACGAGACGGAGGAAGGGAGGGCAGGCAGCACCACAGGATCAGAGGAGGCAGGGGGCGGCTGAGGGAGACTTTGGTCTAGCCCAGAAGGAAAAGGACTGGGGGCTGGCGCAGGTGGGTGGTGTGGCACCTGTCAGGAAGAGGGCACAGCTCTGACTCCGGGGAAGGAGAACAGAAGGAAGGAGCTAGGCCAGTTGGCGCTGCTGTCTCCATGGGGCAGTGGGTGGAGGGGACTTGGCCCAAGGGGGTCAGGCATCTTGGTCAATTTTCGGGAATGCCTACTTCTTTGCACAAATGTTGCTCTCTTGTCCAGGCACATAACTCCTGAAAAACTCTGACCCTGTTCATTTGTCTACTGTGAAGGCAAGAGAGTGACCTGTGCTTTGTCAGGAAGAAGGGGCCCGTACAGAGAAGCATGGTGACGCTCCCATCCTGCCCCCTCTGAGGGAGCCTTCTCTCCGGCAAAGCCCCACTCCCCTGCCTTCCGCTCCATCGGCCCTAAGCTCCCTCCAGGAAGGGCGGTTCCTGGGGTGGGAGCTGAGGCCTGCTGGGCCCGAGACCAGGCAGAGTCCTGGCTCCTTGAGCACTCTCCAGGCATCCTGTCTCCTGGCCCTCTCAGTGTCCATCCAGGATGCCCCACAGAACTCAGAGCTCCAGAGCGGGGTGGCCTTAAAAAGATACAACCACTTGCTGACTGTACCACCTCCTGCGACATGGTGACAACTTGTGGTGAGCAGGAATGTGTCTGATCTTCCTACGTCCCCAGCACTAGACCAGAGCCTGCCCCCCAAAAAGGCTTCATAGATATATATATATATTTTTTTTTAATTGATTTCAGAGAGGAAGGTAGAGGGAGAAAGAGAGAGAAACATCAATGATGAGAGAGAATCACCGGCTGCCTCCTACACGCTTCCTGAAATCAAACCATGACCTCCTGGTTCATAGGTTAATGCTCAACCTCTGAGCCACGCCGGCCGGGCAGAAGGCTTCTTTATGTAAAGCTGAGTTGGTGGCTGATTGAGTGAAAGATCTGTCAGATATTGAAAGGGGAAAAAATCAAAATGTGGCTATTTTCCAAACAAGAAAAATAGCCTCAAGACTTTCCACTATCTTCAGATTTCTTTCTTGGCTCCTGGAGAACAGAAGTGATGGTGACCAAGTTGATAAGAGAAAGGACACTGGCAGGAAACATATGGGAAGAGAACAGTAAAAATAGTATCTTTAGAGTTTCAGGGTGTTTTCACACAGATGATTGCAATTAATCCTCATTCACGTGTTCAACAAATAGTTGTTGAATTTCTGTTACCTACCAGGCACTGCCCAAGCACTAGGTCACTGCTACGAATGAGACCCTTACTGTCTCTACCCTTATGTAGGATGGCCTTGTGGAGTGCAACTGCCATAACAATTCTGCATTAATTCTTTTGTCCAGCAAACAGTGATGCCAAGCCAGACTCCTGGGGATGGAGAAGTGAATCAGACATGAATCCTGCCCTAGAGAAGTTTACAGTCTATGAAGCGTATGTTCAAGGAGACAGACAGTTATCAAACAGTGTGAAAGATGCATTGAGAGGAAGCCTTCCTGACGATGTCTGAGCTCAGTCCTTAAAAAAGAGCACATGTTTACCAACCATTCAGAGAGAAGAAATTTCTATGCAGACAGAGTATGGATATGACAAGAACCCAAATAGTTCAGCAATGGAGGAAGATAGTGGGAAATGGTGTTAAAGGGGGAGACAGGGCCCGAATCCCAAAGGAATTTCCGTGTCCAAGGTATGTTAAGGAGTTCCAGGGGTGGGCAAACTTTTTGACTCGAGGGCCACAATGGGTTCTTAAACTGGACCGGAGGGCCGGAACAAAAGCATGGATGGAGTGTTTGTGTGAACTAATATAAATTCAAAGTAAAGGAGCGGAGGGGAGAGCAAGAGAACCGGATAGAACAGCCGGATCCGGCCCGCGGGCCATAGTTTGCCCACGGCTGAGTTAGACCCATTCTGAAGGCAGGAGGAGGTCACTGAAGAGGAAAGATAACCTCAGCAGCCGTGGAAGAGGTTGTCGACAGGGGCCAAGCAAGTGCAGGCCATTTGGGGGCCGTCTCACTGGGCTAAGTGAGAGGTGGTGCCCGCTGACGGAGGGCGGTGGTACTGAGAAGGGCAGGAAAGGGCCAGATGGCTCAGAGACCTGCTAGATACAGGGAACGAAAGAGGTGGTTTCCAGGTCACAAGGAGGGGAGAGCATATGGGCAGTGCCCTGTCCAGGTGGACCCAGAGCACATGGGGAGTTGAGGGTGCTGCAGGGAGCTGTGGCTGTTTCAACCCACATAGCGGTCCCTGCCGCTGAGGCTGAGGCAGCTGACACCTGCTCCCAGGCCTTGATGACTCCATTTCCCAACCCCCTCCCTCTGCCTCGCTGACTTTGGAGGTGATTAGTAATAAAACTTTAACAAGCATCCATAGGTGCGTCTCCCTGTCACTTTTATGAGGCCATTTCCTGAGCAAAGATATAGGAGCGCCTTCGGCCTCTCCTAGCCAGTCGTTGCTGCTACTGTTTCAGTCTCTGCCTCAGCCTCAGCAGGTCCCAGACAACTGCAGAGGCTGAGTCAGGCTGCGCGGAGGAGACTGCAAAGCCCTCAGCTCAAGGAAGCAGGCACAAGCTCCCTTTATGCCCCAAGGGTTTTTCCTACGGACTGGAAATTGTCGCTGGAGAGCCTGGGGTCATTTTAACTGCCCGGGGCATTATAAGTAAAAGGGGCCTCGTTCCTCCTACCTTCCCCTCGTCCACCTCACACTTCCGCTTTCAGCCTTGTCCTGAGTTTCACTTTCTCGATGCATTCCATCAATATGCATTTATCCAGTGCCACCCCAGAAGGGTGCCAGGGTCCAGTCAGGAATCACACTTGCTCCCTGCCCTTGGGGAGCTGGTGACCTGATTGGAGCTGGGAATAACAGACACCTACCAAGTAACCAAAATGCACTGTGATCAGGTTCTCATAGGCACCAAGAAGCGCTGTGGTGGGAACCCAGAGAATAAGCACTTCATGAGGCCAGGAGAGTGGAGAATAGCTAGGGACTATTTCACCAGGAGGGTCGATGGGCCTGGGCCTTGCTGAATACGAAGGATTTGTGAGCTGGGGAAGAGGGAGGCGGCCCCTTTCTTCCTGGCAAGATCCTAGGTCTGCAGGGGTAAAGCCGGGCTGGGCTTACCTGAGCTGAGCATGCTCTAGCTGGGCTGAGCTGAGGCTGAGCAGGGCCACCTGGGCCGTTGGGCCCCCTGCTACAGGAGGTGGCTTAGGTGGCACAGTAACTGTGGAGATAGAGGCTCCTTCTGAAACAGCCTAGGACTCAAGGGACACAGAGCTTTCCTCCCAGGCCCGATGGTGCCTGTTCTGGGCCACGCCGGGAGGTGGGGCCAGGTGCACAGGAAGAGGGGAAGCTGCTGCATTTGACACTATAACTCCTCCCCTGTCCTTGAAACTCCCTGTCACTGGGGTCTCTGACTCTACTGTTCTATAGTCAGATTTAGTGCAAAGATGCCTTCGATTGGACAGACACGGTTTCCAATCTTAGCTCTGGAATTTGAATTTTTTAATTATACCCAAGGCAAGTTACACTCTCTGAACCTGTTTCTCCACTTGTAAAATAGAGATAGAGCACCTCCTTCAAAAGGTTGTTATGAAGTTCAAATGAGGTGATAACTGTTAGGCAGCCAGGGCAATGTTGCGGTAAAGCTGACACTTGGTGTTTTCCAACCAACGCCGCCCTTCCCCCTTCCGTGCCTCTCTGTCTCTTCAGCCTCTGTTCTTCCCTTCCACCGGCCCTCAGTGTCCCGGCTGATGTCCCCGGATCTGTTGTTTCTTCATATCTCCCTCCTGAATTGGAGACGCACAGGTCTAGGTGCCCACTAGATTCCATTTAATTTAACATTTATTAGCTAACCAACCTGTGAGAACTCTACTGGCCCCGTGGATTCAGAGCTGGGACTTAACATCCCACAGACTTTTACCCAGTGACCTCAGTGACAGAAGTTATAAGTATACTCATCTGCTCAGAGTCGTAGAGTAGAGGGTGTATGGGGGACCAGTCACAGTTTGATTCCCGGTCAGGGCACATGCCTGGGTTGTGGGCTCGATTCCCAGTGTGGGGTGTGCAGGAGGAAGCCAATCAATGATTCTCTCTCATCATTGATATTTCTATATCTCTCTCCCTCTCCCTTTCTCTCTGAAATCAATAAAAATATATTTTAAAAATAAAATCCAATGCCTGGATCTCTCCCCAGAGATTCAGATTTAATTGATCTTTATGTGGCCTGGGCATCAGCATTTTGAACACTCCCCCAGCTAATTCTATTGTACAGCCAAGGTTAAAATACACTATTCTGCTTTCCTGCTTCTGTCCTCATCCTCACTAACCTGCTCTCCACCCGTATGTGATCAGGGTAATCCTGATAAAGTGCAAGTCTGGTCCTGTCACTCCCTAGACTTTACGTCCCTCCAGAGCAGAGACTACCCCTGCACCAGCTCTGTGGCCCCAGTAGGGCCCTCAGTCGAGAGTGCTCAGTCAGCATTCGGTGAATGAGTGAATTAATGAACTGATGAATCAGTACCCAACAAACGGACAGATAGCTGTTGGTACTATTCCTAGGAACATGTTGGTGATTATAGCAGTTCACCACTGAGCCAGGAGAATTAGCCAGTTGGGTCCAGATCTGGAAGCCTGGGGAGAAAGCTGGGCAGGAGGGAGGGCAGGCGAGAGGGAAGAGGCAATGAGAGGTCAGAAAGGCAGAGTTTCCTGAGAGGTGAATTATCAGAGGGACCGCCATGGGTCGGGCAAGCACCTCAGCCAGGGAGTAATGGAGTTAGGGAGGAAGGCCCAGGCAGGGCCAGAGAGAGCGATGGGAGCAGCTTAATCTGCCCCCAGGAAGTGCAGGCTGGGGACAAGCAGGCAGAAGGCAGCAGGCCATTCCTCAGCAGCTAATGCCCCCTGCCTAACACAATTACCCCTTCCCTCTCCCTCGGCCCAGGCAAGGGGGAGGTTGTATAGAGGGCAAGCATGCCCCGCAGCTGGGGAGGATGGGGGGCATGGCTAGAAATCCAATCAGGAGTTCTACCTCAGTATTAGCCTGAACTACCCATTTTAGCTGGAGGGACTAGCAGAGAGTCTGGGTTAGGACTAAGACAGAGATGCTGCTGGGAGACAGATCTGTAAAGCCCCCATTCCTTGCCCCTCCCTGACCACCAATGGGACTTGATCCGGAAACTCCTGTCCCCACGGTGTGACCCAGTCCTCCGGGCCAGCAGCCTCACCTCTCCTCTGGAATCAGTATGCTACCTCAGGGCTGGCCCCCATTGCTGCTCCTCACTCCCACCTCCAGCCTCTCACCCCCCTCTCTGTTCCACATTGATATAAATGGAGGCTTCAGCTGCCTTTAAATAGTCCGATCTATCAGAGGGGCACGTGCTGCCCATAAATCTGCCGGGGCTGATGGCTCCCTAAGTGGACTGATAGGAGCTATTTCCGGCAAGGTGTTCAGTTACTGTGCCCCTCCCGTCCCTCCCCCAGCTTGCCCTTCCCCAGGGGCAGGGACCCTTTTTGTCATCTGGTAATTGGCATTTTTTCACTTGCACTTGGTCCTACAGAGGGAGTGCAGCGCCCAGCCTGGCCTCTAACCGGATTAGCATTGGCTTTCAGAGAAGGCCCCTCTGGAGTCGACCTTCCCGTTCAAGAGATCAAGATCGAGCTGTTGGCTCAACAAGGAAGAGGGCCCTATGTGGGAGGAGGTGCCCAGGGGAGCCCAGACTAAGTGTGTGTGTGTGGGGGGGGGGGGGTAGTCCCAGCCCCTTTTGACTAAGCCTGCCTGTTTCCCAGGCCCCAGCCTATGGGTCATGGAAGGGACCAGAAGATAGGCTCTGGAGTTGGGGATCTCTATCCTGAGAGTCAGATGTGTCTCCCCCTCCCCATCAAGGCTGCTTTGGGCTAGCCTGGAGCTTTCCTTGTCTAGAAATGACCTCATATTGAATAGAGGATGGTGTCTCTCCAGACAAATCATATGGATCTGAGACAGAAGCTGGGGAGGCCTCAGAGCTGGCTGTTAGTCAGTAAGGGGTCTGTGCAGGAGCACACACATTACCCTAATTTGGAGGGCAACTGCTAATGGATAGATTTCCCTCAGGAAGGGAGAAAAGACCTCTGGAGCTCTGCTGGGCCTCCTGGCTCCAGGGCCCTGCTTAGGGAGACATAGAGATGCCCTTGGAGGTCACCCCAGTGGCCTCTGGTCAAGAGGTCAGTCACTGTGGCCACTCAAAGAACATCACTAACATAGCTCTATTTCCCATCCCATCCTTCTATTGTTTTCGGAGGGCAAAAAGCTGAGCCAACTTAGCTGTATAGGCCCAGGCCCTTGCCCCCTGACAAGGACACCTAAATTACTCCTACCAAGGTTATTGTGTCTAAAGAGGAGGAAAAGCCAGAGATAGTGAAGGGCAGGGAAGAACTGGTGGAGGGTTATCCTGGCATTTGTCCATAGGCACTTGTCAGGTTTTGCTTCTGAAACCTGGATTCTTAGAAAGGGATCAAGTGGACGGGTCAATGTTCCTTATCAGGAGATGGGACATTCCTTCTAGGACTCTGGTTAGGGAACCAGGAAGAGTCCAAACAGAAGGATTGGAGGCATGTTATTTTGAACAAAACAAGATTTGCATATTACAGTGACCCCTACCTCTGACCCGCAGGTGGGGATAAGGACATAGCAAGAAGGTGAAGGGAAGGGCATGTAGTGAGATTCGAAGGTGTGTGGGATTCTGAGGCAGGGACACAAGTCAGCCATATAGCCCCCAGCCAGAGTCTTGGACCTGAAGGAGACCTTTTATCCTGCTTTAGGGAAGGGCCAAGCACCCATAGCAGTGACAGACTGAGCCCTATGATTGCCATCAAGAATGTCCAATATCATGACTGTTGTTAAGATCATGAATAGCACTTCTTACGTGATCTTTAAGAAGAGTTGTAGAGAGCCTACCCTTTCTAGATTGGGAGTGAGGGTAATAGCCTTTGTTTGGGAGCAATCTAGGGATATTCTGAGGTGGTTCCAAGAGACCCTGGGGGAGCCTCACAGAGCATAAGCATTGCCATACCTCACTCCCTCCATTCATTCCTTCATTCGTTCGTTCATTCAGGGCACTCTCACTGTCATCAGCTGTGTAACCTAACTTGTGCTAGTGATTGAAGGTGGAGAAATTAACAAGGCCCCATTTTTGCCCCCATGGAGCTCAAGTATAGTAGGGAGAACAGACTTGTAAACACAGATGGTGAAGTTCAGTGTGTTCTGGCTATAAGAGCCCAGAGGTCCCTAGTTCAAACCAACCTGGAGAGTCCAACCTTGCCCTGCAGCTCCAGATTCCACCTGGACTCCTGGACAGTCCCATTTGTTTGACCCTCACACTCCTCAGATTCAACTTGTCCAAAATTGAATTTGTCATCTTGCCCCAAGTCTGTTCCCCTGTGGTGTCCCTAACTCAGTGAATGGCACCACAGTGAATTGACAAAATTCTGGCTCATACTAGATTCCCTTTTCACCCTCAACCTCCACATCCAACTAGTAATCCATCAGAGTGCCCCTATTAATGTAGGTAACACCTTGCCACCCCTCTGCTGAGAATCCTCCAGTGTCATTCCTCTCACGCAGGAGATAACATCCTTTCTGTGGCCACAAGGTCCTGCAGGATCTGCCTCCCGCTCACTCGCCTCCAGCCACCTGGCTGCCTGCCTGGCAGTTCCTCAGACATTCAATAATAATGGTAAACCCTTGCTATGAGAAAAGGATGCGTTATTTCACATAGGTATTTGTGCACCTGTTCTTGTCTTTCCCACCTGTGATCTTGAGAGCACTGAATTTATTGGATAAATTCGACTTTGCAACCCCAGTGCCTGGCGCCGTGCGTTGGCATATGGTAGATGTTTGTTTAATGTCTACTGAGTAAATGAAGGGGAAAATGCCAAGTAGGATATCCCTGAATGGAGAAAGACCCTGGAGAAATGCACTGGTCTAACCCCTCTGCAGAATTTGCAAGGTGTTTCTGTATAGCCCTTGCCCTCCTAGAGCACCGTCCAGACCTATGACAATCCTAGACAGACAGAAGTCAAAGCCATGTGACTAAGACTGATGAACAATGTGCCCACTGCTCAAAGGTCCTCCAGCATAATGAGCTAGGTTCTGTTTGTTTTTTTATTGAATTTATTGGTGTGACATCTATAATAATCTATAATAATAAAAGTATAATATGCTAATTAGACCGGACAGCTGAACAACCTTCCAGACATCCTTCTGGACGAAGCCGCTGCCACAGCTGTGAGGGCCAAGCCCCTTGCATGAATTTCGTGCATCGGGCCTCTAGATGGTTAATAAAATTATATCATTTTTGGGTGTACAATGCTATAATATATCCATATATTGTATTTTATGTTCACCACCCCAAGTCAAGTCTCCTTCTATCACCATTTATCTCCCCATACCCTCTTCTACCTTCCCTACACCTATTTCTATGGGCTGGGTCTTGATGGATGAGAATGCCCAGGCTGGGGACCAGTGAGGATGGAGAATGGAGTTGTAGAGGTGGGAGAGGAGAGTCTTGGATGTTGTCCCCATGCAGAGGTGTGCAGAAGGTCACTTGGGCTGAGTCCCCCCTCCTCTCTGTCCTTTTCTTCCCTCATTTATGGAATGGGATGAGGGGGGTTATAGGGAAAGATTTCTGAGGGCTGTTCCATTGTGAATATTCTAGGATGCTGCAGAAACAGTTTGGGCCCAGACTGACAGGGTCTGGAAGCTCAGCAGAGAAGCGTGGCTTTGGTCTCGTTGGCAGAACTGTTTTTAGGTGGGAAAGTTTGGCATCAGGACTTGGTCTTTCAGAACTAGAAGCAAAAACTTTCTTCCTGCCCTCCAAACAGACCTTGAGAGTTTTGGAAAATTGATGAAGAACAAAGACTTCACTTGCAGGTGGTCTGGTGTGTATGGAGCTAAAGAGAGGAGGCTGTGGCATCTCCCCAAGGGAGACTTAGGGAAGGGGCTTTGTCTGTTTTTAGACTAGCCTCTCTCCCGCCCCACTCTCCCAAAAAATTATTATAAAGAATTATTGCCATTAGTACGTCTTTCCTCCTGAAAGGAGAAAATCGCCTCATTCATAATTTATACCCTCAATTACTATTAATAAAGAAATATTTCAGCAGAAAATCGCCTGGGAAAATTACACGTAACATTGCATTAACATTCTATTTGAACATTTTCATCACATTTGTTATAGAGTTAATAAGAGGGATACGGTCCCCTGACTTCTTCATGAAATTATGGGCTGACGATGATAGTTTAATCTTTTAGACTTTATATAATATATTCACTTTACTAATTGAGCTATCCAAGGAGCAGTTAGAGATGTTCTTAAATGTGGAGACAGAGGAATCAGGGCCATGACTTTGCTGCCAGAGGCACCGCCTGTCAGGGTGGGCTGTAGGCAAAGGCTGCTGACTTAGGCACTGGCTGGCCACACCCCACCCCAGCAGAGGCCCGGACCTTTGCACTGCCTCCAGAGTCAGTGGCTCCCCAGGACCGGTGGGAGGTGTAATGGGCTGCTGATAGGGAACACAAAAAAGGGAGAAGGGAGGCCATGGGGAGAGGAAAAGGGAGGAGAGAAGGAGACAGAAGGGCATTCCTTTCCAGACCATTCCTTCAGTAGTTATTTTTTTAGATGTCTTCCTTGCCCTGGGCCCCCGGAGGACCTTAGACCTCTATGGTTTGTGGGATGACACTTGGTGGTGGTTGTAAACACCAAGAGCTGCCCTGACTGGTTTGGCTCAGTGGATAGAGCGTCGGCCTGTGGACTGAGAGGTCCCAGGTTCGATTCCGGTCAAGAGCATGTACCTTGGTTGTGGGCACATCCCCAGTAGGAGGTGTGCAGGAGGCAGCTGGTCGATGTTTCTCTCTCATCTATGTTTCTAACTCTCTATTCTTATCCCTTCCTCTCTGTAAAAAATCAATAAAATATATTTTAAAAAATAAATAAATAAATAAATAAATAAATAAACACCAAGAGCTCCTGGAAGATCTGGCATCCTTGAGACAATCCTGTGAAGGCCCCTAGAGGCAGGTGCTGGAGAAGGTGGTGCCTCCAAGGGCCATCCCAGCACAAAGAAAGGAGGAGGGAGGGAGGGGGAGGAAGGAGAGAGGGAGAGAGAGAGAGAGAGAGAGAGAGAGAGAGAGAGAGAGAGAGAGCGCGCATGTGTTTCAGGTCTTAACAGAAATGATGGGTGTTTATTTTGGTTAATGGGGAGGAGATCTGAGCCACATTAAGACAATCATTTGTAACCACTTTAGTCAGTGTGCTTTTCCTTCATTGTCTCGATGAACACCCTGCAAAGCTGGGAGGCAGTGAGGGTACAGATCCTGCTCCCAACTCAGCTCAGATGTTGCCTCCACAGGAGCTTTTCTTACAGGTTTCCCCGTCCTCTGTCCCTTTCTGTGACAGTACCCTGATTGATTATTTTTGTAACATCTATCACTTCTTAAAATTGTTTTCTCCCCTACCAGAATTTAAGCTCTCCATCAGTCCCGTTCAATATTGAATGCCCAGCACCTAGGACAGGGCTTGCACACATAGGTACTCCATACATATTGGTTGGGTTAATGGAGTGAAGTATAGAAGGGTCAGATAATATACCCAAGACCACATAGCTATATCTGAGCAGAGTCTAAAACTGAAGTCTCCTCCTTTCTGATTCACCTAGAGTTCTTGGCACCTCTTAATATATCAGTCAATGGGAAGGTGTTCAGGCGTTCATGCTCACTATGTTCATTGCTTATATCATATACAAGCCACCAGCATCTCTCACCTGTACTACTGCAATAGTCTTCCTGCTTCCTTTCTTGCCCTCCTACTATCTGTTCACACAATAGCCAAAGTAATCCTTTAAAACATAAAGCAGGTTATGTTAATCCCTTGCTCCAAACTTTTCCAGGCCTTCCTATCACACATAGAATAAAATCCAGTGTCCTTATCCTGGCCTAGAGGACCATATGGTCTGGCCCTGGCTTTTTCTCCACCCTCATTTCCTGCCCCTCTCCCACATGCTCTCTCCACACCAGCCACATCAGCCTTGCTGCTCCTTACTAAACCAAGTACATTCCCCGTCAGGACCTTTGAACTTGTCCCCTTTGCCTGAAACACTCTTCCCACGGATTCCTCTGGTTTTCTTGCTCAGTTAATTCAGACATTTGCTCAAATGTCACCTCTTCAGAGAACCCTTTCCTGCCCACCAACTCGGCATCTTCTTACCCTGCTTTCTGTTTCTTCATTGCACTTGTCCCTTTCTGACCCCCTGTTGTGTGGTGGATGTCTACCATCAGTAGAAGGTAAGTTCCATGTTCACTGTTATATTTCCAGCACCTGGAACACGGTAAGTGCTCAATACATTTATAGAATGAATAAATGAATTTTTGTTTGGTTTTTCTCTGCACACACTGTATCTGGATGACCTCATCCATTCCCATGTAAATGCTACTGCAATATGCCAATGACTTCCAAATCTTAACTTCAAATCAAACTCCTGAGCTTCCAACTCCATTTCCAACCACCTACTGGACATCTCCCCATAAAGATAACTAAAGCACAATATGTCCGGTTGTGAACCCACAATTTAATATACAGATGATGTATCAGAGAAATGTACACCTGAAACCTATATAATTTTATTAACTAATGTCACCCCAATAAATTCAATAAAAATAATAATGCATGATACATCCAAAACTGAACATATCATTTTTCTTCTTCCTTTAGTTCCCATTTCGTTAAGTGGTACCACAATCTTAGATGTCCAATCCACAAACCTGGAATCATTTTCACTCCTCCTTCTTTCTCACCTATACATCCATTTGGTCTCCAAAATTATGTTAACCCTACACTTAAATAGCTCTCAGATCTACCTACTTCTCTCCATCTCCAAGGCTCCTACCCAAGCCAGGCCACCGCCATCATCTCTCCCCTAAATTACTGCCTCAGCCTCCAGCTGGTCTCCCTGCCTCCAGTCGCCTTTCCCTCTAATCCATCCTCTACAGGATGTTTTATGTTTTATCTAAAACATAAATCTTGGAGCCAGAGATAATGTCCAGGCTTCTAGCTTGAGGAATTAGATGATAATGACTCCTATCACATTAAATGGAAGAGGAGGCAGTCTGGGGACATGTGACATTTGACTGCCTTTGTGGCATTTTTTAACTTGGCTGTCTCCTCCCACTAGGTGGCAGAGATCATCTCATTCATCTTTGTATCCTCTGTGTCCTCCACACCAGCACAGTGCCTGGCACAGAGCAGTTGCTCGTGAAACTTTATTCCAGGTGATCATCACCCAGAAATTCTTTAGGGAAATCCACACGTCAATGGCATCTCACCACTGTGATTATAATATTTGTTATATTGTACTGTAATTTCTGTTGACTTCTCTGATTCCTCACTAAATGAAGAGCCCCTGTTTCACAGCTAAATTGTCCGCACAAAGTGGGTGCTCAGTAATGTTTGTTAACTAACAATAGACTGAATGTCTTCCTGATACATCCTATTTACTGGTTCTTCCTTCCACTCCTGACCAGCCAGCCTCCACAACAGCAAGGCCAGCCATTCTGCCAGGCCGAGCCACTTCTCAGCTCTCTTAGTGTCTGTGACTCATTGCCTCCAGGGTAGCTTTTGATCTCTACCATCAGCTACTGCCCCTAAGGATTGGCGCCATTCTCATCCCTCTTTTCTGCAATACCAAGTAACCAATGCTGCCTAAGAGAAATGTAGAATTTTGCTGTTAACTCTGCTGAGGGAGAGATACTCATGAGGAAGGATAGTGGGGAGTTTACAATGAAGAGAAGGGTCCTCCAGATGGAAATCCCATTGAATGAAATGAACAAGGACATGGAGGCTCAAAAGAGGAGTTCTCTAGGGCCTCAGAGAAGAAAGCATATAGGAGAATGGCATGAAAGAAGACTGAATAGAATGAGAGGCACCAGGACAGGGATTGGGAGGAGTTTATAATATAATGATAATAACAGCTATTATTAGTTGAATGCCTAAAATGTCGCAGGTGTTTTATATACATTATCTCCTTTACCCTTTACTAGAACTCTATGAGTTACAGACTAAGAAGTTTGACTTCCATATTATTTATCTTGAGGGACTGGGGATCCATTGAAGACTTTGAAGGAGTAGAGTTGCATGGTCAGATTTATGGAATGCTACAAACAGAAAAGAGAGATATCAGGATCAGGAAAACCATGGAATCGTTACTGAGCTATCATTTCATAGAGCCATCAGGCCAGAGAGAAGAAAAGGAACCAGAATCCATGGAAGGAAGTTAAAGGTGGGCATCGTGGATGGCAGACCTAAACCAGGACAGAGGCCTGAGCTAGGATCAGGAGCAAGTTTGAAAGGAGATCAGGAGGAGTTCTTTTTTTTTTTTTTTTTTTTTTTTTTTTTAATATATTTTATTGATTTTTTACAGAGAGGAAGGAAGAGTGATAGATAGTCAGAAACATCGATGAGAGAGAAACATCGATCAGCTGCCTCCCGCACACCCCCCACTGGGGATGTGCCCGCAACCAAGCTACATGCCCTTGACCGGAATCGAACCTGGGACCCCCCAGTCCGCAGGCTGACGCTCTATCCACTGAGCCAAACCGGTTTTGGCAGGAGGAGTTCTTTAGAATAGTTGGAGTTTAAGGAGTTTACATCCACTGACAATTGAATATAAGAGTCTAATATTCCCAAGAGAGCTCAAGGGTAGAGATAAAATTGTAGAATCAACAGTGTATATAGATGGCAATTGATTCCATGGAAATGTATTCTCATTCTGGACAAAGAACTGGGCTTACTAGGCCCTTCATCATCTAACCCTTACTTACCTCTTGGGACTCATCCCTCAGTGTCCCCTCAGGCCATACTGTACGTCTTGGATTTCCCCAGTTGGGCTTTGCACTTTCACCTGCAGGCCATTTCCTGGGCTCTCCCCTCTCCCACTTCCCTTTTTACCTGACTACCTCCTACTGTCCTTCAGATCATATTTCAAAATCAACCTTTAAATTGCTTGCCATTGAAAGGTTGATGTTCTTAGTCTAGGAGAACATGTGTTTATCCTATGCTTCCCATAGCCCATAAGTATATCATCTCACTACCCTTCATGCTCCAGGGTAAGAAGATTGGGTAGCATAGACAAAAGCCTCCCAAGGTCTCACATGATTCCTTAATAAATTTGCTTAGGGAAGCCAGACCCAGACAGTACACTGGCCTGAGTGTCGAAGAGCCTGAGTCCTGGCCCTTCAGTGTTATTTTGGGAAGACAAGGGAATAAGAGAGATCACCCAGGTGAGCCTGTCCCTGCACTGCCACTAGGGATGCTGCAAGTTCATTCTTCCTTCATTTAATAGACACGTGTTTATTGTATCTTAAAAGCTGTTGCCCCAGAGAAGCCTTCCCTGGTCTCCATTGCTCTCATGGTGTTTTTATTACCATTCTCTCCCACTTGTCTGAGAGCTTCTTGAGAAATATTTGTTTAATAAATGAGATAATTGTGCCCCCACTGTGTCATGTTCCATGATGGGACATCAGAGCATCAGCCTGATTCCTGCCAATCTAAGGGCTCAATCCTCATCCCTGGAGATCAGCTGTTTCACTTCAATGAATTACCATAGATCACTTCATCATAGTAACAAATGCTTTTCAAGTCTTTGATACAAATAATTTCCTTTGATCCTCATAGCAGCTTTGAGAGAGAATGGGGGTAGATACGGCAAATATTAGTTCCCAGACATTAGCTACCAGGAAGAACAGGGGAGGGGGGGCTACCATCTTTGTTGTCACAAGTTTACCACTTGAAAGAACAGGGATGATGGCCATGAATTCCAGCAGTTCTCCTTTCTCTGGAGCTCCTAAGGGCAGAAGGTTGAACTTGGGGCCAGGTCTTACGCCATTTTACTCCATCTGGAGGCCAGTGCCTCCCCTCGCCCTTGGGCATGTAGGATTGATCCTCCCAACCCTATTGCTCCCCAATCTGAAATTGAGGAGCTCTGGGCTAGGAAAGGCCACAAGCTGGGCTCTGACTGGAGCTCCAGGCCCAGCCAGGACAGGATGGGCCCCAGTGTAAACCGGATTCGCCTTGTAAACAGCGGAGCAGCTGGGCTCCATCTTGGTGGGGGAGCCCCAGTAACAACCCAGCAGGACAGCCCCAGCTCAGCAGGACATTGTCCAAAGAAAAAGGGGGGAAAAAGCTGAGTAAACAAAGAGGGCTGGCCAGTTTTTCAGTCTCTGACTTGTTATTTCAGCCGGACAGTTGCTATGCTGACTGCGGGCTTGGTTGGCCTGGGCCGGGCTAGCTTGGTTGAACTGGGCCCAACTAAAATCTCAGTAATCTTTCTTACCACATCTCTTCTCTTTTTCCCTTACCTCAACGCCCTTTGCCTTCTCTACTCTAGACTCACTTCTGGGAAAGGGGACAAAGATAGGGACTGCACACACGTGAGGACAGGCTCCAGGAGATGATGGGACAATGAGAAACTGGGCACTTGCGAAGTGTCTGTGTAGACATGGAGGTGTATTTAAGATGCTATGAGAACATAAAGCAGAGATCCAAGTAGCTAAGACAGCTTGAACAACATTGTCTCACACACCGCCACTCTGGCTCGCTTCAGCAGAGGCCACTCATTCTCCCGAGATCCCAGATTTATTCTCCTCTGGGCCCCACTTCTGGGCTGTCTCTAGTCTACCCTCATATAGAAAGAAAATCCCTTTCTCCTTCAAGCTCTTGACATTTGGCTAGACCAGTGGTCGGCAAACTGTGGCTCGCAAGCCACATGTGGCTCGCGAGCCGCGGTTTGCCTCTCTGTTGACTAATGAGTTTGCCAACCACTGGGCTAGACCATTTGTTACTTGCTATCTTGATCATCTCCTGGCTTCTCTGTTGTTCCCCAACGTATGGACCTGTGTCAATATTCTCTACTCCATCTCTTTCCCTCACCTTAGGGATTTGGGACCCATGGAATGATGGGCTATCCAGTACCCTCAAGTCTCTGGTCTTTATTTGTCCATTCCTGGCCCGATATCATTCATTTATTTAACACATAGTGTTTAAGCACCTACTTTTTCTTCTCAACATTGGAGATGGAGTGGTGAACAAAACTCTGCTATCAGAGAGCTTTTGTTTTAGAGAAAGGAAACAGACAATGAAAAAATACAATTAAGAGAGTGATGAGCCCTAGCCAGTTTGGCTCAGTGGATAAGTGTCGGTCTGCAGACTGAAGGGTCCCAGGTTCGATTCCAGTCAAGGGCACATGCTCAGGGTTGTGGGCTCAATCCCCAGTAGGGTGCATGCCGGAGGCAGCCCATCAATGATTCTCTCTCATCACTGATGTTTCTCTCTCTCTCTCCCTCTCCCTTCCTCTCTGGAATCAATTATATATATTGATGAGTGATGAGTACTACTAAGGAAACAAACAGCAGGATAATGTAAAGAATGTGGAGAGAGGGACTATTTTATATAGGACCATTAGGGAAAGGGCTCCCCCACTTCATATTTGAGCTAAGAACTGATAGATGAAATGGAGTCAGACGTGCAAATAAGTATCTAAGAAAGGAAAGAATTAGTAGTTATCAAGGACCTGATGAGGAGGCCAGAGTAGTTAGAACGTACTAAGGGGTAAGTGGTGTGTATACAAGAAGTCAGAGAGGCAGGAAAGAGCCAGGATATGTTGGGCCGATAGCCTATGGTAAGAAGTTTGGATATACTCTCAGTACAATGGGAAGCTATTGAAAGGTTTTTAAGGCATCAGACAGAACTGCATTACCTCTGAAAATGTTCACTCCAGCCACCTATGCTCCTCTCTCTCACACACATATTCCCACTACATTACATACCCTACTCCCACCAGAGGGTCAAAGACAGCATATATCAGGTTTCTCCCCTATATCCCTGGCACATGGTTGGTTTTCAATAAATGTTGTTTGCATGAGGGAATGAATAATCCAATAAATTAATTTACAATTGAACACCTCCCCTTTGACCTCATCAAGGCCTTCAGTACCCAGTTGTAACATTTTCTTCCAGTGTATCAACACACTCTGATCTCTTATTTCTTTACCCAGACTCAACCCCTGAACTATTTCTCACCAATAATCCTCAAGTCCTCTGCACCTGTCCTGTAATATTACTCATCAAAACCCGAATCTTTCTAATTGCTATAATCTATCTCTATGCCTATAGCTGAGAGCTGTTGAACAGACTTACACAACTCTGCAGACCTCTCCTCCTAAGCATCTGTGTCTCAGTGCCGACCCTCTTCTATCCCTGTGGCACTCTCACTTCCTACTTCAGAAGAACAGGATACATGACACCGCTCAACTTTGAGCCTCTTCCTTCAACTCCAGTTAAACCCTTTCTTCTCCCCTTCTCTCTTTCACAGAGGACTGCTTCCTCTTATCCAGGACCAGGCTCCTCCACCTGCATACACACCCCACTATGATATGATTTCTATCTTTCCCTTCTCGTCTCCCTTCACTTTGTGTTAACACCAAACCATGCTGTACTCAATAGCCAACGTAGCTAATGTTTACTAAGGACTTCTTTTCTACCTGTCTCTATGCTAAGCACTTATATATGCTAACGGATTTCATGATCACCATGCCCATACTATACTATATTACGCTCTACTATACTATACATACTATGCTATAATTATCCCCATTTTACAGATGAAGAAACTGAGGCACAGAGAGACGAAATAACTTAATCAAAGTCACACAGTGCCCTAGCTGGTTTGGCTCCGGGGATAGAGTCGGCCTGCAGACTGAAGGGTCTCAGGTTCAATTCCAGTCAAGGGCATGTACCTGAGTTGCAGGCTCGATTCCTAGCCCTGGGGCACATACAGGAGGCAACCAATCAATGGGTCTCTCACATTAATGTTTCTCTCTCTGTATCTCTTCCCCTCCCTTCCACTTTCTCTAAAAATCAATGGGAAAATGTCCTCAGGTGAGGATTAACAAAAAAAGGAAAAAAAGTCACATAGTACATGGTAGTTAGGATTCAAATCTTGGCAGTCTGACCATAGAGCTTATGCTTTTTGCTTTACTGTTTCTCCGCTAAGACCAACCTTTGCTCTATTACTTTGTATAATTTCTTCTCATCCATAAAGATTGAGCTCAAGAATCATTCACTCCAGGGAACATTCCCTTACCACCCTTCCCCAATCTCTCTCCCAGCCCCCTAGCCCTACTGCTACCAATGTCTATAGCATGTAGTAGACACCTCAGAGCATTTTTTAAACATCATTGTTAAGATGTAAGCCACATACTATATAATTTAAAGTGTACAATTTAATGTTTTTTATTAGTATATTCTCAGCCTGCACAACCATCACCACAATCTAATTTAGAACATTTTTGTCCCTCCTAAATGAAACCCCATTAGCAGTCAATCCCCCTTCTCCAGCCCTAAATAACCACTAACCTATTATGTCAATTTATGTCTATTCACATTAATAGAATCTACAATAGGGGTGTTTGTGTGTATGACTGGCTTCTTTTATTTAGCATGTTTTCAAGATTTATTCATGCTGTAGCATGTGTCAGTACTTCATTCCAAATATTCCATTGAATGGATATACCACAACTTATCCTTTCATCAGCTGAAAGTCATTTGGGTTATTTACACTTTTGGGCTATAAAGAATAAGGCTGCTATAAACATTTACATACACATTTTTGTGTGGAAGTATGTTTTCTGGATACACACACACACACACACATCTAGGAGTGGAATTGATGAATCATACAGTAATTCTATATTTAATATTTTTAGGAACTGCAAAACTATTTTCTAAAGCAGCTGTACCATTCTACATTCCCACCAGAAAATAATGAGGGCTCCAGTTTACATCCTCACCAACACTTGTTATTGTCTTTTTATTATAGCTTCCTATGGTATGTAAAGTGTTCTGACAAATGTTTTTAAAACTAAATATTAACCCAGGGATTCTCAAGTAAGGTTGACATTGGAGTTATGGCTTAAAGAGTGAGAATGAATTTACCAGGTGGAAGAGGAAGGTATGAGTCAGCTGGCTGCCAAGCAGAGGAGATGTTTTCTCTCTGCTGGTTCTGAACTAGGGAATTTCCCAAAGGCTCGGATTTGCAGGAGACACCATTACAGAAAGAGAAATGACTGAATCACAGTAGCCAATGGTCTTGATTGGATCAAATAATGTGTAGACTCTTCCAGCCAGATGAAATACAACCGGGATAAATTAAATGTGAGTATAAGCACAGGGAAGGGAGACAAAGCTAGAGAAACTCTGGGGGATGTTAGATAGTAATTCAGCAGAATCCAGCAGGTACTATGGCTACCCCCAAGCATCTGGTATCATTCCGATCCCAGAACAATTGAGGAGACAGTTCTGCACACTCTGCACTGGTCAGACCACCTGGAGGCCTATGTCTAATGTGTGAGAACAGGCGCTGATCAACAGCTCTGCCCCCACAGAACACAGAGCTTGGTAGTTTGTCAAGAACACGTTTCTATTATTTAGCACCCATGACCTTCACAACATTCCTGGGAGTAGGATGATAATAATAACTAATATCTAGTGAGTGCTTACCATGTGCCCAACATTCTTCATTCTAAGTGTTTCATATATATAAAATCACATAATCTTTGTAACAACCCTAAGGTAGATAAATTATCTGTATATTTCAAATGAAGAAGCAAGCACAGAATGTTAAGTAACTGGGCCAAGGTCACACAGTGAGTGGTTGGACCAAGATTCAAACCCAGATACTGCAGAGTCTGAGCAAACCAAAGATCTGAGAGTCTTTTATGGGAATCGTTATCACTAATTGCTTCCACAGGAAGTGCAAGACTGGACCTTAATTTCTCCCTAGAGTTGAGGAGACCCTGTCTGACCCTAAACACTTGAGTTCTGGTGCTGTAGGCCTACAAAGGGAGTGGCTCCATCACTGAGACAAGCAGACTCTTGCACGTTGGCTTGTTTGTTCAAGTATGAAGGGCAAGAATAGGAACAAACTGCATGATTATAGGTATTCATTAGGATTTGGGGGCAGTTAGTTCTGGGCATTTGTCCGGGACAAGCAGCTATTTGTGGATATTGTTTACTCTTTCTGCCTCTCTCCTCATCCTATGATCTCTATGACCTCCTCTGGTTGAGAAGGTCTCCACTGAGGTACTGAACTGTCCTTGGACCACATCCTGAAGAAGTTGTTCTAGGGAGGAAGTTGTCCCTTCATCTAATGTTTTGATAAAGAAACTGCATCTCCAAAAGGAGAAGAACTTTACTCAAATTCATACTGCCATGAAATAATGAGGCTGGGATTTTGAACTAACTGTGTCTGACTCTGAATGCTTGCTTTTTCCCCTTTATCACACAGACTTCCTTTTCTCACCAAGACAATGGAAAATGGGCATAACACTCTCAGTGGAACAGAACTGGAGTGCCTGTGAGTCATGATACTTGCAGTGGGGTCATCGTATTGGAAATCATCAAATGGTCTAGAAATGCTCAACCTAAATAAAAGACTATTCCAGGGGACATTTATTAGTGTTTCCAAATTCACAAAAGGCTATTGTGTGAGACAGAGATCAAACCTCTTCTGTCTGGGCCCAGGAGGTTAAACACACTCATGGTCAGAACTTCCAGGGAAATAGATTGTTAGCCCAAACTAAACTGTGTGAACTTTCTAAACAGCAAAAGCTCTCCAGAGAGAAATGCTGCCTTGGGATGTGTGGAGTCTCCTGACCTTGGAGGTGCTTAGGCAGGCCATGCTAAGGAGGTGCTTAGGAATATTGTAGAGATAGGCTGGACCAGTGGTCGGCAAACTCATTAGTCAACAGAGCGGCAAACCGCGGCTCACGAGCCGCATGTGGCTCGCGAGCCGCGGTTTGCCGACCACTGGGCTGGACCATGAGTACTTTAAGGCATGAAACAGAGTAGTCTGGGGTTCTTGGCTCGGAGGCCAGCGCTCTTGGCCGCCAGAGCTCTGGAAGCCTCAGAGCACCACACTTGCCACTGGCCTGCTCTCTCTGGTGGAATATCTTCCTTCCTAAAGTATCCTCCAGTTCTCCAGGCGATTGAGGGGAGGAGACTAGCAAGCCTAGGGCCCAACTTGCTGGGTGACTGCCTCCTCCAGGTGTTGCTTTTCCTCTGATGTTAGGTAGACCTTCTTAGACCCCCAAGTGGAGCCAAGGCCAGGCCCAGAACTGGGGAACTTCATGCCAGAAATGCGTATCTGTGCTCAAGAGCTAAGGTCTATGTCCAAACCCTGACTGAGAAAAGGAGTGTCTGAGGACTGCCTGTCTGGTGTGAGAAGGGAAGTCATTTGATGACATCTTCATTAGGATTTTCCTCTCGTCATACAGATCCTGCTCCGCACTCACACACATATATAACTATTGGAAAAACGATTTTAATACCCATGGCACATTGTCCTTGTGTGATATAAAATCCAATGACATGTGGCATTTGGAAAAGGTCACTTCTCCCATCAGGATTCATTAGCCTGTTTCAGCCTCTACGCCTGCAGCACGGGTCCCAGCTGCCTGTCCCCTGCAGTGGGGCAAGCTGGACAGGTGGAACCCACAGGGACCCTCCCTGGAGAGCAAAAGGACTCCCCAGGGTGCTAGCCAGGAATCCTTGCTGTGGCCCAGCTCTTTTCCACACATACCTGAGAAGTAGGGAGGGGTGGTATCCAGAGAAAATGAAGCCTCTGACCAGGCAACCATGGTTTTTGGGTCTGGAAGTGAACGACAGAACCAAAGCCTCAGTGTTTTCCTACGAGTCTCATCTTGGGGCAAAGGGAAGGAGATTTGAGAGACTCTGGAGAGAGAGCAGAGTAGATGCCAGGAGGAGGTAAAGAATGGAAGGGAAGAAAGGGGCCTAAGAGACCACAGAGGGCAGGATCTAAGCCTTCCTTTAGGGACCTGGGTAGAACCTGGGATCGCCTAGTATTTTATTCATTCCTCTTTGGCAAAGCTGGGGCCCAAGCCTGGTCTTCTGATTTCACTCTTGTGTTCTTTATGTTCTTGGATTTCATCTCCAGGTGTAAAGTAGCTGTGCCCACTAGTCAGATCCATGCGAACAGGCAGCATTTGTCAGTACTGGCATTGATGGGGCCAAGGGATGAGCCGGCAAGCACTAGCATCCGTGCCTCCTCTATTTTCTGTATGTGGCAGTCCTGGGTCTGCGTGAAACACCCAGCACTCACCTTGGGAGGTGATCTCCTTACAGCTAGGTGGGAGCTGCCTGATCCTGGCTCTTGTTTTGTTGGGAGTTACCAATGGAACACAGAGGAACTCTAGTTTCAGATTAGAAGAATGAGGGCAGAGTAGAAGAGACAACTTTGAAAGCACTAGAACTGGGGGCTAGTGAGGTAAGATGAGGGGAGCAGGAATGAGATACTCCGTGAAGGAAAGCCTGAGAACCCAGCACCCCAGCATAAGCAGAGGGGGCCCTGGATCCTGAACTGCAGTGTCGGTCCACTCGCACACTCATGTACCCCTTCTTATAGATAGATCTCTTCCTACACTCCAGTGTTTAGAGGATGGGCTGCCAACAGACTAAGAAGGCATTTCTGTGAGGGAAGGAAAAAATAGAAGAGTGTGTTGTGCCAGAAGCCAAGTAAAATAAGTATTGAAGGAGGGAGGGATCTGCTGTGCTAAAGCTGCTGGTAGGACAGATGAGGATTACTGAGATTTAACCATAGCAAAATGGGCATCATTGGCAACACTGGCAAGAGCACTTTCAAGAGGTGATGGGGGAGAAGGAAGAGAAAATGATGAGTGAAGACATCTCTTTTGAGGAGTTTTGCTTCCAGGAGTAGATATATACATTTATACAAAGGTTCATTTATTCATTTGAGAAACACTTACCAGGGCCCTAATCTCTGTGAGGTTCTCTGCTAGGCGCTATGTACCCAAAAGTAAGCAGCACAGCCCTTGACTTTGGTAGCCTCACCAAGTAATTGGTGAATGAATGAGATAAAGCTTCAGTTCACCCGCTGACTATTTTAGCTCCATTTTCCTAACTAAATACTAGAAATTCTTGTCCTCTCTATTTGTGGAACTCAGCACATCCCCAGACTTTCTAAACTGTCCAATTCCAAATGTTTTGACCTATTGTCATACTAGGTGGTCACACTAGGTTCTAATTTTTTATTTAGAAATGAGGTCATTATGGGATTGTTGTGAGAATCAAAACAATTAATCACATGAAAATATTCTGTGACCTGCCAAGTACTATATCAGTACAAGGTAATATTCAAACTGGCTTAGACTTGAGAGGCAGGCCTCGCCACACCCTTCTTAACGCTCTCAGAGGAACTTGTACATCCCTCCTTCCCAGCACGAGCCTCCCTTTATTTTTCATGTGTTTTAAGGTATGTGCCTTTCACACCAAACTGTGTCTGACACAGAGCCTCGTGCACAGTGTAACTTTTCAGTAAAGATTTATTGGACTTCTGAATGAATAGATAAATGGTGAGGGGAATAGACAAGTAAATAGCAAATGGCGATGTAAGACAGAATAAAATGATAATTACCATCACTAACATTTATTGAGGACTGATGCTAATTTCTTTACATGTGTTCCCAGCCACACTGTGAGGTAGATAGTACGGTCCCTCTTACAGATAAGACTCAGAGAGGTCAAATGATTTACCCAAGATGCACAGGTCCTGAGGGCCTGCGGCACCAACTCACTCCCGCTACCAGAGGGTTACAGAAAGGGTCCTTCAGCCCTTGGATTGGCCCTCCTTTAGTCTACTCAGTTCAGAGCCGAGACAATTGGCCATGAACCCACCACTTAAATCTTCTCCCCTCCTTCACCGGGGCAGGCCCGGCCAGGCCAGTCTAACCCTAAGCAGCTGCTAGGAAAGAAGCTTCTCAGAGCTTTCATTCCCTTTTACAGCCCCTGTCAAATTCCAAAGCAAATCGTAAATTCATTAACCTCGAACAGATTAACCTGTACAGCTTACTTAGCACCATAAACAAGATCATTGGGATGCTGATTTTCCCCTTTTATTGCTTCACTCTGCTTCACTCGAGGAAAGGCTAGCTGGCTCCAGCTCTGGATATAGGTGTTGGCTCCCTAGCAACATGTGGGATGCTGAGGACATCCTAGCTGGCGGTTCCTTAGTAGGTAGGTGCTGGTACCAGACTGGGGATTAAGTATGTGTATCCCAAGAGTTGGCACCCCCCACTGCTCCTGGCTTGTCTTGGCACAGCCAGAAGTAGCCATTTCTAATCCATCCACCTGAGCCCATCTCTTTGGTGCTGTCACTAGGCATCCAGGGGAAAAGCAGAGAAAGAAAGCTCCAACACTTATCCTCCAGATCACCTGGCTCTCCCAGCAAAGATGGTATTAAGGTGGCATATCCCTTTTCCTGGCTCCAAGCCCCTGGGGATTTCCCCTAACTCAACTTTTCCCTAGTAAGGCTGCCATTGTCTGTTTAACCCATCTCCCTCCAACCAAATAGTGTCCTTCTTGAGCAGGAATTGTTCCCCCTCCTGGTGCTTGGATCCATTTTCTCAGGTCATCTCTGAGACGTGGCTCAAGCAATGACTCTCTCTCCTGGAGCTCCATCCCTCTTCCACACACTAAAAGGGAACACACAGTAGTCATCCACCAGACCCTGTGCCCCTCCCGCTCCTCCCTTCTAGTTCCTGAGTGGGTTGTGCACACCTGACACCTATCTATCCCCCTTCCCTCCATTCCAGGGGTCCTCAAACTACGGCCCACAGGCCACATGCAGCCCGCTGAGGACATTTATCCGGCCCACTGGGTGCCACTGCCTGTCCTGCTTAGCAGCCGACTCGTCCCGGGCCCACAGTACACATAGGAATTTGTTGATAGTTTTTTTTAACTATATTCAGGCCCTCCAACGATCTGAGGGACAGTGAACTGGCCCCCTGTTTAAAAAGTTTGAGGACCCCTGCTCCATTCATTCCTTAAACCACTGCAGCCTCACGTGTGTCCCTAATGCTCCCTTACCCTGCTTTTGCCAAGGTCAGCAGCTACTCAAACTATCAAGTCCAGTAGGTGCATTTTGGTATTTTATCTGTACTCTTTTACTCAACTGATATTTTTTAATGTTTTTAAATATTTTAATATATTTTTAAAATATTTTAATACTGATTTCAGAGAGGAAGGGAGAGGGAGAGAAGGATAGAGAGGTAGCCAATCAATGATGAGAGAGAATCATTGGTTGGCTGCCTCCTGTATGCCCCACACTGGAGATCGAGCCTGCAACCCAGGCATGTGCCCTGACCGGGAATCAAACTGTGACCTCCTGGTTCATAGGTCAATGCTCAACCACTGAGCCACACCGACCGGCTCAACAGATATTTAATGGGTTCCTAGGTGATGGTGGACAATAGTAAGCAGAAACAGAATAAATGGAGACCCTGAGAGGTAAACACAGTCAAGTAGTCCTAAGTCCAGACTTCCAACCCGCCTGGGTTCCTCCCTTGGCTCTCCACTCACTAAGCTCTGTGACCGTGGGCCAGTTCCTTAACCTCTCTGGGTCTGGTTTGCCCATCTCTAAAATGGAATAACCATAGTATTGTTGTGAAGATGGTTGTGAGGATGAAGCAAATTGTAAAGGTGGGGCCTTGAGGTCAGTGTGCGGTGCATAGCAAGTGCTTTGTCCATGTTCACTCTAAGGAACTCACCTCATATCCCACAGCTGGCAAGTGGTCAGCCAAGCTTTGGACCCAAATCTACCTGATCCCAGAGTCTTTACTCTTGGTGATATCATACTCCCTATCTCCCTGTTCTTTCTGTTTCCCACATCCACCCCTACGTACCACGCTGGGCTATTTGGACTTTGTACATGATAGTTACCTGGAAAATATTTGCTCAGTATATTAATTTAATCAGTGGCTCTGTGTTTGGGAAGACTGGGCGACCAGAACAATAGTTATTTAATGAAATAGAAATGAGGTGGAGGAAAGAGCCGTTTTGAAGAGAAGATAATTATTTCCAATTTCAGCATGTTTCATTAGAGGTGAGAATAGAGCATTTAAATGGATATATCCTTTGGGCTGTTGACAGTTCACAATTGGAGTTCAGGAAGACAGCAAATTGAAGGCAGGTTTGGGAGTCAAGCAGAGAGAGGAAAGTTGAAGTCCTCAAGAATAAGAAGATAAATTCTCTGAGAGCAGCGAAGAGCACAGGAGTGAGCCTTGGTCAAAGAAACTGGGAAGAGATGACAAAGTACTAGCGTCAGTCAGTTGAAGAGGAAGGAGGGACAGGGAGAGCATCGACAGTGCTGTGAGATGGCAGAGCAGGAGCCCCGAGGAAAAGCCACAGACATCCTGAGAAGGATGCCATGGGGACCTCGGGGCCACAGCTTCCTGGGGCTCCAGGGAACAGCTGAGGATGAACATGACAGTGACATCATCGGCGACAGAAGCTCCATCCCAGAGGGGGAAAGCCCCTTATTTCAGGAGGCAAATTAGAAGACAGAGGAAAATTCGGAAGGGGGGCATAGGAAGTAGTAAGGTCAAGGTAAGGGCTGACCATTGTAAGAGTTCAGGAGTTACACACAAGTTTGAAAACAGAAGAGAAAGGACTAATCTAGGGGCCAAAAACAAGAGCAAGAGGGTGAAGTCCCTGCTGAGGACTGAGGAATCGGCTCTGAAGGACCCTAGGCACCGGTTTTGGAGAAAAGGCAGAAAGTCTGAGAGCTGGTCAAATGGAAGGAACCAGTAGAGGCAGGTGTATTTGAGCTGAAGAGAGGCATGATAAACTCCTGTCACATGGTCTTCTCAGTTAACAGAATAATAATAATGACAGTGATGATAATAAAGACAGTGCATTGCGTAATTCAACTTGTGAAGTAAAATGAAATTTTTCCCCATCCAGTCTTTACCAACTGTACCTTGTCCAATACTCTTTCTTGGATGAGTAGTTGATCCCTTGACAACATGGGCAAATCCCCCCTAATTCCCAATTACTTCAGGTTTTTAAAAGTTTATGCGGTTTGAAATTCCAGTCTCATACCTGGTTTAAGGCTCCCCTCTCCTGGTTTTTGTTCCCCTCCCCTCTGAACCCACCTCCAGTTCCTCTGGTGGGGAAGAGGGAGAGGGGGTGGGACGGCATCCCTTACCCACCAGCTGCTGCTCGGGCTCTTGGTGGAGTTTCTGTTTTCCTGCTCAAATAATTTAACCTGCCTGAGCCTTCGTTCACTTCCTCTCCTATAAATGAGTAACACTGACTTCCGCAGGACAGGATCCGCATTAAGGACTAGACAAATGCTTGTAAAGCGTCTTGCACAAAGCCCTTGCTCCACAAATGGAACTCCATTATTGGATGCGGGAGTCGGATGCTCCTGGGCACGAATGCTCATTTGTGTCTCTGTCAAGATGTGTGTGTACCCACCTGTGTGTGCAAGAGAGAGTTATGTGTGGGCTGGGGATGGGGCACCCTTGTGAGTCAGCTATTGTGTGTGTCATTGCCTACAGCTGACCCTCGGGCTGTAAATCCTGCCTCTATGCCCGCTGGAGTGAACACTTTATAGCCCAAGGTCAGGCCCATGAATCATAAGTGGGGCTGGCAGGAAGCAATCAGGCGGGCGGGATGGGGCCAGGCGGGGGTGGGGAGCTGAGCTGGAGGAGCTCCCAGTGTTGGGACCACTTGGCAAGGAGCCCTGGCATCTCCTGCAATCCCAGATATCTGGGAGCCCGGCTGTTAGCAGGGTTGCAGTTTCCCGGAAGCCTCCACTGGCCGGGGGCCCTTCTCTACTGGCAGCACCACTCACACTGGGGCTGTGAGCCCTGCCCGTGCCCTTGCAGGACAGGCCTCTCTTCCATTCTGGGCGCTCGCACTGCCGGTGGGTGAGCTACACCCCGGGCCTTGGAGGATGTAGGCTCTGAGCCCTGGTGGGTGTGGAGCGCCTGGCCCTTTGAGCCAGATGCTTTTATTTCTTCTTTTCCTTTCCAATCTGTCTTGGGGAAAGTGGCCCCAATAAGGCAGCCCTTTCACTCTGAAACCTTTTTATGACTCCAGCCATAATTAAGTCGAGTAATAAAATTTTTCAAATCCAAATAGATATAATTAACATTTAATGCCCCTAGTTGGTGCTGGTGGCTGGGCCCATTAAGAGCTCAGTATTGATTGAGAAGGTGAGCCAGCTGGGCCTGCTGCTGGGCCAGGGGGGCGCAGAGGTAGCTGGAGCCTAGGGCTGCCTGTGGGCGGGGCTGCAGCCCAGGTGTGAGGAGGATGGCAGGCGGCCAATCCCCACCCTGCCTGGGGGACCGGGGCGTGAAGAGTACTGGCCCGGGTGGACCTGCTTCTGCCATTCATCTGCAGTGGCTCTCCCATCTTCAGACCCTGTGATTCAGGCCTCCCTTCCCACTACGCACTTCTACGCCAACCTGCCGCTGCCTTGCCTGTGCCCGAGGCCTGGCTCACTCCTGGAATTCATGTCTTCTCCCTGAGGAGCCCCCTGACTTCAGGCATGCTTCTTCCCACTCTTTCTCCTTTCTGACTCACCCTGCCCAACTGTGTGCTTCAGATTGAACTCTAAACCCAGCTGGTCAGATAAGAAGCCTTACCTGATTATACCTCCCTACTTCCAACTAAACTTCACATCCCCTAGGTAGCTGGAGAGTGGTATAGTTGGGAGAACATTCATTTGAATCCTAGCCCTCCATTTCCCTGCTGGGGGATGGTAGGTAAGTCACCAAGCCTCTCTGAGCCCACGTGCTTATCTGTGAAATGGAGATAACAAGATTATCCACCTCCTGAAGGTGAAGTAATGTCAATCTTACTGTCTCCATTTTACCTGTTACAAAACAGGCTTACAAAAGGCAAAATCCTCATCTGGGCATGTCTTATACTTCTCTGCCTCTCCCAGTAGTTTATTTTTTTTAATATATTTTATTGATTTTTTTACAGAGAGGAAAGGAGAGGGATAGAGAGTTAGAAACATCGATCAGAGAGAAACATCGATCAGCTGCCTCTTGCACACCTCCCACTGGGGATGTGCCCGCAACCAAGGTACATGCCCTTGACCGGAATCGAACCTGGGACCCTTTAGTCCGCATGCCAACGCTCTATCCACTGAGCCAAACCGGTCAGGGCCCAGTAGTTTAATTTAACTCATTTACATAAACAACACCTATGCTGGGAACTACAAAGAACAAGATGATTCTAAGACTAGGGCCCTGGATCCAGGGAGCTCCTGGTCTGGAGGGGGTGCAGTGCAGGGAAAGGGGTTTACACAATCAGCTGGTTTAATTAAGGTTGCATGGAGAGGTGTGCAGGCTGTGGGTCCTGGTGCAAGTTAAGATGCAAAGTGCTATCGGAGAAATGAGTGACAGTCCTGGGCCCCCCAGCAAAGCCAGATATGAGGACAGAGGAGCTGCCAGGGATGGACAGGGTACACTGGGGCTGATGTGTGGCTCTATGGTTGCTGACCCAGGTCTGGTCCTTAGAGAATGCACTTTCTGTGGTGAGCCCCGAGCTGAGGGGTGGGCACCTGGTGCCAGGCTTCACGGGGATGGTATACGACATCCCAGCTCATCCACCCAGCGCATTAGAAGGGCCAGCCTTTGGGGCAGTCGCTCACATGATACCCTGTGGTGAGGTGGGCAGCCAGGCCCTGCTGGGCAAGGAGAGTCTTCAGAGGGGCTGAATTCCTTCTTCTGTCTTTGCTCCCACTTATCCCCAGCCCCAAGCTTGTAGTCCTCCGTTCTGCGTAGCTCAGTGCTCCCTGTCCTTCAGGGGCCTTCCTCTCCATGGCACCTCCCCAGCCGTTAGGAGCCCCCTTCTTCCTCGGAGCTGTCCTGCCCAATGGGGCCTTCCACCAGGCCCTGAACACTCCTGCTTCAGGCCAGACCTTCCACTGAACTGAACTGGAAGGAGTCTCTGCTTTCTCCATGGCCCCCTCCAGAGTGTTTGCTCCTGCCCGTACCCAGCACCATCTTGGTCCTTTATGCCCAGGCTCTCACCCAGTGCTGCTTCCTCAGAGCCCACAGCCAGTGGATGCCGCTGATACCAGACAGAGCTAGCGAACAGGAAGGCTAATGCCCACCCCTCCACCCATCCCTTCATTTGACATCACTCACTGTGCAGGCCCTGGTGAGAATATAGACAAGTAGAGGGTAATTACAATGTGACAGGTAAGACTTGGAGACTACGGACACATTGTCTAGCCTAAAGGTTCAGATAGTGCAGCTTCCTGGAAGGGCACCTTGAAGCTGAGCTCCAAAAGGAGGTTTTCCTGGCAAAGGGAACAACATATGTAAAGGCCTAAAAGTGGGAGAAAATGGCCCATTTTGAGAGACTGAAAGGTCATGGTGTGCCCAGAGCATTGGCGTGCACAGGGAGCAGTGGGCAGGTAAGCAGTGGGCTACACATGAGCGCCCTGGCAGGCCTTGCTGAGGAGCCCAGGCCTTGCAAGTCCCAGCTCCATTCCCTGCTGCCGGAACTCGGGTATCTTGCCTGACTCCTCGGACTCGGTTCCCTCGTCAGTGAAATGGGGATAATCCTGCTGCCTCCGCCATGCGCAAGGATCAAACTGCGCCGTGCTGGGCCGGCGCCGGGCTTATGAGGGTGTGGTTGTAGACCCGGCCAAGATGCAAAGCACCATTCTAGTCACAGCCTCGTCTGCCCAGCCAGCGTGGCTCAGTGGTTGAGCGCTGACCTATTAACCAGGAGGTCACGGTTCAATTCCCAGTCAGGGCACATGCCCAGGTTGTGGGCTCAATCCCCAGTATGGGGCATGCAGGAGGCAGCCAATCAATTATTCTCTCTCATCAATGATATTTCTGTCTCTCTCTCCCTTTCTCTCTCTGAAATCAATAAAAATATATTTAAAAAATAAAGATTGGGCGGAGGTGGGGTTACTTACATTGGGGGGGGGGGTGCCTATAAATCCGCCCAGCTCTGAAATGCCAAGGCCATGTTATTCCCCAGCTCACAACACACCCTTGGCTTCTAATGCTCACAGAACAAAGGCCCAGGCAAGCCCCCACCAACATGTACCACCCAGACCCTATGACTCCCTCCATCCTCCTTCCGCTCAGTCACGCTCATCAGCCCTGCTGGGCCACCTCTGCCTTTGCTTTGGTCATTGTTCCCCACTTCCTTCTCCTGCCATCCTGCACTCCGGGCTCCGGTGCTCCCTCCTCCGGGAAGCCCTCTCCTCCTCTGAGCCCTGACCTTATTCTCCTTCCCACTCCAGCCTCATGGCAGTACCTTCTATGCCCAGCCTGTGAGCTTTGAGCCTGGGCCGTACTTCTTCCACACTCCAGAGCACTGGCCCCAAAACTCTGAGGGTGTTCCAGGATTAGGTTTGGAACAACTCATGAAAGGAAAGAGCAAGGAAGGAAGGGCAGACAGACCAATGGACGATAGGGAAGAGGGCACAGGCCACGCTCTCCCTTCAGCAGACCCAACCTGAGCCCTGGCACGCTGCACCCAGATTCCTTCCCTCAGCCCCACTCTGTAATTCAAACAGAGAGCCAGGACATGGAGCCTGGGCTGAGGACTTTTAGCTAGGGGACGCTGGTGGCAACAGGGCTTCGAGCCCCTGGCGCAGCTGGTGACAAGCCGTGCCTGGCCAGGCCGCCCAGCTGCCCCATCTCAGGACCTCTTTGCACATAACCTCCAGCCCAACCCCCTCGCAGCTGCCTTCCTCGGGACACTGGCCTGTGTTGTCCTGATGGCCACTGTCCCCTGCGCCTGGGGAGGGCCAGGCCTGTGTGGAAGAAGGGACTCTAGAGCCTGTGGACAGAGCCTCCTAAGGCTCCCCTATTGTCAGTCTGCCCCCGCCCCCGCCCCCGCACTCGCAGACCCACAGCTGCTCCCCAGTTTCCCCAGCAGGGCAGGAAGACATAAGGAGACAAACTCTGTGCAACCCCCTGTGCTTCAGGCTGTGCACACATCTCATTCATTCGTTAAAGCAACCTGGCTGCCAGTTACTATCCTCAGTCTCTACGTTTGAGGATATGCAGATTCAGGTAGATTAAGGCACTTGCCCAGAAGATACATGGGTAATGCTAAACTGGGTTACAAGACCAGGTCTGTGACTCTACAACTCGTGTTCCACCCTCCCTGGCTCTCTGCTAACGCCTCTCCCCACCTCAGCCCAGCCCTGACCCGAACATAGGAAGTGCGGGTGGAGGGGATGCCACTGTGGAAAGAAACAAGAAATTCACAAGCTTGAGGGGAGAAGGCAGTGTTTCTGGTGGGGAGATTGGGTCCAGAGCTGCTGTGGTGTCTTCTCTCACTGTCTCTCCGGGTCCTGGAAGCCCAGTAGGTGGCTGCAGAACAGACCAGGAGCAGAGCCTGCCCAGTCTCCTCCCTCCGTGCAGACCACCACCACCCCACCCAGTCTGTTCCCAGGACTCAACAAGAGGAGGGAGGCCTCCTTCCCTGGCCCCTCCCATTCCCTAGACCCAGCAGAAGATCGGGGGCCAGCAGACCTCACATCCTGCTCAGTTGGGCTTTGCTCCTGATGTGATTACTCTGGCCAGATGTTCTTAGTGCAGTAGACAGAACACTGGACTACAGGAGCCAAACGTTTCATGGTTAAGCTCACTAGAGACAACTTTGGACAAGTATGTTTACCTTTCCCTATCTACAGTATTAAATATCCCAGGATATTAATATCAATAATGGCAAACGCTTGACATACAGGGCTTATACGTGCTAGGTGCTATTTAAAAGACCTCATGCATAACCCTATGAAGTAGGTACTTTTATTCTTTCCATTTTACAGACAAGAAAATGGAGGCACAAAGAAGTTTAAATAACTTTCCCAAGGTATTCAAACGGGTCCTTTTAATTAAGTGGTTAATGAGAAAGTGGTTTCTAAAACCATAGAGCTAGCCTGGCAGGGTGGCTCAGTGGTTGAGTGTCGACCTATGAACCAGGAGGTCATGATCCTCAGTGTGGGGCGTGCATAAAGCAGTCAGTCAATGATTCTCTCTCATCATTCATGTTTCCATCTTTCTCCCTCTCCCTTCCTTCCTGAAATCAAAAATATATATTTTTTAAAAATAAAATAAAAATAAAACCATAGAGCTATTTGTAAAGGTTGAAGTGCTTTGTAAATGCAGAGGTAGTGGTACCCAGGAGGGCCAAATAGTGGGCAGGACTGGGCAAGAGGAGGGCCCCTCAGAGAAACCTTGATTTAGAAAGTAAAGCCCTGGAGGGTGCTTTGCCTGTCCCCACACCGGGCACACAAACACACACACACACACACGCGCACACGCACACGCACATGCACACGCACACGCACACACACTCACACAATCCCTTTCACCTGCAATCAGGGCTGAACTGATGTGCATACTTACTTTCTGCCTTTCCCACATCCCAGGAAAGGGAGCCCTGAGGATGGAGGAGAACATGGAGCAAAGATAAGACTCCCTCCACCTCCCCCCACCTCCCCCCACACACACACAGAAATGGGCCTTCCAGGGAGAGTGTGGGAATGCCTAGTCACAACTAGACGGCCAAGTTGCTTCTCCCTCTGCCTGGGGCAGATGCCTGAGCTCCATCGCTGAGGCCAGGATGAGCTTGGTGAGGCATATGTCCCCTCCCCTCCTGCCCACAGTCCTGGCTCAGACTGGCATCGAGAAGGAAGTATGGCAGAGGACCAGGAAGGTTATCAGAGTGGCTACGGGGGCATTCAGTCCTGGAATGGGACTAAAGCAAGGGATAGCCCAAATATTGGACTTAAGGGGCCACAGAGGTTGGACTGAGGTGAGTATCAGGATATAGCTCCGAAGGTGGGACCTGGGGTTATTGGGGAAATTAGAATTGAATTCGGGTTCATATGGAAGTTAGGACAGGAGGGCTGGATTGGCTCAGAGGACTGGGGTTAGTTTTGCTTCAGAGCTTCCCTAGAAGCTGCCTGCTTTGTGCTGGTCTAGCTGAGCCCGGCTCTGAAAGAGGGAACCCCAATAGGAAGCCAAGGCCTCTGGTCTGGAGCTTTATTGAGGAAATAGGAGTGCAGGTGAGGACTGGCTTTGGGATGGACAGAGGCAGTGTCCCCCACTAGGCAGCCAGCTAGCTAGGTTGGGCCCCTGCTACTCACAGGGTGTCCCACAGACCAGCAGCAGCAGCTCCCCTAGGAGCTCCGTAGAAATGCAAAATCTGGGACCTGCTCCAGAGCTACCCAATCAGAATCTACACTTTGACACAAACCCCTAAGTGTTACACTTGAAGTTTGAAAAGCACTGGGGAAGTTGTCTTGGCTGGGAGCCTGAAGGGGGAAGGGGCTGGGGAGGTGGGGCAGGGGAGGCCAAGGGGCGTGCTGCACCTGAGCTGCTCCAGGGCCTTCTGCCTGACACCCCCCTCCCAGTGCTGGAGCCACAGCGACACCTACTGACCATGGGCACCTAGGCCACTCCCTCTAGGACATCTGGACTCTAAAGGGTCCCCCCCTGCTTGGACCCCACCCTGAAGCAGGCTTTCCTGTGTTCTGGCTTCCCCAGTTAGGCTGAAGCAGGTGTAGGATGGGCAGGGCCTCAGGGTGAGGAAGGGCTGGGTGCAGGCTGGCCTCTGAGGCCCCAAAGTGAAGAAGGCAGGACAAGGAAGCAGGTGTCCTCCCAGGTGCACGGAGCCCATGTCACATCCCTAGCCTGGTGTTCTCTCCATACTCAGCAACACACACCAGTGTTCCTGCCCTCTCCACTTACGCCCTCAGCCAGAATGGACAGGGTGCACCTTCCCATCCCAACCAGCATCCCAACGCCCCACAAGGAGGTGGGATTTGAACCTATGTCTAAACAACTCTTGCTGGAAGTGGACTTTTAAGAACTACAGCTATTGAAAAGCAACTCAGGAAAGGGGAGAAGCTAGGATATTTCTGATCCAGAGTGTGACTGCTGAGGACTCCCATGACATAATTCTAAGTCACTAGGGAGACTGAGGCCAAAGGGCAGAGAAGTAAGAGGATGGGGAAGGAAGTCAAGGAGCCTCTCTGGCAATGGTAGTCCCCTCTCCCATCATTCCCAGATCCCAGTTATTGCTGGACCCCGCCTTCCTCCCCCCACCCCCACCCCAGCTCTAGTCTGCTCTCAGCTATGAGAGGGGTTTGCCTGAGAACTAAATGATTGTGATTGCCATTAGTGGTGATTAGTTAAAACATCAGAGTCTAAACAGTCAATTGGTTCTAATAATTAATACTATGGCTCAGCTGTGATTGAGAGAGGAGGTAAGGGGGGTGGAGAAAGAAGAGAGACAGGAGGCAGGGTCGGCAGAAGACCTAGCTCAGTGGCTCCCATTCCTTGACCCACGCACCAGGTGCCGTGCCATCGTGTATCTAGCTCCTAATTCTAGGTGCTCACAAGACATTTTAATACATTACATCACTGAGTTATCATAACCACCCTATCAGTCTCTGTTTTATAGGTAAGAAAAATGGTGCGCAGGACGGTAAAAGCTAGCAGATGCGCAGTACAGTTTGGGGAATGGATCGATACATAAATGAATGAAGCTCTCAAAAGTGAAATTCAATCCTAGGTTAGCCTGACTCTAAAAATTTGGGGGGCAGAGGGGATATGGAGGGGAGAATTTACAGAGACAAAAAAGAGAGAAAACACACATTCACTCTCCTCTTCTCACCATCTCCCTCTTATATACACACCCTCCCACACACATACTCCTTTCTCTCTCTGTCACATAACACACACACCCTCTCGTCATAGATATACACACCCTTCCCTCCCTCTCTCTCTCTCTCTTTCTCCCTCCCCCTCCCTTGTCACTCACACACACAGAAACCTCCACCATATACCCCTTGCTCCCCCATACTTCCCTCCCCTCCACCCCGTGTGCCCTCCTATCCACACCTCCCACTCTCTCACTCACACTACATCTCCATCATGCACTCCTTCCTCTCAGTCCCCTACACACCACTCTCTCTCACACGCCCTGGTTCACACAAACATCTCTCAAGCGGCTCCCTTCCACCTGCCTCTCCCCTCTCCTGCTCACAGATACAGTCCTCGCTCTGCCTCCCAGGCCAGCCTCTCTCTCACACTCATACAGTCACATATCTCTCTCAACCACGATGTTTTATTTCTCTTTCACACACTTCTTTCTCCTTCTCCCATTCTTACTCATGCCTCTTTCTCTCACACACACCTCCTCTTTTTCAGGGCCCTTGTCTTTCTTCTTCACTGTTGTATCTCCAGCTCTTAGAATATCACTTGGCCTGTAGTAAGCACTCAAAGGGTGTTTGGGAAATGAGATAAACATGCCCACACTTCTCTGTGTGCTTCACACATACACACACACACACACACACACACACACACACACACCACCACCACCACCACCACCATTTCCTCCCTTCACACTCCATGCCACACCACACACATCTCTCTCCCTTACACACACAGGCGTACACTTTGGGCCTATCCTAGAACCAGCCCCCTCATACTCTCCTGCTGTCTTGCCCCCTTCAGGAGTCAGGCCCCAGAGGCCTCGGCTGGCCTCTCTTCATCTAGGCTTGCTAATCTTTGAACTGTCCCCAGATCTGGAAGGGCCCAGGGACTTCCCTGCCTGGCAATGGTGCGGGGCTTTAGCCCAGGCGTAGCTCCTCCCCAGGTCACCCGCAGAGGCAGAGCGGCCAGCGAGCAGGATGGCTGTGTGTGTGTGCATTGCTATTAATCACCCCTCCTGGTTCGCTAACGAGGCTAATGCGGTAAGTGACAATAGCCCATCTTGGTTCCTGATTTAGGGGCTCAGGACGGAAGCTGGGCTCCTGGGAGTGAAGACGTGAATTCTCCACGACACTAAACCTTCAAATAAATCTCCTCCAGTCAGAGAAGCCCAGGGCACTAAATCCCATGCGCCGGTAATTGAAACCCTTAGAGCTTTCTTGGGTAGGGAAATTGCTGAGGGGGGTGGTGCGAGAGCAGCCTGGGGGTTCCGGGTGGGGTGGTGGGCTGGCCTGGAGACTTGCAGAGGGCTCTGAGCTGGAGGAGGCTCCTGGGGACCCGCTCTGAGCACGTGGGTGTCTCTATCGGTCAGTGTTTCTAGGCATGCGATTTTACTGTCTGGTTGTGTTAGCGTGGTGGTCAGTGCCCACCCTCTTCTCACCAGGTCTGTGAACACTTGGGGTTTTTCTGAACAGCAGCCATGGAGCTTCTACCCTTTGACACCTTTGGGTTCTCTGCCTCTCGCTGACTGTGAAGCCAGGTTTCATTTAAGCAAAAGGAATTTTCAGCGTTACCTCGTTGGATTCCTTCCCCTATTCCCACTTCTCTCACCCCCACCTCTACCACGCACCTCTTTCTGGACATTCTCCTGCAGTCCCTTCCAGTCCTCCTCCCATTAACTTGGCCACTGAATTATTCAACAGTCACTACTGCCCACTCTGTGCCAGACCTGGTGTCATGTCCCAAGTGTACCAGAATGGATCGGAAACCTCCCTGCCCTCAGGAGTTCAGAGTCCGCAAGGGGAGACAGATGGATAAACAACTAAATGCAGTGTTATATGATGTGTACAATAATAGAGGCATAGGCATATAAGAAGCATGGCATGGAAAAGAGAGTAATTAACTATCAGGGAAGACTTCAAAGAGGAGATATTGTGTGGGATGCTCTTGGGAGTTACCAGCTGGCCATGGGGAGATGGATCCCATGGCCATTACTGGCAGTGAGAATATTAAGTGAAGGGGTAGGTCTTGTACCGCCATATAGCACACAGGGTTGCTGCAGCGGCTATGAGGTTGGAGAGGGATGGTGTGATAAGGAGTTTGGAATTTATGCTGTGGGCTTTGGGAGCCGAGGAAGGTCTTCAGTGGCTGAATGATAGGATCGATTTGTGTTTGAGGAAGATCCTTCTGGACGTGGAAATTGAAATGGAGTAGAGGGGAGAGAGATGTCTAAGGAGACTTAATAGTAAAGACTGGAGATGATGATGCCTGAACCAGGGCATGGAGAAAAGAAGTTGGTTCTGAGGATGCTTAGGAGGTAAAAAACAACAAAGATATTGATTTACTGGATGGAGGGGCTGAGTAAAGACTAAGAGTCCAGATTGCCAGTGTAGGGAGGTCTGTGGATGGTGGTGCCATTCATTGAAATAGAAAAAGCAGCCCTGCCCTGATCGGTTTGGCTCAGTGGATAGAGCGTCGGCCTGCGGACTGAAAGGTCCCAGGTTCAATTCCGGTCAAGGGCATGTAGCTGGGTTGCTGGCACATCCCCAGTAGGAGGTGTGCAGGAGGCAGCTGATCAATGTTTCTCTCTCATCGATATTTCTAACTCTTTCTCCCCCTCCCTTCCTCTCTGTAAAAAATCAATAAAATATATTTTTTTTAAAAAAAGAAAGAAAAAGCAGCCCTAAGGGGTTTGGCTCAGTGGATAGAGTGTTGGCCTACGGACTCAGAGGTCCCAGGTTCGATTCCAGTCAAGGGCATGTACCTTGGTTGCGGGCACATCCCCAGTGGGGGGTGTGCAGGAGGCAGCTGATCGATGTTTCTCTCTCATCAATGTTTCTTACTCTCTCTCCCTCTCCCTTCCTCTCTGAAAAAAAATCAATAAAATATATTTTTTTAAAAAAGAAAAAGGGCTGGTCTAGAGATAGGTAAGTCCCGTTTCAGGCAAGTTGAACCTGAAGAGCCTGTGGGACCTCCAAGTAGAGAGCCTAGTACACAGCGACACGGGTGGGTCAGGGCTGGAGGTACGAATTGAGGGAATGAAAGCAGAGTAGAGATCACGCATAGAGTGCGCAGAGAGAGGAGTGGATGGCTATGAGGATGACAGCTAACATCAGAGGTTAGTCTAGTGGAGTAGTTAAGAGCATGGGCTCTAGTTAAAAGTCCAGCACCACCACTCACCGGGTTGCCATGGGCACATTACAGAATTCTGTGTGCCTCTGTTTCCTCACTTACACTAGTAAAATGGGGATTGAGTAGTACAGTGCTTGGCACAGAGTAAGCATGTGATCAGTGTTACCACTTCCCTTCCTCATCAATCCACTCCTACTTATCCATCAATCTCAGCCTGTCTCATCCTCAGGGAAGCCTTTCTGGATCCCTCTGAGCAGGCAAACCTCCATCTGACAGGCTCCCGTAGCACTGTTCACCTCCCTTTGACACAACTGCAATTTTACAATTTTTAAATAATTATTTTATGGCCTCACTCTTTTGTAAGCTCCATAAAGAAATAAATTTCATTGTATCCTTAGATCTTGGTGTAGTGCCTAGTACATGGAAGACAATAAATATTTATTGAATTAACAAATAAATGAATATAGCTGGAGTAGCCATTATATTTGGCAAACGATGACCATTAGGGATCTGATTGAGAGCAATTTGAGTGAGCGTAGAGTGGTGGGGGTGAAAATCAGGTTGCAATGAATGAAGAAGTGTTTAGGAGATAAAGGGCTATGGACAGCAAGGAAGACTCCCTGGAGCATCTTAGGTGAAAAGGGAAGGAGGAGGAAAGGGCATTACCTTCCAGGTGCCACATGGCATGAGTTGTTGAAGTTGTGTGATGGGGGAGACTCTTGCATGTATGTGCTGATAGAGTGAAGCATGAGGAGGGAAAAGGGGGATGCCAGAGAGAGGCAGGACCCCAACAGCTTTCACAAGGAACATGGTCAGGAATAGGGTTCTAACTACAGCAGCGGGGATTAAGCTAAAACAGGAGAGGGTGGGTACCTCTCCACCAAAATCAGAAGAAAAAAGGAGGCGAGTGTGGATCTGGGAGCTGAGGGAATTCATGCCTAAGAACTTCAAATTTCTGTGAAGTAGGAAGCAAGGCCACCTCGGAAGAGAGAGGGGGACAGAAGAAGAGGAGGGAACTCAAGATAGTAAAATATTATTGGATTTTCTCTGTGGGAAAGGGGAGACAGGGCTGACGAAGGGCATGTAAAAGGATGGCTTAGCCGTGCTGAAATTGGGCCCCATGATTTTTTATTGGCACGTATCTTCATGATTTTGTGATTTTTCTCCAGTTGTGTTTAGCTGCTTATGTGTCTGGGACAAAAACGAGAACAGGTGGATAGTGGAAAACACAAAGGCAGTAACAAGGTTGAGTGTTTTGGCAAGAGAGTGTTGCAGTGATCTCCCTGGGGTCCAGGCTAGAACTGCGTTAGGGGAGATGGGAGAATAAAGTGAGGAGCAAGTACACAGGCCATGAGAGGTCTCGGGGAGAGAGACCTCTATCACAGAGTCCTCCAGGAGGAAGTGGAATGCAGGGGAAAATAACAGGAGTGAGGGGGCCAGGGCAGTGACAGGGTTTGGGGTAGACAGGTGAGTGTCCAAGTCCTCAATGAATGTGGAGAGAGGGGGATAACAGTGATGGGGATGCAGGATGGTACTTGACCTCAGACCCACAGGCGGAGAAGCAATGGCTGGAAGTGGCAGTGAGCACTAAGGAAGACATTGACCCTACCTCCGGGCCTACGAGCCTGGAGTGGGAGAGCAAACAGCCTGCACTGAAGAGTTCTGCAGGGAGTGGTGTCTCCGGGATATGCAGGTTTGGGGGAAAGCCGCGAGAGTAAGGAAAGGGAGTAGTACCTAGGATGGAGAGGAGTTTAGCATGGTGCTCAGTCCCAAAGGGCATGATGGGAAGATAGCAAGGAGACATCAGTGGAGCCCCCTCTGCCCACCTCCTTCCCAGCATCTCTCCTAAACCCTGCATCTCTACCCCACCTCCCCCAGCTTCGCATCTCTGCTCTTGCATCATCCACTTCCACCCGTGTTCCCCATCCCATTCAACACATCCCTCCCTCCTCTTCGAACCTGCCTCCCGGTTCTTCCCTCCCCAGACCCTCCTCCTGCCCTGCCCCACCCCAGCCGGCCTGAGTGAGCAGGAACCCCTGCACCTTCATTTCTCAGGTCACTGCTTGGCTAATGGGCTATTAATTTGCTCAATCGTCCCCTGTGAGGCAAACTCAATTTCTGCCAGCCAGTCGTCCCTCCCTGTCGACAGCGTGATTGATTGGAGGAACAGCTGTCACCGCCCGGCTGCCTGCTCCCTGCCTCTTTCCCTTCCAGTCCATACCACCCCTCCTCCTTGGCCGCCACCCTGCGCCCAGGAGGCAGCGCACCCCTGCCACCTGCCCAAGGATCTGTCGCCAGCAATGAAAAATGACAGAAATATTTAAGGACAAATAAGGTTTCCCAACGCAATTGAAAATGATTACAGGCAGCTACAGATGGGGCCAATCTGATGCGCAGCAGCAAATCAAATCGAATTTCCTTATCGGCGTATTATTTTAGGCGTTATCTGGCACGTTGATGCAGTTATCAATTCAATTTCAGCCGCTGGTCCGATGTTTACTGTCTCGCCTTTGCTGGGAAAAGGTAAACATGTTCAGCCCAGCAAATTAATTTCTGGCTGAAGCCAGAGGCTGCAAAGGACTGCTACACAGGACCCACGGCCCCCACCTCGGCCCTGGGCCCCAGTGGGCCAGGCTGGCCAGGCCTGGGGCAGGCCAGAGCATGCCCAGGGAGCAGAAGCCCCACTAGCTGCCTGCCCCTGCCTGGCCCCAGCCCCAAGCAGGATTCAGGGCTCCTAGCAGGCTGAGGTGACCGCTGTGGGCTCTGCAGCTGCTGCCAGGGAGAGGTGAAGGTCTCCCATTAATTCCCAGCTAAAAATGACAAATTCATCTTGGACGACAATTAAATGAAGTCAGTAATTGATGCTAATTGATCTCCAGATGCGAGGGCTCCCCTCAGCCTTAGCAGCACGTGGCTGCCTTGCTCGCTGCCCACCCCAGCCCTTCTCTTCCTCGACTTCTCTCTGCTTCTCTCTTGGTCCTGGCTACCCCTTACGGCTCTGGCCTGTGACCCCTCAGGTCTATTGGAGACAGCTGGTCTGTGCTGGGCTAGCAGGCAGGGCCTGAGGCCAGGCAGCTGGCCCGCTGCCATCCAGCCCTGCAGGCACTTTTAAGCAGTGCCCCAGGTTCCACCCACCAGCCTGGAAAGCGGGTAACACTGCCCTCCTTAGTGGTTCAGGATTTATTGCCCACAGCTGTGGAGGTTCCCACTTCATTTTTATAAGCCCATAGTCAGAGCCAGCAGGGGGTAAAGCACACTTGGATTTACTTTAAACAGTACAGTCCTAGCATTTGGGCTCCATAGCAAGGAAGGCACTGGGGGAGAGTGAAGTGTGTGGGCACACCGGCAGGAGGATACAGGTACAGTCTGTGTTTGCATATATGCATAGGTGCTCAGGTGTGTTTGTCTAGATGTGAAGAAATACCCACAGTTGTCTGAGCACCTGTATATACCTATCCCACAGGTGCACATACGTCAGCATTTGAGATGTACTTAGTGCATGTCCATCTGTGGGTATTTTCCTGAGTCAGGCCCTTTTCTGAAGTTTATAAAGCCTACTCCAAGGGAACTCTGGGAGGCCCACCTGCCCCACCCACCACTGGCCTGGCCCAGCCCAGGGCGCTATCTGGAAGTTATTAGCTGAGAGAGGAGGGGAACTGAATTGTAGCTTTAGGAGAGGAGAGAGACTACAGTTGTGTTTGGGACAGCCAAGGTCAGCCATGTGAAGTAGCTGTGGCCCCTAAAGCCATACTACCTCTAAACAGGTTAGTTGGCGCACTTGCCTAGAGCTCGTGGGGCCAAGGGTTCAGGCTCCATGCCCAAGACTCACTGAACTTGCCTGTGCCTTGGCCCAGAGCCCTTGGCTCCAGCTCCAGCCCAAGTCTGAGCCTAAACCTGTCCACACAGGCTGACCTCCACCTGCCTGTCTGGCAGATGTTTGCCACTGGCCACCCAGGAGCCGTGTCTGACTCAGTCTAGGCCCCCTCTGTTGCTAGAGACAGTAAATAGCGTCCATCACAATAGGGGTGAGGGCACCAGGAGCAGGAGGCCATGTGGAGTGGGCAGAGTAGAGGGAGACTGGAAGATGGCAACGGCCCGTGGGCATGAACCTGTCACCCCTGTGTATTTTACCTGAGTTCATATGTCACATGGAAGAAACCTGGTGCCATGTGAGGAGGTCTGCACATGTTTTATGGAAGGAAGAGGAGCAAGTGAAGAAAAGCATATACAGTAAGAGAGATGACCAGACCAGGGTCAGGGTGGGGACAGGGAATTCGAGAAAACCCCACATCTGCCAGCTAACATCTGCATCTTTGGGGGTGTTTAACAAGGTTGGTGATCATTACTCATTCATTCAAGGAATATTTCTTGATTTCTGCTTTTACTACTACAATACTATTCTCTTACTTTGGGCTATGCCTTCTGCTAGATGCTGGGGCTATACCTTGCCCTCGAGAAATGTATGGTGTAGAGAGGGAGATAGACACGGATTAGGCCATTATAACATGGTGTGACTAGAGGTAGCACAGAGGCACAAAGGAGGCACCTAGTGCAGTCTGGGAAAGCCAGAGAAAGCTCCCTAGAAGAAGGAATTCTGAGTCTTAAAGGATGAGTAGGAGTTAGCCAGCTTGTGCAAATAGTCCCTGCCATATCCCTTTTGGTTGCTTGGCAAGCCCAAAGCAGAGACTAATAGGCCTATTTGGTTCCAAGTGACTCTGGAACTGCTAAAAATGTCACCTCTACCCCTCGAGTACCAGCCACTGCCATGACGTCTGGGCAGGAGGGTGCACAGCTGTTCTCAGGGCATCTCTGGGCACTGGCAGATAAGCATGGGCCACAGCTAAATACACGTCTCTTCTCTGCCCGCCCCACCCCCACCTCCTCGACCAGAGATGCCTATTAATCCTGACAAATGATGACTTACGAACATGTAATGCAAACTGATTCATCATACATTCAAATCCGCCGCCCCGCCCCAGCGGGAGGCCCTAGCCAGACAAGTGTATTACACGGATAATGTATTTGACGTATTAATAAAACCAGCCGCATTGCTCTGGCGCAGAGACTGGGGAATGCCAATATACGATGACAGATCACATATTGATGAAATCCAGATGTTTGGAATCATAGTCTTGGGGCCTTGTTCATATTGACTGAAGGTAAAAAATGCCGTCTGTCAGCATGTTAACTCTTCCTGTCCCACACTCAAGCAGAGGTGCCAATCATGGTTTTCTGGAGAGAAAAGAAGGAGGAAGGGGGTGAGTGAGAAGGGAGAATGGATGAGTAATTAGGTGGTTTGGATGGATGAAGAATAGATGAAGTGGAGGGTAATTGTACTGTGGATATGATGGGTGGATGGGACTCTGTTTATACCTTATGTTCTTGACCTCTCAGCAGCATGTGACCCTATCTGTAACATTCCCCCCATTCCTTGAAATCCTTCCCTTCTTGACTTCAATGACATCACACTTGTTTTCATCTTCCTCTTGGCTGTTCCTTCATAGTCTTTGTTGACTTAAACTTCTTCTACCTGTTGTAGTTACACTTAGGGTTCTGTTCCAGCCTCTTCTTACTGTACACTCTCTCCAGTGATCTCACCTACTCTTAACATCATTCTTTTATTCATTCATTCAATAAGGATGTATTGAATATTTACCATATGCCAGACATTGTTCTAGTCACAGAGGATGCAGTAGTGAACTTCAGTTCTTATCTATATGTCAGTGTCTCCAGTTCCATAATTCTAGCCCTGGCTACATATGGTGCCTCCCAGCATTTTCACATGGACGTCAACATGTCTTAGTTCCTCAAACTGAGTACATCCAAAACAGAGCTCATCTGCTTCCTTGCCAAGACTGCTGCTCATCCTCCTGTTCCACACGTCAGTAAATGGTCTACTTGGAGTCATTCTTGACTTCTTTCTGTCCTTTATTCCCATGTGTAATCCACCTGCTTCTGTTAGCCATCATCCTCATCGTGCTGGGACCAGCCACCATTATGCCTCATCTAAGCTAGTGAGATAACCTCCTCAACGGCCTCCTGCAGTTGCAGTTAGAAAGATCTTTTTAAAATGCAAGTCTGATACATCACTTCCCTGCTTAAAACTCTGCAATGGCTTCTCGCTTGTATGTTTTAAAAAACAAAAACAAATCATTAGTGTAATTATTAGCATCCTCCAGGACCTGGCCTCTCCATCATCATATCTCAACCCTCTGCCCCTCGCTCTCTCAGCACCAGTTTTGGAGTCAGAAACACCTGGATTTAAATCCCTGCTCTGAACCTTCTAGCTCTGTCACTTCATTGTTCTGCGCGCCCTTTTCCTCATCAGTGTGGTAGTGATAATAAACCTAACCTCACAGGACTAGTGTAAGGATTAAATGAGATGAAATGTGTACGGCACTGACTCTGCAGCCTAACATATAATAACAGTCAATAAACAGTTATTATCATGGATAAATGAGTGCATGGACAGATATATTGACATACAAACCAATAAATGGGCATATGGGTGTGGATGGATAAGAAGAAGGAACTCCATGGAGGCCAAAAGGACCAGGTACCTACCTACCAAGTGATGTACATAGCAGGGAAGAAGGCCAAATACAGGGCAAAGCCAGGCTGGTATTGGGATGGGGTAAACACAGGCACAAATAACAAGCTGTGCTAGTGTCCTCCTGGAGATAATAATGACTCGTCACCTGTCCACAGCCTTGATTTAACTGGATACTCACAAAAGTCCTGGGAGTTAGTCATTATTATCCCTGTTTCACACAAGAAGAAACTGAAGCTCAGAAGTGGTCAGTGATTTGCTCCAGGTCTCACAGCCACTAAGAAGTAACTCCACTGGATGTTGCTTGAAGGCTGTGTCTTGGTCACTAGGAAATGGAGGCCCTTCTACTGGGGGTGTGGGGAGAGGAGGGAGAGGACACACACACACGTGTATACATACAAACACATGCATAGACACACGTACATACTCTTAGAAGTTCCAGCCTCCATTGCCATTTGTCTTTAGGGTTAACCCTCGCCCTCATTTTAACCCTCCTCCTTCCTAAGTCAGACACCAGGCAGTCAAGCCCTGCCTTTTAGGGTCTGTAGAGGAAAGATGGTGCCGCTGGGATTTGCTGCTTGAACAAACGGAGAGGTAGGATGGAAGCACGGGCAACAGAACTGGGACAAAACCAAACAGGCCAAGCCAGAGAGGCCATCACATGGTGGGGAGTCGCAGGGCCAAAGCTGGGTTAGTGACCTAGCAAGGGAGGACTTCCCCTTTGAACGAGACCCTCATCCTCCAGTGTCCAGTTCGGCACAGGCCTCACATGGAAGATGGCCTAGGAGCAGCTGTGCCAGCCCTGGAGTTGCCTGTTCCCAATGGTCCGAAGTTCCCAACAGAGGGGGGCAGCAGAGGACTGAATTGGGACCCCAGGTACCCAAGGCCTTGTTCCAAGGCTTGAGAGCTGAACTGTCAGAGTCTGGCCCAGGCAAGGAAACAGCTACTTGGCTTGACCTCCCTTCTGTCCTCAGCCTGCCTGTATCCCCCTCACAGCCACAGCCAGTCACTTCCTGTTGAAGCCTCTTGTTTTCTAGTGGGGAAGGCATTCCAGCAGCTCAGAAAGGGAAAGAGACCCTCTAGAGGTCACACAGCCAGGGAGCCTCCAGGCAGGGCCTGACTCTCAGCCCTGACTCTGCAGTCACCTCGAGGCCTTTTGAGCTGAGGATAGGGTCAGGGTCCCCTCCGCTCCCTGCTCTCGTGCTTCCAAGGATACCTGCGGCAGGCAGAGAAATGGAGGCGGCAGGTGCCGTGGGAACGGGGGTGGCGGGAGGGAGGTGCGGTAATGAATGTGGACGGGAGGCAGAATGAGCGATCCATCTTTGCATGGGAGGGGAGGGGGCTGCAGGCGTTCCCCCCACACACTCACACACTCAATCAGGCGCTGTCAGACCTCCGGCCGCCTGGCATTTTGGTGAAGAATCTCTCAGCTAAAAATTGTTGTCAGTCCCATTTCCTCGTTATCAGTGCAAGGGCTGAGGCAGCGCCCGGGGATTAGCAGGAGCGGCGAGCGCCCGCACCCGCCATCTACTGCCGATAACACTAGGCCTCCTGCCTCACCTCCTCCATTCATCATCTTTAGCACTGACAGCCCGTCCCCGTCCCTGTCCCCATCCCCTCATGTTTCCTGTGTCTCCCCACCGTGCTGCTCAGACTGGCTCCTGACCTCCCTGGGGAACTAGGCCTCCTGAAGAGGGACAAGATAGAACATGGGCCCAAATGACCTAGACCCACCTGTGGCACAGGGCTTGGCCAGCTATGGGGTGGGAGGCGAGGGCAGGAGTAAGGGATGCTCAAGGAGAAGATGCTTTTTGACAGCCTGCCGCTGGTGGGCTCGGTCTGCCTACCTGTGATTTCTGCATCTGATGGACAGCTGGGCTAAGGATTTCTGGAGGCCTCTCCAGCCTAGGAACTGTGGAAGGGGAGAGCCAGAGGATGCCTCCTCCCAGGCCGAGGAAGAGTAGGGGGCTGAGGACTTCGTTCCCACCCCCACAAGACCATGGCCCCCTCCTCTGGGCCATCCCCAGCGGTTTTATGGCCCATTTTATGGCCACTGTAATGGCCCGGGTCAAAAGCTTCAGGGAGCTGTATTCTGGGAATTATGCAAACGAGGAGCAGGCCCAGGGCCAGAGTATGGATTTTGTCATTAAACCTGGGCAGGCCATGTCGTTAGTGCAGTAAAACCCACGTCATGACCACAGGTCTCAATATAAAATTATAGGGAACACAGCAGGGGAGGGGAGCAGGAGGCCCATGGCCACACTGACACCTGCCACTCCATCCCCTGAGAAAATGGGGGTGGAATGGAGAACGCAGGCTGAGGGGTTCCTCTGCAGATCCCTGTCGATGCTATTCCTGACGCTGGGAGCCAGGAAGAGGGCCCATTGTCCCAACAGGGAAACTGAGGCCCAGCTTCAGTTTCAGAAAAGTAGATCTCTGTGGCAGCAAGACAGGTGAACTGAGAAAGGGTATATGGGAATGCTGAGGCCTGGTGCCAGGCATGGAGGGAGGAATCTGGGCTCTGAGAGCCCTAAGAGCCAGAGTTGGCATTCCAAGCCAAACGGGGCTTAAAGCCTCATATTTCCATCTCAGGCAGACCCCATCCATGCCTTGGATCCCCCTCTTTCTCCAGTCTCCTCTCTTACCATTCCCTCTTAAGCCCCAAGCCTAGCCTCAGTGATCTGTTTCAACAGCCTTGTCAACTCTCTTATTCGTCTTTCCCCTAGCCCCCAGCAGCTGTCCTCTGGCCCTCCTGCCCCACCCAGAGCGCCCAGTCATGCCCCCCTCAGCCCTGACCAGGGCTGCGGTGGCTGCAATCACTAACTTTCCCTTTTGGCTTCCCTACTAGTTTGTGATCTCCTTGAGGCCCAGCGTGTGTTTTATTTATCTCTGAATTCTAGTTTCTCCTGGAATAATAACTGAAGTAGAATAATTGTTTGAGAAATATTTGCTGAACTTACAAATAAATGAGGCAATGAGGTCAAGAGCTAAGCACAGGGGTCCCTTCCAGTTCTGAGCCTCAGTTTTCCCATCTGTAAAATATAGATAATGGCCTGGAGACTATGGGTCTCACTCACCCTGAGATTCTCTGGCTGAGTGAAGTGAGAGGCAGAGCTAAGACTCAAATCCTCATCCCCTCACTCCCAGACCAGCACTACACCGCCTCTCTTACTCAGAGCTGCCTGCCAGCTGTCCCCTGGGCACCTGCGGCACAGCCACGGCACAGGATCAGTAGGGCCCCTTGCCCTCCTCAGAGACCTAGCCACATAGACTAGAGAGAACCTTACCTTCCCCATCCTGACACAAACACAGCCTCCAAGCTGACACCCAGCTCTGCTAAGGTCATTTGGCTTCCAGCACAACCTGCTCTTCCTTCACCTCCCTCCCTTCCTCTTCTCCTCTCCCTTGCTTCCTCTTTGCGCATCTAGTCTATGTCAGGTCTGTTTTCAATTGTCTATAGATATAAAGATGGATAAGAAATGATCTCTGCCCACAAGGAACTCAAAACTCATTCATTCATTCATTCATTCATTTGCTCCCATTCTCTGCCTGGAACACTTCCAAGTCACAACTTAAATTTCATTTTTTTGGTTAGCCTTCTTTTTTTTTCACTCCTCGAGACACATACGCAGAATGAATTACTCCTTCCTCTGAGCTCTCGGACGACTCAGTCAGGCATCCAGGAGAGCCGTGGTCATCCTCAGGCTGTGTCCAAGGGAGGCGGGTTCCCGTGCTGGCCAGATCTGGGAGGTCCCTCAGGCATAGCATGGCTAGATTTAGCACATAAAAATACAGGGCATCCAGGTTCATTTGAATTTTAGAAAAACAATGAATAACTTTTAGTCCCATGCAGCATTTGGGACAAACTTACACTAAAAAGTATTCATTCTTTATCTGAAATTCAAATTTAACTAGGCATCTTATATTTTTAAACTGGCAACCCTCTCAGGCAACCATCTTGATCATCACTGGCACGGCTGCTTATTTCTCAAACTGATTTTCACCTTCTCTGGGCCCCAGTGGGCAGAAGAGGCAGAGAGAAAAGTCCAGGCTTAGGCTAAAGAAGTCCTTTCTACAGTCAAAGTTCACATGGATAGGCAGGGATGTTTCCGGATGAATGGGGCTCCTCAACCCTACACCTACTAGCAGAGGCTAGCGGAGCCCTGGGTGGGGAAAGTGGCAAGGGAGGGGGGTTAGGCGTCCCAAGGGGGTGTACTAGGCAACCTTCAGGCGCCTTCCCAGCATGGTGTGCTCTGGTTATCGCCAGGGACAGAGTGGGGACAGAGTTGAGGCTCCCCACCAGCCCCCAAGCCAGTATAGCCCGCACTATATGCATGTGCACTTGTGTACTGGGAGCACACAATTGGAAGGATATTTTGGGGGGAGAGCCCAGAATCTGTGAGACTCACAGAGGTCAGTAAGGTTATCCAAGTGAGAGGTGGTACAACCTGAACCGGGAGCATAAGATTCCAGGAATATCGAAGGTGAAAACGAACAGGACTTGGGGGTTGAGGCAAATGTTACTGGCTTGGGCGACTAGGTGAATGCAAGTGTCACTAACTGAGATGGGCACTGCTGAAGGGAGCAGGTCTGGGAGGGGTGAAAAAGAGGAAAAACTCCTTTTAGGATTGTTGAGTTTCAGATTCTCTGGGAATATCCAGGCATGGGTGTCCAAAAGGTCTTTGGATATAGGGCTCTGCAGAACATGGAGGGACCTGGGGCAGGGATAGATTCTGGAGGGCACAGGTGGGAATTAGGGCCAGAAGAGGGAACAAGGTCGTCCAGCATGCAGAACGAGGACAGAAGGGGCCGTGGAAAGGAGCCCTGGGAAAAGTGAGGAGCTGGGAGAGAAAGCCACCCTGAAAGATGGCGTGCACCCGGGCCCTTTCCAGGCTTCTCCACTCGACTGTGAGGGCCTCAGGGCAGGGACTAGATCTGACTCTAGTCCACATCCCACTGCTGAGGGTAGACAGCGGACAGTGTTTGTGGAATGACTGCAGGAATGGATCCCCTTTCTCCCTCTTTTCTTCCTTCTCCAGATTTCGGGAGTGTGGAAGCAGTGAGGGGAAAGGAGAGACCTGGCATTCTGGGCGATGGTATGATTAAACCGAGACCTTCACTAACCCGTGTGAAATGAAGTGATCAAGGTTTGATTGCCTAGAGCAGCAATTTTCAACCTTTTTCATCTCATGGCACACATAAACTAATTACTAAAATTCTGTGGCACACCAAAAAATATATTTTTTGCCTATCTAACAAAAAATATAGGTATCATTTTGATTCATTCACACCAGAAAGCTATTGTTGTGTTGGCTGTTGTCATTTTTATTATTATTGTTTTAAATTCTTTATTGTTTAAAGTATTACATGAGTCTCCTTTCTTCCCCCATTGATCTCTCCCCGGCCTCTCCCACCCCCCAGCACATGCCCTCACCCCCCTACTCTCTGTGTCCATTGGTTATGCTCATGTGCATGCATACAAGTCCTTTGGTTGATCTCTTAACCCCTCACCCCCCGCCTTCCCTCATAGGTTGGACAGTCTGTTCGATGCTTCTATGTCTCTGGTTCTATTTTTGTTCATCAGTTTATGTTGCGTTGTCATTTTTTTATTTGACAATCTAAGAGAAGATAAGTCAGTGCCCCCTGACTAAATAATCAGGTATTGCATGTTTTAAAAATTCTTGCGCACACCGGTTGAAAATCGCTGGCCTAGAGCATTATTTGTGTCCCAATAGATTTCTGAGAGGGGCAGCTGGCTGAGGAGGTGCCGTTCACAGCCTCTGGAGCTGCAAAGAGAGGTGATGCTCATGAGCTCTGAGACCCTCAGGCTCACCTTTCTCAAAGCCAAGAAGCCCTAGGAGGCATCGGCAGGTCTGGGTCCGAGGATTAGGACACTGGGTTTCCCTCCACAGACCGGCCCCACTTATATTTCTGTCTGTTCTTCCCTCACCAGGTAAGAAAAAGGCAGCAGCATTGTTTGACAGCCAGGCCCCTATTTGCCCCATCTGCCAGGTCCTGCTGAGGCCCAGCGAGTTGCAGGAGCATATGGAGCAAGAACTGGAACAGCTGGCCCAACTGCCCACCAGGTAAGCCACGTAACAGGAGGGCCTGCCTGCCAGAAGGATCCCACTCAGGGTTCTAGCTACCAAGTCCCAGGAACGCCGTCTGGCCCACACCCCAGCCTCTAGTCAGAAGGCAAGGCTCTGCTGCCGTCCTCCACTCTGCTTTCAGTCCTCCAGCTGAATAGTGCTGCCTCTCTCTTCCTGCTCTGTTTTTGGAGATGGGAAGAGAGTGACCCCTCTTCAGGCCTCTAAAGGGCACAAGAGGAGCTAGAAAGCAATTAGCCACTGCCATAGTCCCTGCACTGCCATGCTGAGCCTCGGGGCAGGGCAAGAGCAGCAGGCCTGGTAGCCCCACCAGACGTGCAGGCTGGTGCTGCCCTCCAGGGGAGTAAACACTACCTCCTCAGGAAGCTCGGGTCTGAAAGGTGACAATCTTGAGAATGTGTTCAGGTGTGTCACCACTGCTTTACCCACCTCCCCTGTCCCTGCCTCAAGAACTGGGCGGAGCCTCATGGACAGCCTTGTGGAGGAGCCAGGTTATCAAACAGAGCAGAGAGTGTAACAAATTACCCCAAATCTTAGCGGTTTAAAGCAAGCATTTCATTATGTCCATGGAATCTGTGGCGTCAGGAATTCACACAGCACAGAGGGGATGATGCCTAAGGTCTGGGAAGACTCAATAGCTGGGAGCTGGGCTCCCCTGGAGGCTCTGTCACTCCCATGTGTGGTCGTTGATGTTGGCTGTCACCTGGGACTTCAGCTGGGGGCTGTGACCGAAGCACCTACACATGGCTTCTCCAAGTGGCCCGGGCTTGCTCGTAGCATGGCAGCTTTGCAATTGTTGACCTTCTTGTATGGTGGCTTGGAGCTCTAGAACAAATGCTCTCACCAACGATATGGAAGCTGGGTCACCTTCCATAACCTAGCCTCAGAAATCACTTAATGTCACCTCTGCTGTACTCTATTGATCAAGGCAGTATTAGCCCACGCAGATCCAAAGGGAAGAGACATTCACCCACCGCGTGATGGGAGCAAGGCAAGCTCATGGAAAAGCATGGGTGATGGGAGATATGGTTGCAACCATCTTTGGAAAATACAATTTCCACAGAGAACAGCCTGCCCCACCAGTTCAATTCAAGTCCTCAAACCAGACTAATGCTCCTTCCTGCTGCCCTCTCACCTCACCCCTGTGCAGGGTGCGGGGGACCCCAAGGTGAATCAGAAATGCTGACGCTCAATGTATGGGAGTAAGCAGAACCAGGCAATGGAGACCCTGAGGGAGGGAGACGGCTCCGTGGGAAGGACTGGAGCTGTGGGAGCCTCGGGGAGGCACCAACCCAGGCACAGAGCAGAGAAGGCCTCCCGAGGGAGGTCAGGCCCAAGCTGAATTTTGAAGGGAGATTAATTATTTATCTATTGCTATTATCCCCAAATTGAACAGTTTGAAACAACATTTATTATCTCAGTTCTTACGGGCCAGTTCAGGAACGGCTTCGCTAGGGCGCTGCAGGGAGCTGCGGCTTCTGGCTCAGAGTCTCCATGAGGCTGCAGTCCTCTGAAGGTGTGCGGAGACTGCAGGGTCGGTTCCCAGGATGGCTCGCCCACATGGCTGTGGGCAGGAGGCCTCGGGTCCTGCACAGCGGGGCTCTCCACAGGGCCGCTCGAGTTTCCCTATGACGTGGCAGCTGACTTCCCACAGAGGAAGTGATCCAGGAGAGAGACTAAGAAGGAAGCCACAATGCCTTTTATGATCTAGTCTCCATTTCTTCCAATATAGTCTATTCTATTCATTAGACGCAAGTCACCAAGCCCAGCCCACACTCAAGAGAGGAGGATAAACCTATAAGCTCTACCTCTTGAAGGGAATGGTATCAACGAATTTGTAGGAATACTTAAAACTACCACAAAAGACTATACTAATAAGAATAATTATTATCCTGATGAACACTCACCATGTGCCATAGCATATAATGGTATTGCATTGCATTAATTTATTTAATTTTAACAACTCTCTGGGGTAAGTAATAATTTTAACTCCATTTTACAGATGAGGAAACTGAGCTACAGATAGGTTAAGTGACTTCTCTAAGGTTGCACAACTAATAAAATGGTAAAGATAAGATTACACTCAAGCAAGCAATCTAACTCGTGTCTATCCTCTTCACTCCCCCACCCCCCCACCCCACACACACACACACACCTGGGACTATCCTGGAAGGGTCAGAGAGTGAAAGTAGCATCCTTCTGCAGTTGCGTTCCACCCCTTGCCTGTGCAGGAGGGTTTCTGGGTAATGGGCTCCCAATGGGAGACTGCCCCTCAACAGGAACAGAGAATAGAGGCAGAGATGGAGGGACCTGCAGAGCCTTGTAAAAGCAGTGCACCCCTAAGAAGGTGTGGAGAATGGGAGTCCAAGCTTTCTTTCTGCCTCCTCAGTGGGGGGCACACTACAGCCTTATCCCCATGGCCCCACCCCTGCACCTGTCCCTCCGCCCCCACATCCCCTCAAAGCATCTCCTACTTTCACACCCTTACTCCCACGTCAGTTTCCCACCCGAACTCCCACATCCGTGCCACCTCTCACGTCTCTGTGCTGCCTCCCCCACTTCTGTGCCCCTCACGTCCAGGCCCAGCCCAGCACCCCCTAACCTCTGGCACGCCCCCACCCCCCCCCCCATGTCTGACAGCCGGACAGCGGGATCTGCACAGCAAGTGAAATTCCCGTCGGATCGATAAAGCCGAAGCGCTGGCGGCGACGGGTCGATGGTTTTATCTGTCTCGGCCCCGCCGAGCCCAACGCGCTGACAGTCCGACCGGCCGGCAAAGGCGTTCAAGGGCAGCCGCGCCCGCGGCCCCCTCCCCTCGCCGTCCCTCTCCCCTCCCTGCGGCCGCTGCGCCCACCGGGCTGCAGGCTGGACCGGCCCGCCGCCGCCGCCCTCATGATTTATCTGGATTTTTAATTGGAAAAAATTTGCGAATTAATTGATTTCAGGAACTTGCCAATTAACATTGTAATTGGGTGCGTGATAAATTCCCTAGGAGCGTGTCAGCTCCCTGCGGGCTAGCGGGGAGGGCCCAGCCTTGGCTGCCCTTGCCCCGCCCCTGCCTGCTCTCAGGGAGGCTGGAGGAGAGCAGAGGAGGCTGGGAAAAGATGTGGCACCTGGTTCCCTCCTCCTCTAGCGGCTCTCAGCTCCCTGAGCTGGGAGTGGCCTTTTACCAGCCATTTCACAGATGGGGAAACTGAGTCCTGCAGGCGGGTAGAGCCCAAATGAGGGCATTCCCCCATCCATGGCACAAGGCTGGAGGCTTCCTCCCCAGCACTTTCCCCTCTGCTCCATGATTCCTTCTCCTCCTGCTCCCTTCCTTCTTTCCTCTTCTCTCCAACCGTTCCCTTTCCTTTCTTACCCTGCCTTTGCCTCCTTTGCTCTCCCTTTCTCCCTCAGCCCACTTCTGCCTCACCCAGGAGGGACGGTCCCTCCATCCACATGGTTGTTCCCCAGGGAACACCTTCAGGGTGGGCCTGGTGTTGTGCCTCTCCTTCCCTGTGTCCCCCCACCCCAGCAGCTGCTATTTCAGATACCCCCCCCCCACCAGGGCCCACACAGATACCCCCAGGGCCCACCTTCCAGCTCCCAAACTAGCGCTGGCTGCTTTTCACAGACTCAAACACCTACATGATGTGCAGGCACACGCACACCCCATTCCAACAGCCATGATGTGCTCACACACCCCAAGAGAACCACTTCCCACGGGCACACGGGCAGGTAGACACCTACAGGAAGAAAAGTCAGAACTCCGATGGCAAAGACTTACACTTTTCCAAGTCCTTTTACATTTCAGCTCAGAAGCAATGTCCACACACCCTCCCTCACCCCATCCTCTCTCTTTCCCCTCCCAGTCCTGCGCGGGGTTCCATTAGACCCCAGGATCGGCTAGTTAGAACAAGGAAGGCAAAATTCAATTGAGGACAGATAGTGGAGGGCCTTTGATGCTGGAGGGTTGTCCTAGAGGTAATTAGAACATTGGTGAGCCGGAAGAAGCTGATGAGGGAGCCGAGCTGTAGAGCTGTAGGAGAATCACTCTGGAGGCCAGGCCAGTGTGGGTGTGAGTTGGAGGAGAAGCAGGGAGGCAAGTGAGGAGGTTGGGCTAGTCCAGGGGACAGATGATGAGGCTGGCCTAGCACAATGACAGTGGGAAGAGGGAATGATGAGAGAGTGGTGGAGGAAGAAGCAGAAGAACTTGGCTGATGACTTAGTGGGTACTTACTAGGAAGAGCTTTCTGACTTGGGTGGCAGGAAGGGTAATGATGGCAGAGAAGCAGATGTCTGAGGGAAGGAGATGGTGGACAGGGCTCTGGCATGCTGAGCCAAGCTGTGGTGGTGGAGACTGGGTGTGTATTGATAGACAGGCAGGAACACAGATGGGAGCTGGAGATGGAAGGGCCGGTGGGAGGAAGGGTTGCCCCAGACTCCTCTGTGGCCCTCAGGCAGGAATTTCCACCCAGAGGAAAAGGCCTTGGACGTGGAGAGATTGCACGAAGCTGAAAGGGAGGCTTGGCTTGGCTGGGCCTGAGCTCAGACACCTCTTCTGGGAGGTTTCCCGAGCCACTGCCAGTTCTGGCCTCTAGAACGAGAAGCTGGCTCCCTGGTCAGTGCTTTAAAAGGGCTGGAAGGACCCAGAGGGAGGCTGGGGACCATGGAGGAGAAGCGGGGTGTGGAGATGGCAGTGCCCCCACCCCCACTTAAGCCTTATTTAAGGCCGGCCTCGGTGTTTGGTTGGGTAATGAACTAGATAAACAATTCCCCAAATAGATTAAAACGAAGTGTAACTTACAAAGGCGGCTGGTGATGATGGTTTATTCCCCGGCAGTGCACCATTTCTTTATTTCCAAGGATAATTCAGTGTAAATCACCTTAATTAAAAGTGTCAGCCCAGCCCATGAATATTGTACTTAGGAACGCGTTTCCTGGGTCCCAGTTATAATTTAAAACCCATGGATCACTAGGCAGCGAGTGACTGAGGAAGGGAGGAAATCGTTGGGGGCGGTCTGTGGAAACAGGGAGGGACGGAAGGCAGAGCTGAGTGGATGGGCTGGGCGGGAGGCGGGCTGCCTGCAGCTCTGGGGCTCAGACCTTTCCTCTCCAAGGCGGGCCCTTCGCCAGGCTCCTGTCTCTAGGGGACCAAGCACATCTGGAAGTGATCAGGTAGTTAGAGGAAAGGTAGGGAGGGGGTGCAGGCTCAGAGAGAGGGAGGAATCTGGGGTAGTACCAGTCTAAACGAGGGAAAGGGAAGAGAATCGCCAGGAAAAGATCCAGGGAGACTGGACATTCTGACCCTCAATGTCCCCATTTCTATTCATCAGCAGAGTAAAGGAACGCCCAGAGTCAGCAGGACCCTCTCCGAAGCCCAGAGAGAAAAAGATCTATCTCATCCTAACCCCTGGGTATGATTAGGGAGGCTGGCTGGGCAGTGGAAAAGCAGCAGTTTGGGCTCCGTCGGACATGAACGCAAATCCAGATTGTGTGAGCAGAGAAGTGTCACTTAACCTGTTAGTCAACTTTTAAAAATTTCTGTGAAGGGTAAGATAACACATATGACATACCTAGCGCAGGCCTGCCGCATGTGGCGGGTGCACCGTAATTGTTCATTTCTCCCTTTTCTGTTCCAACCTGCTCCTGCTCAGGTAGTAATACTCGGACCTCAGTTCAGGGGTCCGGTGAGAACAACATTATACAGCGGATGCCTCATGTCTGTATCTGCAGGGCTAAGCACAGTGCCCAGCACAATGGAGATGTCAGTACTTGCTGACTGAGGGAATGAAGGAACGATGAAAGTCGGGAATGCTCGAGCTACTTGCTCCTCAAGAGCAGCCCGGTTTCTTCTCTGGATCCCCTGTACCTAGATCAGGGCCAGGCATGGAGCAGGAATACAAGGACCATTTATGAACAAAGTGTAATTGAATGGAATCGTGTCTGTCTGCCTGTCCTTCCCAGTCTGTGATGCTCCCACTGTGTGATGAGACAGGCAGACAGCTCTGCTTTACACTCAGACCTTAGGCTCACCCTGCTGCGGAGCCTGGGGGCCCCTGCACTGTCACATACATATCTGCGTGGGTGTGTGTCCGTGTGTCTGCCGTTGTGGGTGACTGAGTGCCTGGGTGTGTGTCGGTTCTGTGTCTAAGCATGCATTTATGTGGATGTGGATTGGGAGCAGCTCTCCATTCAGGAAGGGTGACTGTGGTGAGTGTATCTTTATGGACATGTCTCGGGAATAGGACTCTGTGCCCGTGCATCTGTTTGCTTGTCTGAGCACCGGGTGTGGCCACACGTATCTACATGACTGTTGACAGCATGATAGAGAGACAATGGATATGAGTATATCTGCCTTTACACCAGGGTTTCTCAATCTCAGCACTATTGACATTTTGGGTTGGATAATTCTTTATTGTGAGGGGCTACCCAATATACTATAGGATGGTTAATGTCATCTACCCACTAAATGCCAATAGCAAACGCCCCACCCCATGTGATAACCATCAAAAATGTCTCCAGACATTGCCAAATGACCCTGGGGGTAAATGGCCCTGGTTGAGAATGACTACTTTTTTCTGCATCTGCCTATACCTTTGCCTGTGTGTTGGGTGTGTCCATGTCTGACCCTGAGGGTGCTCCCTGTGTATACACCCGGAGAGTCTGTCTACCCCCACGTGCTCTGCCTTGGGTGTGTGTCTTTGTGCTTTATGGCTATCTGTGGGTGTGCTTTACCTGGACAGCTTGTACACGTGTCTGTGCAGGGACCCTGTGTGAATGGGCTGTGTCTGCCTCTGTGCGTGTATCAGCCAGCACCTCTGTGTGCATGTATTTGTGTGTGTGTGTGGGGGGGGGGTGTTTGAGTGAGTGCACGTGCATGAATGTGTGAGCACAGATGTGGTGAGCATAGCGGGGGCAGCAGGGAGGGAGGGACAGGAACAGGGATATTAATGTTTCTGAAGTGGATCTGATTTGATACGTCTTGTTCCATTGTCAGCATCTGTTTAGCGGGGATTTGTAATACTTTGTGGCTCTGGATCACTCATGCTTAGCGCGGGATGTGGCCTTGCATACCAATTTTGTTATTAAACACAGTCCTCGCCTCCCCCACAGCCCATCTATCACCTCCTGCCCCCGCCCCCGCCTGCTCCAAGCCACCCACCATATTTCAGGGCCCAGCTCCCGCCCGCCTGCCGCGCCGGATGCCGGAGGGCCTGGGGCTGACAAATTGAATCAGGGGGAGATCATTCCTGGCCTAACGCAGTTTGCAGCGTGTTGGAGGGAGAATTGACAAGAGCCATGTCAGCTCCATCACCCCAATCCCAGAGGAGCTAAGAGCAGGCTGGGGACAGAGGGTGGAGGAAAGGGGGTATTCAGGACAGGCAGAATCTTCAGGGCCGATACCAGGAGTCAGGTAAAGCCTCTTTCCTCAGACCCACCGGGGAGCCTACCATGTCTAGTGTCTGTACCCCCTTCCCAGGAGCCAGCTCTGGCGCTTAGCACGATGGACACCGAACTAGGCAGAGTGGAGCTTGGCCAAAATGGCTGGGCTGGGCTGGCTATGCCTCCTCTTTTTGGGGTCTTCCTGCTATTCTACTCTCGCATGCCCTGGGCAGCAAGTGGAATGGTCACCCTGTTCTCTTCTTTCTTGGCAGCAAGAATTCCCTTCTGAAGGATGCCATGGCTCCAGGTACTCCCAAGGTAGGTGGCCAATTGTGTGTTTTCTTCCAGCCCACCCTAACCTAGACCCACCCAGAACTGGTTCCTCTTGAGGATAAAAGGAGCTCTTCCTGGAACCCCAACTGCCTCTAGGGTTTCAGTGTAGGCCCCAGGCCTAGGGCTGCCCTGTGCACTTGAGTGCATGTCTGTGTCGTCTGAGTATGAGCCAGGGTATGCTCATCCGACTTCCTCCTCTTCCAGTCAGGACAGGGGTTAAAGCCAAAAATGGCCTGGGGGTGTTGGGGATCCGGACTCTAAAGCAGGGGAGACTCAAAGGAGGAAGGTGAACTGTAGCAAGTAAAGGGACATATAGAAGTGCAGGTGAAGACAGATGGCACAGGGCCTTAGAAGCCAGACTGGAGAGAGAGACAGAGAGAGAGAGAGAGAGAGAGAGAGAGAACAAACTTTGTCCTGAGGGCAACAGGAAGCCAGAGAGGATGCTGGACTCATTTGGGGAGACAGTCTGCCCCTCTGAACAGACACTATGGGAGAGAAGTTTGAAAGCATCAGATGGAGAAAGGAAAAGTGAAGGACAAGTAGCCGGCTCAAAGGAGGGGCCAAAGAGGCCTCAGCACAATGACATGACTTGTACCAAAAGCTCCCCATAGGTGGCCACAGAGATAGATGGTACTGCTTCCCCACAGGGGATGCTTTTCAGGGAGTGGGGACCTGGGGAGGAAGACTGAACCCTCGATCAGTGAGTGTCCCCTCCCTCACACTTCAGCATCCTTTCTCTTAAGTTCTCATATGACAGGAAAGGCAGGAATCCCTAGTCCTTTTTATAGGGAGTGGGGAGTGAGTGTCAAAGCTTTGGGAATGGGTGAAATCAGTGAGGGAGGGTGTAAGGAGAGATTAGAGCAAAAGCCAAGAAGAGAATCTGGAGACTCCTGCATTGGGAGTCAAGATAAGGTACAGCAGCCCTGGCCAGTGTGGCTTAGTGTGTTGGACTGTCGTCCTGGACACCAAAAGCTGGCGGGTTCGATTCCTAGTGGGGGTACATGCCCAGTTGGGGGTTCAATCCTGTGTTGGAGGCAACCAATTGATAGTTCTCTCTCACATCAATGTTTCTCTCTCTCTCTCCCAGCCTCTCTCTAAAATCAATTTTTAAAAAACATTTAAAAAAAGATAAGGTACCAGAGACAGGAAAGAAGAAAGTCATGAGTTAGAAGGGGCACAGAAGAACATGGTATCCCAGCATCCTAAGGGGGGAAAAGTTCCAAAACCTCTGGTGTGGTCAGCAGTCAGAGAAGCTGGAGAAGGAGATTATTGTGTTTCGATTTCTTAAAGGCACTGGTACCTCTGAGAGGGCAGTTTTGGGGAAAGGATCAATATTACCTCCAGGGGTTGTCCCAACTCCCCTGCAGGCCTTTATAAAGGGTGGGAATGGACTTTGCACCTTCATTCGGGGAAATCATCCAACACACAGCAACAAGGAAGCAAAGCCCTCCCAGCCCTAAGAGAAGAGGCAGGGGTGACAGGCAGCTGTGGATCATGGAGGTGGGGAGCCACACTCTGAGCCTGGCCCAGCTCGAAGCCTTCAGTAGTCGTGGTTATGGAAGCAGGTTGGTCACAGACAAGCTGCCAGTTCAGCCATTACAACCACTGACACCTGATATCTGAGCATGGCTGGCGGGGCTGAGATGTGGACCCCAGCAAGGCTGGTGTGCCAAGGACAGACGCGGTCCATATTTATACCCAGTCCCCATGCTCACAATGCACACACACCCAGATCAGAGTCCACTGCCAGAAGGGGAAGATTCCTGCAGCTACCCACACTCCAAGGCAAGGGCCATTGCTCAGCCCCTTCCAGATATGTGCTCCACCCCAGAGCTGACATTTCAGGGTCTGTCCTCTGCCTTGACTGAGGCTTTAGGGAAACAGGTCATGGATGGAAGAGGCACGAGGTAGAAGGTTCAAGCAAGAGACTGAGAAGACAGGGACAAGGAGGGAGGGAGGAGGAGGAGAGGGCGAGGGGGCCTTCGACAAGATTGATGGCCTCGTTGCCATTAAGAAAAAAATTAGCCGGTGGCGGCTATCATATTAAAGGGTGAAGAAGCCGTGAATTATTTTCTTAAAGATCTTATCGCTTACAATGATAATTTTACCTTCCAAAAGGCCACTTTTAATGAGGCGAAGAGCCAGGCAAAAAGTCATGATTTAATGCCGGGATTTTTTTTTTCTCAAAGCACATTTTACTGCTTTTTGGTCCATGTTTAAAAAGCGCCAGTGACCTTTTTTTATTCCACTTGCCCCAGGTGTAATGCTGAGGCCTCTCAGGGCTTCTAACCTGGAGAGAAAGAGGGGTGGGGGGACACACAAGCCTGCACTTTCTTACAGTGGGGGGCAAGGGTACATTGTTTCCCCTCCTCAGCATCCTCCTCTGGACAGAGAAGGGGAAGGGCATTGCCGAAAGCCTGCCTCTTTTCTGAGCTCGGGACCAGGTCACCTCCTAGGCCTCCCCCTGGGCCAGGGAGGGCGAAGAAGGGGCTCCCATAGCAGGGAATCCCACCCCAGGCCCTTCCCAGCCTCCCTCCTGCAGCTCTGGGATGAGGCCGAGTCAGGGAGCCCTGCCAGCCAGCAGCTGCCCCCTCCCTTCCCAGGGCCCTTGCCGGAGGATGTGCAGCATGGCCACGGCATGCGGGTCACATCCTACGGCTCAGTCGGAGATGAAGGATAAATGGCTGCTCCATCTTTCCCAAATTGCTTTCTTTGGGCTGTCACTGGCGATTTGGCATGGTTTTCTAGGCTGGGGAGGCCTCCTAGGGAATTGTATGCTTCTGGCTCCGAGCTGCACAGGCTGGAGAAGGTGGGGGGAGAAAGTATGGATTGCTTTCAGGCCTCCAGGCCCCCACTTTGCAGCTGAACAGGCCTTGGCAAGAACCAACAAGAGCAGGCTGAACGTGCCATGTGGTATTTAGAATTGTGATGCTCGCACACATTTTAAAGCGGACAGTTTATTAATCTAAACTGCAGGCGTATGTAGAAGAGGCCGTGTAGGATTGACATGGGGGGATTAGTTTTGCTGGGGGTTTTGCTAGGGTCATCGTCGCAGCGCGGGGATAAATGGACCCAGCGTACATCCCTAGCTGCACGCAAGAAACTCATACATACTATTTAATTTACTGTCTCCATAGCGGGGCTGCCATCAGCCTGTATTAGGGGCCGGCAGGGTGGCCCGTATGTGGCTTTACCCCCAACCCTTCAGGGGGGGTCCCAGAGTATCTGCTCACTAAGAGAAAGCACATCATGTTAGCGTCTCTGTGAGTAGGCTGGGAGTCTTCCCCACTGGAGTAGATATTAGCTGGGATTTAGGAGATTTGGGCCCTCCCAGGGGGTTCTCTACCCACCCTGAGAGCCAAGCCATCCTTTCCCACAACGACACTCCCAGGACCTGGCCACATGCCTTCAGATTCTCCAGTGGTCCCTCTATCCCTCCACCCTCCTCCTCGCGGCCTCGCTCCCAAAGCTCCACAGGAGCAGAAACTAGGGGCCTGACTATAGGTCTCCTTCTGCTGAGGCCACATGTCTTTTTTCTCCTTCTAGTCCCTCCTGTTGTCTGCTTCCATCAAGAGAGAAGGAGAATCTCCGACAGCATCCCCACACTCATCTGCCACTGATGACCTGCACCACTCAGACAGATACCAGGTGAGGACCGGGTGAGAAGTAAGTTCACTGGGTGAGGGCTTAGCGGGCATGCCTGGTACTAACTCCTCCCTCCTCAGGAGGCAAGAGGAGAGGCCTGAACTCTTTTTGGCTCCCTCTGTGTCTCGTGTCCCTAACTGAACCCGAAAGGCACAGGTGTCAGGGAATGTGCCTTAAACAGATGGACTTTAGGGAGACATTGCCAAGGTCACCAGGCTCTGGTGGGCTCTCAGCACCTCTGAAGCATCCCATCCAGCAGGACGTATCCTGTAGGGTTCGGTGTCATGAAGGACCCAAAGACAGCCCCAGCTACCTGAAGACTTCACACTTCAAAACCATGATCCCCCGAGCAAGCAAATAACCATTCAATCCTGCCAAACCTTGGTATCTTGCCCAGACTGGGGGAGGAGGGGGCGGCTGCTGGGGTTTGGGCTGGCGGGGAGGAGAGGCAGACATTGCCTGTGAGTGCCTTGGGCAAACAGGGAAGGAAACAATCACACAACCCTAAACCATCAGAGCAGGCCTAGGGGTAACAGCCTAGCTCTGTTTTGACCTTTGTGATAGGAAGGAGAAAGAACTTCCCCCAGAAGCTTCTCCTTCTGAGGAAAGACAGGGCCCTGCCTTTAGGAGCCCCAGGCAGATGGAGGGAAACAGGGCCCTGCTCCAAGGAACACTTGTCTATATGGCAACAGGCCTTCTCCAGGAGCCCCAGTGCGAAAAGGGAAAAACAGTCCTAACTCAGAAGCCCTGATCTGATGCAGAAAAACAAGGCAGCGGGGACCCATAACCTGGGGTAGGGGAACCAGTGTCACTGCTGGCACCCGTAAAACCATTGCTGGAATTAGAGTTGTTCTCTCCGAACACCCTTTTCTTCCAGCTGACACAGCCTGGCGTCAGGGTGCAGAGCTTAGAGAGTGGGGTGTCAGGGGTGTGCTGGACACCAGCTTCCACTGGCATCTCCTCCACTGGATGCCTTTGTATGGGACTCAAACCGCACAGCCCAGAGTGCCACCCTGGGGAGGGATCCCTGCTCTCAGGAACCCTGGTTTGAAAAAGGCACTCAGTCCGGCACCTGGGAGACATGACCCTCACCCAGACAACCCTGGTTTGAGATGGAGGAGTGACCCAACCCTAGGGAATTCTGGTCTGATGTGGAGACAAGGCTCTGTCCCAGAAAGTCTCCCTCAAAGGTATGGACAGAGCCCTGCTTCCAGGGACCCATCCTCTCAACTTCAGTCACAGCATTCAGCCTCACCCGCTGACAAAGTCAGACAAGAGTCACCATCAGGCCAAGGCACGGTGTGCTTAGGCCTTCTGTGATTTAGATTCAACCTGTATTTCCAGCTTCCACTCCTAATACTGCCCTCCATGAATCTTATGGGCTATGCTCGCCGAATTAATGCTAACTACTCCCTGGTTATGCCATTCCTTTCTTGCCTCCATGTTATACACATGCTGCTTCTTCTAACAGGACTATTTTACCACCCCATCCAATTTTTATTTACCCTTCATCAACCTGCCCAAATCCCATCACCTCCAGGAAACCTTTCTGAGTTAGCTACCTCTTCTCCTGACCCTGATGCATCCCTATTATTGTCCTTATCAACTTTTGCTGTGTTCCCCCCTTTAGGTATGTTTCGGTTATCCCCTGATGTATAATAAACCACCCCAAAACTTAGTGGCTTAACACAATTTATTATTTCTCATAATTCTGTTGGTTGACTAGGCCTTTCCTTACTCCTGCAGCTCATTCAGCTGGAGGACTGGCTGGGCTGGAAAGTCCCAAATGGCCTCACCACATATCTGGAAGATTGGGGGACCTTGGTTCCCTTCCCCACAGCCTCTCATCCTCCAATAGGTTAGACCAGCTTCCTTACTTGGCAGTCTCAGGGTAGTGTCACACCAAGAGGGCAAAGGACAAAGCTACGAGGTGTCTTGAGACCCAGACTCTGGAATTCACACATCACTTGGCAAAGTGTCACAAAGCTAACCCATGATCAAGCGATGAGATGTAGCTCTTGATAGGAGCAGGTGCGAACCATAGTGGCCACGTTTAATCTATCACAATGAGCCTGATTCTTCCACTAGACATAGAGTCTTCCAAGGCAAGGCCCTTGTCTTATCCTTCTTTACTCCCTCCCTTTACTCAAACATTTATCTGTGTCCACTCATGCTCAGCCCAGTGTCCTTGCCTTCAAGGGGTTACATTTGTAAATAGATAATTAGAGCCCAGTGTTTTAAGTGCTGTGACAGGGGTCTAAGTTTCTAGAATTGCACAGGGGACAGAGGAGAAAATTAGTCAGAGCAAGCTTCACAGAGGAGGTAAGGACTGAACAGGGTTTCAGAGGTAAAGTAGGAGTTCACTTTGGTGAACAAGGAATAAAGGGTATTCTAGATCAAGGCAACACTATATGCAAAAGGCATAGCAGTATAACCCAAACCATGTATCTGAGGGACCTGCTATCAGTTCAGTTTTGTTAGAATGTAAAACACAAGGAACACTGGTAGGAGGTGAAGTTGGAAAGTGCCCTAGGGACTAACTGGGTATTCCATCACCTGATCTTTACACAATGCTTGACATGTAGTAGTTGCTCAATTGTATTGGATTTTTCTTTTTTCTTTCTTTAAATATATTTTTATTGATTTCAGAGAGGAAGGGAGAGAGAGATAGAAACATGAATCATTGATCTGCTGCCTCCTGCATGCTCCCTACTAGGGACCGAGCCCGCAACCCAGGCATATGCCCTTGACAGGAATCGAACCTAGGACCTTTCAGTCTGCAGGCCAACCGACGCTCTATCCACTGAACCAAACCAGCCAGGCAGATTTTTCTTTTTTTTAATCATCAAACTCAGCCTCAAAATCAGGAGTTTTGGTTTCTTGTTTGGAGTCCCGTTTATTTAGCTCCTGCTGGGTTACCTAACCTCTTAACCATTACATCACCTTACCCTCATAAGCAACTGTACAAGCTAGGATTCATTGCCCTCCAATTTATTGCTAAGGAAACAGGCCTAGAAAAAAGGAAGTGACTTTTCTAAGAACACATATATTCTTAAGAGTAACAGAGTCAGAATTTGAGTTTGAGTCTGTCCATCCCTGAATCCTAGATTGTTTCTCAGCCCTGCACTGGGCTCAGGGGCTTCCCTCATAGGTTTCCTGGTCCCCTTCCCACTATGATTTCCTGCATGCTAAAACCCTGTTCTGGGTGACTAGATAGAGATGACCTCCCAAGAAGAAGGGACAGGTATGTAACCAATCAAAATATATAAGCTCAGAGGGAAGCCAGGGGATTAGGAAAACTCAGAGGAGGCACCCTGGCCAGTTTGGCTCAGTGGATAGAGCGTTGGCCTGCAGACTGAAGGGTATGGGTTCGATTCTGGTCAAGGGCACATGCCCGGGTTGCAGACTCAATCTCCAGTAGGGGGCATGCAGGAGACAGCCAATCAATGATTTTCTCTCATCATTGATGTTTCTCTCTCTCCCTCTCCCTTCCTCTCTGAAGTCAATAAAAATTTTTTTTAAAAAGATCTCAAATAAACAAACGAACCTTATACCTCAAAGAAGTATAAAAAGAACAAACTATAAATAAACATGATTAAGCTAGTTTGATTGCGTAAATGCAGCCTAAGGCAAAATGTGAAATTAAGAATCAATAATAGAAATGGCCAAAGTATACACAATAAAAAATTTAAAAAAAAACTCAGAGGAGGCAACCAAGCCAACCTTGAGAGAAAGTGAAGTGAAGCCTTCCAGGCTGGGGTGGGGGTGGGAGGTGACCAACCAATGAACTTGTACCCATACATGCATAACCTATGGACAGAGAGGATAGGGTGGTGAAGGCCTGGGGCAGGAGGTGGGGCAAGCCAGAAGGATCAATGAGAAAAAAGGGACATATGTAATACTTTCAACAATAAAGATTTTAAATTTTAAGAAAAAGCAAGTGAAGCCTTCCAGAGTCCTGCAGGATGAACAACAGTTAACCAAGTGGTGGATATGGAGGCATGGAGGATAGCCTCTAGCCAGAGCATGGCGTGCTCAAAGAACTATAAGTAGCTCTGTGACACTGATGTCAGGACACAGGGAGAGCTGGAGTGCTAGAATAAGAGTCTGGAGGAGTAGACGAGGTCAGAAAAGGCCTGCATGCCACGCTGCAGCAGGTGGGGAATCACTGACGGATTTAAAGAAGGGGGGAGGCAGGGTCAATTTTGAATACAAAGATAACACTGTGTGTAGTGTGGAGGATGGGCTACAGGGAGAGAAACTGGAAAACAGAAGGCCAGATGGAAGACAACCGCAAATTTATAAAGTTCGTAAGATTATGAACTGGAGCAGTAACATCCAAGATAAGTACAGCCATTGGAGAAGCCCTCAGGGATGTCTTGCCTAGGTGGCAAGCGCTGGGCGTGGGTCCCCCATGTGGCTCACACATGGCCCTAACCCTGGACCAGTACGCTGATACAATGTGTACGGGCTATCATGAAAGTAGGGATGGAAGTAGTCTCACGAGAGGAAAAGGTCTTTTTCGGTGAGGCCTGGAAGGTGTCTGAGTAGGAGAATCACAGAGGCGGAGATAAGTCTTGTTTGTTGTTGTTTTAAGAACTTGAAAGGTAGACTCTCTGAGATCTAGCCGGCTGAGTGTTCAGAATGAAGGCAGGTGGGATCAAACACCACTCCCGAGGTTCCGGTGTGAGCACACCTGAGTGAACCGTGTAGCCCCTAACGAGCTGGAACCCGGGAATAAGGCGCCTGTGCGGGGGATGTTCCACGTACGCCGCGCGGATGGGCGCTGCCTGTGGGAGCTCCAAGTGGTGTCCAGCGGGCAGCCGAAGTGTTGGGACTCTTCTAATAACGGGACCGCAGAACGGAAAGGGGCGGGGGTGGGGCAGGTGGGGCGTGCGGTGGGATCTACAACGGACACCTGGCCGCCCCAGGACAGCGCTCGGCGGGCGGGACCACGCGCTGGGAGGGGCGTGGAGCGGGACGGGAGGACCCGACAGCTGCTCAGGGGCCGGTAGGTCTGGCCAGGGGTGGGAGGAACCCTAGGGCGGGCCCAGCCGGTTGCTACCGGAGTGCAGCAGCTGTTTCCTGATCCCGGTCCGGCTGCACCCCCATCTTGAACTTTCACCCTCGCGCGCGACGGCGGCGGTCACATGATCAGGGCCAACATGGCCACCGCCGCCGCTGGGAGCTGAAGTGCCGCCGCCGCCGGGCAGCCGGGGGGAATCCGCTCGCATCGCCGCCCTCGCCGGCCGGGCGGCCGCAGGGCCCGGAGCGCCGGAAGCCGGGGCTGGGACGGCACTGCGCGGTGGCCCCGGGGTCCCGTTAGAGCAGCCCCCGGCGGCTATGCCGAGGGCCCGGAGCGGCCGGCGGAGCAGGGGGGCCGGCGGGAGGGAGGAAGTAGGTTTGTTTACGGGCTGTTTGGGGCGGGACTGGCCTGGGCCGGGGTCGGTGCTGAGGCGGGGGCCGGGACTCCAGGCCGCAGCTTACGCTCTTCTCTTTTTTTGCATCTGCCCGGGCTCTTCCCCCAGACCTTCCTGCGAGTGCGAGCCAACCGGCAGACCCGACTGAATGGTGAGTCTTGGTCGGCCCCTCCCTCCGCCCCACCCCCGGCCTCCTCCCTCCCTCGCTGCCTGCAGCTCCTGGCTTTGCCTGGCTCTCTCCGGCATTGGGGCCCGTTGGCTTCCTCGCAGTCACAGTGCGTGAGTGTGTGCTAACCAAGGTGGCCGCCCTCAGTTTCCCCGTCTGTCTAATGGAGGTTATGGTTCCCAACTTTTGCCCAAGCCTCTCTAAAGGCCTTGAAGAACCCTGGGGGGCAATAAGTGCCAGAGAATGAGGAACAAGCTACACAATTCCACTCGGGAGCTCAGCTTTGAATTTGCAAACTACTGGGACCCCACTGTACAAGCCGGCAGGGCGCTGAGAATGTTTTTCTTCCAGTTTTTAATCAGTGCCCAGTAGTGTGAATACGGCCTCTCTGCTGAGACTTGACAATGCAATGAGATCTGGAGTTCCCACGGCAACAGGAACTAACTCATCCCAGGGCTCTTTGAGTTATCAGTCGGCCCACATTTCACAAAGGTGATCAGCGTGGGCTCAACAGCTCTGTCTGAAAGCGCACCGTGTATGCACTACCTGGCAGGCTTCCCCCTCTTCCCCCCCTCCCCCCATTCAAACCTCTGGAGTATTTCTATTAGCTGAACAGGATTGAATAAGCCGGGCTTTTTGTACTGACTAGGGTGTGGTATGTCTGGGGGTTGGCTGTAAGGGGCTTAGGATCTCTGGGCCAGCTGGTAAATGATTCCCAACTCCTGCCACTTAGTTTCTGCTGCCGGGCTGAGCCTCATTCTGTGAAAAGGAAAGCATTCGTTATGGGCTGACACCATGTTGAGCATCATCATAACACTTCTAAGAGGAAGGTGTTAACACACGTTTTGTAGATAAGGAAACTGAGGCTTGCAGAGGTTTAAAATCACACAGCTGGGATGGAACTGAGCCATGATTTAAACTGAAGTTTGTTTACCTCCAAAGCCTGGGCTTCTCCGACCATGCCATGCTATCTCCAGGGCAAATCTGACTTTACCTACTCAGAGGTTGCCTCTGGGTAGGGAGCGAAACTTTCCCTACCATACTTTGGTTATTTTGGCGAGAAGATAACCAAACCTACCTTGTTTATCAGAGAATTTCCAGATGATGGTTAATCCACCAGGGTGCTTTCCTGGGACTACAAGGGGTCTTCTGTTCTGGGTGGCCTGGGTAAGGAGAGTATCCACTACCGTGCCCTCTTTGGTGATTCTGTGAGAATCATTTCTTTATTCAGTCATCACAGTGTTTATCATAGTCCCCTTCTTAAAAGGGAAGCACTCGTTTGGGCTCTAGGCATGATAGGTAAAGGACCTTTTTATTCTCACACTGCTTCATGCAGACTTGTAGCACTCTCAGGGGCCTTTGCTCCATGCCTTTCTGATATCTAGCATCCCTTCTCCAGCCCAGCCCTGGCTCTAGAGCAGAGATTTTCATCTTTTCATCCCATGGCACACGTAAACTAATTACTAAAATTCTGTGGCAAACAAAAAAATATATATTTTTTGCCAAGCTGACAAAAAAAATAGATATAATTTTGATTCATTCACACCGGAAGGCTATTGTGTGTTGCCTGTAGTCATATTTTTTTTAAAATATATTTTATTGATTTTTTACAGAGAGGAAGGGAGAGGGATAGAGAGCTAGAAACATCGATGAGAGAGAGACATCGATCAGCTGCCTCCTGCACACCCCCCACTGGGGACGTGCCCGCAACCAAGGTACATGCCCTTGACCGGAATCGAACCCGGGACCCTTCAGTCCGCAGGCCGACGCTCTATCCACTGAGCCAAACCGGTTTCGGCTGTAGTCATATTTTTTAAAATAATTCTTTATTGTTGAAAGCATTGCATATGTCTCCTTTCCCCCCCCCCCCCCCCATTGACCTCCTCCAGACCACCCCACCCCCCCGCCCCAGGCCTTCACCACCCTATTGTCTGTGTCCATGGGTTATGCATATATACATACAAGGTCTTTGGTGGATTACCTCCTATCCATCTCCTGTCCTACCCCCACCCCCACCCCCACCTTCTTTAGTCATATTTTTATTTAACAATCTAAGGGAAAAGAGTAAATAGTCAGGTATTGCATGTTTTAAAAATTCTTGTGGCACACTGGTTGAAAATTGCTGCTCTAGAGTGTCAAGGTGGCGTGAGCCTGAGATTTCAAGGGTTAGGGCAGTCAAGGCAAAGGAATTTAGATATGTATCCACAAAATCAAGTAGGGCACCACAACATGATCACATCTATAGCAAAAGCACAGGAAATTGGAGAGATGGGCCAGGCCACAGACCAACGTTTCTCAAACTCCATGCTCAGTCCTGCTGGGATAGTAACTTTACTATTGAGTTAGGTTTTTCTACGACTACTCTGTTTTGGAGTTGGAATGGCTCCCTGCCTCAGACCTTCAACAAGCAGGAGCTGGACCCCAAGTGCATATTCTTACCGCCCTAGCACACTCACGGGATCGATCTTTGTTGATGCTGATCAGTCAAGGGGGTTCTTAAGATAGGAAAGCACTTTAGGCTTATGGTTTCCTATCCTGCCTTTGCCCCTTTTTCCCTACTTAAAAAGTACCTTGATCTCTCTGAGCCTTGAGTTTCTTGATCTGTTAAAATGGATAATGCACCCGACCTACAGGATACTGAATTAAATGAGCTACCTTGTGTAAGGTATTTGGCTCTGAGCCTAACACAATTGAAGTTCTAAATTGTAATGTATTAATTCTCAACTGTGCCCCCCTCCCTAAACTGCATTCATGAGCTTCCCCCCAGAGTCAGTGTCCCTGAGAAAGTTCTTCCTGGCCCTGCAGTGGGGAACTTTTCCTTCCTTGGCTAACTCCCCCTTCCCCTAATCCCAATCCATCTGATCTCTGAGTGGCTACCTCTGCTTCTGCTGTTGTATCCAGGGAGGGGCTGGAAGGAAGAGGCCCTTGTTTTGACCCCTTCCTGCTTCAGTGACAGGAGGGCTGCAGAGAGGGATTAGTGAGCTAATTAGAAATGATTGCATCTCTCAGCATTAATTAGCAGTGCTGTGGGCTTGCGGTGTGCACTTTGGAATTGAGCCCCCTGTGGGACAGCATGGCAGGCAGCCCTCTGCCTCGGGGGCCTGCCAGCCCCTCTGCACTGATTAGAAATGATGGAACAGGTTTGGGTAGGCACAGTAAGGGCTACCCTCTCAAGGGCTTTCTAACTCAAACTCTGTATCTTTATGACTGGGCCTCGGTCTCCTCTTCTGTAAAATGGGACCAGTGGCCATGAGAGAAATCCTTCCTGGGATGATTCTAGGTAAGACACTTAAGGGCTCTTGGCCCAGGAACAAAGTGGATTTTATCTGATGAGTGAAAAACAGGCCACATCAGGCCCCCTGAGGGACTTTGGGTTCTAACCAAGAGATGTTCTCTAAAGTTGTATAGCTTGACACCAAAAGAGCCCGTGGTCTTTGGCCTTCTAGGGAGATACCTAGCAACATGGAGTATCTTTGCTCATTGGACTTCTTGAATTCTGCCGGTTCGGAGGTATGGGTGGGTTGAGCTTGAGTCAGCTGTGATGAGTAGCATTTCGCTGGCCTAGCTCCAGTCTCCTCCCCAGGTGCTCTTGGCAAGTGCCAGTCCCCAAAGGAGAAGAAGGTGCTGCATAATGAGGGCCAGATCAGGCACTGAACAAAGGGGCTAATGGCTAGCAGGAGGTCAGGATGTATCAGCTGCACTGGGACCCTGGGAGCTACAGTGACCGTCTGCCTGTTCTGTGCTTTGTTTTCTGTTTCTCCATGCAGCTCGGATTGGGAAAATGAAACGGAGGAAGCAAGATGAAGGGCAGGTATGTCCCCTGTGCAGCCGCCCCCTGGCAGGATCGGAGCAGGAGATGAGTAGGCATGTGGAGCATTGCCTTTCTAAGGTAGAGGGGCCATCACCACCTACCTCCCCCTCCCTTCTCTCGTTCTCCTGAGACTAGTTGCTGACTGCCTCCAGATCTATGGGCTGTTGGGGTCTTCATGTGGTCTCAGCAGCTTCTTCCTCTCTGTTTTTGCTCTCTTCCTTTGCTTTCACTTTCCCACTCCTCCCCTGGGGCACCAGTGGCAAATGATTGGGAAGAGGCCCAGGTCTTTGACCTCTAGATTGGTTTACTTCACAGGAGCCCTAAAGCTGGGGTTGGTGTATCACAGCTGGGGGCCATGGTTATGCCTTCCTTGCAGGCCCTGGGGGGAGACAGGGATGGCCTGGGACCCACATGATCCTGCTCTGCTCTTCACAGAGGGAAGGCTCCTGCATGGCTGAGGAGGATGCTGTGGACATTGAGCATGAGAACAGCAACCGCTTTGAGGAGTATGAGTGGTGCGGGCAGAAACGGATACGGGCCACCACTCTCCTGGAAGGTGGTTTCCGAGGTACAAGCAGCCGACACATAGGCAGTGGCACTGGTGGCCAGGCCTGTGCTGGGTATCCATCTGTTGGGAACCAAGAGGCCAGGGCTGGTGGCCGGTCATCCGCTCCACCACATGGGAACTGCAGCTGGCAGGGCTCCTTTGTGACTGTGCTGCTGCCTGTGATGTGCATATTAAAATGGAAGTATTTGGGTGGGGAAATGGAATTGTGAGGCTGCAAGCTAGGAGTGACAAGGGGGGCTCTCGGCCTCGGGTGATACATTGAAGGTGACAGCCAAGCCACGTTAGCACCTGCATAAAATATTAAAGGGACGGTTATGCATTTATCACTCTATCCCTCTTAAGGCTGATAAATGAGAATCCAGCAACCTGATGTACACCTCCAGCACTGGGGGCCCTGAGGGCTTCCAGGCAAACACATTGGATTTTCCTCCTCCTCCTCCTCTTCAGCCCCATGTCAGAGAAATCAGTTACAGAGGAGAGAGTGAGTTATGGCAAAATTTGACCTCCTATGAGCTTCATTGGTGAATCTAATTTTAGCTCTGTTCCCATCCCTTCTACATGGGCCCCTCTGCCCTGAAGCAAGAGGGGCCTAGGCCCAGCTGCTCCCTGCTTCCCTTGGGTTCTCCCCAGTTGCTGCAGAGAGGTCTGCAGGGCCCTGCCCAGCTTCAGTGCCCTCCCAGCTCCTTGGAGGGATATGGCGTGGCCCAGTGGGAGTCCCCCAGATCAGAGAGCAGACTGATGCCCAGGGTCAGTGTCCTTTTGTCAAACGCTCCTGCCTTGGGCAGGGGAAGAGGAAGCTATCTGCCTCCTGACCTCCAGCTCTTCTCTCTTTCTGTGCTCAAGCACAGCTGGCACTGCAGCTTGTGGTCATTAAGTGAGCCGGTCTGCTTCCCATCTGCCTCCAGTTCTCTGGGCATCACCCTTGAGAATACTGTGTCTGGTCTCTGGGGGATCTCATAGCAGCTGGGAAGAGGGTCTCTGTCTCTTTGGGGCCTTGCTATTGGGGCTGGTGCTGAGGCGTGGTCTTCACGGTGCTGTCCAGTGCAGACTGGCTACACAAAGGGGCTCCAAGCTCAGGTGGGTTATTATGCCTCTGGGCTTCTCACATTATCTAAGTGTTTGGGGACAAGCCAAAGTATAAATCAGGAAGGTTCATCAGACCAAACTGATGAGCTGGGGAATGTTTGTCATTTCACTCTGGTCCTGTCCTAGAGAATGAGCAGCAAAGCCCAGGATCCCGTAAATTGTACACAGGTGGCAGCCCGTTCAGGGTCTATTCCACGATGCTGCTCTGGGTTCCCTGTGTTGGCTGCTGCAAATAGTCACATCCTCCATTGCTGTGGCAACTTCTTAGTCAAGGTTTCTTGGCACAGAACGACCTGATGGCTTCTGGGCAGACAGGGCTTAAGGGAGTAAAGCTGCATAGAGCTTGATGCTGCATAGAGCTGCAGACAGACAGGGCTTAAGGGGGTAAAGCTGCATAGAGCTTGATGATTTGACATAGTATTTCCCCTACACTGGGATGCATTTACAGAGCAGGTATGAGGGACTCCTAGGCCCTGGGCGGGTGTCAGTTTTCCCTGAGTGTTTACACTGTGAGGTTGTTCCTTTCAAGAATTCCTGAAGGGAGTTCAAAGAGGGCTTTTCTTTGAGCGATTTGGAGAGCGAGAATGAGAGTGAGACTTGAAGAGGGAACAGGGGCCAGAGGTGCCTTTATCTGCAGAGAATTGCTCCAGCTTTCCTGATAGAAGCTGCTGCTGCCTCTTAAACAGCTTAGTGCAGTCAAAAGACAGGCAGACTTGAAAGGCTGTTTTACAGTGAGATCAGCGGGGGCTACAAGGTAGCGCTGGGCGCAGTGGAGCGGAGGCGGCTGAGGCTCCTCAGTGGGGCAGGGGGGTTGGGGGGACTATCAAAGGAAGCCCTGGCTCATCCTGACTGCCTCTGCCCCGAAAACCTGTCTGCAGAAGCTGACCATCTGTCAGTCTACCCACCCTGGCCAGGACCACTAGGCCCCAACTCTTGAGGGGTTGGGTGTGTCCCCGCCAGGCGGGCTGGTGTCAGTGCATCGCATTGATCGCCCGCCGGGCCGGCCGGGCCGCAAGCCGGGCAGCGCGTGCTTAATGTGATTGAAAGGCAGTTAAAATGGCGGTGACCTTTTCAGGAGGAATTAGATTGCCTGCCAAGACCGGTTAGAGGGAGTGATAACGCCGGCTGAAGAAGCTGCCCAGCCGACTTCAGAGAGAAGGGAGCAGAAGCAGGATGAGCAGGCAAGCAGTGAGGCCCATTTAAGCTGTGCTGTGTGTGCTGACAGAACAGAGATTGCTGTCCTTGTTAGATATGAAAGAATTGAAGAATTGCAGATAAGTTCCTGTCCCCTACCCCTCCTCCCAGACCAGGGCCCCTTCGTCATCCTCAGTAAACCTTCCCATCAGGCCCACTGGGAGCTGGTCTGATGGAGCAAATCGGTTACCTAGAATGTAATCAGCTATGGAGCCAGTGGGCAAGCAGGAGTTTTGGTGGAGATACCTGGCTGAGGGGAGCAGGTCTTGGAGATAGGACCTATGGTTACGGAGAGTGTGGCCCAGATAGCTCAGACCTGGGAGTGCTGGGAATCGGTATTTTAGGACAAAATGAAGGACCAGACAGAGCAGGTAAGCACCAAGATGGGACCAGCTGGAAATACAGTAGATATTGAAGAGACTAAGGAAATGGGTAAAGATGTCAAGAGAGCAAGTTGGAAGAAACTTTCAGTGTCTAGGAAACACTCTGGCCTTCCCAGTTCTAGGAGAAGCCCTGGGCTGTTGATTGTCTTCTAAGAACCTTAAGTTTGCTAACCTGCTACTGCTATTCCTTCCCACCCAGTTATAATTGCATGCAGGTGGCACACAGGGCCTAGTGCTTCACCAGCGTTCTCCTAAAAGAGCTCAGCGGTGAGGAGAAAAAGATGCTCTTCTGGGCACCATGCCAGCCCTGGGCAGAGCAAGGGGCCTCTTGGCTAGAGCAGCAGGCCACAGGGAAAACCTAATCATAACAGCCCTTGGAGCAGACCTACTCCTTCCTACCTGTAGTCAATGAGATCTATCGTGAGTGAGCCACACCTTCCCTCATTTCCTGTCTCTAGCTCCTGGGTTCTGGAGAAGAGATTTTAAGGTGGTAAGATTTGATCCTTTCCCTGTATTGGTTGCCAGTGAAAGTTCTGCAGTTTTGAGGAGCCTGGAGCTCATCATAATCAGAAATTAGGGGACAGGGGGCGGATGGTGGAAGGAAGGGAGGTAGGAAGGAAGGAAGGAAAAAAAGAGAAGAGAAAGAAAGGAAAGGAAGAAATGGACAGGTTAGAGAGGACATGGGAATGGTTGGTTTCAGATAAGGTGACAATGATGTGGGGAGCACATGAGCATTAAGTTAGAGGAATTTCCCAGCAGGCTGCATAGGAAATGAAGGTGCTGCACTGTGTCTTTGAACCCTGAAGGGAAATGAATTGCTAGAGTCCAGCATTGAGCTCCTTTGGATCAAACAGGTGGAAGGGCGAGCACTAAGAGAACCAGCTGTACAGGGCCTCTGCCCTGTCTAGATCCTGGCTGAGGAACTGCATCTTTCTTGAGTTCCTGTCTTAACTTGAGGCTGGTTCCAAGCATCCTGGGTGAGATATCATGGAGCAGATAGGCAGGGCAGCTAAGTGCTTATGCTTGATAAAACTTCAGAGCCAGGTTATAATTCAAAGGGGTGAGAGGTATTGTGAGTCCAAGGGCACAGAAAAATAAGCCTTGCCCTAACTGCAATCTCCTTGGCGCATTGCTTTCTAAAAGATGGGAGGCCCAGGTGCTAAAAATGTCCCCCAGCACAGCCCTTCTGCCTGGTCCAGTTAGTAACAGGTGTTGGAATCACCAGCTGCTGAAGGCAGTCTTGGAATGGAGAGGGTTAGGGCTGCTGCCTTCTAAGTCCTTTAATTATAACTGTTGCCTGGTGGGAGGGGTTGGAGAGGTGGCAAGGAGCAGGGCACCTTCTGTCCCCTGTGACGACTAACGGGATTTAATCGCCTTTTGGAACACAATTGTTAAGCTGGGACAGAGGGAGTGCAGGCTGAAGGAGCATGTATCAATGGTTTTAAACGGCGTCTGTCTCCATGCGTCTCCCCTGATGTGAGGCAGTGAAACGCGTTATCGAGGAGGCCCGGAAAGTGGCTAAGTGCGTTTGACACACGCCAACTCCCTGCCTCCACACTGGATAATTGCATTGTCAACTGTTCAGCGAGGTGGCAGGTGACACTGCAGGCCGATTGATTGTCCCGCATCGCAGCTCCCCAGACTGTCAGCTCCCCAATCGATGGCGTTTACACAAGACACCGTAACTGCATCTGTAACTAATTCCAGTGTAAAACTCTCCGGAAGCTGCTGCCCCTGCCCCCCTCTCCCTTTTGGAGAGAACAGACCTCTGGAGGGACCCAAGACTTTCCTTTCTCCCTAAGTTCTGGTTTTGCTGGGAGCAGTAGGTGAAGAAATCAATGGGTCCATTTTTGTGGGTTTCAGGTTCCAGGACATTACAGCCCCCAGTAAATAGGCGTCTCCAGTTTCTCAATCGATTATTTGATCAATTGATTAAATTAACACTGATCTTTTTTTTCTTTTTCCCCCTTCTCAGTGACCCAGGAAGAAATGAGTTTATGGGAGGGGGGTCATTTTTATAAAATTTAGACTTGCCTATCATTTCTGCACTTAACCCTCTCCTTCGCTATCGCTAAGAGTTCACTTGGCGGGAAGGTATTTTTCGCATTGCCTGCCCTCCCAGGACTGAGACCCACTGTATTGAGCATCACTGACCACCAGGCTTAGTTTGCCTGTAGGCAGCAGCCCAGCCTTTTGTGCCACTTTAAGGTGGGGCCAGCCCTAGCCGGTTTGGCTCAGTGGATAGAGTGTCGGCCTGCAGACTAAAGGGTCCCAGGTTCAATTCCGGCCAAGGGCACATGCCTGGGTTGCGGCTCGATTCTCCCCCAACCCCCAATAGGGGACGTGCAGGAGGCAGCCAATCCATGATTCTCTCTCATCATTGATGTTTCTATCTCTCTCCCTTCCTCTCTGAAATCAATAAAAAATACTTTAAAAAAAAAAAAAAAGTTGGGCCAACCCCAACCGGTTTGGCTCAGTGGATAGAGCATCGGCCTGCGGACTGAAGGGTCCCAGGTTCGATTCCGGTCAAGGGCATGTACCTTGGTTGCAGGCACATCCCCAGTAGGGAGTGTGCAGGAGGCAGCTGAATCGATGTTTCTCTCTCATCGATGTTTCTAACTCTCTATCCCTCTCCTTTCCTCTCTGTAAAAATTCAATAAAATATATTTTTAAAAAGTAAATAAAGTTGGGACAAACCATAGCAAGGGACCTCCTTAGTGACTAAAGGGTATCCTGGGTCATCTTGCAGGTCTTGGGGGCTGAGTCCCTTCCGTGGATAGCAGCAGGAGTGGCAGCTTGCCTATTATCCCCCAAAGCTACATGGAACAGGAGCCAGAGGCTTGGAAAGGAGCTCTGTGCCATCTTGCATCTGAGTACTGGCTTGGGATGTTCCAGCAGCTGAGAACATAAAACGACTGTGGAGCCTTCCTCTCAAAGCGGGGAGGGGGGCGGTAAGCTGGAGGGGGCACTGTCTGCATAAAAACGGCTTTATGGCCGTTTCTTTTTATTATGATTCTGCCAGAAGTCAGCAAGTGACATTTCATTAAGAAAATAAAGTTTAATGTGCTGGGAAGGAGGTTGGAGCAGGCTGGGGCAGCACAGGAGTGAAATTGGCAACAGCAGCCTGTTCTGAACACCTGTGGGGGTAGGGAGAGGTTCCTAACATCTGTTTCCAGTAGGGGATGGTGTCAGGGTCAGAGTAAACTGCTCAGACCAGAGACAGCCCTTTTCCTCGGGAAACAAGATGCGTCGTGCTCTCTGTCCTGCCTGGCTGGTCAGAGGAACAGAAGGTCGACTGGGGCTGGTAGGGAAGATTGTGTCCTGAGAGATTTCTCCAGGCCACCAGCTAATCAAGCCTTGGCCTGCCTTCTAGCGCAGGGCTCCTAGGACCTATTGGAGCAGCAAGTTGCCATTGTTGCTCCAGTGTGTGCTATGGTACCTGTTGAGGGCCTGGCCAGCTCTGCTGGATGACACTGAAATCACAGTAGTGAGTCATACTGGGGCTTTCAATCTGGTGAGGGACAGTGACAATGAATATGATTTTGGAGTTGCATAGGAAAGAGCACATTTAGAAGAAATATCTGGAGAAGTCTCATCCATACTCAGCACCTTGAGGGTAGGGATCAGATCTTGAACATCACACCTGAGTTCCCTAAATGGGCCAGAAGTAGGGGTCCTCAATGTGAAGCCAGGCAGAGGATGAGTCCAGTAAAGGTTGAAAGAATGTTGAGGTGGGAGTTCATTCAAGAAGTATTTACAGAGCAACTACTGTGTGTAGGCACTATGACTTAATAGTAAAAGGCATGGTTGAGCCAGCCAGACTTGGCAGCATGAGCGGGCATTTGTTCTGTGGACCAGGAGGGCCAAGGTTCTAGGCAGAAATAACAGGAGGTATGAAGGCATGGGGGCAAGAGAAAACTTGTAGGGTTTGGGAAACTACAATGACTACGTTCTGCTGGAACATACAAGTCCTGCTTCAGGCCTGGCGGCAATAAGACTGAAGAGGAAAGGACTTCACGCCACAGGCTGCTTTAAGTGTTGGGGTGCCCTGTTTTCTCAGCTTTGCCATGGGTTCTTTGATTTCCTTTTTGTCCAATAGGCAGGGCTGGGTAGGGCCAGGCTGAGCCGAGGATGTGAGGCTGACTGCTGAGCTGTGTGTACTTGGGGGAGGGGGGTTGGCAGGGCTTGGGGGGTACACACTGTAAGTGAACCTGATAGCTACATTCTGATTGATGGCGGAGTTTGTCTCCCAAACTGTCAGAGGGTTTATAGAGGTGCCACTCACCTACAAGGCAGGAATTGCTTGTCAGGACACCTGGCCGTGAATAGGAGACAGAGCTGTAACTTGGTGTTTTCTCAGCTTAATGGCCCTGCTGCTGACCTGCCTGCGTTTGTTGATGCCTTGAGTATGGAGGTCAAATGAGGACTGTCAGAGAGGGTGGAACCTAGGCATGCCTAGCCTTTCTCTTTCCCTGGTGCTGCTTACCTCTGGGATGGGTGGGACCTTTGTCAGGCCAGAGACCAGACACAGAAGGGAGAAGGGTCGGGAAGAAAATGTTTTTGGAATGGGCTTGAAAGATGGAGAACATTCCAGAGGGAGTGAATAGCATGAGCAGTCTTAAGAGCAGGACATGCAGAATTATGTTTAAGGTGCAGTAAGTAGTCTGTCCATATGCATAGGGCTTGTGGAGTGAAGTGAGGAAAAAAGATCCTAATGGGTCTGGCTGATGAGCCAGACTGGATTGTGCATGCAGTGGGAAGCCATAGTCAGTTTTGGAGCAAGGAAAAGAAGGGTCAGAACTATATGAGAAGCAGGATGAAGGAACAGACAAGAGGCTTGAGGACCCATTACGAGACTGCTACCCTGATGAGAGTGTAAGAGCCTGAGAGTGGAAAGGAAGGACAAGAAATTTCTGAGATCATCAGGCAGAATTCCGAGCTTCTTCCTCACCTCTTTAAGGATTTCCTGATTCTACTCCTAACAGATTCCATTGCTTTCATCTCTTTCTATCCTAGAAGGGCTGCTTGGTGGCCAGTGAGAAGTGGTCTGAGACCACTAGGGGCTAGTTTATGAAACCACTTGGAGCAGCAAGCAGTGGCTGAGAAGGATGAGTTATGCAGAGTGAAAGGGACTAAAATATCAGACCACTTCTGAGGGAAGGCAGGTGGGGAGGGAGGAGCAGCTTTGTGGCCTCTGACCGGGGCTGTCAGAGAAGTCCTGGAAGATAGGCCACATGATGAGTGAGTGGGCCTAGTGTGGCTTCTGCAGCTCCTGCCCCATTGGCCAAGAGTCTGCCTGTGGCGGGACCAGTTGCATCTTGATGGGGTCAGCTGCTGCCTGGCCCTGCCTCCGCCCAGCCTGGTTGGTTGCCTTCATGGGCTGCTTTGAGAAGCAGGTGTGCATGCCTCTCCTCTCATCTGTCCCTTCCTAATCCCTTTATAACTGCACTTGTCCAGGAATCTGGGCTGAGTGAGGTGGAGATGAATAATTAATGTCAGTCGCTTCAGACACCAAATATTTGAACAGCTGCCTGGTGTTTTTGCTGGCAAGGACCTGGCAGCCAAAATCAGGATGTTGACTGGGGTCCCGCTGTATGGCTCTGACTGGCCTTAGCCAGCCTGCTCTCCCCTCTGATGAACTTCTCTGTCTGGACCATAGGACACAAGGAATGCCAAGGTCTTGGATGGGGTGATCTTGTAAGACCAGAATTTGTTCTCTTCCTGCTCTTCCTAGATCTGGACAGCAGGCTTGGGTATCTCCTGAAGACCTGAGATAGTATTTGAAGGGGCTAGTTTATGAAACCACTTGGAGCAGCAAGCAGTGGCTGAGAAAGATGAGTTATGCAGAGTGAAAGGGACTAAAATATCACAGTCCAGAGCACCTAAGTATCTGGCTCTCTACATTCCAGGCCCACGTTTCTGTCTGGGCCTTATCTGGCCCAAAAGTTGACCCCCACCTAGAGGCAACAGAAGAGGCACCCTTGGCTTAGTTTTGTTGGCCCCCTGATCCTCACATCCTGCTTCCCACAGGCTCTGGCTTCGTGATGTGCAGCGGCAAAGAGAATCCGGACAGTGATGCTGACTTGGATGTGGATGGGGATGACACTCTGGAGTATGGGAAGCCACAGTATCCTTGGGGCACTGTGGGATAAGGTGGGACTTGTGGGATAGGCCAAAGGGAAAGAAAAGTAGCTAACACCTCTGGCACTTACCCCACTTCCTGGGGTCAGTGTCTCAGTTCTGACCAGGATTCAACCCTCGAAGCCTACTGCAAACTAGGATCCATTGTCCTTGACCACCATGCCAGATACACAGAGGCTGACGTCATCCCCTGCACAGGCGAGGAGCCTGGTGAAGCCAAGGAGAGAGAGGCACTCCGGGGTGCAGTCCTAAAGCAAGTGTGGGCACAGGCTTGAGGTGGGCTAGAGGGGGATGGGAAGCCCTGAGGCAGGGGTCAACCTGATACCCACCCTCAGGGCTGTCCTTGCCTGCCTTCGGGGCTCACTTTGTTCTTTCTCTGTCCTTTCCTCTAGTGGCGGCCCTCCCAGCACGCGCATCACACCTGAGTTCTCTAAATGGGCCAGTGATGGTAAGTATTAACCCAGGTTAGGAGGAGTAGAGGAAAGGAGACATCCTTTGGGTAGTGGTAGGACTCAGGCCCACCCCCTCACCGATGCTGCCCAGTCTGGCCATAGTATGAGTTGCCTCTCTATCCCAACAGAGATGCCATCTACCAGCAACGGGGAGAGCAGCAAGCAGGAGGCCATGCAGAAGACCTGCAAGAATAGTGACATCGAGAAGTGAGTGGCCAGAAGGGGAAACCTTGGGACAGCAGTCCGTAGGAAGAGAGGGGCCACCAAGGTTCCAGGCCCTCCCTTAGTCCTGCAGCCCTGGGCACACAGCCGACAGTGGGGCCCAGCTGGTGCTAAGCATGACTCTGAATTGATCACTGGGCCACGGCCCTGGGAGCCTTGTTGGAGGGAGGAGCAACCCGCCTGCCTGCCTGCACGCCCGCTACGGCGGCCTCCACCCAGGGAATGTGATGTATGGCCACCCAGCCCAGCCGGCACACTTGATTCATCTCCAGTTTCTGTTTCTTAATCGGGAGCTAAATTGGTTTCATTTTTCTTGTCCCGGGTGGCGCTTGCAGTGGGTTTTAGGCAGGAGCATTGGGTCTCATCACTTCTAGTTGGAATTTTTGGCCTAGGTTCCCTGGCAAGGGAAAGGGGACTCCCTTAGCACTTAACCCAGGGGGCCTGGATCCCCAGGAGCCACAAGGACTCGAAATCAGCTGGACACTGTATTGCCTTTCCAGAAACCCAAGCAAGGCCATTTCTAGCCTCAGGAGGTGGCATGGTCCAGTTCGAGATGTCTGTAGCTGCTGCCTTTGGCCATTGCTTAACTCCCGCACCCATCCTCTCCCTCCACTGGAGGCTAGGTTGCCTGGGGTTAAAAGGCAGCCTCTTCATTCCAGGACCAGTGTTCCATCTTGCCTTCTGCCAGGAGAGTGGATTGCAGGCCGGTGCAGGGCCGGGTCGGTGGCCCAGGGTCACCTCCCATTTGTTTCCCTCCATTTTGTGTTGTCATAAATTCATTCCAGCCCGTTGTGGTTGATCAGTTTATCTCGGCCGGGGCCGAAAGTGCTGCTGGCATGATGTATGGGCCGCGGCGCAGGGCCCGGCTGCCCATGAATCACCGCAGCTGCTCTGTGTCAGCGCTGGAGCGGGCCGCACGGGTTCGGCGCAACCAGCTTGGGGAGGGGGGAGGAATGACGTATGGATGTTTATTTAATAATTCTCTCCTACTCCAGCTGAGCGGGGCGGGCGGGGCCATAGGGGCGCCCACCCTCGTCTGAAGGGGCTGCTCATAAATCAGAAAGACAAGATCATTAATCAGGGATGGCGCCCGAAGGGGAGGTGGGGGCCAGAGCCAGTGGCCATCCATGAAGGTACTACCCACCCAAAGCTGGGGAAATCGGGATTTCTATCCCACCTGTGTGAGCACAGGCAGGGCTGTGGAACAGGTTGGGGACTGGCTCAGTCCTTGAATCTGGGTCTGCCTGGGTTGGGGCCCATTAGTCCCTATGACTTTTCCTTGTACACAATATGGTTTCCCACCCTAGATCTGTTTCATAACCCAGGGAAGGAGGAAAGCAGGATGCCATGACTTCTAGGAAATTCTCCACCCTATGCCCTGGAGGGACTCAGGAATAGCTCGAAACCAACCTGGGTCGGGGGCTGGAAGCAGAGAGTAGAGGCATGGTATACGCTGAGCAAATCCAGGATCGGTTGGACTCTGGAGTTAGATGTGGCCTTGGAGCTTTTGGAGATGGAGTGGGAAATAGCTTCATTCTCTCCTGGCGCCATCCTTTTTGCCTTTCCAGTTCTAGCTCATTCTCTGGTTTGGGGTTTGAGAGTTAGTTTTCTACTCTGGGGTAAGCTGCCCCCAGCTCCATGCCTGAAGTTTCCCCTTCTCTGAAATGACCACATAGGACCTGGCAAATGCCCAGTCTGGTCCTTAGAAAGGCAGGGAGCATAGCTACCCATCCTTGTCTCATTTTCAGGAATTAATAGCAGTCCAGATGGGGATGGTACATATGGCATTGGGCAAAATGCCAAGGGAGGAGCCAGCTGCACAGGTGCTTATAAGGAGAGAGGGGGTGGTTAAGGCTTCCAGAGCTGGAAAGTTGAGTGAATGCTCTCAGGGAGTCAGCCAGAGCCTTTCTCAGCTTCCCTGGAGAGAGTCAAGGCAGAGAGAATCATGGACCGATGGAGTGATGGCTCTAGAGCATCCCTGATAGAGGGATACAGCCATCAGGAAGTCACATTGTTGCTAGTATTACCCTAAGAGAGAAAGGTCAGAGACCAAAGTTTGTTGCTGTCTTAAGGCTTACTTTCTATCCTGTCATAGCCTCTTCCAACATCCTCAACAAGTTCCCATTGCCTGTAAGATAAACTTCACTTTCTTCCGATTGTGGCATCTGAGGTCTTCCTGGATACAATCTCCTTTCCCACTATCACCTTCTGCTTACCCACGGGCGAGCCTTCCAGCCAGATGGGGCTCTTAGGCTTCTTGGCCTTTGTTCTATGTTCCTCAATCTGGAGGCCTGTCTCCTGGGCCTAGTCAGTGTAGAATAGTGGTCAGTCACAGTTATTGGTTGACCACAGAATCAGTCTGACAGAGTTTAAATCCCATCTTCCCCATTCTGAACCTTGGGCAGGCTACTTAATGTTTCAATTCTGCTTTAGTTTCTTCCTGTATAAAATGGGAGTATTATAATCTCCTCATGGGTTTTTGTAAGGTGCAAATAAGGTCATTTTCAATCCCTCAATACCATCCCTGGCATTTAGTAAGTGCTTAATAAATTTTAGCTCTTTCATTTAAATTATCATTATTATTCCCTAAAGCCCTTCTCCAGTACCATCTTTTCTATTCCTCCAGGAAGCATTCTTCTCCCTCTGTGAGCTCCTCTACGTTCTGTTCACTTATTTTAGAAGGGGAGGGATGGATCACTCCCTGAGATAGTCCCAGTATTCCCTGTTCAGTATCGCAGCCCAAAGAGTTCAAGAGGTTGTAGGGACCTTCTTGTGCAGTGCTTGGACAACAGGTGAGGACTCGGAAGACACAACAAGGAGCCCTTGAGCAGGCCAGGCCTGTACCCCTGGGACCTGTATTATGTGGGACTCATCCAGTCCCCTCATCTCTCACTCTCCCTGGGGTTTGGACTGGCTCTTTATTTGGCAAATGTTTGTTCATAATCACGTGCCTAGTGTGGAGCTAATGTCCATAGTCATGTTGGTGGAGTGAGTAGCTTGCCCTCAGGGAACTGAGTCTAGCAGAGATGAAGACATTTGTAGTTCCATTGCTGTGGCGGAGTCCAGTACAGGTGCTGGAAGAGCACAGAAGAGGCAGCCACCAATGGGCTTCTGGGAAGAGGTGAGCACTAACTAGGCCTGAACCATGAGAAGGAACCTAGTGAGTTAGGAGGTGGGGATGGATGATCCGGAAGCAAAAAGTGTCAAGAAGCCAAGGGAATTAAAACAGTGGCATGTGTAGGGAAACTTGGTATTTTGGTGTGGGTAGAACTTAAAGTATGTGGCAGGGTACTGAAGGATGTGGCTGGCTGGGGATGGACCAAGGAGGCCTTTGTAAGCTTGTGAGGAGTTTGGTAGAGCTTTATCCTGAGGGAGACGTTGAACTGTTGGAAGTATAAATGGTCAAATTTGTAAAATTCCAGATGCTGGGAGAACAGAATGGAATGAGGGGACTGGTGGTACAGAAGCCATGCCATTCAGGTTAGAGGAGTAATCCATAGAAGAAACCATGAGAACCTGGATGAGTGATGGCAGAGGCAGGAAGAAGTGAGGAAATTCCAGAGTTTTAGGGACTAGATGACCGATTTTGGATGTCAGGGGGATCGCTTCTCAGCCTTTTGGCTAAGATCAAGTGAATGTCAGAGGTAAAAAGGATGGTTTCAGGAAGGAATCGTTTGAGAATGGTTCCCAGATATCTGGTTTAGAAATTCAGCAGGATGGAGATGGAGGAACTAGGAGGGTGAGGGGTTCAGTTCTGGAATGTGGAGTTTGCTGATATAGGATATGGGCAGGGGCATCTGGGAGATACTTGTATTTGTATTTGTGGTTCTGGAATTCAAGGGTGTGGATTGAAGGTTTAGATTAAGGATGCCAGCCTGCAGTCTGCCCAACGAATGCTGTCTTCTTTACAGAATAACCGAAGATTCAGCTGTGACCACGTTTGAGGCCCTGAAGGCTCGGGTCAGGGAACTTGAACGGCAGCTATCCCGTGGGGACCGCTACAAATGCCTCATCTGCATGGTGAGAGGAAGGGAACCTACGGGTACCCTTAGTCAGGCTTCAGTGCCCCCTAGGGTTTGCATAGGGTCCTGCACTGTGATCTGACCTCTTTAGAGGGTGGGCCAACCTCAGTGTGATCCCTTCTCTGCCCACCTCCTCCCTAGGACTCATACTCGATGCCCCTAACGTCCATCCAGTGTTGGCATGTGCACTGCGAGGAGTGCTGGCTGCGGACCCTGGTGAGGTGGCATGGGGATTGGGGAATGGGTGGCTGTTTTGGGGTACTGCCCAGATGTCCTTGCTTATGCTTAAGCCTGCTTTGAGAGGAATGAGGAGGGGCGAGGGGGAGCAGGAGCATAGAACACAGCCAGAAGCCAGGATCCCTGCCCCTCCCCAAGCTCACCACATTCTCGCCTCCCCGCTCTGTGGGTTCACTGCTTGCTCCCTTTCCTCTGCCCTCACTCCCCAGAAGGGAAGACCCACTGTGTCACACATACTGGTGAGATCCTGGGTCAGGAGAAGGCTGGGTATGGGTAAGCAGGATCAGGGCCTCAGCCCCTCCCCCTCCCATTACTAAGCTCCCTCTGCTCCTGCCCCTGTTCTTCGCTCGGGAGCAGCCATTAAAATGTCGCCCGGAGACAGCAATAAAAGGCCCGGACGTGGGCTCTGTGTCCTGATCAAAGGCCGCGTGTAATCTCGTTAGGGCCTCGGCAGCCACAGCTGGACCCAGCCTTGTTCTCATTACTGGGGCTCCTGCTGCGGGGCTGGCCAGGCGGTTTGATCCTGGCATCCCCCCAACACAGGAGCGTGCCTGCCTGCTCACAGAGGCTGCCCAGGCTTCCCAGCCTCGGCTGTCAGGACCAAGGTGCCAGCACACAACTGGTACAAGCCCAGTGCTCACGTGAGCAAGCGTGCAGCACTGGGTGCATCACCAAAGCCCTCCCTGTTCTCCCCGCAGGGTGCCAAGAAGCTGTGCCCTCAGTGCAACACCATCACAGCACCCGGAGACCTGCGGAGAATCTACTTGTGAGCTAGCCACCCAGGCAGGCCTTGCCTCAAGCAGCCCCGCCTGCCGCCTCTGTGATGTGACCCTACCCCTTGTACATACTTGCACACAGGTTCTCCATGTACATACATGCACACACAAGCACGCGCACACACACACAGGCCTCTGGAGCCAGAGTGGATGCTGAGGCCCAGGCCCTGCCACGCTCCCACCAGGATTGGGGACCATACCTGTTCCAGGTTCTGTTCCCAGGGTGGGGCAGGGAGGTGTAGGTAGGGTAGGCAGCAGGGCGAGGCTCCCAAGTTCCAGTCCCCAGACCGACCGACTGACAGATGACGGACAGACAGACATGCAAACACCAGACTGAAGCACATGTAATATAGACGTGTATGTTTACAATGTTGTGTATAAATGGGATAACTCCCCGCCCTCACCCCTCCCCTCCCCTTTGGTTGTATGATTTTCTTCTTTTTTTAAGAACACCTGGAAGCAGTGCCTCCTTCAGGGATGGCTGGGGGCTCGGCCCATCCACCTCTTGGGGTGCCTGCCTCTCCCTCTCCCATGGTGTCCCTTCCCTCTCCCATGTGCTCGGTGTTCAGTGGTGTATATTTCTTCTCCCAAACATGGGGCACATGCCCCAAGGGACATGATCCTCTCCTTAGTCTTAGCTCCTGGGGCTCTTTATAAGGAGTTGGGGAAGGAGGAGGCACAGAAATGGGAACCGAGCCACAGCAGGGGCTGAGATTGGGACTGGATGAGGGTGCTCCTGGCTGCCCAGCCTTCTGCCAAGAACCATTCCTGGGATTAAAGCTGCTGTTCCCAGGGAAGCGTGTCGTCTCCCCGCCCCTCCCGTGGGCCCCGTGGTGTGATGCTGTGTCTGTATATTCTATACAAAGGTACTTGTCCTTTCCCTTTGTAAACTACATTTGACATGGATTAAACCAATATAAACAGCTGCTGCTTGTGTGTGTGTGTGTGTGTGTGTGTGTGCGCGCGCGCGCGCGCGCGCGCGCGCGCGCAGGGAGGGATGGATGACAGGGCGTAGACAGGCAGTTAAGGGGTTAATTCCTGGCAGCAATGGGGGGAAGGACTTGGCTGTGGGTGTGTAAAGCAGTACAAGGTTGGTCTGCTCAGGGACCCTGGAGCACTACATCTGTGGGGGTGGGGCTGGGGACCTAGACTCCTGACTATTGATGGGTGGGGGCTCCAGGTTAATTCCTTATCGATGTGGAATCGTCAGCTCATTAATCACAGAAGAGGTCAGAGCTTGGGGGTACAGAGGGGATGCAAGCTCTAGCCCCCAATCTAGGGAAGGGGCAGCTATAAGCTTGGGTGAAAACAAGCCTCTGTCCCTTTCCAGTCCCCTGAAACATCCCGGGACCAAAAATGGAACCACTATCTCAGCACCACCGTGGCTTTTTCTATTCTCCAGCCTAGCCCAGCGCAGCCACTGCCTGGTCCTTAAATGGAAACTAGAAACCCCTATTATCCAAGGTGGACCCTCAAGGCAGACAACTGAGTTGGGCAGCTAGCACTGGAGATGCTGCTTTGTCACGTCATCCCCACGGCCACCCACTGCCTCTGAGTGATCAGCATCTCACTTGGAGTCTGGTCAGAGCAGTGCTCAAAGCTGCAGTTGAGTACTTGCCCACCACAGAGCTTGTTTTGAGAAAATAAGATTCTGAAATTTAAAACCCCAGCGTATCTCCACTAACTCCAGACTCATTCTATTTACAAGTCCTCACATACCAGGTCTACCCTTCATCTTCCCAAATTGGCTGCCTTAGGCACACCAATCTCGGGGGTACCCACAGTGCATACTACAGAATCGGGTCCAGTTGGCAGCTCCTGCCCTGCACTCAAATCACCCTGGTTGGAGACCAGCCGAGGCCCTTCGAAGCCCCATGCCCAACTTGATGGCTCCAAATACCTGATCACAAGGACCCTGAGGCCAAGATTCTAGGGGAACGTATGGCCTGTCTAGGTGGAACAGCCACAGTGATGGTTAAGGTTTGGAAGACAAGTGGGCAATGCCTAGTTCCATCAGGCTGGCTCCTTTCAGGTCTCAACTCTCCCCTCTCCCTGCCTGGGACTCAGTAGGTCCTTGATGGCTGATTACTCCCACCCTGGGGGCCATATCCGCTCTAATAGGGGACATTAACCCAGAGCGAGGGCTTGAAGCTCACCCTGCAGTAGGAGTCTTGAGCTCCATATCATGGCACAGGCAGCACTGCCACCTGTTGGCCATGGATAGGAATGCAGCCACACAGCATAGGACTCCGCTGCCAGCAGTTCCAGAGGTCCCAGAGAACTGACATGATGCAAGTAGAACTCGCTGAGTCCCGCAGCCCATCAGCCTAAGAATATCAGGGCTCAGCTCCCACCCAGAGCTTTCCCAGCCATCTTTACTTCCTGTCAAACTTTCAAATCTCATCACTGCCCCCCAAGTCCCTTGATCACCACAGTAAGCTCATTCAATCAACAAATATTTATTGAATACCTACTATGTACCAGCATTGTGCAGCAGTGACTTGTAAAATGATAGGTGATACAGAACTCTAAGACTAAAGGCACCACTCCTGCCCAGAGAGAATCCAGGTGGGACTCCCTCAAGGAGAAGAGGGAGTTTTATTTCAGCCAAATGGCCCTTGCCCTGGGACTGGTCTTCAGGGCTCCTGACTTCACCTGCCCCAGCTCCCAAAGGGTGCTGCTGTCTTCACTCTGCTCCCCACTCCATCTGCCCATTACACACACACTTTGCAGCTTTCCTGGACCCAGTGGCTTCCTGGCAAAGTGTGGTGGACCTGGGCAGGCCCGCCACCGCTGCATCCTCACCTCTCCATCAGGCTTCTACCTCAGACTCCCTGGCAGCGAGGGCAGAGAAGTCTGCGTGAACTGCCAAGTGAGATCCATAGGAATGGTGCTTCATGCTGTGGGACTCTGCCTTTCTGGGGCCTTGGGACAGAGATCACAGTCCCTGCCCCAGCCCGATCCTACCCTCTGGCACCTCCTCACAAAGCTCACTTTCCATTCAAGGAATCAGAGGATAATCCTGGGGCTCATTATCAACCCCCCCCCCAAATTGGTTAATCCTAACAGCCGAAATGCCACAGGAATCAGCAGCCTGACTGCTACACTTCTCCAAATACAACGCTGTCAGGCTCCTGCAGAGACATGCCCAGGCACTACCGCCCCTACCTAGGATAGACCACCAGTCTCCCAGGGCAGGGCCCAAAGGAATTCTCTACTTGGGAGACCATGAAGTCCCAAAGGGCTAAAGGGAGTTGAACCAGAAGAGGACCCCATCCATGGATACAGGTTGTGAGGAGGTGTCAGGCATTTATTTCTGGAGCAAAGGTGAGGTGGGTGGGACAAGGACCTCAGCAGTGGACACAGCTGCGCATGAAGTTGACACAGAGGCTCGTGTAGTAAGTAGGGTAGTCACGGAGGTGGCTGACATGTGCAGATGACACGAAGTCCACAGAGCGCACCAGGACCTGGTGTGCCAGGCGTGCCTCCACCATGCGTTCCACATCCCTGGCTAGGACCACTTCATCAGCCCTTGAGTATAGGTAGAGCTCGGGCCAGCGAGAGGCTGCATCGAGTAGCCTGTCATAGAAGTGGGTATGGAAGAGGGCAGTGAGTGGAGCAAGCAGGACATGGAACAGGCCTGCCACCAGGGCGAAGGCCACCAGGAGCAGCAGGCGCAGCGCAGCAGGCCGGTGCTCCAGGATGGCTGCCAGGGCCCGCAGGGCCCCCACCAGGTTGCTATCACCAGGACCGCTGTCAAAGATGGTGCCCACCACACGCAGGTGGCAGAAGCGCCGATGGGTCTGCAGGAGCTCCAGCACGTATCGGTACAGCATGACCCCGGCGTTGCTGAAGACGTGGAAGAGTAGGGGCTCCTTCTCAATCTCGTAATCAAAGAGGAGCTCAAGTAGCTTCTGGGCCAAAACACGAAGTGAAGGGATGCCCAGGGACTCGGAGAAGAAGACCATGTGCCACGGGGCTGTATATCGGATCACAATGCAGCCCTGTGGAGGGATAGGGTGGGGTGGGTACAAGCTAAGGTCAGAGGGGTCCAGTAGCTCCAACTTCCACAAGCCCAGAAGCCTAGCAGTGCTCCAGGCCCTGCTGCAGCTGGGCACCAGCTCACCGCTCACAGACACAGTGCCTTCCAGAGTGGAAGGCTGAAGAATAATCACATTGGCCAAGCCCCCTCAGCCTGGGATGGTATGTGAGGCCTGGAGCCCAGAGCATGCTTTGGAGACATCTTGGCTGAGCAGAAGGAAGTCTCCTCACTCTGGTCCATTTCATCTCCCTCCCACCCATGATCTTGCACCCTCATCTACTCAGCTTGCTGCCTGGCTACACCCTGTTGCTGTACCTCCCCTCTGCACTGTATCTACCTCCCAGGCACAAGGAGGTACCCAGTAAGACCCAACAGGAGACACAGCCTGCAGGCCCCAGCCTTGACCACCAGAGGCCACTCATGGGCCAGACCCACATCCGATCAGTCTCTGGCCACTGCTACCTTCCTTCCTACAGGGCCCTGAGAGCAGGCCATACTTTGTGGCATCAGGTGCCTGGCACTCAAATCTGTCTGGTTTCAAGGCCTGGGATCACACCTCCCACTTGCTCTGAAATTCCATGTATAGTAAGCACTATTGTTCCTCAAATCCTAAAATCTGAGCCAAATTCTCTCTAGGTTGATGTACCCCTCAATACGTGGACCAAGTCTCCAGGCCTGGGTCCTAATCCCCTCTCATTAACTTGTTCTAGAGACTAAGGGCCCTTTGTTAAGGGCCTCAGAGTTAGGCTGGCTCTAGGCTCAGACAGGGCTGGGTTCAATTCCTGGCACCGCTTATTAACAGTATGGACTTCATCTTCCTGAGTCTGTCTCCATCCATCTCTTAGGGTTATGGTGAAAATTAAATGAAAAAAATGTATCTCAAGTGCCCCAAACAGCACCTGGTACAAAGTAAATTCTCGACTACCAGTAGCAGTAATTCGTGGCAGGACTACTACTTGAATGACCCATCACCAAACAGGGATGGTCAGCTGAGGTAACTCTTGACTTCCTCCCTCCAATCTGACATTTGCCCCAACTGCTCCTGGCACTGCTCTTACCAAGGCCCTGGCATCGGAGGGGGTCCTGATGCCACCTGGCCCCTTAGCTATGGAAATTTCACAGAGTGCTCTGTTCTCACTCCCCAGGAGGATGTGAAATGTCTTCCCACCCACCCACCCCCAACCCACACACAGCATCGCCCACAAATGCGAGCACATCCCACCTCACTACCACACATGTGACTCCCGGACTAAACAAAGCCCGTCCACCACACATCTCACAGGTGCAGACAACCAAGGCGCCCACCACTCACTAGGGTGCACCCACCGCAGCACCTGGGAATGCACGAAAAAGCAAAGCTGCCAACACACCCACAAGCACATATACCACTGGCGAGCACACACGTTCACGGTGCACTAACTTGAGGGAGCGCACGCGCACGCACACGCACTCCTCCCCAGGAGCATTCACGTGCAGAACTACCTGTCGGTTCGGACATAACCTCAGCAATTCCTGTGAACACCATCTTTGAGGGCACACATGGCGTTCCCTCTAACTCCACATCCCCTGTGACTGCACACAGAGCTCGCCGGGGAATTCCCAACACTCCCTGTGAAGGGCCCACACGCACCGAGCTTCCCTGTGCCCACAGGTCCGGGCTTCACTGGGAGGCTTCCAAGGTGCCTGGCATCTCTGCTGCCACCTCCCCCGTCAGATGCTCCTGGAAGTCCCTGCACCAAGGACCTGGGTCTCACTGCATGTCAGATCCCAGTCTCTTCTCTCTCCCCCGAAGCCAACCATCTTTCCATCTCTGCACATGCTCAGTCCCAGGACAAGGCCCTGCTCTGTCACTCCTCACCACTCTCTCCTGTATTTCAGGCTCTTCCTCTCCCTAGATTCCTGCACAGACTAATCTCATTTTAAAAAAAAAAAAAAAGCTTCTGCTTTACACCATGTTCCCCTCTAACTCTATCCCACCTTTTCTTCACGCTCCTAAACAAATTCTGACAGCCACCCTCCTCTCCACCGCTTCCCTTCCACTGGCTCCAATATGACGACTGCACTGCTCTTGTGAAGGTCATCTTCTCCCAAATGGTCTAACCCATGACGGCTTTCAGTCCCCTCGTACTTCTCTTCCAGCAGCATTTGGGATCACACACTCCTAGATATATTCTTTGGTAGCCCAGGCTCTTCAATAAGTTGTTATGAAAACTGTTCTAGATTTAAAAGAAGGTCAAGGAAGATGCAATGGGTGATCCTCAATTAGATTCTGATTTGGGCAAATCAGCTATAAAGGACACTTTGGGGACTATTAGAGAATCTGAATGTAGACTGGAAACTAGATGAGATGAAAATTTATTAACATGAGAAGGTGGAGATCAAAATCTGAAAAAAAGCACGCTGTAAAATAGTATAGTCAATAGATCTCATTTAGGTAAAGAAAAGAAACAGACACACAGAGAGAAAAGCTGAAAGGATATATGCTAAAGTGTAAACAGAGGTAATCGCTAGGTGGTAGAATACAGTGTTTTTATTTTCTTTTAAATAATAAAGTATTAGGAGCTTGGAGTTGAGAAAAATTTTTCTCCGAACCCATCCTGTCCTCCCAGCTACACGGTAAAGGCTCCCCTTCCTTTCCCAGACGACCCCTCCACTGGCCCTGCCACCTCAGCCCTCTGCCTTCCCCAGCTTCGCTCCCTCCCTTTCTGCCCGTGCCTCTGCCTCCATGACATCTTTCCTCTCCCCTCTATAGTGGCCATTTCCCAAAGACTCTGTGGATTCCCAAACTTTCCTGGGTTTTCTTGTCCCTCTTTGGCCACCCCTCCTCTCCTCGTAGGACCTTCTCCATCTTCCACTCCTTTAACTCTGGGCTCCTCAGAGCTGTCTTAGGCCCTCTTCTCCTTGCCCTTACATACTCCCTGGGGGAAGCTCATCCACCGAGGACCTATGGCTTCTCCTCAGGGTTCCTTGTCTCAAAAAACCCCGCCCTCTACTCAGAACCCTGGCATTACCCTGGACCCCTCCCTATCCCTGTGCCCATACCCAATTGCTCACTAATCTACCATGCCACCTCCTAACAAGCTCCTTGATCCATCAACTTCCCTCCACTGGCACCACCAACTGCAAGGTCCTGACACTGCAACACATTATGCCCAGCACACCGGCCCAGGTTCCTCTGCCCAGGTAGGCAGTATCAGCCAACAGAAACTTGAGGTCTGGGCAACTCCACTACGGGGAGCACATCAGGGCTGGGCTGTCCACTGTGGGGGATGGGGAGGAAAGAAGGAGAAGCAGGTCAGGGGTCTGAAGGAGACAGACCAGGCCACGGAGCTGGCAGCAAAGAGGGGATAAACCTACCAAAGACCCATGACCCCAGCATCTTCCTCACAGGCCTGTTCCTATCTTCGCTGCAGCCCAGAGCAGGGCCCCAGCAAGCTGTGTCCGCAGCCTGCAGTACTCACCCTTTTGTGGTAGATGGCGCTGTACTTGGCAAGGTTCTTGTCTGTGCAGCCACCCCAGCCCAAGAGAATCACCAAAGGCTGTCGAGTCCCCGCCTCCTTCCCACCTTGGCTCCGGCTGTTCTCTGAAACAGACAGGTTACTATCAGTACTGGAGTTGGGGTCCGGAGTGGGAGTGACTGGCCAATCCAGAGTCAGCAGCACTCTGGCTGCAGGCAGGGAACAGAAGGTGCAGGCCCAGGCACTCGCCAGCCCCTGTGTCTCAGGTTCCCACAGGCTCCCTCCCCTGCCCGCTGCTTCAGGTGGCCTCTCAGGACGCAGGCACTACAGGGTCATTGGAAAAACCCACCCGAGGCTTTCTTTAGTGACTCAAAGACACAACCCAGGTGAGAAAAGTGAATACTTTCTCCATGCAACTTCACCTTCTATTCCAGGGGCCGGCAAAGTACAAGCCATGGGCCAAAGCCAGCCACGGTCTGTTTTTGTATGACCTATGAGCTAAAAATAAAAATACTTCTTACATTTTTTAATGGTTTTTAAAATTCAAAAGAAGAGGAATATTTTGTGACACATGAAAATTGTAAGAAATGTAAATGTGAGTGTCCACAAATACAGTTTTATTGGAACACAACCACATTCATTTACTTCTTGTGTATTTTCATAACACAGCAGAGCTGAGTAGTTGCAACAAAGACCCTATGGTTCACAGAGCATAAAATACTTGGCCCTTTACAGAAAAAGTTTACCAGCCCCTGTTCTAATTACACAAACAGCTGGAAGAAGAGGGTCTTAAAAAGAGAAATGGTGGCACAGTGCAAGCAGAGAGGGGGAGCAGACCGACTCCGAGGCCCATTCCAAATGGGTCTTGCCAGAGAATATTAGCTGATATTTAATGAGGTTTAACCTCATGACAACACTCAGAGGAGTATTGTTACAGATGAGTAAATTGAGGCACAGAGTGGTTAGGTTCCTTACCTAAGGTCACACAGGCCCCTGCTCCCCATCCACCAGCTCTGTCCATAACTAGAAGCACGCCTCCTCCAGTGATGTGTGAGGCACAAGCCAGCTGTCTGCTCTGTATCTGCTACTGTAGAGGCCTCCCTGCTACCTGGTTAGTCAGAACCCATCTCGTTTCCCCTGCCAAGGGAATGCCACCTCCTCAGGGGGACTTCTGTGCAGGGACTGCTAGTTATCTGCCCTCCCGAAAGGACTAGGCTGTGCCCTTCCACGGATCAAGCCACTTGGCTATGTTCAGCTGCCACCCTGAGATTTATGTAGGCCGGTGGTGACCTGGCAACAGTAAATTTCAAGGCTAGTTAAGAGGATGGTAAATATAAATCACTAACCTTTGGACAAAAGGAAGACAACAATTTCCTGTGGAAATTAATGTGATTGAAAAGTTCAATGTTCCTGCTCTCCAGCAGTGGTGACTCCAGCCTTCGGAGATTAACTGCCTGCACCCACGGGGATCCCAGGCTGGGTTGCAACTCAGCCTGCAGCAGGAGCTGCCAGCGCCTCGGTCCCTTGCTGATGCCTGCCAGCCCTCCCACAGCTCTAACTCAGGCCACTCTAAATATCCTCACTCCTTACTGGGCTTGGTGTCCCCCTGTCCCCTGCCAGAGCAGCTCTGGTTCTATCTGCCTTTGAATCTCCAAGATCCAGCAGCTGGGTTCCTGAGACCTACCCCAGGGGGGCTCCCTTCCTTCTGTGCGGCTGTCTGAGCAGAGGCTCCCCTCCCCAGCCTAAAAGGGTCCCCTCCGTGGGCCTCCACCAAGACACCAGCAAAGGGCTTTGGATTTTCTCAAATAGAGAAGGCAGCCAAGGGAAGTCACATACCCTGGAGCCGCCGAGAGTCAAGACCACCCAACCAGCAGGGAGGGCGTATTCCCAGGAGGGGACGGTTCAGACAGCTCCTGCTGGGCCTCGGACTTGCCCCTTTTCCAACGGCTGGGATTTCTAACTCCATTTTGCTCCACTGCAGGTTGTACTGGCACCCTGGGCTTCACCGACTCACGAAGAAATGGCTCTTCCCCAGATACTCATCTCCATGAAGAAATTCAGCATATGAACACCATGAACACACTGCCTACTCCCAGAGCCCAAGCTTTCTGTCATGGTCCTAAAGGGGGAAGCTGGTCCCTCCACTCCTGCCTGGCATTCAAGGCTGCCTGCTGAGCCACACACCTGTGGGCACCTCCCACTCCCCAACACATTCTCCTCCCCGTGCCCTACTTTCTGTGCCCCTCTTTACTCAGACCTTTGGCATGACCTCCTCCCCCTAGAGTCACGCGGTCCCTTTGGGTTCTATACATGAAGTGCTATAATCCAGAATTCCCAAGGTGCTCTGGGAGCACGGCTGAGAGTGACAGTGACCAGGAAAGGCCTCCCAAAGGAAGACGCATTTGCTGTTCGGGCCTTGAAGGACGAGCGGGAGCATGCCAGGGGCGTGGGGCAGGGGCTATGGAAACATTATAATCATCGGTCTGGGGCACAGCAAGCAGCCCTGGGGGCTAGCTGCCTAGGTGAGGGAACAGCACCAATGGTCAGGAGAGCTGCCAAGAGTGGGACTGGGGCCCAATCCTGAGGGCCCTCACACCATGCTCAGGAGTCGGGACTTTATTCCACAGCAGCAGAAAACGAGTGAAGATCCCGGAACTGGGGGAACAGCATGATCCAATCTGTACTGATTAATGACTCCCACAATTATTTGTTTAACGTCGTAGCCAGCAGGCTCCGTGAAGGCAGGACCTGGGTATGTCGTGTTCATCACCACACTGTAGCTGGCACTGTCAGGCACTCGTGCTGCAGGAACATGTGGCTGTGAAGGATGGATCCAAGGAGCGAGCGCTGGCATTCTCCTTGTTACCCATGGCCCCTTCCAGTCATAAAAGTAACTGCGATGGCTATTGTTATTTATGGCCACATCGGGATCATGATTCCTACACTCTTGTGGAAGCCCCTGTTCCTCTCCCCTCCCCCTGCTGACATCTCTCGGCCTCCAGCCACTCCCCTCAGGCACTGAAGACAGGCACTGGCTCAGCCTCCTGCATACGCTCTAAGGCTGGCCATGGAACCACCTTGTTCCTAATCCATAAAACTCTGAAGTCCACATTTCCTTCCAGCTCCTACCCTCCCCCTCTTTCCCATTACAGAGAAAAACAATAACAGCAAAAAGCATTATGTGCCAGGCAGTATTCTAAGCACTTTACCTATCAACTCACATTGTCTTCACAACAATCCTATGAACAAGAAACTGTTATTATTCTCATTTTACAGATGAAAAACTAAGCCATGGAGATAGTAAATAACCTGCTCAAAATTACACAACTAAGCAGTGAAGCTGGAACCCAAACCCCAGTGGTCTGGAGACCAGCTTATAACCACTTTCTCAGCCAGCCCCTGGGTAACAAAACCCAGGCCCCAGTCTTAACCAATTTATATGACTCAGCTCCAAACCTGTACACGCAGCTGCCTCTGTACATCAACAGGTCCAACATTGACCTCCTCCACCTGTTCCTCCTCAGGGGGACTGTTCACACCAGCCAGAACCTCACCATTTGCTGCCTCATTTGGTCCTGCAGCCATCCTAGGAGTTAGCTACTACTGTTAGCTATTGTCTCCATCTTACAGGTGAGAAAACTGAAGCACAGAGAGGGTGATAAGTCCCTCTGCAAGAACATGCAGCCAGGAAGTGGCAGAGCCAGTGTCCATCCCTGGACCACCACACCACACTGCCTCCGTCTCCAGGACCTCGCACAAGCTCCTTACTCCCTGGCTGATGCTGATGCTCCATGTTTATGCTTTGCTAATGCCCACTCCACCTTCTGAGTCAGCTCACTGTTCACTTCCAGGAAGCCTCCCTTGATGTCCCCCCCATCCCTTCTCACCCCCATCCCTTCTCACCCCCATCCCCAATCACCAGAGGGGTTAGATGGCCCTCCTCGGCACTGTCACCGCAACCACCATCACCAGGCCACTGCACTCCTCACTGCCCTGAAAGTGTCCATTAGGAACAGGTAGGAGACTACTGTATCATGCAAGGCAAGAGATGGCAAAGGCCCGAACCAGAGCAGCAGGAGACAGGCAGGACGGGGAGGGAAATGACAGGGAGAAGAGAGTCACAACAATTTTGGAACGAAAGTATCAAAAGTCTCAAAAATATACAATATCTGACTTAGTAATTCCACTTCTAAGAAAGCAAAATGTTTCATAGAAATATTTAATAAAATGTTAAGCAGATCATAGACACAACATGTAAGAGATAAAACTTAGGATAAAATATGGGAGTAGGTTGGCACTGGCAGGCTGTGTGCGTCATTTCCGGCGACGCAGTCACGGAGTGGCCAAGGGCCTGAAGAACATCATGCTTAAGCTTTATTGTGACTACTGCGATACATGCCTCACTCGTGACTGTCCATCTGTGAGAAAGGCACCGCAGAGGCAGGAAACAAAGAGAGTGTGAAAACCTACCATCAGAAATGGATGGGAGAGCTGGCTCAGAGCCTGATTGACAAAACAACCGCAGCATTTCCGCAAGGAGAGAGAGACACCTCCTACTCCGCTCTGCTCCTCCTCCTGCAGGGGTGACCATCCCACCTCCCCCCAGCCTACCAGGTCCCCCCGCCCTCATATGATGCCACCACCCCATATGGGGGGGGCCTTCCATGATGCCAATGATGTCCCCCTCCTTCTGGGATGGTGCCAGTGGGACCTGCTCCTGGAATGGGGCCGCCCAGGGGAGAACACATGCCAAGGATGCCTGGACCCCCAAGGATGAGACCTCCCGCCCGTCCCATGATGGTGCCACTCGGCCCGGAATGACTCGACCAGACAGATAAGGAGAGAGGGAGCCTCTTTCTATTGGTTTCTATTACTTGTTCTACTTTCCCGGAGATGGTGGTGCTGCGACTCTGGGTGTTTTCTAACATCGTGATAAGTAAAAGTCACCCCTATCTAAGAGAGGGGAGTAGTGGGACCAAAACAAGCAGTTCTCGTTTGTATTGTGAAATGTGAAAATACAATGATCAACCCTTTTAGTTAAAAAATAAAGATATAGGAGTACATCTTTGTGACCTTGGTAAGGCAACAGTTTCTTACACATGAGCAAAAGTATAAAGAATAAAAGAAAAAGCAGATAAATTGGGACTTCCTCAAAATTGAACTTTTGTATTTCAAACGACACCATCAAAAAGTGAAAAAAAAAAATCTTAGCCAGTTTGGCTCAGTGAATAGAGCACTGATCCACGGACTGAAGGGTCCCTGGTTCGATTCCAGTCAGGGACACGTACTTTGGATGCCGGCTGGATCCCCGTGCGGGAGGCAACCAATTGATGTGAGGTGTTTCTTTCTCTCTCTCTCTCTCTCTCTTCCTCCCTTCCACTCTCTCTAAAATCAATGGAGAAATATCCTCAGGTGAGAATTAACAACAACAAAATCCACAGAATGGGAGAAAATATTTGCAAATCATGTATCTGACAAGGGGCTTGTATCCAGGATATATTAAAACCTCTTAACAATTCAACAATAAAAAGACAAATAGCCTAATTTTAAAATGGGCAAAGGACTTGAAGAAACACTTCTCCAAAGACATATGAAAAAAAAAAAAAAAAAGACATATGAAAGGCCAATAGCACATGAAAAGATGCTCAATATCGTAAGTATTAGAAAAATGAAAATCAAAACCACAATGAGATACCATCTTATACCCACTATGACGGTTATAATAAAAAAGTCAGATAGTGCCTTGGCCAGTGTGCTCAATGGTTAGAGCGTTGGCCTGCACACCGAAGAGTCTCGGGTTTGATTCCCAGTCAAGGGCATATACCTGGGTTGCAGATTTGATCCTCACCCCCAGTTGGAACGTATGTGGGAGGCAACCAATCGATATGTCTCTCACATTGATGTTTCTCTCTCTCCCCTTCCACTCTCTCTAAGGATCAATGGAAAAAATATCCTCATCCCTTGGGTGAGCATTAATAAAAATTTAAAAAGTCAGATAGTAAAAGGGCTGGTGAGGATATGAAGAGATCAGGACCCTCATATACTGCTGGTGAGAATGTAAAAAGGTGCAGCCACTTTGAAAAAAAGTTTGGCAGTTCCTCAAAAAAATTAAACATAGAGTTAGCGTATGACCCAGCACTTCCACTCCTAGTTTTACACCCCCAAGAGAAGTGAAAACATATGTCAACAAAAATACCTGTACACAAATGTTCATAACAGCATTATTCATAACTAGAGGCCCAGCGTGCAAAATCGCGCAGCCCCACCCACCTGCACTCACCTCACCACGCTCACAGCCCCACCCACCCACGCGCACCTGTCACACTTGCCTCGGGATACCTGCCTCGCCACGCCCACCTCACCGCCCCGCCTCACTGCACCCACCCGCCTTGCCATGCCCACCTTGCTGCACCCACCCACCCCCACCCCCCCACCCCCCGCTAGCCACCAGCCTTGCTGCGATCAGAGCCTATGGGCCACGGGGGAGGGACCGAGAGGTGCTCCATGCACTTCATGATGACCAGTCATTTGGCCATTACGGCGTTACAGCACTGGCTTTTTATAATATAGCCAAAAGGGAAGTAATTCAAATGTCTATCCCCTATAAATGGATAAACAAAATGTGATATCCATACAATGAAATACTATTTGGTCATAACAGGAATGAAGTACTGATACATGCTATAACATGGATGAACTTTAAAAACAAATGCTAAGTGAAAGAAGCCAGCCACAAGACCATATATTGCATGATTTCATTTATATGAAATGTCCGGAACAGGCAAACCCATTGACAGAAAGTAGATCAGCAGTTGCTAGCAGCTAAAGGGAGGGGGAAATGGGGGAATATTAATGGGTACAGGGTTTCTTGTTGAGGTACTGAAAAGGTTCTGGAATTAGACAATGGTGATGGTTGCACAATTCTGTGAAAGCCAATCAATTGTACGTATTAAAAGGGTAAATTTTATGGTACATGAATTATATCTCAATAATGCTATTATTTAAAAAAGGAAAAGTAATACATTAAGTGAAAAAGCAAGTTGAAAAGCAGTATAAACAACAGAATACACATATATTTATATTTGTATATATGCATATATTTATGTATACACACACACAAACATATGTGCACAGAAAAATACATCAAAGATTAATAGCAATTATTTCTGGAACTAGAGGCAACTGTTTTTTCATGGTATTCTTTACCCACATTCTAAAATGAGTATGTGTCACTCTTGCAATAAGAGTTAAAATGTTATTTTTTAAAATGGGGGGAGGTATTTCAGAGAGCCAAAGCAGTTGAGAAGTCACAGAGATCAAGCCTGGCAGAAGTATTCCTTTCAACCCTGGCACTTTCCGGCACCACACAAAACAATTTAATCTCACAGGCTCCCTGTCCTCTAGAATTTCTCAACAAAACAACACTGACACCAATAATATAGGAATTACAGATACATATATTGTACAACAGTTCAAGTCATAAAACTGAAGCATAAATTAGATTGTGCACACCCCAGGGGCATACAGCCATGACAAAGGGAAGGGCTGACAAGGCATAAGAGTCTGTGGCACAACATGTGCTTTTTATCTGTAAGCCAGAATCAAAACACAAAGAACCTCTGTTTTCTTTTTCAAATGTGAAGAATAAAAGGACACCCAAATTGTCTCCTGCCCAGAAATATTTCCTAGAGTCTCAGAGTTCCTATATTTAAACCAAATTATTTTAAATTTGTTTTTTAACTTTTTGAAATAACAGCATAGGAGAGTAGCATAGTACCTAAGGGTACACAGTATATAAAACAATAACTGGGTTCAAATCTCTGGCTCTGCCACTAATAACTAGGAAGGAGATCTTGAGCAAGTTCTCTACGCTCTCATTTCCTTATCTGTGAAATGGGGATAATAATGCAAAGGATTAAGTAAGAAAATGACTATAAAGGGCTTAGCATGGCACCTGGCATAGAGAAAGAGTTTAATAAATCAAAATTATTATTATTACTTCAGGAGAAAAGCATGCTCACTGTAGAAAAGGAGAAAATGAATATCTAATAAAATTGGAATCATACTGTTTTGTAATCTGCTTTCTTCGATTTAGCAATATATTGTGAACATCTCTCCCTGTCAGTTTATATATTTCTACACCATTCTTTTTAGTGGCTGCAGAGCAGCTATAGAATATAATTTATGGTGACCAATCTCCCATTATTAGACATGATGTTTCCAGTTTTTTGCTATTATAAAAATACTTTACTGGACACCTCTTTCTTTCTGCATATCCTTAATTGTTTCCTAGAAATGGAACTGTATTCAGCAACATTTCCTAACGGCAACTGAAAGCTGATGCAAAAGCTTAGGAGTGAGGCTCCTGAGTTGAAATCTGGGATAACCTGGGACAAGGTATTTCCCCAAGGAAATGAGATGAAAATGGGGTATTAGGAGGTGCAGGGGATCACTGGTCAGAGAAGAAGAGGGGTGGGTTGTGAGAGATTCCAGGTCAAGGGAACGGCTTCAGTAAAGGACCAGACAGACTCCCCTCGGCATGGGCAGCCGTGTATACTCGTGGTGGGATTCCCAGGGGGGATCTGAGCCGGCCGGCCGGCCCAGCCTGGGCTCTGAATGACCCCGGGTCTGCAGCTGCCTTCCTGTTAACTGATGTGCCAGCAGCAGCTGCTCACCTCTCTGTCAACTCACTGCAGTGCTGGGCTCTGCGATTTGATGATCAAATATGGGGGGAAAGCAATTCCAGAAACCAAATATGACTGTCCTACATACTTCTCCACCATTAAACAGTAAATGCAAAATTTGGAGGACAATCTCTGGGGTCCCCAAAGACTGTCACTGTGTGAAGCCATGTCAGCCTGGAGGGGAGCTCTCTGCAGATGGGAAGCAAATGGATTCAGGGGATCACAGTGCTGTTTCCTCCTTCTGAGAATTCCTACAACCTCCAGCTCAGCTCTGGGGTATGCACTTTGAGAGAAAGGCATGATGAACTAAAGCCAGTCTAGAGAAGCAATAAGGAGGTTGTTAGAACTACATCAGAGAAGGGACAGCGGAAGGCCCTGGAGGTATTTCTCTTGGAGAAGAAATTTGAGGAAGGCATGAAGCTGTCCTCTTGAGAGAGGAAGAGAAATTACTGTTGTACCCACCACGACCCTCTAGCCTTCCACTTACATCATTGTGAAACCAGCTGCTTATAAACCTCACCCCTTCCCGAAACCACAGCTCCCTAAAGGGAGTCTGTGTATGAGTCACTTCTGAGGCACCAGCAACTAGCACATGGCCAGGACACAGAAAATGCTGAACTGAAAGGAAATGGCAGGAAGGCCTATTGTGGGTCAAGAAAGGGAAGGGCTTTCTAACAATCCCAGTTGCCTCCAACAGGCCAGGATGTTTGGGAGAAAGCTGTCAGGGAAGGGTCTGGTAGCAACAGAATGCCCTCACGCTAGCAGGATGCAGAACAAAAGGGCCCCCTGAGATTTCTTTCAATTCTAGGACCCAGTCTCCTCCAGCAGTGAGGGGAGCCACAAGCAGAGAAAATACACCAACAATGTGTCAGGCACACACATCCAGTCACTATCTTGTTAACCCTCACAATCCCTGGAGTAGGCATTATTATTATTCCCATTGTACAGTGGAGAAATCTGAGGCTGGGAGAGGTTCAACAACTTGCCAAGCCACAGACCCAGGAAGAGGTAGATCTGAAATACTAACCAAGACCACCAGGCTGCCACCTGGGCTGAGAGAGAACCTCTGCCTTCCTGGCCATGCACAAGGCAGCTCCAGCCCTTTGCAGCAGAAGACTCTCCAAGGACAAGAATATTAACTGGCTTCATCTCCCCGATGCCAAAACTTTCCAAAAGCACTTTTACATCTATTAGCCCAAGAGCCCTAAGCCAACAGATCAGGTTTCCCTGAGCCCAGCTCTAGGGAAATACAGCTGGTCTAGAGCCATTTGTTCTGTGAGAGCCCAGCGGCTGCCCGCCTCTCTTAGACCCCAACCAAGGAACACAAGATGCTATGGGAGGGGTCTAGGAAGTCTCTCCTGAAGGAAGCATCATCTGAGCTAAGCCTTAAATCGGGGGTCCTCAAACTTTTTAAACAGGGGGCCAGTTCACTGTCCCTCAGACCATTGGAGGGCCGGACTATAGTTTAAAAAAAACACTATGAACAAATTCCTATGTGCACTGCGGGCCCAGGACGAGTCGGCTGCTAAGCAGGACAGGCAGCGGCACCCGGCGGGCCGGATAAATGTCCTCGGCGGGCCGCATGTGGCCCGCGGTTCGTAGTTTGAGGACGCCTGCCTTAAATGATGAGCGGGACAAGTGATGGAGCAGTGTGGGGCAGCAGAGGGGAAAGGGCATTCCAGACACAGGAAACAGCAGAAGCAAAGGCAGAGAAGCAAGAAATGTGTGGAGAATCACAAGCAGTTCGGGTGCCAGAACATAAAACTCAAATTGAACAGTGGAAGGACATGGTGACCAAAGAGGCAAGCAGGGGCTGATAAATTATGAAGGACTTTGAAAGCCATGTTAAGGAATCTGGACTTGATTTATCCTGAGGGCAATAAGGAGCCAATGAAGGGTTTTACACAGAGCAGTGATAAGATCAAACCTCTGCATATGAGGCTGAGCTGTGGCAGGGAGACTGGAGGCGTGAAGGCGATGTGGAGCGATGCAGGGGAGAGACATGCTGGGCTTAGGCTGGCATGTACTTCAAGGCTCCTCCACCATAATTCCGAGTCAGGGCCCAAACTCCATTCTCTGGGCCCCTAACCCTACTCACACTGCCAAGGACCCAGGCCTACTCCACAAGCTACTAATTTTAGGGAGCCTCCCACACACCTTTCTTTAATGAGATGACTATAGGGAGAAGAATAATGCTAATCACTAAACTCACTCCATTCCAGGCACTATGCTGGGTCCTCAACACAAACAATCTCAGTTGTGCAACCAACAACCCTTTGAGGGAGGTTACTACCGGTATGGTATGCCCGTTTTGCAGAAGAGGAAACTGAGGTTTAGAGGGGGTTGCCTGCCAAAGGGCATCCACCTACTAAAGGGAGGAATCAGGATGTGAACCGACTTCTGTCTGGCAGCAGGGGACAGGGGCTGCTCTGTTAACCACAGCAGCTGAGAGTAGAGAGGAGGGAGGGATGAGGGTTGTGTGTCCCCGGCTTCCGCGAAGTCCCCGGGGGGGGGGGGGGGGGGGAATAGTGGGCGGAACCAGAAAGGCTAGACGTGGGAAGCCCGACCCCAAACAAAGGAATCAGAAGGGCCCCTGCCCTCCCCGCCTTCAGCTACCAGGAGAAAGACAAGAGCGTGACCTTGAAAACTCCAATTGAAAAGACAAAAAAAAGGGCCCCAAAAGAGCAGAGGACGCAGGGAAGGGAAGAGGCTCCGACAGGTTGAGCGCCCGGGGGCGGGGCTTACAAGGGGGGCGGAGCTCCCTGAGCCAGACCGAGTCCGAGACCAGCGGGACCCTGCGAGGGGGCTGGCCGCCAGGGGGCGGGGCCGCGAGGGGCGGGGCCATAGCTGCCGTAGCGACCCACAGACTCGTTAGGTCCCCTCCCCATGACGGGACCAACCCTCATTCCATACCCCGGCTCCAGCAGGGCTGATCCGGGATCTCGATGATGTAGTCCAGCTCAGCCGAGGGCATGGTGACGGTGCCGGCCCTCAGCACTGGCCTGCCGCCGGAACTCCCGCTCGCGCGCTCGCACCTCACCCGGGCGCCTCCTGGACACTGCCCAATCACCACCCACCTCGCCCGACGCCGCCCAATCCCTGAGCGCGCTCTGTGACCTCCCACCCTAGCAACCACCGAGTCTCTCTCGGAGCCTCTGGCCGCGCCCCACTAGCTTGGCCCTAGCAACCATGCCCCGCCCCACTCTATCCATGGCCCGCAGCTATTGGCTGACTTGCTTGGTGTGGGTTAGGTATTGGTCAGCCTGGACGCCGGTCAAGAAGAGTCCCCACCCTCCTGTGTAGGTAAGAGGGTCTGCGTGAGAGTTGCTCTATTCTGGGAGTGGAGAGGGTCTGCTGTCTCAACCGCGTGTTACCCTACGGGGTGGACAGTGCCCTTTGATTTACCTCGTCTAGCTACCTCTACCATCCCCTATTATCGCAGCTCCGACAATGGGAGGTAGAAAACCGTACAAACGGCCTAGGCCGGGGGCGCGTGCCGGCCCATCCTCCCGTCAGTGGAGCGAGGCATATTCTGACTGATGGGGTGGTAGGAGGCAGTGGGGAAAACTACAGAGGAAGACTTAGGAGAATGCTCTATTCGCGGGGGATACAAAGGGGTTAATACAGTTTTCTTGCATTTATCCATGAATTTAACAAATACGGAGCACCTATTATGTAGGTGGGCTCTAGTGAAGATTAAGCTTTTGACCCTGACTTCCATAAGTCTTAAAAGGAGAAGGAGGAAAACTATTCGTTAACCAAATCTAACTCTGTGAGCTCAGAAACTGTTGAAGGGATATTATGGCAGTGGGGATGGCTCTTGAGGTGGACCTTGAAAGACCTGTGGAGATAGGGAGGAGAAAGGACTCTAAAGGAACTCAAACTGAGGAGTGCCATAAATTATCAGCATCTGGCCAGAGGAATGAATGCGAAAGTAACCTTAGAAGAACAGGTAGGCTCATCCTGGAGGGTCTTTGATGCCAAGCTCAGCTTTGAATTTATAGGTAAATCTTACTGATGGTAAAAATTTTCCAGTGTGTTTCCTATTGAGTGCAAGAGCTTATCCTAAGAACAGTGGGGAGTCACTGCAGGGCTTTAGCAGAGGAGTAACAATCATATTTGTGTTTTAGAAAGATCAATGTGGAGGATGGATTGGGGATTGGGAGGAGGGAGACGAGTTAGGAAGTTGTTTCAGCAATGGGGACAGGTTATGATGTCGTAAAGCATGGAAAGGTATCAGGAATGAAGAGGAAGGGGATGGATTCCTTAGACACTTATGAGCTAAAAAGAACTGGACTTGGTGCCTGGTGAGGCAAGTAGAAGAAAGGAAGGATGACTTCCGAACTTCTAGCTCGGGCAAACAGAAAGGAGAGGAAGCAGGGTTTTTAGGAGAGGGTACGTTCTGGGCCTGGCAAAATTTGAGGTGCCAGTGGGACATCCAGGTGGAGGTGTCCAGGAGGCAGTTGAGTATGCCTGACTGGAGTTTGCAAGATAAGTCTAAACTGGAAATAGAAAGGTGGCAGTCTGTACTGCCTTACAGATGACTGCCACACCAGTGGATTGACTTAGTGGGCTGGCCCAGAGAGTATGTGTAGAATCAGGAGAGAAGAGGGCTGAGGACAGATCGCTAAGAAGCACTGAAGTCTGAGGGCAAAGGGGAATGAATCTGCAAAGGCAATTGAGATGAAGTATCCAGAATGGTAAGATAATCAGAAGTAGAATGTGGTATATCAGAAGCCATGGGAGGGAAGTGTTGAAGGCTGATGACTAATAAAATAAGGTCTGAAAAAATCCACTGGATTCAAAGACAAGGAAGTTGTTGGTGCTGGAAGCAGAGGTCAAATTACAGTGAGTTAAGAAGTAGGTGGGAAGATGAGAAAGCGAAGATTGCATGTAGAAATACACTTTCAAGATGGTTGGCTCTTTAGGAGAAAAAAGAAAGATGGCAATAGCTGGAAGGAGACACAAGTTTTTATTCAGATGGGGGAAATGCTGTTGGCATGGATCCAGATAAAGGAAAAAAAATTATAGAGAAAGATAACTGAGAAAGTGGCAATCCTGGAAAAAGAATAACATAAGGAATCCAAAGCACTGGTGGAGAAATTCACTTAGGTGGCATGAGCCCTGGCCTGTGTGCTCAGTGGTTAGAGCGTCAGCCCATGAACCAAAAGGTTGCAGGTTTGATTCCTGATCAGGGCACATGCCCGGGTTGCAGGCTCGATCCCCAGTAGGGGGTCTTCAGGAGGCAGCTGATCAATGATTCTCATCATTGATGTTTCTATCTCGCTCTGGCTTAGATAGAAGGAGGTGCAGGGGATCACTGGTCAGAGATCAATAAATATATATTTATAGATTCTCAAAACATTGTGCAGTTTAATAAAATACAGAAAAATAATACATATACTTATATATTTTTTCTTTTTAAGTCTTATTTTTAAAAAAAGAAAGTGGAGTGATGATGTTGGATTAGTTCCAAGTGATGATGAGGTCCAGGGTGTGGCCATAGGAGTGGGTGGCTGAAGTAAAGTACAGAAGACATTCAAGATATAGACATGACCATTGAAATCTTCCTGGATGATGGCAGGACTTGAGGGAAAAGGGAAGAGGATGCTTGTGAACTAGGTACCGAAGTCCTTGAAGTGGGTTGTTCTGGAATCTGTAGATGACAGCATGAGGAGGGATAAAGGTCAATACAGCTGCATGGCATGACCCTCAAAGTAGCAAAAGTTTTTAAAGAAGGTGATGGAATAAGGAGCTGGGTTGGGCTTTGGTGAGGAGACACTGAGCTAGCCCCACTCTCAACCCTGACGTCCTTGGGGGATAAGAGCCCAGGGAGGGCTATGCAGAAGTGGCACCCCTGAATAGAGGCAGATTTCTGGGCAGACTGGAGGTAGGCAGAGAGACTGTGGAGAGGCTCAGAGTGGAGGAGACTTTCCTGATCAGGAACAAAGGCCTTCAAGGGCAGAGTAAGGTTGGGAAGGGAAGCAAAGGTAGGAAATCAAGTCAAGGAAGATGAAGCATAGAGCAATGAAGGGATGAGGAGAATGTGGGTAGAGTGGTTGTGGTTGACCTAAAGAGTTACATTTTGTGGGGAGAGCATGAGGGCAGATCTGTGGTGTGCAGTTGGGGGCAGAAGTGAGACTTGGGAGAAGAAAAGTCGGATCTGGGTAGAAAATGAGGGTAGGTCTGGGGAGAGGATGAAGGCAGAGGGTTTTGCAGGAAGGAGATGGGGGGAGGGGTTGTCTATGAGGAGAGGGTGGAAGGAAAGGCAGCTGTGGGGAAGAAATGGGTGGCAAGAGGGGTCTGTAAGGAGGGTGTGAGTCAGGAGCAGAAGCTAGGGAGTCTGTGAGAAGGAAGTGACAAGTTGTAATGCATTTGCCCTGAAGTGGAAGTAAGGACCAGGACACACCCTCCTTAGCTCAGGCCGAAGTTTGGAAGAAGAATGTTTCTTTATTTCTCCGTCTTCCTTCTCCCTCCTTGCCTCCTTCCCTCTCTTTCTCTCTGAATGAAGAGCTGAGTGAGTAGTGGGAATGGGAGCCAAGGAGGATGCCTCTGTCCCATTCTGTAGGTGAAACTTGCAGCAATGGCCCACAGTGACTGCCTTGTTTCCAAGGCCATCTGGGGACAGTGAGCCAGGCTGGAAGCCCATGCCCTGGAGGCTTCTTGCTTTCAGAAACATGTCTTTTGATTTGGGGAAGTGGGGAGGAGAGAAATTTTTTTTAGAAACAAGACCTGATTTTATGATACCTCTTCTCGCTCGTTGCTAAGGACCTTTGGCTTAGTATAAGAGCAGAGATTTTGAGATTCTATAATTTTAGTTTACCTGCATGAAAGAGTACCATTTGGCTGCTATAGAAATGATTTATAGTTGGGTCCAGATTTATTAATCACCTCTGAAGATGGAAAGGAAATTAAAAACAGAGTCCACTCTGGGCTGAAGACAAAGTAGGTTTGTCATCCTTGCAGAAGATCTTGCCAAGGTCAGAAGGCCACAAACAAACCAATTTGGACCGAGGTTCCTAATCTGGATTTTAATTTCATGTGCTTTGATTATTCAGACCATTTTCTCTCCAAGGTAAAATAATGACTATTTTAATTGGCTGCCACTTACAGAGAGTCCAATAAGCATGATGGCATCCGTATATTTTTCTCTGGCATTCCATGTGTGCTCCAGTTCTTATGATCAAGCTGGTGAAGCTGACTTTTACTGCATGCTGCATGCCATGACCAGTTGACTATAAATTAAATCCTCTTTTCCAAAAGCCATTTTCCATTAGTGCTAATTTGTTTGCTTCTCATTTCCACTGATCATTAGAGTCTCTGGTTGTGAGCACCAAATTGGAAATAATTTCTTTGACATTTCAAAAAAAATGTCTCCCTTTCTTGAATGCCATTTGGCTGCAGCTAAAGAACATTATGGTTTGCAGAGGAACAGTTCACTCCAATTACAATTTAACTGACCGTTCATGGCACTGAATCCCTGTCCTTAGTGTCCAAAGATGACACCACTGCTGACATTGCTATTTCCTGTCGTAGCTGTAAAATGCCTCATAGACTGCACTAGCCTTCTTGGACGGAGATGCTGCCACTCTGCACATGACAGCTTTGGGAAGTTGGTCATTTTATGGACCTACATATCATGGACATTCAGATACAACCATCTAAACAGGCGCTGGCTGATTTCTTCTCTCACCCAGCAAACATTTATTAAACATCTATTTTGTGTCAGGCGTTATGCCAGACCCTGAGCACATAAAGATAGGGAAGACCAACCCCTGCCCTTGAGTACACCCGGAGGGATGGTTAAGTTTTACAGCATAGCAGGGGAAGAGGTGGCATAGGTGAGCCACAGAACCCAAAGCCCCTAGTTGTCTTGGAGAATTAGCCAAAGGGCAAAGAGGAGGCTGGCCATTCCTGATGGCAGAGCAGCAGTTGAGATGCAGAGGGCCCTGGGAGGGCCTGGAGAGTTGAAAAGTGGAGGTCTGTTGTAATGTGTAAGTGGCAGGATTAGGTTAGCCTGGGGCCAAGTTTTGGAGGACCGTGTATGCCACATGGAGTTTAGACTTTATCCTGTAAGTCTACTGGCACCCAGGACATCTGTTTAATCAATTACTGTGTGGAATTGGAAAATCAAAGTGCTCATTATAAGCATAGTGTTGGATGTCAGTTTAAATAATAGTTTTTGTGCACCCATTATGTGCCAGGGAGGATGCTAGCCACCCAAAATATGAAGATGGAACATGTTGATATTGAAATTGCCTATCAGGTCTTGGGTAAACAAGAAGACTTATGGGTGGAAGTCATCTATGAGCACAGGGAATTGGTCAATAAATCAGCAGTAAGGCGAGGCAGAGGGGGAAGGATAGGAGGCCTGACCTTAGAAGGGAAAAAAATCATTTAGAAACAGTGTGGGGGATTTAGAGAATGTTTTGTGATGTGGGAAAGCTGGCATCCATCTCCTAATTCTCACTGGAAGCAGTGACACGGAGCTGGTGCGCGGGGGGGGGGGGGGGGGGGCGGGGGGGCGGCAGGGAACTGAAGAGTTTCAAATAGGGAAATCTGTCAGATTTGTGTTTTAAACTGTCACATCACCGTGGAGTTTAGGATGGGGTAAGCCTGAGATCAGTTAGGAGGCTGATGCAATAATCCATGGGAGGGATGGGGGGTAATGAAAATAGTGGCCGTGGAGATGAAGATAAATAGACTGACCTGGGGGAGATTTAGGAGTGTAATTGGCAGAACCTGGCAACAGTTCAGATAAGGAAGGCAAGGGAGAGGGATATACATCAAAGCTCTAGTGTGACCAGGAGAGTGGTAACCCAGTCACTGATAGAGGACCAACACAGGAGGAGGAGCAGGTGTGAGGGTTTGATGGAAGAGTGTGTAAAACATACCAGTGGAGACATCCACTAGTCATTTAGATGCAGGGATCTGGACCTCATCAGGAGGGAGGCCCAGGCTGAGTGAGAGATGGACTTGGGAGTCATAAAGCCTACAGATGTAACTTGAAGTGATGGGAGTGAAGGACATAACCCAGGAAATTACAAAGCATGAGAAGAAACGGAGAACAGGGAAAGCACTTGCAAAGGAGTCTGAAGAGGATCCAAGAGAGAGGGGGGTCAGGAAAGGAGTTCTGAGAAGAGAGTCATCCACAATCTATCAGAGGTCAAGAAGATGGGGCTGAGCCAAAACCGGTTTGGCTCAGTGGATAGAGCGTCGGCCTGCGGACTGAAGGGTCCCGGGTTCGATTCCGGTCAAGGGCATGTACCTTGGTTGCGGGCATATCCCCAGTAGGGGGTGTGCAGGAGGCAGCTGATCGATGTTTCTCTCTCATTGATGTTTCTAGCTCTCTATCCCTCTCTCTTCCTCTCTGTAAAATATCAATAAAATATATTTAAAAAAAAAAAAAAAAGAAGATGGGGCTGCAAACTAGCCACCGAATTTGACAAGAAGAGATTATTGGTGACATTTTGGAGCACAGGGGTGAGCAGAATTAGTGCTTTTGATTAAATGGAGAGAACCTGGATTATAATTATACACAAATCTGAGTTCAGTTTTCATTTCCACCCCTTTTTTAGCTGTGAGACCTTCAACAAATAAGCAAACCTTTTAAAAATATATATACATATCTATTTTATTGATTTCAGAGAGGAAGGGAGAGGGAGGGAGAGAGAAACATCAATGATGAGAGAGAGTCACTCATTGGTCTGCTGCCCCTGCACACCCCACACTGGGGATCGAGCCTGCAACCTGGGAATATGCCCTGACCGGAATCAAACCATGACCTCTTGGTTCATAGGTCAATGCTCAACCACTGAGCCATGCCAGCCAGGCAATAAGCAAACCTTTTTAAACATGAAAATTGTGACTAATAATAGCTCCTTCTTGAGATCTTTAGAGGATTAAACAAATAGTGTTTATAATGTGTATTATGGTATGTAACTAGTTCTTAATGAACACTCAAAAAAATGTTAGTTTCTTCTCCTTGCCATCATTCTCTCCTCCCTTCACCATATTTCCCCTTTTATCTTGGTAGTCAAGAAGAATCTTAGATACAGAATTTATCCCAGCAACCAACTCTTGAAATTGGCATATTTTTCTCTTTTCCCCACTGTTCTTCTTTTAAATTCTTTTTGAAATTGTATTTAGTGGAGATTTTTTTCAATTCTTGTCAAATCTTACTTTGAAGAACATTTGAGATAAAAATAAATAAGGGGCCGGACACTTGCTTGAACATGACTGCCACCTTTTATCTCTCCCTACCTCTCAAAACCCCACTGTCTAACACTCAAGAAATACAAAAATATAGTAAGTCACAAAAGTTCAGAGAAGGCAGCAAGGCAACAGCAGATGAAAGTTCAACAGATATTTGAAAGCTAAAAGGCAGGTGGGGAAAAGGAAGCTAAAATGTTACCTTGTTTGAAGCACCCTAAGAAATTACAAACTGCCCTAGCTGGTTTGGCTCATAATGGATAGAGCGTCAGCCTGTGGACTGAAGGGTCCCGGGTTTGATTCCCAGTCAAGGGCACATACTCTTGCAGGTTTGATTCCCCAACCTGGTTGGGGCATGTGTGTGAGGCAACCAATCAATGTATCTCTCTCACATGGATGTTTCTCTCTCTCTGTCTCTCCCCTGCCCTTCCACTCTCTCTAAAAATCAATGGAAAAATATCCTCAGGTGAGGGTTAACAAAAAAAAAAAACAAAAAAAGAAGAAATTACAAATTAAGTGCCTGCAAGGGGAGATTACCAACAAGAAGCAAGTCAGTTCACCCAGTTTAACCTCCAAGAGGCTTAATGTTTGGAAGCACAAGTTACCATAGAAGGTCAGAAGTGAGGTATGGAGCTAAACATGGAGACTGGCTGAAGTCTGTAGGGAGAGCACTTTGCCCCCACCTCAGAGCTCCTCTCTCAACAGCCAAACAACTACTCTAAACTCTCTTGCTGCATAAGGAGAAAGGAAAATGAACAGTGCAGGCCTCCATACTCAGGGACCTCAGGCATAACTTTTTAATATGTTTTTAAATTATATATATATAACATTTTGTTGTTGTTAATCCTCACCTGAGGATATTTTTCCATTGATTTTTTTAGGGATAGTGCAAGAGAAAGAGAGAAACATCGATGTGAGAGAAACACATTGATTGATTCGTTGCCTCCTGCAAGCACCCTAACCAGGGCCCGGGCCAGGGAGGAGCCTGCAACCAAGGTATGTGCCCTTGACAGAATCAAACCCAGGACCCTTTGGTCTGAAGGCCAATGCTCTATCCACTGAGCAAAACCGGCTAGGGCAGTGGTCGGCAAACTCATTAGTCAACAGAGCGGCAAACTGGGCTAGGGCTAAATATGTTTTTATTGATTTCAGAGAGGAAGGGAGAAAGAGAGAGAGAGATAGAAACATCAATGATGAGAGAGAATCCTAGATCGGCTGCCACACACACACCACTGGGGATTGAGCCCACAACCCAAGCTTGTGCCCTGACCAGGAATCAAACCGTGACCTCCTGATTCATAGGTCAAGACTCAACCACTGAGCCACGCCAGTCAGGCTAATATGTTTTTTTCTTAATCGATTTTGAGAGAGAGAGAGGAAGGAAGAGGGGGAGAGAGAGAGAGAGAGAGAGAAACATCAATTGGCCATCTCCTGCATGCCCCCTTACTAGGAATTGAGCCTGCAACCTGGCATGTGCTCTGACTGGGAATCAAACCAGTGACCTCTTGATGCATGGGATGCTCAACCAACTGAGCCACACTGGCTGGGCCCTCAGGCATAATTTTAAGGTCAGGGATATAGGATGGAAAACAGTAATGGAGTGAGGGCTATACACTGCACTGTGGCTGCCCCACAAGCTCTCCCCACCCCACCCCCCAGGATGCTAGTAGGCATTTATCAACACCACTTTCCCTCCCTGGGAAACCAGAAAAGTCTCTGGAGGCCCTGAGAATCCCAGAAGGAAGGAAAACACCTCCACTGACTGACATTTTTTAGTTCCTCAGTGAAGACTACTCTTGCCTAATAAAGAAATTTCTAAAAATTGAAGGTCACAGCACCTGATTAAAAGAGCCCACTGAGGGCCTAGCATAATAAATGAAAAGACCTGCACCAAGGCCTATCATCATACAATTTCAGAAGAGGTTTTAAAAGCATCAAGAGTGAAAAAACAGCCCTAGCCGGTTTGGCTCAATGGATAAAGTGTTGGCCTGCAGACTGAAGGGTCCCAAGTTCGATTCCAGTCAAGGGCACATGCCGGGCTTGTGGGCTCAATCCCCAGTGGGGAGCGTACAGGAGGCAGCCGACCAATGATTCTCTCTCATCATTGATGTTTCAATCTCCCATCTCCCTTCCTCTCTCTGAAATCAATAAAAATATATTTTAAAAAAAAGAAATGCCATAATTTTAAAAAAACAGAGTGAAAAAACAAGCCAGAGACATAGGCACAGGAATCAGAATGAAGTCAGACTTCTCAACAGCAATACTGGGGAGGTTAAATCCAAGGGAAGCTTATTTCATATATATATTTCATATATATACTAGAGGCTTGGTGCATAGATTCGTGCACCGGTGGGGTCCCTCAGCCTGGCCTGCAGGGATCAGGCCAAAACCAGCTCTCCGACATCCCCCAAGGGGTCCCAGATTGCAAGAGGGTGCAGGCCAGGCCGAGGGACCCCACCAGTGCACAATCGGGGCCAGGGAGGGACCGCAAGAGGGCTCCAGGGCATGTCCAGCCCGTCTCGCCCAGTCCGGATCCACCGGACCCCTGCAGCAAGCTAATCTACCAGTCAGAGCGTCTACCCCATGTGGTCAGTGCGCATCATAATGACTGGTCGAACAGTCGGACACTTAGCATATTAGGCTTTTATTATATAGGACATATCCTATATAATAAAAGGCTAATATGCAAATCAACAAAACGGCAGAACAACCGGTCGCTATTATGCACACTGACCACCGGGGGCAGATGCTCAATGCAGGAGCTGCCCCCTGGTGGTCAGTGCACTCCCACAGGGGTAGTGTCACTCAGCCAGAGCCAGGCTCATGGCTGGTTAGTGCAGCGGCGGTGGCAGGAGCCTCTCCCACCTCTGCAGCAGTGATAAGGATGCCCGACTGACGGCTTGGGCCCGCTCCCCATTGGGAGCGGGCCCAAGCCATCAGTCAGACATCCCCCAAGAGCTCCCAGACTGCGAGAGGGCACAGGCCAGACTGAGGGACCTCCCCACTGAGTGCATGAATTCATGCACTGGGCCTCTAGTCCTCTAGTGTGTGTGTGTGTGTGTGTGTGTGTATAGATTTCAGAGAGGAAGGGAAAGGGGGAGAGAGAGAGAAACATCATTGATGAGAGAGAATCATTGATCAGCTGCCTCCTGCACACCCCCCCACTCGGGATCCCACCCAAAACCCAGCATGTGCCCTGACCGAGAATCAAACTGTGACCTCCTGGTTCATAGGTCAACGCTCAAACACTGAGTCACGCCAGCTGGGCCCAGGGAAGCTTATTTCTAACGTGGAATTATACACCCAACCAAACTAACATGAAGCCAAAAATATTTTCAGACTTCCAAGGACAAACAGAAAAAAATATTTTTCATTTCTTAGGAAGCTACTAGAGAACGTGCTTCAACAAAAAGAGAGTGTAAACCAAGAAGGAAGATGAGATGAATCCAGGAAATGGGGCAATCAATAGAGAAGACTGGCAAAAGGAAATCCCAGGGCATTGGTGCACCAGGCTTAGTAAGCAATGGGTCCAAATGAGCAAAAGACAATGGGCAGAAGTCTCCAGGGAAAAGATGGAACTGATCAGTTAGGACTGAACATTTGGAAAAATCATTGCTACATGTTTGGAACATTTGGAAGAAAATAGCTCCAGGTGCATTGAAAATTAAGCAATTGGAAAAATAAATTAACTCCAGGTGAAACCAATTTATAAGGGACAGAAAATCTAATAGGTTACAGCTTGAATGCACAGTGTTTATTTGGCCAATAATGTAAACATTAACTATTGATTTAACTATAAATTGTGGGAAACTATAGTATTGTAAGGACAAGGGAGTAAAAATAGGGGTTAGAGTGGTACAAGAGCTATTTCCTCAACTGCCAGAATATACATATTCTCTAAAATTGACAAATAAAATAATAGCAATGTGCTAGTTTGCTAGGCTCCTATAGCAAAGCACCACCACAGACTGGCTTAAACAGCAGAAACTTATCTCTGTTCTAGAGGCTCTGATCAAGGTGTTCAAGATCAAGTATTACAGGGTGGTTTTCTTCTGTGGCCTCTCTCCTCGGCTTGTGGATGGCTGACTTCTGTTGTCTTCCCACAGTCTTCCCTCTGTGTGTCTGTGCCCTAATCTATATATATATAAAAGCACTAGTGGCCCAGTGCACGAAATTCGTGCACATTAAAAGGGGATTAATTAGAGGAAAAAATTTAATATTGCCCTTTCTCTATAATAGAAATGTCAGAGATGAAAGAAAAGTAGTAAAATTTATATGAAAACCTTCCTCTTGTCAGAGTCTGGGGCACACCACGGGACCCAGAGTCAAGTCCCCGCCTACCCACATGCACCTCAAAATTGCATGAGACCTAGACCTGGCCGCACCCCCCCATTGGGCTAGATCCAGACCCGGCCAGTCCCACCCTTGTCAAGCCCCGCCAGGCAGGGGGCATAGCCTCAGGTCCCCTGGCCCGGTGCCAGGATGGGGGGCGTGGCCTGAGGTCCTCCAGCCCAGACCAGGGCAGGGGGCGTGCCTTGAGGTCCCCCGTCAAGCCCCATCAGGTGGGGGGCATGGCCTGAGGTCCCGCATCAAGCCCTGCCAGGTGGGGGGGCACACTCTGGTCCCCCATCAAGCCCCACTGGCAGGGGGGCACAGCCTCAGGTCCCCCGTCAAGCCCCGCTGGGCGGGGTTGCGGCCTGAGTTCCCCCGACCCAGCACTGGGGGTGCACCTTGAGGTCCCCTGTCAAGCCCCATGGGGGCGGGGGAGGGCGTAGCCTCAGGTCCCTGCTGATTGCTCATTAAAGCTCCTTATGGGAACTTGGCCTCCAGCTGTGGGTACAGTCATCTTGGTGACGGAGTGATGGTCAATTAGCATATTCCCTCTTTATTAGATAGGATAATATGCAAACCCCTCGGGAGTTCAACCTATCGGGAGTTCAATCAATCACTATGACGTGCACTGACCACCAGGGGGAGGCGCGGAACGAAGGAGGGCCCCGACCAGCGGCCAGCAGCTGCTAGGGACCCTACCCATGCATGAATTTCGTGTACTGGGCCTCTAGTATTTTTTTTTTTTAATATATTTTATTGATTTTTTACAGAGAGGAAGGGAGAAGGATAGAGAGTCAGAAACATCGATGAGAGAGAAACATCGATCAGCTGCCCCCTGCACACTCCCCACTGGGTATGTGCCTGCAACCAAGGTACATGCCCTTGGCCGGAATCGAACCCGGGACCCCTGAGTCCGCAGGCCGACGCTCTATCCACTGAGCCAAACCAGTCAGGGCTGGGCCTCTAGTATTTTATAAGGACACAAGTTATATTGGATTAGGATCCACCCTAATGACCTCATTTTAACTTAATTACCTCTTTAAAGACCCCTATCTCCAAACACAGTCACATTCTGAGGTACTGAATGTTAGGGGATGAGGGGGACACAACTCAGCCCATACCAAGTAGTATAAATTCTTTATTTGGGATTATAGAAGTAAACAGAAGAAATAGCCAACAGAATTGAAAGTGGCTGCCTCTGGAGTCCTGGAGGATAGCAAGGAATAAGGCAGGTACTATTGATGTTTTACTATAGCAAGTGGGGAGCTGGACCTTGAACCAGGTCTGATGTCAAATCTGATGTTCTTCACTCTGCCACAAGATCTGGAGTTCCTCAAGGGCCCTGGCTGTGCCATCTTCATCTCTGCATCTCCCACAGCACCTTGCATGGTGACATGTGATGGGCCTTCACTACATAGTCACTGATTTAGAGCTATATCACTGTCATCTTCTATGCTGCCATTTGTTTGTTTTTTGTCTTGAAAAAGAAGACGGGGAAGACAGAGATTCAAAGGAACTTTGAGTGGCCATAAGATCCAGCTGAAAGTTTCCTGCCCCTGGTGTCCTAGAATTGCTGGGTGCATCTGCAATAGCACTTTGAGTTTTGATCCTAGAATGGGTCCATCCACAGCAGGGCAGGGACACCAGGTCCTTTCCTGCCCGATTAAGTTTATGGTGATGTTTCAACTGCTCCTCCCTGGGGTCCAGAACAGCCACTCACCCCCATTTTCTTGAGGCCAGTTTGGCTGTTGAAGATGGCCATGGGCTCTGAGAGTTATTCTCAGATGTAGGGCTGTAATATTCACAGTGAGTGATGCATGATCCCATGAAGGGTTTTGGTCATTTTTGTGTTTAGGTTGATCCACAGTTATTCATCTGGCTGTTCAGGCTGACAGGATCCCGGGGTTGTCTCTGTCCCAGAGGCTACATGACGCCCTTCCTGGGAGCACATATCCCGTGTCCTCTGGAGAGGAGAGGAGGTTGGTGTGTATGTCTGTCTGTCTCAGCATGCTTCAGATTATTGCTTCCTAATAAAATCCTGATAGCTGGGCCCCATCAATATCTCAAATACATGTGAGGAAACGTTAATTTAGAATCAATTTTAGGGTGTTTCAGACTGTAAAGTCCTTTTAACTAGATCTCTGGCAAAGATGTAGAAGCACTTTATGGGACTGTAAATTTCATGTTGAACTGTCTTCGTGAAATACACATCTCCCCTACACACAAGCTGTTCTCTCCATATCAATCATGGCCACTGCAAGTAATGTTTCACAAATATTCTGTAAATCACAGAAAACCCCATGATAATGTGAAATATGACTTTCACTTGTCTGTTAGACAAAAGAATCACACATGCCTCTCTCCCATCAGCACTAACATTTGTTATGGATAATAACACATTCAATCACAACTATTTTTGGAAAACGGGTTTATTTTAAACCTTCCCTCCCCCCACTGAAAACACTCTTCCAAGGACACAGGCTCCTACAAACCACAGCCCATTAATCCAACTATGGAATGGGAACTTTTTCTTCCCACTAACTTTTTTTAAAGTTGTTTTTTAAAACTGGCCGGGTGGCTCAGTTGGTTGGAAAGGTTGCAGGTTCAATCCCCAGTTGGGGCATATACAGGGAGGCAATCGATAGATGTTTCTCTCTCACATCAATGTTTCTCTCTCTCCCTTCCTCTCTCTCTCTCTCTCAAGTCAATAAAAACAGCCCGGCCAGAGTGGCTGGGTTGGAACATCGTCCCGTGCACCAAAAGGTTTCGGGTTTGATCCCTGGTTGGGGCACCTTTGGAAGACAATCAATCGATGTTTTTCTCCTCCCTCTCTCTAAGCATATCCTCAGGTGGGGATTTAAAAAATAAAATAAATAAAAACATATCATCAGGTGAGGATTTTTTTAAAGTTGTTTTTAAGAGAATTAGTATAAAGCCCAAGGTACAAGGTTATGGAATACTTAAGAGAAGGACAGGTCTCTAAAGTCCCTAAATCTCTGACCCTCTGTGAAGTGACGATAAGACAGGTCCAGGTTTTTATCAAGAACCTTCATCTCAACTGGAGCCTGTGGTCCTTTTAGTTGCTGGCATCAGCAAAGATGCCAAAGAGCTAAAATTTTAGCCCTTCAATTTGAGGCTGGCATTTACCTTGATATTTGTAATTCCATTACAACACAGCTAGAGCTCCCCTGTTCGAGCAGCAGGTGACCAGTCGTAGAGGTGTATTTTGAATGTCACTATATCCATGTGGGTGACAGAGGCTCACCTGTTTCCAGTTGATTGCCTGAAGAGCAAAGCCCCTGGAGTAACCTGCAGGACTCGCCTGGTTCTGAACACTTCGGTAACCTGTCTGTTTTCCTTCCCTCTGTAGACAACGTCAGGACTGATTGATCATGACTTCTATAAAGGAGCAGGCAGCAATTAGCCGGCTCTTGAGTTTTTTACAGGATTGGGACAATGCTGGAAAAGCCGCAAGGAGTCACATCCTTGACAATTTCATTGAAAACAACCAAGGCAAGACTGCCCCTGAACTGGAGCAGGAGTTTTCCCAGGGAGCCAGCTTGTTCCTGGTACGCTTGACCACCTGGCTTAGACTCATGTATCCTTTGCTGAACAGGAGAGAGAAAAAGAAAACAAAACAAAACAAAACAAAACAAAAGGCCATCTTAAAGAAAAAAGGAGAGGCGATTATTGAGGGAGCTCTTTTCTCCATTCTCAGATTTTAGAACAGGACATCTGGTGGTCAGATATCATCCAAAAATCAAGAACTCTCTCAATTTCTTGTCTTTCCAACCTATAAATATATCCTCATCTCACTCCTAACCTCTTTGGTGCCCATCAGAGTTAAAGTTGGTATTCCTTCTGTCTAGAACTAATCCTCTATTAGTATTGCACTTGAATCCCCTCCTATCTCCTTGGGGACTGTATTCTTTCTCTGCTATAGTTTCCACCTTTGCCTCATCACCAGATTTTTTAAAATATATTTTTATTGATTTCAGAGAGGAAGGGAGAGGGAGAGAGAGATAGAAACATCAATGATGAGAATCATTGATCAGCTGCCTCCTGCATGCCCCCTACTGGGGATCGAGCCCACAACCTGGGCATGTGCCCTTGACCAGAATTGAACCTGAGACCCTTCAGTCAGCAGGCCGATGCTCTATCCACTGAGCCAAACCAGCTAGGGCTCAAACCCCTTATTTAACCTTGAACTTCCAGAATATATGAGTGAAACTAAGGATTTGTATATTACAATGACAAAACTATTAGTTGCCATTTATTGAGTCTTTTTCTAGGCACTAAGTTATGTACTGTACAAATATTATCGAATTTGAACCTAACACCAAGCCTATTAAGTGATTGGTATTATCCCATTTTATAGATAAGAAAGATGAACCTTTAAAAGGTTGAGTAATTTACTGGTAAGTGGCAGAGATAAAGTTTGACAGGTCTGTCTGGCCCAAAGCCCACATGCCATCCACTCAACTTCAGTGTCTCCCACCCAGTGGACAGTGCAGAGCCTCAGCTCCACCTCTAACACTATACAAGGAGTAATATAGCCCCACTCCCTCCACCTGCGTCCAGGCAGAGAGACCTGACTATTAGAACTCAGACTCAGCCCTAACTGGTTTGGCTCAGTGGATAGAGCGTCGCCCTGCGGACTCAAGGGTCCCAGGTTTGATTCCGGTCAGGGGCACGTGCCTTGGTTGCGGGCACATACCCAGTAGGGAATGTGCAGGAGGCAGCTGATCGATGTTTCTCTCTCATCAATGTTTCTGACTCTCTATCCCTCTCCCTTCCTCTCTGTAAAAAAATCAATAAAATACGTTTTTTTTTAAATAAAGAACTCAGACTCTGAGTGAGACTGCCTCAGTTCATATCCTGGTTCCATCAGTTAACATTGGGACCTTGAGCAGGTCATTAACCTGTCTGAGATTGTTCGCTCACGAAGTGAATGGAAATACCACCTGGCCAGCATGGCTCAGTGGTTGAGCGTCAATTCCCGGTCAGGGCACATGCCTGGGTTGAGGGCTCAATCCCCAGTGTGGGGCGTGCAGGAGGCAGCTGATCAATGATTCTCGTCATTGATGTTTCTATCTCTCCCTCTCCCTTCCTCTCTGAAATCAATAAAAATATATTTTTTAAAAAGAAAGAAAGAAAGGAAGATATACTAATAGCACCCACTGCAGGTACGGTGAGCATTCAATGAGACAATGCAAGCAAAGTCATTAGCACAGTGCCTGGCACACAACAAATGCTTTGCATTTGTTAGGTACCACTGATATTGTGGCAGACTTCTGGAACAACTTGCTGAAATAATGGACCAAGAATGCCTAAATTTCAGCTAATTTCTTACGTGTTCTAAAAGCCTGTGATGTGTGATGAGTGGCTATGAACATAGGACTTGCCTGGGCCAGAGGAAACAGGAGATGATGAAAGTTGGTCAGCCTAGCTGGTAACTGAAGAAAAGAGGGAAAATGCACTAGGGCAGGAATGGGGGCTGGGGTTCGGGGGAGCAAGGGGCCGACAAGGTAGGAATGGAGAGACTACCATGTGAGCTGATAGGCAGGCCCCCAGCTATAGTGGCAATAGGCAAGAGCAAACACTGTTTCTATAGTAAAGAGCCTTTCCTAATGAGCCAATCTGTCTCTACGTCTATTGGCATCCTGGGAACCGGGGTGCGGCAGAGATAATTTGCCTCACGCACCCTCCCCCCACCCCCCAACAAAGCACCATTAACTCCAACCCGTTACATTAGCCTTTATCAGTCTTGGAAGCTCTCAGTTATCCTCCATGAGCTGCAATAATTTCAACTAATTTCTTAAGTGTTCTAAGAGCCTGTGATGTGTGATGAGCCTAGTAATTGTTGACTGGTTCCTTTTCTGTTGTGGTTTGATTTCATACCTTATATCCAAGCTGATGCGTGCTCTGGGTGCTTTATTACAATGAAGCTTTTTGCAAAGGCTCACATTAAAAATAACATTAAATACTGAGGTTGTTTTAAATCAGAGTTTAATTTTTCTGCTATCTCCTGTTGTTCTTATTAGGAAGACATGCAATTCTTCATAAAGATAGTGACCTCCAGTGTAAAGCTTTGAGCAAGTACAAAATTGGGAATTAATGATGAAGCTGATTGTTTTTAGAAAAGTCTAAAAATGAGGCACAAAGTAATGAACTATGCTGAGACTTAAGGGTGCAATGGTCATAGCAGAGAGAGGCTTTCTCCAGGCAGCCTTTATTCACCAGAGCCTCCTTGCTCTCTAGAGAGCCTGTCAGAGCCAAGGTGGCTGAACTCTCCCAGGAGAGCTTGCCGGAGAACCATGAACATGCCTGCCAGCATCCCCACTCCCTACCCCACATGTGTCACCCCTTCTTCAACCTAGTGGCCCTTCTCAGACAAAAGGTCATTCTGGGTCATCCTAGGTCATTGATGGTGCCAGTGATCAGACACAAAATCTGGGTTCTATGTGGAAAAACACCCTGAAATTCACTCTTTAACTTGTCATTCAGCTATATGACCGGCTCAAGCTTAGAGAAGGTTTTAAAGTCCATTGGCATCTTCTTAGCATCTGTAAACAGGTAAGTTCTGTTCTGGAGAAATTCTGGGTTCTCTGTTGCATATCGGGCTCATGGTATCCTTGGCATCCGAACCACATGGGACCAGGGCTTCTAGTTATCTGTGGGTACCTATTAGCCCCCAGGATGGGCCCAGGGCTAGTGTCAGCTGTGCTCCTGTTCTAGTTGCTCCTCCATTCCGTGTTCTCCATTGACCCTTTACTAGTCAGCATCCCTTTGGTTGTGAAATACAGAAATTCAACTCATAGGACCAGGGAAAAGGGTAATTTATTAGCTCACTTACCTGAAAAGCCAGAGGGTAGAAATCCATATTTCAGGCCTAACTAGATCCAGGGGTTCAAAATATGTCATTGGTGCTTGGTCTTTCCCTCTCTTTTTCTCCATTTCTCAGCCCTGTTTGCCTCTGAATTCATAGGCCTCGTTGTGCTGTGATCCTCAGAAGCTCCAGGCATGCATCTTTGTAGCTCAACCACACACCAAAAAGAAAGCATATCTTTCCCACGGATTCCCAAGAAAGTCTCGGGTTTTGAACCTCAGTGGACCAGCTCAGGGCACACACCTGGCCCCAAACCAATGACTACAGTCAGAAGGATGACATACTCTGTCACCTGCTTACCCTACCAAAACCACATGGCTTATGAGGGGTAGAGGGATGATTCCCCAAGGGACAGTTGAGCTGCTATTACAAGAAAAAGAACAGATGCTAGAAAACCAAACACAAGAAATATTCATTGTATTGAACTTGCTAAATGCAAAAGGAAGAATTTCCCAACTATTGTGTCACTTTACCCATGAACATTTCCTGGATAGGAGGGCAAAGTATGTGAAGGAAGCACCTTAGAAAGGTTAGTGCCAAGGAACTTGACAAGTGTCTTATTTCTACTCTTCTATCCCTCTGGACAGTAACCGGTACCTTATAGAATTTCTTGAGGTTGGAGGCGTCCTGACACTCTTGGAAATACTGGGGATGGAGAATATCAAAGAGGAGGACAAGAAGGAATCCATCAAGCTACTTCAGGTTATTGCAAACTCTGGCAGGAAGTACAAGGAGCTCATTTGTGAAAGCTATGGTGGGTACTGCGTATGACAAGGGTGAACTCCCATGTCTGCCTCGGGAAAGCGTGCCGCGGAACTGGCTGCACTGCAAGCACTTGGTCCAGTAGACTCCGTTAGTTCCCACCCATATTGCCACCCCCAGACCCAGATTTATGATTTTCCTGATTCATCACCTGCTCAAATCTTTCTACTGTGGTTTTAGAAACACTTTTTCCATTTTAAATATATCCTTTTACATGCATCCATTCAACAAAGATTTATTGAGCCATTGCCTAAAATCCTTTGTGAAACCAACTTATGAATAACTCTAGAAATAAAATTGAAATAAAATCATTGAATATGAGTGCTAGGTATATGCTAAGGTGCTGGGAACACGAAGATGAATAAAATACAGTCCCTGCCAAAGAGGTGAGAAAGGTATATAATCCAGGATTTTCAGTATGATCCATCAAATGCTCTGACTAAGGCAAGTAAAAGAGATGCCATCCCCTAAGCATCCCTTTGTCAAAGCACTTCCTTCATTGCACTTTGTTGTTGCTGTTGTTGTTGTTAAACCTCACCCGAGGATATTTTTCCATTGATTTTTTTTAGGGAGAGTGTAAGAGAGAGGGAAAGACAGAGAAAAACATCGATGTGCACATCAGTTGGTTGACTCCTGCACGAGCCCTGACCAGGGCCTGGGCTGGGGAGGAGCCTGCAACCAAGGAATCGAACCTGGGACCCTTTGGTCCACAAGCCTATGCTCTGTCCACTGAGCCAAACCAGCTAGGGCCCTCATTGCACTTTAATCATAGTTCTCTGTGTGTCCCCCATGGCCTCTCTGAGCCTCAGGATATTTATCCATAAAATGGGACTAACACCTCCCTCTCAATACCATTTCTAGGATTAAATGACATAGTATTTGTGAAAATATTTTGTAAACTGTTGAGCACTAAGCATATGTTAGTTATCACATAGCCATCAAAATGCATTTTTTTTTGTGCATTTTGCAGAGCCATTTTAAATTTTAAAACACTTTGATAAGCTGAGATGCCTATACTGAAACAAAATCCTCCAGCCACATAGCCAGAGGTGAACAAGACAATGATGCAACATGAGGCTAAGCCTCAACTTTACTCTGATTGAACGGGCTTGGTTAAATACATCTTAATCCTATTACCTCGTGTTGTGTAATATTTTTTTTAAAATAGAATTTATTGGGGTACAGGTTTCAAGTGTACAAGTCAATAAAACAACATCTGCACACTGCATCGTGTGCCCATCGCCCCAAGCCAAGTCTCTTTCCCTCCCCATTTTCCCCACCATTGCCCATCTCCAGCTACCCTCCACCCCCCTTTCCCTCTGGCTAACACCACACTGTTGTCTATGTCTATGTGTTATACATATGTTTTTTTGCTTAATCCCTTCACCTTCTTTCATCCAATGTTATGTAATCTTGAGTGAGGATTGTTTTCATAAATCCCTTCCAATTTAGCATTTCCTCTCCTTTTTGCTCAGGTGTACGATCCATAGCAGAATTTTTGGCAAAGTCTAAGTCAGAAGAGACCCAGGAGGAAGTTCAGGTTCTGCTGGATTCTTTGGTCCACGGTAATCCCAAGTACCAGAATCAAGTGTACAAAGGTCTAATAACTTTACTGCCCTCTGTGTCCCCGAAAGCTCAGCAGCTGGCCCTGCAGACGCTCAGGACTGCCCAGGTGAGCCCAGGCTGCATGCTCCTGTGGTTCTGATTCGCACGCAGTGACCTTACAATTACCTTCCACAGTCGCACTCCATGCAGGCATGAGAAACGGAGCTCAGCCTCCCACTGCACGTGTGCTGTTCAATCAGCGTTACTTCTAGAAGGCCAAGGCCGGGCAGAGAGTTCACGTCTCCCGTCAGAGTGATTTGTCCTGTTTACTTAAGGATCAGAAAGATGTTGGCAGACTTAAAAGTGTTTGAGACAAGCCACAAGGATCATGAAAGGACTGTAGAAAAGATTAAAGGAGTCAGTTTGATAGGGAAGGAATCCCGGTGCATTTGTAGATAGTGTGTAAGTGAAGAGACCAGATCTCTGGTGCTTGGGAAAATTCCTTTATTTCTTGGCCTCTGCCTTCCTCTCAGACAGTACCCTGGAATGTGAGCAAAGTCAGATTTGGGGCATGGTGACCACAGGAAGACACCGTGCCTCTTAAGGAGGGAATTAGAGACTCAAAGAATGGTTTTGGGATGAACCGTCAAAAGCCCTCAAAACAGCTCTAGGATGGGCTGGAGGCAGGGGAATAATTATGGCAGTGGTTTTCAACCTTTCTAATGCTGCGACCCTTTAGTACAGTTCCTTATGTTGTGGTGACCCCCAACCATAAAATTCTTTTCGTTGTTACTTCATAACTGTAATTCTGCTACTGTTAATGAATCGTAATGTAAATATCTGTGTTTTCGGATGGTCTTAGGGGCTCTACAGCAGCGGTTCTCAACCTGTGGGTCGCTACCCACAGGTTGAGAACTGCTAGCAGGGTCGCCTAAGACCATCGGAAAACACACGGTAAGGCCTGAACTGTGGCAGTGGGAATACAGATGACCAGGTTGGACAGACATTTTGGAGGCAGAATGCATGGGACTTGGGGCAGTAAAAGGAAAGGAGTCAAAGATGACACCCAGCTTTGGACTTAGACAGCAGGGTGAGTTGTGTGCCACCTAGAGAGTGGAGAAACCTATTTCATTTGAAAAGAGTTAGGTTTTGACTCAATAAATGTGAAGAGCTTTGGTGGCTCCATCTGAGGAGCAGGCCAAGCTGGTCACAGAAGACATAGATAGGTCACTTGTTTAAAAGATACTTAATCCTGCCGAAACCGGTTTGGCTCAGTGGATAGAGCGTCGGCCTGCGGACTGAAAGGTCCCGGGTTCGATTCTGGTCAAGGGCACATACCTTGGTTGCGGGCACATCCCCAGTAGGAGGTGTGCAGGAGGCAGCTGATCGATGTTTCTCTCTCATCGATGTTTCTGGCTCTCTATCCCTCTCCTCTCTCTTCCTCTCTGTAAAAAATTAATAAAATATATTTAAAAAAAAAAAAAAAGATACTTAATCCTGAGCCTCCCTCCCATACAATCTGACAACTCTCAGGCAGCCTTTAGTAATACTTTTTCATAGTAAAATCCCCAAGTAATTCTGATTCCTAGCTCAACTGAGGAATCACTGTTCAGAATCTAGTAGAGATGCCCATTGGACAGTAGAAAATAAAAGGCTGAAGCTGCAGAGAGATACCCTAGGTGAGGATAGCAGTTTGAATTTCATGAGCAGAGAAGTGATAACAAACCATGAAAGTAAATAAGATCACCAGGGAAAATGTAAAAAGTAAGAGGAGAGGCCTGGCTGGTGTGGCTCAGTTGGTTGGAACGTCATCCGGTACATGGAAAGGTTGTGGATTCCATTCCCAGTCAGGGCACAGGGGCATGTACAGGAAGGCAACCGATCAATGTTTCATTCTCACATTGATGTTCCTCTCTCTCTCTCTCTCTCTCTCTCTCTCTCTCTCTCTCCCCCCCCCCCCCATTATTAAGTGCCTCCTACATGCCAGGCACTGTTAGGGACCCACATAGACTACCTCTTTTTGTCTTCATAATAGCTGATGGAAGCAGGTATTATTATCCCCATTTTAAAATATGTTTTTATTGATTTTAGAGAGAGAGGAAGGGAAAGAGATAGAGAGATAGAAACACTGATGAGGGAGAAACATTGATCAGCTGCCTCCTGCACACCCCCTACTGGAGATCAAGCCTGCAACCCGGGCATGTGTCCTGACCAGGAATCAAACCAGTGACCTCTTGGTTCATGGGTCAGTGCTCAACCACTGAGCCACACTGGCTGGACTATTATCCCCATTTTAAAGATGATGGAACTGAGCCTTAGGAGGATGCTTCTTAATTATTCGAGGCCACACACTGATATGTATTTTTTTAAGAATATTTCTTTTTTATATATATTTTTATTGATTTCAGAGAAGAAGGGAGAGGAAAAGAGAGATAGAAACATCAATGATGAGAGAAAATCATTGATCAGCTGCCTCCTGCAAGCCCCCCACTGGGGATTGAACCCTCAACCCGGGCATGTGCCCTTGATCGGAATTGAACCCAGGACTCTTCATTCGGCAGGCTGACAGTCTATCCACTGAGCCAAACCATAAGTGGGCATTTAAATCCAACTCTCTTAAACTGCAGAGTCCTTATTCTTTTGACATCTTCTTTGCCTCTTTGAAAAAAGAACAACCCTGGCTGGGTAGCTCAGTTGTTTAGAGCAGCATCACGATATGCCAAGGTTGTTAGTTCAATCCCCAGTTAGGCCACATACAAGAATCAACCAATGAATACATAAATAAGTGGAACAACAAATTGATGTTTCTCTCTCTCTCTCTCAAATTAAAAAAAAAAAAAAGAATGATGAAAACCATGAAAGGAAAACAGGACTGTGATAATCAAGGAGAAAGAGCTTCATTCAATAAGGAAGATATGATCCGATGGGTTGAATACAACAGAGAGATTAAGTATGGGGAGAACCAAAAAAGAGTCCCAGCAGGAAAAGCATTGGTGAATTAGGGCACTGTCCTATGGCAGGAAAAATTAAATTGCAGTAGCCTGTCAGAGGATGAAGAAGAGGCTTTCCTTGGGAAGCCTGGGAGTAAAGGAAAAAGAGCGATAGCAAGAGAAGACAGAGGGGAAGGACAGGAGTGTCGATCTGGGTGAGCTTGAGGATGTTCAGTGTTAAAGGGCAGGAACCAATGCACCAGTAAAGGTTGAAGATGTAGAAAAGAGGGGTTCCCTAATTGTGTGAGGTTCCTAGGGGGAAAAAGATTTAGGATCTTCTCACTCTCCCTGGCGTGTGCTGCCCTCCCCCTAGCCAAGGTAGCCAGCTTACTCCTGCATCTCTAGCAGGTGGCCAGCTAGCCTGAGCTGTACACCTCCTGAGCTGGAGGGTTCAGTGGCAACCTCGGCAGATTCTCAGTCAATTTTTGACTGACCAGCCCTGCCTTCCTCTCAAGGGCCAAGGCCCAGTGACTGCCCACTGCCCTCATTCTCCCCATTCAGCCAGGCTGCCTAGCTATTTGGAAGGCTGCTTTTCATTCCTCCCAGATGGGTAAGATGTAAAGGGTAACCACCTTGTCCTTTATGTCTTGCCAGTCGATCATCGGAGCCACACACCCCAGCATCGTGGACTGCGTGCTGAATGTGCTGCGCACGATGCACCTGGAAGTCCAGTATGAAGGTAGGGGAGGCGGCCAGGTCTGCCCCACATCGCAGAAGGTGGCAGTGAGAGCTAGGCACCTTCGCTCTTAAAAGTTCTCTCCTATTCACAAAGAGCCTTGTCGAGTGTCTGGATAGCCTTGGCAGATGGAAGATGTTGATTCAGGATTGATGAGCAAGTTATTCAGGAAATGACAGTCACCTGTACTTCGAATCAGCCACATGGCACTTTCACAAGTTGTTTAGGATCTGCCTGGGTCCAGAGCTGGCTCTGGTTCCCAGTCTTAGGTGGTGCTTCCCCTCTAAACAGAAATCACCTGAGCACTGTCCTTCTTCTAGGAAATGACATTATGTGTCTGAATATTCAGATGGAGGAATGGTGGGGCAGGTATTTCTGTTTTTCAGGCAAAAGCATTGAAGCACAGAGAGATTACGCCTTCTGAGGTTAGCCAGCTAACTAGATTCAAACCAGATCTGTCTGACTCCAAAGCATATGCTTTTAACTGTAGCATATGGCAGTTATCTGCAGGATGTTATTCCCTTCCCTGTTCCTATAGTGATTCAGAGAAGGGAGATTCTGTTTTTAACAGGAGGATTCAAGAGAAAGTGGTGTTTGAGCTGAGTCTTCGAGCATGGAAGAATTTAGGAAAGTAGACTGGAGCAGAGGAGGGCATTCTGGAAAATGGAATGGTATAAATGAAGGCCTAGACATTGGGAAAAGCAGGGCGTATGTGGGGAATAACAGGTAGACCATTTGGTGGAGGTTTGGTAGAGGCCTTGGTCTAGGAAGACTAGAAAGGTAGGCTAAGACCAGATTACAGAGCACCCTGACTGCCAGACGGAAGAGTGGGCACTCTTTCCAGTTGGCAGCATGAGCCATTGAAAAGTGGACCATGAACAGGTGGGTGGCAAGGGAAAGCACTGTCTCAGGAAGAAGGCCTGGGTGTGGTCTGCTAGGTGGCCAGAGCCACAGGGAGACTTGCGGCTGGAGGCCAGTGGGGAAGCCTTTTGGATTGTCCATACAACAAAATGGGCACATACTGATCTAGCTGAATACAGAGCCGCAGAGAGAGAATGGACAAGACAGAACTGCCTGGGTGTGGAGAATGAGATGGCATATGCAAGGGGGAATGGGCAGGGCCGAGGAGGCCAGGACAGCGAGGAAAGTTCTGGGCATCATGCATATCGGGACTCCTGTGTCCAGAATGACAGGCTGAGCCCCAGGTCCTAGACGTCTGGGAGGGGGAGAGGAGCAGGCAGGTTCTCAGGTTCAGGTGTGCAAGTGAGATTCTCAGGAAGATCAACAAAGGTCTGAAGGCTTACGTTCAATATCAATCATTTTCTGGAGGCAATGTTGAATGAATGTCAGGGTGTTTTTCCTTCAGCAGCACTGTCTATTTTGTACTTGTTTGACCGCTGCAGGTATGTGTGGGTACAAGGGCCTTATGTGTTGAGAAATAATGCTGTGTTGAAATTGATTACCAGCTGGAGCAGTCTCCTAGCTGGGGAACAGTTGCCAGTTGAGGGGGTGGAGTGGTAGAGGCACCTAAGTAAAGGTCAGAAAGTTGTCGCTGGCATTGGACCAAGGGAGTGACCTGGCAACTTAATGTTAGGAAGCTTAATCAAACAACCCCAAGGAGACTGAAGTGAGTGACAGTGAGACCTCCCTCCCCCATCCCACTTCCACATGGCAGAGTGACCACTCCCACTCAGCCACCACTTCTCAGCTTAAGCATTTCTGCTCTGAGGTCTTCCCCAACCTGCCTTCCACCCTTGCCCAAATGTAGCCTCCTTCCTTATTACCACCCTTAGCCTTCCTTCATCCCTCTAGATAAGAACCTCCCTCCATTGGTGCAGTTCTCTTCAGAATGGTAACTGCCCTTTACATAGTCTGCACAATTCCAGTGCAACTGTCATCCTTTTTGTCCTTATGTCCTCCCCGTAATCCCTAGCATATGTTAGGTCCTCTGTCGACTTTTGTTAAAGGAATGAGGTCGGGAGGTGGGAGTGCTGCACATGCACACCTTCAGTGACCACTTGCCTCTGTGCCTTTTGCTTCCAGACCTGTGAGCAACCTCAGGCAGGGGCTGGGTCTGACTCATCTCTTTTTCCAGCTCGGGGCCTGGGACATAATGGGTACTCAGTAGAAGTTTGTTGAATAAATTTATGAAAAATGGCTTAGCTTCATTTATGCTGAGGAAGCCCTCCTGAGTTGGAACTGGCTCGGCTTCTTCCCAAATCAGGCCCAAGTTAGAGTCCCTCTGCATTTACTTCATGACAAGTACCACTGTGGCAGGCAGAGCATGAAGCTTTATCACTGCCTTTTTTATTTGATGTGTGCGCATGTGGGCACAGTGAAACTCTGTACCTCAAAATAATTTCAAAAATGCCCAACTCATAACACGTGCCCAAGAAATGTCTGCTGAAGAAATGAATTATTCTTTTTCACCAGGCCCTTAAAATAGTCTTCTTGTAATTTGGAATATAGAGAATGCAGATGGAATGATTTTCCACTAGAGGGAGCAGTTTCACATGGTTGATGCAGTGGAGGTTGAGGGAGAGAATACTGTACTGTATCCGCTTCTCCTCACACTCCTCCAGAGGCAGGGCAGGGGAGTTCTGACAGGTCTGAGATATGGTCCGAACAGTGGTGAGCGGAGAGGGCCAGACATGACTATCTCTTGAGTTTGAAGACGCCAAATTGCAAGACCAAGATGAAGCTTCCCTTTACCCCCAGGGTGATGGCAACAGTCAGGACAGAGAAGCCTGTGACCAAGAGGAGCGGGTGGCATAGCTGAATGGACTGACCGTAAAAGGGCGGGGTCGGTTTGTTTGTTTGCACTCAAAGACACTATTTATTTCATCAAAGTCAGGCAGGATGATCTGTTGAGAGGCAAGTGGTCAGCGTTGAGCATGAATCCGCACACATTTCCACAGTGAGCTGCAGGCGATGGCCTGGCTGAAGTCGATTCGGGGCATTCCCCCGCTGAGCTCACAGAGCGACCTGACCCAGCCTCCGTCATTCCCCGGCGCAGAGGGCAGAACGGTAGCACCAGACTTGTCTTTATCTGCTAGTTTGTTTTTTAAAAACAAATATTGATTGAACTTCTATGCTGTGCCAAGTACTATGCCAAGTACTTGAGTTTTGAGTTTTCTTTGTACTGAGGAGAAAAATTAATGGTTTGGGAGGAGAGAAGGGAGGATGTGCGCTCTACCTCCCACGCTGTGTGCGGCGGAAGTGGGGCTGACATCCTTCCCCGGGGAAGGCGACAGGGAAAGCAGGATTCTCAGGCAGAATCCGGTGAAAACAGGACCGGGAGAGGCTGAGGGGGCCGTGTGTGGCAGTGGTGGAGGAGCCTCACCTCCTTCTTTGTTGAGAACCCCACCTTCCCACCTCCAAATCTGCCAGCCGGCCTGACCCGCATTCTCTGCTCCGTCCCATCACATGGCAGTGTCCCTGCTCCATCACCTCTTCTCCTGCTCCTTCTCTCAGACTTCTCTCCCGCAGCTCCCCACTCCCTGTTCTTCTGGAGCAGTGGTGGGCAAACTCATTAGTCAACAGAGCCAAATATCAACAGTACAACGATTGAAATTTCTTTAGAGAGCCAGATTTTTTAAATTTAAACTTCTTCTAACGCCACTTCTTCAAAATAGACTCGCCCAGGCTGTGGTATTTTGTGGAAGAGCCACACTCAAGGGGCCAAAGAGCCACATGTGGCTCGCAAGCCGCGGTTTGCCGACCACTGTTCTGGAGCATCATCTTCATTGACATGCAAATGTACTCTGTATCTCCCATTTTAACAACAGTCTCCTTGGTAATCTGTGGATTAAAAGATATTTCAAAGACATGTCCTTCAAAAAAGGTAAAATTCAATCAGTGTTTGAGGATGATTACCCCTCCTTGACCCCAACTTCCCCTCCAGCTACTCATTTTCCCGTTTTCTCCCTGCTCGATCTCTCACTACTCCTGACCCATTGGTCAATAGCAACTCAACTCTCTTCTCTTGGCTTCTGTAATACCACTTCCAGATCTCCTCCAGCCTGCTGGTTTTGCCATTTTTGCTAGTTTCTCCTATTTTTCTACCAGACTGTTGGGTCAGCATACTTCAGCTGGGTTTCTTAAAATTACCTTCCCTCACACCTGGCCCTGTGCCCCTGGAGGAGGGTGGTTAGGGAGCTCTGTGTTACAGGTTCTGGAACACTCTGCCCTTTCAGGTTCTCAAAAAAGACTGAAGGAGCCCTGGCCGGTGTTTCTCAGTGGTTAGAGTCTCGGCCTATGCACTGAAGGGTTGCAGGTTCGATTCCTGGTCAAGGGCACGTACCTGGGCTGCAGGTTTGATCCCCAGCCCCAGTCAGGGCACATGCGGGAGGCAACCAATCGTTTCTCACATTGATGTCTCTCTATCTCTCTCTCTCTCCCCCTCCCCCCTTCCTTTTACTCTCTCTAAAAATCAATGGGTGATTCTCTCTCATCATTGATGTTTCTATCTCTCTCTTCTCCCTTCCTCTCTCTGAAATCAATAAAAATATTTTTTTTGAAATCAATGGAAAAATATCCTCAAGTGAGGAATAACAAAAAATATTTTTTTTAATTAAAAAATAGAGTGGAGCCGAAACCGGTTTGGCTCAGTGGATAGAGTGTCGGCCTGCAGACTGAAGGGTCCCGGGTTCGATTCCGGTCAAGGGCATGTACCTTGGTTGTGGGCACATCCCCTGTAGGGGGTGTGCAGGAGGCAGCTGATCGATGTTTCTCTCTCATCGATGTTTCTAGCTCTCTATCCCTCTCCCTTCCTCTCTGTAAAATATCAATAAAATATATTAAAAAAAAAATAGAGTGGAGAAGGAAACCTGTGCACCAGGCAGTGGCTTTCTCGTCCCCACTGCAAGAGATTCTGATTGTCCATTCTTGTCCGATCTTCACTTTGAAGGAGAAATAACCAGGGAGAGGGCACTGCCGTCTTCATCCACTGATTCCTGAGGAGTTTTTTTTCAGATGCTTAAGATTTTAGAATTTCTTTCAATGATGAGCCCACTTAACCTAAGCGAGCCAAAACTTAAGGGAGGACTTCTCCTAAGTGGGCCTGCCTGGAATTCATCTCCATTTATAATTGCTGTGACGTGAAAAATGGCAGTTTCCTCCCAGGGAGGCTTGCTCTTCCAGGAATTAGTGGCACACAGGGACTTAATCATGACAAGTTGTCTAAAGCCACAGAAGTACCCGCTCACTGTCTCCCTCCCTAGAGAAGAGACACTTCAAAGTCATAAAGTTTTTTAGAAGGACAAATTAATGAATTCTGTTGGGGAGTTGAAACAATATGTGTGTATGTAAATATATTAGTATCTTTTACAAATAAATTGTTATCTTAGGAACATAAAAATTACTATTTTATTTCATCAGAAGCAGACCAATCATTATACTAGTAAATTAATTTGCCAAATGTATGTTTACCAAAAATCAGTTGGTCAAATGAGCAATTTGCTGAATGTCCAATTCACCAAACTACCAATTTACTGAAAAAATCATGTTTCCTTTAAACATTTGTAAACTTTATAGCAATTCCTATTGGTTGTATTGGTAGGGCCTAAGAGAACTGGGAGAAGCCAAAACTTCAGGTTTCTCAGGGATTTCAGACTCTCTCTGCCCCTCAGTACCCCCTTTCTGTCCTTTATTAGCCCCCTTCTGTAGCCCTCTGTCTCCCTTTCTCTGCCCCACCCTCCCCAGCCCCTCTTCTCAAGGATGGGCAGTCTAGGCCGAGTAGTATGGTGACTTCCAGCAAGCTCAGTTACCAGGTTCCCCTCCCTGCCCCCACTCCCTGGCCCTGCAGCTGCACAGGGCTGGGCAGAGCAAATGAAGATTCCTTAAAAACCTGCTGTGAAGACAAAATGAAAGCCATTATATTCAGGCTTTGCAGAAATCTACGAAAGCTGTTAAATCAGTCATCTATATTTGTTATCTATTGCTATATAACAAATTACTCCAAAACTTAGTGGTCAAAAAATAAACATTATCTCACATCATTTTTATGGGTCAGGAATCTGGGAGCAGCTTAACCGAGCGGTTCTGGCTCAGGGTGTCTCAGGAGGTTGCAGTCAAGAGCTCAGCTGGGGTGTGGTCATCCGGAGGCATCTGGTGTGGCTCACTCACACGCCTGGCCAGTTAGTGCTGGTTGTTGCCCAGAAACCTCGGTTCTTCACCATGTGGACCTCTCTGCAGGCTACTTGAGTGTCCTCACAACATGGCAGCTGGCTTCTCCCAAAGCAAGTGGTCCAAGAAGGAGCAGAGGAAGCTCCAGCGCTGTTTATAATCTAATCTCAGGAGCTGCACCTGTCACTTCTGTTTTCCTCTGGTCACTAGATGCCAGTCACTAAGTCCAGCCCACACTCAAGGGGAAGAGAATTGGGCTCCAGCTCTTGAAAGAAAATATGCTAAAAACTTTGTGAAGCATATTTATTTATTTTTATTTTTTTTTAAATATATTTTATTGGTTTTTTACAGAGAGGAAGGGAGAGGGAGAGAGAGTTAGAAACATCGATCAGCTGCCTCCTGCACACTCCCTACTGGGGATGTGCCCACAACTAAGGTACATGCCCTTGACTGGAATCGAACCTGGGACCCTTGAGTCCCCAGGCCGACGCTCTATCCACTGAGCCAAACCAGTCAGGGCTATTTTTATTTTTTTTTAATATATTTTATTGATTTTTTACAGAGATGAAGGGAGAGGGATAGTTAGAAACATCAATGAGAGAGAAACATCAATCAGCTGCCTCCTGCACACCCCCTACTGGAGATGTGCCCAAAACCAAGGTACATGCCCTTGACTAGAATCGAACCTGGGACCCTTCAGTCCGCAGGCCGCCGCTCTATCCACTGAGCCAAACCGGTCAGGGCTATTTTTCTTTTAAAAAACATATTTTTTTAATATGTTTTTCTTTTTTCTTTTTTAATATATTTTATTGATTTTTTACAGAGAGGAAGGGAGAGGGATAGAGAGTTAGAAACATCGATGAGAGAGAAACATCGATCAGCTGCCTCCTGCACACCCCCTACTGGGGATGTGCCCGCAACCAAGGTACATGCCCTTGACCGGAATCGAACCTGGGACCCTTCAGTCCACAGGCCAATGCTCTATCCACTGAGCCAAACCGGTTTCAGCTAATAATATGTTTTTCTTGATTTTAGAGAGGGGAAGGGAGAGGGAGAGAGATAGAAACATCAATGATGACAGAGAATCATTGATGGGCTGCCTCCTGCACATCCCCTACTGGGGATCAAGTCTGAAACCCTAACATATGCTCTGACTGGGAATTGAACCGTGACTTCCTGGTTCATGGGTCAAAGCTCAACCACTGAGCCACACCAGCCAGGCTTTTAAAATATATTTTTATTGATTTCATAGAGGAAGGGAGAAGGAGAGAGAGATAGAAACATCAATGATGAGAGATGCCTCCTGCATGCCCCACACTGGGGATCTAGCCCACAAACCTGGGCATGTACCCTGAACCAGGAATCGAACCGTGACCTCCTGGTCATAGGTCGATACTCAACTACTGAACCATGCCAGCCAGGCAGGAGCATATTTTAAAACCAACATACCATCTGATAAAAAACTTCTGAAAAAAGTCTGCTGCATATTTTCTAAGGATGTGTTATTTCCCTAAAATTACATGAGAATTCTACCACTAAGCCACCAATGCTACAGCATCCCCAAAATTATATGAGCACTTCAACTGCAACATTTTATTGATTTGAGAGAGAGAAACATCCTACAACCTTGGCTTATTGGGTTGACACTCGAATCAACTGAGCTACCCAGCCAGGGCCTCAACTATACTTTATTTAGCATTTATAAGTTTCATTATACAGTCTTCCAGAGTTGTCATTTGTGTTTTTAATAGAAAGCCCTCGGGGGGAATTTTGTTTCTAATCCCAGTTTGCCTGGCCTTCAAAGCCTCTGTGTCTGCCCCGGCTTGGTACCGTCTCCCCTTGTCCCCTTGGTATAGCAGTGTTTGGCTTCGGTGTCGGGAGCTGTTCAAAAAGTGCCAGCGAATAGGCTGGTGGGACTCGGTGTGAGACTTGCCCAGAAGAGCAGGTATCAATGGAAGACACACATAGCAATTCATATACCACCAGAGCACATAGCATTAATTACTTTGTTGCCTGGCTTTTTAAAACAAAATAGTGCATAAAATAAAATTTTAATGTTTCAGCACTGGGTGTTGAACAGTATGTGGTGAAAGGGGTGGCAAAATGTACAGGAACAAGAAACAGAATGTAATTGGTCAGAAAATGCCTGACACAGGTTTCTTCCTTACAACATTACAACTTGCCACACACTAATCCTGCTGGAAAAAGAGGCAAATCTGTGTATGGACTCAAACTGAAGCGCACTTCTCACCTGTGGCCAGCAGGTGGCAGTCTTGTCTGGAAGCGAAGAGAAAGAACTGGACCATGGTTTTCCAAGGCTAGCAAAGAATTGTGAAACAAACCTCATCTGTGCCCAGTGACTTGGAATGGTTGCATGACATAGCCACAGTTCCCAGATGCAGTCCCATTTCTAAGGCTCCTTCTGCAGCTCTGTCACCTCTTTTACTGTGACTCCCTGGGCTTCTTCATCTATCAGACAGGTGATTGCCTCACCAGGCTTTCTCCCAGTCTGCCAGGCCGTGGGTTCCACAGTTCCTCCTTGGATTGGAAGAATCTTTCCTCTTGCACTAAAGTTTCCACTGAATGTCAGTGGCCCACTCCTTACACCTGTGCTGCTTACTGCTGCTTCCAGCAGCACTGGTGTAGCTGACACCTACTCAGTTGATACTTGTCGAATGAATGAGTATGGGCCCTGCCGAGCTGCTCTCGGCCTCACTGGGCATAATTTCTCAACAGCTCCAACGCTTCTGATCCAGCCACTGTCCTGAAGACTCTTCTCTTCCTTCCCAGACCCAACTCTGCTGGCTTCCTCCCACCTTTCTGGAAGCTGCTTCTCAGTCCTTTGTACATTCCCGTTCCTCCACCACTTTCTTTTCCTCTCAGGATTCAACCCCAGGTCCTCTTCTCTTTCTTTTCTTCCTGTGGAACCTAATCCACTGCATGGTTTTAATTACCACCTATAATGATAGAAACAATAATGGATAACATTTACAAAGGATTTACTAAATGCCAAGTACTGCTCGGTCTCCTTACTCATTTAATCCTCAGATGAGGTGGACACTATTGTTCCTGTTTTACGGGTGATGAGCAGAGTGGTTGAGTGACTTCTCTCGGGCTCAGCCCTCTCCCCTGAGCTCCAGACCCATATTTCCATTTGCCTCCCGCACCTCCCCCCTTGGATGTCACTAACCATGTTCAGAATTGGACTCCTGGTATTCTAGCTCCAAACCTTTCATTTTCCAAGGTCCCAACCTCAGTGAAAAGCACCCAGATGTAGGCAATCATCATTTCTTTCTTCATCCCATTTTTAGCCAACTTCCAACAAGACCAGTCAACTCTAACTCCTGAATGTGATTCAAATATGTCTCCTTTTCTCCATTCTGTCTCCTCCTTTACCAGTAATTCAGATCTTTGTATTTCTCATCTCTAAACCGAATGCCATCTCTCCAGTATGGTGCCCACACATAGTCTATTTTCCTGGTTCTCCACCAGAGTTTAGTGGTGACAAATATGAGCTTTGGCTCTGGCCGGTTTGGCTCAGTGGATAGAGTGTTGGCCTGCGAACTGAAGGGTCCCGGGTTCGATTCCAGTCAAGGGCACATGCCTGGTTGCAGGCTCAATCCCCAATAGGGGGCGTGCAGGAGGCGGCTGATCAATGATTTTCTCTCATCATTGATGTTTCTATCTCTCTCTCCCTCTCCCTATCTGAAATCAATAAAAATATATTTTTTTAAAAAAAGAATATGAGCTTTGGAATCTGACAGTCATTCTACTACTTATCAACTGTTTGACCATGGGCAAGCTACTCAGTCTTTTTGAGTCTTGGTTTTCTCTGATCTGAAAGATGAGAAAACACCTGCTCTACAGGGTGGTTGGCACGTGCAAAACCCTCAGTACCTGGGGCTGACCTACCCCCACCAGCTTAGCTCTCACCAACACCCTGTGTCCCAGCCAGGCCTCCCTGCTTGCCTGGCCACAAGGGTGGCATGCACTTTGCAACATGGCATTTGCCACATTCTTCATTCCAGTCCCCTCCCACTCCCTATTGCTTTGTCAGCTCACATGTTACCTTCTCCAAAGAAGTCTTTTGATTCTCTAACCCCCAACCCCTCAACATGCTCTGACACCAACCTGGCTTCCTTCGTGTTCCCATAGCTCTTATAACAACATCATAAATGCCCGTTTCCTGAAGGCAGAGATTGCACCTTAGTCCTCCTCATTGCCCTAGCACGGGGGTCTGACACGGAGAAGATGCTCAATACGTATTTGTTAGGTAAATTAATGCACCAATGAATAAACCTGTGCCAGGCATTTTCCTGACCAATTACCAATCAGCGACTGCTTCGATGTAGGACAGGGGTGTCATCAGTACCACAGGCGTTGAGTCTCCTGTTGTCCTTTGCTTTCTGCATGAGCCTGCTATGCTTAGTAACTAACGCAGGGTAGAGAGTTGTGACTGGCTGTGGTTCTCGTGGAGATATTTGGGCAGGGACAAGCACTTTTGCTTTGGGTGTAAATAGTGACAGCTATGAATTTTAACTCAATCAAAAATGATTCAGTGAATAAATCTTCGTTTTTCTGAGGAGCATCAAGTGTTGCAGATACATAATCAATGAAGGATCAAGCATTTAGTGTAAAGTGAATAGGCAGAACCAGACATTTGTCTCCTGGAGTATTGGGTCCTACGTAGGCAGAGAATGCCGTTTGTGGTCAGGGAAACTTCATAAAATATCCCCATCGTTCACTTCTCCGCTGAATGTTCATGAGTCATGTCTAGCTGCAAGAAGAGCTCTCCGAGGCACAGGCAGGCACTCTTCCTGCCACATCCTCACACTAAGGTGCTACCAGCCTGTGCCTGGGACGAGCCCAACTACTACTGAGAGAGGCCCTGCAGCTGACAAGGCCCAGTGTGTTGGGTGTGAGGAGCCAACCACTCTGATCTAAAACCCAAGCTACACTCATTCAGAAGCAAAGAAAAGGTGTCACAACCAAACAATAAGAGTAGGTGAGAAAGATGTGGGGGTTTCAGACACCAGCCAGTATAGGCAGGGCTTGCCGAGCAGGCAGAGGTGTCCCAGGCGCATTACTGTGCAGGTGGGAGAGTGTTTGGGGCTGGCAGGGAGGCGTGGTGTGCTCGTCCCTTTCCCTCCAGTGTTGCTGGCTCTGTGATTCCAAATTAGAACCAAACCAAATTAGCCCTGACCGGGTGGTTCAGTTGGTTGGGACATCCTCCTGTACACCAAAAGGTTGTGGGTTCATCCTGGTTAAGGCACATGCCTAGGTTGTGGATCAATCCCCAGTCAGGGTGGATATGGAAGGCAACTGATCAATATTTCTCTCTCTCATTGCTGTTTCTCTTTCTCTCCCTTCCTTTTTTTTTTTTATGTGCTAAATTTTTATTTATGAATACCAAATACTTCAATTCTTTTTTTTAATTAAATCTTTATTGTTCAGATTATTACAGTTGTTCCTCTTTTTCCCCCCATAGCTACCCTCTACCAGGTTCCCACCCCACCCCATGCCCTTACCACCACCCCCACTGTCCTCATCCATAGGTGTATGATTCCTGTCCAGTCTCTTCCCGCACTCCCCACACCCCTTTCCCCCCGAGGATTGTCAGTCCACTCCCTTTCTGTGCCCCTGATTCTGTTATATTCACCAGTTTATTCTGTTCAGGTTTTTTATTCATTTGATTTTTAGATTCACTTGTTGATAGATATGTATTTGTTGTTCATAATTTTTATCTTTACCTTTTTCTTCTTCTTCCTCTTCTTAAAGAATACCTTTCAGCATTTCATATAATACTGGTTTGACGGTGATGAACTCCTTTAGCTTTTTCTTATCTGTGAAGCTCTTTATCTGCCCTTCAATTCTGAATGATAGCTTTGCTGGGTAGAGTAATCTTGGTTGTAGGTTCTTGCTATTCATCACTTTTGAATATTTCTTGCCATTCTCGTCTGGCCTGCATAGTTTCTGTTGAGAAATCAGCTGACAACCATATGGGTGCTCCCTTGTAGGTAACTGTTTTTCTCTTGCTGCTTTTAATATTCTCTCTTTGTCTTTTGCTCTTGGCATTTTAATTATGATGTGTCTTGGTGTGGTCCTCTTTGGATTCCTTTTGTTTGGGGTTCTCTGAGCTTCCTGGACTTGTAAGTCTATTTCTTTTACCAGGTGGGGGAAGTTTTCTGTCATTATTTCTTCAAATAGGTTTTCAGTATCTTGCTTTCTCTCTTCTTCTGGCACCCCCATAATTCGGATGTTGGTACGCTTGAAGTTGTCCCTGAGGCTCCTTACACTATCTTCATATTTTTGGATTCTTTTTTCTTTTTGCTTTTCTGGTTGTTTTTTGCTTCTTTGTATTTCAAATCTTTGGCTTGATTCTTGCGATCCTCTAGTCTGCTATTGGATCTCTATAATATTTTTTATTTCAGTCAGTGTATGCTTAATTTCTAGTTGGTCCTTTTTCATATCCTCGAGGGTCTCACCAAATTTAGTGGCCTTTTCTAGAAAATTCTTGAAAAACCTTATAACCGTGGTTTTGAACTCTATATCCAGTTGTTTGCTTTCCTCCATTTCTTTCATTTGTGACCTGTTTCTTTGTCTCCGCATTTTCACTGCTTCCCTGAGTTGATAGAGTGGCTTTGTGTGATAGGTGTCCTATAGGGCTCAGTGGCTCAGCCTCCCCAGTTACCTGAGGTGGACACTCTTGGTGCACCCCTTTGTGGGCTGTGTGCACAGTCTTGTTGTAGTTAAGCCTTGATTATTGTTGGTATCGCTAGGAGGAATTGACCTCCAGGACAATTGGCTGTGAGGACCCGCCGTATCTACGATGGGAGAACTTCTGTGCTGGAGACACCCTTATGAGGCAAGGCTTGCTTCAGTGGGGCTTTGGTGCTCACTGAGTCTGCCCCCTGAGTGTGTCCCTTATGGATCTGAGGAGTTGTAATCTGGATGGTCCTACTCTGACCCCTGGGTACACTGGCTCTTGGATCTCCAAGGAGATGCTAATTTAGCCTCTGCCTGAGGCCACCCAGCAGGAGCTACAAGAGATCTGCAGATTTCTCTTCTTTGTTTGGGTTTTGGAGGTGCCCAGATGAGGCCCAGCTGTGAAGCAATGCAAGCTGCTGTGGGGCCTTGGGCCTTCTTTTGGATGTTCTGGGTCTCTCTGACTCAGCTGCAGTTTGTTAGGTAAGTTTAGATTTCAAAGGACCAGGCCATTCATATGCAAAAGGCTCTTTGCACAGCTTGGTTGGGGCGGAGTCTTAGGGCGGAGCAAACAGCAATGGCTTCCCATCAGCCCTGCCCTAAGAGGACCCCGGGTCTCAGTGTCCCACGGTAATCCTTCAAGCATCTCTGAGAGAAAGCCGCCCTCAAGTTCCGCCCGCTGCCAGACAGTCCAGTTTCTCCCAGTATGAGTCTGGGTCCCCAGAGTCTCACCTGGAACTGGAGTTCAGAGCAGTTGGGAGCTTGTGTCTCCCTGCGGATTGAAAAAGCCAACCGCATACTCAGTTGCCAGCGCGCGCATGCCTCCGTACCTCTGGACTTTACTTCCGCACCTCCTCTGAGTCTCAGTGTGCTTTTCTCTTCCCTTCTAGTTGTAGAATTTCCACTTAGCCAGCCTTCCTGTGGTTCTGGTGAGGATTTAAAAAAAAAATTAGAGCAGCTGGAGGCTTTTCTCACATTGCAAAGAATTATCCCACATATGTTCTTACTGGGTAAAATCTCCTGACAGGGAACTAAAAGGTCAATTTCTATTATTCAAACAGATAATACTGTTAACATAGCAGTGCTGTGTCTGCACTGCATTCTGGTATGCAAAAGAGCTAATCAGGGAGGTAACAAATTATCCTAAATCTGGTCTCCCAGGAGTCCATGGAGAGAGGCCCCACCTGGCTCCTGTGCTGGGCAGCACGTTTCTAAGTCCTGTCCCACGCAGCCAGCACGTGTGTTTGGAGTAACATTTACCATGGTGTACCATCCCAGCCTGCCCATTCTAGCTCTGCCTCTCTTTGGCTCCTCTCTCTACATCTTCCAGGCACTCCCACAGTCCACTGACCGCTTTTACAGGGCTCCTTACCATACTGTAACAACAGACATTCTGTAGGCTGAGTGAATGTTGGGAGGAATAACTGGAAAATACCTACAGAAAACTCCTTCAATAAATTCTAATTGCCTCCTCCCTCCTAACCAAATCTCTCCGTCCTTTTGCTCCCACCACCCCCTAGCTGTGGTACCTTAGGCAAAGTGCTTTACCTCTCTGAGCCTCATTTCCTCTCATGTAAAATGGGGTTAACAGTCATAGTGTTATTGCAAAGCGAATCTCACTGCCCTCAGCACAGAACCAAGGCAAAGAAGGGCTCAATAATGGTCCATCAGAAACTGAAGTTTCTCCAAACTGCTGTCCACCTTGCCTCCACCCCTTTTTCACTTTCTGCCACACATCCCACCCACCTGCTGTCTCCTTCTCCTCACCCCTTGTCTTTCCTCATCCTTGTCTCCCTTTGAAAACCCAGCCCTTCCCTCCTCCATGAATCCTCCTGAACTCCTCCAAGCCTCCATGATGGAGGGACTCATCACCCAACCCTGTCCCGGCTAATGGCTGGTTGGGGTGTAGGGGGAGAGCTCCCCCTCCTCCTCTATAACCAAGAGCTCCAAGAAGGCAGGTCTGAGGTGTCCTCTGCCCAGCTCTCCCCACACCTGGTGCAGTGCTGGCCAATCAAAGGTCAGGAAAGGTCAGTGAAGAGAATGAGGTACAGCAAGCAACTGGGTTCAAGGAGCTCTTTGCTTCCTTGCTGGGGATGGAGAGTGTTGGAGGCAGGCTTCTGCATCACCTCTGCCCCTCCCCAGCCATCGAGCTGATCAAGGACCTGGTGAACTACGACGTGTGCGAGGCGCTGCTCAAGGGCCTCGTGGACCTGTTGACACCATCCCTCCCGGAGGCCAGCGAACTGCAGCCCAAGATCCTGAGCGGTAGGGATCAGGGATCGCTGGGACTGGGGGGAAGGCACCCCGCGAGAGCAGGGGCCCTGCCTCACAGCCGCCCTCCACCAGATTCTACGGTCCTCCAGCTCACCACCGCCCACCTGCCCGCCGTCCACCTGCCCGTGTTTCTGCAGCAGGCCGCCGCCGCCAAGGCCATAGGGTAAGCCGGCAGGGCTGTGGGTGGATGCAGCAGGCAGGCCCAGAGCCGGCGCTGGGGAGTCCCCAGAGGTCGCCCCAACCCGAATCCCGGACCAGGGTCCTGGCGCGCGGCAACACGAGCCTGGCAGAGGAGATGCTGCGCCTACGTGTGGTGCACAGCCTGATGGCCGCCATGGGCAACGCGGACCACAGCAACAGCCAGCGGCAGGCCAGCCTCACGCTGGAGGTGCGCGGGCGCGGGGTTGGGGGCGTGGGGGGCGAGGAGACGCGAGGGCGGGCGCCGCGAGGGCGGGCGCCGCAGTCACACCGCTGCCCCCTGTGCAGTACTTCGTGCGGATTTTCCCGGTGGTGGAGGAGCACGTGCAGAGGTCCATGGGAGAGGAGCTCTACAAGCTCTTCCGCGTGAGTGCTCTCGACCCGTCCCGCCTCCACAAAGAGCAGTGGCCCAGACAAAACGGGGCCTCCTCCACACTGTCCCACCCTGGTGCACCCCTCACACGAACTGGGCCTGGTGGCCAGCGGCAGGAAAGGACCGCGGGCGTGGGCTGCACCTGCCTCTTTCCATTCCCTCTCCTGCTCCTGCCTGCAACATCCCTCCCTGCTCAAGCCCGACGCCAAACCCAGACTGCCTTGGGCTGCACCTGCATCTTTCCGTTCCCCTTTCCTGTCCTCAGAGCAACGCAGAGGACTTGCACATGAAAATAGACAGCGTTCAGGTGGACATCTTGGCCACCAACAAAGTCAATGTTTCCAGAGGTGAGTGGGGAGTGAGGGGCCCTGGAGCCCGGGTGCAACCAGCACCCAGACTCAGGCTCACCTCCCTGTTTCCAGCATTGTACCATCATGGCCAGTTCTACAACAACAGGAGCTTTTACTTTTGCCCTCGGGATCAGGAGCAGCTGTCTGACATCACTAGCTTCCAGGAGGATGTGGAAGGAAAGGAGTGACAGAGCCTCTGAGGCAAGCCAGGAAGGCCAAGGCGGAGAGTCCAGCAGAAGGAGCCAGGGGTCCATCTCAGGGCGACTCCACTTGGCTGTGGGTGGGAGGCTGCGGGGGAGAGAGAGCTGCTGGCTGGGAAGAGTTCTATAAACAGTCTTGCTGTTTATCTGTTCTCTGTGTGTGTGGATGGGGAGGGAGATGCAATGAGAGCAGGGCCCTTGGTGATCTAATCTCCCGTTTCCTCTGAACTGTCTCCTACTTCTCTCTTTCCCCTTCACAGGCTCCAGACACACACACTGTGTGTTTCTTAACAAGCCATGCCTTGGGACTGTTGTGCTGACTTCTGGTGAACAGGGAGAGAGGTTCTGTTCTTAGACCCTCTCAGCGCAGATATCTAGCTGCATGACTAACTCCCTCATCTCTTTTCAGCTTACACAGTCACCTATTCCTTTTTTTAAAAAATTGATTTGAGAGAGAGAAACACTGATTTGTGGTTCCATTTACTTATGCATTCATTGGTTGATTCTTGTATGTGCCCTGACCTGGGATCAAACCCTCAAGCGTGGCATATGGGGACAATGCCCTAACCAACTGAGCTGCCCGGCCAGGGCTGAGGGCTACTCTTTTTAAAGTTGCAACCCACACTATGCCACTCCCGACACTATGGCCCCCGCCCCCTTAGCAGGCCATTTTTCCATAGTATTTATTCATTTATTTATTATCTCTCCACCTGAATGTAAGCTCCACTAGGACAAGGATAAATAAGATAGATAAACATAGATATAGAGATTAGATACTATAGATATAAGTATTTTTTAAAATATGGGGGTTTTCTTGTTTGTTTTTTAAATATACTTTTATTGATTTTTTTTACAGAGAGGAAGGGAGAGGCATAAAGAGTTAGAAACATTGATGAGAGAGAAACATCAATCAGCTGCCTCCTGCACGCCCTCCACTGGGGATAGAGCCCACAACTAAGGTACATGCCCTCAACTGGAATCTAACCTAGGACCTTCCAGTCCAAGGTCTGATGCCCTATCCACTGAGCTAAACCGGTGAGGGCTAAAAATATGTTTTATTATTTTCAGAGAGAGGAAGGGAGAGGGAGAGATAGAAACATCAATGATGAGAGAATCATTGATCAGCTACCTCTTGCACGCCCCCTACTGGGGATCTAGCCCGCAACCTGGGCATGTGCCCTTGGCCAGAATTGAACCTGGGACCCTTCAGTCCCCAGGCCGATGCTCTATCTGCTGAGCCAAACCAGCTAGGCTGTATTTATATTTTTTTCTTTACTGATATATTCCAAACATTGAGATCAATACCAGGTATGCATGAATGAATAATGGAGGTATTTTAAAGCAATTGTTCCTCAAGTCAGAGGAAATGAAGTCAGATGGCAGTAATTCTCCAGGCTGCCACAAGAGGGCATCACCGGCCCTGATATTGTCAACTAAGGCGGCTCAGCCTTCCCCTAATGACTTTGAGCCTGTTTTCCTATATTTGGGCTGGAGGAGAGAAAGGTAACAAAATATGTATTTCCATAAAGCTAAATGGTTTCCTATTTTAAAGAAGTGACCTGTCCTTTGGTTTCAAGTCATTCTGCACTGTTTGTAGTCTTGAAATGGCTTTTCTTTTGTAGAAAAATGGTTAAAATAACTTTGTACCCCAGAAATATTTTGGAAATTTTAATAATTGGAAAATCCAAAATCTGGAAACAACTAGTCTAAGGTAACCATAGTTTAATTAAAAACATGAGCTCTTGCCGATGTGCTCAGTCCTTAGAGCATGGGCTGGGTTCAACTTCTAGTCAAGGGCATGTTCCTTTGATGCGGGTTCCAGGTTCATCTGCCCGCTGGGGCGAGTGTGGGAAGCAACCAATCGATGTGTCTGTCTGTCTCTCTCTTCCCTCCCTCCCTTCCACTCTCTATAAATCAATGGGGGAAATATCCTCGCGTAAGGATTAAAACAAAAAAGAAGTGCAACTTTAAAAACTAAACCTTAAGAATAATACAGAAATGTAAACTATCACTGTGTTTACTGAGGAGGTGTAATTACATTAAGGTTCCCTTGTTCCCCGGTCCTTCCGAAGGGGGGGGCGCTTGTCCTTCCTTAGCTCTAAGGGAGTCAGCATCGCCACTCCAACAAGAACACACAATTCCAAACAAGCTGCACATTCCCAAGCACGCCTGAGACATGAATATTTTTCTAAAGACAACCTACTATGTAACACGAGACCTTGGATCCCTCGGAGAACTATAGACTCATGCACCCATTCATCCTTCATCCGTTTACCCAGTCCACAAATCTGCTTTGTTCCTGGTGCCTTGTGGGGACAAGCGGGCAAAAGGAACAGTCGCGCCCTTTTCCCCAGGCGCACACATCTGGCCCCGTGGGGGCCGGTAACAAGCTGTAAGGTCCCCGCACGCGAGTGCCGCTAAGCATACAGACATCCTCAAAGACAAAAAAAAATGCAATTGTTTCCTGTGTTAAAAGGGAAAATAGCAACCTTTCCCTTCTAATACATCTAGAAAACTAAATTCACAAATGCATAGCCAACCCAGAAAACATATAGCATTTATCTAACTTTCTTACACTTTTATAAGTCCTGCGAGTGCAAGACCTCAAAAAATTGAGTAATAACTCAGAATTGTTCCTCTCCACGGAAATCTTTAGTAAAAGGCGAAAGATTTATACGGTCTGAAGAGAAACCAGAGCATACCTTCCGCAGCTTTGCACACAGTCCTCAGGTAACTGTAACTCCTGGAAAAGCAATGGTAACTATTTCCACAAAAGAGCTAATGCTTTCTGCCTTAAGTTCAGACAATTCTGTGAAAGCAGTCGCATGTTTAATGAGGGAAAAAGTTGAATGAAAAGTAATTTAGATGTTTTAAAGTAGAAAATAGCCTATGTGCAATGCATTGTGGGTGTATAAATGAGCTGAGTCACCAACTCCCGGTTTCCGGAAATACCTTAAATGGTCCTTTCGTTCTCCCGCCGGGCCCAGGGCCACCACCAGGGGGCAGAGCAGGAACCAGATTGGCAGGAATACAAAAGCCTGGTCCAAACAGAAAGACTTTTATATATGAGTAATTCCAAGCTAACACTTACCTTGAATTTAAAAAACATATAATTTTTTTGAATTAAAAAAAAAAAGTCTTGAAAATACTTGTCTTCATACAGTCATTCAACAAAAATTTGAGTGCTGTGTCAAACCCTGTGCTAGGCCCTAGGAGGCAGGTGTGTGTGATGAGCACTGATAACAGAATGTTCAGTGACACATGGGCAGAGCTTTAAAGGATCCATTCTAGGCAGAGAGACACCATAAGCAGTGTGAGCAGGAGGCTTGAAAGAGCAAGGGGTTAAGTGGCAGGGACCACATTTTGATGGGCCTTCAGTGCTAAGAGCTTGGATTTACCTTGAGAGCAACAGAGAACCTTTGAAAAGCTTCAAAGAAGAGGAATATGATCAGTGCTTTAAAGCATCATCGACATCAGTTGGTGTTATGAGTTGAATTGCGTCCCCCCTCCAAAAAAAAAAACAATAGTACGCTGAATTCCTAACCCTCAGTACCTCAGAACATCACCTTTGTTAGATAGGACAAGGGTCCCAGGGTCTGGGCTGGCTCTTACTAAATGCTATTCTTACTAAATGTTAAAATGTAGCACAGTATTTTGCAGATGCAGCCCTAAATAGGATGAGTTTGACAGGAACTCAACCTGCTAAGTATAGCCAACTGCAAAGAAGAAATCAACATGTAATTAACCAAATAGTATTATAAGCAATGGCTAAGCCTCTCTGGGGGAAGACCAAGATTTGGATGTGAATCCTCTGTCTCCTTTACCTGCTGCAAATAAATAAAACTACCCAACAACTCGGTCTTATTTTTTATTTTTTTAATATGTTTGTATTGGTTTTAGAGAGAGATAGGAGATGGAGAGAGAGAGAGACATCAATCAGGGTCGGTTGCCTCCCTTATGCACCCCTGACCTGGTTACCTGCAACCTGGGTATGTGCCCTGACCAGGAATTGAACCGGTGACCTTTTGGTGCACAAGAGGACGCTCAACGAATTGAGCCACACCAGCCTGGGCTAGGTCTTATTCTTAAATAGAACACCACAAGCAGGAAACCCCTTGAGTTCAGGAACAACTTCATTTGGAAATAGGGTCATTGTAGATGCAATTGGTTAATATGAGGCCTACAGAACTGTGAGATGATACATTCCTGTTGTTTAAGCCACCCAGTTGGGGTCAGCATCACCACTCCAACAAGAACACACAATTCCTGCCCTAACTGGTTTGGCCCAGTGGATAGAGTGTCGGCCTGCGGACTCAAGGGTCCCAGGTTCGATTCCGGCCAAGGGCATGTACCTTGGTTGCAGGCACATACCCAGTGGGGAGTGTGCAGAAGGCAGCTGATCGATGTTTCTGACTCTCTATCCTTCTCCCTTCCTCTCTGTAAAAAATCAATAAAATATGTTTTTTAAAAAAGAAGAACACACAATTCCATGAGAACAAGCTGCACATTCCAAAACACGCCTGGGTCATGAATATTTTTCTAAAGACAACCTAGTAGGCAAGAGTGTCACGCGGCCCACGGTGAGCAAACCTGGAGCACTAGTAGGAACTTAAGCACTCATCCATCCTCATCCGTTTACCCAGTCGACAAATTTGTTCCTGGCACCGCTGGACAGGCTTCTGAGGCCAGACGGGCACATTTTGGGGTGGCACCCTCTGCTCCTCCTCAGAGACAATTTGGGACGCTGAGCAATAAAGCCAGAGGGAAATAAATGGTAGCTTGGACCAGGGGTAGCCTGGATTTGCCCAAGAAAAGAGTGTAAAGTAAGGAGAGAAAACCATCTAGGATAGGTCAGTAGAGAACAGTGGCCTGAAGGAGGGATTAGCAGAAGGAACTTGTGAAATTAGGAAAGGTGGAGGAAAACTAGGAGTGTGGACAGCACAGAACTCAAGAGCAGAAAAGTTCCAAGAAGGGGATGGTGAGTACTGTCAAAAGAGATGGAGTGACAAAGGGACCGCAGAGCCCATGGATTCAGCACCAGGGCCGTGCTGGGGACCGGCCTGGCTGTGTCCGCAGAGTGAGGCTGACGGAAGGCTGTCTGCAGGGAGTCGGTGCGTGAGGGCGGGCAGAGCAGAGGATGCAGGCAGAGTAGCAGCATCTCTCGCGATAATTTTGACCCAGAAAATTTAAAGATATTGTAGTTGGAAGGGATGTGAGATTAAAGGCAGCCTTCCCCCCACTTTTGTTAATATTAGGAGAATGTTAAACCTGATTAAACGCTGATGGGAAGGAACCAGGACAGAGGGAGAGTGAAGATTGAGGAGAAAGGAATTAAACAGTAGCTGGGAGAAATGAAGCTGCAAGACTGTTATTTTCGGGAGCTTCTCTTAAACACCTGATATGTTTAAGAGAAAGGACGCCGAGTCTGACTCTGTGGTGACAAAAGGAAGAGCTCTAACCGCTTTGGCTCAGTGGATTGAGCGTCCGCCTAAGGACTCAAGCAAGGGTCCCAGGTTCGATTCTGGTCAAGGGCATGTACCTTGGTTTCGGGCACATCCCCAGTAGGAGGTGTGCAGGAGGCAGCTGATTGATGTTTCTAACTCTCTATCCCTCTCCCTTCCTCTCTGTAAAAAAGCAATTAAATATATATATATTTTTAACAAAAAAGGAAGGAGGAGGAAGGGGTATAGGTAATAACTGGCCCACAGTGATGGTCATCTGTGGAGCGGTCCTCCTTCCTGTCACTCCCGGCAGTTCCTCCTTCACTCATCTCTTCGTCCTTCATCTTCCTCTACCTTTTCAGCAGCTGGCAAAACCCCAAATCTTCTCCATTTTAAGCATCTGTCCTATAGCAGCTGAACTGTTGGAAAAATCAGACTGAGCTATAGCCCTGATGAAGGCCCCACTTTTACCTGACATGTGACTTGGCTGTTTCCAACTTCCCAGTCGTCCACCCTTGTCACACCTTCTCACCAAAACCATCCCACACCTCCTCCCCAACTCTCACTCTCAGCAAATTCCACTGAGAAAACACAAGCCATTTATTTACCTTATCTTCCCGCCCTGCAACCTAATAGCCCCCGGCTTCTGCCCTCCTCCCATCAAAGGCCCAGCCCAAGCCTAGACTTCACTGCTTCCACTCATCCCCCCTCAGGGGCTCCATCTCTCCTTCCCTGCGACTCAAGGCCAAGGAGGCTCCATTATCCCACAGCTGAAAAAGGAAGGGGGAAGGGAAGGGCGAGAGAAGGAACCCTAGACCTATAGCACCTCCCAACCATGTTCTCCTTATGGAAGATGGTGATCACAACAAAGAAGAAAACTTCACTTTGTTGTTAATAGAGATTTCGGTCAGAATTTTCTTCCAAAACAAAAACAAAACTTTCCTGCAGCCACAGAGAATAAATGGAACCTTTCATTCTAAACAGTTTCCACTGAGCTTCTCCTTAAGAAAGAAACAATAATCTTTACTGATGCATTCACATCAGCTGGTATAATTTTGAATTAATTGTTATATTGGAATTTTAAAAGTGACTTCTGTAATTTTCTAAGCAATGCCTCACAAGTCTTGGAATTGATTCACACATCAGAGACTTCAATGTGTATTTGTGTGTGTTTTTAATGAGGTGAAATACTTCTACAGTAAAACAGAGTTTTCTCCTTGTCTCTACTTCCTCACCTGTCTTTCATTATGACTTTAAGTTTTGCTCTAGCCGGTTTGGCTCAGTGGATAGAGCGTCGGCCTGTGGACTGAAGGGTCCCAGGTTCGATTCCAGCCAAGGGCACATGCCCGGGTTGTGGGCTCGATCCCCAATAGGGGGCGTGCAGGAGGCAGCCAATCAATTATTCTCTCTCATCATTGATGTTTCTATCTCTCTATCCCTCTCCCTTCCTCTCTGAAATCAATAAAGAAATATATTAAAAAAAAATTTTTTATCATGAACAATTTCGGACTCTGCAGAAAGCATAGAGGACAAAAACACACCTGGTACTCAGATTTAATTAATATAAACATTTCTTCAAATGTGCTTTAGATCTATTTGAAAAGTAAATAAAAACCTTGAGAGTTGAAGGTAAGATAAAGAGCTTCCCAGACAAGAAAAAGCTAAAGGAGTTTATCACCACCAAAACAGTATTACATAAAATGTTAAAAGGTCCTTGTTTTTAAATCCTCACCCAAGGATAATACCCCGCCCCGTTCCCCCCCCCCCCCCATTGATTTCTAGAGAAAATAGAAGAAAGAGATGAGAGGGAAAGAGAGAGAGGGAAACATTGACATGAGAGAGATCATCAATTGGTTCCCTCCCACACACACCCCCACTGGGGCTAAGGAACCAGCAACTGAGGTATATATCCTTGGCCTGGAATCAAAATCCACAACCCCTCAGTCCATGGGCCGACCCTCTAATCACTGAGCAAAAGCAGCCAGAGCAAAAAGGCTTTTTTTTTTTTTTTAATATATTTTATTGATTTTTTACAGAGAAGATGGGAGAGAGATAGAGAGTTAGAAACATCGATGAGAGAGGAACATCGATCAGCTGCCTCCTGTACACTCCCCACCGGGTATGTGCCTGCAACCAAGGTACATGCCCTTGACCAGAATCGAACCTGGGACCCTTGAGTCCTTAGGCGGACGCTCTATCCACTGAGCCAAACCGGTTAGGGCAAAAAAAAAAAAAGGCTTTCTTTAATAATAAGAAGGAGGAGATAAAAAATGGCAGCAGAGGAAGTGGATGCTGCATGGAAAAAAAAAAAACACAACACACACACACACACACACACACACACACACACACACACACACACACACAAAGCTTATGTGGCCTGGCCAGCGCCTCTCAGTGGTTGAATATCAACCCATATGCCAAGGTTGCAGGTTCAATCCCCACTCAGGGCACACACAAGAATCAACCAATGGATGCATAAATAAGAACAATGTATTGACGTTTCTCTCCCTCTCTCCCACTTCTTTTCTCACTAAAACCAATCATTAATTTTTTATTTTAATTAAAGACAGGGGACCCAGGAAGGATCAGAGAAGATCCCTGGTGATCTCTGTATAGCAGTTAGGACCCTGGGGGCAAATCCTGTTTGCCTGCTTTAGGAAGATCATAAATGCTGGGTACCCCCGGGAATGAGAGGGTGCAGGAGTTGTGGGAAAAATTAACAAATGTTCAGTCAGTCTTAAGATTAGTTTCCTCTTGTGGAGGTTCTTTTAAAATCATTATCTTCCCAATTGGTTTGATATAAACCTTCCTATTTCTGTAAGTACTTGCAAGTAAAGGCTTTCTGTTTATTGTACACCTGCAGGAGGATTAATGAGGGCTGAGGGCTGGAATTTTCGGCCTTGGAGGCACCATTTCCCATGTTTAACGAGAGCACAACCCTGGGAACTTGGAGCAGCAGCAGCTATAGTAGGAGCGGGGAGCGGGCGTGTATGGGCAGAGAGAAGCGCAGGAGTAGCCAGGAGCTGAGAGCCCCAGGAACCCTGGGCTTGGTGCCACTGTGGTGGGCCTGCTGTCCTCCGGGAGGGAGCAAAGGGAAAGGTCTGGAGGAAAGTAGAGCCAGGAAGTTCGGAGCTGGACGGGGAAGGCAGCAGGCAGCCTGAGGAAGGCAGCCATGGTGGCAGGGGTGAGGAAGAGAGGCAGTTGGCAGAGGGAGAGTGAAGAAAGGAGCAAAAGAGAGGTGAGGTCCCAGTTTTTGCTCCCTTCCTTTTTGTTAATATCTAACTAACCAACTATTGTAACAAAACCACCTGGGACATTAAACAAAAGGACATAAGTGACATTATTCCAATTTCCATCTACTTATTTCAGTTTCCTCAGATCTTCCACTTTTATTTTTTTTTTTATAAAATTTTTTATTAATTTCAGAAAGGAAGCGAGAGGGAGAGAGATATAGAAATGTCAATGATGAGAGAGAATCATCAATTGGCTGTCTCCTGTATGCCTCCCTCTGGGGATTGAGCCTGCAACCTAGGTATGTGCTCTGACTGGGAATCGAACTGTGACCTCCTGGTTCATAGGTAAATGCTCAACCACTGAGCCACCACAGCCAGGCTGATCTTCCACTTTTAAAAAAAATGTACTTACTGATTTTAGACAGAGAAACATCGACTTGTTGTTCCACTTATTTATTCATTCATTGGTTAATTCTTTTTTAAAAAATATATTTTATTGATTTTTTTTACAGAGAGGGAGAGGGATAGAGAGTTAGAAACATCGATCAGCTGCCTCCTGCACACCCCCCACTGGGGATGTGCCTGCAACCAAGGTACATGCCCTTGACCAGAATCGAACCTGGGACCTTTCAGTCCGCAAGCCGATGCTCTATCCACTGAGCCAAACGGGTTAGGGCCATTGGTTAATTCTTGTATGTGCCCAGATTGGGGATCAAATCTACAACCTTGGGTATGGGGCCGGCACTCTAATCAACTGAGCTACCTGGCCAGGGCTCGGATTGATTCCGTTATAATAATGTAGTTATTACTTAACAGGAAAGAATAAAAGGGAAGACTAGATATAGGCGTGCCATTTATACAGCTTTGCCAAAAAGCTACATTTAACGCTGTCCAAGTCCATTCCCTACTCATTAGTGGGGGAAGGGACTGGACAAAGGCAATTTAGACGCATGTCCCCTAAGGTCTGAGTGAGGTGGGACAATGCTTGTCCATCAATCACACCTGAAAACATATAATTGGCCAGGACGGGTGTGGCCACTACTAGCCAAAATCTAAATATACAAACTTCTAAACAAAGGAGCCACTCACTCTTGGCTCTGGGCACAGGGCCCTCTTTGGACTCCTGCTGCGGCAGAAGGCGCCAGGCCCTGTTGGGCTCCAGCGTGAACTGATGGACGTGGACTGATGGACGTGGACTGATGGATACTGATCTGGCCCGAATGCTGAACAGCTCGGGCTGCAACATGGGCCGGAAATTGGACACTGGCCCTGCTTCTGACTCTGCTTACCGCCCAGCTGCCCCTCTTTCAGGACTGGCTTGTGGGAAATAGGACATCACAACCTAAGAAACATAACTCCAGCCAGTAAAATCTTCTGCCACCTCTCCTCCTCCCATGGGGACTTCTAAAAATGCTTATTTCTGCCCTGACTGGTTTGGCTCAGTGGATAGAGCATCGGCGTGCAGACTGAAAGATCCTGGGTTCGATTCCGGTCAAGGGCATGTACCTTGGTTGCGGGCACATCCCCAGTAGGGAGTGTGCAGGAGGCAGCTGATCGGTGTTTCTCTCTCATCGATGTTTCTAACACTCTATTCCTCTCCCTTCCTCTCTGTAAAAAATCAATAAAATATATTAAAATAAATAAATAAATAAAAATGCTTATTTCAGGGGTATCCCTCTGGCATCAGAATCTTCCACTTCTTAAAACAAAAACAGGAATGGAATTAGTGACAAACTGTTACTCCATGTGAACCAACTGAAACAGTTTATTCATCTTATTAGGAGATGCATCTCCAATGAATTTTTACTTTTTCTTTTTTTTTTTTTTTATGTTAAAGCACCAACGACCTTTAAAAACTCAGAAAGTGTGAACAGATAGTGCAAACATGATACACAAACCAAAAGATTCTGTCTCCCAGCGCTGGGTCCCAGCTACAGTTCCCCTCCCGCCACAGCCAGGGTGAACGGCCTCACATTCACCCGAGTTTGAAAGTCAAACTCAGGACAGCCATCGCGTGCACGTTTTACTAATCACAGGCAGCAGCTCCATTCTAAGAAAGAAAAAGCCCGCCCTTTCCGGTAGCTCCTAGGGGCGGGGCCGCCTCACCGGAACTGACTGATGCCTCCAGGGCTTACACGGCACAGATGGTGATTGGCTGTCCTTCAGTATTATGTTAATGAAGTGGTGGCCGTTTTTAAAAATTTTTGGACATTTAATTTCCACCTAAGTGTTAAAAACAATTGTTCAGTGATAGTATTTGAAGGCTTATACATACTAGAAAGCCTTTATCTTCGCCAGTGGAATCAGAATTAGGGAAACTATCTCACCATGACTGCAAAGTGTACGGCTGCGGTAGACCTGGCGGAGGCGGCGGTGTCCCGGTTAAGACTATACTTTCAGGGATCATTTCTATAGTCCGTTACTAGAGAAGTTTCTCTGAACGTGTAGAGCACCCGAAACCACGAGGAGGAGATGCAGCATTCTCTCCTGAGCGTGAAGCCGGCTCTCGGTGTTGCTTCGGTAACTGCCGCTTGCCATTGATGATCGTTCTTCTCTCCCTTGGGAGGGACGAGGGAGAGGATGCATTCTGAGTGGCTTCGGTTTTTTTGCTTGGTTAAAGAAAAGAATAGCTTGGTGGAAGCAGCTGTGGTATGCTTTCACTCTAGTTAGCAAAGTGCAATGGGTGCTTGACGAATATTTGTAGGTGCGCCTGCTTTTTCCTGCTAGAACATTTGTGTACTTTTCAAAAGGAGGTAAAGGGAGAAGCATATACCAAATTACTTGTTTTACCAATACGCCGATGCCGACCCTCTATACCCTGAGCCAAACTGGCTAGGGCTGGGAACTTTTAAGTTACCAAAATAAAACATTTAAACTATACCTTTCTTCATATTTTCTTGTAAAGTGGTTTATTCTCCCCCATACGAATCCCTCAGTGCTAGGATTATTTTTGTTTCCTTAGCTAGGTGCAATCTTGTTTTTTAGGTGTTATGAAGTTTATTGTAACTAACATTGGTAAGTTTATTGTATAACAAATTTCAGATGTACTTTATAATACAGCATCATGTATAGTCTATAATTATTCAATCCATAAGGTGTATTTTAACACTCAGAGACTTAAGAAAGTTTTATTTAAAACATATATAAAGAGCCTTACCGGTGTGGCTCAGTTGGTTGATTCCATACACCAAAAGGTTGTGGGGCACAGTCCCCATGTATATGGGGAAAAGTTGTGGGACACGGTCTGGGTGAGTATGGGAGGCAACCAATCAATATTTGTCGGATCAATGTTTCTCTCTCTCTCCTTCCCTCCTTCCCTTCCCTTCCTCTATGTTAGGGTTGCCTAAGGTGGAACACAAGGGGCCAAAAGGGGCAAATAATTATAAATTTATTATTACATCTGCTAGCAGAAGGGCTGAGGCCAAAATGGCATCAGCAGAGCAGAGTAAGGGGAGCGGGATATTTATGTCTCTTGTAAAGGTCAGTCAGAGTAACCAGTGGGACCAGATCCGGGTGGGGGCCAGGTGTAGGCGGTCCGCTGGAAACTGGGTGAGGAGATTTACTGGAAGCCGATAATCATGAGATCTATAATGAGAAAATCCCTGGGAGAAGCAAGAGCCCCCAGGGCACATAATGGAGCCCAAGAATGTACCTAACATTCCAGGGAGGGGCAAGAGCATAATGGAGCTTCCAGGGAGGGAGAGAGCCTCAAGCAGAGCATAATGGAGTGCATGAATGTGCCTAACGCTCTGAAATAAATTTATTAAAAAATTAGAGAATATAGAGAGAGCCCTGGCAGGATGGCTCAACTGGCTGGAGCATGATGCTCCAAGGTTGCCAGCTGGGTTTAACCAGGTCAGGGCACATACAAGAATCAAACTGGCAATCCCAGTTTCCTCTTTCAGGACTTGACTGACAGTTCTTGTCTTTTTATCTATTCTTCAGTTGTTTTTGTTTTTGCTTATTGACTTGTAGGAGTTCTTTTTCTTTAATCCTCACCTGAGGACATGATTTTTTTTTTTTTTTATTTTAGTGGGAAAGGGAGAGAGAAATATCGATGTGATAGTGAATCCATCTGTTGCCTCTTGGAAGCACCTGGACTGGGAGATCCAACCATAACCTGGGTATGTGCCCTGACCAGGAATGGAACCTGTGACCTTTCAGTGTAAGGAACGATGCTCTAACCAACTGCGTCACAAAGGCCAGGGCTGTTCTTATTTTTTATATTCAGGAAACTAAACCTTTGACAGTTTATATATGTTACAAATTATTTCCTATAGTTTGTCAGTGTGTTCTTTTTTAAATTTGTTTGTCATACAGAAGTTTTAATATATTTTGTTGTAGTGTACCCCCATCTTACAATGGACGCCTCAAGAACTCGAATTATGGAGTCATTTATTAAAAGCCGGTGATAGATCCTCCCTTCCCCCAACTGGTGGGCGGAGTTATGACGTAACAGATGTCTGCCGCAAGGACATCCCCAAGACATTGAACCACCAATCAGCGCGTGCCGAGTGCCCTGGGCCCCCACCCCTTCCCGTTCGCCCTGGTCCCAATCCCTTCCTGTTCCTCCCCTCAAAAGGTGTGTTCAGCCCTGACCAGTTTGGCTCAGTGGATAGAGCATCGGCCTTCGGACTGAGGGGTCCCAAGTTCGATTCCAGTCAAGGGCATGTACCTTGGTTGCGGGCACATCCCCAGTAGGGGGTGTGCAGGAGGCAGCTGAATGGATGTTTCTCTCTCATCGATGTTTTTTTTTTTTTTTTTTTAAATATATTTTATTGATTTTTCACAGAGAGGAAGGGAGAGGGATAGAGAGTTAGAAACATCAATGAGAGAGAAACATCGACCAGCTGCCTCCCGCACACCTCCCACTGGGGATGTGCCCGCAACCAAGGTACATGCCCTTGACCGGAATCGAACCCGGGACCCCCCAGTCCGCAGGCCAACGCTCTATCCACTGAGCCAAACCGGTTTCGGCTCTCATCGATGTTTCTAACTCTCTATCTCTCTCACTTCCTCTCTGTAAAAAATCAATAAAATATATTTTTTTAAAAAAGCGTGTTCACCGCTGCACGTGTTGCTGTCTCCCCAGTCTGCGAGGCAGTCCGGCTGGGTCCTCCTTCTCCTCCCCCTCCTCTAATCCTGGTTTTTCTACCCTCCTCCATAATGAATCTCGCTCCTTAGTGAGGAATAAACTTCCTCTTTAACATGCCTTGGTCTCTGACTCCCGTTTCCTGTGCCTCGAACCTTACAGCCAGCGGCATACAAGGGAGCTATTCAGCACTGCAGCCCGAAACAGCTTACCACATCTGGCTTATATTGGCAGAATATCACAAAGGTATTGATTACATCTTTGGGTCTGGAATGAGGAACCTGTTTCGAGAAAAGCATTTTACAGAAGCAAAATTGAGCAAGTTAGTTATCTAAAGTATCTACGAATCACTGAATCAATAGAAACACGTTATCTGGGACCACCGGGGCAATTTAGAATAATTGTGCTGTCCAGATTCTGGGACCACTGAGTCAACAGGAATGCACTATCCTTAGCTACTGAGGCAATTTGGGATAATTGACCTGTCCTGGTTCCCAGAAGAATGTGCTTCAGTAACCAGTGAGATCACAATCAATGGGATATTCAAACTATCATCAATGGAGTATTCAATCATACATAAGTTCAGAAAATCAAAATGACTTTTCTATAGTTTTAGCAAGCAAATAAGTACAGACCCAAGCATGGTTGCTACCATGCTTCAATTTAATCCATTAATTTTTACTTTATAGTTTTCTAGATCTTAATAAATCTTTCCCTACACTAATGTTATAAAACTATGCTCCTGTATTTTCTTCTAAAAGTTTTAAAGTTTTTTTTACAATTGAATTCCTAATTCCTAAAAAATCTAGATTTTTTTTTCTGTGTGGTGTGAAGGACCTTCATTATTATTATTATTATTTTAATATATTTTTTATTGATTTTTTACAGAGAGGAAGGGAGAGGGACAGAGAGTTAGAAACATCGATGAGAGAGAAACATCGATCAGCTGCCTCCTGCACACCCCCTACTGGGGATGTGCCCGCAACCAAGGTACATGCCCTTGACCAGAATCGAACCTGGGACCCTTGAGTCTGCAGGCTGACGCTCTATCCAGTGAGCCAAACCAGTTAGGGCCCTTCCTTATTATTTTTAATCCTAATCCAAAGATATTTTTTCCACTGATTTCTAGAGAGAGTAGGAGGGAGGGAGAGAGAGAAAAAATCTATGTGAGAGAGACACATCAATTGGTTGCCTCCTATACACACCCTGACTAGGGCCAGGGATCAAGCCTGCAACCAAGGTATGTGCCCTTGACCTGAATTAAAACTGGGACCCTTCAGTCTGCAGGCCAACGCTCTATCCACTGAGCCAAACTGGCTAGGACCAGACCTAATTTTTTTTAAGTGAGATTATTCACATACTATACCAGATATAGTATATCTGATATAATCCTATATAATAAAACCCTAATATGCAAATCAACCTAACAGCAGAATGGCTGACAGAACGGCCAGTCACTATGACATGCACTGACCACCAGGGGGCAGATGCTCGATGCAGGAGCTGCCCCCTGGTGGTCAGTGCGCTCCCACAGGGGGAGCACCCCTCAGCCAGAAGCCAGCTCACGGCTGGCAAGCATAGTGGTGGTGGTGGGAGCCTCTCCCGCCTCCGCTGCAGGCAGGCAGTAAGGAGCGAGAGCCCCAGACTGCAAGAGGGATGTTTGACTGCTGGCTATCCCCTGAGGGGTCCCAGACTGCGAGAGGGTGCAGGCCAGGCTGAGGAACCACCACCACCACCACCCCCGCCCCAGTGCACGAATTTTGTGCACTGGGCCTCTAGTGTGTGTGTGTGTGTGTGTGTGTGTGTGTGTGTGTGTGTGTGTATACATATATACACACACACACACACACATATATATATATATATATATACTATATTTGGTATAGTGTATATATATATATGAACATACATATATATTTAATTGATTTCAGAGAGGAAGGGAGAGGGAGAGAGAAATAGAAATATCAATGATGAGAATCATTAATCAGCTGCCTCCTGCATGCCCCCTACTGGGGATTGAGCCCACAACCTGGGCATGTGCCCTTGACCAGAATTAAACAAGGAACCCTTCAGTCCGCAGACCAACCCTCTATCCACTGAGCCAAATCAGCGAGCTCAGACCTAATTTTATATATATATATATATATATATATATATATATATATATTTGATATTTTACAGAGAGGAAGGGAGAGAGATAGAGAGTTAGAAACATCGATGAGAGAGAAACATCTATCAGCTGCCTCCTGCACACCCCCCACTGGGGATGTGCCCGCAACCAAGGTACATGCCCTTGACAGGAATCGAACCTTGGACCCTTCAATCCCAGGCCTGATGCTCTATCCACTGAGCCAAACTGTCTAGGGCCCTAATTTTAATTTGTTTTTATTATTAATTTTTAAAGATATGTTATTGATTTTTTCTTTTTAGAGAAAGAGTAAAAGAGAAGGGGAGAGAGAGACAAGCATCAATGTGAGAGAGAAACATCGATAGGTTACCGACTGTACCAACCCACAACCGGAGCATGTGTTCTGACCAGGAATTGAACAGGCAAACTTTTGGTGCACAGAACGACACTCTAACTGAACCACACTAACTGACCCACATCAGGGCATTATCAACAACGTTCTTGGTGACTGCAAGGCCTTGGAGACAATGTAACGTCCATCATTGGGAGACTAGTAGGTAAAATGTGGCATTTATGTAAGAGTTGGAAATGCATTAGATGTCACATTGCATCAAAAATGTTTAGTGACAAAAATGACATGTGTGATACAATATTATTATTGTAATCACATATTTTATTTCCCTTAGCAAAACATAATATACACCTTATTTCATATAATAACATATCCTGGACATCACATCATATCAGTTTATAGAGATGTTCATTCTTTTTTGGCTGCATAGTATTGGATATACTATTCAGCCAGTTCCTATAGGTGGGAATTTTGAGTTTTCTACACAATTTTGCTAGAACAGATAACACTGCGACTACCGATAATATCCACAACTTTGTGGGTGTGTATCTTTGGGATAAATTTCCAGAAGTGAATTGTGGGTCAAAGAGTAAATGCATATGTAGTTTGGTTACATATTGCCACATCCCATTGGTTTTACACAATGTGTACACCATCCAGCAATGTATGAGGCTGTCTGTTTCCCCACTGCTTTGCCAACAGGAAGTTTTAAAATTGCTACTCACCTAAATGGTGGAAAATAGTATATCACTATAGTTTTAATTTGGATTTCTCTTTTTTACAAGTGAAGTTGAGTATTTTTCCGTATGCTTAAAAGTCATTTTTGTATGTGTGTATTTTCTATTTATAAATTCTGTCCGATTTTCTATTGGGTTTTTGCTCTTTTCTTGGAAACCTGCACCACCACCTTTCAGCCATGCATCACAGAAAAGAAAAGTTTCCCTTAATTTTATTTTATTTCTTTCCCTTAATTCTAAAGAGCTCTTTAGGTACTAAGGATATTAGCTCTTTATCTGCCATGTAAGTTGCTAATATCTTCTCCCAGTTTTTAATTTTTGCCAAACAAAAGTGTTTTTTAATGGAATCAAATTTATCAATCTTTATTTATATTTTCTGGATTTAAAAAAAATTTTTTTTAATTGATTTCAGAGAGGAAGAAAGAGAGAGAGAGAAACATCAACGATGAGAGAGAATCATTGACTGGCTGCTTCCTGCATGCCCCACACCAGGGATTGAACCCACAACTGGGCATGTGCCCTGACCAGAAATCAAACCATGACCTTCTGGTTCATAGATTGATGCTCAACCACTGAGCCACGCCGGCTGGGCAATATATTTTCTGGATTTTGAATCATAGTTTAAAAGGCTTCCTTCACATACATTAATTATTAAGAAAAATTCACTCATGTTTTCTTCTACTACTTCATATAGTTTTATTTTTTACATGTAGATCCCTGGTCTGTTTAAAGTTTATTCTGGTACTAGAGGCCTGATGCACGAAATTCGTGCAAGAGTAGGCCTTCCTTCCCCCAGCTGCTGGCACTGGCTTCCCTCTGGCCACCAGCTGACATCTGGGACCCACGCTTCCTTTGCAGCCCCGGCTTCGTCTGGAAGGTTGTCCTGTCTAATTAGCATATTATGCTTTTATTATTATAGATTATTATAGATATGTTTATTCATCTGTGGATCCAGTTTTATATTTTTCCAAATGGCTGAAACTACTGGTATGAGATGGGAGTTAATTGCTCCTGGACATTTTGGCAGAAGATTTTTTAATTATCATTTTCAGTTTCTTTACTGGATATTGATCTATTCAAGTTTTTTCTTCATTATGCCAGTTTTGACATATTACATATTTTTTCTAGAATTTTATCCATTTTGTCTGTTTTGAAATTTATGGATGTAAAGTTCATTAATTGTTTTTATTAAATAAATTTTTATTGATTTATTTTTACAGAGAAATATAATATGCAAATGAACAAAGTAGGGAATGAGCCCTAACCAGTTTGGCTCAGTGGATAGAGCGTCGGCCTGCGGACTGAAGGGTCCCAGGTTCGATTCCGGTCAAGGGCATGTACCTTGCTTGCCAGCACATCCCCAGTGGGGAGTGTACAGGAGGCAGCTGATCGATGTTTCTCTCTCATCAGTGTTTCTAACTCTCTATCCCTCTCCCTTCCTCTCTGTAAAAAGTCAATAAAATATATTTTAAAAAAACACACACACACAAAGTAGGGAATGAAAAAGGGGAAACAAGGACACAGCATAGGTAACAATATTTTTTTAAAAATTAATGAACAGTCCTGGCCAGGTTGGAACATTGTCCCAATGCACCAGGGTTGTGGGTTTGATTCCCAGTAGCTTTTTCCTAAATTATTGAGCAAGGTATCTGTAATATTTTCAGTTAGTAATGCTTTCGGCTTCAGGTTAAAGAAAACATGAATGAAGGCGGTTTATACAAATAGGTGAGTTTTGTTTTGCTTTGCTTTGTTCTGTGTTACAATAAGGAGTCTGGATGTAGGTGGCTGCTGGCATTGGTTCAGGTGTTTAGCCAGGAACCTTCTTGGGCTCTTCCTACCTTCCTACTTGGCTCCTGATGTGCTGGATTTTTGGATCTGATGACTATCAGCTTACCTCATGATCACAAGGCAGCTGTCACAACTCCAGACAGCAAGCACATTTATGTCCAAGGCAAGAAATAAAGGGGTGAGATATTATAAGCAAAGCGCCCCCTTCTGTTAGAAAACAACATATCCTGCCCAAAAGTCCCCAGCACTCCCACTTACATCTCATTGGCCAGAACTGTCATATGGCCGACTCTAATGGCTTGGGAATCTGGGAAAGCAAGTATGTGGTGTTTTTAGTCTCCAATGTGGAGATGAGTAAGGAAGAAGAGGGCTGGGAATGGCTATTGGATTACCCACCAACAGTGTGTGTCACAAACAACTGGCTCATTTGTTTTCAACCTTCCTTGTTTTATCACTTCCTGATGCCTTTTGGATAAATCCTCACTCTGGTCTTGTTGCTCCTTCTTTCATTTTGGCTGTAATCATTCTACTATTCAACCCATTTACGGATTGAGGCACTGGCGCAGGTAATGATCCACCAGGACCCTGGAAGGGGGCAGGGGACAGAAGGGAAGGGGCATTGGTGAGCACAACTAAAAAGTCTCTCACATACCCAACCCTCTTCACTTCTTCGTCATTGTTGCTCTTAAATAGAACATTTCAAGCAAACAGAAGTTGAGGGCAAGGATGCCCTTTCAATTCATAGCCATCATTTTCTTGTCTCCCCACCTGCCGTCACCTCTTGCCCTCTGGATTATTGGATTATTTTAAAACTAATCTCATTTTTAGTCACTTTCCTCTCTCTAAAGTCTGCTCTGCCTGAAGTTAGCATAGTTACTCACACTTTCTTTTGATTAATATCAGCATGGTATATCTATTTCCATCCATTTATTTTTAATCTGTATGTGTCTTTATATATAAAGTGGGTTTCTTATAGACAACATACACTTGGGTCTATTTTTTTTCCCATTCTCCCCCATCCCCCTTTGGCAATCATCAGCTTGTTCTCTGTATTTAATGGGTCTGTTTCAATTTTGTTTTTTTGTTTTTTTTTTTTAAATATATTTTCATTGATTTCAGAGAGGAAGAGAGAGATTGAAACATCAACAATGAAAGAGAATCATTGATCAGCTGCCTCCTGCACGCCCCCTACTGGGGATCGAGCCCGCAACCCAGGCATGTGCCCTTGATGGAATCAAACTCGGGATCTTTCAGTCCATAGGCCGATGCTCTTTCCACTGAGCCAAACCAGCTAGGGCTTTCTTAAGTTTTATTGATTTTTATTTAATTTTTAATTTTTATTTTTTTGTTAATCCTCACCTGAGGATATTTTTCCATTGATTTTTTTTATATATATTTTATTGATATTTTACAGAGAGGAAGGGAGAGGGATAGAGAGCCAGAAACATCGATGAGAGAGAAACATCGATCAGCCACCTCCTGCACACCTCCCACTGGGGATGTGCCCACAACCAAGGCACATGCCCCTGACCGGAATCGAACCCGGGACCTTCAGTCCGCAGGCCGACGCTCTATCCACTGAGCCAAACCGGTTTCGGCTCCATTGATTTTTAGAGAGAGTGGAAAGGAGTGGGAGAGACAGAGAGAGAGAAACATCGATGTGAGAGAGACACATGGATTGGTTGCCTCCCTCACGCACCCCAACCAGGGCCGGGGATTGAGCCTGCAACTCAGTTATGTGCCCTTGACCAGAATCGAACCCTTCAGTCTGCAGACCCATCCTCTATCTACTGAGCAAAACCAGCTAGGGCAAGTTTCATTGATTTTTAGAGCGAGGAAAGGAGAGAGAGAAAAACATCAATGGGTTGCCTCTTTGAAGTATGGATAGATGGACACTCCAACCAGCTGAGCCACTGGGCCAGGGTGGTCTGTTTCTATTTTATTTTATGCATTTGTTTTGTTTTTTAGATTCTACATATAAGTGAAATCGTATTGTATTTGTCTTCCTCTCTCTGATTTATTTCACTTAGCATAATACTCTCTAGGTCCAAGGGAATTGTTTCTAATTTACTGAAGTGTAGTAATGATATTGTGATTATGTGGGAGAATGTTCTTTTTCTTGGAAAATGCATGCTGAAATACAGCTAAAGAGTCATAATGCTTGCAACTTTCAAATTAGTTCAGAAAAAATAATGAAGAAACCTAAGTCTAGAGTCTGAATTGGATCTAGGTAATGCATTTTTGGCAAATCTCATTTCTGAAGCATCTCCAGGGTCTGGGAGAGGGATCTACCAGTTCGCCATCTTATCTGCTCCATTTAGTAAATTTCCCTCAATACAATAAAGTTCAAAGACTAGTACATAACTACCTGTATACCCACCAACCATATTCAACATCTCTTAATATCATGCCTTTTTTTAAATTGTGGTGTTTTTTTTTTTAATTTCTTTATTGATTACAGAGAGGAAGGGAGAGATAGAAACATCAATGATGAGAGAAAATCATTGATCAGCTGCCTCCTGCATGCCCCACACTGGGGATCAAGCCCGCAACCCGGGCACCTGCCCTGACCCGGAATCGAACTGTGACCTCCTGGTTCATAGGTTGATGCTCAACCACTGAGCTATGCCGGCTGGGCATGACATCTTTTCTTTTCTTTTTAAAATATATTTTATTGATATATATATTTTAAATATATTTTATTGATATTTTACAGAGAGGAAGGGAGAGGGATAGAGAGCTAGAAACATCGATGAGAGAGAAACATCGATCAGCTGCCTCCTGCACACCTCCCACTGGGGATGTGCCCGCAACCAATGTACGTGCCCCTGACCGGAATCGAACCCGGGACCCTTCAGTCCGCAGGCCGACGCTCCATCCACTGAGCCAAACCGGTTTTGACTATTTTATTGATATTTTACAGAGAGGAAGGGAGAGGGATAGAGAGCTAGAAATATCGATGAGAGAGAGAAACATCGATCAGCTGCCTCCTGCACATCTCCCACTGGGGATGTGCCCGCAACCAAGGTACATGCCCTTGACCGGAATCGAACCCGGGACCCTTCAGTCCGCAGGCTGACGCTCTATCCACTGAGCCAAACCGGTTTCGGCATGACATCTTTTCTTTACGTTTTATTTGTGTGTAGGTTATTGTAGGGGAGGAAATATCGTTTTTCCTTCTACCCTTCTAGGTTCTCTGCTGGGACTGTAACAAAAGACAGATTAACAAGAGAAAAACACAAACAAGAGAAAAACAGAAGTTCATTAACATCTATATCTCATATATATATATATGACAAACTCAGAGGTGAGTAATTCAAAAGGTGGCTAAAACTTGGGTTTTATATACATCGCCAAGGAACAATACATTTGTAGAAAAATGACAGGACAAAGGAAAATGGTTTTAGTCTTCTAAGGACTGGAAACTGGAAGGTAACTATATGAGGGGAGCCCTAGCTGGTTTAGCTCAGTGGATAGAGCGTCGGCCTGCGGACTGAAGGGTCCTGGGTTCTATTCCAGTCAAGAGCACATGCTCGGGTTTTGGGCTCAATCCCCAGTAGGGGGCATGCAAGAGGCTGCCAATCAGTGATTCTCTCTTATTATTGATGTTTCTATCTGTCTCTCCCTCTCCCTTCCTCTCTGAATTCAATAAAAAAAAAATTTATTTTTCCTCACCCTTGTCGAAACAAGGCCACCAAAATTTTGGTTGCCTCCAAAAAAAAAAAAAAAAAAAAATTGGGAGAGAAGATCAATAAAAGTATTTTTAAAAAATATATGAGGGGCCCTAACCGGTTTGGCTCAGTGGATAGAGCGTCGGCCTGCGGACTGAAGGGTCCCGGGTTCGATTCCGGTCAAGGGCATGTCCCTTGGTTGCGGGCACATCCCCGGTGGGAGGTGTGCAGGAGGCGGCTGATCGATGTTTCTCTCTCATCGATGTTTCTAACTCTCTATCCCTCTCCCTTCCTCTCTGTAAAAAAGCAATAAAATATATTATATATATATATATATATATATATATATATATATATGAGGGGAGACTAACACTGTGAGGTAGATTCTTCTCCTGTCATCTATAATCCTGTCCCAGTAAAGGAAATTTATATCCTGTCTTTAGGCAGAAAGGAAATGAGTAGAGTTTTGCCTATATTTGCTGCTTAATTGCCTTCAATGCAAAATACACTTGTAATTCTTATATCAAAGAGGCATATTTGGGGGTGATGTGTTCTGATTTCCTTCATTATTTTTTCCTGAACGAATTGAAAGTTGCAAACATCCTGACTTTTGTGCCAAAGATGTATTTCAGCATGCATCTCCAAAGAATAAGAACATTCCCCCACAAATTCACAGCATCAATTTTTTTAAACCATGAGCAAGATTCATGCTTCGCATTTGGTTGTTGTTTGTATTCTCTTTTAATCTAGAACAGTCTTTGTACTTTTGTTTTTTTCTTTTTTAGGGGGAGCGCGAACGCAGTTCCCCACTACCACAAATTACACAGTCGAGTTTACCACATTTGGGGAAATCGCAGGGGTCAGTACACCCAGAGTGCAATGGGAAAGCCTCGCTCTGGGAAAACCACCTTTGTGATCATGGTATCTCCCCTGTCAGGTAAGTATTCCTTTTTTTCTTGATAGGGATTTTGTGGAGACCAGGGCAGATGTTTTGTAAAACATCCTGCATCCTAAATTTGCCTGATTATCCCTCATGGTGTTGTTCAATTTGTTCCTCCATCCCATTTCTGTTGGCAACAGGAAGTGAAATCTAAGGCTGGACTAGATTTAGGTTATACATTTTTGGCATTATTATCTCCTGAACGATCCTGTGCACTTGGAGACACATAATGGCAGATTGTCCCACTACAAGTGATGCTATGCTTGATCACTGGGTTACAGTGGTCATTGCCACGTTTTTTCAAAGGTATGCTTTCCCTTGGCAAATTGGTAATGGAAATAAAATGTGGAGCAATACTCTGTCACCGTGCAGCGTCCTATACTCAGTAACCTTTTACCTAGCATCTGCTGCATCATTTTTTTCATTGGGAATTGCAGTATAGTTTTGCTTTTTAATTTCAGTGGCTGTATTTTTTAAAGTTTTTCAGTTTGTTTTTTTCAAATGTCTGTTCTTTTTTCATATATTGCTCTATCCTTTCATGATTTACTTTTTATACTTGCTATCTTTTATGTCATTAAGCATACCGATTGTATATAGAATTTGTTTTTTTTAATATATTTTATTGATTTTTCACAGAGAGGAAGAGAGAGGGATAGAAGTCAGAAACATCCATGAGAGAGAGACATCCATCAGCTGCCTCCTGCACACCCCCCACTGGGGATGTGCCCGCAACCCAGGTACATGCCCTTGACCAGAATCGAACTTGGGACCCTTCAGTCCGCAGGCCGACGCTCTATCCACTGAGCCAAACCAGTTAGGGCTAGAATTTGTTCTTTTACCAGTGTGAGGAGGGGAGGGCTTTTTTTTCTCTCTGTCATGGTGATGTATCCATGGTAATATGCTATAGTTCCTAGCTTAAGTGTCCCTAATCTAATGTTTTTAAAAATATATTTTATTGATTTCTTACAGAGAGGAGGGAGAAGGGTAGAGAGTTAGAAATATCGATGAGAGAGAAACATCCATCAGCTGCCTCCTGCATATACTGGGGATGTGCCCGTAACCAAGAATCGAACCTGGGACCCTTCAGCCCGTAGGCTGACGCTCTGTCCACTGAGCCAAACCAGTTATGGCTAATGGTTTTGTATTTTAAGGGTTTCATTATTCTCAGATTATGGGCCTCTCTAGAGTCAACTCCCCTTGCTGCTCTGACTTCTCTGAAAGGAATCCTCAACTTTAGGAACTTTGAGTTTCCTATGGATTTGACTATTTTTGTTGGACCACTCAATGTTAATTTCTTTTTTAAAAAATATGTTTTTATTGGTTTTGGAGAGGAAGGGAGAGGGATAGAAACATCAATGATGAGAGAGAACCATTGATCGGCTGGCTCCTGGAAGTCCCCCACTGGGGATCGAACCTGGGTATGTGCCCTTGATTGGAATTGAACCTGGGACTTTTCAGTTCGCAGGCCAACGCTCTATCCATTGAGCCAAACCCGCTACGGCCTATGTCCTCATCTTATCTGCCCTCTGTGCAGCTCTACAGAGTTACTTTTTCCTTCACTTCTTCCTAAGCTTCCACGCCTTGTGTTTTTTGTTTGTTTGTTTGTTTTTAAATTTTGTAGCACTAACAATGTGCCTAGCTCTGGGCTAAGAATTTTTTAATATATATATATATATATATATATATATATATATATATATATATATGTATATATATATATATATTTTTTTTTAAATATTTTTTTATTGATTTTTTTACAGAGAGGAAGGGAGAGGGATAGAGAGTTAGAAACATCGATGAGAGAGAAACATCGATCAGCTGCCTCCTGCACACCCCCCACTGGGGATGTGCCCAAAACCAAGGTACATGCCCTTGACCAGATTTGAACCTGGGACCTTTCAGTCCACAGGCCGATGCTCTATCCACTGAGCCAAACCGGTTAGGGCCACGCCCTGGTTTTCCTCATCTCTTCAAACAACCCTAATCTCATCTCCTTTGCTCCTCTTCCTCTGCCCTACCTCAAAGTGTTGACATGCCCCATGGCTCAGTTATGGGTCTTCTCATCTCCAACTACACTCTCTCCCTAGGATATCTCCTCCAATTCCCTGACTCCAAATGACATAAAACGACTGCCAAACCTCTGTCTCTGGCCTTGATCTCTCCTTGAACTCGAGCTTGTATATCCAACTGCTTATTTGATATCTCTACTCTGAAGTCTTCTGGACATCTGACTAAACGACCAAAATGAAACCCCACCCCCAACCTGTTTCCTTCACCCTTATTTCAAAAATGGATCATCATCCACTCAGTGTCTCTAACCAGAAACCAAGAGTCATCCATGATTGCTCCTTCTCCTTCACCCCCACACCAAACCTGTCAACCTAAGTAATGAGGTAGACTGAAGCAAACGCAGATGACCAGAAATTGAGTTTGTTTTAGGGAACAGCAGAGGAATTACAATTTTGGAAACCCATGCTGTAGCAAGCTACAGGCTAGTCTGTTGAGGGTTTGGGACAGGATGTATATATGAGCAAGCAGCACAAAGAGGGGGAGTCCAAGCAGTAATTTCACTGACTTGAGGAAGAGGAGAGATTCTTAGTGGGTGTTCACTGTTCCGGAGATAAGTCTCCATCTTCTGTAAGTCAGGCATTTATGAGAAATCAGTCTCTCAGTTCTCAAGTTCCTTTCCTCTGAGGGCACGTGTGAGAATCTCCATTTCACATCCTCTGGCTTCATTTTAGATTGAAATCCTTTCACAAACCGACCAGCAAAGACCCATTCACGCCATTTCCCAAACAAGATGCACCTGTAGTCCTTTCTCTTGGCTACTTTCCATTGTCACTACCTAGGCTAGGCAGGCATCCTCTCTTGCCTGCTAATGGTCTCACTTCTAGTCGTGCCCTCTTCAAGTCAGTTCTCCACACAGCAGCAAGTCTGATAGGCATGACACCGAATGTAACTCAGGTCCTGTCACTCTGCTTAAACTTCGATGACTTCTCATTAGAATAAAAGCCAAAATCACTACTACAAGCTACCAGATAGATGACAAATGACTTCATCTACTGCCTATCAGCCCGCTGGCTTCTGGGTTCTTCCAAACCAAGATTTTTCCTACCTCAGAGCCTTTGCACACACCATTCTCAAATCAGAATCTGGAAGGCTCTCCACCTCCATGCCCTCCATTTTGATATGGCCTGTTCCTCCTAGTTCTCTAGACTCAGGTTAAATGTCACTTCAAAGATTTCTTTTCTGGCCACTTCACCTAAGGTAGGTTCCTCTATTATTCTCTATTCCAGCTCTCAGTTTCCCTCAGAGCACTTACCACAATTCGTAATTTACTTGTTACTTCTTTTTGTCCTCTATTCATATTAGAATGTTAAGTCAAGGAGAGCAAGAACTGCTATCTCCAGAACAAAAACAAACAAACAAAAACAAAAAAAGAACTACCTCTAGCACTTAGCACCATGCCTAGCACGTGGTAGACACAATATTTAGTGAATCTGTCTTCCATGCACTTCAAACATAAGTTCCTCCTTTAAACTCAGCAGTAATTTCCCACGGGAGGAAACACGCTCCCCATTGTGCAAAGAAGGAAACCGAGTCCGGTTTCTAACTTGTCTGCGGTCACTGAGCTAGTAACTGAAGGAGCCGGAGACGTGTAGGTCCCCAGAGCCCTCGCTCAAACACCACACTCCACACACCACACTGAAGTTTCCATTTTGGGGGACCCAGCAGTCCAGGAGCCCTTGGATATAAAACCAGGAAGGAGAAACAGCCCGCCCGCGGGCTCCCGAAGTTCCCAGCAGGCCCTGCGCTCCGAGGTGCTGCCTGACAAGTGGGCGGTTCCAGGCGCCGGAAGACCGACGGGAAACTACGTTTCCCAAAAGGCTCCGCGGGGCGCGGCTGACTGGCGGAAGCGAGGCCGGCGACGGCGTGACGAAGCTCAGGGACGCTGGCGCGCGGGGTTTAAACTGCGGCGGTTTACGGGCGTTAAGACTTCGTAGAGTTAGGGGAGTTGGAGGTTCTTGGTGTGTGTTTTTTCCGGCGCATCTGCCGACTGACTACCCAATGGACTCGGCGTTTCAGGCCCGCTTGTTTCCCGGTCTCGACATCAAGATCCAACGCAGTAATGGTGAGGGGCGGGGTCCCGAGGCCTGGGGGACCGTGGGCTCGGAGACGGCTGAAATGACTGCCCCTCCCCAAACGGCAGGGCCCTGAGACACTGTTGGGGATTTCCCTCACCACAGATCCGGGTCTCTGCACTGGCAATCCGTCTTCCCCACCCGGGGCTGGGGCCCCCTGCCTGGTGGTTGGTCCTCTGGGAGTAGGCGGGGCTCCTCGGGGCCAGTGGACCTTCCAGGGAAGCTAGGATTGCTAGAGTGACTTCCTCTCCAAAATTCTCCCTTGAGACTGCCCTGGTCTTGCAGGGACCTCGGCTTCCAAGCCCCTCTACTCTCCTATAAATATTGCGCACCTGCAGTGTGTCAGGCACTGGGATTCAGTGTAACAAGACAGATCCCTGCTCTTCAGGAGATTGCAATTCTGTTCTCTCTCTCTCTCTCTCTCTCTCTCTCTCTGTTAAGTAGCTACTTGTCTTTAGGAGAACCGTCAGGATCAAGGTAGGGAAACCCGAGGGCGCTAGAGCCTCAGTGCTGTGTTGAGGAACAGCTCACCCAAGGACTAGACAAAGCCTTGGGCAAACTACGGCCCGCGGGCCGGATCCGGCTGTTCTATCCGGTTCTCTTGCTCTCCCCTCCGCTCCTTTACTTTGAATTTATATTAGTTCACACAAACACTCTATCCATGCTTTTGTTCCGGCCCTCCCGTCCAGTTTAAGAACCCATTGTGGCCCTCGAGTCAAAAAGTTTGCCCACCCCAATACCTTCGCCCCACTCTGTAGGCTCTTTTGAGGGGGGGCTGAATCCTTATCCCCTGCAACTCGGTTTTAAGACTTCTTCTCTGCCCACCTCACTGTGGGATGTCCTATGGGTGAAGTGCCAGGAAGTTTGTCTCCTGTTAAAAAGAAAGGCAGCTGTCCTTTCCTTCAGGTCAACTCCTCATTGAGAGTCTCTGTGGGATCTTTATCTTTTTAAAAATATGTTTTTATTGATTTTTAGAGAGAGAGGAAGAGAGAGAGAGAGAGACATCGATGAGAGAGAAACATCCATCAGCTGTCCCCTGCACGGCCCCCACTGGAGATTGAGTCCACAACCCAGGCATGTACCCTGAAAGAGAATAGAACCCGAGACCTCCTGGTGCATGGATCGATGCTCAACCACTGAGCCACATTGACCAGGTTCTCTGGGGGATCTTAAAAGTGAAAAAGATGGGTAACTCTGGCCTTTTTATATTCTAGGCCTAATTCACAGTGCCAATGTAAGGACTGTGGACTTGGAGAAAGCCTGTGTTTCAGTGGAATGGATAGAAGGAGGTGCCACAAAGGGCAAAGAGGTAGGTTCTACCTAAAAGATTTGTGTGAAAATGGGACTGGTGAGAGCCTTTAAAACATTTTTTTATTGATTGATTTTAGGGGGAGATAGAGAGGGAAAGAAACATCCATTTGTTGTTCCAGTTACTTACACATTCATTGGTTGCTTTGTTTTTCTTTTATTTTGTTGCTTCTTGTATGTGCCCTGACCGGGGATCAGAATCATAACCTTGGCCAAGAGCCTGTTGTTTTGTTTTGTTTTTTAATATATTTTTATTGATTTCAGAGAGGAAGGGAGAGAGAGATAGAAACATCAGTGATGAGAGGGAATCATCGATTGGCTGCCTCCTGCATGCCCCATACCGGGCATGTTCCCTGACTGGGAATCGAACCTTGACCTCCTGGTTCATAGGTCGACACTCAACCACTGAGCCATGCTGGCCAGGCGAGAACCTGTTTTTCTTTTTCTTTTAACATATTTTTATTGATTTCAGAAAGAAAGGGAGAGGGAGAGAGAGATAGAAACATCAATGATGGGAGAGAATCATTGATTGGCTGACTCCTGCACGCCCCCTACTGGGGGTTGAGCCTGCAACCCCGGCATGTGCCCTGACCTGGAATCGAACTGTTAACCTCCTGGTTCACAGGTCATTGCTCAACCACTGAGCCACATCAGCCGAGCTGAGAGCCTGTTTTTGATGCTGTGTTGTCCTTCCTGATCTCAAATATGATGCTCTTTGGATGCATTGGGATTTTATTTAGTAAGGCCTATTCTGAATATTCTGAATTGCAGCAATCAACAATTTCTGGTGTTTGTAGAAAGCAAACTGTACGGAATCCTAAAACCTTGCTCACCTAAGCTAGCTTCTGAATGCATATGATAATTGTTTGGGGAGCAAAATTGATAACCTAGTTGAGAAGACAAAAGTATGTGTCTGAAACACCACATAACAAGGCAACTTGTGATAAATGGTACAGGTGAATAGTGCTAGGGCAACTCAGAGGTGGAACCTATTGAGGATGAGCAGGGCTTGTGGGAGTGGGCAGGAAAGTTTAGCAGATGGCCCTCATGGGGACTAATGAAGAAGCTGGCTACAATCAGTAGAAGGCTCAGGCTGCTGGGTCTTCATCTCTGGCACTAAGATGTTTGAGGTTTTATTCTGTAGCCAGTGGGGTGCCTGGGAAGAATTTTGAGGAGAGGAGAGCTGTGACTAAGACATTTATGCTTAGAGGCATTGAGGTGTGGTGAAGAGGTCACCAGGCTAGGAGTATGAAAACCTGGGTTCTAGTCTGTCTTTGCCACTACTTTATATGTTCTCAGACATGTTTCTGCCTCTCTTAGAAAAATTCAGTTTCCTCATCTATAAGGTGAGGATGATAATATCAACCTCATAGGGTTGTTGTAAGGATTTAGTCAAAAAATCCTTTTGTGCAGGTTTCAAAGTGCCACACAAGAGACAATACAATAAAAAAGGCAGACACTGTGTTTGGTGCTGGTGATACAGAGGTGTGGGTGAGACAGACCTGGGCCCTCTTTCATGGAGCTTAATGAGATAAATGTACAGGGCTTGCTTAGGATAGCACCTTATGGTAGGTATGCAGATATTTATGTGCTGTGTTGGAGAAATAAATGGATCGAATACTTTACATTATCTGCTCTTGAATAAAGAAATTTCTTTCAACCAGCTGCTAGTTCTTTATAATTTGTTTTGGTTTGGTTTGTTGTTGTTTGTTTAGAAATACAGCTCTTGTTGTGTCTCACATATTGCCTTTAGAATAAGGTCCAAACTTCTTGTGAGGCATTCAAAAGCTTTTCAAGATCTGATCCCAATCAACCTTTTTCTTTCTATCACACAGAATATCTTGTGCCAGGGGCAAGTAGGGCAGCTCCCCACTCTGTGACCATGCCTAGGGCCTTGCTGCCTTCACACTCTTATTCTTTCCTCCTGGGATGTTCACCCTTAATCATCAATGTGAAAAGCAGTTAGTGTCAGAACTAGGATTACGGTTCTGGTTTCCCATGTTGTTTATACTTTCTGGAGTTTAGGGATCGGAAATGGGGGAGGGATATGTAGTAAGGGCCTGTAGCTGTCCAAAAAAAGTGGACAGACATATGGTTATTGAAGTATTTGCCAGTTTTTGCATTCGGTTACTCTGTCTTCCTTGTCTATCCCATGCTACTTTGGTTTCTTGCCCTTTGTATATATATGACTTCTCTCCCCACATTAGAACGTGAGCTCATTGAAGGCAAGGGCAATATATGTCTTTTTTAAAAAAAAAAAAAAATAATAATTCTTTATTGTTGAAAGTATCACATATGTCCCCATTTTCCCCCCGATTCACCCCTCCAGCCCGCCCCCGCCCCAGGACCTCAACGAAGGGCAATATGTCTTAATTCATCTTTGAATATCTCTTTTTACTGCCTTACTTGTGCATAATACATTTTTGTTGTTGTTAATCCTCACCTGAGAATATTTTTCCCATTGATTTTTATTTATTTTTATTTATTGATTAAGGTATTACATATGTGTCCTTATCCCCCCCTTTGCCCCACAATCCCCCCACTCATGCCCTCACCCCCCTGGTGTCTGTGTCCATTGGTTATGCTTATATGCATGCATATAAGTCCTTTGGTTGATCTTTCCCCCTTACCCCCACCCTTCCCTACCTTCCCTCTGAGGTTTGACGGTCTGATCGATGCTTCTCTGTCTCTGGATTTGTCCATTGATTTTTTTTTTTTAATATATTTTATTGATTTTTTACAGAGTGGAAGGGAGAGGGATAGAGAGTTAGAAACATCGATGAGAGAGAAACATCGATCAGCTGCCTCCTGCACACCTCCCACTGGGGATGTGCCCGCAACCAAGGTACATGCCCTTGACCGGAATCGAACCCGGGACCTTTCAGTCCGCAGGCTGACGCTCTATCCACTGAGCCAAACCGGTCAGGGCTGTCCATTGATTTTTAGCGAGAGTGGAAGGGAGGGAGAGAGGCAGAGAGAAATATCAATGTGAGAGAGACACATCGATTGGTTGCCTCCCACACACATGCCCCGACCAGGGCCAGGGATCGAGCCTGCAACCATGGTATGTGCCCTTGACTGGAATCAAACCCACAACCCTTCAGTTCCCAAGCCGATGCTCTATCCACTGAGTCAAATTGGCTAGGATGCATAATGAATTGTTTAATAAGCCAGTTAATAAGTAGGAAGTAAAGCTCTCACCCTAGTGTGTTTGAGTTGTTCCTAGAGAGTTTCAGGACTCTGGTGATGTAAACCTAGAATTGTGACCTCACTGCAGGCATGAGCAGGCTGCTGTGAATAGTGAAGAAGTTTCTGGGCCTATTAGAAAAATGTAGGTAGATTAGGGTTAGGTAGCAGCTCTCTGGAACATGTCCCTGCCCATAAGATCCTTTTTAACTATCACTGGGACAGTTAGAACTTGTTTCCTCCTTCGTGTCAGCCAGCAAGAAGTGTTTCGGGCACTGTGCCCAGCAGGATCCCACTGCCCAGCAGAACAGTAGGGGAACCAGGTATCCCAAATCTACCGTGGACTACTCGACTGTTTGCCTGCCTGCCTGTCTTCTCTTCATCTCGTTCTCATTACTGACATCTACCGTAGCTTGGAAATCAGAAACCAATATCCATCTAGATGGTAAACCACAGCTAAGGAATAAATATTTATTTATAGCTATTGGTACTTGGTGGAACTTAAAGTTGGTAAAGTCTGAATCTTGGTTGCAGAGATGCAATTGGATTGAAAAAGCTATGTTATTTCATTGAAACTTTCATTTGCTCCTTCCAGATTGATTTTGATGATGTGGCTGCAATAAACCCAGAACTCTTACAGCCTCTTCCCTTACACCCGAAGGATAATCTGCCTCTGCAGGTGAATGTAATGGTAGGTACCTGTCATCTGGCTGCAGCCAGTGCCCCAGAGGATTCACTTGGCTTTTGGCTCTTTGCTGGATTGTTTTCTGAGACTACCTTGGACTTCAGCCCGGTGCTTGGGCCCTTGAGAATTGATAAGAGCCATATATGGTGGTGGTATGTTTTGTTTTTCAGAAACAAAAGCGCAGATCAGTCAACTCCAAAATTCCTGCTCCAAAGGAAGGTAAATGGATTTCCACTGGCTTATTGTCATGGGGTTGTGCCCTGAATGATGTTCCTGGGGCTTAGGAACCTGTGAAGTAGACTTATTGTTCCAGTTTAGCAGGTGGCTTCTATGTGAGCTGAGTCCTGCCCCATCTTCCTCAGTGAGGAAGAATCCAACCTATAGGGAGGAGGAAATGGAGAGGTATTGGTCAAAGGGTGCAAAGTTTCAGTTATGCAAGATAAATAAGTTCTAGAGATCTAATGTGCAACATAGCGCCTATGATTAACAGTATTGCATTGTGTACTTAAAATTTTACTGTAAGGGTAGATCTTATATTAGTGCTCTTACCACAGAAGGAAAAAATAACCATAACATAGGGGGTGGGAGGAAACTTTCAGAGGTGATAGGTATGTTTATGGCATTGGTTGTGATGATGGTTTCATGTGGGTGCGTACTTACTCCAAACTCATTAAGTTGAATACATTAAATATCTACAGCGTTTGTATGTCAGTCATCCCTCAAGCCAGTTAAAAAAAGAAATTAATCCAGCCATCCAACCTACAGCTCTTAGACCAACCTCTCAGGGACCTGGTGCATTTGGGAAATTTGCTGACAGGTCTAGAAGTCTTTGTTGTAGAATCCAGAGTGGTAATCAGCTTGGGCAGGCTTGTTTTCTTCCCTCAGGGGAACAATGGGCCTTGGAGTGAGTTGGTGAACAAGCTGTGAGAAAAGCTAGGTCCAGGTTGTTTAAAAGTATGGTCTAGTCCAGTGGTCGGCAAACTCATTAGTCAACAGAGCCAAATATCAACAGTACAACGATTGAAATTTCTTTTGAGAGTCAAATTTTTTAAACTTAAACTTCTTCTAACGCCACTTCTTCAAAATAGACTCGCCCAGGCTGTGGTATTTTGTGGAAGAGCCACACTCAAGGGGCCAAAGAGCCGCATGTGGCTTGCGAGCCGCAGTTTACCGACCACTGGTCTAGTCGATGGTGCTATGGAGATCTGGGGGGTGGGTTAGGATGAGTGGGATTTCAGCAATGCCTCAAAAGGTTGGGCTTTCTCTGCAGAAGTCAGCATAAACCTACTTTGACTACAATAGTCTGTGACCATAGTGGGTGGCTGAGGCACAAACTGCCCAAGAAATCCAGCTTATTATTCAGAACCAGCTATACCTGCATGGCCTATCCCAGTGCAGAGAATATCACTGCCCTGCATGATCTAGCTATCCCAGGAGCCAAAGTAACTCCTTGGCCCAGGATGAAAGTTGTGAGCTTGGGCTGGGCATGAGTGGTGTGGTGCTGGCCCTCTCTTGCTGGCCTGCAGGAGAGATGGAAGTGGCAGCAGTCTCACTCCACATGCCTGACCCCAAGGGATATTGCCACAGCTCCTTGTAAATGGAAAAAAAAATCTTAATAAAGGTGCATGTTATTGAACAGTGGAATGAAGCACAAGATTATAAATTTTTTGGGAAAAAGGAAAATATTAATAATTTATGCTCTTTATGAAAGACATGGATTATATAGAGCCATCAGATCAACCTAAATTTAGGAGACTCAGAAATTCAGTACAAGTTGATCTTGGCCTACATGACACCACATGTTCTGTTTCCAAATGTTTGACTTACTTTTTTTTATTATTATTTTTTTAAATATATTTTATTGATTTTTTTACAGAGAGGAAGGGAGAGGAATAGAGAGTTAGAAACATCGATGAGAGAGAAACATCGATCAGCTGCCTCCTGCACACCCCCCACTGGGGACGTGCCCGCAACCAAGGTACATGCCCTTGACCGGAATCGAACCCGGGACCCTTCAGTCCGCAGGCCGACGCTCTATCCACTGAGCCAAACCGGTTTCGGCTGTTTGACTTATTTTATTTTATAGGTGAACTAGTGGCCCGGTACACAGATACATGCACATTGAAAGGAAATTAGTTAGAAGAAATATTTTAATATCGCTATTCGCCCTTTCTCTATAATAGAAGTGTCAGAGATGAAAGAAAATTAGTAAAATGTATATGAAAATAATATATAAATTTATTAATAAACAATAACAGCATGATATAACAACAAAGACATATAAAAACAACAAAAACATGATATAAAAACAACATTGATTAAAAACAATGACTGATAAATTTATTAAAATTATTCTAGCCCTAATCGGTTTGGCTTAGTGGACAGAGCGTTGGCCTGCGGACTGAAAGGTCCCAGGTTCGATTCCGGTCAAGGGCATGTACCTTGGTTGTGGGCATATCCCCAGTAGGAGGTGTGCAGGAGGCAGCTGATTGATGTTTCTCTCTCATCAATGTTTCTAACTCTCTATCCCTCTCTATAAAAAATCAAAGTATATTTTTTAAAAAATTATTCTAATATCTCCCTATACACCACATTAAGAGTAAAAACACTTTCAGAGTGCTTGACTAATTTCCCTTGTGATGAAGTATTTACAACTTTAACATCACATGCTCTTCGAACTAGAGAGAAAGCAACATATAACTGACCATGTCTGAAATTGGGTTCAGGTAGGAATATTCCTACTCTGTCTAGAGTTTTTCCTTGTGATTTATTAATAGTCATTACAAATGCTGGGAAATTGTCTTTGAATTAATTTAAATGGGAGGCCAGTGTCAGATGGGGACAAATGAATTCTTGGAATCAGAACAACCTCTCCTTCTGCAGATCCTGTTAATACTTCAGCTTCAATTATGTTAGGTCGAAATCTTTTGATAATCTAGTACCATTACAAAGACCCCATTTACTATTAAGATTTCTCAGTAGCATGGTGATTACACCTACTTTCAATTTTAATTTATGACACAGCATTCCGAAGGAGTAATACTATTAAGAAATTCGATGGGAAAATTTTCCTTTTTGGCATCATCTGTTGAATCGATGGAATCATCACTCCAATAGGTGTGAAAATCTCCATCAAGTGTATCTAAAATTTTTTCATTTAATTTATGAATGTGCTCATTTTTAGGACAAAGAATTGCACGTTTAGTTATATTTTTTTCTTTTTTAAAAAAAAATATATTTTATTGATTTTTTACAGAGAGGAAGGGAGGGGGATAGAGAGTTAGAAACATCGATGAGAGAGAAACATCCATCAGCTGCCTCCTGCACACTCCCTACTGGGTATGTGCCTGCAACCAAGGTACATGCCCTTGACCGGAATCGAACCTAGGACCCTTGAGTCCGCAGGCTGACGCTCTATCCACTGAGCCAAACCGGTTAGGGCTAGATATATTTTTAATATTATCTACAGATATGCTATTTCCAAAGGTAGTTTCAATAATAGATATGTTACAAATCATTTTATGAGGGATTTCAATAATATCCATTTCGAGAGCTTTATATGTATTGCTCATGCGCAAATCAGCGTTTATTTTTAAATTGCCTGTGTGTGTCATATGTACCAGCCGGTCAGTTGGATGTACGGACATATGGTTGATCACTTAACCATATGTGTGTGTGTGTGTGTGTGTGTGTGTGTGTGTACACACACACACACACACACACACATATATATATACACATACATATATATATATACACACACACATATATAGACACACACACAATACTATAGGCCCGGTGCACGAAATTTGTGCATAGGGGGTGGTCCCTCAGCCCAGCCTGCACCCTCTTCAATCTGGGACCCCTCGGGGGATATCCTACTGCCGGTTTAGGCCCAATCCCGGGATTGGGCCTAAACCGGCAGTTGGACATTCTTCCTCCAATCTGGGACCGCTGGCTCCTAACCGCTCGCCTGCCTGCCTGCCTGTTTGACACCTAACTGCTCCCCTGCCGGCTTGATGGCCCCCAACTGCCCTCCCCTGCTGGCCTGATCGCCCACAACTGCCCTCCCCTGCCGGCCTGATGGCCCCCAACTGCTCTCCTCTGCCAGCCCAACTGCCCTCCCCTGCCACGACCTGCCAGGCCCCACCTCCATTGTGCCATCTTGTGACGACGTTAGGGCGTGATGCGTGAGGGCATGATGACCACCTAGGCTATTAGTATAGATAGGATTGTTTCTCTTTATGTAGGAAAACTACAAAGATGGTTAGAAATGAACAAGAATTTAAATATAACTCATTTGTTTCTCTCAGTTAAGCATTCTTCTAGAAAATCAGGGTAACTGATTCTCTGGGTTTCTGATGTGTGGCCGAAGTTTGGCTCTGTAAAGCTTCCTGAAGCTGTGGGAAAAGCCCAGACTTTGGAATCTGACAGTCCTGGGTTCACATCCTGGCTCTGACTCTTACAATTAAATGACATTAGACAAGTTGCTTAATATCTCTGTACTTTAATGTTCCCTTCCATCAGGTGGGAATAACTGCTATTTATCTTCTACTGTTTTGAGGTATGGGAAGAACATTGTAGAATGGTAGGTGAAGGATTAGGTCTATCTCTCCAGAAATGACTTCATATTGGCTGTAGATCCCTCCATTTGCTCAAGACAGAGAGATGCTCTTGTGGGAGATATCCTTGCCCTTAGGAGCTCTCAGGTTTGCAGAATGTGAACAAATTAGTTTTGGGGTCACTAGTACTTAGCCTGTCTAATTTTTCCTTTCCTGGTGGTTAGGACCCATCTCACCCTGTATAGAATCTGGAGGGTTGCTCCACCAGCCCTCCTTATCATGCTACACTGATTGTCCCCGGTTCTTCAGGTCTCCGAAGCCGCTCCACTCGCATGTCCACTCTCTCAGAGGTTCGCATCACCCCTAAGGAGGATGGTATGGAGGTGGACCTGCCCGTGCGTGCCAATTCCCGCAAGCAGTTCTTAGTTCCTAGTGAGTAATGAATCTCTTCTCCCTGTTTGACGCCCTGGAGCAGCTCCTCACACATTTCCTGAATCTGTTCTGGAATATCCTAAGATTCCTACATACCCTGGCTTGGTACTTAGTATTCTTCTGCCCCTGCCCCACAGCTCCCTTATCTGGAAAAAATCTTTTTCCCCCCTTACTTGAAACATAATATACAGTATATACAGAGAAGTGAACATATCATTGAGTATATACAGTTCTTGAACACACTCATATAACTAACACCCAGATCAAACAGAGCATTACCAGCACCCAAAAGTCCCCCTTAGGTACTCTTTCCAGCTCCTAAGTCCCCAACGAAACCTATAATCCTGACTTCTTTTCATTTATTTATTTATTTACTTACTTACTCTGGTTTAATGAAAATTTGATCCATTATATTTTTCTTAATTAGAAATGATTTGCATCAAGGTTTTGTTGTGGGGCATACAGGAACTAATGAGAATATTTTTAATAATACATATCAGTACTGTGTCCAAGAAGGCCACAGAGCTCTGTAAAAGAGACATAATTCTTTTTTTTTTCCAGTTCTTTTTTTTTTCTTTATTGATTAAGATATTATTTTTTTATTTTTTTTTAAATATATTTTATTGATTTTTTACAGAGAGGAAGGGAGAGGGATAGAGAGTTAGAAACATCGATGAGAGAGAAACATCGATCAGCTGCCTCCTGCACACCTGCCATTGGGGATGTGCCCGCAACCAAGGTACATGCCCTTGACCGGAATCGAACCTGGGACCCTTCAGTCCGCAGGCTGACGCTCTATCCACCGAGTCAAACCGGTTTCGGCAAGATATTATTTTTTAATATATTTTTATTGATTTCAGAGAGAAAGGGAGAGGGAGAGAGAAATAGAAACATCAATGATGAGAGAGAATCATTGATCGGCTGCTTCCTGCACTGGGGATCAAGCCTGCAACCCAGGCATGTGCCCTGACTGGGAATTGAACCGATGCCTCCCTGTTCATAGGTCAGTGCTCAATCACTGAGCCACGCCGGCCAGGCAATTGTCAACTTTTATTAGATACATAAAGTAGATGAAGATTTTGTAAGATACCCAACCATTACATCTTACATATATCAAATTTAGCTCTTACAAAATGAAGGTAAAGGATCATGACCAAGTATGGGAAGTAATGAGTTGTCATGGGTTGTACCTTTCAGGGTTGAATTAATATGAATTAGTATGGTTAGTTTTGCTCATGTTTCTATTATTGCTGGCTTTTCAGTCTTCGCTCCTGTTAACCACCCGAGTTCCAAGGCTGTTTTGTTTTGTTTTTTTGAGTTCCAAGGCTTTTGAAAGTCAGAAAGGCCTGGCTTTTCTCCCAATGAGTAGAAAGACTTGGCCGAAGAACCCATGCTTGGGTCAAGCCTAAGGAATTCAGGCCTTAAAAGGCTTTTCCCTTCATGGTGAAGCCCATACTGAGTTACCCTTCTCTTTCTTTTTAATCCTCACCTAAGGATATTTTTTCCCATTGATCTTTGTGTGTGTTTTTTTTTTTTGTTAATCCTCACCTGAGGCTATTTTTTCCATTGATTTTTTTTAGAGAGAGTGGAAGGGGGAGAGACAGAGAAACATCTATGTGAAAGACATATCGATTGGTTGCCTCCTGCATGCACCCTGACCAGGGCCTGGGATGGAGCCTGTAACCAAGGTATGTGCTTTTGACCAGGAATCAAACCTGCATCCCTTTGGTCCATAGGCCAATGCTCTAACCATGAGCAAAAACAGCCAGGGCAGGGTAGTCAAGATTTCTTGATCCAGGAGCCAGACCCTGTAGAGATACTGGTCCGGTTCAGGGTATGGGCTGAGATAAAGGCAAAAACCCAAGTTCTGCTCACACTATAGGAGCCCAAGCTCTTGCTGAGCTGGCAGTCAGTAGCCATCCTCCTGGTCCATGAGCCACGAGGGCTCAGCTGAGTACAGCTGCAGTAGCCTGCCGGCTTCTCCAATGACTCTTGTTTCCTCACAGCTGGCCCCCCTAGGAACTCCTGCCCTGCAGTGGCTGAAATACCATTTACGATGGTCAGCGAGGAGGTAGAAGAGCAAGTCCATTCCGTGCGAGGCAGCTCTTCTGCAAACCCAGTGAACTCAGGTAGACATGCTGAGCTGTCTGCTGCCCTACTCCTAGTGCAGGACAGTTTCATTCTGTTTCAAACCTGGTCTGCCTTGAGTTCAAACTGCATTTGTCACTTGGGGGCATGTTTCCCTCTGGCCATGGAATCAATTTTGCACAAAGGTGACCCCTTCCCCTTAAGCTGGCAGAAACCTTCTAATGTAATTGAGGTGTTGTCACAACTATAGTGTCTTGGCTGACGCCTGAAGAACAGCCTAGAGCAGTGGTCGGTAAACCGCGGCTCGCAAGCCACATGCGGCTCTTTGGCCCCTTGAGTGTGGCTCTTCCACAAAATACCATGTGCAGGCGCGCACGTACAGTGCGATTGAAACTTCGTGGCCCATGCGCAGAAGTCGGTTTTTGGCTCTCAAAAGAAATTTCAGTCGTTGTACTGTTGATATTTGGCTCTGTTGACTAATGAGTTAGCCAACCACTGGCCTAGAGTAACCATTAAGACTGAGCAGTGATAGTCTCACCTCTCTGGTTGTTGAGAAAATGCCACAGAGGTATGGGGAGAGTTTGGGTTAGACCTAGAGTACTCACGTGGGCAAATCTTTACTTGGTGAGTTTGACCATCCCAAGAGTCACATCTACTGCTTCCTCTCCTTGCATATGGTGATTTAAGTGCAAAGGTCTTGAGAAGGCCTAGTCCTAGGAAAGGCCCTGGACTCAGTATAGCAGCTGGAGAAGAACAGGCTGGCTGGCCTAGACAAGTAAAAGAATGAGCTTTTCCTCCCCTAGTTCGTAGGAAATCATGTATTGTGAAGGAAATGGAAAAAATGAAGAACAAACGAGAAGAGAAGAGGGCCCAGATCTCTGAAATGAGAACAAAGCGAGCTCAGGTATCTTTCTTGGGAAGCTAGGGCAAGGGTTTTTTGACAGATATCCTTAACTGCAGTGTTAATGGCAACACAGATACAGTTGGGCCCCAGCATTACTGAGGCTCCAATTCTGATATCCCGGAAGCTTAACTGGTATCTCATCAGGATTCAGAGAACAATTAGTCAGATATTCTTCTGAGGGCCTTCACGTGGGGACTATTTCATGCTGACTGTTCGGTGGGCACGCCTGTCACACAGCACAGTTGCCTGTTTCCCCAACCTCCTTGGGGGGGGGGCGGGGAAGGCGTGCGCGCGTGGTGGAGGTGCTGCAATGCAGGTCTAGTTTGGAGCATTTCCCCTTAGTTGGGTTCATTGCTCTGGGGAATCCCAGCCTTCTGATCTCCTCAGTGGCCCTCACCCCAGCTCTTAGAGTGGTTTGGTGTATGCCTAGGCCCCCTTGCCAGTCTCTATTTCCAGGGCTTTGTTCCTGGGTTCTCAGCCTAGAGTCAGGGTGGGAGGAAGTGAGATGGTGTGGGGGTTTTGTCAACTCTGATGGGCCAATTGCACAAGGAGAGATGTTGCTTTTACTTAGTACTGAAGTCTAAGAGCACTTACATCTTAGCAGTCAGTGTTTTTTTGCTCTTGTCCCAAACAGGAGTATGACAACAGCTTTCCAAACTGGGAATTTGCCCGGATGATTAAAGAATTTCGGGCTACCTTGGATTGTCATCCCCTTTCTATGACTGATCCTGTAAGTAAACCCAAAGGGCTTCTACCTCCCCTTCCTGAGTAGGTTTGCAATTAATAGACAGAAAACTTTAAAGGAGAACATCGAGAAATCTTCCCTCAATGTTGAGGGTATTTTTAAGATCCTTTGGTGAGTTGAAGTTAGTGAGACCTAGATAAGGGTCTGATTTTTATAAACTTCCCTCTACCCCCACCTTACCTTAGGTGCTCTTAAGTAACTAATGGGGAGGCAGGGTCCTAGTGTTAGATCTTGGCTCCTGACTGGGCCAGACCTGGGATTGGAGGGGAGGGGTTCTGGAGAAGCTTTCTTTAATACTGCCCTAACCTTCTGTTGGTTGGTTGTATCCTCTCATTCTCTTGAAGATAGAAGAGCACAGGATATGCGTTTGTGTTAGGAAACGCCCGCTGAATAAACAAGGTAAACTCCAGTCAGAAAGGGGCTTTGGAGTAAAAGAGGATTCCTGTGTCCAGGGAGCATCCCCTGAAAATACTCTCCTTCTGCAGAATTGGCCAAGAAAGAAATTGATGTGATTTCCGTTCCTAGCAAGTGTCTCCTCTTTGTACATGAGCCCAAGTTAAAAGTGGACTTAACAAAGTATCTGGAGAACCAGTCGTTCTGCTTTGACTTTGCATTTGATGAAACAGCTTCAAATGAAGTCATCTATAGGTTAGTCTCGCCTCTTCTCACCGCCCCCCCCCCCCCGCCCTATTTAGTCTTTTCCATGCAAGACACTGCGGTAACACTGCTCACAGACATGCTGGATTCTAAAGCCCTTCCTGGCCTCCTCTCATGTTTTATTTTATTTTTTAATGTATTTTTATTGATTTCAGAAAGGAAGGGAGAGGGAGAGAGAGATAGAAATATCAGTGATTGGCTGCCTCCTGTACTCCCCACACTGGGGATCCAGCGGGCCCACAGCCTGGGCATGGGCCCTGATCGGGAATTGAACTGTGACCTTCTGGTTTATAGGTCAATGCTCAACCACTGAGCCATGCCTGCTGGGCACCAAAGATATTTTTATTAAGATGGGAGATACAGAGCACATTTGCATGTCAATGGAGATGATGCACCGGAAGAAAAGGGAGTGGGGAACTGCAGGAGAGAAGTCTGAGGGAAGGTGCTTCAGAGAACCAGCAGAAGGCGAACAGGTGGCCTGTGATGGAACAGGGACACTCCATTGTAATGGGGAGGAGCAGAGAATGTGGGTCAGGCCGGTTGGCAGATTTGGAGGTGGGAAGGTGGGGTTCTCAACAAAAAAGGAGGTGAGGCCATGTTTCTTTGGATCAGCTCACATAGAGCTGGCTCTGGTTCTAATTCTGGTTCTGGTTCCTGGGCTGCCATATGCCATTTTGCAGCATTAGCAGTGCATCCTTGAGGGGTTCAGAAGTGAGGTATTACCCATTGCATTCTCTGAGGCTGGGCAGGCTTCAGGGATTCTTCCAGTACCTTGTGCAGCCACCCTGTTACCGTCTGGGCTTTGCAGACTCAGCAAACTCTAGGACTGCTCTGTCTAATAAAGCACCCACAGCCTCATGTAGCTGTTTAATAAAAGTTAAATAAAATTAAAAATTAAATTATTCAATCACATAAGCCACATTTCAGGTGCTTCACCAGTCCCATGTGGAAGTGGCTACTACTGGACAGCACAGATCTAGAACATTTCCATCTGCACAGAAAGTTCTATTGGACAACACTGCTCCAAACTAGAAGTTGACAAACTTGGACCCAATTTGGTTCACAGTCCCTTTTTATATGGCTCTAAAACCAAGAATGTTTTTTATGTTTTTATTTTTATTTTTTATTTATTTATTTTTTAGAGGGAGAGATCTTTATTTTTTAGACATATTTTATTGATTTTTTACAGAGAGAGGAAGGGAGAGGGATAGAGAGTTAGAAACATGGATGAGAGAGAAACATCAATCAGCTGCCTCCTGCACACCCCGTACTGGGGACGTGCCTGCAACCAAGGTACATGCCCTCGACCGGAATAGAACCCGGGACCCTTCAGTCCGCAGGCCGACGCTCTATCCACTGAGCCAAACCGGTTCCGGCATGTTTTTTATGTTTTTAAAGGATTGTTGTTGTTTTTTTGTTTTTGTTTTTTTTGTTTTTGTTTTTGTTTTTTTTTAAAAATATATTTTATTGATATGTTACAGAGAGGAAGGGAGAGGGATAGAGAGCCAGAAACATCGATGAGAGAGAAACATCGATCAGCTGCCTCCTGCACACCCCCCACTGGGGATGTGCCCGCAACCAAGGTACATGCCCTTGACCGGAATCGAACCCGGGACCCTTCAGTCCGCAGGCCGACGCTCTATCCACTGAGCCAAACCGGTTTCGGCGGATTGTTGTTTTTTAATGTGACATAGCTACATGGTCCACAAAGACTATAACATTTTCGGCTCCTACTTTAGAGGGTTTCCTTTGATCTTTGTAGTGTATCTTATTCTGGAAGTCAGCTGCTGACTTCAGGCTTTCATCTATGTCTTCAGAGTCAGGAGCGGCTGGTGGCTCAGAGTGTGGGCCATCCACTTGCTCATGGAAAGTCAGTCCAGCCCCCTTACCCGCCCCCCCTCCGGTTGGCTAGGAGAATTTCAGATTTGTAAGTGGGGCTGAGGTCAGGTGGGACCCCTTTGCAGGAGAGGAGTACTAGTGCTTGGAAGGAGGAATGGAGGACCCAGAAGTTCTGCAGGGGAAGGGCAGCAGGACCATGTTCCAGGGTACACACTTTGGTCAGAGATAATACACTCTTCCCTATCCTTTCTCCTAGGTTCACAGCAAGGCCACTGGTACACACAATTTTCCAAGGCGGAAAAGCGACCTGTTTTGCATATGGCCAGACAGGAAGTGGCAAGACACATGTGAGTATTCAAGCATGGCAGGGTATGAATTTGCCCATGCTTGGGCTGCTCTAGGTCCCTGAAAAGGAAGACAGTTTTGTGTATAAAATCCCCTCAGTGTAGATGCTCCATCACCAGATAATGCTTGTGCCAGGTGCAGAGAGCCTCCCAACTTCGGTGTGGCCCACTGGGGTGATGAAGCCGGTAGTGCTCTAGCCTCGGCCGAGGGCCCTTTACCAAGGTCTTCTGTCCCTTCCTTTTGCAGACTATGGGCGGAGGCCTCTCTGGGAAAGCCCAGAATGCATCCAAAGGAATCTATGCAATGGCCTGTGAGTAGTGTCTTCTGCCGCCATGGGGTTGGGCACAGAAAGCAGGTTGCTTACTTAATTCATGCTCTCTCCCATAGCCCAGGATGTCTTCCTCATGAAGAATCAGCCCCGCTACCGGAACCTGGGCCTGGAAGTCTATGTGACATTCTTTGAGATCTATAATGGGAAGGTAACTGACAAGGAGACCCTGTTTATACTGTTGGGGCCCCTGAACTCTCAAAAACCTTGCGGTTGGCTAGAAATGGTAGAAGCCAAACAATGGACTGTGAAGCTCTGCCCTGACATATGGGGATTTCCTCTGATGGTGGGATGGTACTCAAGAGTCAGCAAGTGCCCTGGCTGGTTTGGCTCAATGGATCAGAGCGTCGGCCTGCGGACTGTGGGGTCCCGGGTTCGAGTCCAGTCAAAGGCACATGCCTGGGTTGTGGGCTCGATCCCCAGTGTGGGGCGTGCAGGAGGCAGCCAATCAATGATTCTCTTATCATTGATGTTTCCATCTCTCTCTCCTTCTCCCTTCCTCTCTGAAATCAATAAAAATATATTTTAAAAAAAAAGCTGTAATTGGGCTTAAAAAAAATAGTCAACAGGTATGACAGGAATACTCTTCAGGGCTCCTCTCAGATGGGAACTTTGCCTTGAGTGTGCCCTGTACTCCCTCAACCCACCTCCTTCACAACTTTCCTTTGATCACCCATATTCTCATATTCATCCTCTCTTCCTCCTGACCCCCCTCTCTGTGTGTATACATGAATACTCACACATACAACTCTTCATTTTTGCAGAGTTGCTTTCCTTAGAGCAGGATCTAGATAATAATAGCTATGTTGATTTTTGTTTAATATTTAAAAATTATTTGTTGATTTTAGAGGGAGAGAGAAACATTGATTTGTTGTCCACTTATTTATGCATTTATTTGGTTGACTCTTTTTTTAAAAATATGTTTTTATTTCAAAGAGAGGAAGGGAAAGGGAGAGAGAGATAGAGATATCAGTGATGAGAGAGAATCATTGATTGGCTGCCTCCTGCATGCCCCCTATTGGGGATTGATCCGCAATCCAGGCATGTGCCCTGACCTGGAATCAAACTGTGATCTCCTGGTTCATGGGTTAATGCTCAAATACTGAGCCACATTGGCTGGGCAATTCTTTCTTTTTTTTAATCCTCCCACCCAAGGATATGTCCCCAATGATTTTAGAGAGAGAGGAAGGGAGAGGGAGAGTGAGAAATATCAATGTGAGAAACATCAATCAGTTGCCTCCCGCACTTGCCCCTACCAGAGAGCGAACCTGCAACCTGGGTGTGTGCCCCAACCAGGGATCGAACCTGAAACCCTCCGGTGCATGGGACAACACTCCAACCAACTGAGCCACACCAGCCAGGGCAGGGTGATTCTTGTATGTGTCTCTTTGGTAGATCTGGCAGGGATTGAGCCTGCAACCTTGGCGTGTAGAGACAAGACTGAGTTACCTGGCCAGGCAGGGCTGCTAATATGACATTATGTTCTAAGCACTATTCTAAGCACTTTACTTGTTCCAATTCACTTATTAATCACAACAACCCTACAAGGAAGTGTTACCATCACTATGCTGCAGGTGGTTAAGTACTTACCCAGGTTCACACAGCTAGTGAAGTATTAGAATCACATCACGCTGAGGCAGCCCAATTCAGAACCCACACCCTCTGCTAGTCTGCCCAGCTCAGGTTCTGTCTTCCCTTCCTGCTGCCTGCCCTTGTCTAAGCTGGGGTAGGCCCTGAAGGAGGGAGGCGTCAGGTGGGGTGCCCAGTGCCTGATGGCCTTAGCCTTGTTCCCTTGCCCGGCACAGCTGTTCGATTTGCTGAACAAGAAGGCCAAGCTGCGTGTGCTGGAGGATGGGAAGCAGCAGGTGCAGGTGCTGGGGCTGCAGGAGCACCTGGTTAACTGTGCTGACGATGTCATCAAGATGATCGACATAGGCAGTGCCTGCAGGTCAGAATTCTGGTGAGGGGAAGGGGCTACTTTCTCATGCCCAGTTCAGGTGACAGACTATCTCTGATCCCACCTGGTTCCACAGAGCCCCACTCTCCCTGGCTTGGGGAGCACGGTGAAGGCCTCTGTGGTAAGGGGTCTCTAAGAAGCTCATCAGGAGCAACTCAAAGTGTCTTAAAGCTAACCAAGGCAAGCTTCCTTTCTTGTCTGGGTTTCTCTTTGCTGTTCCCTCCCTCTGTGATGGGAGACAGGAGCTCTGTGTCTGTTCTAGGTTGAAAGTGCTGGAGCCATAGCTCCTGTAGGGAAGTCTCTTCTTCCAGGCCCTAGGCTGGTGCATTGGAGGCTCAGGGAGCGAGCTGCCCTCTGCAGGGCCCTCACGTTTTGGCAAGTGGTTCATACAACCCCTCCTTCCCTGTGTATCCTGCAACAGAGGTAGCTCATCTTTCCCCGTGTCCTTATGGGCCCCCAGGTCTGGCCATGCCCCTAGCATAGAACCCAGTTCTGCGGCTGCCAGGAAAACTTACCAGCTCCTCTGCTGGAGGGAGAGCTTCTGCCCAGGGAAGGCAGAACAGAAATCTGGGACGAAGACACAGGACTTCTTGTGTCCTGACCGGTGTCCCTCTCTTACCAGAGAATTCACTGCTGTGGACTGGGGTGGCTGGTGACTTCAGAAGCTCATAGCCTTTCTTTGCCCTCCTTTACCACAGGACTTCTGGGCAGACATTTGCCAACTCCAACTCTTCCCGCTCCCATGCCTGCTTCCAGATTCTCCTTCGAGCCAAAGGGAGAGTGCATGGCAAGTTCTCTTTGGTGGATCTGGCAGGGAACGAACGAGGTGCAGACACTTCCAGTGCTGACCGGCAGACCCGCATGGAAGGCGCAGAAATCAACAAAAGTCTCCTGGCTCTGAAGGTAGCAGGGGCTAGCTAGAGGTGGGGACTGCTGGTGGGGGGAGGAAGTGGGCAGTGGAGGTTAAGGAAAGGACCTCAGTTGCACTTGGTGCCCCACAGGAGTGCATCAGGGCCCTGGGACAGAACAAGGCTCACACCCCATTCCGCGAGAGCAAGCTGACACAGGTGCTACGGGACTCCTTTATTGGGGAGAACTCAAGGACCTGTATGGTGAGTAGGGGCTCTGTGGAGGTGGTGCAGGACATCATGTAGGCCTATCCTGGGCAGGAGGCCCAGTGTCCTTGGCTGTCTGGGTTTACAGACTCTAACTTGATGAGCTTCATCCCTGCCTTTCAGTTCCAGACTCCTCCGCTTTGCCTGCCCCAGGGGAGGAAAGGAGGTACTCCGTATATCCCCGCAGCTCTGAGTTTGGGGGAGGTCATTCCTCCCTTACCTGGTGGAAAGGAGGCTCTAGAATTCAGAAGGAGGACCTTTGGGGAAGCAGGAGAGAGGCATCCTGGCTTCTGTGACCTCCCTCATGTTCCTTGGCTTCCAGCCTGGAATACGAGAAGGGCTATGGCCTTGAATGGCTTTTTATCCCTTCCTTATTTTATCCACAAGCCCTTCTAGCTAGAGTCTGCTCACCTCCAGGAATATTCTCTCCCATGTGTGCAGGGAAGATGGGGATTTCAGATTAAGCTCTAAGGCCTTCTCCCTGAGGCACTATCCTGAGCCTGGATGAGATGAGGGCTCCTGGAGCCACAGAGCCTTAAGGTGTGACCTCAGTGTGAGGAATGGGTCAGTGAAGAGATAAAGGAGGGGGTCATAAGATTTGCCTTTAAAGGCAGGGAACCAACTTTTTAAGGAGCTTTAATTTGCAGTGGAGCAAGTTGCCTGGTGGAATGGGTGCTTCATGAGCTCTCCCCCAATACTGTGAGGGTCCAATAGCTTGGAGAAACTCCTCCTGGCAGCCTCTCTCCATGATCCTCAACCTTTAACCATCCATTCCTTCTTTTGCAGATTGCCATGATCTCACCAGGCATAAGCTCCTGTGAATATACTTTAAATACACTAAGATACGCAGACAGGTACCAGTCCCTATGGCCCTGTGGGATGGGGAGCAGGATGTGGGAGAGGAGAAAGGAATGGCGGTGATGAAAGAGGGACGGGGCCCTGGGACTCAGTGCTTACTGTTTACTCTTCCATGATTCAGTGAACCTGAGGTTCGGGAATTCTGACATGATGCTAGGTCTGTCCCCATCCCCTCCACGCCTTGGTAGGGAGTCAGCATGCATGAGGGTCTTTTCCTAGGCCAGAGGCAAAGCTGCTCCTCCATCCCCTTGAAGCCTCAAGGCTGGCAGTCTTAAGTGGTACAGCACTCGTGTGAGTGCCAACAAGGTTGCTATGGGATCAGAAACCTTCTTGTTTCCTCAGGGTCAAGGAGCTGAGCCCCCACAGTGGGCCCAGTGGGGAGCAGCCAATTCAAATGGAAACAGAAGATACAGAAGCCAGCTTTCAGGAGTCTCTGATCACAAGCAATGTAAGGGGCAGGATGGGGCATAGCAAGACAGAAACATGGCCTGCTGAGATGGGAACTGGGCCTTACTCTTGTGTCTCTCCTTTTAGTTTTCCAAGGAAGAAGAGGAACTGTCTTCCCAGATGTCCAGCTTTAATGAAGCCATGACTCAGATCAGGGAGCTGGAGGAGAGGGCCATTGAAGAGCTCAAGGAGATTGTCCAGGTGGGCAGCTGGCCCTGGCATATCCACCCCAGCACAGGCCCGCCGCTGTGCTCAGCACCATTGCCTGAATGTGACCTGGGCTTTGCTTCCACAGGTCTTCAGGTTGACCTGGCAAGAGGCAGCCCTCTACCCTAGCATTCCTCAATTCTTTACCTATTCACCCATCCATTCTTCTAGGGCAGCTAATACCACACCCTCTTCCTCAGCCTGGCACACAAGCTTTCCTCCATCCTAGCCAGAGCTAGTCTCTCCACCATGCTCCTAATTGGGGGTTTTGGAGGATCGTTTATATGCAGGGACCTTGTTATTCAGTGAATGTTCGGTGAGTACTTTCTGTATGCCAGCCCCTGTGCTGCAACCAAGGACCAAAAACATAAAGTATGGATAGTAGGCCCTGAAGTAAGACTTGTTCAGCCCTGATTATTTTATTCATAAGTGATTTCCTTGTGAAAGTCATTTAGCCTCATTGGACCTCAGTTTCTTCATCCTTAAGATGGCTAAGACAGGATGGTTTTGTCTGAGGGTTAAATTATGTGCATTTATTTATTTATTTATTTATTTATTTATTTATTTATTTTTAATCCTCACCCAAGGATATTTTTCATTGACTTTTAGAAAGGGGGGGAGAGACAGAGAGAAAGAAACATCGATGTGAGAGAGATATCCATTGGTTGCCTCCCACCTGCGCCCCAACCAGGGTTGGGGATCTGGGGATTGAGCCTGCAACAGAGGTACCTGCCCTTGACTGGAATCAAACCAGGGACCCTTCAGTCTGTGGGTCAACGCTGTATACACTGAGCCAAACTGGCTAGGGTTAATGTGCTTTTAAAGTGCTCAGCAGCCTGGCCAGCATGACTCAATGGTTGAATGTCAACCTATGAACCAGGAAGTCACAGTTCCATTCCTGGTCAGGGCACATGCTGGGTTGCAGCCTTGATCCCCAGTAGGAGGCGTGCAGGTGGCAGCCAATCATTGATTCTCATCACTGATGTTTCTATCTCTGTCTCTCCCTTCCTCTCTGAAATCAAAAATATATTAATTTTAAAAAAAAGAAAGCACTCACCAGTGCCCAGCATGTGGTCAGTGTTTAGTAAGTGACAGGTGCTAGCACTGCCATGACGCCTACTGTGGAAGAGCAGGTGGAGGGGAGAGGCCCGAAAGTGCACCGTAACAATGGGGTCCCCGGTGCAGAGCAGGAAGGAAGAGCTTGAGGCCCTTGGAACGAGAGAGGGAATGTGGAAGATAATTGCTGAGGCATGTCCTCCCTCCCTGAGTACTCAGGGGTACAAATGTTTAAAAGGACGTGGTACTTTCATGAAGCATGAGAAGTTAGCTCTGATCAGAGCAAAAGGTGTGAGCTGATGATGAAGGGAGATTAAGCTGTGGATAGGTCAGCGGGGACTTGATGCTAAAGGGCCTTATGGTTCAGACCAGAGGCCTAGACTTCGTTAGGAGGACAGTGTATGCCTTTGAAGGGAGTTTCAGAGACTGGTGCCAAAGTCATATCAGAGCTTTGGGTACATCACTGTACCCACGGTGTGAAGCCTGGTTTGCGAACATGGGGGGAGAGAGTAGAGGCACTTAGGAGTTGAGAGCCAATAGGAGATTGATGGAAAGAGATGTTGGTGCCTAGAGTGAGTCTGGCAATGGCCATGAGATTCAAGAACCATTAAAGGGTGGACTTGGTAGGATTTGGGGACAACAGGGTGAAAGAGTCAAGTTGTTCAGATTTCTGGCTTGAGCATCAAGACAGATGATAACATTCATTTGATATAAGGGATAGGGACAAGTTTGGGATATGGAAGAGGAAGAATTGAGTCTGGGGACTTCTGCAGGAGAGGATCGGGAGGCAGGGTGTGGGCCATCTGGAGGAATGGCCATCTGCATTGCAGTTAGGAATGATTTGCTAAATTAGTTTGGTCATTGTTTGAACCGGCAAGGTGCTCCCTGTGTCATTGCAGCAAGCGCCAAGCTGGCTTGAGCTCTCCGAGATGACCGAGCAGCCCGACTACGACCTGGAGACCTTTGTGAACAAGACAGAGTCTGCCCTGGCCCAGCAAGCCAAGCACTTCTCAGCCCTGCAAGGTGGGTGCAGCTGGATGGGGAGCTGCAGGATGGGGTCATTGCAGGTGATGGCAGCTCTGCCCTGAGGGAATGGGGCCTCCGAGGCACTTTCTAACCCCTAGTGTACCACCTCTCCTTCCTTCCAGATGACATCAAGGCCTTACGCTTGGCCATGCAGCTGGAAGAACAGGCCAGCAAACAAATAAACAGCAAGAAACGGCCCCAGTGACGACTGCAAATAAAGATATTTGGTGTCACACCCAGCCTTTTCACCACCCCACTTCTCCCCAGTGAACTTTGGGCACCTGGTTCTGAGCTCAAACAGGCTTTGGTAAATGCCAAGTATTGGGGCATCAGAGCCAGGGCAGCTGGGGAGGGGATCAGAGTGACATGGGACGCTCCTTTCCTTCCTCAGTTGTAGTCCTGAAGGGAGCAAGGATGAGAGGAGGGAACTTTTAACTATCCTATGTGGCCCTTCTTTCCAAGTGGGGAAGGCTCGTTGGCATAGAGCTTTCTCCCGGTCAGCATTCTGCCTGCGTGGACCGGCTGCTGGTGGAGGGCTCCCTGGAGTTGCCCTGGCTTTGGGGAGAGGAAAGGAGCCTTTAGGCCAGCTGTGGTGGCTGTGACCTGCCATCCACACCCTTGATCTGGGCACTAAACTGTCTTATACATTTAAAAGTTTCTGGAACCTCTCCCTACCTTGCTTTGCTGTTTTAAGATCTAAGAGGATCCCTGTTGTTTTTTGTTTTGTGGTTATACATTGTGTCTAACAATAAAGAGGAAAAAAATCTGCCTGTTGTGTGGCATGTGTGAAGGGCCTGGGGTGTGTCTGAACCTTCTGGAAGGGGGGCAGGAGGGGGGCAGAGAAACTTCAATGTGAGAGACGCTGACTGGTTGCTTCCGCACACACCCCAACTGGGGGCGGTCCTAGACCCTCCTGGGAACAGGAGCTATAAGCAGAAAGGAGATGGTGCTCTGTCAATTACAGTCTGCTCAAGGCATATTAAAAGATTGTGTAGCCCTAGCTGGTTTGGCTCAGTGAATAGAGTGTCGGCCTGCAGACTGAAGGGTCCCACATTCAATTCCAGTCAAGGATACATGCCTGAGTTATGAGCTCGATCCCCAGTAGGGGGTGTGCAGGAGGCAGCTGATCAATGATTCTCATCATTGATGTTTCTCTCTCCCCCTCTTCCTCTCTGAAATCAATAAAAAAAAATATTTTTAAAAAATTCTGTGGGTGCCCTCCCAGTGTGTCTCAGTGGTTGAGCATCAGCCTATGAACCAAGAGGTCACTGTTCGATTCCCGTCAGGGCACATGCCCGTGTTGTGGGTCTCATCCCCAGTGGGGGGAGGACGGAGAAGGCAGCTGATTGATAATTCTCATCATTGATGTTTCTGTCTCTCCCTCTCCCTTCTCTCTGAAATTAATAAAAATATTTTTTATTTTTTAATATATATTCTAAAATATATTTTTAAGAAATGATTCTGTGGGAATACTGACAAGAAAGCACTTGGCTTTGGAAAGGATCTGACGGGCAACACCAGATTGGTCTTGAAAAAAGTAGAAGTTTCCCAGGTAGACTGAGGGACCAAACATAGGTCTGGACAGTTTGGGGCCTGGAGGACTCTAGATTCAGAGTCATGGAGCATGAACTATCTAGATGGTAATGTACCACTAAAAGGTTCTTCGCCTCAGAGCCACACAATCAAATGTGTTTTAGAAAGGTCTCAGGGAGCCGAAACCGGTTTGGCTCAGTGGATAGAGCGTCGGCCTGCGGACTGAAAGGTCCCGGGTTCGATTCCGGTCAAGGGCATGTACCTTGGTTGCGGGCACATCCTCAGTGGGAGGTGTGCAAGAGGCAGCTGATCGATGTTTCTCTCTCATCGATGTTTCTAACTATCCCTCTCCCTTCCTCTCTGTGAAATATCAATAAAATATATTTTAAAAAAAAAAAAAAAAAGAAAGGTCTCAGGGAGAGGAGAGGGGAGCAGGGGGCACCTGGGCTCCTATAGAAACTCAGAGAAGGGTGGGGTCAAACAGACAAATTCTGGCCCTCTAAGCCTTGGTAACTTCATTTGTAAAATAGCGTATTCTCTACCTCATGGTGAGAGAATACATGAATTTGAGGTACCATTAAATAACCAAATATAAGACCTGGGTTCAGCCCTGACCGGTTTGGCTCAGTGGATAGAGCGTCAGCCTGCGGACTGAGGGGTCCCAGGTTCGATTCCGGTCGAGGGCATGTGCCTTGGTTGCGGGCACATCCCCAGTGGGAGGTGTGCAGGAGGCAGCTGATGGATGTTTCTCATCGATGTTTCTAACTATCCCTCTCCCTTCCTCTCTGTAAAAAAGCAATAAAATATATTAAAAAAAAAAAAGACCTGGGTTCAGAAATTCAGCTGAATCTGATGTTGGACAGAAATGGCACTAGCTCTAAGGTCTTTAAAGCTTCCATATATCTAACTCCCCGCCCCCCCATCTGTAAAATGTGGCCACCAGCCGAAACCGGTTTGGCTCAGTGGATAGAGCGTCGGCCTGCGGACTGAAGGGTCCCGGGTTCGATTCCGGTCAAGGGCATGTACCTTGGTTGCGGGCACATCCCCAGTAGGAGGTGTGCAGGAGGCAGCTGATCGATGTTTCTCTCTCATTGATGTTTCTAGCTCTCTAGCCCTCTCCCTTCCTCTCTGTAAAATATCAATAAAATATATTTTAAAAAAAATGTGGCCACCAACACCCACCTCACAGAACTGAAAAGATTAAATGAAGGGATGCCACCATCCTGGGCACCTTCTCACCTGGAATGCTTTCTGAGTCCCTAACTGGTCTGTTTGAATTCTCAACTCCCAGTGACCCATTCTCCCCAACCAGCCAAAGGAATCCTTATGAGTTATTCCCTGCTTGGAACCCTTTAATAACACCCTTTGCACAAGGATAAATCCTGAATGCCCAGCTATGGCATATTAGGCTCTCCCCAGGGTCCAGTGGGAATGTAATTTGGGCAGAACAGATTAGACGCTAAAATCCCAGCTTGTGAAGCCACTGCAGCATGGGCTCCTAGCTCACAACCTTAAGTGGGTTGTTTAACCTCTTGGTGCTGTGAAATGGGAATAATATTGGTATGGAATTATTATCAATATTGAGTTAATATACATACAGCAGTAAGTACAATGTCTCATATTTAATAAGTGCTAGCTATTTAAGTACATAAGGACAAAGATTTTTGTTATATTTAAAACTATATGTACAATGTCTAACATTATCACACAGTATGTTTTTGAATGAATGAATAAATAAATGCATCCTACCACTCCCTGTTCTCCAACCACACTGGCCTTTATTTCTTGATAGCTTTTTTTAATAGCTTTATTAAGATACAACTCACATACTATAAAATTCACCCTTTAAAGTATACAATGAAGTGGTTTTTAGTATACTTGTTTAATTGGGCAACTGTCACCACTAATTCCAAAATGTTTTCACCCAAAAAGAAACCCCGTGCCCATTAGCATTCACTCCCCCAATTCATTTCTCCTCCAGCCCTAGGAAACCACTGATCTTTACAGATTTGACTAGTCTGGATATTTCATATAAATGGGTCATACAGTGTGTGGTCTTTTGTGTCTGGCCTCCTTCACTTAGCATGTGTTTTAAAGGATAATGTTGGAGCATGTCAGTACTTCATTCCTTTTTGTGGCCAAATATTCCATTGTATGGCTATACCACCTTTTATTTATCCATCAGTTGATGAATATTTTGGGTTATTTCCACTTTTTGGCATTATGAATAAACCAGGCTATGAATATTCATGTACAAGTTGTTAGGCCTATGTTTTCAATTCTCTTGGGTATATATCCAAGTCCTTTGCCCATTTTTAAATTGCATTGTCTTTATTGTTGACTTTTAAGAGCTCTATATATTCTGGATACTTGTCCCTAATGAGATATATGATTTGTAAATATATTCCTGTGGGGAAGCATGGGGCTTCGGAAAAGTCAAGGCAGGGGCAGCCGCCTTCAGCCAGCTCCCCCTAGAGGCCCCCGACCTTTCAGAGATTCCTCCTTACAAACTTTCCAACCAAGTCCCACTTCCCACATCTTCCCCGTTTTTGTTTTGCTGGCTGCAGAAGACAGGGAGGCGGTGAACTTTCTGCTTTGGAATGTTGGGGCTGGGGTCCACAAAGCGCATTCACTGTTCGAGTTCTGATTTTGTAGACTAAGAAAAACAAAGAGAATTACAATGACAGCAATGGTTAGTCCGATCAGGTACCAATTGATTCTAGGGAACCATGTGGTGGGGTCTATCTACTCCAAATGCTCCTTTACCGCATTCTAAGTAGTAGTCTGTTGTTCATGTTTATTGATAGCAAGGACTTTTTAATTTGCCTTTGCAACATGTTTACTTCTTCAGTAAGGTTATTGTGAAAGACTCCCCATAGATGCTTTTTAACATTAAGCCACTGATGGTGACTACTGTTCCATTTTAAGGGGGTGACACATATGTGCTTATGCTCCCAATCGCAATTGAGCACTTGCCTGTATGCTATGGCGTCCTGTCTTTCCCTAGATATTCAATGGCTGCCTCTATTGCCTATAGTCTAGCTAATATTTTTTTATCCATGTGCTGTTGTATAATGAATTCCCCAGTTACATATTATCTACAAATGTGGCCGTGGGCACAGACTCAGAAAGGGCTGCCACAGCAACACTGGCAGTAGTAAGAATAACAACACCTGAGATAATGGCTGCAATGAGCATTCCCAAAAATCTTCTGGGCCGTAATTGGCTCAGTGCTCTTTCTAAGATTTCAATAGCTGATGAGCCTTGCCATTTCCTGATGAGATTAACAGGTATTAGGATTTCTGCTTCTCTCCTAAGTACCATAATAGTACTGATGTTCAATGAGGTAATATTCTGGGTGGTAATACAAAATGCAAAATAAGCTCCTTCTGCAACCTGTATTAGAAAGATGAACTATGGCTTATTCGTAGATTGGGGCCTATAACCAAGACATAGGAGTGAGTGGTGCAAATCAGGTTACTGTCAGTATGATTATTAGTAAAAGTCATACTATAGTGGACAGAGGAGTTCTGGTAGTCACCGTGCCACAATTTCAAAGGGCTGAAAACATGGCCTAAATTTCCATAAAGTTTCTTGAACTGCAAGCCTGGTACTCAAGGTCGTGGGGAACTAATCCCTCCCTCAATCCAAACTATAGGCATGCCTGCATAATCGATGTAACTAGTATTAGAAGCACGGTGTACCAGAATGTCAGTGTGGTTGGCTTGCAAATGACCATGTGGGCTCCAATCTATAACCTATTGGTCAAACGAGGACCGTCAAATGGGCATGATTTTCTCAACAAACTTCCCAATGGAATGCCTCAGCAGAGGGGTCCCACCGCTTATTTTGTGTACACAGAGGGATGGGAGGCACAGTAGCATTAGTCAAATTGCCGCAGGCCAGACTGCCTGCTGAGGAAAGGTCAGCTGGGCCTTAATCTGAGCATGTTCAGGAATGATCTGTAACCAAACCTGATTATGTGCTCTCATATAATACAGAGAGGAACTGGAGGAGGTAACTACTGTAAATTGGAATGCAAAGAGGTATTGGGAGGGACAGGTAGGGAGAGATATATATAATTTACCAAATTGCTTTAAAAATGCTTCCTTAGATCTGAAAAACAAAAAGTTTAAGAATTAGCAATACTAGTACTTTCAACAAAAATTTAAAAAACTATATATTTTCCATTCATTTGGCCCTATAATAAAATTTTCGTTTCTCCTGATTTTTCCTGCTAGTGCTTCTATAAATCTAGATACTTTATAGAGTAATGTAAATGACATAGAATTTTGTCCTTTCTGTAAAATACAATATTCCAGAATAACAACTAGATCTATAAATGAAAGCATAATATGGTTATTATTATTTGACAAATCTTCCCATGTACATTAAGCAGAAAATTTTCCTTCATGAGAGAGAAAACAAACACTTGAGGCATTCCAGGGCCTACTGGAATAATCTAAAGCTTAATTCTAGGTCAAGGAAAAGTTTCTTAAAATTTAAACCCTGGGAAGGATTTTCAAATACATTACACTAAAAAATTATATATTATCATTATTATTATTATTATTAAACAGTATTAAGTAATATATTTATTTAAAGTAATCAAGTTCCTGATTAACATAACATAATCATTTTAACAATCTATATATATAAAAGACTAAGTGACTGACTGTAAGTCTGTCTGACTGTCCGCTCGATCGACCAGCCAGTACATATAACACGCACTGGCAATTTAAAAATAAGTGGTGACGCCGAAACCGGTTTGGCTCAGTGGATAGAGCGTCGGCCTGCAGACTGAAGGGTCCCGGGTTCGATTCCGGTCAAGGGCATGTACCTTGGTTGCGGGCACATCCCCGGTGGGGGGTGTGCAGGAGGCAGCTAATCGATGTTTCTAACTCTCTATCCCTCTCCCTTCCTCTCTGTAAAGAATCAATAAAATATATTTAATAAAAAAAATAAGTGGTGACTCATGCATGTGTGATACATATAAAGCTCTCACTGGCGCCAACTGCACATGTGTGTTTTGATCTGCCATTGTCGATAGTGAATTTGGTTGTTTTTGTTGACATTCTGAAGCTGAAAGAAAGTTGACAGAATATATCTGAAGACCAACTATCAGCACAATGTACCTCTGATACTTCATCTCTGACACATCTATTACAGAGAAAGGGTGAATAGTGATATTAAAATATTTCTTCTAATTAATTTCCTTTCAATGTGCACGAATCTGTGCACCCGACCCCTAGTATCCTCTATAATAAAAGGCTAATATGCAAATCGACCTAACGGCAGAACGACCAGTCGCTATGACCTACACTGACCATTAGGGGGCAGACACTCAACTCAAGAGCTGCCCCCTGGTGGTCAGTGCGCTCCCACAGGGGGTGTGCCACTTAGCCAGAAGCTGGGCTCACGGCTGGCTGGCGAGCACAGCGGCAGTGGCGGGAGCCTCTCCTGCCTCCACGGCAGCACTAAGGATGTCCGACTGACACCTTAGGCCCACTCCCCAGAGCAGGCCTAAGCCGTCAGTTGGGCATCCCCCAAGGGCTCTCGGACTCGAGAGGGTGCAGGCTGGGCTGAGGGACTCCTCCTCAAGTGCACGAATTTCATGCACTGGGCCTCTAGTGTATGTATATGTGTGTGTGTATATATATATATATATATTATATATATATATATATATATATATATAAAACCTTTGCTTCTTAGGCAAATACAGGAAAAACTTTTTTTTCCCTTTCAGAAATAGGCTTATTTTCTAATGGAAAATATACTCATATTCTTAAGAAGCATGACAGAGATAATATGACCTTGACAACTCTCAGGAAGCTGGAGAAAGGGTGGGTGTGTATGTAGGGAGATAGCAGGTCCTGGGGTTTGTTCCAAGGACTGCAGTAACTCCTGGGCCTCTAAAGGCTTTAGTGTAAAGGTACCATTTTTTTTCCTTTACAAGGAGAGTGCCCCCTCACCCTGCTGTTGCCGCTTCTGCAGCCTATTCAGGGGAACTTCTGTAGTTCCCGCCTTCTAGGATAAGCACTTGGGAATGTAAATAATTATTTCCCATATTTTTCTCTTTCTGAATAGACTAACAATATGAAATCTTGCATATAAGAAGAGATCTTAAAAACAGAAACAAAAACAAAAAAACACCCTACAGTAAATGAATGAGTACTCACAAAAGGGTAGACGGGACATTAGCCTTAGAATCTCATCTCACTCTAACCCAGCACTGCAAATGGGTCCTGAGTGGCACAAAGCCCAAACAGCAGAGACAGAGGATTCCCTGTGTTCATAAAACGGCGAGTGCAAACGAAGTCCCCCGAAGACAAGAAAGCAAGCAAAGAACATCAATCAGTAACCAAGTCACATTACAGGCAGACAGGAACTTCCACTAGCTAAGCATTTCCAGTGGCTGCTGCCTGAGAGGGAGCAGGAAGGGTCCCCAAGATTAAGAATTCTTGGCAGCTGCTGGGAAGCTCCTGCAATCCCTGCCATGGGTTCAGCCTGCCACAAGTAGCTGGGGCCCCTGGTAAAGTGAAATATATCCCATCTTTAAACGAATTAAACTAAATAACAAAGACACAAATAACAATCAACAGGGCACTCTATGTATAATACTTACAGGCGCACAGACAAGACAATAAATCAGAGTCCTTCCCATGGATCTTTCAGAAGATGTCTTACAGTGCCCGGGGCTTATAGCCAGAATGCTGCCCAGAGGGCTCCCAGGTGGGGTCACCAGTGAACACCCACAAGCAGCCTGTTGTTCACAGATATCATATTCTGCTCTCCATAATAAATGTTGACGGGCATCCAGAGTTGTTTTGGCCAAAATCTGCCAGTCCCAAGGTGTCATATGGTAATTTTCAGACAAACCATTAAGGAGTCCTTTTGTAAATGGACTGTTAGCCCCATTTTCTCTAATACTTCTCCTTATTTCTTTTTTTTTTTAATATATATTTTATTGATATATTACAGAGAGGAAGGGAGAGGGATAGAGAGTTAGAAACATCAATGAGAGAGAAACATCCATCAGCTGCCTCCTGCACACCCCCCACTGGGGATGTGCCTGCAACCAAGGTACATGCCCTTGACCGGAATCGAACCTGGGACCCTTGAGTCCACAGGCTGATGCTCTATCCACTGAGCCAAACCGGTCAGGGCTTTTCCTTATTTCTTTAAAGGTATTAAAGGAGAGTGGTTCATGTATCTGATTACCTTGCCAATCTTGCATAACTGGGCAAGCCAAAAGCTTCCCTTCTAACATAGCTTACCTGACACATGATCCCATAATTGAGGATCTAGTTTGCTGGAGGCTAAAGCCAACAACAGTTAGCATATTAATGCAAAAAGAAACATTGGAAGATCAATGGACTTTCATATTCAGCGGGACTCAAAATCAGCATAATATTGCCCTGCTGTGGGCTCAATGGCTCAAGGCAATTCCCTAACCTGATAATCCTTACACTGTTTACCAAACTTTACCTTTGATATACTTGTATTCATTGCTAAAGGGTAAATGTGTATTCAAGTAAATAAAAAGCAGACCTGCCAGAAGTCTGCGAGCTTCTCCTCTACAGAGAGGTTTCCACCTGGCCCCCCCATGCCTTCTAAATTCATATTTCTTGTATAGCATTTTCATTTATGCATCGGCCCCTCCTTCAGATCCTGAATTCCACTGTGAAGGTTGAGGCACTAGTTGATGAGCCTTCCCACACCAGAGGCGGAGGATGGAGAAAGGGTTCCTCTGAAGGCATGGCCTTAGGTATTACAGGCTCTACTTCAGGAGGAGGGGGCGGTGGTAAATCCTCCTGTTGCTCTGTAGGCTTTTGATCCTCAATATGAAGTGGGCATAGTGCAGCTCAAACAAGAACCCAAATAGTTAAAGACAACAAGGGCACTCCTTTTCCCTGGGCCTAATTTCTCTTTTTTTTTTTTTTTTTTAATATATTTTATTGATTTTTTTACAGAGAGGAAGGGAGAGGGATAGAGAGTTAGAAACATTGATGAGAGAGAAACATCGATCAGCTGCCTCCTGCACACCTCCTACTGGGGATGTGCCCGCAACCAAGGTACATGCCCTTGACCGGAATCGAACCTGGGACCTTTCAGTCCGCAGGCCGATGCTCTATCCACTGAGCCAAACCGGTTAGGCCTGATTTCTCTTTAAATTCCTGCCCACTTGTTCCCAGAGATTAAGGTCTAGTGTTCCAGCATCAGGGAACCAAGGATTATAAATTATAATAGTCTGTAACAGGCTCTTTAGTTGTCCTTCTGTATTAGAGGCATCGCCTGCTTTTGATAACTATTTAAGCACTGGGATATATTGCTGTTGTTCTGTGGACAGCTGTTGTCCCACTGAGAAACCGCAGCTGAGAAAAAAATCTGCTCAAACTTGGAAATCCCCACTGGGCTCCAATGACTTACTGTGCAGTTACTTTAGTTTTCTTCCTCTTCATTTTCGAGGTTTTTGCCACATCTCATTGCTTTCCTCATTCCTCACATGGGGCACCACTTGCTGGAGCTGACCAGCACACCCTGAGCCATGGATGAATGATTACTCTGACACACATTTCTGTGAAACAGAGGGCTAAGGGACCACTTGGCTATAGGAACCAAACAGCCTCATTTGCCTCTCTCCTTAGGCTTTTATTGTAGCAACAACTTAAACTAAAATTAACTTCTAGATACTATCAGCAGGGTAAGTTTCCTTGAGAAGACACATGCATCTGCAGTGTCCTTTAAGCAAGGATGTCTAAAGATTAAACATAAAGATTCCAGTAAAACATCTGGGGGCTCAGACTTGTTTGGAAAAGTCAAGTCAGGGTCGGCCGCCTTCGGCCAGCACCCTGTAAAGGCTCCCAACCTTTCAGAGACTCCTCCTTACAAACTTTCCACCCAAGTCCCATGCTTCCCCACATATTCCCTCATTCTGTGGGTTGTCTTTCACTTTATATATATACTAGAGGCCTGGTACATGAGATTCATGAACTTGGGGGGGTTGGGTCCCTCAGCCCAGCCTGCGCCCTCTAGCAGTTTGGGACCCCTCAGGGGATGTCTGTCTGCTGTCTTAGGCCCGATCTCCCTGGAGATCGGGCCTAAGCCGGCAGTCAGGCATCCCTCTCGCAGTCCGGGGCTCTCGCAGTCCGGGACCCCTCACTCCTTACCGCCCGCCTGCAGCGGAGGCGGGAGAGGCTCCCACCACCACCGCTGTGCTTGCCAGCCATAAGCCTGGGCAGCTCTGGCTCAGTGGCGCTCCCCATGGGAGCGCACTGACCACCAGAGGGCAGCTCCTGCATTGAGCATCTGTCCCCTGGTGGTCAGTGCGTGTCATAGTGACCGGTTGACCAATCATTTGGTCAACTGGTCGTAACAGTCGCTTAGGCTTTTATATATATAGACTAGAGGCCCAATGCATATTTGTGCTAGAGTAGGCCTTCTCAGTCACGGCTGCCTGGATCCTTCCCTCGCAGCCACAGATCCCCTGCTGGGGCCCCAGCTGCAGCCCCGGCTTCGTTCCAGAAGGATGTCCAGTCTAATTAGTATATTACACTTTTATTCTTATGGATACTAGGGGCCCAGCACACGAAATCACGCGAGACCCAGGACCCAGAGTCCCGCGGCCTGGCAGTACCCAGAAACAGTCCTGCGGCCACCTCTGCCACCACTGCTGCAGGAGGCGGGACCCAGAAATCCACCTGTGCCTCTGGTCAAGTCCCCCAGAGTCAAGTCCCCACCCACCCGCACGTGCCTCGTCGCACAGGCAGCCTCCTGCTGATCGGTCATTATGGCGTGAAGGCGTGACGACCACAGGCTTTTTATATGATAGACTAGAGGCCCATTGCACAAATTCGTGCACCAGTGGGGTCCCTTGGTCTGGCCTGCGGGATCAGGCCGAAACTGGCTCTCCGACATCCCCCGAGGGGTCCTGGATTGCAAGAGGGTGCAGGCCAGGCTGAGGGACCTTACTGGTGCACGATCAGGGCCAGGGAGGGACGTGGGAGGTTGGCCAGTGGAGAGGGACTGCGGGAGGGCTCCAGGGGGTGTCTGGCTCATCTCGCTCAGTCCCAATCAGCCAGATTCCAGCAGCAAGCTAACCTACCAGATGGAACGTCTGCCCCCTGGTGATCATTGCTTGTCATAGTGACTGGTTAACTGGTTGACTGTCTGCCCCTAATGGTCAGTGCACGTCATAGCGAGCAGGTGAGCAGCCTTAGCATATCATTAGCATATTACGCTTTGATTGGTTGAACGGCTGACTGAATGACCAGACACTTAGCATATTAGGCTTTTATTATATAGGATAATCGATTTCAGAGAGAAAGAGGGAGAGAGAGATAGGAACATCAATGATGAGAGATAATCATTGATTGGCTGCCTCCTGAATGCTCCCAACCCTGAGGATTGAGCCTGCAACCCAGGCATGTGTCCTGACCTGGAATGGAACCATGACCTGGTTCATAGGTTGACACTCAACCACTGAGCCATGCTGGTCGGGCCCCCATACATTTTTTAATAGAAGTGGCCAGGGTGGATATCCTTGTTTTATTTTTTATCATTAAGGATGATGTAAGCTGTGGAGTTTTGTAGATGGCCTTTATCAGGTGGAGGAAGTCACTTCTGTTTCTACTTTGCAGAGTATCCTATCTAATAAAGAGGGGATATGCAAATTGACTGTCACACCATCACAAAGATGGCGGCACCCATAGCCACAAGATGGCAGCACTTAGTCCCCTCAGCCCCGTCGGAGTCCCCAGTCCTTTCAGCCCCACTGGGGGGGTGGCAAGCGCATGGTGCAGCTGGACCTGCCCTCAGCCACCCAGCCGCCCAGGGCCGGCCCGAGGTGCAGGCAAGCCTCAGATGGCAGCTGCCAACCTGCCCAGGGCTGCCAGAGGCTCAGGTAACCAGGGTCGGCTGAGGTTTGTGCTGCTGGCAGTGGCAGCAGCAGAGGTGTGATGGGGCGTTGCCTTCTCCTGATCACCGGGTCACCTCCTGCCCCTGAGGGCTCCCGGACTGTGAGAGGGGGCAGGCTGGGCTGAGGGACACCCCCTCCAGTGCATGAATTTTCATGCACCGGGTCTCTAGTTTTTATCATGAAAGTGTATTAAATTTTGTCAATTTTTTCTGTGTTTTCCCCTTTATTCCATCAATATAGTATATTAATTTATTTTCAGATGTGAAACCAACCTTGCAAATCTGGGATAAATCCCACTTGCTTATGGTATATAGCATTTTTCCTTTTTTTTTAATGTTTTTTATTGAGTTTTAGAGAGAGAGGAGGGAGAGAGAGGGAGGGAGGGAGAGAGAGAGAAAAAAAAAAGAGAGAGAAACACTGATCACATTGATCAGTTGTTTCCTGTACACACCCAACTGGGAACTGAATCTACAACCTGGGCATGTGCCCTGAAGAGTAATCAAACCAGCAACCTTTCAGTGCATGGGATGGATGATGCTCAACCGAGCCACACAGGCCAGGGCATGTTGTATAGCTTTTTTTTTTTTTTTTAAATATATTTTATTGATTTTTTACAGAGAGGAAGGAAGAGGGATAGACAGTCAGAAACATCGATGAGAGAGAAACATCGATCAGCCGCCTCTTGCACACCTCCCACTGGGGATGTGCCCGCAACCAAGCTACATGCCCTTGACCGGAATCGAACCTGGGACCCTTCAGTCCGCAGGCCGACGCTCTATCCACTTAGCCAAACCGGTTTTGGCTTGTATAGCTTTTTTGTTGTTAATCCTCACCCAAGGATATTTTTCCATTGATTTTTAGAGAGTGAAAGAGAGGGAGGGAGGGAGGGAGAAAGAGAGAAAAATCAATGTAAGAGAGACACATAGATTGGTTGCCTCCTGCATCAGCCTTGACTAGGGGCAGGGATTGAATCTACAACCCAGGTACATGCCCTTGACCGGGAATCAAAATCATGACCCTTAGGTGCCTGGGCCAATGCTCTAACCATTTAGATACATGGGCCACAATGATACATAGCTTTTAATTCCTGTTTGTGCAGAGCTTCATGGTCAGCCCTATCTCACTAGTATTAGGGACTTTTCAGGTTTAGCATATACTCAGCCCTGCATATGTGCATGGCCTTCTAGCTTCCCAGGAATATATGAGTTTTTCAAATCCCTTTATTGCACTATTTTTCCTTTTAAGTGGATTTTTGGGTTTGTGGGGTTTTTGGTCAGCCTCTTATTAGCCCCAACTAGTAATGCTGCCTCAGGCATCCATGTTGCTCATGTGGAGGCACCCACAAAATGATAGTAGTATTAGAGAAAGCATCAGTGAGTCAGGATTTAAAAACTTCCAGACATACTAGTAAGTTGGTAAGAACCAGAATTTATGGACAACTGCAGTAAAGAGGGGTTGTGAATGTTATAGTCTTATAGTATAAAATTCAAAGTTTGTGGTTTTTAGAGAAGATAGAGTAAGGATGGCCTGAAATTGTCAAAGACCATGGAGCACACCTCTCTCCCATCTAGAGAACCAGAGTGTAGTCATCTTCCACTTGAGAAAGGTCGACCAGGAAACATCTTCTGAGATAACCAGGTTTCTGTTAGAAGGCAAAGGAAACATTCAGAAGGCAAAATTTAGAGAAGAGGTTGAAGACTAAGAGGATTTTTTCCTGATGAATGACACAGGACATACTGTAGTAAGATTGTAGGAACTGGATGCTGAGAAATCTGTATAAATACATTTTTACCTGTCTCAGGATTAGAATGTGGGTGATAGCGCCCTAGCCACTTTGGCTCACTGGCTAGAGCATCGGCCTATGGACTGAAGGGTCCCGGGTTTGATGCCGGTCAAGGGCAAATGCCTAGGTTGCAGGCTCGACCCCCAGTAGGGGGCATGCAGGAGGCAACCAGTCAATGATTTTTTCTCTCATCATTGATACTTCTATCTCTCTCTCCCTGTCCCTTCCTCTCTGAAATCAATCTTACCTAATAAAAGAGAAACATGCAAATTAACCATCACTCCGCTACGCCCACAGCCAATCAGAGTGAGCATGCAAATTAACCCAACAAAGATGGAGGTTAATTTGCATATGCAGGTGCGGAGTGAAGCCTGCTATGAGGGGGAGGGGGGGGCGGCGGAGGGAGCTACTGTAGTGGTGCTTCAGACAGAAGCGAGGACTTGCCGGCTCTGGGTGGCCTGGGAGCGGGGACTTGCTGGCTCCTGGGAGTGAAGCCAGGGGAAGGAAGGCCTATTCTTTTTTTTTTTTTTTTTAATATATTTTATTGATTTGTTACAGAGAGGAAGGAAGAGGGATAGAGAGTTAGAAACATCGATGGGAGAGAAACATCGATCAGCTGCCTCTTGCATACCTCCCACTGGGGATGTGCCCGCAACCAAGGTACATGGCCTTGACCGGAATCGAACCTGGGACCTTTCAGTCTGCAGGCCGACGCTCTATCCACTGAGCCAAACCGGTCAGGGCAGGAAGGCCTATTCTTGCACGAATATCGTGCAATGGGCCTCTAGTAAAAATATATTTCTAAAAAATAATAATAGAGTAAAATAAGAAAACCACCTCTTTGGCAACTTAAATGCCATTAGCTTCCCAATCCCAAGATTTACATTCATTACAAATTTAATATGAAATAGAAAATATATTTTTAAAAAAAGAATGTACCCTAACTGGTTTGGCTCAGTGGATAGAGCGTCAGCCTGCGGATTCAAGGGCCCCAGGTTCGACTCCAGTCAAGCGCATGTACCGTGGTTGCGGGAACATCCCCAGTAGGTGTTGTGCAGGAAGTGGCTGATTGATGTTTCTCTCTCATCGATGTTTCTAACTCTCTATCCCTCTCCCTTCCTCTCTGTAAAAAATCAATAAAATATATTTTTTTAAAAAAGAATGTGGGTGATAGGTATAATTTGGGAGATAATTTTTTAAAATATATTTTTATTGATTTCAGAAAGGAAGGGAGAGGGAGAGAAAGAGAAACATCAATGATGAGAGAGACTCATTGATCGGCTGCCACCTGCATGCCTCACACTGGGGACCGAACCTGCTACCTGGGCATATGCCTTGACCTGGAATGGAACCATGACCTCCTGGTTCTAGGTCAGTGCTCAACCACTGAGCCACACTAACCAGGCAGGAGATAATTTTTCAAGGTAACTAATGGAAGAAAGGGTCAAAGCCATAATATGATCACTGATGATCTCAAAGTAAATGGAGTAGTGTCCAGGCAAGGGTATTAAGGGAAGCAGAAGAGAGGCTCTCTCCAGGATGACATGAAATTACACAGCCCCTATTCCTGGGTCTTCCAGTTCCTAGTAAGAAATTTAGATTTTATTCTACAGGGTCATGGGCAAGGAATGTCACCAACTCTCCAATCCCAGGGCCCTTGACAGTCACACCCACCATGGCGCACAGTCTTGGGAACAAACACAGATTCTGGGTGTGTACAAAGCCCACACCCAAAACATTTATCTAGCCTGGGACATTTCTGGAAGCCTCCCCTCAAGGCCAGTTTAGGGGTGCTGTAGTCCCCACAAAGGGACTCAGAACAGGAAAATCCACAACATGGGAACTCTTCATTGAAGCTGTTAGATCCTCAAAACCAGGCTTCAGGCCATGACACCCTTTCACCCCAGGGCCCACAGTTTGTCTAAGACACCTCTCCACTGACCATGCAGGGTCAAACTCATTTCATGGGTGACACATACACACCCCACACACACCAAAGGGAAAAAAAAAAGAAATTTGGATTTTATTCTGAATGTACTGGAAGCCAGTATGAGATTAAAAATACAGAAGAGCCGAAACCGGTTTGGCTCAGTGGATAGAGCGTCGGCCTGCGGACTGAAAGGTCCTGGGTTCGATTCCGGTCAAGGGCACGTAACTTGGTTGCGGGCACATCCCCAGCAGGAGGTGTGCAGGAGGCAGCTGATTGGTGTTTCTCTCTCATCGATGTTTCTAACTCTCTATCCCTCTCCTTTCCTCTCTGTAAAAAATCAATAAAATATATTTAAAAAAAAAATACAGAAGAAAGGGATAATGTTGAGAGAATCCCTTCCAATGAATGAGATAGTATGGAGTCAACTATAAAAGGGCCTATAAATCAAGCAGTTTATTCCTTAAAAACAAAAAACAAAAAAACTGCCCTTTGTCTGGCCTGTGTGGCTCAGTGGTTGAGCACTGACCTATGAACCAGGTCACGGTTCAATTCCTGGTCAGAGCACATGGTCAGGTAGGGGGCGTGCAGGAGGTAGCCAATCAATGATTCTCTCTCACCATTGATGTTTCTATCTCTCCATCTCCCTTCCTCTCTGAGATGAATAAAAAAATATATTTTAAAAAAAACCCACAAAACTGCCCTCTGCTCTGTGTTCCTCTTCAGTCACCACCCTAATTCTCTCTTCCCCTTCAAACTTCTCAAAACAATTATCTATATATATTGTATGTTTAAAATGTCCCCTTGTTTCCAGTTTTTGGAAAAATGAATCAAGTTTTGTCCAGTTCGTTGCACGGAAACTGCTCTTGCCAATGCCACTCAACAATCCAATAATCACTTTTTAGTCTTCCTTTTAACTAGACATCATAGTATCATGAGACCATGACATGACCCTCACCCTGTGCTGTAACTCTAATTGCTCCTTCTGGCTCCCTTGCAAGCCTCTTTTCTCTACCTGGCCTTAAATGTTGCCATTCCTCAAGCCTTGAACCTAGGCCCTCTTCTTCTATTTCTTTATACCAGAGGTTGGCACACTACTGTGTACTGATGGGGCCTATGAGCTTAGTGGTTTTTGTGTTTGAAAAAAAATTCAAAAGCATAGTATTCATAACAAATGAATCACAGTATCCATAAAGTTTTATTGGCAGGCAGCCATATCCATTTGTTTACCTTTGTCTATGGCTGTTTTCACACTACAACAGCAAAGCTGACACAGAACCTATAGCCCACAAAGCCTGAAGTATTTACTTACCTTTTACAAGAAAAGTTTGCCTATTCTGTCTCCCTAGATTACTATATTCATTCTGGCAGCATTAATTACTATTTATATACCAATGATTCCCAGAAGAACATGGTCGGTCCAGATCTCTTCCATAAGGATGACCAGACATGAACATTCAGCTGCCTGTTGTCACGGAGAGGGAGAATTCCCTTTTACTTTTAGTTCTTATGGCTGGACTAGTAACAAGAGTAAAATTGACATAACACTGGATTAACAGAAAAAACAACAATTTACATGTGTACATGGGAGAACCACAATATGACGGTCAGATAATAAAATGAGGCTCCAGCGGAAACCGGTTTGGCTCAGTGGATAGAGCATCAGTCTGTGGACTCAAGGGTCCCGGGTTCAATTCCGGTCAAGGGCATGTACTTTGGTTGCGGGCACATCCCCCCGTAGGTGGTGTGCAGGAGGCAGCTGATCAATGTTAGCTCTCTGTCCCTCTCCCTTCCTCTCTGTAAAAAATCAATAAAATATATTTAAAAAAAAATAAAATGAGTCTCCAATAAATGATCAAACCAGGCATCTTTTAATATTTTTTAGACAATAGATTTGTGAGAAACTGACAGGACAAAGAAAGTCAGCGCTCATAAGAAATCTAAGCAAGGTTTGGGCTTGAGTAGTAAATCAGTAAAGGCTAATGCTTGTTTCTACAGACTGGTCAGCTCTGAGCTACTTAACTCTATCAATAAGGGGTTTCTCTCCCAGCTGGTGTGGTTCAGTGTAGGCCTATGAACCAGGAGGTCACGGTTGATTCCCAGTCAGGGCAGGTGCCCGGGTTATGGGTTCGATCCCCAGTGGGGGACAGCAGGAGACAACCGATCAATGATTCTCTATCATTGATGTTCCTCTCTCTCTCCCTCTCCCTTCCTCTCTGAAATCAATAAAACATATTACAAACTAAATAAGGTGTGTCTTTCAGGTGCAGGGAGATTTATTTTCTGCATTTAAGGAGACAATGGAAAGTCAGATGCCCTAGTTTCTCGAGTAACTAATTAACCAATATGCCATTATGTGATATTTTGGGGTGGCCTGTCTTGGGTCTCAACACTGCCATTCCCACTTACATGAGTTACCAAGCTCCTACCTAAGACTACTCCACTTCAACAAAAATGGTACCAATATTCATCTAGTTGATCAAGTGAATTATTGAAAATCCTTGACACACCTCCCTCTCCCTAAACCCCAACATCCAATTTCTCCCCAAACCCTTCAAAACAAACCCAAGCTCATCCCTCCTTTCCATCTCTACTGCCTTTCACCCTTTTCCAACGCCCCCGCCCCCACATCTCTCATCCTGGACCACTGCAAAAGCTTCCAAAACGAGTTTTCTCAAAGGGTAGACAGCCAGGCTACTCCCCACTCCCCCGCGGCTGTGCCCTAGCCCAGATAGAGCCTCACCCTCCACCAAAGCTCACAGCTCGCGAGGTCGCGAGACTCCCTACCTCAGGCACTCCCCAGCGCCCCTCCCCCCCTTTCCCTAGCCCCCTCCCCCCCTTTCCCTAGCCCCCTTCCCCCCCTCTCCCTAATCCCCTCCGCCCCTAATCCCCTCCCCAGCGCCCCCCCACCCCCGTCTCCTCCCCAGCCCCTCCCCAACCCCCTCCCCAGGGCTTCAGAGCTCAGATTCGCCTTTTTGCAGGAAGGTCTCCCGCGGTCGCTTACACGTGGTAACTGCGGGGCCTACGACGCGGTCGCAAAACCGTCGTAACTGCCGGCTACTTTCTACGTTTAGGGTGGGGCTACGTTTTACAAACCGGACCGTGATTCTTTGCGTTTTCTCTTTCCAGCCAGCGCCGAGCTATGGGTGAGTGTTCCTTGTGTGAAAGCTGGGGTAGAGGAGCGAGTTCAATCCGGCGCCATCCTGCCTCTCAGCCAAGTTAGGAGGGTGGGCGCGCTGACCCTCGGCAACGAACAGCCATGAGGAAGTTTATGCTCAGGTTTGTGCCGCCGAGTCCAGCGCTGGGGTCCGTGCCAGAGCCCGAGCCGGGGCTGCAAGCGGCATCAACATGGCTGCCGCGGGAGAGGGTGCAGGCTGGGCGGCACGCGCATGATGACACCTTAGGACTGCTGTAAAATTCCCGATGCTCAGTGGGGAAGCCAACCTTGGAGAACTGAGCGTGCCGCCCGCCCTGCGCGGGGTCTGGTGCTGGCTAGGGCTGCCCGCGTCCCAGTGGTTCAAGCTTCCGCCCCCCCAAAACAGGTATCTCTCGGGACAACTGGCACAAGCGCCGCAAGACCGGGGGCAAGAGGAAGCCCTATCACAAGAAGCGAAAATATGAGCTGGGACGCCCTGCTGCCAACACTAAGGTGCGTGCGGGGCCTCGCCACTCGGGAGGTCTACTTCCGCGGGTCTCCATGATCCGGCTCTGCGCATGGCTGTTGAATCTTGGGTGGGCTCCTTGACGTTTTGGGAGTGAATGGCCTCTTCATCGTTACCTGTTGGGTAAATTCTAAAGAGATTTCACGACCCTAACTGGTTTGGCTCAGTGGATAGAGCGTCGGCCTGCGGACTGAAGGATCCCAGGTTCGATTCCAGTCAAGGGCATGTACCATGGCTGCGGGCACATCCCCAGTGGGAGGTGTGCAGGAGGCGGCTGATCGATGTTTCTGACTCTCTGTCCCTCTCCCTTCCTCTCTGTAAAAAATCAGTAAAATACATTTTTTAAAAAAAGATTGCACGAAGACGTGCTGTTAGGATTAAAGGGCTCCACACATGCTGGTTAGAAACCTGGTGTTTCTGTCCCATGGACACTTGATTTACAGTGTTTGGATCAAGTTTGTTTTTTTTCCTTGGAGGTAACTAGAGTGATGAAAAAGGTATCCTTAGGCGTGGTGTGGCCGTCTTGGTCACTTGTGTGCCACTTGCCAATGCTAGGACTCGTCATAGTTACACTGACTTGTTTCCTCCATCCGGCCAGGCTCCCCTTCCTCTCGCGTCTTGCTTTCCTTTATTACTTAGTCCCTGTCTCCTTGTGTTTCCTAGATTGGACCCCGCCGCATACATACAGTCCGAGTGCGTGGAGGCAATAAGAAGTACCGAGCGTTGAGGCTGGACGTGGGCAACTTCTCCTGGGGCTCAGAGTGTGAGTGAGGCCCGCAGGAGTGGGTGGGAACTCGGCACCTACAGCCTTCTAGGAGCTTCAGTAAGTGCTTTTAGCAGGAAGTCCGTGGCCTCCACCCAGATACTGAAGTTTCTTCTTGAAAGACCCTGAGGCTGTGGTAATTAGAGCTGTCTCTCCAGCCTGTACTCTTAACCCTTGTGGGCTCAGGGAGGGGCTGAATCTAGAGACTGTGTGTGTGGTTGTCAGCCACCTCTGGAAAGATGGGCTGTGGAAGAGGAGCTGATGCCCTATGCCTGGGTAAAGGCTTAGAGTTCCTTTGCCTCTCCTTAGGCCCTATTAGGCTGGGATGGGAGGGCAAGGCCAGTTGGCCTTTGGTTTACTCTGCTTGATTCTGAATTTCTCCTGTGAGCAGGTTGTACGCGCAAAACAAGGATTATTGATGTTGTCTACAATGCATCCAACAACGAACTGGTCCGCACCAAGACCCTAGTAAAGAACTGCATCGTGCTGGTTGACAGCACACCGTACCGACAGTGGTACGAGTCCCACTACGCACTGCCCCTAGGCCGCAAGAAAGGGGCCAAGCTGGTGCGTGTTTGGGGAGCCAACCTCCCTGTAGGGTGGGGGGAGGCCAACCTGATTACAGCCTTCTTGTGATGAAATTCTGTCCAGTTCTGCTACTGAATGGAAAGAGAAGAAAGCCTTTAGTGCTGAGGAAGGCAGAAGTTGGGATGTGCGGGGTTCAAGGGTACCGTGACATCCTTCCTCGAGTTAGAATTTGGGGACCCCTAGCTAACCCATCTTTGTCTCCTTTACTCAGACTCCTGAAGAGGAAGAGATTTTGAACAAAAAACGATCAAAGAAAATTCAGAAGAAATATGATGAAAGGAAAAAGAATGCCAAAATCAGCAGTCTTCTCGAGGAGCAGTTCCAGCAGGGCAAGCTTCTTGGTAAGGTGGCTGTTGTGTTGGGTCATAAGCTATTTTATCCTTTCCTCGGTCCTTTGGACTGCCAGCCATGTAGTCTAGAGGGTTCGCAGGATAGTTTAATAACAGCAGCATACAGATCACCATTTGGTCAACCCATTAGTGTGAAGCTAAATAGGAAATGGTGGGCAGGAGTCCATAGGCCTGAGTGAGCAGTATTCTGAGAAGTGAGTGCCCAGGCTAAGGGGGCTGTCTCAGTGATGAAAACTTTGTCCAGTTCTGCTACTGACTTTAAGTGATGATAAAGTGTATCTGAGGAGACAACAGGTTTCATGCCTGCCCCTGCTACCTAAACCAATATACGCTTTTAAGGGCACATGGCTATGGGTAAGACCACATTGCTGTTTTGCTGAGGACCACATATTCTCTCGGCAGCATGCATCGCTTCAAGACCAGGCCAGTGTGGCCGAGCAGATGGCTATGTGCTCGAGGGCAAGGAGCTGGAGTTCTATTTGAGGAAAATCAAGGCCCGGAAAGGCAAATAAATCCTCTTCCCTCCTGTCTTAGCTCATGTAATAAAGGTGTTTATTCTAGGTTCTGTGTCCATGTTTGAATACTTGATCAGCATGCTATTAGAGTACTCTAAATCCCTCTCCCTGGAGGGCTGTACTTCAATATAGTTAGGGGGGCCCTGGGCAACGTGGTTCAGTGGTTAGAGCATCAACCTGCACACTGGTTATCTGTCAAGGGCACCTACCTGGGTTGCAGGTTCAATCCCCTGCCTGGGTCAGGGCACATGCAGAAGGCAACCCAATCAACATATCTCTCTCATTGATGTTCCCCTCTCTCCTCCCTCCCTCTCATTCTCTCTAAAAGTCAATGGAAAAAATGTTCTTGGGTGAGGATTTTAAAAATATGTATAGTAGGGGGAACTTCTCTCACCCCAACGTGACATTGGCTTGCAGGCCATGCAAAGACCATATAAGGGAGGTATTACAGCACTAAGGCCCCCACGGTATTGATGTGTTGACCATGATTATAACCTGAAGCAATATTGCCTCTAAAGTTGGCTCCTTTAGAGATCATGTACCCCTTGGACCTTGATTTTAATGTTCTAGAAATTGAAATTTCTGCACTGTTGAGAGCAGGTTCTGTTTTTCTCTTAAGCCCTAACTCCTTGCCCTAAAAACTATGTTAGGTTGCCAGTAATTTTTTAGTTCAGAGAGAGAAACGAGGGTGAGAATCATTGATCAGCTGCCTTCTGCACGCCTCCGCCTCCTACTGGGGACTGAGCCCACAACTTGGGCATGTGCCCTTGAGCAGAATTGAACCCATTACCCTTCAGTCTGCGGGCTGACGCTCTTATCTACTGAGCCAAACCAGCCAGGGCTAATACCAGCATTTAATGAAGTTTGTGTTTATCTTTCTGACTTGAGCTAGCACAGACCTACTTGACACCTGCACTTTGATGTCAGCAGGTTCATCTAACATCAAATCTTGGTTCAACCTATAACATCACCTTGACCATTCTGGTCCCTTTTTTGTATCTTACTCATTCTCAGTGCTGCTGCTGCTGCTGTTTCCCAGTGCAACCCCAGCAATCAATGATTATTATTTTTTAAAAAAATATTTTATTGATATTTTACAGAGAGCAAGGGAGAGGGATAGAGAGCTAGAAACATCGATGAGAGAGAAACATCAATCAGCTGCCTCCTGCACACCTCCCACTGGGGATGTGCCCGCAACCAAGGTACATGCCCTTGACTGGAATCGAACCCGGGACCCTTGAGTCCGCAGGCCGACGCTCTATCCACTGAGCCAAACCGGTTTCGGCTCAATGATTATTTTAAAACATTGGGTTTTTAAAAAAAATCACTTCCCATCTCAAAATCCTTACTAAAGACTGAAACTTAATGTGACTGGTCCCTTTTCTATAGTGCCTACCATCTGGCCTTAATTTATGAACACTTCAGATATCCACATGACTTCTTCCAGCTCTTTGCTCTGACTAGTGAGTTCTCTGATTACAATTTTAAAAATATGCTTTTATTGATTTTTAGGGGGAGAGGGGATAGAGACAGTAACATTGATGAGACCCCTAGCTGGTTTGGCTCAGTGGATAGAGCATCGGTCGGCCCTGCAGATGGAAGGCTTCTGGATTTAATTCAGGTCAACGGCACACACTTTCGTTGCAGGTGCCTCCCTGGCCCGGACCCTAGTCGGTTGTGTGCGGGAAGCAGCCAATCGATGTGTTCTCTCACATCGATATTTCTGTTTCCCTCTCTCTTCTACTCTATAAAACAATGGAAAAATATCCTCTGGTGAGGATTAAAAAGAAACATTGAGCTCTAGCCAGCTTGACTCGGTGGATAGAGCATTGGCCTGAGGGACTTAAAGTCCCGGGTTCCATTCAGGTCAAGGGCACATGCCCTGGTTGCCAACTCAATCCCCAGTAGGGGGCGTGCAGGAGGCAGCCAATGATTCATTATTGATGTTTCTCTCCCTCTGAAATCAATAAAATACCTTTTAAAAATAAAAAGTATGTATTTCTCCATAAAAAAAGAAACATCGTTGAGAGAATCATTGATTGGCTGCCTCCTGCATGCACCCCCACTGGGTATTGAACCTGATACCTGGGCATGTGCCCTGAAAGGGAATTGAACCAGCAAGTTGGTTTCTAGGTTGCTCAACCATTGAGCCACACGGGCTAGGCTGGTCACTATTTGAAATTGCAGTCCCTTCCACACTGTCCTTTTCCCCTGTTTTTCTCATCCCTTTTCCTGGCATAAAATTTTTTTTTATTTGCTTATATTTTTTTGTCCTCAAAATACAACTCAAGGAACAGATATTTGTTTCCTGCTGTGTCTCCAGTATCTGGGAAAGAGCATGGCCGTGTGCCACACACTCAAATATGTGCTAAATTAATGAGTTCCTAAAGACCTGATACAATTTAAAGTCGATGGAAAGTGCAAATACATATCTTATGAGCCAAATGAGTGCAAAATCCTATTGATTCATCAACTTGGCTAACTTGCAGACACGAAAGATGAGCCCCCAAAACAACTTAAGGACAAAAATAAACCCAAACCTCAAATCTTAACATTGGCTCTGGGGAGACCTAGCCTTCACCTTCCTACCAAGTGAGGATCTTCATGCACCACTTTAATAGCTAATGATTACTGAGAGCGACATTCCACACTTTGTCTTTTTTTGGTGGGTGAGGGGGTGGGGTGGCTTCCAGTAAAGACCTAAAGACCTAGACAAATTCAAAAAGCTATAAGCACTCCTTTGCCTTTTCTAATTTGAGCTCTGCAAGGCATTGATCTTCTCCCATCCCTTCTACCTTTCATCTGTCAATAGGACCGGTAGGTTCTAAGGCAGTGGTTCTCAACCTTTCTAATGTCGCGACCCACAGGTTGAGAACCGCTGCTGTAGAGCCTAAGACCATCAGAAAACACAGATATTTACATTATGATTCATAACAGTAGCAAAATTAGTTATGAAGTAGCAACAAAAATAATTTTATGGTTGGGGGTCACCACAACATGAGGAACTGTATTAAAGGGTCGCGGCATTAGAAAGGTTGAGAACCACTGTTCTAAGGAGTCTCCACTGCCTTCACAGATGACCATTCTTGTCCTAGAGCAGGGGTGGGCAAACTTTCTGACTCGAGGGCCACAATGGGTTCTTAAACTGGACCGGAGGGCCGGAACAAAAGCATGGATGGAGTGTTTGTGTGAACTAATATAAATTCAAAGTAAAGGAGCGGAGGGGAGAGCAAGAGAACCGGATAGAACAGCCGGATCCGGCCCGCAGGCCGTTGTTTGCCCACGGCTGCCCTAGAGCAAGGCTACCTCCCCCTAAAAACCCAGCAAAAACTCACCTTCCTTAGTGAATGGCTATGGAGAAGTGCTGTCGTCCACATTATAGACTTGGTCACTGTGAGGCTTTGAAATGTTCACTATCCCATGGTTACAGAGGCGGAAAATAGCAAAACTAGCATTATGATTAAGTCCATAGATTAATGCCACCGGCTGCACTTAACCTCTCCCTGCGTACTCCTGCCTCAAATACGTGCTCCCCTCTGAGTTCTGGCATTTGCCTCCTTGGGCATTATGATCAGCTTTGATATTCACCAATTTATTTACTGGAGGCTGAGCCTAGAAGACAGGAACCTTAGAGGAGCTCAGTTTAGCAATGACTCCATTCTAGTTCCCTTAACCATGAACTGAGTGCTCCCAGCACAGCAGTACCACTGTGGGGATAGACAACTTTCTTCCCTTAAAATTTTTAAAAATATATTTCTTTATTGATTTCACAGAGGATGGGAGAGAGAGAAACATCAATGATGAGAGAATCATTGATCAACTGCCTCCCACATGCCCCCCCACTGGGGATCAAGCCTACAACTGGGCATGTATGTGCCCTCAGCTGGAATCGAACCTGGGACCCTTCAGTCCGCAGGCCGACGCTCTGTCCAGTGAGCCAAACTGGCTAGGACTCATCCCTTAAATTTACCTTCTCCACATTTGGTTGGTGGGAGTGGAGAAAGGCTTGGCTGGAAGTGTGGGCTGGGTGGTGTATGTATGACTGCCTTCACATCTGAGTTTAATCAGCCTCCAGCACAGATTCCCAAGCCCTTTATCTCACCACACAGCATACCAATTTAATTTTAAACTACTGTAACTGCACAAGTGATAAATATATTCTCATTGTAAACAAAAAAATTGAACATTACAGATAAAGCAAAAATGCCCAACATACACATTTTGATGCATCTTCAGAGTAAGGTTATCGGGATAGGGTATATTCTGAACATCTTATGTATGACTCAAATTGTGATCCTTGAGCTCCATTTCAGATGTAATGAAACATTGTGAGTGGTTCCTAGGACTTTTTAATGAGCCCTTCAGTCATGCTGATGCTCCCTCAAGACAGAACTGGCCCTAACCAGTTTGGCTCAGTGGCTAGAGCATCAGCCTGCGGACTGAAGGGTCCCAGGTTCGATTCCGGTCAAAGGCATGTACCTACGTTGCAGGCACATCCCCAGTAGGGGGTGTGCAGGAGGCAACTGATTGATGTTTCTCTCTCATCGATGTTTCTAACTCTCTATCCCTCTCCCTTCCTCTCTGTAAAAAAAAATCAATAAAAAACATATTTAAAAAAAAAAAAAGACTGAGAACTGGCCTAGCCCCCCATTGCCGAGGAAGCTAACTGCACCTGGGCTGTAGCTGTGCCTCTATGCCTCGTCTCATGTGTCCTTCCAGCTTCACCTCCCCAAAGAATCCATCCCACCTCCCGTCAAAGTGGACACATTCCCAAGCCTTGGCTCAGGCCCTTCTCTCCATCTTCCTCTTTCAAGGCGGTCCCTAAATGCTTCTGTTCCTAGTACACTAGAAGAGAGGGCGAGAAGGGGACGTGGGGGGGGGGGGGGTTGGCGCCTGGGGCTCTGGCTGCCTCTGCTCAGGGCTCCTGGGCCTGGTCCTCTCGACCTGCCTCCTCCTCCATGCAGTCCTCGGGGTCTCCGCCCTCCTCGACCCTGGAGCGCAGCAGATGAGGGGTCCGGGGAGGTCCTCGTGTCCAGCCGAAGTTCCGGAGACTGATGGCAGGGGAAGGTGCTCCTGCACCCAGGACGCGGCTGAGCAGCGGGGTCTGCGCGGCTGGCACATGCCGAGCCAATGCAGGGGTCGCCTCCACCTGCAGACTCTGCTCAGGGTCGTCACTCACGCTGCAGGCGAGAGGACTGCATGAGCAAGCTTCAACGAAGGCCCACGGGGTGGACTTACTTTCCAGAAGAGGGTGGGAAGGACCGAGGCATTGGCACCCCAGATGGTGGGGTTGGGCGGGGACCTGGGCCCTCCTGCTGGGGCCACTCACCGCAAGTTGAAAGTTGAGCCCAGAAAGGAAGGCTTCAGAGACTCGGCCACCGTGGCCACAGTGTAGGGCGGCTGCACTGAGCCTTCATCCCAGTACAGGTCCTTCTCCGCCGGAGGCAGGTTCTGGTACATGTCATCCACGGATAGCAGGGACACCTGGGGTGGGCAGCAAGTCACCAAGGTCCTCCTTTCCTTCACAACAGGTCTCTGCCCCCAGACCACTACTCACTTGCAAGTTGCGGTCAATGAGCTGGTTGGTTTCAAAGTCATCATCATCCTCACCAAAGGGGTTGATGATCTGTTCGGCCACCTGCAGGTTGTAAGACAGTGTTTCTGCTCCATTCTCTGTCCCCAAAGTTGGGATGGGCCCTGGGTTCATGTCTCTACAGAACATGCTGGCATGACCACCCGAAGTGCCCACCTTGAGCCAGCCAGCATAGAAGAAGAACTGCAGCAGAGTGGTGAGAGGCACATACATGTCCAGGTCCCCCAGCGCTGGCCCCGGTTCCTGTCCTGGCTCCAGAGGCTCCCGAGGTTTGGCAGCCCCTGCCTCTGGCTCCACAAACTGGCGGCCAACCAGGGAGAGGGCAAAGAAGGAGTATACTGCTATGGTCACCACCTGGAGAAGCGGAAGGCTGGCTGAAGGGACGGGAGAAATGCTGTCCCTGTCCCTAAGGACCTGCGGAGGGGGATGAGTGTGGGGGTCGGACAAGTCATGAAAACATGTAGCAAGGTATGGCAGCACCAGAGAGCATGGGGTCATCTCAGTAGGTGTCCAGGGAGGAGGAGCCCTCAGCTGTTCAATGTCTCACTAGACTGAACTGCCTCAGGGCAGGTTCCATCTCTAATTCTTCTCAGCACCTCACACACAGCACAGGACAGACAGAGGGACTGGGGAGGTAGAGGCCGTTACTTGGGTGTAGACGAGAGGGATGCTGATCCAGTCATAGTGAAACAGCATGCTGCACTTGGCTCGGTACTTGTTCAGTTCCTGGTGGAACAGCAGGAGGAGGAAGTCAGTGATGACGAGGAATGAAGAATATGGAGCGAAGAGGGGAGCCCAACACACACTGGGCCTGGGACAGGTCTGGAGGCTCATTCTACTCTCAGAGGTGTTCCCGGGCTCGGGTGCCTGATGGGAAGCAGACCCTGCAGCCAGATCGTCTGGGTATGAATCCCAGCTTGCCTAATTAGTTGTGTGACTTGGGCGAATTTCTTTTCCACTCTCTGCCTCAGTTTCCACATCTGTGAAAGGGGGTGGTAATAATAGTACCTATCTCAAGGATTGTGAGGGTTAAATGAGTTAATATAAGTATGGTGCTTCCAACAATGTGCAGTACCTAGTTGGCACGATGTAAGTGTTAAATGCTAAAATTATTATTCCAATTTGCAAAGCTAGGGGAAGGAGGGCAGATGGGCCTGGTCCTAGGCTGACTCACTTCCAGGAGCAGGCAGAGAGCAATGTCATCACGAATGCGCCCATCCCTCCGGGCCTGGGCCGCCAGGTTGGTGAACCAGACACAGGGGACCCAGTACTTGTTGAAGTCAGATTTTAGGCTTTCAAACTTTTTCCTTTCTTCCTGAGACATGAAACCTGCAGAGATAAAGAGGGTGGAGCTTAGACTCTGCCTCTAAATGCTGGGACCCAGGAGCTTCCCCTGGGGGTCAGCCCTCCCTCCCAGGAGGCACACGAGGCACCTGCATCCACCACGTGCTCCATGGTGGGGAAGCGCTTAAGCACCCGGGTGCTGACCGAGCGCAGCACCAGCACTGACGCCAGGTTGGCGTAGCGGACAAGGGTGCGGCGCAGCAGGCGGCCGTGCTGGTCCAGGCCGTGCACACTGGCCGAGATGACGCACATCAGCTGGTCTGGCAGCGGGATGCTTGTGTACTGGGCCCACCAGCGGTTCACCACCAAGGTCACGTAGAAACCTGGTTGCCACCAAGGGTAGCAGGGATGGGATGGAAAGATGAAAGGCCTGGAGGTCAGCGTGTCCTGCCCCTCAGCCAGAGTGCCTGGTCCAGGGCAGGTTGAACCAAGGCAGAGGGAAGGACACATTTGGCTCAGGGTGCCCGGCCTCGCTGTCAGGAGGACAACCTCTTCCTCTGGTCCCAACCTGATGTACTAGACCACCCTGGGAGGAAGGAGGGTAACCCTCCTCAGGCAGAGAAGCGGTGGTTCAAGGCCAGGTGGTTCATGAGCCCTGCTTCCCCTGAGGGTGGGAATGGGGTATCATCTCTCTCCAGCTCCCCTCCAGTACCCAGAGGCTGGTGATGCCAGCCAGCAGGTAGCTTGGGCCTTGTTTGGAGTAAGGGTCCAGGAAGTGATAGGCAGGGCCTAGCCCCCTGGAAATCCCGGACCCAGCACACAGCTCCCATGCCTCTGAGCCTGCTCTGGTTGATCTCCAGGCTGGGTTACTGGGGTAAATCTGACCCTCAGACCTGTCAACCCCACCCAAAGGCCAGGGAAGATGGTGAGGATGCCAGGGAGAGCTAGAGGATAGCCTTACCCAGGACAAAGGACAAGGGGATGAGGTCTGCAGAGCGGTTGCAGTATCGGGCCACCTGAGCATACACGAGCCTCTGCTCCTGGGTCAGCAGCAGCCTGGGAAGGTCCGGTGCAGGCCTGGGTTAGAGGGAGGCAGGCAGCCTGGTCCCCCACAGACCAGCCCTGAGACCTCACCCTCGCACCGGTAGGTGATGCTGAGCAGAGCATACAGGACAATGAAGAGTAGGAACTCCTTGTAGAGGAGCTTGTAGATGCTTCCCCTCCAACGAAGAAGCAGCCCAGAGAAGCCTCCGAAGCGGGCCTCCGCCACTTTGAGGGTGTACGAAACCGTCATGGCGCTGGTGGCCTAGGGTAGGAGGTCACAAGAGCTGCCCCCAGAGCTGTCCCTTTTCCCCAGCAAGCCTTCTCCTTCGCTTGCCTTCTTCTCATCACCAAGCTTAGTTCCCCAGGCAACCTCCCTTCAGCGGGGGTTATATACACCCCAGCCTTCACCTTGTGTCAGCAGGCAAGGTGAAAGGAAGCTGCCAAAGACAAAGCACACCCCATCCCCTCCCTCCAGAACTCAGTGGTGCGGGGGTCATGCCAGAGTGGGCGGGACAAGGGAGAGCTGAGATCTGGGCTGTCTCATACCTGAGGCTTCCCCACGCTCCTCTTGCACTTGCAGGCCTAGGAGTAGTCAGATCTTGAACCGCTGGAGACAGGAGAGTCAACTCTAGTCCAGACCCACCACTATCCCTTGAGGTCTCGCTCTCCAAGCTGGTCTCCTGAGGCCCAGGGCATTCTCACCACCACCCCATACCTGCCTACCTGCTCCAGGCAGCACCCAGTGTTGAGGAAGGAGAACTGGGCCAGCATTCACCTCACACACACTTAAGTACCTCCTGGGCCCATTAAGTTTGACTGGACTGAGGTTATCATTGATGGATTGAGGCTGTCACCCGCTTCCTCTGGCCCTGGGAACTGGATATATCTCCTACCACTGCAGGGCTGGGCTGGCCTTTGAATGGCAGAAGTGCCATCAGCATTGACCCCACAGCTTGCACAGAGGACACCATGTCCTTGAAGTCAAGATAGGGATTACTGTCCCATGCTGGTCCAGGTGAGAAAATAGATGCATGATAAATTGTTACAATTATAACAGCTGCTGATTCCAGAGCACTGACTAAGTGACAGGCACTGTGCCCAGGCACCACTACATCACCTCTGGTAGAATCCTCATTGCAACCCCAGGAGGTAGGAATCATCCCCATCTCACAGATGAGGTTCCAAGAAGTAAATGACTTGCCCAAGCCGAAACCGGTTTGGCTCAGTGGATAGAGCGTCGGCCTGCGGACTGAAAGGTCCCGGGTTCGATTCCGGTCAAGGGCATGTACCTTGGTTGCGGGCACATCCCCAGTGGGAGGTGTGCAGGAGGCAGCTGATCGATGTTTCTCTCTCATCGATGTTTCTAACTCTCTATCCCTCTCCCTTCCTGTCTGTAAAAATCAATAAAATATATTTAAAAAAAATAAATAAAAAAAAAAAATAAATGACTTGCCCAAGATCACACAGCTGGGATGTGTTGGAGGCAGGATTCAAAGCTGGAGGTAATGGACTTCAAAAGCTGGAATTGGCCCATCTGGGCCTAAACAAGGGCTGGCACCCTGAAGCCAGGGCCCTGTCACCAGCCACACTGCCATGCTTCTAGTCCAGGCTGGGAGGAAGAGGGCGGGGCCTGGCCTGGCTCTTCCCCATTCCCATTCCACAGGGCTGATGAGACCACAGATCTGGGACTCAGCCCTAGAGATGCATCCCCTTTCAGCCATGCCCAGCATTCTGACTCCTAGGGTGCCTAGGATCTGGAGGGGCATTTCCATTTCTGGGCTTCAATTTCTTTGTCTTTCAAACGGAGGAAATAATACCGGAGGCACCAGGTCAATTGTCCACCCAGCACCAAGGTCACCCACAGAAACCCAGGAGTGGTGGTCCCGCTTCTTGCCTGTATTGGGGAGCTCCTTCCCCCACACTGTGAGCTGGTTCCCACACACAAGTGTTTCCTGAAGAGGAAGCTTGGGAGTCAGACAAACCTGGGTTTTAATTCTAGCTCTCTGTAACCTTGTACAAGTTATCTACCTAATCTCTCTGAATCTGTTTCCTCTTCTGCAAAACAGGATCAATAACACTTTCCTCACAGGGCAACTGAGAGTATCAAAGAAATGATGCCCAGACAGAGCCTGGAGCACTGCAGGCATTTAGCCCCAGCTGCTATTCCCATGAAAAGCCAAATCTGTTCCCGTTGGTTTCTACCTACTGGTCCACTGTTGCATCCCAGAACCAGGCAATCCTTCAAAGATGAAGAGACAGAACTTGCCCCTGATGCCTCACTAGCCTGTCTCCAAAGACAAACAATGCCAGGGCCTGGCTTCTAAGCTGCATACACAAGGCCCTCTGAGATGCCCCCGTCCCATCTTTACCAGCCTCTACCCAGCTCCTTTTCACTGTTCCTTCACCATCCAGCTCAGAACATCCTCTGGGAAGCCTGCCATGATTTCCCCCCAGGTCACTCCTCAAAACCCTCTAGGTTTCCTCTCTCCTGTTGCAGCAGGTAATCATACTGTCTGCGGTCTTCACTCCGGCCCGTGAGGTCCTTGAGGACAGGATTGGATCTGATTCATCTTGGTAAAGCTGGAGAGGATTTGAATCCAGGCAGCTTTTCCTTTCTTTTTTCTTTTTATTTTTTGTCCCTTTTAATATGAAAGACATCTGATCCACCTCCCTCTTTTTCATAAACAATTTCTTAGATGAGCAAGGTCTAGAAACCTACTCATAGCCTGATAAGTTATGTTCTCCTTCTAGGTCCCAGGTGAGATGTCAAGATGAGGAGAGAACAGGATTGGTGTGTGTGTCCATCTCAGAGGATGAGGTACCAGCTCGGGGGCCTCTGGCCATCATGGCCAGGCAGCCCTTTCCCAAGCTTTGATCTGTGGCTTTCCTAGAGCATTCTGGGCTGCTTACCACTGACAGAGTTTCTTGTACCTGGGAAGCCAGGCTCCAGGCTGGAGGAGCTCAGTCCCTGAGGTCCTGGGGGCCTCTTTCTTTTTATGTTTTTATTTTTGTATTTTATTGATTTTAGAGAAGAAGGAAGAGGGAGAGAGAGCTAGAGATAGAAACATCAATGATGAGAGAGAATCATTGATTGGCTGCCCCCTGCACGCCCCCTACTGGGGACCACGCCCGCAACCCAGGCATGTGCCCTTGGCCAGAATCAAACCTGGGACCCTTCAGTCCACAGGCTGACGCTCTATCCATTGAGCCAAACCAGCTAGGGCATGGGGGTCTCTTTCTGACTGCAGACCTTGAGGGCAACCCCACTGGTTACATTTCAGTCCTCCACCCCATCCCCCTCTGTGGCCCTCTTGCTTCTGCCTGTTACTCACTCTGGATCGCTGAGCTGTGAATTTCCCACAGAGCCACCAATAGGGGTACAGGGCCTGAAGCCTCACCAGAGGAAGGGGTTGGTCCCCAGGCCCCATCCAACCCCTCCCTCCTGAGTTTGCTTATCTCCCTTCCCAGCTGCTGACAGGTCCCTCTGGTTTATGGTCCAGGAGAGGGAACCACTCCAGCCATAAATCACCTGGCCCACCCTTTTTTATCATCCTCTAGCTCTTGCCCCTCCTCTTGCCTGGCTCCCTCTCTTCTGGCCCTAACCACCAGTGACCCTCTCCCCTCCTCACAGCCCAGAGCTGGATTTATGGCTTGGCAGTTTACAGCATGTAGTCTGGAGCCAGACTCCACCATGAACTACCTTTGTGACCGTGGGCAAGCCATTTAACCTCTTTGTGTTTAATTTCCCTATGGGGAAATGGGAATGAGAATACATACCTACCTCAGAGTTGTTATGAATATCAAATGAATTAATACTTACAAAGTGCTCAGAATAGCAAAACAATTGGTAAGTATGAAATGCCTTCAAAGACCACCTGAGGTGTTTTCTTTTTTTAAATATATTTTTATTGATTTCAGAGAGGAAGGGAGAGGGAGAGAGAGAGAGAAATATCAATGATGAGAATCATTGATCAGCTGCCTCCTGCATGCCCCACACGGGATGGAGCCCGCAACTCAGGTATGTGCTCTTGACAGGAATCGAACTGTGACCTCCTGGTTCATAGGTCAATGCTCAACTACTGAGCCTGAGGTTTCTTTCTTTCTTTCTTTCTTTCTTTCTTTCTTTTTAATATATTTTATTGATATTTTACAGAGAGGAAGGGAGAGGAATAGAGAGCTAGAAACATCGATGAGAGAGAAACATCGATCAGCTGCCTCTTGCACACCCCCACTGGGGATGTGCCCGCAACCAAGGTACATGCCCTTGACCGGAATTGAACCTGGGACCTTTCAGTCCGCAGGCCGACGCTCTATCCACTGAGCCAAACCGGTTTTGGCTGAGCCTGAGGTTTCTTTAAAGCTGAATCCAATAGCCCCTCCTGAGTCCTAGCCTTACTTGGCATCTCTCAGTCTTGCAAGACTCCCTTAGCCTCTGTGACCGACACTGTTAAGAAATTTTTTTTTTTAATATGGAACACTTCAGCCCTAGCTGGTTTGGCTCAGTGGATAGAGTGTTGGCCTGCAGACTGAACGGTCCTGGATTCAATTCTGGTCAAGGGCACATGCCTGGGTTGTGGGCTTGATCCCCAGCGGGGGACGTGCAGGAGGCAGCAGATCAATGATTCTCTCTCATTATTGATGTTTCCATCTCTCTTTCCCTCTCCCTTCTTCTCTGAAATCAACAAAAATATATTTTAAAAAAATATGGAACACTACGAATTTGCATGTCATCCTTGCACAGGCGTCATACCCATCTTTGTATCGTTCCAATTTTAGTATATTATTAATTTCGTAATTAGTGCTGCCGAAGTGAGCACTGAAGAGTTTCTTTTTCTCCCCATTGTATTTTTTAAAAGTTTCCCCCTAAGATTTTCTTGACTCTGAGCTGCCAAGTGGGCAGGGAATGTGAACATGTGCTCACTAGGGGTAGTGGGCCTGCCAGCATCCTCTGAGGGATGGAGATCCAGAGAGCTCAGTAAAACCTCAGCAGGGGCAGAGTTTGTGAGAGTCCTGGGGGGAGGGCAAGGGCACTAGTAAGAGAGATATGGAGACAGAGTAGTGCAAGGACAGAGAACCAGTGACCCCTAGAAAACTTAGGCAAAGGCCAATGGTACAGTCAGACATCTTGGGTTCAGACCTTGGCCCTGCCCCTTGGTAGCTATGTGACCTTGGGCAAGAAGCTTAACCCCTTGAGCCTCAGTTTCCTCATCTGTGAAATGAGGTTAACAATCATATCCACAGCATAAGGTTACTGTGATCAGTCAGTAAGATAAATGCTCAGCCCAGTGCCTGGTACATGGCAGGTGTGTAAGGTCCATCAATGGCAGCATGTGTTACACTGAGGGAGGAAGCAGAGCGGGCTTCCAGGCGCTTCAGTTACAGCATCTGGAGGATCTCCTCTGGTGTCCTGGCTCCCAGAGGAGGGCTCAAGAACCTTGGTAACCTTTCAAGGGGAGAAGATAGCGAAGGGAACAGAATAATAGAATACCCCAAACATGTCACTTTGGCATATTGATTACTTTGAGCTGTAGGCATTTGAAAAAGAGCAAATGCAGGGAGAGGCTGTCCTTGAACTTCCTTTATCTGCCTAAAGCCAAACCCTTCAAAAGGAACTCAATGGTCATAAGTCCCTTCCTGGAAGTTTCATCTCATCACAAGAGAGGAGACTAAAAGTCTATATTACATCCAGACAAACTTTGTCACAAACTATCTTATCTCCCACCCATTCTTCCATGGCCCCACTCATCTTTCCTAGAAATCACTTACTCTACCCTAACAGGCTTATATTCCCCTTCCCCTATTAAGAAGGTATTTAAACCTGAATTCATTTTTCCTTGGGTATATCCCATGTATACATAGGGATAAGGTTAATAAACTTCTGTTTGTTTTTCTTTCTTCTCTTTTTATTTAATCCTCACCTGAGGATATTTTTTTCCATTGATTTTTAGAACAGAGTGAGTGGAAGGCAGAGGGAGAAACAGAGAGAAACACCAATGTGAGAGAGACACATGGATTGGTTGTCTCCCACATGCCTCTGACTAGGGCTGGGAGCCTGCAACCGAGGTATGTGCCCTTGACCAGAATCCAACCCGGGTCCCTTCAGTCCGCAGGCCGATGCTCTATCCACTGAGCCAAACTGGCTAGGGCTGTTTGTTTTTCTGTTAATCTGTCTTTTTGCTGAAGAATCATATCTGAAAACCTAAGATGGGTGGAGGTAGTTTTGACCCCTCTATGAAGTCCTAACCCATGGCACCATAGACTTGTAACTGTATTTGGAGACAGGACCTTTAAGAAGGTATGTAAGTAAGTTAAAAGGAGGCTTTGACCCTGCCCAGCATAGCTCAGTGGTTGAATGTCGACCTATGAACCAGGAGGTCAGGGTTCGATTCCTGGTCAGGGCACATGCCCCAGGAGGGGGCGTGCAGGAGGCAGCCAATCAATGATTCTCTCTCACCATTGATGTTTCTAGCTCTCTCTCCCTCTCTCTCCTCTGAAATCAATAAAAATATTTAAAAAAAGGAGGCCTTGCCGAAACCGGTTTGGCTCAGTGGATAGAGTGTCGGCCTGTGGACTGAAGGGTCCCGGGTTCGATTCCGGTCAAGGGCACGTACCTTGGTTGCAGGCACATCCCCAGTGGGAGGTGTGCAGGAGGCAGCTGATCGATGTTTCTCTCTCATCGATGTTTCTAGCTCTCTATCCCTCTCCCTTCCTCTCTGTAAAATATCAATAAAATATATTTTTAAAAAAATAAAAAAAGGAGGCCTTGAGGTGGGCCCAGATCTGATCTGACGTCTTTTCAAATTATTGACTCATTGATTTTAGAGAGAGAGGAAGGAAAAGAGAGAAACATCTATTTGTTGTTCCACTTATTTATGCATTCATTGGTTGATTCTTTTTTTAAAATTCTCACCCTGAGGACAATGTTTCCATTGAATTTTATTGTTAAACTTATTTTTATTTATTTTTGTTAATCCTCACCTGAGGATATTTTTCCATTGATTTTTAGAGAGAGTAGAGGGAGGGGGAGAGATACAGAGAGGGGAACATTGATATAAGACGGACACATCAATTGAGATTGGTTGCCTCTGGCATGCGCCCCGACCAGGGCCAGGGATTGAGCCTGCAAGCCAGGTGCGTGCCCTTGACCAGAATCAAACCTGGAACTCGTCAGTCCACGGGCCAACACTCTATCCACTGAGCCAAACCAGCTAGGGCTCCGTTGAATTTTAGAAAGAGAGAGAAACATCAATTGGTTGCCTCCTGTATGCGCCCAGATCGGGGATTGAACCCAGTACCTAGGTGTTGGAGGCTAATTCCAGCAGGTCATAAATGCAAAAAGTTCATCAAAAGGTTAATGAACCTTTGGGGCTTTAACAGGGCTGAAAATCTGCACGTTATTACCTGCTGCTGGAACAGCCGAAGGCAGTTCCTCCAACCTGATAATCTACTGTTTACCGAACCTTATCTTTGATATGTATATCTGCTTTGCTATTGGGCAAAATCCTATATAATAAAGAGGTAATATGCAAATTGACCATCACACCCTCACACAAGATGGTTGCCCCCATGTGGTCACAAAATGGCCACCACAAGATGGCTGGCAGGGGAGAACAGTTGGGGGTGACCGGGCCTGCAGGGGAGGGCAGTTGGGGGCTACCAGGTCTGCAGGGGAGGGCAGTTGGGGGGGACCAGGCCAGCAGGGGAGGACAGTTGGGGGCGACTGGGCCATCAGGAGAGGGCAGTTGGGGGCTACCAGGTCTGCAGGGGAGGGCAGTTGGGGGGGACCAGGCCAGCAGGGGAGGACAGTTGGGGGCGACTGGGCCATCAGGAGAGGGCAGTTGGGGGCGATCAGGCCGGCAGGAGAGCAGTTAGGCGTTGATCAGGCTGGCAGGGGAGTGGTTAGGGGTGATCAGGCTGGCAGGCAGAAGCGGTTTAGGGGCAATCAGGCAGGCAGGCAGGCAGGCAAGCAGTTGGAGCCAGCAGTTCCTGATAGTGAGAGAAATATCCGACTGCTGGTGTGGGATCGGGCCTAAACCAGCAGTCGGACACCCCCTGAGGGGTCCTAGATTGGAGAGGGTACAGGCTGGGCTGAGGGACACCCCTCCCCCTCAGTGCATAAATTTCATGAACTGGGCCTCTAGTCCTATCTAATAAAAGAGAATCATGCAAATTGACCGTACCTCCGCTATGCCCACAAGCCACGCAACCAGCCAATCAGGAACGAGTATGCAAATCAACCCAACCAAGATGGTGGTTAATTTGCATATCCGGGCTCAGAGCGAAGACTGAAGACAGGGTAGAAGGAAGCCAAGCGCTGCAGAAGGGAGCAAAGCTTCGGAGAAGCAGGTGGGGCGGTGGAGAAGGGAGGGAAGCAGGCGGGGTGGCAGAGATGGCCATAGGAAGCCCTATTCTTGTAGGAATAGGCCCGAGTAAGCCCTATTCTTGCAGGAATCTTCCTGCAATGGGCCTCTAGTGTGTTAATAAAAAGCTAGGGGTTGCCGAAACCGGTTTGGCTCAGTGGATAGAGCGTTGGCCTGCGGACTGAAGGGTCCCAGGTTCGATTCCGGTCAAGGGCATGTACCTTGGTTGCGGGCACATCCCCAGTAGGAGGTGTGCAGGAGGCAGCTGATCGATGTTTCTCTCTCATCGATGTTTCTAACTCTCTATTCCTCTCCCTTCCTCTCTGTAAAATATCAATAAAATATATTAAAAAAAAAAAAAAAAAGCTAGGGGTCCAGCCCTGGCTGGTTTGGCTCAGTGGATAGAGCATTGGTCTGTGGACTGAAGGTTCCCAGGTCTGATTCCGGTCAAGGGCACATGCCCGGGTTGTGGGCTCAAACCCCAGTAGGGGGCATGCAGGAGGCAATCAATCAATGATTCTCTCTCATCATTGATGTTTCTATCTCTCTTTCCCTCTCCCTTCCTCTGTGAAACCAATAAAAATATATTAAAAAAAAAAAAAAAAAGCTAGGGGTCCAGAGATTTGGGAATTTAGCTACTAAAGCTAAGCTTTCCCTGGCTCCCCCGAAAAATGCCTTCTAAATTTATATTTCATGTCTAGTCTCTTTATTAATTTACTCATAGCCCCTTCTCCAGATTCCTAAACCCTAGTAGATGCAAGATAACACCCCGGCACCTAGGTATATGCCCTGACCAGGAATCAAACCTGAGACCTCTTGGTGTATGAGACAATGCTCCAACCAAATGAGCAACCAGACCAGAGCTCATTGGTTGATTCTTTTTAAAAATATATATTTTTTATTGATTTCAGAGAGGAAAGGAGAGGGAGAGAGAGATAGAAACATCAGTGATGAGAGAGAATCATCCATCGGCTGCCTCCTGCACGGCCCCTACTGGGGATAGAGCCTGCAACCCTGGCATAGACCCTGACCTGATGGGGAATCTAACCGTGACTTCCTGCTTCACATGTCGAAGCTCAACCACTGAGCTACACTGGCCAGGCTTATTTGTTGATTCTTTATTTTTTTATTGATTTCAGAGATGAAGGGAGAGACAGAAACATCAGTGGTGAGAGAGAATCACTGATCAGTTGCCTCCTGCACACCCCCTATAGGGGATCAAGCCCACAACCCAGGCACGTGCCCTTGACCAGAATCGAACCCGGGACCCTTCAGTCCGCAGGCTGTTGCTCTATTCACTGAGCCAAACCAGCTGGGGCATTGGTTGATTCCTGATTCTGACAGGGGATAGAACCCGAAACCTTGGCTTATCGGGAGGGTACTCTAACCAACTGAGCTACCTGCTCAGGGCTCACTGGCTAGCGTCTTTATCAGAAGATATTAGGACATAAAGAAAAGATCACCTGAAGTCAGAGGGAGAAGACTGCATCTGCAGTCTCAGAAGAAATTAACCTTATCAATACCTTGATCTTGGACTTCCAGTCTCCAGAACGGTAAGAAAATAAATTTCTGTTGTTTAAACCATCTAGTCTCTGGTATTTTGATATGTCAACCCTAGAAAACTAATATAAATACATTTTGCTTTATTTTCCAAAATAAAATTGCAATAACAAATAATGCCTTTTCAAACTATACATGCCTCAGCCCCATTTCCCCTGTGGATTTGTCCCTTCTAGCCTCAGCACTACCATTTCCCCCGTGGAAAATTGTTGACCTGTAGGACAAAGATCAAACTCCTGAGTCTGGCAATGAAAGCCTTTCTGCCAAACCCTATCTCCTACTCCCCCTCATTTGAGGAGAAACTAGTGTTTCTCCTCCATATCTCAGGCTGTTTTGGTTCTCCCTTCAGTGGCTGTGAAAGGCAAGGTTAGAGAAGTAGGCCATTGAGGGCCTGATGAGGGATTGGGTGGGATAGCTATATGGAAGGAAGACGAAATGGAGAGGAGACTAACGGCAGAGAGACCAGCAAGGTCCAATAGCAATAATCCCAACCAGAGAGACTGTGACCCAGATCAGGGTGTGGGGGAAAGATGAGTGAAGTGGATAGATTTCAGAGATATTTGGGAGGTAAAATTGACATGTATTAAATACTCAAAAAATATTTTTTAAAATATATTTTTATTGATTTCAGAGAGAGGGAGAGGGAGAGATAGAAACATCACTAATGAGAGAGAATCATTGATTGGCTGTCTCCTGCACACCCCCTACTGGGGATGAGCCCACAACCCAGGCATGTGCCCTGCCTGAGTGGGAATGGAACCCTGACCTCCTGGTTTATAGGTCAACGCTTAACCACTGAGCAATGCTGGCTAGGCTAAAAAAATATTTGTTGACGTTCCTGACTGTTTTTTCTTTCTTTTTTTTTTTTTTTTTTTTAAGTGAATAGAGCTTCGCCTGCAGTCTGAAGGGCCCTAGGATCGGATCAATTCCTTCCTGTCAAGGGTACATACCTCTGTTGCAGGCTTGATTTCCCAGCCCTGGTCGGGATGCGTGCAGGAGGCAACCAATTGATGTGTCTCTCTCACATTGATATTTCTCTGTCTCTCCCCCTCCCTTCCACTTTCTGGAAAAATCAATGGAAAAATAACCTCGGGTGAAGATTAAAAAATAAATAAATAAAAGGAGGACTAGTTCTTTTTATTTTTATTGATTTTAGAGAGTGAGGAAGAGAAAGAGAAACATCAATGTAAGAGTGATACATTATGTGCCCTGACCAGGAATTGAACCTGTGACCTTCTAGTACACAAGACAACACTTCAACTAAGCCATACCAGCCAACGCCTGATTATTCTTTCTAAAGTAGGCTCTTTGGTTACTCTTCTGTTTACTTCCTTTATAGCACTTTTCACAGCCTTCAATTACCTTATTTATGTATTTGCCTGTTGTATGTTTCCATCAAGCAGATTGTAAATTAAAGGAGGACCATATCCTTGACCAGCCTTATTCAGACAGTGCTGGGCACTTAGTAGGTGCTCTCAATAAATCTTTGAGAACTGAATGGTATAATAATTGATTGGTCCTACAGAGTGAGGGCAGAAAGGTAGGACAAGGCCAGGAGGAGACCTATGACAAACACTCCAGAGGGGTTAAGACCCCACTTCTCTCTGCCTCTGGCCCTGGGAAGGGTCAGCATGTACCAGGGCTCGAGGGGCCCAGATGGCCCCCGGACCACCTGCCCAATTGTCCATTGCTAGGTTTGAGAAAATCCAATTCCCACTCTTCCCTTTCTGGCCTCTTGGCTGCTGACTCAGGGCAGTGGGGGTTTCCAAAATAAGGAAGAGAGGACCCCGCTGGAACCCTAGATCTGCCCCTCCCGTGTGGAAGTGATGTGTAGCAAAAGATGTGACCTGGCGTATGGTAAAAGCCTTGAATGCCAGGTCTGTTTGACCCCAAAACTTAGTGTGGCAGCCCCACTCTACCCTCCTCTGGCGCAAGCCAGGCTCGGCTCGGGAGTCTGCAATTCCTCCCAGGCCCGGAAGGGGACAGCACTGGCCAGGGACTTAGGCATTTAAAGGGGAGTGTGGAAGACGCGACAGGGTGAAAGCAAGCGTCGGCCCTGCCACTCCTCTCCCGGCTGGTCACCTAGTTGTGGGGAAACTCCCCAGATGCCCAGAACTCACTCTGACTTCAGCATAAACCACGAAGACTGGGAAAGAAATGGGCGCTCAGTCCCCAGGGCGGGTGGGGAGGGGCGGAGGGGCGGCTGGCCCCACATCCTGGAGGAATCCACGTGGTGACCGGCAGTATGGCTGCGTCTTTAAGGCGTGAGCAGGAGGCGGGGTGGGTGGGAGGAGGGGCTTCCTGATGATAAGGCCTGCGGAGGGGTGTGGCTTCCCGGTGACTCGCCGCCAGGAAGGGGGCGGGCTCTCAATGACGAGACGCCGGGGAGGGGGCCGGCGTTCATTGATAAAAACGACGGGCTCCCTAGGGCGCGAGCCCAGCGTAGCAAATCCAGACGGCGCCCCGCGCGGCCCCGGCGGGTGGGACCAAGAACCAGCCCGACCCGCGCTGCGACGCACGGCCCGCATGGAGCCCGCGGCCGGCATCCTGTCCCCGCGTCCCTTCCCGAGCGCGCCCGCTCCGCCCGCGCCCCCCGCCGGGCCCGGGCCGCCGCCGGATGCCAGGCCGGGACCTGAACTGGAGACGCTGGCCGCGCCGCCGGCGCCGGACCCCGGGCGCCTCATCACGGACCCAGGCAGTGGCCGCACCTACTTCAAAGGCCGCCTGTTGGGCAAGGTGAGCTCGGGGTGGTGCTGGCGAGGGTGGAGGGGGACCTTGCCAGCCTCTTTGCCCGCGCCGGGAGCGGTGGGGGCGCTTGGGACCTCTGCGGGCCAGATCCGGCCTCCCTAGGAGCTCCCTGCCTGATGCCCCCTCCTTACAGGGGGGCTTCGCCCGCTGCTACGAGGCCACTGACACAGAGACCGGCAACGCCTACGCGGTCAAAGTCATCTCGCAGAGCCGCATTACCAAGCCGCATCAGCGCGAGAAGGTGGGCTCGGGCCCAGGCCTAGCAGATGAGGCGTGGGGTGGGGACGGTGGCGTGGGAGCCCTTGAAGGATGACGATCCTGCACCCCCATTGCAGATCCTAAATGAGATTGAGCTGCACCGCGGCCTGCAGCACCGCCACATCGTGCGTTTCTCACATCACTTTGAGGATGCTGACAACATATACATTTTCTTGGAGCTCTGCAGCCGGAAGGTGAGGGATGGTGATTCGGGGTGAGGGGTAAAGGAGCCTTAAGATCCAAAGCTGGAGATCCTGTCTCTTCTTCATGGAACACAGGTTGAGGGAGGGTCAGGGAGGGCAGTCCAGGGACTGATGAGGCAGTGGTTCTCTGTAGTCCCTGGCCCACATCTGGAAGGCCCGGCACACCCTGTTGGAGCCAGAAGTGCGCTACTACCTGCGGCAGATCCTTTCGGGACTCAAGTACTTGCACCAGCGAGGCATCTTGCACCGAGACCTCAAGCTGGGTGAGACTCCTGGGCCAGCAGGGTGGGGGTGGGGGTGGGGAGGCATAGAAAGGAGTGTGACACACCTCTTTGCCCTCTTACAGGAAATTTTTTTATTACTGAGAACATGGAACTGAAGATGGGGGATTTTGGGCTGGCAACTCGGTTGGAGCCCCCAGAGCATAGGAAGAAGTGAGTGTTTAAGGGGGTGGCACAGTCACTGTGTGACACAGATGACTGCCTGACAGACAGCACCTATGTGGGAAGCCTATGAGGATGATTGCCTGGTGTGTGTGTGTGTGTGTGTGTGTGTGTGTGTGTGTGTGTGTGTGATAGATGGGGAAGATGATGGGCTGTTTGTGTGTGAAGGTGGAGGTGGCAGCCTGGGTTGCTGGGACTGGTGGAGAGGCTGAGGGTCCTATGGGTGTCTGAGTCCCCGAGACAGATTGGGATATAAGGATTCTTGGAGCTGTATGACTGATCTTGTGTGCGGATGGGGGAAGGTGACACAGTATTGTGTGTGAGAGACAGAGAGAGAGTGTGGGAATGGCAGGACATGACACCCTGTATGTAAGAAGACCCTGCTATGGCCATGACTGGGTGTGAGTGACACAGATAGCATGTGTGGCAGATGAGTGTTTATGGGGGATGTGACAGCTGGTGTTGGTGTGTGTATGTGGCACAGACTGTAGGAGGTGACAGCCTGTATGGGTGTCTGACAGATGGGAATGGGGGAAGGAGGAAGGGATCAGTGATGGACCCTCTGTTGACCCTGGAGAAGGGGGCTGGGTTGGGGGCCAGCCCCTCCCTCCCCCTGTCCTACAGAGCAGCTGAGCAGCTGGGCCAGGCAGGTGGGCGGGGACTCAGCTGCCATCCCAGCATCCATTGTCCCAGGACAAGCAGGAGTTCTCTGGCCTTTGGTGACAGGCAGCTGCTTTGTCTGGACTCACAGTGGGGGCAGGGATGGGGCAAGAGCTCGCTAGGCTGGGTCTAAACCCTGCCCTCTCCTCCTCTTTCCAGGACCATCTGTGGCACCCCTAACTATGTGGCTCCGGAAGTGCTGCAGAGACAGGGTCATGGCCCAGAGGCAGATGTGTGGTCCCTGGGCTGTGTCATGTGAGTCCCAGGTCATTTGCACACAGATGGGTGCATGGGTGGGGCATACCTCCCACTTTACTCCTGACCCCTTATCCCTGCCCACAGGTACACACTGCTATGTGGGAGCCCCCCCTTTGAGACAGTCGACCTGAAGGAGACATACCGCTGCATCAAACAGGTTCACTACACGCTGCCCGCCAGCCTCTCACTGCCTGCCCGGCAGCTCCTGGCCGCCATCCTTCGAGCCTCGCCCCAGGACCGGCCCTCAATTGACCAGATCCTGCGTCATGACTTCTTTACCAAGGTCTGTGGCTCACAGACACCTACGTCCAGTTTGCACATCCCCAAGGGATTGAAGGGGGGCAGGAGCAGGACCCTCTCTTTTCTGCTCACATGGCTCCACTCCTCAGGGCTACACCCCCGACCGGCTCCCTATCAACAGCTGCGTGACAGTCCCAGACCTGGTACCCCTTAACCCAGCTAGGATTCTGTTTGTCAAAGTTACCAAGAGCCTCTTCGGCAGGAAGAAGAACAAGAGTGAGTCTGGGACGCCAGTGGTTTTGAGGGTACAGAGTGGCGGGAGGGGGCTGTTACATACACATGCACTGTGGTGGTGTGAGTGCCGGGAGCCCCTGGGGAGAGCGTGTGTTACATAGGCTGTGTCATCCCTGTGGGAAGCAGGATCCTGAGGGCTCTATCTGCCCCTATCCAGGTAAGAACCATCCCGAGGAGCGGGACGAGGTTTCCTGTTTGGTGAGCGGCCTCACTCGGACATCCATTGGCCATCAGGATGCCAAGCCTGAGGTGAGGTGCTCACACGGGCAAGTGTTCCCTGACTCACCCCACCCTAGCAGCTGCAGGAAGCTCGGGATAAAAGAGGCTGGTGAAGCATCTAGCCTCGTGGTGGCCTAATTGGCTGTGTCTCATTAGCCAGGTGGGGCTGACCTGGGCTGACCTGGGATGTCCTGGTTGCTAGGGCAAGGCTGGGCCATGGACTCTCAAAGATTTGGATTTCGGGACCTATCTCACCACTCCTTTCCCCTACCCAATCCTCCAGGCTCCAGCAGCTTCTGGTCCAGCCCCCCTCAGCCTGGTAGAGACAGCGCCCGAAGACAGCTCACCCCGTGGGACACTGGCGAGTAGTGGAGATGGTGAGCAGCCAGGAGTATGAGAGGTGCTAGCGGTTACTGGGCTGAAACCAGGGGCCAGAGGGAAGGAGTGAGCAGGAGGACATGGCCTGGGTCCTGGGGGACTAATGCCTAATTCTGAGTACCCCGTTCCCTTTAGGGTTTGAAGAAGGTCTGACTGTGGCCACAGTGGTGGAGTCAGCACTCTGTGCTCTGAGAAACTGCCTGGCCTTCATGCCCCCAGGTAAGGTTGGGGTCTGGTACATGTGATGGTGGTGGAAGGTCTTTGGCTGGGAGGCCAGGAACAGGTCCTACTCCTTCCTCTCCCATGACAGCGGATCAGAACCCAGCTCCCTTGGCACAGCCAGAGCCTCTGGTGTGGGTAAGCAAGTGGGTTGACTACTCAAACAAGTTCGGCTTTGGGTATCAGCTGTCCAGCCGCCGAGTGGCCGTGCTCTTCAACAATGGCACACACATGGCGCTGTCGGCCAACAGAAAGTAAGTGCTATTATGGGGTTTCTTGTATCCAGGCTACTATACCCAGCAGGGCTGCACCTTGGTGTGTGCTCCTGGGCTCGGGCCTGGCACCTCTCAGGGGAGGGGCATCAGTGCAGGCTCCCTCTGACCTCTGTCTCCTCCCCTCCAGGACTGTGCACTACAACCCCACCAGCACAAAGCACTTCTCCTTCTCTGTGGGTGCTGTGCCTCGGGGCCTGCAGCCTCAGTTGGGTGTCTTGCGGTATTTCGCCTCCTACATGGAACAGCACCTCATGAAGGTGTGTGGACTGGGGTGGGGCACATCCTGGTCCCTTTCTATTCCCCCTTTGTGGAGGGGCTAAAGGCTGAACCCCTAAGGGAAACATCAATGGGGAGGGCCCTGACTCATGTCAGACTGGTGACCTGCCTCTGCTCCCAGGGTGGAGATCTGCCTAGTGTGGAAGAAGTGGAGGTGCCTGTCCCCCCACTCCTACTGCAGTGGGTCAAGACTGATCAGGCCCTACTCATGCTGTTTAGTGATGGCACGGTCCAGGTAAGAGCTTCTCCTGGGATGGGGGGAAGGTCGGGAGGCTTAGGGTGGAGGGGAGGAAAGGACTTGGGGCCTAGGCCCTGACCAATGCCACCCTCTTGTGCACAGGTGAACTTCTACGGAGACCACACCAAGCTGGTCCTCAGTGGCTGGGAGCCCCTGCTTGTGACTTTCGTGGCCCGCAATCGCAGCGCTTGTACTTACCTTGCTTCCCACCTTCGGCAGCTGGGCTGCTCCCCGGATCTGCGGCAGCGGCTCCGCTATACTCTGCGGCTGCTCCGGGACCGCTGCTCGGCCTAGGCCCAGCCTGCAGAGCAGGCTACGACCCCAGCCCTCAGGCCTGAGGTCTGTGCCTGTAAGGCTCTGGCCCTGCCTCTGTGGCCCTCCCTGTCCCTTTGGTGCCTCACTGGGGGTTCTGGGCCTAATCCCCCAGGGAATCAGGGACCAACTTTACTGGGGTTGCAGGCTGCCTGTCATAGCTGCCTCCTACCCCTTCTCCAAGAAAAGCCTGAGCCTTAGCCCCCAGCTAGGGGGTGTTATTTATGGACCACTTTTATTTATTGACAGACATTTATTTATTGGGATGTGCCGCCCGAGGGAGGGCCTCCTCCTGGGATAATAAACCGTTTTGCAGAACTTGGATGCCTCCTCACTCGTAGTAGAGCCCATGGACCGTGGCCACTGCAAAGAGCGAGGTGTTGGTGAAGGTGGCGGAGGCCAGGCCGTCATGCGCCCCGTCCCAGAGCGCACGGCTGACCACGTGCACACCCTGGCCGGTGTGCTGCCCCAGCACCACACTGCACACCAGCTTGTAGCGGGGCGGGCTGAGCTCTCGCAGGCGCACGTGCACCAGTTCGCACAGCTCCCGCGCCAGGGGCCCTGCCTTGGTGCCAGAGTAGACTGTGTCTTGTAGTCCCGTGGCCAGCACTTCCTCCAGGGCATGTTGTGTTCGCATGGCCTCCCAGCGCTCCCCGGGCGCTGGCTCAGTGCGATATGAGGGTGCCATCCGCCGAGGAGGTGCCAGGAGCAACCCTGAGAAGCTGATCCTTGAGCCTAAAGGGGGCATTGGGCCCAAGGATGGTCGCCGGCCCCCAGGACCCATGCCTGGTCCAGCCAGCGAGTTGCGGCGGGAAAAGGATGAAGTCAGGCCCAGCACTGAGCCACGGCGGGAGGCTGGGCCCTGACCTGCTGGTCGGGCCTCATCAATGCTGGGCAGATGGCCTGGAGGCCGCACCAGTGATAGTTTCAACCCAGGGTCTTTGGCAGTCTCCTCCTCCTGGCGTCCTGGGGGCACAGGCCTACCAGCCATGGACCTGCTGGCTGAGAGACCCACACAGGGATTGGGTGGCCTTCACCTTTGAATATCACTCATTTTCTTGGTGATAAGGGTTTTTATCCCCTAACCTCTTCTTACCTGTGTTTTTGAGGCAGGTAAATCAACTAGTCCAGGGCTGAGTGGATTCCTAGGTGCTTAGGGGATTAAGGGCTGTTAGGGATATAAACAAGGAAAGAGATGCTGCTTAGATTGTCATCTTGGACTCGACCCTGTCCCTTGAGCTCCTTCCTCTGTGCACTGGAGGTCAGCCAGCAGGAGAGGGGGTAGAGGTATCTGTTTTTTGCCTCAGCCTAGACAGTGGTGCCTTCAACCCCTAACCAGAAGGAGGGACCGACAGACCCAACTCCAACCCACAGGTGCTAGCCCTGTGGGTGTTAAGTCCAGTCATCTTCCACCCCTACCTGCTTCTAGAACGGCGGCGGGCACAAATTTCTCCCCACAACTGGCTGAGGCTGGGGGCAGGTGGTACAGGAAGCTCCTTCACCCACTGCTTCTGGCCTCTGGCCCTACCTCCAGGATCAGTTCCGGGATGGCAGCTCTCTTCTGAAATCCCCGCAGGCACCTGTCACCTGCAGCCTCTGGCCTCCAGCTCTCACAGCCTGGGTGGCCCTACCGGCAGGTGGGAGAAGAAGGGCCCCTTGCCTGTGTTGTGGAGTTGCCATGGGTTGCTGGGCAAGCACTCCTCCCTTCCTGGTTCCCTCCCTCCCTCTGGGCTCTGACTTAACCTGGGAGTGTTAATACTGTGAGCACGTGCTGAGCGCAGGGTGCCTGAGTCACCAGGGGAGAGGGGACAACTGGGGCTCAGAGCCCAGGAACATTCTACCCTGACAAGGACAACTGGGAGCAGATGTAGAGAGGGGTGCTGGTCAGAAAGGTGTCCCTACCCCAGGGCTCTTAAGCCACTGTCCATTCTCTTCTTGTGAAGAATGGCTCTTCACTTGTGAGTCTCAGAGGCCTGGGATATGGGGAGACCTTGAGGCTGCTGCGGGGGTGGCTGCTCGGGAATCAGGATCGGGGCCCACAGGAAGGAGCACATCATGACTATCGTCTCTCCTTCAGTCTAAACAAGGACAAATATTTCCGCTCCCTGAGCAGAGCTAGGGTGGGGCTTGGCTGACTTCCTCAACTCAGGGCTGCCTTAGCACATGGGAGTGGGGGGAGGGAAGGGGGAAATCACTCAACTAGGCATCCAGCCTTCCGACCCCTGCTGACCAAGTACTCAGGGGCTTGTCCCCAGCTTGCCACACCTCTTGGGTTGCATTTCAGGGATGCCAGAGGCCATGACTCCTTTGTCAGATCTGACACCTCCTCACCTGACCCGCTCTGGGAGAGACAGGACTGCCCTCTCCCAAATAAGCCCTATCTGGGCCCTGAAAACCTGGGCTTTCCCTTCCTTGCCTGTGTTATGAAGTTGCCATGGGTTGCTGGGCAAGCACTCCCTTCCTGGTTCCCTCCCTTGTTGAAGGGGGTTTCCCAGACCTGGCTAACCTGATCTTAACTCTGTGCCTGTGGGTGAGGGGTAAGGAGGGGCAGGGAGTTAGAACTCCGAACCCAGGACCGGCAGGGCCAGGGTGCTGATACCCTCCGATTCTGCTTAGGGCCCCTCTGAAGTCTGAAGTTTTCCCTAGGCCTGTGGGAGATGGGCGGGGCCTCCTTAGGCCAGGCTCCAGTTTCCTTGGAAACCCACAGGCTTCCCACCCTAGTCTGCCTGGGCAGGCTCCCAGCTGGGGCCTCATTTGCAGCTAGCTTCTCCTCCCCCATTTAGTCTGCTCCAACTTGGCCTCTTTTGGTCCCCTCCCTGAGTCCCCAAGCGGAGCCTCTGGCCTCCTCCACTAGCCTCTGATGCCTTCTTCAGACACCTGGGCCTCTCCTGCCCCAACCCTAAACAGCTTCTCAGCAAACAGGCCTCCCAAACTCCTGCTCCTCTCTCTCTGGCCTTTCTAGTCTCTTTACGAACTGTAAGGCCTGGCCAGGCCTCCTGCTCCTTCCCACCTACTGCCTCCCACATACTGACCTACAACAGGCCTACTAGGCTATTTCACTCACTCCCCTGTCCCAGCCCATCCATGGAGACCCCTGGACTGGTGCATGGGGAAGCTGAGCCCTTTTCCAAAGCACTCCGAAGCCTCGTCAACAATCGCCTATACAGGTGAGGGGTTGGTCCTCTGTGGGTTTCGATAGCTGGCTCTGCTGGGCCCCATGGCTCAGGAAGCCCCGAGTACAGAAGAGGCGGGGAATTAGGACTTGACCCTCTTGAACTCAGGGGCCATAATATCCCCAGACCAGAGGGCAGTGGGTGACTGTGTGATCTTAGGCAAAGGCCTTCCTTTTTTGGATCTTGGGCTCCTAGCAAAGAAGAGCCCCCTGCCCCCTGGATCCTGAGAGATGGGATATAACTTGAGTCCCTCCCTGGGGAGGCAGAGGAGCAGATGACCCTGTCCTAGGAACTGGGGATTTACTAGAGGAACAAAGTTCCAGGGATTGAGACAAAGTCTGAGACAGGAAGTGTGCTTCAAGGGTGCTGTCTGGGGCTCAGTGTCTGCCTAGGACACAAGTGGTCTGAAACCAGGAATAGAGAATGGGGGCAGGGCTGGTCGGGAGAATTAGAATGTAGCTTTCTGTCCCCACTGGCTCAGAGCTGGGCTCCTCCACAAAGGTTGCTGAATCCCATAACCCCACTGCTTTGGGAATCACAGGCCTTGGAACTGGGACCAGGAGGGTCCAGGAAGTCAGGTTTCATCTGCCTGCTACCCACTATATTGTCAGAGGCCCAGAGGCTGGGGCCGGAAGTGATCATGAAGATGGAAAATGTGGTCTGGCCTCTTGATGGTGCATTACTGCTGTGTCTGTACCCCTATCCTCCCACCCGCTCTTGCCTGGAGGAGGCTGGAAAATGCTGAGTTTGCAGTCTGTGGAGGAAGAGCAAGCAGAGTTTCCCTTCCCCCAAGACTCAGGCTGGGGAGGAGAGGGTATGTGTAATCCATCTTGCATCAGCCCTGGAGCTTCCTTAGTGATGAAGCATAGCCACCTCCTCCGAGACCTGAGAGTTTTGGGAATACCGTCCCATTTCATGGGGGAGAAAACTGAGATTCAAAGGTAGAAAGTCACTTGCCTGAGGTGGAACTGGGACTAGAACACAGGCCTTTGTGTTCCAAACCTTCGGCTGGAAGAACTAAGCCCTATCTCATATGACAGATAAGGAAGCAAAGACGTAGAGTTGCATCCTAGACTCTGGCCTCTTCTCCCCTGGCTCTCTGCCCCTCTCTTCCACAGTGATGTTCGCTTTGTGGTCGGTCAAGAACGGCAGGAGGTGTTTGCCCACCGGTGCTTGCTGGCCTGTAGATGCAACTTTTTCCAGCGACTTCTGGGCCCAGAGCCAGGCCCTGGGGTGCCTGGCCCAGTGGTGCTAAGCACCGTACCAGCTGAGGCCTTCCTGGCAGTGCTGGAGTTCTTGTATACCAACAGTGTCAAGCTGCACCGCCATTCTGTGAGCCCACTGGGCAGAGGTCTGGGTGGGAGAGGGAGCAGGTGGGCTGAGGAGCAGGGAAAACTCTTCCACTCCAACCACCACTTGCAGGTGCTGGAGGTGCTGACAGCAGCTGTGGAGTATGGGCTGGAGGAATTGAGAGAGGTGGGTTTATGTGGCAGGCCCCTCTCATCTCCCTTGCCTCTTACGGGTTCATTTCATGTCCTTCCTCACACTCATTCTGTCCTGGAGGGGAACATGTACCAACACCAAGAGAAGTATCTTACTGTGTTAATAGGCCTTTATGTGTGCCTGTGTGCAAAAGAATGCCTGCATGCCTGGTGTGTGCTGTGGGGGCTTATGGGGTGTTTATGGCTGGTGCTGTATATACCAGATATTGTTCTTCAAATAGAAATAGACATGAAAACGCTCTTTTGTGGAGGGCTGGGCTTGCCAAGGCTTAGGCCCTGGTGATTCCCTGTCTCCCCTGTCCTGGGAGTCAATGGGCCTGGGCCTGCTAGGAGTCTGGATGGCTGACTGTTCCAAGCCTGCTCACTGCTTCTGGGATGGGTTGGGGTATGGGAGCAAGGATACCTCAGCACAACCTACATTCACTTCTGTTTTCAGCTATGTCTGGAGTTTGTGGTGAAGGTGCTGGACGTGGAGCTGGTTTGTGAGGCCCTGCAGGTGGGTGTTGCTGGACCCAAGCAGGTAGTCCCCAGTGTGGAGGGCTGGGCTACTAGTCTATGGCCTCTCATCTCTAACTTAATCTCCCTTATTCTGCTCCCAGGTGGCTGTAACCTTTGGCCTGGGACTATTGCAGGAGCGTTGCATAGCCTTCATAGAGGCCCACAGCCAGGTACAGCTTCCCATTTTCATACAACCCCACACATCTCATTCTGCTCCTCCCTGACCCATTCCTGGACCCACAGGAAGCACTTCGGACCCGAGGCTTCCTGGAGCTGTCAGCGCCCGCGTTGCTGCTCCTGCTGCGCAGTGATAAGCTCTGCGTGGATGAGGCTGATCTGGTCCTGGCGGCCCGGAGCTGGGCGCGCGTGGGAGCGGTGAGCGGGGCGAAGGGGAGCGCGGGCTGAGGGTGCTGAAGGATCGGGCTGCCGGAACCCGGCGAGCGGGCGGTGGGCCAGGTGCCTCTCTTCCCCCAGCCCGGGCTCAGAGCTGGTGTTCGCAGGCGGTGCTGGAGAGGCCTGTGGCCGAGGTAGCAGCCCCAGTGGTGCGGGAGCTGAGATTGGCCCTGCTGGCCCCGGCGGAGCTGAGTGCCCTGGAAGAGCAAAACCGGAGGGAGCCGCTCATCCCGGTGCGGAGGCGAGGAACCAGGCTCAGAGCCACTCAACAGCGTGGGGTGGGGGTGGTGGCACAGAGTCTGGGGGGTGAGGGGGGCACTGCGGGACTCCACCGTGAGTGACCGACCTTCCCCTGAAGGTGGAGCAGATCGTGGAGGCGTGGAAATGCCACGCTCTGCGAAGAGGAGATGCGGTCCGAGGTGCCACGTGCCGCCGCCGGAGGGGCACCCTGCCCCGGGAGCATCACCGCTTTCTGGACCTGCCCTTAAAGTGACCAAAGGCCTGGTCTCGCGAGGAATGCTGGGCCTCTCCTAAACTACATCTCCCGACATGCTCGGTCCTCTGAGCGAGCTTCCGCTCCCACCATGCCCGGCGAGCGGGGCGCGGGAAGCACTGGGTCCGCCCGGCACAGAGCTCTGTGGGCGGGGCCGAGGAGGGCGGAAAGGGCGCGGGCGTGAGCTGGGCCCACCCTCCTGGCCACGCTGAAAACCAAAATCGTTTTCCCTGGCACCTTACCCTAACTCACCCCGGGTCCCTGGGCACTCTCACCCGCCCCACTTACGCTTGTACTTCTCGGCTCAGCCCCTTCCTTAATTCCAGACCTGCCTCCTGGAGATCGCTTTGTAAATGGCACGCGGACACCTGACGCTGTTCAAAATTGAGCTTCTTTATCTTTCCCCAGTTTTGACCCCCTGGTGTTTCTCATCTCCGTGAGTGCCAATCCCGAAACCGGGGTCCCCTGGCCTTATTCCTCTTCCTCGCGTCTGTTTCCGTGACCTTCTAAGGGACAGGGGCAGCAGAATATGCCAAGCCCAAATATGCCTTTTGGACATAAGGGTTATTTTAAGCTGATTATTTTGAAAAACAGGAGAAGCTCTGAGAACAGAGTACAAGTTACCCTTTTGTAAGGGAAATTTATATTTATAAAGGAAATCTCCATTTGTAAGGGTGCCTCCCTCTTTGTACCAGGAATGACTAACTCGAGAATCTTAGTGGAAAAGGCGCCCCTGAGAGCTAACAACCCGCGTTTACCTGCTGTTCCTGGTGGCCCCTCCCTTTTCTCCGTCTTTAGCGGGAGGTGGTATTAAAGTGGGTGTTTTAGGCCACTTCAGGGACTTACTCATTTTTCCCTGGGTATCTCCCGTGTATACACGAAGCATACATGTTAATAAACTTCTGTTTGTTTTTCTCTTGTTAATCTGTTTTTTTTTTTTTTTATTTTTTATTATAGGGGTCTCAGCCAAGAGCTCAGAGTAGAGGAAAATTATTTTTTCTCCTTGACAGGATTTTTATAGCTGTTTCAGCGCTTTCAGCCCAGTTCAGTCAGTACTACCTGTGGCAGGAATTACTGAAACAGATGAATTAGCCTTCTGGCCTTCATCTGAGCAGCCCCGCCCCCAAGTCCACTTCTCACACTGATGCTAGATTTACCAAAGATTATCAGCCCTACTCCCCTTAGTAAGTAGCTCAACACCTCCATTGCCCTCAGGACAAAATATAATCTATTTTTCTTTCAGGGCACTCAAAATTTATTAGTGGCTCCAAATAATAGCAGCTTTTCTCTCAACAATTCTCTTCGCATGAATTCACTGGCCCTGAAGGCACTAGTCCTCTAGCTCTGGATTTACTCTCAGTTACTTATTTATTTATTTTTAAAATATCTATTTTTATTTCTTTCAGAGAGGACGAGAGAAGGCGAGAAAGATAGAAACATCAATGATGAGAGCGGCTGCCTCCAGCATGCTCCTCACTGGGGATTGAGCCTGCAACCCGGGCACGTGCCCTTGACCAGAATCGAACCTGGGACCCTTCAGTCCTCAGGCCAATGCTTTTTCCACTGAGCCAGACTGGCTAGGGCTGCTCTCGGTTATTGGAGACACCCTATGCTAGTCTTTCATTCATTACACATTTTGTCTTCCTGAGGATCTGAATCTCCCTGGAAAAAGATCCCTGGGGCCTGGAGTGGGGCCTGATTACCATCTGCTTCCCAGTCCCTATCAGTTAAACAGTGCTCTGTAAATGTTCAGTGACGGCATTTTTCCTTATTTAAATACTATTTTATGCCATAAAGAGTTTAAAAGAGCTGTGAAATAAAATGCTGTCAATCTGAAATAAGGGAGAACTAACTATTTGGAAGAAAATAAAGTCAGACTCTATCTTAGAGATTTTATAAAAAACATGTTGCACATGATTAACGATACCACTTCACAACAGTAGTGTTTGGGTGATGAGAACTGATGACAAGCCAGATGTCCTAGAGCAGTGGTCCGAAAATTGCGGCTCTGTTGACTAATGAGTTTGCTGACCACTGGGATAGGGGCTTAATCACAAGGAACAACAACAGCCTGTAATTATTGGAATCGAGAGTCTAGGTCAGTGGTCGGCAAACTCATTAGTCAACAGAGCCGCAGTTCTCCGACCACTGTCCTAGAGGATCAGTTTAACCTCGGGGACTAGTTAAATTAACTATGGTATATTCCTACAATGGTATAAAAATATATCTGTGGCCCTAACTGGTTTGGCTTAGTGGATAGAGCGTCGGCCTGCGAACTGAAAGGTCCCAGGTTCAATTCCAGTCAAGGGCATGTACCTTGGTTGCGGGCACATCCCCAGTAGGAGGTGTGCAGGAGGCAGCTGATCGATGTTTCTCTCTCATCGATGTTTCTAACTCTCTATCCCTCGCCCCTCCTCTCTGTAAAAAATCAATAAAATATATATTAAAAAAAATTATATATATATATATATATATATATATATATATATATATGTATATATCTGTGATCGTTGGTGGGAAAAGCACAGTACAGACCAAGTAGAACATGAATCTGTCAACGTAAGAAATGTCCAAACCTGTAAAGAATTTATAAGACTTTGAGTCAAACTGATGACAGTGCTGGGAAGCAAGATCTCAAATGCTCTGGCGAATGACAGTTATGCAGTTTCTTTTTTAAAAAATCCTCACCCGAGGATATTTTTTAAATTGATTCCAGGGAGAGAGAGGAAGGGAGAAGGAGAGAAAGAGACAGGAGAAGGAGAAACATCAATATGAGAGAAACTGACCAGCTAGCTGTCTCCTGCATGCACCCCAACGAGGATGGAACCTGAAACCTGGGTATGTGTCCTGACCGGGATTCGAACCCAAGACCCTTTGATGGGCAGGATGATGCCCTAACCACCGATCAAACTGGCCAGGGCAGTTGTGTAGTTTCTTTTACACATTTGGAATTAAGAAGGGAACATAAGGAAGACTGCATCAAAGTGGAAAAAAGCAAGGTGGGTATTTGATTACAGGAAGTTAAGATTATGTACATGTTTTTTAAAAAATATATTTTTATTGATTTCAGAGAGGAAGGGAGAGGGAGAGAGAGATAGGAACATCACTGGTGAGAGTGAATTATTTTTATTTTTATTTTTTTTAAGTATATTTTATTGCTTTTTTACAGAGAGGAAGAGAGAGGGATAGAGAGTTAGAAACATCGATGAGAGAGAAACATCGATCAGCTGCCTCCTGCACACCCCCTACTGGGGATGTGCCCGCAACCAAGGTACATGCCCTTGACCGGAATCGAACCCGGGACCCTTGAGTCCGCAGGCCGACGCTCTATCCACTGAGCCAAACCGGTTTCGGCAAGAGAGTGAATTATTGACTGGCTACCTCCTGGGGATCAAGCCTGCCATCCCACATGTGCCCTGACTTGGAAATTGAACCTTGACCTCCTGGTTCATAGGTAAATGCTCAACCGTCGAGCCACGCCAGCAGTGCAAAAAAGTTTTCTTTGGCCCTCTTTGGGTTCCTGGCTGGGTCTGAAATTAGACTGACAAAGACAGATTAACAGGAGAAAAGCATACACATTTATTTAAGCTTTACATGACATGAGGTTGTAGAGAAATACAGGTTAAAGAATATGAGGGAAGTGTAACTGGAGGAAACTCAGCAAAGCCTGTTGGTTAGGATTCTTCTCGGAGTCCCTTTGTCTTTGGAGATAAGGATGGTTACTTTCCTCTGGGTATAGGGAGGGTTCCTCTCACTTGAGGATTTTATGACCTGTCTTTAGGGAGAAGGGCGTGGGCAGCAGGAATGGGACCAGGTGTTAGTCTAGTGGGGTCAGACTGGACCTGGGTTCAGCAACCTCAGTACTTGGGTTCCAGCTAGGAAAGAATTCAGAGCCAGAACTCCAACTATAAGAGAACATTTATTTACAAAACCACAGAGGTAGAAGTAATTCATAGAAAAAAATAGAAACACATTATAGAAGTAAAGGAAGGACTCTTGGAGATTGGGAGTGAGGAAGGTAATGGTAAGGAGCCTGGGGGCATGGGGAGGGGGGAGGGGGGAGGGGGGAAGGGGAAGAGCACACTGGGTTCTCTGTCCTAAGGGTTTTAAGGATGGAGATTTTAGGTGACGTCCCAGGGGAGGATCTCAATAGAATATTCAGCAGTTTTTCAGGTGAGTCCTTTCAGGGTCTAGGTCTCCACCAACTGGTTATCCAATGCAGCTGGTCCTGAGGTCAGCAGCCCTGGCTGGTTTTGTTGCTTTTCTGGGCCTGGAGCTGAAATACAACTGAGGCCTAGATGTTATCTCTAGGGAGGAAAGGTCATGGGGTCCAAACCTCATGACCACAATATGCTAGGGGAGGAAAGGTCACCCTGGGGGCAAGGTCCCACCCTACAATTGTCCTTTGCTGAGCACCTGGGGCTTTACACCGTGGTGACCTTCTGTACCTGGCCCATCGTCCTTGCTCTGCGTCTGTCTGTCTAACTGCCTACAACAGGGTGAGGGTAAGGAAGGTCAAAGTGACTTTCCTGTTTTCTCAAATTCCTTCAGTTTAAAATATTCATTATGCCAAGGTGCCATATTTTGGGGTAGCATGTTCTTTTTTTTTTTTTTAAATATATTTTATTGATATTTTTACAGAGAGGAAGGGAGAGGGATAGAGAGCTAGAAACATCGATGAGAGAGAAACATCGATCAGCTGCCTCCTGCACACCTCCCACTGGGGATGTGCCCGCAACCAAGGTACATGCCCTTGACCGGAATCGAACCCGGGACCCTTCAGTCCGCAGGCCGACGCTCTATCCACTGAGCCAAACCGGTTTCGGCAGGGGGTAGCATGTTCTGAACCCCATCAGTAGCACAATGATTAAGAGTGTGACTCTTCTGGAGCCAGGCTGCCTGTGTTTGAATCCCAGCTCCACCCCTTTCTGGCTTTGTGACTTGAGTGAGGCTCTTCAACCTATCTATGCCTCATTTATTTATAAAAGCTATCTATATAAAAGGCTAATATGCCTGACCATCTGGGTAATGACGTCAAGTAGCAACACCTGGCTTCCTCTGTGTAGCAAGGACTAGCTAGCCTCAGGTGGAAACACTACACTGTAACCAAATGTCTGTGAAGCATTTTCCCCATTCCTCATCTTATTTGATCCTCACAGAAGTCCTGGAGTAGGTAGATAGGAGACTGGGTGGAATCCTATTTTCTTTTCATTAGCTGGAAAACGAAGATTTAGAAAGCTTAGAAACTTGACCCAACTGAAAAGAAGTAAGAAATGGTGGACCTTGAAAATGACTGCAGGTTTTCTCACTGCTCAGAATATAGTCAAACACTGCTGCAGTTAAATATTTTACCCTATGTTTTCCCAGCATGATCTACAATAATAATCTTCGTGTTGCTGTTTACTGCTGTGTTCCTGACAATTACCTGAAAGAGAAGTTGGGGTGCTTCACTGGGCTGGAAAAAGTTTAGCAACATCAGAAAGCAGGACTAATTAAGCAAGTTTGTTCTATATCTATAAAAGGCTAAGTTGACTCGTGCATGTGTGATACATGTAAAGCTCTCACTGGCGCCAATCGCACGCTGTGTTTCAATCTGTCATTGTTGATCATGAATTTGGTTGTTTTTGTTGACATTCTGAAACTGAAAGAAAGCGGTGGCGTCACACGGAAGTAACAATGGCGATTAAATATGGTTGTAATAGTGATCGGGTAGATATAATTATCCCCATGTAACCAAAGTTGCTGTCATATTAAAAAACGAAGATGGAGGACCTCCTTTTGAAAGGGACTTGCTCATTCATTGTAAACCAGATCCCAATAATCCAAGTGCCACTAAAATGGGAACAAATCAGTATCCTGTTTCCTACATTAGATGCAATGACGTATCCTATTCTTTTCCCACATGGTGAAAAAGAATAGGATATAAAAACAACAAAAACATGGTATAGAAACAACAAAAACATGATATAAAAACATTTATAAAAACAATGATAAATTGATTAAACTTATTCTAACACTGAGGCCAGTGTCAGGGACAAATCCGGGGAACGGATATTGCATTACAACTCAGAGACGACAGTGTAATCGACAATAATACTAGATTCAATGGATGATGCCAAAAAGGAAAATTTTCCCATCGAATTTCTTAAAAGTATTACTCCTTCGGGAATGCCGTGTCATAAATTAGAATTGAAAGTAGGTGCAATCATCATGCGACTGAGAAATCTTTTTTTTTTTAATATATTTTATTGATTTTTTACAGAGAGGAAAGGGAGAGGATAGATAGCTAGAAACATCGATGAGAGAGATACATCGATCAGCTGCCTCCTGCACACCCCCCACTGGGGATGTGCCCGCAACCAAGGTACATGCCCTTGACCGGAATCGAACCCGGGACCCTTCAGTCCGCAGGCCGACGCTCTATCCACTGAGCCAAACCGGTTCCGGCGCGACTGAGAAATCTTAATAGTAAATGGGGTCTTTGTAATGGTACTAGATTTATTATCAAAAGACTGCGATCTAACATAATCGAAGCTGAAGTATTATCAGGATCTGGGGAAGGAGAGGTTGTTCTGATTCCAAGAATTGATTTGTCCCCGTCTGACACTGGTCTCAGTGTTAGAAGAAGTTTAATCAATTTATCAGTCATTGTTTTTATCAATGTTTCTATATCATGTTTTTGTTGTTTTTATATCATGTCTTTGTTGTTATATCATGCTGTTATTATTAATTAATTTATATATTATTTTCATATACATTTTACTAATTTTCTTTCATCTCTGACACTTCTATTACAGAGAAAGGGTGATATTAAAATATTTCTTCTAATTAATTTCCTTTCAATGTGCATGAATCTTGCACTGGGCCACTAGTAGAGATAATAATAGAACCTATTCTATAGGATTCTTTTTTAAAAAAATATATATTTTATTAATTTTTTACAGAGAGGAAGGGAGAGAGATAGAGAGTTAGAAACATCGATCAGCTGCCTCCTGCACACCCCCTACTGGGGATGTGCCCGCAACCAAGGTACATGCCCTTGACCGGAATCGAACCTGGGACCCTTCAGTCCGCAGGCCGACGCTCTATCTACTGAGCCAAACCAGTTTCGGCCTATAGGATTCTTAGGATGAATAATTCTGTAAAGTGCTTATAACTGTAGTGGGAGAGATTCAATACTATATATGTGATTTAGAAAATAAATCTATTCATCTATTTGTTGCACAAATATATATTGTTTTTTTTAAAAATATATTTTATTGATATTTTACAGAGAGGAAGGGAGAGGGACAGAGAGTTAGAAACATCAATGAGAGAGAAACATTGATCAACTGCCTCCTGCACACCCCCTACTGGGGATGTGCCTGCAACGAAGGTACATGCCCTTGACCGGAATCGAACCTGGGACCCTTCAGTCCGCAGGCCGACACTCTATCCACTGAGCCAAACCGGTCAGGGCACAAATATATATTGTTGATGTGCCAGACACTGACTTGGGGTCATGGAATCCATAAGAGAACAAGTTAGGTGAAGTCCCTTCCTCACAGAATTTCCATTCTAGGAGGAGAAACATACAGCAGACAAATTAATGTATGCTATAATCAGGAAGTAGATTGTGTTCTGAAGAAAAATAAAGCCCGTTAAGCCCTAGCCTGTTTGGCTCAGTGGCGAGCATTGGCCCGAGGACTGAAGGGTCCTGAGTTCGATTATGGTCAAGGACCCTGGCCCTGGTCAGATGTGTGGGAGGCAACCAAGAGACACATGGGTGTTTCTCTCTCTCTGTCTCTTTCCTTCCCCCACTCTCTCTAAAATCAATGGAAAAATATCCTCAGGTGAGGATTAACATAAATAAATAAGAGAGAGAGAGAAAGAAAGAAAGAAAGAAAGAAAGAAAGAAAGAAAGAAAGAAAGAAAGAAGGAAGGAAGGAAGGAAGGAAGGAAGGAAGGAAGGAAGGAAGGAAGGAAGGAAGGAAGGGAAGAAAGAAAAAAAAGAAAGAAAGAAAGAAAGAAAGAAAGAAAGAAAGAAAGAGAAAGAAAGAAAGAAAAGGAAGGAAGGAAGGAAGGAAGGAAGGAAGGAAGGAAGGAAGGAAGGAAGGAAGGAAGGGGGAGGGAGGGCGGGCCCTGGCTGGTTTGGCTCAATCCATAGAGGGTCCGCCTGCGGACTGAAAGGTCCCAGGTTCCATTCCAGTCCCTTGAATGGAACACATGCCCAGGTTGGGAGCTCCATCCCCAGTGCCGGGCGTGCAGGAGGCAGCCAATCAATGATTAACGTTTCTCTCTCTCTCTCTTCCTCTCCTTTCCTCTCTGAAATCAATAAAAACATTAAAAAAAGAAAGAAAGAAAGAAAGCCGGTTAAAAAGGATAAATGGTGCTGAAACCGGTTTGGCTCAGTGGATAGAGCGTCGGCCTGCGGACTGAAGGGTCCCGGGTTCGATTCCGGTCAAGGGCATGTACCGTGGTTGCGGGCACATCCCCAGTGGGAGGTGTGCAGGAGGCAGCTGATCGATGTTTCTCTCTCATCGATGTTTCTGGCTCTCTATCCCTCTCCCTTCCTCTTTGTAAAATATCAATAAAATATATTAAAAAAAAAAAAAAGGATAAATGGTGGGGGGTGGGACGGTTCCGTTCAGGATGGAGAGTGTAGACTTACAAGTTTGTATGGGACCTAAAGAAGGAAGGAGCGTGAGCCTTGGGTCCAGAGGAAAGATCAGCAACTGAGAACCTCAAGCAAGAAACTCTGTGCAGATTGGATCCTAGTCACAAAATTAACCATATAGGAGCCACCACTGGAAACCAGTTTCTACCTTTTAACTTTTGGAAAGTAGCCTCGTAAAAACGAGGCCTCAAAAAATTGAGTAAAAACTCATAACTGTTCCTCTCCACGGAAATCTTTAGTAAAAGGCGAAAGATTTATGCGATCTGAAGAGAAACCAGAGTATGTCCGCTGACCTCCGCCCGGACGACTTAGAGCACGCTCACCCTCAGCACGGTTATGGTTGCTGAGTGCCCGCGGGTCCGCGCTCCGCCTGGCGTTTGAGAGACCCTGTGTTTCTAACAGGCGGTGTGCCCGGCGGCAGCGGGAGATTCCCGCGGGGGGAATCCCGCGTGGGGACTGATTTCGTGGTGCACGATGGGTATGCAAATCACAGGCCGCGACACCAGCTGCCCCAGCGGGGCGGTGCCGTCGGACCCGGGGCGGCAGCTCTTCCTCTCTTCTCTGCGGGTCGGCCCGGGAGCCGCGCCCGGTTTGCCGGGGAGGAAAGGGCGTTTCCCGCCGGTGCCGGGTGCCTAGTTCCTTATGGGGCTGGGATTAAGTAAATCCCAATCGTTGAGATTCAGTCCTAGCCTTCCATCCACGCAGGGACCTCACAGTTCTAGGGACAGAAGCGGAGACGGTCCCGCACAGACATTGGGGGCAGTGGGGCCACGTGAGAGGCACATCGCCAGCACCCCCGAAGGAGACGGCCTCGGCCTCTGATGTATCTGAAGGATAGTTCCGTCAAGGGGAGGGGGCACAGTGCTCCAGCAGAGGGAATGGCGTGTGTGAAATTCCGGGAGGTGAGCAGGGACAGTCAAGCAGCTCGGGTGCAGCAGGGTGTGTCTGAATGAGGGCGTGTCTGCAGGGCGCTGCCCTGAGCTGGGGTGACGGCAGAGGCTAAATGGAGTTGGGCCTGGAAACCGCGGATTTTATCTTGTCAGTGATGGGGAGGGGTGAGGGTGTAAAGTCAGAGTCGTGTGAGGTGCACGACCCAGGGTGCACTGCCCTGCAAGCACGGACGTGTCCCAGAGACTGGATGTGGTCAGCGCCCCGGGACGGACCACTCCTGTCATGGTGGAGCTCCCTGGCTGGAATCCCTTCAGCTGCAGCCATACCAGGACACACCCTTCATTCCATGTTTCAGGGTTTTTCCCTAAGCATGCAATCACAGCAAAATCTTTCAAAAAAGCTAACATCTATACAAACATAGCACTTATGAGATGCCAGGTCATTTCTCACATAAAGAATTTTATTTAAAATCCTGAAAGAGCCCTAACCGGTTTGGCTCAGTGGATAGAGCGTCAGCCTGCGGACTGAAGGGTCCCGGGTTCCATTCCGGTCAAGGGCATGTACCTTGGTTGCGGGCACATCCCCAGTGAGAGGTGTGCAGGAGGCAGCTGATTGATGTTTCTCTCCCATTGATGTTTCTAACTCTCTATCCTTCTCCCTTCCTCTCTGTAAAAAATCAATAAAATATATTTTTTAAAAAATCCTGAAAGAAAGCACCCTGCATGATAGGCTCTAACCATCCCATTTTTTTGAATGTTTTTTTTAAATTGACTTTTCTACAGAGAGGAAGGGAGAGGGATAGAGAGTCAGAAACACCAATGAGAGAGAAACATTGATCAGCTGCCTCCTGCACACCCCCCCACTGGGGATAGAGCTCACAACCAAGGTACATGCCCTTGACCAGAATCAAACCTGGGATCCTTCAGTTCCCGACCCAATGCTCTATCTACTGAGCCAAGTCAGTTAGGGCTAATCGCCCCATTTCACAGAGGAAAACACTGAGGCTCAGGTGTTAACTTTCACAGGTCACTCAGCTGGTAAGTGGCACAGTGGGCTGACAGCTTTCGCATGTTCCAGTCTGGTAAGCTCTTCTGCTCCACCCAAAAGCTCCTAGTGACCCAAACCTCCCCGGACCCAAATCCAGCCAACTTCCATTCCTTGGACGCCTTGGGTACACCCCCCTAGTCTAGTTTCCAAGCCAACTACTCACTTCTTGTAAGTCTTTTCTAGGTATTTTAGTGTTGATTCAGCTGCAATAGGCTTGTTTTTTCATTTTTGGTCCGAACATTATCTGGCCTTTGGGGTGGTGGGTGAGGTGTGAGAAGGCAGTGCTCTCAGGGTGGGATTGTTCCTGGTGAGTGGGTGGCTGAGACTGAGCCCTGGAATAGTTGGGGAAAGGCAATAAAAGATCTGCCCCCACCCCCACCCTATGGAGTGAGGCCCAGTACTCTAGTCCAGGGGTGTGGCCAGAGTCTTCAAGACCTCTGTGCAAGGGGACTGTTCAACCTTCACAGAACAAACATCTTCAATACAGTGCCACTGGTTCCTAGCACAATTTCTGAACAGTCCCCCACTGATCCCCTGGATGTCTGGCCTCTGGGGTGCCAGGCTGACTGCTAACCTATAGAGGCCTCTGCCTTGAGGTTGGTCTGGGCACAAAACTGAAATATCTCCCCAGACCCTGAAGGCCCCATCTCTTCCATGGGCTACTTTTCTGATCTTCCATTGCACTTCACATCTGCTGATGGCTGTGCCCTCATCCATGCCCGGCATGCTGCTGAAACAGGAAGGGGGCAAGGAGTCTGGGGGTGTGCAGGGCTGGATTATGATGGCTTTGAAAGCCACACAGCAGCATTTGACACTAAAAACATTTATATCATGTTGTATGCTAAGCACCCAACCCAGACCATCACCAAGCACATGACCGACATGTTTGTTGAACATCACCTTCACCCCTGGGTGAGTGAATACACTGCAGTCATGTGACAAACACTGAAACCTGGGGCCTTTCCCACCCAGGAATAGAGTGGCCCTAGGACCTTAGGTCCCGACATTTCTACTTGCAAACTCTCAACTCTGTCGGAAAGAAAAGCATCCAAGTCCTTTGAGATGAGTTCACATAGAATAGATTTCATTCTTTAAAAATAACCCTTTCAGCATAGCTAACATCTGTACACACTACAAAAATAAACATCTTCATATAAATAACTTATGTGGTAGGAGGTAGGCAGGGATACAGAGAGCCTACCCAGGAGTCGCCAGGCAGTGAGGGCCAGGACTGGCAAAGGGTGCTAGAGGGTCCCTCAGGCTTGGTCTGCTGGGGGCAGCAGTGTGGGGCGCTGGTTTTACTCCTGCCCAGACACAGGGACAGGCACACGGGACCCAGTGTGGAAGGCTGCCCACAGCCTAGGGTGCTGGTTTTGTACAGACATCGGGGAGGTCTGTGATGGCCGAGTCAGGGGGGCGGGGCGGGCAGGCAGACAGCAGCAGCAGAGCTCTCCAGGAGTCCGCCCTGCACTCAGTAACCACCCATTGCTTTCCAGTGACTTCACGCAGCCCAAGCAGGGCCTCCATGCTTCAGCTGCACTTTCACTCAGTGGCTGGACAGGGTCCCCTAGAAGTGAGGGTGCTGGAGCCGTTGGCAGCCGGTGCGGCGGCAGGGGACCAAGGTGGCTCATCAGAGGCTGGGTGGATGTAGGCACCAGGCAGTGGAGGGGGGTGGAGGGCCACGGTCATGGAGGTAGTCACTCTGGCGAAGCTCTGGGGCAGGGTGGGGGACAACCCCCACCTGAGCCCTCCTGCTCGTGGAGCTGGGGGATTCAGGGCCTCGGGGCTCTCCTTGTACATCTGTACCACCTGGGGAGAGACACCAGCCCCAGTGAGCCCAGGGCTGGAGCCTCCATCCCCTCAGCTCCTGCCTGGTGCATCGCCATGGCTGTTGGGAAGCTGGGGCCCTTGTTGGCCTCCAGCAGGATATGACACCTGCCAAGGGACAGCTGTCAAGGCCTGGGACAAACCGTGCACCTTGCTCTGGACCCTGAAGGCTAAGGTGGGTTCTATAAAGAAGCCAGGAGAGATGAGGGGCAGGCCATGGTGTCTGGGCAGAGGGGGAGGCTGCCACCTTCAGTTGGTAGCGCCCCATGGGGAGGATCCTTGAGAGTTGAGCCCTGACTCTTGGCCGCTGAGGGCAGTTTGTTCTGCTCTGTCCCTTCCCTTGCCTGTCCCACTCCGTCCCCTGGGCTAGGAGCAGAGGGAGGGCGTGGTCACCTCTGGTGGGGGGCCCAGGATGGACAGCAGCACAGGCAGCAGCACGAGCCCATGGAGGAGGCCCAGGAGTGTGAGCACCGTCAGCACCACGAAGAAGTACCTGGTGGGGGTGGGAGGTCAGCTTGGGCAGGCCCTGAGGTCAGCTTGGGCAGGCCCTGCCTCCCTGCCCTGAGCACCCCCTCTACCTTACGATGAAGTCAAAGTTGGAACCAGCGAGCATGAGCAGACCCAGCAACGTGGAGACGGCCCCATCGGTCACTGGGGCAAACGTGTGCTCTAGGGCCCGGGCAGCCCGCAGGTTCCGGCTGCCCTGGGTGGTCAGGAAGCCCTGGGGGAACAAGTGGTCCTGGAGCTGCTCCTCAGCCACGCAGGGCCAGGACTCCTAGGAGCCCAACTTCTGTCATCTGTCCCTGGGGTCACCCATGCCCTGACCCACAGCAGGCCAGGTGGGCCCTGACCCGCGGCAGGCCAGGTGGGCCCTGACCCACAGCAGGCCAGGTGGGCCCTGACCCACAGCAGGCCAGGTGGGCCCTGACCCACAGCAGGCCAGGTGGGCCGAGTTCCTGGGAACTCTCCAGGCAGCGTGCACGAGTCCATTTAGGTAACACTGTATAGATGTGTCTGGTGAGACACAGAACAATGTCCACAATACGTTGGCAAACTACAGCCTGTCCCCTATTTTTGTAAATAGCTTTGTTTAAACACAGCCACACCCATTCACTTCTGTAGTGTCTGTTTAATGCTACAATGGCAGAGATGCAATAGAGACTATAGGACTCGCCAAGCCTAAAATATGTACCACCTGGGCCTTTACAGAAACAGTTGGCCGCCCTGTCTGGGAGGTGGACACCACAGTGCTGTCATTTCTCAGGGCGGCATTTCTATTCTTTGCACTTCTCCGCCTGCTGCATTGTCCCCCCCACGGGGTATAGTTCTTATGATCAGAATAAGAACAGGGCTATTGTGAGTGGAAAAAGAAGGGAGCTGTTTGTGTTGGTGCCTCCAGCTGGTCGAGGCCCCTCTACGTCCCACTCCTCCTCTGTGGGAGAGCTTGAAGCTTTGCCAGGCCGGTGCCTGCCTCAGTTCTCCTGCCTCTGTCTTGGCAGGAGCCCTCCTGACCCGCATTGCCATCTGCCTCCATCCGTTTCTCTGACCCCCTTCACAGTAAGGCCACCCAAAAGCAGCACTGGGTCCCGTTTTCTCTCCTTCCACTCTGCTCAGGGCTTTGTCCCTCCTGTCGACTGAAATGGCTGCTTATTTATTTATTTGCTTACTTGTTTACCATTATCCTCTAGAATATAAGCTCCTTGAAGGTAAAGCCTGCCTGTACTGCTATCATATCCCCAATTCCTAAATGGTCCCCAGCACACAGTAGGTGTTTGATAAGTACTTGCTGCATCCTGAATCAGCTGGCCCACGCCTCCCCCAGTGCCTATGCTCACCAGAGCCACATGGACTGTGAACTCGACACCAATGCCCACAGAGGCCACAAGGATCACCACGGGGATGGCGCTCAGCTTGATGCCCAGGAAACCCATGATGCCAAAGAGCTCCACGGTCATCACTGCCAGGACCAGCACCTGGGGAGAGCAGCGTTCACCCAGGGCTCCCGGGAGGAGGGGTGATGGGACGGGCAGGAGAGGGTGGGGAGCCCTGGGTCTCTCCAGCCCCAACCCTACAAGGACTCACTATGAGGCCAGCTGTCCAGGGGTTGAGCAGCAGCAGGGCACAGACGAGAAAAGTGCACAGCAGCAGGATGCAGACAGCCAGCAGGAAGCAGCGCCGCAGGCCCAGATACTGCTCCCAGAAGAGGAAGGGGGAGCCACTGGGGTAGGCACGCACCCCGGCCTGGCCTGCCTCGGCGCATGCTGCCCGGGCCCCCTCGATAGCCTCCACGAAGTCCTCAGTCTTCTGGAGGCCACGCAGTAGGAAGGGGAACTGGGCAAACTCCAGGGGCTGGGCCGCCGGGACTGTGGAGGGGAGGGGCGGCAGGAGAGGAGGGTGGCCAGTGAGCACGGGGAGCAGTGGGCAGGGCCTTAGGGTAGGGCCTGTGTGGCCCCGGCCGAGGCTCTTCTGCCCCCCCCCCCCGCCCCCCCACCCCGGCCCGGGACTCACTGCGCAGGTTCTCCCCGGTGGTGTCGTATTTGTCGTGCAGCCACTCGGGGGGTGGGGGGTAAAAGTTGGCCTGCGAGGCCGCCAGGCCCAGGGGGTCACTGCTCACCCACACGGTCAGCCCCACGTAGAAGAGCTCGGGTGGAATCAGCCCCTCCTTGTCCACCAGCTTCCTCGTGGTCAGCTGCAGAGGCAGGGAGGGCTGAAGGCCTGGGCCTGTGAGGCCGGCTCCCCTGTGCTCCCTGAGCCTCCCAGCCCTCTCCCCACCTGGCTGAAGTCCAGAGGCCCTCGGGCATCCCCGGTCTGGATGAGCAGCTTGTAGGCCAGGGCCCCATCCTCAGAGCCATTGCGGTACGAGTGGCGGGTAATGCGCCCAGAAGCCCAGTCCTGGTCAAACGCAGCCTGGATTCCTGGGGAGAACAGGGAGGGTGCAGTCAGCCTGCGGCCCGAGGGTTCTGCCTGCAGCAGCCTCCCACAGTCTCCTCGCCTCACCCTGTAGCCAGTTGCGGTAATAGTGCAGCCAGGTGCGCGGCGCCTGAGTGGCAGGTGGGGGCAGCACGGCCTTGAGGGAACTGAAGCGCTGGTGCAGATCAAAGAGGGCGCGTTGGGAGTGGGCGTAGTCAAAGCCACCCTGTGTCACCAGGGCCACCTCGTACAGGGAGAAGTACCTGAGCTGGGTGCTCAGGAAGGCATGCTCCTTGGTGCCCCGAGGCACCACGTCGGTCAGGGCCAGCCCGTCCTGCACCAAGGTCGCTCCGTAGAGGCTCAGGCCCAGGAGAGCCCCAAAGAGGACCAGCACCACAGCCTGTGGGAAATGGCAACTCCGATGGAGGCCCAGGGACACCCTCCAGCCAGCAGACGGTGGGCTAGGCCCCTGCCCTTCTTGGGGCCCAGAGACACCTAAGTGCCTGCCCCGGTCCACCCCCATTCCTCTGGGCTTGGACTCTTACCTTGGCGGGTGACTGGAGCAGCAAGGGTGCAAACTGATGGCGGGCAAAATGGGCGAGAGTCCAGCGGGCACAGGGCAGAGACTTGTAGGCTGCCTTCTGCCTTGTCCCCTCCTCTTGGCCCAGAAGGTCCCGAGTGGACCCTCCCGGGCTGAACAGCTCAGAGCTCAGTGGGTCAGAAGGTGGAGGCACCAGGTGGGCTTGGGGAGGCAGGCTGGTGATCACATGCTGGCTGCTGGCTTCGCAGTGGGCGAAGGCATGGACGGTGGCCGTCAGGTGGGTAATGCCCACTGGGACTGTCCTGTCCGCCAGCTCCTGGGGCAGAATCTGAATCACCCGAGCAGAACAGGGGCTGAAAGGCAGAGAGACGGGTGACAGGTCTGTGCCGGGAAATGCCAGTGAGGGGACAGGATGGGGGTGCCGAGGGAGGACAGCCTGGTGGGGGTGGAGGGGGTGCAGGGGCAGTACCTCGAGAAGCAGCAGAGCACATCGAGGCGCTGGCAGTGGCGCCGGTGCAGGTCCAGGCTGAGGACCGCTGGGAAGACAAGCATCACGGCTGCAAAGTTGCATCCAACCACGATGGCCGCCTGGGGATGGACAGGGAGGGCGCAGGGGCTGGATGAAGCACGCCCGCCCCGCGCCCACCCGCGCCGGGCCCTCTTCCTGAAGCCTCACCTGCAAGGAGAAGGCCCGCAGCGCAGGGATGGGAACGAGGGCGGCCATGAAGAAGGCCACCATGTTGTTGATGGACGTGAGTGCGACGCTGGGGCCCATGCGGAGCAGACACTCGCCCATGCGCTCCTGCCAGGACAGGGGAGGGGCCTGAGTCTTCGGGGTACAGGGAAGGGGAGGCGTGGGAACATGGGACGGCAGAGGAGGGACAACGACCACACAGCAGCTAACAGTTACTGAGACCACGTGCGGGACACACACACTGGTCTAAGCACTCGACTTGAATTACCTCACCGATCCCCACATCAACCTTTAGGATACAAGCACATTTATTACGTCCACTTACAGATGAGGGAACTGAGGCAAAGAGCTTAATTACCGGCCCAAGGTCACCCAAACCAAGAGGCTCTTAACCCCCGTGCTGAACTCAGACAAGCCCAGGCTGCAGAGGGACGCGCACCTGGAGAGGGGTGCCAGGTGGGGCCTCTGTGAAGGCGTGTGCCAGCAGGAATATGTCATCCACGCCGATGCCCAGTGCCAAGAAGGGCAGCACCTAGAGGGGCACAGGGCGGGCAGCTGGAGGAACCGAGGAGCCTGAGCTGTGGGCACCCACGTCTGCCCTGCAGCCCCGCTGTACCTGGGTAGTGGCGGCATTGAAGGCGATGCCGAGCAGGGCGCAGAGCCCGAGGCCTGAGGCCACTGCCAGGGCCACCAGCAGCACCCCGGCGAGGCCCACGGCACCCTGGGACTGGGCGCAGTCCCACCGTAGCATAGTCACACAGGCATAGGCCAGCTGCGGGGAGAGAGGACTGTCTTGGACAGGGGTTCCCAGGGCAGGCACCGGGTGGAGGGGGGCAAGGTGCCAGGAGTGGGACCCACCATAAGCAGATAGCCTCCGACCACGCGGGCAGCACTGACTTCGGAGAAAGCGTGCAGGATGTCATCCAGGGTGGTGGAGGAGAAGGCGTGGATCTGCTGGGAAGCATTCTCAGGCAGGGCCTCCTGGGCCAGCTGGAGACACAGGGTGGGTCTGAGGGGCAGTAGGAGGCGCGGCCTCAGGGCACCACCCTGCCCTTCTCCATACTGACCTGCACGAAGCGCCGCTGCCAGGCCTGCAGCACGGTGCCCGCCTGCTCCTCGCTCCAGCCGATGTCGTGCGTCTGGTAGTCACCCCGGAAGTGCTCGTACAGCTGGCGGGGACTCATCAGCAGGAAGGTGCTCTGCAGGGCCTCGGCCCTGGTGAGGGGCAGGAGTCCGGGTCAGCGCTGGCCTGGATGCCAGGGGGGGCAGGCAGGGGGCTCTTGACCGAGCTGCCTGGAATCGGAGTGTGAATTCCCAGCCTGGGGTCCCCTTGCCAAGTCCCAGGAGGGCCCTACCTCAGCAACTGTCCTTGGGGGCTCCTGGCCATGCCTCCCAGCAGCAGTTCCTCCTGCCAGTGCATGAACTTGTGGGAGAAACCGTGGCAGCCCCCGCTCAGTTCCTGAGCCACACGGGGAGCCTGGAGGGGCAGAGGAGGGGTCATTACTCAGGGCCCTGGCTGTGGATAACCGTGTCCCTGGGTTGGTCCCTTCAGGAACCAGGAGCTCCGTAGGCCTGAAGGGCGGATAACTTCTCCTGAGCTTCCTGCCTGGGCTCCAGTGAACAGCTAGTGTCCTGCAGAGACGAGGCGAGGCCACAAGGCGGAGCAGGGGCCTGGGCTAGGCTGCTGGCAGGAGCTGGGTAACTTGGGTGGGTTCTGGGGAAAGGCCCCTATTCACAGGGCCACAGGACACTCAGGAAACGAGGAATGACATTCGTGCCTAGCTACTTTTTCTCAGTTTCCCTGTACAAGTCTATTTTGATAAAGCCCAGCCTTTCTGGCTTAGAGGACACAGGAGTTCTTGTGCCCTGGAGGGTTCCTTGGAGAACGGACTGAGAACGGAACACCAGGTGTCTAGCACAGTGGGGACAGGGTAACAACATGCAGGAAACGGCGGGCAGAGCGCAGGGCACAGATGCTCTCTCCCGTCCCAGGGACAGAGGAGGGAAGGCAGGAAAACAGCCTTTCCCTGGCTGGCCTGCTGGAACCCACCTGCCTGCTGTGGTGGTTGGGAGCGCTAGGCGGGCAGTGAGGGTCGTCAGGGTTCAGACAGGGCCGCCCCACGTAGGCCTGGCCCACCTGTGCCTTGGCGAGCAGCTCCCGGAAGCCCTCAAGGGAGGCAAAGGGGCCCAGCTCCTCCAGCAGCTGCTCGGGATCCAGGTTGGTCCATTGGATGTCGGGACGGCCGCTGAGGGGAGAGCCCGTGGCTGGTGAGAATCAGGGATCGATTCCCACCTTCCAAACTATGAGGGGACCTATGCTGTACCCCACGCTCCTCCGCATGGAGGGAATGCAGGCTCAGCCTCCCGGAGCCCCCAGGCTGCACCAGCACACCAGGCTGCGGCAGTGGCTGTGGATGGAGGCAAGGGGCGAGGATGGACATCAGGACAGATGGGAAAGGCTCGGAAAAGCCCGCGCAGCCCCTTCCCAAGCCATGGACCCTTAGTTCTAGTACATAACCATACGGGCCCTGCTCCTAACAGGTTTCCTTTCTGGCCCGAGCAACAGCTTAGCAGACACCCAGCTAATTCTCCCTGGCAGTCTCTTTCTGGGGATCTTTTAAAAAAATCTTGGCCCAGGTCCGACAGACCTTCGTGTTTTGTCCTGTCTAAGTAAGACAGGTCCGCCTTTCCCCTGGGGCGAGGAGACGGGGGCGTGGAGAGAGCACGGCTGCCCTGGCCGGGGAGGTCACTGGGCCCTTGGTAAGGTTTTGATCGTCTTCACTCCCACCCTCTGTTCTGCTGGAGACGTCCCCGTACCCGTCCCTGTACCCGTACCCGCCCAAGACCAGGCAGGGCCCGGGGTGGGGGTGGGGGCAGCGGTGGTGGCACTCACGGCAAGTAGGCAGAGCCCCCTTGGAGCTTGGCTCCCTCCCAGAAGCAGTCGAGGGGGGTGAGGATCACGCACGGGAACAGCTTCTCAATCATCTGCCAGGGACACCCCGGCCACATGAGTCCTGTCTCTGCGCTCCGCTCTCCATGACCTTTGTGTGGTCCCTCTACCCCCCACCTCCCGACCTGGCCTCCGGAGCCCTCCCCTCCTTCAGGAAAGGCTCCACCTCCACCTGGCACAGAGCAGCTCAGGACACTCACCCGCTCAATCATCCCATTTTCAATGAGGGGAACTCCTGACTTGTAGCAGATTTTGTTCAAATCCCAGGACCTGTAGTAGCCGGGGGCACAGGAAGGAGGTCAGCAGAGGGGGAGGCCCACTCCAGCCCTGCCCTCGCACGCCTCACCCCCAGCTGCTCAGGGACCAGCCAGACTCACTTTCCATAGAGTGATACTTGCACTTTACTGGCGGTGAGGGCTGCCTGGAGGTGGAGGCGCAGCGCCTCAGGTGTGAGGACGTTCTCCCCCTCCTGGCGCGGGGTCTGTATCAACATCTGGGAGGTGTAGGCAGCCTCCTCGCCCAGCTTCTCCTTGGTGTACTGCAGCTCCTGGCTCACCCGGCTGCCCACTGCCGGAGCGAGGGAGAGAGCGCAGGGGAAAGAGCCCGGGGGGTCAGACTCTGGGGGATGTGGGGCCCTAGCCCACGAGGCCTCCCAGGACCAGTGGGAGAAGTGCTGCTGAGAGGCCCCCCTCCTGCCTTCTCCCTGATGGCCACCCTGACGCCCCAGGCTCAGAATCGGGAGCTCCGCAGGAAAGCCAGAGCTTCAGTTGTGTGGCCTGTGGGAGTCTCGTGTGGTCTAAGAACTGAGCCTGAGCCAATTGGCTAGGTTCGGGGCAAATAACTAAAAAATGAGAGATCAGTGTGAGCTGGGCCAGGGCTGGGGTGTGGGGGCACCATGCTGAGGGAGCCCTCACTCAGTTCCTCTCTGAGCTGGTGGGGAAGATGAGAGGGACAAAGGGGGCAAGTAGGGAGGCTGCCCTGGGAGGGTGCCCTAAAGGAGCAGGGCTGGGGCTGGCTCCTCGCTCAGGTTGCCCAGGCAGTGACTACAGCCACACAGTTCTGCACGCTGTTCTGCCAAGAGGGCAGGGATGCGAGTGCCTGGGAACAACGGGCTTGCAGAGGCACAGGCGGGGGGAGGATCCGACAGTCTTGTAGGGTGATGCCGTCACACACTGCGTCCCCTCACACAGTAAGTCCCTGGACTCAGCTCCTGTCCCTGGCAGCGGTGACAGCAAAGTGGGCCAAGGGGAAGGAAGGGCTCCCGATCCCTTTCACCAGGCTCCCTGTCCAGACACAGGGGTCCCAGTGCAGGCCCGCCTCAGTCTCCGTGCCCCTCCCGCCCTGCATTGTGCTGGCCATGGAGTCAGGCTCTGTCACTGGGGCTTGGGGAGGCGAGGACGCTGTGAGGGGATATGACCTGACTGGTTTGGAGGAGGGCAAGGGACAGTGCCATACCACCCTGAGGCTTGGTGCCCTTGGTCTGGTCTTAGACTCAGTTCTGCCTCTACCTGACTGGGCCCCTTCCTGACTGGGCCCCTTCCTGTCTGGGCCCCTTCCTGTCGGTCACTGCCACCCCTGGGCCCACAAGCACTGTCTCTCTGAGATGCCAGCCCCACTGGCATCATCATGCTCCCCAATCTCTTTTGCAAACCCACATAATCTTCTTACTCATGAGAGCCCCAAACCCTTGGTTCCCCCCGCAAACAGATTTGCCTATATACTTACATCCCCCCCCCCCAATCCCATTTCTGGCCCTCCCATCATGAACTCAGTTTCACACAGCCACCCTGCCCCCTTCCACCTACTCTTTTTTTTGAGAGAGGAAGGAAGAGAAAGGGAGGAAAAAAGGGATAGGGGATAGGGGAGGGAGGGAGGGAGAGAGAGAGAGACATCAATTGGTTACTTCCCATATGAGCCCAGACCAGGGATATGTACCTTCAACCTGGGTATGTACCCTGACCAGGAATTGAACCTGCAACCTTTTGGTGTATGGGATGACGCTCTAACCACTGAGCAACCTGGCCAGGGCATCCACCTACTCTTTTCTCCCCCCTGACTCCCCACTCCTCTCCCAGGCCTGTACTATAGTGCTTATGTCACCAAGCTCAGGCCAGAGCTGCCACGAGGAAGGATGGGAGGGGAGGACAGGGATAAGCTCCCCATAGTGAGTGAGTGTGCTGAGGGGAAGGAGGAGGGCAGAAGGAAGGAACCCAGAGAGAACTAATAAGAAAGCTGGAGAAAAAACACTGACAATTTCAAATACAACATCGAAGAGAATAAAGAATCCTGAGAAAAAACGAGGAGAGAAAAGATAAATCTCGGCTGACAGTGACGATGATAGATATGGGGACAGATGACCTGGGATGTATTATACGAGCAAGAAGCAAGGGCGGGTGCAGGGGAGAGCACGCAGGCTCTGTGCAGACCTGGCTTCAAGCCTTGGCTCTGACACTTAGTCTGTGCTTGGGGCAAAGTACTTAGTCTCTGACCCTCAACTTCCTCATCTGTAAAATGGAGACAATGCCTACCTTGGTAGAATTACAATAAATGCAGGCACAGTCCTTGCAAAATTGCCCAGCACGTAGTAGGCACAGATATGAAGTTATTGCTCAATCGCTGCTGGGAGAGAAATGATGTGACAGAAAAATGAGAAAGAACTGGAGAAAAAAAATGACTGTAAGCGAGAGGGGAGGAAATAGAATGGGAGGAGACATCAAAATCGACATTTGCACCCTAGCCAGTTTCGCTCAGTGACTAAAAGGATCCTAGATTTGAATCCTATCAGGGGCGTGGTTCCTCAGTTGCGATTTGATCCCTAGACCTGGTCCACGCTCTTGTGGGAGGCAACCAATCGATGTGTCTCTCTCACATCAATGCTTCTCTGGGTCTCTCCCTCTACCTTTTACTTTCTCTAGAAATCAATAAAAAAATATCCTTGAGTGAGGATTAATAACAACAAAAATCGATATTTGTTAAAAACTTTCATGCCTAGCCCTAACCGGTTTGGCTCAGTGGATAGAGCGTCGGCCTGCGGACGGAAGGGTCCCGGGTTCGATTACAGTCAAGGGCATGTACCCTGGTTGCGGGCACATCCCCAGTAGGGGGTGTGCAAGAGGCAGCTGATTGATGTTTCTCTCTCATCGATGTTTCTGACTCTCTATCCCTCTCCCTTCCTCTCTGTAAAAAATCAATAAAATATATATATATATAAAAGAAACACTTTCATGCCTACAAAAGGGAGAATATAATTAGTCAGCTAGCATGAGCATGGAAAAAGAGCCTACCTTATAGCTAATCCTATAAATGCAAATTAAAAAGAGCAATAAATTACTATCTATCAAATTAGCAAAAATAAAATGTTGATAGCACTCATTGCTGGCTTATAAGAGTGATAGAAGCATCAATGATGAGAGAGAATCATTGCTTGGCTGCCTCCTGCATGCTCCCCACTGGGGATTGAGTTCCCAACCTAGGCATGTGCCTTGACAGGGAATCGAACTGTAAGCTCCTGGTTCATAGGTTGACGCTCAACCACTGAACCATGCTGGCTGGGCTATTTGAAAAAAAAGAGTTAGATGTGGAGGGCCTAGAACAGCCGTGGGCAAACTACGGCCCGCGGGCCGGATCCGGCCCGTTCCGCTGTTCTATCCGGCCCGCGGAGCCGAAAGAGCGGAGGGTTCTCTTGCTCTCCCCTCCGCTCCTTCACCAGCAGCAGTGTTAACATGGCAACGTCGGGAAACACGGCTGCAGCTCCTTCTGAGTGGGCGGATTTATATCCGCCCATTCAGTAGAAGGAACAACCTCTCAATCTTCCAGAGGCTCCTTGTAATGCCCGCGGACGTGTCCCCCGACATCACCCTGGGAATGCGTAGACACGTTATTGTGGTGATGTAGGGAGACACGGCCCTGGAGAGCACAGTATCAGAGCATTAGCTAAAAAGGAGACCAACAACACTGTTCCCACTGAAGTTGATGTTTTAAAGACCAAAAACCTTTCAACCCAGTCTACATTGCCATCTACATCTACGTCCCGGGCATAATTTGGAAGTTGCACTAAAGAAAATGTTTAATTTACTGTTTACACATTTTGTTCTTTTTTATTTGTTTTAGTTTTAAATTATTTTATTATATTTAAGTTTAATTTGAAAGGCTTTTGTACCTTTCCTTTGTTAGGCAATTTTATTTTGCCTTTGCCATCTTTAATATAAGGTATGTTATTGTGCTATGATTCCTCCATTTTCTGAAGTTTCAAATGATAATAATTAGTGTTTACATTCTTCTTGTTAAAATGTTTGAAATGAATAAAACTATTGAAATAATAATAAAAAAAAGACCGTACCCTTTTATGTAATGATGTTTACTTTGAATTTATATTAGTTCTCACAAACACTCCATCCATGCTTTTGTTCCGGCCCTCCGGTCCAGTTTAAGAACCCATTGTGGCCCTCGAGTCAAAAAGTTTGCCCACCCCTGGCCTAGAAAGTGTGCTAAGAAGCTTGGCCTTGATTCTGGAGCCTCCCCAGAACCTATAGAAAGTGATGGAAGGACTCTTAACGGGGACTGACTTGGCAAGATTTAGATGCACCACAGGAGGGCAGTGTGGAGGCAGATTTGAAGGTGAGGGGGACAAGATCAGTCACCTCTCTAACAGACCTCGCTTTCCTTTGCCATCCCGTGAAGGACCTAATGATTCAGGGAAGCCAGGCCCTTTCCCAGCCTCGGGGTGAAATTTGACTAGTCTAAGAAGTCAATCACAGTAATTCCATTGCCTTCCCCAGTGAAGAATTTAGGCATAGGGTCTGCACATTTTTGCCAAAGTGACCTTATGGGAAGTCAGCTGGAGGCTTCTGGTTCTGAAGCAACCATGACAAGGAGGTGACAAGTCTGAGGACGAAAGCCCAACATGCTGAAGAAGGCAGAGGAGAAAGGTACTCAGGCATTAGTGCTGAGGTTGCTGAATTAACCATTCTGGAACTTCTCTACTGCCTACTGCCAGATTTCCTGTGGCAGGGGATGATAAACCCATCTTCTCCCTTCCTTCCGCCCTCCTTTCCTTTCTCTTTCATGTGGCTAAAAGCATTCCAAACGATACAATCAGAAATGTCCTGCCAGAGAGTGAGAAAGGCTTCAACTAGCAAATGTCAAGGGCCATTTGGGTATTTATAACATCATTCACAGTCCATACGCATTTATCAACTTAAAAATTAGCCTGTGTTATTTGGTCAAACATTTAATTAACTCACCCTTAATGCCTTAGCAGGTCCAGACCAAATGATTTCTCGGGCCTTATATGGGCCTGCGGGCTGGATGTTTCCCACCCCTGAACTAGAGCAATGGCCACGAAGGTGGGAAGGAGGGTCTATAATGAGAGAAGGTAAGAAGGAAGAATTTGCTGATTTAGTAACCAATTAGGTGAGTAAGGAGAACTGAGGCTGAACTCGAAGGTTTTAGAAAGAAAATCTAAGTATTTCAGTGGATAGTGGGTCTACCAACTGCTGATGTGTGGCCATCCCTGGCCTTATAGATGGAATGGCTATATATTTATTTTCAGGGACAGCTCCAATTTAAAACCATCTCTATCACTGTTTCTGTAAGTACCAGTTGGGCTATATGTTGTGATTTTTATTTTAATGATCTATTTCTGAGACCTTTAGTTTTATTTTTAAATTCATCAGAAAGGACAAGTCACATTCCAGCTCTCACCAAGGCAAAGCTGGAGCTGGAGAAGACCCTGAACTCCGGTCTAGACTCGGAGAGCCAATGTCTCGCTTCTTTCTTTGCTTTCTGTGTTAGCAAAATGGAAAGGAATGGAATATCCCTTTTGATCCTCACCTAGATGAGCTCCTCACTGCCTAGGGCATTGCTGGGAGAAGCCTCACTCCAGAAGTAGAGAGAAAAGATCAGGTCAAGATCACTGCTTTGACCTCACCCCCAGCCCAAGCCAGTACAGGTCAAGAATGATATTCTAAGTAAAAGAAAAAGTGCGAGGAATTGGCTACCACCCTCTTACACTACTCTCCCAGCAACAGCAGCAAAAAGCTGGTGGGATCTAGCCTGTCCTGTGCTGGGGTGTAGGGGAGAGAATGAAGAAACGTTTAGGTTTAAGCAGTGTTGAGATGGGGAAGATTTGGGGAATGGAGGAGGAGGAAGAGGGGGGAGAAAGCCTCCATTGTGGCAGGAAATCCAAGAGTAATTTGGGACCACCCAGGCAGCAGTGGTGTGGGTGGGGATATGTGTATGTGCGTGTATGCACATGTGTGTCCTGGGGCTGGGGGCAGGCAGGCACAGATAAACATTGCCTTCAACCCCAGGGCTAGCCTCGAGTGTGTATGTGTGTGAGAGTCTGCAGAGGGCTGGGGTAGGGTGGGGATGGGGTGTGGGAGCCAGGCAGGCAGTCAGGCAGGCTCTAAGAAACATCTGCTCTGGATCCTAGAGCTTGCCAGCATTTGAAGTAACTCGAGAGTGTGAGACTCTAACCTAGGCCCTGCCCTTGGGTGTGGGCCAGGGCTGGGGGAGGTTTGGGGAAACTACAAATGCAAATTTTTAGGCAAGAACAGAAGGGAGTTTGACTCTGATAAAGGGCTGCCATATGAAGCCAGGCCCCAGGAAAGGAGATAGTTGGCAAAATTATTACTAAGAAATAATTTTAATAAGAAATAATTTTAATCTAATATTCCATGAGGAAGTGAGGATTTGGTCCCCAGGAAGTGCAGATTGACTAAATGGTTGCAGGGGGCCTGGGGCCTGGGACCTCTCCCTGGAGCCCAGTCAGGTGATTTACTCAGCCTCCCTAGCCCTCCAGTTCTAAATGCTGGTCTCCAGGTCAGATGAGATCTCTCCCTGCCTTCTCTTGTACAACATAATCATATTCTGCGTTGTATTATATTGTTTATTATATTCCAGTACATGTTTTACTTTCTTTGCTACTAAAAGATGGGTCGTTTTTAAAAAGTTGTCTTTGCAAATCCTGCCATGCAGTTCAAAAATACACATAAAAGGTGGGCAATGAATGCTATACACAGGCTCACACTCACAGACAACCATTCTATATACCTCTTCACAAGACTCCATCAGATGTTCATTACGGGTGTGAGCGGGAGCAGTGCTCCCAGATGCTGAGGCTCCGGTGGGCAGGTGTCCCCTCTAGACCCAGAGCCAAGTCCACTAGAACTCAGTACCGGCTCCTCACTCTGTTCTTTTTTATTTATTTTTTAGTTGATTTCAGAGAAGAAGGGAGAGGGAGAGAGAGATAGAAACATCAATGATGACAATCATTGATCGGCTGCATCCTGGGGACGGATCCAGCAACCTGGGCATGTGCCCTGATGGGAATGGAACCATGCATGACCTCCTGGTTCCCAGGTCAAGGCTCAACCAATGAGTCACCTGGGCCAGGCCTCACTCTGTTCTTGTCTTGGGCTCACCATACCCCAGCAGCTCAGTGTCTACAACTCACCTTCCACCCAGAGCTGTTCTAGGTCTGTCTCAATGATGGCCACACGGAGACCCAGTGCCAGGGCCCCAAAGGCCAGCAGTCCCAGGAAGAGCACTTTGCCACAGTGTCTCTGGATCCTGCAGCCCAGCGAGAAGAGCAGGCCCTGGAAGTAAGCACGAAGCCAGAGCGGAGCCTTCAGGCTCCCAGCTAGAATCTGGGATGGAAAGAGAAGGGTCAGTGGGCAATGCAGGACAGGGTGGACACACACACACACACACACACACACACACACCCCTTTACACACACACACACACACACACACACACACACCCCTTTACACACACACACACACACACACACACACACACACACACACACACACACCCCTTTTCCCAGGCAGGCAGTAACACAAGGCACTTAGAGCCGTCCCACCTTGCATTGACCTGAGTGACAGACCCGGGGGTCCCAATCTTCCTTTTCCGGCTTCCCCTCCACTCACCTGGGGTGCTGCGGATCCAGCTGGGGGGGTGTAGTCCGGAGGCAGCTCCCCGAGGGGTGGCTGCCGAGCCATGCTGGCGGGAGTGGGGGGGCTGGGCGCCCCCAACCCGCGTTATCTGGGAGCCCCCATAGGCTGGTTTGATCCCCCTGTACCGCGGGGCTCCGCGTTGGGATTCAGCGGGACAGCTCAGGCGCGCGGCGTGGGAGAGGGTCGGGGGCAGGCGCGCCGCGGGGGCTGTGACGCAGAGGCGTGCGAGGCCGCGCGGGCCTGGGGCGCGCGGTGGCAGAGCGAGTCCCGCGTGCCCGCAGAGGTAGCAGCCCGCGGGGCTCGCGCGGCTCGAGGTGGCGACCGCAGTGCCGGGGAAGCGTCTGTAGCCCCAGAAAAAGGGAGAGGGCAGGGGGGACGCTCTCCCATTGGCTGAGGGGCCCGCAAATTACCCAGATCCGCGCGGCCCGGATCTGCTGCTAGGCAACGGCGCCGCGGGGGGTAGAGCAGGAGACCACCCAGGCAGGGCCACCCCTCGCCTCGCCTCGCCTCGCCGCCCGGGGGCCCTCAGGGAGAAGGAGGGAGGGAGATCCCGGAGAGCGAGGCGCTGGCCAAGTGAAATCGGGAGAGGCCGATGCTGAGAAAGGCTATCTGCTGGCCGACCCAGCCAAGACACAAACCCTTCTTTCCACTCTTCTCTGTCTCCAGTCTTGCCCCATTCAGTCCACTCTGCACTGAAGCCAGACATCTCTCTAAAAAGCAAATCTGCTAACTCCCAAACACAAAGCCCACTTGGAGCACAGCGCTCAGCATGATCTATCTAAAGCCATATCTCCTCCCATAGTTTCTTTTTTTTAAAATTAAAAATATTCATTGATTTTTTTTTACAGAGAGGAAGGGAGAGGGATAAAGAGTTAGAAACATCGACCAGCTGCCTCCTGCACACCGCCTACTGGGGATGTGCCTGCAACCAAGGTACATGCCCTTGACCGGAATCGAACCTGGGACCTTTCAGTCTGCAGTCCACTGAGCCAAACCGGTTAGGGCCTCCCATAGTTTCTTCACACCCATCCAGTGTTTCTTCCAGCCCTGCAGAGCCATGTATAATTTCTTAAAAGCACTGCGTTATGCCTTGCGTTGCTGCCTTTGTACATGTTGCGGCAGACAACCTTCAAAACTGAACATGCATCAAACACCTTCCTTTGAAGCCTTCCTTGATTCCCACCTCCCTCGGACAGTTTGCTTCTCCCTTTGCACTCCTTACAGCACTCAACTTACGTTATTTGTGATAATTTATGTACTTGAAAGTCTGCCTCCCTCACAAGACGATAAGTAGGTGCTCAATAATTGTTGAGTGAGTCATTGAGAGTTGCAGAAATCAGGGTGGAAAGGCCTGGAAACAGGAAATAGTGCCTTTATTAAACTTTCATCAACTATCCTATCTGAGTGTGCTGTTCCTGCCAGGTTCCTGACTCGATTAACCATGAGTGCAGAGGAGGGTAAAATCAAGATTCTAAAGTAAAGTTTGGGAAAAAGAATCTTCAATAAAGTAATTACTCGAACACAATTACTACTATCTCTGGCCAATTTCTTGGTTGGTTCTTCTAGACTTATCATTACATCATAAATATATTTCATGTTACTTCATAGTCTTTGTATCAACCATTTGGAGACTGTCCTTAGGACAGATTCCCAGAAGTGGGGGTGTTGGGTCTTGTTACAGATTGCCAAATTGCTTTTTCAAAACTTGTGTCAATTACCATCAGCTCCAGAGCTGGGGGAAGGGAATCTTTAGGCTGAGGGGGTGAACAGCCAACAGGTTTGTGGCTTCCACTGGTCCATTCATGTAGCAAAATGCCTATGGCCAAGTAGTAACTACTCATTAAAAGCAGCCTATGTTCATAGCACTTTCTTCCTCCCTGTCATGGAGCAGTGAGTGGGTCCTGTTCTGGATAAAAATAATATACCCTGAGCAATTCTCTGGAGATGGAAACAGCCTCCAAACGAGGCTGAATGGGCCTCTACATTGTTCATGGGCTACAGCCAAAGATGGGTATGGCTGGGTGTCCTCAGGACTGCAAGTGGACAGAATTTGCTGTAAGTAGCTCCTGAGACCTCCTTCCTTCTAATCAGACTCTGCAAGACATAAGGTTCATGGAGGAATAGATTTGTAATTGCCTGGGCCTTGGGGCTCTGCTTCCACAGCAGGCCCACCATTGCTAACAACTGTGGCGAAGTCCAGCACGTTTATGGATGCTCCCAGGGTAGGGCCTACCTTGTGAGGAAACGTTTTGCCTTGTAATTCAAAGACCAGAGTGGGATAAATTGGTTTGCAGTTCCAACCATTCCCACCCAGAGCCTAGAGCTCTCTGGCTACTCCAAGCTCCGAAATGACTTTCTTCTCCCCATCGAGTGATTTCCTGAGTGCAGCAGAGCTCAGCCAGGGTGAGCTAAAGCAGACCCTAGGGAACAGGAAGGGAAGTAGAAGCGCATCTTTTCTCTCTAAAAGCAGCCCGCTTCACTGTGGAACAGCCTGGTTCAGTGTCACTTCTACTGGACCTAGGCATGTGTTCTGGGCTCAAACTAAAGAAGTTGTGCAAAGAATAACAAAAGCAATCTAATTAAGTTCATTATTACCAAGGAATAAATCTAATTACTGATTGAGACAAACATCCCTTAGGGTTTCTTATGTGTCCTTTGCTAAACTCTGGGGTTGCAGAGTACCCGCTTTTTAGATGTTCATAGCTTAAGGGGGAGCACAGAGGCCACAGGGAAACCACTGTGAGCTGGGATCCTCAGGGAGGTTTCCAGAAGTGAGGAATTGGATCGGAGAAGTGGGAGGATGACTGAATCTAAAGGAAGGAATGATTCAAGGGCTGAATCTTCAATTTACTGGCTGTGAGATATTGGGTAAATCACATAATCTTTGACATTGACATAAGGATTAAATGAGGTAATATATATGGCCAGGAAAAGTGAGGTCTCTCTCTCTCACTCACACACACACACACACACACACACACACACACACACACACACGTTGAGTGAAGTGTGGCTTCAGGGTAGGGTCCACGTGGGCGAAGCCAGGTCAGGCCTCTTTCCTTGGCACCCCCCAAGCTTCTCACTCACTATGCTGTGGGCTGGCTTCTGTTATCTGGGCCAGGCAGAGTCAATGACCTTGAGATGTGGAGGGGCCCTGACAATCCCTACTGACACCTATTACATTTAGAGGCCAAGCCTGGGAGTTTATGTCCCTTCCCAGTTGGTAGCTTTAGGTCAATTGTGCCTGTCAAGTCTCTAGTGCCAGAGGCTGCAACCAGAGATCAGAAAATGCCTTTCACCTTGAGGGTGGCGGAAGGAGAGAGGCGAAGAATCCAAGTAGAATCTGCCCATTTATCCATGGCAGAAGAGCCCATGATGCAATCCTTCTGGGTGGTGGCAGACGGCTCAGGTCAAGGACAGGTCATCCTGGCCTCCAAGAGAATGTGCTCTCCTGCCCAGCCTTTCCCTCCCTGTCAGCTCCCTCATAGCTGAGCTTTCTGGACCTTCCGTCTGGGTGGCCCTTCCCACACTCCTCTCCCCCTTCCTCAAACACATTTAACTATTTAGAATGCAGCATACAAAGGCCTGGCTTATGTACCTCCTTAGGGGTAGGGATGGCTACGAATAAAAAAAGTATACTCTCTGCAAATTCTCTGTAAATAGAAACAGCTTATAAACTAGGCTGTGCAGGCCCCTGGATTGCTCTTGGGGCTCCAGGTAGAGACCCCCCTCCCCGCCCCACTGTGGATGGGATTGCAATAGGAAGAATAATGTGGGGAAGGACTGGGAAGTTTAGCCTTGGTCTTGGGGGACAACCTTGGCAGTCAATTCCCTTACAGGCTCGGGGAGCTCTTGCCAGCAGGTGAGGGGATAGTGGAGGAGAAATAGTGGAGGAGAAATCCCTGGAGTGGTAGCCATCCATCAAATTTTGTCTGATGTGGCAGGGTCCCAGAACCCTGTTCCTCCACACCTCCCCAGAGTCCTCCCTGATGTGGCACACAAGGCCCCTTTCTTCCAGTTCCCTCTCGGAGCATCGCTGGGAGAGGCAGGGCAGATCCTATCAACTCTTCCTGCCTGGCTCCTCTGGCTTCTGTCCCACGGAGAGGTGGCTGGCCCGTGGACATTCAGTTGCACACTATATTTTAGACATACTCAAACCCTCTGTAGCTGCTGCCAAAAAGAAACAAAAACTGTCCCTGCCTTCTGGCAGACAAATAGAGCAAAGAGAAGAGAAATGAAAGCATCTTGGGCATCCAGCCAGTCCTGGAGTTACAGAGACAATAGCAGCAGTGTCCCGAGCTGGGGGCTGCTCCCACCTGGGACTCAAACTCAGCAAGGCCTTCCCCTGGGGAGTCCTTGCCTAGTCTGTTTCCTGGAGTGGGGGGCTGCTCATGTGCTCAAGGGAAGGCAGAGGAGAGGTTTTTCCTCCGACTGTCAGTGCTTCCAAGGGCTCAGGGGGGAAGATCAGGAAGAAATATGGGAAGGCTCTGGGACAGTTTAATCAATCCCTTCTCCTAACGCAGTGGTCGGCAAACTCATTAGTCAACAGAGCCAAATATCAACAGTACAACGATTGAAATTTCTTTTGAGAGCCAAATTTTTTAAACTTAAACTTCTTCTAACGCCACTTCTTCAAAATAGAGTCGCCCAGGCCGTGGTATTTTGTGGAGAAGCTCATTGGTTGAGCCTTGACCTGGGAACCAGGAGGTCATGCATGGTTCCATTCCCATCCTAACCCCATCTAACCCTCCCTCCAAACCTACCCAGTTCCATCCCTTTCTGTGGTCAAGGAGCAGTCTTCTGGCCTTTCAGACCACCCAGACCTCAAGGGTCAGAAGGTTCTGAGAGAGGTGACAAAACCTGAGAAAGGACCTTAAAAAGTTACCTAGTCCAGCCCTGGACAGTGTTGCTCAATGGTCAGAGCACGGGTCCATGCATCGAAGGGTCTCGGGTTTGCTTCCTGGTCAAGGGTGTTCAAGGGTCAGGGCATGTGAGGGAGACAACCAATTGATGTCTCTCTCTCACATTGATGTTTCTCTCTCTCTCTGTACCCCACTCCCCCTCCTCCCCTCCCTTCTACTCTCTCTAAAAATCAATGGGAAAAATATCCTCAGGTGAGGATTAACAACAACAAAATATTACCCAGTCCAACCTTCCCAATTTGCAGATGGGGAAATTCAGGGACAGAATAGAGGCAGTGATTTGGCCAAAGCCAAAGAGCATTACAAGAGGGCAGATAGATCTTCCTTCATCCAGGCCAGGACTGTCTCCAGCATCATCTGGGCCCCACAAGTTTAATTTCAGTGCCAAAGGGGACCATTCTGGGCACCACCATAGCTCTTTATTCCCACCTCTGCTGCAGTTATTTCAACCACTTCCGCTGGACCATTTCAGCACACTTTCAGGAACCTTGTCCAACCTGAAAATGGGAAGAATGCGAAGCTCTAGAGCTCCCAAGAAGGCTGATGGAGGTGGAGATCCCCCAGGGAAGGAATGCTCTTTTACTCAGCCTCTCACAAGTTCAATAAGAACAACACTAAGATTCAGGCAAGATTACTCACATTAACTTGAGACTTCAGATTTTTGAAGCAATGTAGAAACCAGTATGTTTATAATTACTGCCACCCACAGTGAGCACATCAAGAGAAACCTTTACTTTGTTAATTCCAGGAGGTGAAATCTCACCCCAGGAACCACTTTTATCTTCCACCAAACTCCTGCAGGTTGTAAAAGCAGTACAGGGAGCGGCAAGAGCAGAGTGTCTGAGTTTGGGAATGGGGTGGTGAAGGGAAGAGCTGTGAGTATGGAAATCTCATTTCTCAATTATCTGAAGCAGGAGCGCCTGTATAATTAGGATATAGGGGAGTGTACCTGGAGAAGAGTCAGAAGATTTTCAAACCTTGATATAGTTTCCTGGCTCTTCCTCACCAGGTTGAACAGTCCTCATTAAGGGGAGGTGGAAAGGGGTCTGGCTCTCAGACCATGGCTTTCTTTTATTGCTCTTGCTGCCACTAAAACCGGTGAGGATATTGATGGCCAGGCAGGGGCTGCCTTCTGCTTGCTTTAAGGGTCTCCAAGGGACAATAGTTGAGCTGGAGAATTGGCTACAGGCTGGGAGGGTAGGGAGGGAATGAGGTTAGAGGCTGAGGCTGGGGGTGGGGTCATGGCAGGGGCTGGGAATCTGTGTGGCAGGTAGTATGGAGGCAGAATGGTAAGTCCTGGGCTGAGGTTCAGGGGCCAGGCTGTCCAAATCAGCAGCTGTAGAGAGAGCACGATATGCAGAGATGGCACTGCCAGCAACTAGGCCTATGGGCCAGGGACTGAAGTACTTCCAGATCCTTTCAGGAGGGATATGCTTTTATGGACGAGACTAGATCAGCCAGTCAGAAAGCAGTCCTCCTAGGAGCTTTCCCATTGGAGAGCTGCTGCCCCTGCCTGGTAGCTTCTGTACCCGGGGGCTAGGCCATTGTGTTCTACTTCGTTCTACACACTGGTTCTAGATGGTCTTTACCACATGACTCATGAACACACACTGGAACCACCCCCACCCCGCCATGTGAGCATGGCACTACCCTATAAGACTGCAGCATGCCTGTGGGAGCCCTTCTTTATTGGGAAATAAATACAGAGTCAAACAGGTGGGCCAGGCAACATCTGTAGTTCTGGGGGCCAAGAGGAAGGCGTCTGACTTGCTCAGAACTCAGATCTCCATGAGCTGGTCATTTCCCACGATCACCTCATTTACTCGTTTGGCTACAAAAGAAAAGGAAAAGGTTGTTTGAGAACTGTCAGCAAAAGATGTCATCTTAAACCTAATTACTTTTAATTCTGTGTTCATAAACATTGATTCCTCTCCCATGTGGCTCTGCTCTTGAGAAGCTCTTGGGAATATAACTTGCCAATGGGACTACAGGAGAGACAGCATCTTGCTACACAGCAGGAGGGTCTGCTCTCTGCACCTGGCTTTCAGGGAGACTGCACAGAGGAGGGGAAGGAGCGGGGTCTTTGAGGATAAATAGAGTTTTCTCAGGCAGTGTAATCAAAGGGAAGGCATTCCAGGCCACTAGAACAACATGAGCGAAAACATAAACATGTAGGAAAGGAAAACATGAAATACTGTGGTGTGGCCTGGGGATAGGGAATAGGGAAAAGAGTGAGGAAAAAGGAGATTAAATGGTTAAATGGAGATATCCAAAGGAAAAAGGGAGTTGCCTCATATGTAATATGGAAATAATAGCACCAACTGTATAGGGTTGTTGCAAGGACTCAATGAGTTAAAGAATCATTGAGTGCTTCATAAATAGTGGCCATTGTTATTTTCATAAAGTCCAAACCCATAAGCCCCTCCATGACCTGACTCTTGCTACCTCTTTAGCCCCATCTTCCACCGTTCTCCATTTGTACCTAAAGCCATACTATTTTATAGCTCTAGACCTCAGCACATGCTGTTCCAACATGCCTTTCTTCCCCATCACACTCTTATCCCAAATGCCCTAATCAATCACCTCCATTATGTGATTGATGCCTTCCCTTCTGAGCTGTCCATTTTCTGCTTTGTGAGAACATCCTATCTAATACCTGTCTCTATCTCTATATCATTATTTCATTCTCCTCTACCTCACACTGCAGGGGCAGTGTGTTTATGCTCATACCCCTGTGTTTAACACAGCTACAGGCACATGAAAGATTTCAGAGATTTGGGATAATGACAAGGATAAGGTATGGTGATGTAAGTGGAGAGCTAAAGTTGAAAGGAGGTGAAGGTTGGTAGAGAAGTTCAGGAAATTATGAAGCTAAATTATGAAGTTGGATAGTTCACTGATGAATATGTTTAAGTTGTCCAAGAGGTTTGGAAAAAAAGAGGGAGGGAAGAGGAATACTGTGAATCCTCAATATATTTACAGAAGTGCCCTGAAGCTGATCGGCAATGTGATGAAAGGTAAGATGAGGGTTAGCTTTTTAAAAAATATATATTTTTTTATTGATTTCAGAGGGGAAAGGAGAGGGAGAGATAGAAACATCAATGATGAGAGAGAATCACTGATTGGCTGCCTCCCTCATGCCCCCCACTGGGGATGGAGCATGCAACCTGGGCATGTGCCCTGACTGAAAATTGAACTGTGACCTCCTGGTTCATAGGTCAACACTCCACCACTGAGCCATGCTGGTCAGGCTGTATTTATTTCTTTACTCATCTGTTTCCCTATAATAGACTGTGAGCAGCTAGACAGCAAGAGGCAAGTCTTATTCATCTTTATAGATACCCTCCTAGAGCCTAGAATACAGTAGGCAGTAACTCTTTGTTGAATGTGTGGGTGTTTGGGGGGGGGGGTAAGTGAGAGTATAGATGTAGGGGGAAAAACCCCACATGTATAGAAGAGGCCTCCAATCTCTCAAAGAGAATTTAATTGACACATCTGGTGCAGTAGAGTAGTAGTGCTTGGGGATCCTGAATCCTCAGGCCTGTTTCTCTAACTTTCTCCAGTGGGAAGAGAAACCTAGGTCTACGTCTTTCACAAAGTTTGCTGTTAGGGCACCGCACTGGTCAGGGGCAATCTCACGTGTGAAGAAAAGAACAGGAAAGAGAGGAAGAAAAGGTAACAGTGCAGGAAAGGAAAGAGCTTGAGTCATAAAGACTTGAATTCTAATTTGACTTTGAGCAAACTGTTCCAGTCTTTGGGCTTTAGTTTCCTCACAAAGTTGTGGAGATTTGGTAAGATAATTGATGGAAAGAGCCCAGCATAGTGCTTTGATAAGTATTGAACAGTAATTACAGAATGGGTCTGGGTCTGGTCTGTGTCCTCATGCCCTGGGAGGTGCTCCTTTTTGGACTTCAGTGAGAGGAATGGGGAGGAGGCCCAGACAGTGCTCAGGCTGCCAGATTCCCTAGGGCTGGGCTGGTCTTGGAGTGCGATTAGGCTCCACCCTTGAGATAAGACTGACTAGAAAAGAACAAAGGAAATGCTGCTCTAGTTAGCTTCCTAGGGCACCTCCAAAAACTCTACTTTACCCTTTATCCCTCTATAGCCATGAGTCAGCCTCATATGCTTATATCCAGACTCTGACATTTGCTCTTCCTTCATCCAGTCTCTTCTTAGTCTCCAGGGACACTGGGCTGTTCTGAAGATAGTCCCAGTTCCAACTAACATTCTTCTTGGCCCTCAGTGCTCCAGACCAGAGTGGCTAATTATCTGCTTGGCTGGGGCAGACAACGCTTTTTTGTGCTCCGTGGTCAGGCTCCAAATAAGCACCTGAGCCTTCACAAGCTCGCCCTCCCTACTCTCCACTCTGCCCTCTGTTCTGCTCTTAGCCTGGGGGTAGGAGAAGAGAGAGACTAGATATGGTATTTTCGGAGTAGATGTATTTTCATGGAGATTCAGTAAAGGTGGGGGGAACCTGTTGGGTAGCAACAAGCAGTTCTAGTTCTGCTTGGCCAGGGTTGGAAACAGGCTCCAGTACACACAATAGAAAAGTTCTGGGCTAGAATCAGGTTGGGAAGATCTCAAAGGTAAGGAGTACGAGGGAGGATGGTAAGTTGGGGAAAAATCAATGGGACAGAAGGGAATGACAAGTCACATATGAAAAACTGCACTGTTGGGAAGCTAGGAAGGATTCCTATTAGCCAGGACCTGATCTATGCACCCATGAGGTCTACTTTCATGGCCAAAAGACTGATCACTGTGGTCACAGGGAAGAGACCCAAGTTCTCTCACTGACAGTGATAAGAGACTCAGAGCCTCATCAGTCTCCCAGGTTTTGACTTTGTTGGCTATGGCTTTCTACTGGCTTAAGCAGAAGATCAAACTTGGTTATGAGGATTTTTGCCAGAAATAATCTCATTAACTGAGCATGATGGTATTGGGTGAGAAAAGCCAGAATTGTCAGAGAATAGTTTGTTCTGGTAGTGTTAGAATAGGGTAGAGCCTGGTCAGTGTGGCTCAATGGTTGAACATCAACCAAGGAACCAAGAGGTCTCTGTTTGATTCCTAGTCGGGGCACAGGCCTGGGTTGCGGGCTTGATCACCAGTGGGGGGCATGCAGAGGCACAGCCGATCGATGATGTTTCTCTCTCTTCAATGTTTCTATCTCTCTCTAAAAATCAATAAAAAAAACAAACATGAAAAATTAGAATAAGGTAGAGAGGCTTACAGTGGGTTATGAGAGTCACATTTTGGGGTAAAAGACTGCTATAGATGTAGTAACTCTGATATACAAGTGATTGGAACTGGAGAGAGGGCATTACTTATGAGGATGAAATCCCTCCATGTGAGGAAGACTGATGGGGTATTTTGCCATCTACTAAGCCCTTTGCTGGTGAAGACCTGAGTTATTAATGTTTGTCTGGGTCATCCATATTAACAGGTCTTGAGTGTTCCTGATGGATAGGAATTTGCTCTATCCATACAGTTCAGCCTCAAAGAAAAGTGATAGTGGGAACAGGTGATTGGCCAGAAGTCCTTGTAGCAGGAAAGCACTGACTACCCTGCTAGATGCACAGGTCCCCCAGCATTGAGGACGGAGCAGGAAGTGTTGGGGCTCTCTACTTTAGAGTCTTAGAGTCTAGATAACTTCCCTGGTCCCTTCTCCTTGAGAAGGACCATTAAGGAGTCTCCTTGCTAAAAAATGGGCACATAATATTAGTTAGTGTCAGAAAGCCCCAGAGACACTGAAGCAGCCCTGTGCTCCCTGATAGGAGCTGCTATGCCTCAGGCCCTCAGTATCTGGCATTCATGCATTCTGCACATGGAATAAAAAGGGTTCCTTGCAACGTAGAAGGAAGGAGCACCATCACTTTTTTGGAGATGGGGAGGAGAAGCAGCAAAAATTGTGAAATTCCAGGTTCCAGCACACAAGAAAGGAGGGACCTCTAGGGTGCTGGCAAATGGAGTTCACTCATTCAAATAAGCCTATGGAGTAAACTCTTTTAAAAACAACAAAAGGAAGTAGGTCCTGGCTCCAGGAGGGACTGAAAGAAGAAAGCACTGGGGGATGTTTTTACTTTTTATTGAGCAGGAGATAGTTTACAAAGACAAAGAGGCAGGAAGGAGGTGGAAGAAACACTATGTGGGGGTCACAAACCCAAACAGAAGAGAACAAACCATAGAGAAATACAATGAGGAGTGGAGAGGGGACAGGATAACAAAGCAGCTTCACAGACCAGATGAACAGCAGACCCCTTCCAAGGCCTTCCATGGAGTCAGGGAAAAGACTGGGGGTTCTGAATCCTATTTTAAAGAAACAACCAACAGGCCCCAGCTGCCCAAGAAATAAGTTTCTCTGCAACCTCAGGGTAGGCTCATATGTTGAGAAGGAGGAAAGAGTGAAGACCTGAGGTCCCTGAAGATTACAAAAAGCTTGTATATGGAGGCCAAATACATTTTTCCTATTGGTCCGGGAAAGATGGACTAAAAGGAGAAATGGGGTATCATTGATCAAATTCTGCTGGGCAAGCCAGGAGTGGCTTCTTCCTTTTTTTTTTTAGAGAGAATGGAAGGGAGGGAGAAGGAGAAAGAGAAGGAGAGGGAGAGGGAGAAGGAGAGGGAGAGGGAGAGGGAGAGGGAGAGGGAGAGAAACATCGATGTGAATGAAAAACATCGACTGGTTGCCTCCTGCATGGCGCCAGGGATCTCAAATCTGCAACCCAGGTATATGCCCTTGATCGGGAATAGAACTCATGACCCTTGTGGATTGATGCTCTAAACAATGAGCACACCAGCTAGGGCTCATTTGGTCTATTTTTTTTACTCCTTACCTGAGGATATTTTTCCATTGATTTTTTAGAGAGTGGAAGAGAGAGGGAAAGACAGAGAGAAATATCGATGTAAGATACACATAGATTGGTTGCCTCCTGCACAAGCCCAACCAGGGCCTGGGCTGGGGAGGAGCCTGCAACCAAGGTACATGCCCTTGACTGGAATTGAACCCCAGATCCTTTGGTCTGCAGGCCAATGCTCTACCCACTGAGCCAAACTGGCTAGGGTTCCTTTGGCCTTTTTATTTTTTTTTTTTTATTTATTTATTTTTTTTTTTAATATATTTTATTGATTTTTTACAGAGAGGAAGGGAGAGGGATAGAGAGCCAGAAACATCGATGAGAGAGAGACATCAATCAGCTGCCTCCTGCACACCTCCCACTGGAGATGTGCCCGCAACCAAGGTACATGCCCCCGACCGGAATCGAACCCAGGACCCTTCAGTCCGCAGGCCGACGCTCTATCCACTGAGCCAAACCGGTTTCGGCTTCCTTTGGCCTTTTTAAAGGGTATCTGGCAATAATTCAGGCTGAAGACCCTGTTTTGTTATCTATTAGTTATGCACCTTGGGTAAATTTCACTTTTCAAAGTCTCAGCTTCCACTTCATCGAATGGGTCAATAATGAATCTTATTCTTATAGAGGACTTCTGTAAGAATCCAGTAAGACAGTGAATGTGAGAACATTTAAAGTTTTAAACAACAGTTATAGGCCAACAGCATTCCAGGAGGGCAGTGCCATCCATGCTTTCAGAGTGGAGTTTCAGCTGCTCTCCAGCCCCCTTACCTGGGCTCATATCTACGGTGCTGCTGCTGACCAACACTCCTGCTCAAAGGTTTTCTGGGGAGAGACTGGGTGGAGTCTGTCTGCCAGTAATTGAACTAAAAATACAGACCTTCCTTGCAGCTAGAACATGGGCATATGACACTGGCTTGACCTGTCAGGTGTAGCCACCCCAAACCTTGGGCTGGAAACTAGTGATACAAAGAAGTAGGAACTAGACAGCATCCACTTTGGAGTTGCTGGGTGGTTGGAGAGCTATTCCAGTGTTCAGTGAGATGGCAGCAGTGCCTATATCTGAATGGTTTGGGGTATAAATCTTTGCTATAACCCATTTTCTAAGCTTAATTCAGCAGCCTTTGTAGAGCTGTGAGCTAGTATCTCTTCAACGAATTAATTTTTTAAAAATTTTCACCCGACGAGATTTTTCCATTGATTTTTAGAGTGGAAGGGAAGAGGAGAGACAGAGAAAGAAACATCAATGTGAGAGAGACACATGGATTGGTTGCTGCGCCCCCACCCCCACCCCCGCAACCCTGCCGCATGCGCCCCGACCAGAGCCAGGGATGGAGCCTGCAACCGAGGTACATGCCCTTAACCGGAATCGAACCCGGGACCCTTCAGTCTGCAGGCTGATGCTCTACCCACTGAGCCAAACCAGCTAGGACTATATGTTTTTAAAATATGTTTTTGTTGATCTTTAGAGACAGAGGAAGTGATAGAGAGATAGAAACATTGATGAGAGGGAAATATCATCTATAGGCTGCCTCCTGCATGTTCCTCCGCCTTCTGGGAATCAAGCCTGAAACCCGGGCATGTGCCTTGACCAGGAATCAAACCAGTGACATCTTGATTTATGGGTCAATGCTTAACCACTGAGCAACACTTTAAAATTTTTTTTAAAAGATAATTATTTATTGTTGAAAGTATTATGTATGTCTCCTCCCCCCGCTCCCCGCACTGACCCCCTCTAGTCTGTCCCCAACCCCTGCCCCAGGACCTCACCCATTGTCTCTCTCCATGGACCATACATATATGCATTATCCTTAGTTGATTACCTCCCATGCTTTAATTTTTTTGATAATAGAATGCATACATATATGAGTTTATCTGTAAGATAAATTCCTGAAAATGGAACTATTAAGTCAAATTTTAAAAATTTGACAATGATGTCAATCCCCCTGCAAGAACAGCTTTACCAGTTTATGTCCTCATCTCCGATGTATGCATGTGCTTGTTCCCCAATCCTCACTAGCACTGAGCATCATCTGTGCTGGTGTGATAGGTAAAAAGTGGCATCTATGACTGTAATTGGGTTTTGTTTACCTTTGGCTTCAATCCTCTGGCCACTTCCAATTAGGCAGTCCTTGATGTCTGCTCCCTTCTCGATCACAGCATTGTTGCAGATGACACTGCCCTGGATGTTGCTTCTGTAACACAGTGGCTAAGTCAGAAAGTGCTTATGGCTCTCATCACCACCCTCACCACTATGGGCTGGGGGTTCTGGATCCTCCACAGGCTAGGAATAGCTGGTCACTCCAGTTAATGGCTACATGCCTGAATTTATTACTAGAAGACAGAATGGCTCAGCTGGGTCAAGGGTGGACCTGGCTTTAGGGATATCCAGAGTTTCTTCTTAAAAGCCCGAAAAGAGCAGACACTCTGACTTCAGTTCTTTAGGCACCCCAGAACTAAATTCCACCCAGTCTTTCCTCCTTTATTTGGGGGTGGAAGCTGGTACTGATCCCTGGGCTGACTCATCCCTCCGCCTCTCGTCTGGGAATATATACCAAGATTCATTTGCAGCTCAGATCCTGCAGTTTTCCTAGGAGATCAGCTATGGAAAATAGTGGGTACCCCACAGCTCTCACCACAGACTCTGGTTAAACCATACTCATTTAGGAAAAAAAGGATGCTTTTCAAACCAGCTCCATGCCACATTAAAGACTACGCCAGATCCTAAAGCCACACTCTCAAGAGTAGCAACACTTGCTCTTAACATTTAAATGTGTTTAAAGAGCATCTTCCTGGCTCCTGAAATCTTCACTAGCATTAATTCATACCTACTCTATGCCAGGTACTATGCTAAATACTTATGTATATTACAGGAGTGACTTACAAATCTAGCCATTTCATCAGAAAAATCACCTGGGCAGTGCTAAAAATAGCAACCAAAACCACTCTCAATGTCTGGGCCCCCATCAATCATTTTGGTAGGTCTAGAATGAAGGGCCTTATGTATTTAATTAGGGGGAAAAACGCTTCCTAGATGATTGTGGGAGTATCATTTTTACCTCAGATGTAGTAAAAATAATAACCACATTTTGTAGATAAGGCAACAGAGATGTTAAACCATTTACCCAAAACCACATAACTACCAAGTAGCAGATCAAATCTAGGTTTGCCTGACTCCAGAAACCATACATTTAACCACAGTGCCATACAAAGAAATTAAGGGGAGAAAAGACTGGAGGAAGCCTGGAACTGCCAAGTTGCTTTTCTGAGTGAGATGGCTCCAGAAGCATCTCTGTCTTAACAGGTGAATATTCGGTATCCTAAAGAGTCAGGGGCAACTGGAGGGGAGAAGGAAGTGAGTAAGGAGGGTGTGAGCATCCATTGAAGCAAAACAAACAAAAACAAAACACCAATTAAGAAAAAATCCTACAAAACCTATGAGGCAGAAAGGATAGAGAAGGGACAGTCCAAGGACTGAAACTATCGATGCACAGGCCATTAAAAAAGATCCTCCCAAATGCCAACACTTTAGTAAAATGTGAAAAATAAAAAATAAATATAGCACTTTATGGCATTTCAGAATCTTCTTTATTTCTATTCTTCTTCAAGCCTGTCGGAAAGCAGTGAAAGGCCAAAGCCACAGCACCTCTGTGGTATGGGCTAGATAGAGATGGGCAGAGACAGTATTAGTTTTTTGGCTCAAAATCAGGATACACTCACTGGATAGGCATTAAGGGACTTTCTAGAACTTTCCAACTTCCCCTCTGCTTCAGGCGAAGCAGTTCAGTCAGAAGTTAGAGTGGTTCTTGCTCCTTGGGGAAAATTCTCCCCAAAAGGATAGTAATGAAGTATAGAAAGCCTCAGATACACAGGCGCCTGGGATAGAGCAGGCTTGCAACTGGCTACTAGTTTGTCACTGAAAGTTTCCTTTCTTTTTCCAAGGTGGGAGGAGGGGTTTTAGAAGCCTGTGAAAGCATGCTCTGGAGTTAGGCAAGAGGTAAACATGGTCAGCAGACAAAAAACAGCCAACAGAAACTCAAGCAGCCATAATTAGAGACTATTAACTGGCTACTTTGGAATCGGGGATATAGGTGGGAGCCATTTCTGAAAGGGGGAGGCTGGAATGATTGAGGTCAGATTCCCATAAAAATGCATAGCCTGGATTTTCCTTGTGTTTAGCAGGTCTGAATGAGGTCTTCAGAGCCTCCCATATTGTTTTTCTCATCTGGTTTGTGTGTAACACCCTCTGAGACACAGAGTGTCTGCAGATGTGACAGGGAAAAAGTGGGTTGATTGATGGGAAGCTGGGCGCTCTCCTGAGGCTCTTGGTCAGTGGATCTGTGGAAGGCTTTGAGATGAACACCTGACAAAATGCTCAGTGAGTGTGAAGCTCTTTTCTACCATTTGCTTCTTCAATTGTTCCTCATCATCATGCTGCGGTTATAAGTCACCTCCGTTAGCAAGGCTGAGGTACTCTGGAAAAATTTCAAGTCAATATACCCTTCCCTCTGTCCAGAAAGAAACTCCAAGATTAAGGATTTTATTGGAAGTGTGTGCATTTGCTCATGGTAGAGAGGAAAGACAGATACTACTGTATGAAACAAGCCCTCACCACGTTGCCAATCCACAGTAATGCCTGCCTTTTCTGCTCAGTGCTTAAGGTGGGGGGGAAGGTAGCTTCCTATGGAGCTCAAGAACTGCCCCCAGTGCCAGAACTACAGTTTTTGCATTTAGTTTTAACTCTCAATTGGGTACTAAGGACTTTGCTGTGCTAATGCCTGGTTGTGTTATCTAAGAAGCTGTTCAGAGATAGCCAAGATTAATGCTATTTGTGTGTGTGTGTGTGTGTGTGTGTATTTTTGTTGTTAATCCTTACCTGAAGTCCACTGATTTTTAGAGTGGAAATGAGAAGGGAAGGGGAAGAGGGCAGAGAGAGAGAGAGACTTTATATTCATTATGTAACTTAATCCTTTTAGCAAACCTGTAGGGTAGTGGTATTTACTCTAATTTTTACTGAGAAAATTGAGGCTCACAGGGGTTAAGCAATGTGCCCAAGCTTACACAGTGGTGACTCTATGTGTCATGGGCTTCTGCCTCAGGTGTTGACTTGGCAGTATTTGGCAAAGAGCCATGAAACTTCTCAGTAACTCTGAGGATAGGCAGGTTCTTCTCTGGGGATTAGTTGGCAGGCTTTCTAAATTTACTCATAATCTTTTGTAGACATGTGACTAAAGGTCTGACTCACTACTTCAGCCTAAAGATTATGGCTGAGTCATCCATATCTTCCTAGATACCAGAGCCTCCTAACCTTAGCTCAGTGATTTTTGTTTAAATCCTCACCAGATATGTTGAGGTATGGAGGAAGGGAAGAAGGGAGGAAGGGAAAGTAGGAGGGAGGAAGAGAGAAAGAAACATCGAGAAATATCGATCGGTTGCCTTCCATATGCACCCCGACTGGGGATCAAACCTGAAACCTAAGTATGTGCCCTGACCAGGATGGAATCCCTTGACCTTTAGGTGTACAAGGTGATGCTCCAACTGAGTCACCTGGCCAGGGTGGGTAGGATCTAAATTTTATTGTGTTTGACAGATATTCTTTAGTCTGTGTATGGGTATGTGGCAGTTATCTCGTGTTTTCATTTTGTTGAGTTTCAAGGAGTGAAGTACTCACTCAGATCTTTTTCTAGAAGTAGACAGGGCTCTCTTGACAGATACTCAGCCAAATATAGTACAGGGATTTAAACCAGGGATCTCTATTTTTCACTCAGTAAGTACTTACACAGTATCTAGTATAGAAAACGTACAGCACTAGAAGTTAAGAAATACAAATACATATAAGAAGTATTTCTGTATTCAAGGAATTTATAGTCTTGTTGATGAAAAAAGAAAGAGGCAGTTAAGTGCCATGTGAACATAAGTTAAGTGTTATGGGCACCCAGGGAACACAGAAGTGAGGAAAATAATTTCTGGCTAGGACAATTCAAGAAGGTTGCATGTAGGAGCTAGAATATGTAGCTTGAAAGATGGGTAGGATTTCTACAGATAGAATGAATGTCAGGAATGAAGGGTAGTAGAAAAGTAAGGGACCCAATGGGCAGGGCAGTCAGTTGAGTGTAGGTGAAGAGAACATTCAGTGTAACAATGAGCAGCAGTATCATCTTGTTTGGCTCTGAGGGCTGCACTTGCTGCTTGCAGAAAGCATGGAAAATCTAGGTGAAAACCTGGCTTCCTGGCCTGTCTACATGTGAAGGTACTATCCTAGACTACATCTTGGGTCATTCACCTTGGATTAAGAGGAAATGCAGATGGCCTGCAGGGCCAAAGATGCAGAACACAGACTGACACTGAAGTCTTGACAATGAACTTTTCACTAGACTTTGGATTGCTAAGCATCAGCTGTCATATAAATTGGAAATGGTAGAAAATGAGAAAGACAGGCAGGAGCCGTCTCTGCAGTCTCGCCTACACCTTCCCCAAGGTGGTCCTATTAGTATCCCTTGAGCCCTGAGGACCTTGGGCAGGTGTCCAAGACACTGTCCAGAAAGCCTCAGCAGTTCACTACTGCTGGTAGAGACAAGCAAACAAAGAATATGAGAAAATCTTCTGGACAAATTCATATTCCTACTCTACCAATCAGTCCAGATGTAATAGCAGCAGAGTAATCAAATCTCACACGACTGCAATTTAATTACCTTTCCCACATTTACCATAAATAATTAAGACTAAATGACTTGAAAATAATGGGGAAAAGTTCATATGGGATTCAGGATGTCTGATCTTATCATTAAACCCATGTGGGCTATAGCTTTACTTCAACTTGTATTTTTTAGAGAGTGGAGGGGAGGCAGGAGGAGTGGGGGAGAGAGGGAGAGAGAGAAAGAGAGAGAGACAGAGAGAGAAACATTGATGTGAGAGAGACACATCGATTGGTTGCCTCCTGCATGCATCCCAACTGGGGCTGGGGACTGAGCCTGCAACTGAGGTATGTGCCCTTGACCGGGAATTGAACCCATGACCCTTTGGTCTGATGCTCTAACCATTGAGAAAAACTGGCCAGGACTACATCAACTTTTTTAGTTGGAAAAATAGCAGTAGTCGCCATCTAAACCTTTATTGTTTCCCCATCTAGAAACCTTATTAGGCCATCCAGAATTATACCTCCTCCAAAACAGTAATTGACTCTGGGATATTATGCAGGCCTTTTCCATGAACTTCTCTCATATAAGCAAGCTGGAGTTTCTTAGGTAGCCTTGGTTTTCTCACCAAGTCTCTCCATGTCAATTCAGGACTCTAACACTGGACTTTAAAGAGGTGCTAGAGAGCTGATGCTTTGTCTGCCCACCCACAGGAAGGGAGGGAGAGGTTGCTGGTTAGAATAAATGGTAAAGTTATGGCACTGTTTCCCTGGCTGGTCTAAGGCAAGATGATACAGAAAGTGGAAGTGACAAAGCCTCACAAGCTACTCTAGAACCAGGTGATCAATGGATAAAGGCTAGTGCAGTTCTGGTTTTCAAAAGAATGGTGAGGTGTGTCAGTCTCACACAGGAATCTAGAATGGGGCATGGAGCGGCAGGGGTGCAAGAAGAAAAAAAATGTTTGGAATGCCACAATTTATTTATCTGTAAAAATGCAGGAGTTGAGCTGGAAGACTTCTAAGGCCCCACACCTCACTCTAACATTCCAGGACTCAGTGCTGGAGCTAGATCATGAGAAATCTTGAACTTTATTCTATAAAGGTAATGGAGAGTTTTCAAAGGTTTTTTTTTAATAGGACAGGGATAAGAGTAGAGATATCCTTTAGAAAGACAATGCTGGTAACAAGCTACCTCCGTGAAATGAGATCAAGTAATGGTGATGATAATAAAGTAACAGCTAACATTCTATGTGCCATGCACTGGTTTTTTATTATGGCATTTCCTCCTTAAATCCTGCCTATTGTCTTCCTGCTCTAATACCACACACTATCCCCGAATGATCTATGTTACCACTTCTATGCCAACCATTCCCAAATCTGTACTTTGCACAGGCTTCTTTCCTGAGCTCCAGTCCTGCACATCAAGGCTGCCTGCCATGAATGCAACTTGTCCCAAGTGGAACTCATCATTCCCCTGCCTACCACCCTGCAAATCTTGCTCCTCCTCTATTGATTTCTATCTTAGTGACTAGCACACGAGAAACTTTATTGCTCAAGCAAAACCTGGGCATCTTGATTTCTTGCTTTTTTACCTCACATATTTAGGCAGTCACCATGTTTTATAGTGTTTATCACCTTATTATTTCTCCTTTCCATCTCCACTGCTATTGCCTTACTTTAGGACGTCTTTTTAAATTTTTATTTTAAATTAGTTTACACTCAATATTATTTTCTATCAGTTTCAGGTGTACAGCATAGTGGTTAGACAATCATATTACAAAGTGTTCCCACCAATATTTCCAGTACTCACCTGGCACCATAGTTATTATAATACTAGAGGCCCGGTGCACGAAATTTGTGCAAGGGGGGGGGTGTCCCTCAGCCCAGCCTGCACCCTCTCCAATCTGGGACCCCTCGAGGGACATCCCTCTCACAATCCAGGACTGCTGGCTCACAACTGCTCGCCTGCCTGCCTTCCTGATTGCCCCTAACCGCTTCTGCCTGCCAGCCTGATCACCCCCTAACCACTTCCCTGCCAGCCTGATTGATGCCTAACTGCTCCCCTGCCAACCTGTTTGCCCCTAACTGCCCTCCCCTGCAGGCCTGGTCTCCCCCAACTGCTCTCCCCTGCAGGCCTGGGTCCCCCCCAACTGCTCTTCCCTGCAGGCCCAGTTGCTCCCAACTTCCCTCCTCTGCCGGCCTGGTCACCCCTAACTGCCCTCCCCTACAAGCTTGATCACCCCCAACTGCCCTCCCTTGCAGGCCTGGTCCCTCCCAACTGCCCTCCCCTGCTGGCCTCATCGCCCACAACTGCCCTCCCTTGCAGGCCTGGTCCCTCCCAACTGCCCTCCCTTACTGGCCATCTTGTGGTGGCCATCTTGTGTCCACATGGGGGCAGGATCTTTGACCACATGGGGGCAGCCATCTTGTGTGCTGGAGTGATGGTCAATCTGCATATTACTCTTTTATTAGATAGGATAGAGGCCTGGTGCACGGGTGGGGGCCAGCTGGTTTGCCCTGAAGGGTGTCCCGGATCAGGGTGGGGGTTCCCCTGGGGCGTGGGGTGGCCTGGGCGAGGGGCCTGTGGTGGTTTGCAGGCCGGTCACGCCCCCTGGCAACCCAAGCGGAGGCCCTGGTATCTGGGGTTTATTTATCTTATACAATTGAAACTTTGTAGCCTGGAGCGGAGCCAAGCCTTCTGCTTGGTCCATGGCAGCAGCCATTTTTGGGGGGATTTATGTATCTTCTATAATTGAAACTTTGTAGCCTTAAGCGGAGGCATGGGCCCGCCAGGGCTGCAGAAGCTTGGCATCCTCCATCGCCGCGGGCAACCCTAGCCTCTTGCTCTTTCCAGCTCCGTGGCTGCCGCCATTTCTGTTTGGGTTTATGTATCTTCTATCATTGAAACTTTGTAGCCTTGAGTGGAGGCAAGGGCAGGCGGAAAGCTTGGCTTCCTCCATTGCCGGGGAAACCCATGCCTCCCTCCTGCTCTCTATGGCGGTAGCCATCTTGGTTGGGTTTATTTGCATATTTGCTCCTGATTGGCTGGTGGGCGTGGCTGGTGGGTGCAGCGGAGTGATGGTTAATTTGCATATTACTCTTTTATTAGATAGGATTATTGACTATATTCCTTATCCTTTACTTTACATCCCCATGACTATTTTGTAGCTACCAATTTGTACTTATTTATTTTACTTCTAAATATATTTGTATGATTTCAGAGAGGAAGGGAGAGGGAGAGAGACATAGAAACATTAATGATGAGAGAGAATCACTGGATGGCTGTTTTCTGCATGCTCCCTACTGGTGATTGAGCCCTGCAACCCAGGCATGACAGGCTCAATCCCCATAGGGGAATCGAACCATGACCTCCTGGTTCATAGGTCGACGCTCAACCACTGAACCACACTGGCCGGGCTATTTATTTATTGATTTTTTAGAGAGAGGAAAGAAGAGAGAGAGAGAGAGAGAGAAGAGGAAAAGAGAGAGAAACATCAATTTTGTTGTTTTACTTATTTATGCATTCATTGGTTTCTTCTTGTATATGCCCTGACCAGTGTATCGGGACAACACTCTAACCAGCGCCAATGTGTACTTCTTAAGGCCAGACAGTAAAAATGCTACAAAGGATATAAAACAGGTTGATGTAATGGAGAGTACTGGGACAGATTACTGCTGATAGGGTAGTAAGCAAAGCCTCTTCTTAAATGGTGAAATCTGAGTTAAGATCAAAATGAGGAGATATTTCTAAAATAAGAAAATGTTATCATATTTTTAATTGCCTAGGGTTCTTTGAAATGACAGGTTACTTGAAAGTATTTTTCTCTCCCTGCAGAGCCTCTGTTTCTTCCCAGTTGCTGTTTTCTATTTGTTTGATGTGGTGTCTCTCTTTCATGATAGAAGCTTTCTTTAGGTCTCTGGTAATCTTTGATTATGTCTTTATATTTAGGGGAGAATTCTAAAAAGCTGATTGGAAGCTCTAGAAACATGAATGAAATTTGTCACTATAGGGTGATTTCACTTGGCTGTTAGTAATCTCTGATGTAAATAAATTTAGGTTTTTCATCTTGGGCTGATTGGATTCACCAGAGAAGATTCTTCCAAACTTTGGCTGAAGGCTGAGGGCTGGTTGCAAGGGTTCTGGAAGTCAAGCCAGGTTGTGGACTTGGGGAAGGACAGACCTTGGTGGCCAACATCCCTGTGGTCTTCAGTGTTCCTGGTTTTTTATTATGGCACTTCCTCCCTAAATCCTGCCTACTGTCTTCCATCAGTCATTCTTTCTAAACAGCAAAGGCTTAACCTTTAGCTCTACCTCTATGCAGCTTCTCTTCCCAAAATGCTTCTCCCAACCCTCACTGGCAGCTGTGAGAAGTAGTTTAGCTTTCACCAGCCTTGCAGTCTTCCCCTATATTTCTCTCCTATCAGCTACTGGACAGAGAAATCAACAGATGTGTGAGCCACAATCAAACTCAGGCTGATCCAGCCTAGTGGTCCTCAAAATTTGTTTTATAGATCTGCTTCACATCCTATAAGAAGGACAAGCACCCCTCCCCCATTGTATTCCAAACCACTGTGCTTTTATCACTTTTAAATACTGAGTTTCTGCATAAGATTTATCTTAAAAAAAAGTTTGAAAACCTTTTTTTGGGGGGAAAACCTTTCTAAAAAGTCTGAAAATCACTGATTTGGTATCTTTCCTCTGTTATCACCTATGCTTGCTTTTTATATAAGAAAAAACCCGAGTTCAATACAGAGGAAGAATGCTATTAAACATCATTCATGTTTTCTTAATCCAAGTACAGGTTGTTCATAAACCAAGATTTTAGGACACTATAGGACCTCAAAATGGGGGAATATTCTCCATAATTAGTAACAGAGAAGCTCTCCATCAAAAACAGTGTGTGGCTTATACGTCCACTCTTCCTAGGCCTCTGCCTTCTTCAGGGCTTCTCGGGATATTAAGATAAGGGAAGGTGACCCTTAGATATTGGTACAGTGTCATCCCAGCATTGCCAGTGGTTCACTACTGAGGCCACCCATCAAGCAGGATATCAAAGCAGGAGAGAGTAGTTTCTTCCAGGACCAAATATCATAAGTATGAGAAGACTGTTAGAAATGCTTTCAGAGACTATTTCACCATGGAACCAAAATTAAGACCTCAAAGGGCCTAGGAACTATTCTTCCCTTCATCTTTTTGCTTTTCTTCCCTTCCCCAAGCTGAGCCTTCCTAGGCTGTACTGGCCCCCAAGCCTCTGATTGGTACCAGGGGCCTTGTCTTAAGTGGGCACAAGGGGAAACATACCCTTCCTCCACGGTGACTGAGTTCATGAGAAGGCAACTGGTGATAGTCACTCTATCTCTTATGACACAAGATGAACCAATGACCGAGTGCTTAATGGATGACTTCTCTCCAATCTGTGTATCTGGCCCAATGAGGCAGTCAACTCCAACCTGCAAAAGGCAAATATAAAATTCTATCCATTCATCTTAGCCAAATGCAAATTAGCCCCCCAGATCCCTTGAGCTGGGGCCAAATAGGATATTTTTCCAGGGATACTTCAGCAAGAGAAACCATCAGTATTTCTTAGGGTCACAAGTCACGTAATACCTCTGAGACAAACTCAAACTTACACTCTCATGCACTTGGGTATAGATATGCTCTCTTGGAGACAGTGCTCAAATCGGGGTAAGAAGAGGGAGAGAGATGGAAAGCTCCTTTGTCTGAGTCCCAGGACTATAATGGACTTTCCTTATAGGGTTTCTGTAGTTGGGGTCAGCACCTCTCCAGGCAGATTCTAACCCAAGGTGAAATTTTATAACCAAAACCCAGTTGGGATTTCCCTGGGGCTAATGAGGTTCTGGGCTTGAGAGCCCTATCTAGCTTCACTAGAACAAGCCTCAATGCACCCAGAGATCATCCCATACCTGCCCTGCCCAAGCTAGTACTTACCAAGTGTTTGTTGACAATCTGGGCTGATGAATGAACCAGTGATTCTTCTGGACAAAGAAGAGGTAGCAATTTGGGCACCTTGAGGAAAGAGGTTTGGCCATTAAGTAAGACCAGAAAACACCTGAAAGCACCTTAGGTAGCACCCAATGCCCAGTCAGAGATGTGGGAGTTTTCGGCCACAGCTTCCTATCTGGATGAGGCAGAGCAGGAGGCTGTTGCATTTTCCTTGGGACAAGGGTTATTTACGCAGCAGCTTCTAGATGGTCTTATCCTCAGTTTCTGAGCTGAGAGTATCGTCCCTGAAGGCAATGCCATGTCCCTCAGCTGGGAGGTGTTGAGATAAACCTTTCACATACCCAGGCAGCATTTGGGAGAGGAGGTCTAAGGAGGGCAAGGAGCATCCTGAGTCCTGACCATAGTCATCCTAGGTTCTTGCTCACTTCCTGACCACTGTGGCCATACATGAGGTGAGGATGGGAGCAGTGTTACATAAATTTCATAATCAGGACAGACCCTAAGAAAGCACCCATGTTCTTCATCAGTCAAAATAAAATGCTGATGGGAAAGTTTCCACCATTCTCTTTCCAGTATGAGAAAACGAAAAAGGTTAGGAGAATAGAGATCTCCTCTATTACACTTCAACCAAAGCCATTCAGGCCTGTTGGCTGCACAGCCTTTGCTGTCACTTCAGAGGATACTTCTCTAGCCTCAGGCTGTTCATGGACCTGCTTTTGACCGGTCTGATAGACTAATCATAGTCTGAAGAAAGAGAACTAAAAATCTTGGAAGCTTTCTAATAGCTCTGACCCTAAATTGGGGCTAACTTTATCCAGGACTGCCCTGAGTAAACATGGAATTAGTTGTGATTTCTCATAAACTCTCTGGCCTGGATTCCTTTAGATCTATAACCAATTTTGGTTGAAGCCAGCTTGGGGTCTGGGGCTGGTGTGGGTTCTGAAGATTCCTGAGCTAGATTTTCTTTGGACTCAATCCTAATCCCAACTTCCAGCAACCTTATTCACTCTACCTGCCTCTCCATCCCTCCCCAGCTTATACCTGCACTGACAGTTTTCACAAGGTTCTACCAGGAACCATGTCAACAGCTAATCTTTTCATCATCTAGTCCCTGTTCTTGAATGTCATTCTAACGTAGTTCCTTCAATCATCTATCTTTTCCTATTTTCATTTATTTTTTATTTTTATTATTTCAGAAAGGAAGAGAGAGGGAGAGAAACATCCATCGGCTGCCTCCTGCAGGCCCCGACAAATGACTGAACCCAAAACCTGGGCATGTGCCCTTGACCGGAATCAAACCTGGGACCCTTCGGTCCTTCGGCTGATGCTCTACCCACTAAGCCAAACCAGCCAGGGCTCTTATTCTCATTTCAATCCTTTACTGCTCTGTTTCTTTTCATGGTCTCATCTTGCCCCTCTTTGAAAACCTTCCTCCTGTGACTGCTACAATAAGAGCTCCCCCATACACTTAGCCTCTTCTCTGTCCCTCTCTGCACCCCTTAACTAAACTAAAACCTGGCTTGTCTTTCATGGCACTGCTTCCCCTTCAAAGAAGTTACTCATTCTCTATATCTCATAAACCTCAGGGTTAAAAAAAAGGGGTTAACAAGACTCCTTACCTTTTAATGCTGTTTCCAGGCATTTCATAGATGTTCCTTCCTTGAGGTGTTGCCATCTGGCTACTCTATACTCTGTTCCTTCACTTTCTTAGGAAAGCCTCCTCTGTGTGCCTGTGTTTATGTCACCACAGGACTTATTATGCAGTATTTATCTGCTTGTTCATGAAGTAGTGTACATATCCCCCTGCTGAGCAGATTAGGGGAAAACTGCTGAACCCAGAGGCCATAGATTAGCCTTCCTGGAGATCTTAGCCTCTTTTTAGAGTCACAGAGGCTCTGCCTCTATGGACCAGGCCCTCTGCTGCCACTTTTGCTGTACCCGGGAACCCCAATGGTCTTGCCTGACAGTCCAGGTCTTTCTCAACCTTAGGAGTAAAAGGGATTCTGAACAAGTCACAGTCTACCTAATCCTATCTAATAAAGAGGGAATATGCTAATTGACTATCACGCCGTTGCAGATGGCAGCACCCACAACCAATAAGGAAGGAATATGCTAATTGACTGTCCCGCCCTCAAAGATGGTGGCACCCACAGCCAATAAGGAGGGAATATGCTAATTGAATGCCACACCCTCAACGATATTGGCACCCACAGCCACAAGATGGCGGCGCCCAGTCCCCTCAGCACCGCCAGGGCGGCAGGCGCGTGGCAAGGCCAGGCTCACCCCGAGGTGGGCCCGGCCACTCTGCACGCCTGCCTCCAGCGTCCCCCAGTCCCTTCAGCCCCCAGCCCCCCAGGGCTGGCCTGAGGTGCAGGCAAGCCTTGGATGGCGGCTGCCCAGACAACACCCGAGGCGCAGGCAAGCCTCAGATGTCAGCTGCCCAGATGCCCAGGGCCACCCGAGGCTCAGGTAACCAGGGCTGGCCGAGGCTTGCGCTGCTGGCAGTGGCAGCAGAGGTGTGATGGGGTGTCACCTTCCCCTGATCGCCGGGTCGCCTCCCGCCCCTGAGGGCTCCTGGACTGTGAGAGGGGGCAGGCCGGGCTGAGGGACCCCCACTCCAGTGCATGAATTTTCATGCACCGGGCCTCTAGTGAATAAATAAGACAAAAGACTCAGTCTGTTTCTAGGGAAGGAGCTCCTATGACTTCTCTTTTAGACCCATCCTCTCACCTGTCTGTTTGCTTCTATGTAGAGTCCCAGGGTACTCAATCGAAGGCAGAGCCCCTCTTTCATGATGTGGACATAGCAGCGCACCCGTGATCTGGACAAGTCTTCCCACTTGTCTCCTCGACAGGCATTCCAGCAGCCATCATAGGGAGCAAAGGTCAGTGCATTGGTTTCTTTTATAAAACTGTAAATATCTTCAGAAAAAACACCCAAACGGAGCAAATGAATGAGAGAGATGACAGAGGACATATAGACTGAATAAGTTTTGAAAGAGGGCAAAGTTCATACCTCTCCCTGTGGAACCCACCCATGCAGCATGGACCCTGGGAAAATCCCACTAAAACTTGGAAGACTAAGTAAAATTAAAAGAGGCAATGTGCTTTCTTATATGTTTGAAATATTGTATGAAACAAAAATGCTTTAAAAGAGTTCCTAAAGCAAATTTGACCAATAACCAAGCACTACTAAGGGGAAAAAGAAATAGGTGACTCTTGTAAATCATGAAGTAACACAAGCAAATGTCCAGGTTTTAGTGACCCGCCATATTGTGGGGCTAGCCTCTATTACATATCTGGAAGATGTACCAGGACAGAAATAGCACAGGACTTAGAGCCAGAGTAGCTGGGCTTCATTTTTTCAACTCTTACAATAATAATTTGGGATCTTTTATTTTATGATACAAAAACTGGGGTTTAGAAGACTGAGTCCACCAAAAGCAATCTAAATCCATCTACATATCACAACTGAGACAAATTGGGGAGTATGTAGTCTAAAGTCAAATAAAATGTACTGGTTTAAAAAACAAAAGAGGACTGAGTAACCTCCCTCAGGTCACAGAGCTAATAATTCATTTGATAAATACATATTTTTTAGGCAGGGATATGAGAGCAAATAAGATAGACCTTGCCCTTGCACCCTGGAAAGGAGACCTCTGGTTGGACTGTAATTGTACACCTTTCCTCCCTTGACAGAGAGGCTGAGTTTAGTCAGGAGTGGGGCTGCCCAAAGCCTAGAAAAAAGGGGAACTGAGAAGTGGTGGGAAGAGTTTAAAAGGTAAAATGGTCTAGTGAGTATCTAAAGAATGGAGAGTGAACTGAGACATGATTAGCTTGTCCCTGAAGAGCACAGTGACAGGATCTGATTGAGCAAGCTTACCTAGAGCTCAGAGAGTGGCAACAGCTAGCCTGTCTTGCCGGGTGGCTGGACAAAAATCAGTAAGCTGCCCAGCCACTCTTTCCAAAGGTGCTGCTACCACAACCTTATTGCACAAACCCAAGTACTGACCTAAGGGCTTCAGCTCCTTTTTCTTTAGATCCTCCTCTTTTTCCTCTTGTCCTTGTTGGGAGGAAGCTGAGGAAAACTGTTTTCTTACTAGGTATGGAATCAGTTCACTCCGGATGGACGTGATTGACCTAGGAAGAAAGAGTGTTCAAATATGAGGAATCTGACTGTCTAAATCCATAGGGATTAAAAACTGTGAATCCAAGGAAAAGCTAAATTCCTTCCTGTCAGGCCACCTTGGGACTGACAGAGATAAAAAGTGGCATGAGGAGAAGCAGTGGCCTAAGTTCTCTATCAGCTTTAGGTAGTATACTGAATCTGGAACTCCCTTCCTGTGATCTATGCAGAAAACAGTCTTTCACGAAGCCCCATCTACATGGCATGTGTGCACATGCATGTGTGTATGAGTGTGTGTATTTTAACATGGTGCCTTGACTATTAACTGGCAATTATGCGGGAGAAGGTAGAATGCTCTGATCTTTTGAAAAAAGTTGTTTAAAAAACTTTCTCCATAGAGGCCTTGCTTATCTTCTGTTAGATTAATCCTAAGTATTGTATATTTTTGTTGGTATTATAAATGGTATCTTTTATTAATTAATTTATTAAAAAAATCTTTATTGTTAAAAGTATTACAGATGTCCTGCTTTTTCCCCCACTGACCCTTTCTAGCCTCCCCATTCCCCCTAGCCTTCACCACCCTATTGTCTGTGTCCATGGGTTATGCATATCTGCATACAAGTTCTTTGGTTGATCTCTTCCCATCCACCCACTCACCCACCCCCGCCTTCCCTCTGAGATTTGATAGTCTGTTCTACGCTTCTGTGTCTTTGGATCTATTTTGTTCATCAGTTTCTTTTAAACAATTATTTTCTTCTTGTTGCTGGTTTATAGAAATTCAACTTCTCTATTTTGATCTTATAGACAAATTGTCTTGCTAAAAAAATCTTATTAATTCTAATAATTTATCTGTAGATTCTGACAATCATATCAACTATGAGAACAACAATTTTTTTTCTTCCTTTCTAATCACTATATATTTTATTTTCCCTATTTTACCATGTTGGCTGAGTAAAAGCACTTAGAGCAGTCATCCTTATTTTTTTATTGTTTTAAAAAGAATTCTAATATTTTATCACTTAGACTGATGATTGTTACCGTTATATTTTTCATCATCAAAGCTGTTATTTATTGGTGGTCTTCTATGTGTAGATATTGGTCTTCATGCTTTATAGCTAATAGTTGGCACATGTTATAGGCTTTTAAAAAATATACCTTTTATCGGAATAAGGAAGTTGACTTTTATACCTAAATTTGTTAAGAGTTTTCATCAATGAATGGGTATTGAATTTTATTTAAAAATTTTTTTTGCATCTATGGAGCTCATCATATTTTTCATCTTTTAATCTGCTTGGGGATGACTCCCTACCTGCACCCCTCTCCCCCAATAATAACAGCTGTGTTATTCAAATACTGTATACAAGATTTCTGCTCTTTCCTTCCTGTCAGTAGATAGACTATGGGAGATTCTTTTATTCTTTATGCAAATTATTGAATTCTACAAATTTAGGCCATTCTTTAAGTTTCTTGTCTCTCTCTTTTTAAAAAAAATATATTTTATTGATTTTTTTTCACAGAGAGGAAGGGAGAGGGATAGAGAGTTAGAAACATCGATGAGAGAGAAACATCGATCAGCTGCCTCCTGCACACCCCCTACTGGGGATGTGCCCGCAACCAAGGTACAGGTCCTTGACCGGAATCGAACCTGGGACCCTTCAGTCCACAGGCCAACGCTCTATCCACTGAGCCAAACCGCTCAGGGCTCTCTTACTTTTTATTAGCTTCTATGAAACTGCTCTCCTGGTTTGATTCAGATTTTATAAATTTAAAATCCATTTAAATACTAGTAAGTACTTCCCATGCAGATTTCATTCTTCTGAGGCAGGATAGTAAGAAGCTAGGAAAATTCCTGGGCAAGTGGAATGGGAAAACTGAAACAAGAGAATTAAACAAAACCAAACAATTTGAACAACTTACAGCCAGCTAGTGAATTGCAAGACCTTATCTTCCCTAACCAAGGATACTTGAGAGCAAATGATTTATACCTCTCCTCCTTAACCAGAGAATACATAACTTAAATCACCCTGGTCAGGGAGATAGAGAACAGAGACCCAATTAATGCCATTTGTGCCAGCCAAACTCAAGGACAGATGAAATCAGGGGAACAAATAACAAAAATCCCATTAAAGTCAGACAGACCCAAGATAAAAGTAAAACAGTAAAGCAGACCAAAGAATAATGCCAAACTCCCCTATACACTATTATGATGCATCAGCATATTAAAAAGGTACCTGGAAAACTAATGAATATTGTACTGAAACCCCAACCCCTAAATTCTTGCCCCAGAAGAAAGATAAAAACCTTCAAGATAAAGACCCAGTGTGGGCTCTCTCTGGAGTACACCCATGACCCTTCTTGGGCATGAACTTTTTACTTTCTCCTAAACTTTAAGGGTCTCCACAAGATTTACCAACCAGGGAAGCAGTGGGTAGTGGCAGCTCATCCTGGGCTAACTCATGATACTGCCTTCAAGGACCCCCTTTTCTCTGACTTCCCTGTGAGCTAACAGCAGCCCCACCTTGGCTCACTTCTTTCCTATAATGTTTCTAGGGAGCCACAGTAGAGCACTGCCTAGACTCTCTCCTGTTGCTTCTTCTATCCCAAGTCCTTCCTTTGTTTCACTGTCCCCAGCTTTAATAATCATACTCTCAAAGTCACCTGAACTTGTATTGTGAAATCTTTCCTGCACGAAGTCAAGAGCCCATGCACTATAGGCCAGCCTGAGGCAGACCCACACTGGTCTGGTCTCGTCCAGTAACACTTCCATCTACTTAAGAGTGGGCTCCCGGAGAAAGATAAATATCACATGATCTCACTCATATGTGGGATATAATGAACAACATAAACTGATGAACAAAAATAGATCCAGAGACTAAGAAACACTGAACAGACAGTCCAACCTCAGAAGAAAGCAGGGGAGGCGGGTAAGAGATCAACCAAAGGACTTGTATGCATGCATATTAGCATAACCAATGGACACGGACACTGGGGTGGGGGGGGCAATCGGGGAAAAAGGCAACATATGTAATATTTTAAACCAGGGGTCCTCAAACTTTTTTTAAAAATATATTTTATTGATATTTTACAGAGAGGAAGGGAGAGGGATGGAGAGCTAGAAACATCGATGAGAGAGAAACATTGATCAGCTGCCTCCTGCACACCTCCCACTGGGGATGTGCCTGCAACCAAGGTACGTGCCCTTGACCGGAATCGAACCCGGGACCCTTCAGTCCGCAGGCCGACGCTCTATCCACTGAGCCAAACCGGTTCCGGCGGTCCTCAAACTTTTTAAACAGGGGGCCAGTTTACTGTCCCTCAGATGGTTGGAGGGCCGGACTACAGTTTAAAAAAAAAACTATGAACAAATTCCTATGCGCACTGCGGGCCCGGGACGAGTCAGCTGCTAAGCAGGACAGGCAGCGGCACCTGGCGGGCCTGATAAACGTCCTCGGCGGGCCGCATGTGGCCTGCGGGCCGTAGTTTGAGGACCCCTGTTTTAAACAATAAAAAAAAAAGAGTGGGCTCCCTCATATTACAACACTTGTACTTATTTACTAACTAGAGGCCTGGTGCATGAAAATTCATGCACTGGAGTGGGGGTCCCTCAGCCCAGCTTGCCCCCTCTCACAGTCCGGGAGCCTTCAGGGGCGGGAGGTAACCCGGTGATCAGGGGAATGCGATGCCCCATCACACCTCTGCTGCTGCCACTGCCAGCAGCGCAAGCCTTGGCTGGCCCTGGTTACCTGAGCCTCAGGCGGCTCTGGGTGGCTGGGCAGCCACCATCTGAGGCTTGCCTGTACCTCGGGCAGCCCTGGGCAGCTGGGGGGCTGAGAGGACTGGGGGACTCCAGAGGCAGGCGCGTGGACTGGGCGCCACCATCTTTGAGGGTGTGACAGTCTATTAGCATATTCCCTCCTTATTGGCTGTGGGCGCCGCCATCTTTGAGGGCGGGATAGTCAATTAGCATATTCCCTCCTATTGGCTGTGGGCACTGCCATCTTTGAGGGTGGGGCAGTCAATTAGCATATTCCTTCTTTATTAGATAGGATGGCTATCAAAGAATTTCTACAATAAAGTTAACTTCAGTTTACTTTTATGTAATCACATTAGTCTAGGTCAGGACATTATTTACAGAAATTAAGATTAAAGATCAATGTATAAAAGAACTTCCAGAAGCAAAAAAATTCCAGCACTATTTTTACATTGCATTACATTACAAGTAGTAGGTAACTTTGACTAAGAGCTTTGGAACTCTCCTTCATTTGGCCTTTTTGGGTCTCAGGAAGCATGGTGCTTCCTGATGGGTTATTGAGACAGGAATCTGTAACAGGGATGAAGGGACCTGATCCTTAGTACAGTGAGTACACGTTTGATTTTTACCGAGCAAAGGAAATGAAAGCACAGAGGGACGAAAGATTTGCACATCATTTTTAATTTTCTCTCTCACACTGTGACCTTGTTAGAACTTTAAATCATGAATTAATTTATTTTGCATTTAACAAGCATCTATTAATATGCCAGTAACTGTGCTAGGCCTTTGAAATATATAGTTTCTGACTTAAAATAAGTCACAATCCAGTGGAGAAGGGTAGAAGGAGATGAGGCTGATTAGGTAATAAGGGAGGCAGACCATGGAAGCTTTTTGTGGTAGTTTTTAAGCAGGAAAATGACATGATCAGTTTTATTTCTTAGTAAGATAATTCTGGCAGCAGTGGAAATAGGCCTGGAATAAGAAGACTAAAGTCAGGGAGACCAGTAACAAGACTCTAAAAACAGCTCTATAAACCTGATTGCTGCTCTACTAGTATACTCCCTCCACCCCCAATTCCCATTCAAAGAAGCTCTGCAGGCTGACACAGGACCACACAGATGGAGTATAGGTAGGAAGGCAAGACAGAGGCAGAGGCTGAGGAGGGTAAAATTATGAACCCTGAAGCTACAGTTCATGGTTTTTGTCATTTTGTAAAGGATCAAGTCAAACATCTTTGAAAAATTCTGTGTAAGCTGGAAGCTCCTGTATTGAATTTCAATGTGATTTTTCTTCTGATCCTTTGGTGGAGATTAAAAATTTCCATATGAATATAAAGAATGAAACAACATTTGCTTTTGGCTCTTTTTCTCCCCTTTAATACATCAAACCAGTGTGGGTAGCAAATGTTCTTTGGCCCCCTCTGGTGGAAAACAAATCATTTCCCTTTGAAGAAATAACAAAGCATGGACAGCTGGGGGATTTCAGAGCCATGACATTTACATTATGGACCAAACAAAACTGTCACTGCAAGAGGCAAGCAAACAAGCCTTGGCACACAGCCTCTTTAGGCAGAGCCTTTTAAGGAGATCAGCCAGTGATGTGACGAAAGGACATGAAGTAGTCCTGCCAGTTCCCACCTGCCTCTGCTGGTAGTGAACATCAGGTCAATTCCCTTAATGCAGTTGGCTTAGCAGCATAATGGAGGCCAAAGGTACTCTTCCTGTTTCCTACTCAAAGTAGAGACAACTCAAAGCTGTGCTAAGAAGTGAGACAGGCCACTGTGAACAACCATTGTTAACATCCTGATCTTGGGGCCGAAGACTGGCAGCTGGGTCCACTCACTGCCCTGGACCCAGGCAACCTCACTCTCTCCCTTTCCTCTTATACACAACCTTCCCAGAAACACCTGCCTCATCCTATCTAATAAAATAGTAATATGCAAATTAACCACCACCCTGCTACACCCACAAGCCATGCCCACCGGCCAATCAGGAGCAAGTATGCAAATTAACCCCAACCCAAGATGGCTACGGCCATGGAGAGAGCAGGAGGCTTGGGTTTCCCTGGCAATGGAGGAAGCCAAGCTTTCCGCACACCCTGGCTGGCCCAGGCCTCCACTCAAGGCTACAAAGTTTCAATTATAGAAGATAAATAAATCCCAACAAAAATGGTGGCAGCCACGGAGCTGGAGAGAGCAGGAGGCTTGAGTTGCCCCCAGCGATGGAGAAAGCCAGCTTCCACAGCCCTGGCCTGCCTTGGCCTCTGCTCAAGGCTAAAAGTTTCAATTATAGAAGATATATAAACCCCAACAAAAATGGCTGCAGTCATGGAACAAGCAGGAGTCTTGGCTCCGCTCAAGGCTACAAAGTTTCAATTATAGAAGATAAATAAATCCCAGATACCAGGGCCTCCACTTGGGTTGCCAGGGGGCGTGGCTGGCCTGCAAACCACCACAGGCCCCTCGCCCAGGCCACCAAACGCCCCAAGGGAACCCCCACCCTGATCCGGGACACCCTTCAGGGCAAACCAGCTGGCACCCACCTGTGCACCAGGCCTCTATCCTATCTAATAAAAGAGTAATATGCAAATTGACCATCACTCCAACAAACAAGATGGCTGCCCCCATGTGGACACAAGATGGCCACCACAAGATGGCCAGTAGGGGAGGGCAGTTGGGAGGGACCAGGCCTGCAAGGGAGGGCAGTTGTGGGCGATCAGGCCAGCAGGGGAGGGCAGTTGGGAGGGACCAGGCCTGCAGGGGAGGGCAGTTGGGAGGGACCAGGCCTGCAAGGAAGAGCAGTTGGGGGGGACCCAGGCCTGCAGGGGAGAGCAGTTGGGGGAGACCAGGCCTGCAGGGGAGGGCAGTTAGGGGCAAACAGGCTGGCAGGGGAGCAGTTAGGCATCAATCAGGCTGGCAGGGAAGTGGTTAGGGGGTGATCAGGCTGGCAGGCAGAAGCGGTTAGGGGCAATCAGGAAGGCAGGCAGGCGAGCAGTTGTGAGCCAGCAGTCCTGGATTGTGAGAGGGATGTCCGACCACCCGTTTAGGCCCAATCCCGGTAGGATCGTGCCTAAACGGGCAGTCGGACATCCCTTGAGGAGTCCCAGATTGGAGAGGGTGCAGCCTGGGCTGAAGGACACCCCCTGCCCTGTGCACGAATTTCATGCACCGGGCCTCTAGTGAAATTATAAGCCTCTAAGAAATAAGAAATCACAAAGGAGAACAACAGACTTGACTACTAGCAGTAAATAAACAACTCCACCAAGTTAAAAAGAAAAAATAATTGCTACTAATAGAACAAAGGATTAATAGCCTAAATAGATATAAATGTTCAAGAAACATAAAAATATTTTTAAGGAAATAAAAATTAAAACAAGTTGCAATTTCTAACCCCCAATCAAATTAGCAGATTTAAAATAATTCTCATTACTAATAAGGGTGCTTTGAGATGATAGTTACTCTCAAACAAAGGGAGTCAGAGTATAAACTGGTAAAATCTTTTCTGAAAAGTAATTAGAATATATTAGCAAAGAGTAGACAAAATACTTTTTTTCTTTTTTTTTTTTTTAATATATTTTATTGATATTTTACAGAGAGGAAGGGAGAGGGATAGAGAGCTAGAAACATCGATGAGAGAGAAACATCGATCAGCTGCCTCCTGCACACCACCCACTGGGGATGTGCCCGCAACCAAGGTACATGCCCTTGACCGGAATCGAACCCGGGACCCTTCAGTCTGCAGGCCGACGCTCTATCCACTGAGCCAAACCGGTTTTGGCAATACTTTTTTTCTTAACTTAGTCAACTGCCGAAATCCTCATCTCTTTTTTCATTGCTGATGTACCAAATTACTTCTGCTGTTTGAACTGTTAGTACATTTCCTTTCCTTCCATTCACCAAACATATAGGGGTGAGCAAAAGTAGGTTTACAATTGCTCATATGGAAAATAATACACAAATAATACAAGAATAATAAAAAAAGAATAATCAAGAATAAACTGTTTCCTGTATGCATAACTGTTAACCTACTTTTGTCCACCCTGTATACTGAATGCCTTACAAATCCAGGTAGGTATCTAATTTCAAAGAATTATGGTGGAAGAAATAACATGCCAACAACTAAAAAAGGCACAGGGCAGAATATGTTAACTTTCATAGGTGAAAAATAACAAAGGATTGCTAAAGCAGTCTTTTCTTGAAGTTGCATCTCCTAGAATTACTTTTTCCTTTCCATCCCTAAATAAGTCATCACTCCATAGCTAGATAATTATAAATGACTCCTACTTCCCTTAGAGGATTCTCTTTCCCACCCAGAATCATCTATGTTCTCCTGTCAGGTTACATCATTGCTCATTCCATATGGGACTATTCTGTTTAAAGATCTATAACTCCTTGCTTAGCTTTCAAGGTCTTCTGCATGCTGCTCCCACCAACCTATTCAATCCTATCTTCCACAAATTTCAGATAAGACCTCCACTATTTCAGCCAGGAATAAAGAATCTCCCTCAAGTACCATTCTAATTTGTCCTGCTATATCTTTATGTTTTTCCTAATATATTGAAATTTGTCAATTTTCAATATAATGATTTTATTCCCAACAACTCTGAGAAGTGAAGGGTAGATGGGGGGAAGAAAGAGATGAGGGTATTTTTAGTAGATCTTGAAATGGGGAGGCAGTTTGAGTTGAGGCTCTGAATCACCCTCTATTTCAGCAGGTTCTGAGAAAGTCCTATTTGGCAGAGTTTCTGACTAGAAGCCACAAAACCACCAAATTCAGGCTCGTCCTTAAGGGACATATCACTGCACAATACTTGCCAGGTGTGGGAACAGCTACTTTTGGTGGCCAAAAGAGCTACAAAGGAGATACTGTTATCCTGGTATCCAGACAACAAAAGCTATAATCCCATTTGGTAGTATTAAGGAAGCAATGCTAGGTTTTTTGTTTTTTTTTTGGGGGGGCGGGGGCAGTTATAATGGTATTAAGGTCTTTGTTTAAAACATAAAAATATTGTTTATGTTTTATTTTTTATTTATTTTTATTTTTTAAAAATATATTTTATTGATTTTTTACAGAGAGGAAGGGAGAGGGATAGAGAGCCAGAAACATCGATGAGAGAGAAACATCGATCAGCTGCCTCCTGCACATCCCCCACCGGGGATGTGCCCGCAACCAAGGTACATGCCCTTGACCGGAATTGAACCCGGGACCCTTCAGTCTGTAGGCCGACGCTCTATCCACTGAGCCAAACCGGTTAGGGCTATGTTTTATTGTTTTAAAAAATATATTTTATTGATTTTTTACAAAGAAGGGAGATGGATACTTAGAAACATCGATGAGAGAGAAACATCGATCAGCTGCCTCCTGCACACCCCCTACTGGGGATGTGCCTGCAACCAAGGTACATGCCCTTGACCGGAATCGAACCTGGGATCCTCAGTCCACAGGCCGATGCTCTATCCACCGAGCCAAACCGGCTAGGGCTTGTTTATGTTTTAGAGATACATACTGAAATATTTACAGATAATTCAACTGAAATAATTACAGATGAAATTATATCATAATGACTTGCTTTAAAATAATCGGGTATGATGCTGTGTAGATGGGTATAAAAGAAGATTGGCCATGAATTGATAATTACTGAAGCGGTGTGATGGATCTATGGGACTTCATCACATTACTTTCTCTACTTTTGTATGAGATGGGTAAGAAGAGGAGCAGCCATCAAGGGACAGGAGCTGCTCCTCTTCTTACACATGCGCTTATTAAATCTTTTCCCACCTGTTCCCCTGAGGACTCTAGTTGCATTTCCTATCAAAAGTCCTTGAGACCAATAACAAAAGGAGGTTTTCCCTCTGGAAACCCAAGTCCTGTGATTTGGCAGACACAGTCTCTGGGAATTATTAAAGCCCGCAGTTCTGTTCTCAAAGCAAAATCAGAAAAGTACAAAAATTTGTTTCTCTACATTCATGAAAGTTCACTCCGTGAGGTGGACTTCTTTTCCAACATTGGAGGGAAACTTGCTCTTCTTTTTTTCCTCCTCTCAAAGAATTCTCTGGCCCTTTGCCAAGAGGGCCCATCTATGGGATAACTGCCTTGGGCCGTGGTCAGCAAACTGTGGCTCACGAGCCACATGCGGCTCACGAGCCGCGGTTTGCTGCTCTGTTGACTAATGAGTTTGCCGACCACTGACCTAGACTCTTGATTCCAATAATTACAGGCTGTTGTTGTTCCTTGTCTTTGAGCCACAGTTTGTCGACCACTGGCCTAGGGAAAGGACATCTACTTAGAGACAAATAGCACTAGAATTGGGGAGCTGACCTTTACAGAAGGAAGCAAGAACAGCTTGGAGCTGTGCAGAAAGAGGCATTATAGGTTACTACTAGTTTTACAAAAATATTTTTCTGGTTTATTATAGATCCCAAAAATACAAGTAGGGGACTCTGTGGTACAGACAAAATAACAGGATGCTGATAACATGATTTCATTTCTAGGACAAAGGTGAAAATAAATTGTAATTTATAAAAACTGGTTACCTAACATTATCATGGTTTAAAACTGTTAACTAAGTCAGACAGTAGCTTTAGCACTGTGGACCTGACTCTACCCCCCCTCTTTCTTACTCATTTTCCATTAGGAAGTCCACAACATATTTTTTCATGCAGTAGAGATGGGCGTCCACAAGGCCTGTGTGGAAATGTATTCTAGGGTGCCTGCAAAAAGAAAAGAGAGCATGTCCTTAGGTGAGGATAATAATCAGGGGCTCACAATCAGGTAACATGTGTTCTATCCTATTATTAGGTAGTAGGCATTAGAAAAAAAAATTTTTCATTTTTTTGGAAAAAATTTTTAAAAAATATATTTGTATTGATTTCAGAGAGGAAGGGAGAGGGAAAGACAGAAACATCAATGATCAGAGACAATCACTGATCGGCTGCCTTTTGCATGGCCCCACACTGGGGATCGAGCCCACAACCTGGGCATGTGCCCTGATCAGGAATTGAATCATGACCTGGTTCGTAAGTCGATGCTTAATCATTGAGCCACACCAGCGGGGCAGCATCAGAATTTTTAAGAGCTATGTTGCCTACACCCCATCCTGGGGAGATCAAGATGGTGGATACTAGCTCTGATGCAACCACAGAACAGGTCTTTTCTTTAAAGAAACCCTATTTCACACTTTATGAGGCTTTTAGGCATTAAACCAAAATCAATAAGCCATCAAATCACTGACAAGGCACCTTCTATTCTATCGCTCCTACCCACAAAGCTTGTCACTAACATTTTCCTGTTTCTTCTCCAAATACCCTACTTCTTCCTGCAGGCCATACTTTACTCCAGGATTTGGCTTGTGTTACTCCATTTTCACAGAAGATGAAGTAAAATTCTATGAATACTCTCTAACTCCCACTTTTATTTATTCATCAGGACTTTCCCCAGTTATACTTCCTCCAGGAAATCTTCACCCAAGTTTGTGCTCTCAGACTTATGCCCACCTATATCAGACAACTTATCATACACTAAGATAACAACCTATTTATTTGTCTCTCTTCCACTAGACTAAAAATTCCCTGAAGGTAGAGAATTTTCTTTATAGACTGAGCTCTTAGCATTGTATTTCACACAGAGTAAATGTTAATAAATAGTTATTGAATAAACAAACAAATGAATAAATTAGGTCAACTTAAGGCATCTGCCTGATTGCTGTCTATTTTAGTTTGCCATTTTGGTTTCAGCTTCAAGAAATGTCATGCTTGCCCTGGCCAGTGTGTCACCCCATGGACTGAGAGGTTGTGGTTTGATTCCCAGTCAGGGCATATGCCTGGATTTTGGGTTTGAGTTCCAGTGGGAGCTCGTATAGCATGTTCATGGGTACCCGAGGCAACCCATCAATGTTTCTCTTTCTCTCTCTCCCTTCTTTTCTCTCTAAAATCAATGAAAGCATGTCCTTAGGTGAGGATAATAAAAAGAAAGAAATGTCATGCTTATAATTTCCAAGGTCATTTTATTTAATAAAAACAGACAGTTAAGAGGAAGGAAAAAAGAAGGGTGGAAAATAAAGATTCCAATCATAGCTGCCTGGCTGTCATTTTTCTTCTACTCTGTTACTTTGCTTTGACTGGCTTATAGCTTTAAGGAAAATTATTCTCATGGGATCTAGATAACCTAGAAGTAATATATCAAATAAATTAAGGTGCACCACCCTGAGCTTCCATTATTTTGGGAGAAAGGCAAACAAAATTCTTTGAAAAGAGCAACAGAGGAGTCAGACTTTTTATCCCACACCTATAACACATATACTTCACACACAAGCCAATTAATATATGCAATGATGATGAAGAAGAAAGGAGAAGCTACTTCTCAATACTAACTTTCTGAGATTCTTGATTTTTAAGAAATTCCTCAGGATGAATGTGGTTACCAGGGTTTTACCTGAAGTCTACACTGATAATTCTCTTCCTTTCTCTAACCAATTTGGAAAGTTGCACTCGCCTGTTCAGTCTCTTGGTTTACAAATTCCCTGAATCATTCAACATACTCTACCTATACTTACTGAATCCTCACAACTACCTCATGAAGTAGATATATTACTCCCATTTTTATAGCAGAGGTCAACTGCTATAAAACAGCCAGAAAAGGAATAAATTAAAAGTCTGAATAACCATCTTGTAAACTGTTATCAATCCCTAGCATATATGGCACGAGATTCATATAGCATTTTATAGCTTACTAGAGGCCCGATGCATGAAATTCGTGCAAGAGTAGACCTTCCCTTCCACCGGCTGCCGGCACTGGCTTCCCTCTGGCACCCAGGACCGGGCTTCCCTCCAGCTGCTGGCAGGCACTGGGACCCAGGCTTCCCTTGCAGCCCTGGCTTTGTCCAGAAGGTCATCCGGTCTAATTAGCATATTACACTTTTATTATTATAGACTAGAGGCCCAGTGCACGACATTCGTGCACTGGTGTGTGTGTGGGGGGTCCCTCAGCCTGGCCTGCAACCTCTCGCAGTCTGGGACCACTTGGGGGATGTCTGACTGCTGGTTTAGGCCCGCAGTCAGACATCCCCCCAGGGGTCCTTAGCGCTGGTGCAGAGTCTTTCCCGCTGCTGCACTCACCAGCCCTGAACCCAGCTTCTGGCTGAGTGGTGCTCCCCCTGTGGGAGTGCACTGACCACCAGGTGGCAGCTCCTGCATTGAGTGTCTGCCCCCTGGTGGTCAGTGCACGTCATAGCAACCAGTCATTCTGCCATTCGGTCAATTTGTATATTAGCCTTTTATTATATAGGATAAATATTTTTTCTACTTTTTACTCTCATACTTTTTACTCTCATCCCATAAAATAGGTAAAAAAAATTCTCCCATTTTAAAGGAAAAAAATGTTCCAAAAATTTAGAATACTCAAGGCTAGAGATTTAGTTACAAATATGAAAGACAATGAAGAAATAGAGATGGGCAATTCAGAGATTTTTTTTTCTTTTATATTAAATTTGTAGTGAATGTAAATATTGGGACTGGGAAACTAATGGCATTTAAGATGCCAAAGAGGTGGGTTTCTTATTTCACTCTATTATTTTTGAATTACATGAGAAATAGGATTGATATTTTAAAACAAAATAAACAAAATCAAAAAGCCTCAAAGAGTGCCAGTAATACTTGGGTAACTGGCAGACAGTTCTGAGCCAGAGAGGCTTTGAATTTGTATGACATAAAGTAAGAAATTAGTAAATAGAAATGAATAAGATAATTAGAAACACTTGAAATTTTATGTTTGTAAAGTAATTTAAAACAATTTTCCAAGCACAGGAAAAGTCCATTATAATAAAAAATAAAATATATGAAAAATTTATGGGAATCCTTTCAATGATAAAATAACAATAAAATTTCAGAGATGTGGTATAAAAATTTAATCTTTAAAGTCTATAAGATCATTTGTGAAACTCCCACAGGTTTTTTCTTCTCTTCAACTAACATAAAAATAAATTTTTGTTGTTGTCGTTAATCCTAACCCGAGAGTATTTTTCCCATTGATTTTTAGAGAGACTGGAAGGGAGAGGGGAGGAGGGATAGAGAGAACTCTTTCTCAACCTGCTTTCAAGTTTCTTGGAGAGCAAGAAAGCAGATATTAAGAAATGCTCCTAGCTCCTCGGCAGGGTCATTGGTACCAGCTGCTACAGGAGCTGGAGGGTTGGGGGGCAAGTTGCCCATGGTGCTCCCCCATGGAGGAGACAGCACACAGGACTGCAACCCTGATGCTTTCACCTTCCACTGGACAGTGATGAAGGCTGTGGCTGTGCCGGTGAGCACAGGAGAGAGTGGCCTGCTCGAAGGTGTGAGCAGAGGTGACAGGAGCAGAATAGCAGAGGATTTGGAGACTACATCATTTTGCCTTCAGCACAACCATTTCTGTCCTGTGATCAATGTGAGTCGCAGGAACTTCTTAAGTAACAAACAAAATGAGCCAGGGGCATGGAGTATATGACTTTCATATTGGTCTGGGATTGGCTAGGAGTTCCAGCATTATCATTGAAGGAAGTTTCATTTTGGAACAAACAATAAAGACCTTCTGTGACTAGCCAGGAAAGGCTCCATGAAAGCAGGTCAGTAACGCGTAAGAACCAGAAGCAACAATTCCAATGAGGACAAAAACCTCCCAAGATAACTTAGCCATCTTGAAGGGTTCAATGCAACAACACAAACAGCCTTCCTCAGACAGTCACCTTCTACTTTATTTGGCAATCTGAAACTTATTCCAATAGAGAAACATCTCCCCATCCCCCTGACCCCCACTAGAAGAGTCAGAGCTAATTCCCTACTGCCTAATCATTATAATTGAAAAGAAATGAAAGACCAAGGTATGCTTGAAATAATCAAGGTTGCTCAGAAGTAGAGGAAAGAAAATGACCCATGAAGCATGGCTACTTACTAGCTATCTACAATTCTAATGAGGCAGATTTTTGGGCAAGTACCTGTTGCCTAAGTACCTGGTAGCTGTTTTATAAAAAGTACCTGCCATACCACCCCAAATGCCTGCTCTTGATGGCAGGGTAAGGGGCAGGAACGACAGGTTGCTGATTGTTAGGAGTGCATATGGAGTTACCAAACCAAAGGTCTGCCTATGCAGCACCATGGGCTCTGGCACCATTGGCGCTCAGGCCCTCTCCTAGAAAGGCAGTGTTGAAGTGAAAGCCCTGGACTCAAAGCAGCAGACAGTAAAAGTGCTTCTCTTCATTGTACTGACAGAAAAACAAAAGGAAGTTATTTTAGTCCACATTAATTGAATACCTACTATATGCCAGGCACTTGGGATATAGCAGTAAACAAGATGGACATGACCCCTGAAGCTTACAGTTTAACGGAACATAAATTATTGCAAGTATGCAATAACTAAAAGGCAGCACAGAATGCTACAGAAGCATATAATGGGGGACCTCACTCAGGCTGACAGATATGGGAAGTTTCCCTTTCAGCTTAGACCTGAAGGAAGGGAGAGAGATAGCCAAGTGAAAGGGGCATAGCAACTAAGATAGGCACTCTGGGCAGAGAAAAATAGCTGGTGATAAGACCTTGAGGCAGATTGGTGAGTGTGAGGAACTAAAGATGCCCAGTACTGACAAAACAGGAAACAAGTTGGGGAGATACACAAGATGAGGTTGGAGAGGTTTTAGGCCATGTTAAAGATTTTGATCTTTATTCTAAAGGAAGTAGGTCTTGCTTTCCAGCAGTGACAACTTCCCCATGACAACTTGCCTCTTGCTAAGGATCTCCTTCATCCCTTCCCAGAAGAGAAGAGGAAACACAAGAAGAAGTACCTGGTGCAGAGCCCCAATTCCTACTTCATGGGTGTGAAATGCCCGGGATGCTATAAAATCACCACCACCTTCAACCATGCACAAACGGTACTTTTGTGTTGGCTGTCCCACTGTCCTCTGTCAGCCTACAGGAGGAAAAGCAAGGCTTCAGAGGATGTTCCTTCAGAAGGAAGCAGCACTAAAAGCACCCAGAATCAAGATGAGTGGGAAACCATCCCAATAAACACATTTTGGATTTAAAAAAAAAAAAAGGAAGCAGGTCTCAGGTTATGTGTATAGGATAAGGTAGAGGTGTATAACACAAAATCATCTCCTATGTCTCTAGCATATTCAATATCTTGAGACTAATGACCACCTATATTCTGTGATGATATCATTGGCTGAATAGTGAGCTAAATCAAAGTTGAAAGGCAGCTCGGTGTAGTAAAAAGAGCAATGGCTAAGAGGGCTCTAGTTCTGACCTCACCACTAAATATGACAAAATTTTTCTTCATGCCAGTTTCTTATTATAAAACAGAGTGTTGTGCTTCAGTTAGTCCTAGAGTTTTGTGGAGGTGCTTCAGGACCTGCTAAGGGAAGCCTGAATAAGAATAACCCCGTGTTCTAAGTTTATATCTTAGGCTTCTATATAAGATTTCACTTACAGAGCAAGTTTCACTCCTTTAAGAGAAAGGTTGAAAATGATTGCAAATTTTAATCTTAGATAATAGATAACATGTTCATTAATTTATTCTATTCAACAAACATTGAGATCTATCATATTACCTACCAGTTGCAGAGTTATTAGGATGGTTAGAAATTACTTGAAGTGTATACTTGGTACTTGTATATCAGGCAGTATATGATGGCAGGGTAAGGGGCAGGAACGACAGGTTGCTGATTGTTAGGAGTGCATATGGAGTTACCAAACCAAAGGTCTGCCTATGCAGCACTATGGGCTCTGGCACCATTGGCGCTCAGGCCCTCTCCTAGAAAGGCAGTGTTGAAGTGAAAGCCCTGGACTCAAAGCAGGGCTTTGAGTTAAATAACTATTGTTAAATAACTATTATAATTACCATCATGAGCTAGGTACTGTGCTTTGGTACCAGGGACATAGAGCTGAAATAAGCAGAGCTCCTTAGGAGCTCACAATCTAGTAGGGAAGACTACATGTTAGAAAACATTTTATAGTATACTGTGGTACATAATAATGTAGGGAGCTCAGTACAGAAGAGGATGTAGTGAGATGTCTAAGGAAACAGGCATAGGATAAGGTTTCACAGGGGTGGATGAAGCTTGGGTGGGTTCTGAGAGAAGAGGATACATTTACTAGGCAGTCAAAGCAGGAAAAAAATATTTCAGATGAAGGAACTAGCATATGCAAAGGCAAAGTGGTAATGAAAAAAAAAAAAATCCCAGGATATAATGGTAAAAAATTAAAGCTGGAGAGCTAGCCAAAGGCCAGTCCACAGAAAGCCTTCTATGACTCTTAGATATCAAGTTAAGGAGTTTGGATTTTGTCTTTTAGGTGATGAAAAAACATGAAAAGTTATTGTTTTAAGTAAATAGTCATGCGCTGCATAACAATGTTTCAGTTAACAACAGACCACATATACAATAGTGGTTCCATAAGATTATAACCAAGCTGAAAAATTCCTATGGCCTATTGACGTCATAGCCATTGTAAGGTCATAGCACAGCTCATTACTCACATGTTTGTGGTGATGCTGGAGTAAACAAACCTATAGTGCTGTCAGCCATATAAAAGTATAGCACATACAATTATGTATAGTACATAATACTAGATAATGATAGTAAGTGACCATGTTACTAGTTTATATATTTACTATACTATACTTTTTTTTTTTTTAAATATATTTTTTATTGATTTTTTACAGAGAGGAAGAGAGAGGGATAGAAAGTTAGAAACATCGATGAGAGAGAGACATCGATCAGCTGCCTCCTGCACACCTCCCACTGGGGATGTGCCCGCAACCCAGGTACATGCCCTTGACCGGAATCGAACCCGGGACCCTTCAGTCCGCAGGCCGACGCTCTATCCACTGAACCAAACTGTCTAGGGTTGCATCATTTTCTCTTGTGGTTGATTTACAAAACTGGTGTGTTGTTTTGTATAGTAACATTCCGTATAGGCTCGTAGCCTAGGAGCAAAATACACTATGCCATATAACCTAGATGTGTAGTAGGCTGTACCATGTAGGTTTACATAAATGCATTCTATGATGGCCGCACAACAACAAAATCGCCTAACGACGCATTTCTCAGAACGGATCCCTGTCATTAAGCAGCACGTAATTATACATATACACGGTATGCTGGCTTTGTATGTATTGACTTACTTGAGCTGGAATTATGTTATGCAAAATTCTCTTTTCTGAATGGTTCTGAGTCAGCAATGGACTCAAGAGATATTCTGTGTAACATCTGGAGGGCAGAAGTAAAGCTGCAGCCACATTTTTAATGCTATGAAGGTCGATGGATGGTGCCAAGAGGCTGTGGCTACTTGTACATGATGTCACTGATATACTTGCTCATCCAGTAGGCATGGAACAGTATCCAGTCCTGCAGCTCCTCTAGATCCTGACAGATATACTCCTTCAGCTTCTCTTGAGTCCTGAGCCAAGCACTGTGCAGCTCTGTAGTGAAGGATACCAGCTTTTTTTGCTGATTACCCACAGCAATGAGACTGAAGGTGGTAAAAGACAGATGTGGTCCTGGTTTTGTCCTTGCTCTTGTCCACATCTAGATTTCCTTTCTGACTGTTGATCTGGCTGACTGATAGCAATCACTGTCCTCGTGTGACTTATAGTCCAGAGCAATAAAGGGTTCCAGATGTTATCTAGACATTTCTACAGAATATAGGAGAGCACAAAGGAAGAAGGGTCAATTCTCAATTCTGCCTAGTGTGAAAATGGTCAGAAAAAGTTTCACAGAGAAGTGCTATATGAGCTATATGAGCTGAGTCTTAAAAGAAGAGCAGGTATTTAGCCAGGGAGAAAAGGGTAACTGGCTGAAGAAGTGCTAGGAATGGTGAGAGCAAAAGGACAGAGATGTAAAAAGGAATGCAGAAGTCAGGGAACTATAAGCAACTCTCCATAATTTATGGTGGAGTGCTGAGTATGAGAAATGGTGAAATATAAGGCTGGAGGGGTAAGCCTGGTTAGATGATTGAGGGCTTTAGGAATTCGTAGTTTATCCTGTAAGCAATGTGTTTGTAGGTAGAGGGAGAAGAAATAGTAAAAAGAAAAGTTGAAAATTCTGGAGAGTGTTGGAAAAACTGATGGAGCAGTTCCAGGGGAGGCAGAGAAAAATGGGGTACAGACATAGTGAGGGGACTGGTCTTAAATAGGAGGACAGAAACTTCTTCCTCTAAGGCTAGAAAAAAGGAATTGAAGGTAGGTCTGAATGAAGATAAAATCATGGGTAGGGTAGTATGCTGGGAAAATCAGCATCTGGTAGCCAGGATTTTCTTGCAGAAGGAGGAGGCAGGGTTATTACCTGAGATAGGAAAGTGGAATGGTTGAGAATAGCTGCTGAGAGAAGTGAGAAGGTGGTCCAGGACAGGTCTAAGAATGTGGAGTGGTCTAAGGGCTCAGCTAAGATTGGAAACATGAATTTACAACATTGTAATTTGTGCCAATTTACAACATTGCATAATATTTCTTCTGAAGTCTTTAACAGAACAGATGTAGAAGTAGACAAAGTAGATGTTAGAGTAATCCAAAGTTGAAGGTTATGAGGGCAGACACAACAAAAGGATAATGAGTGAGGATATGGAGAGAAATGCCTGAAGTAATAGAGCATAGGTTCTAGATTGGATGAAGAAAAAAGTGAGGGATAGAATGAAGGAGACAAAGAGAGAGGGGGTAGGGAGGTAGGCAGGAAGGGTTAGTAAGGGAATGAAAGATATAAGGGACTAAAATGAAGGAAACAGGATTCTAGGTAAAGATGGCAGATTAAATATAAGCATAAAGCCCTATTCCTTTTGAAAGCTCATTAAAGTGACAGTAAAGGGTGTTGCTATTTTGTTTTATTGATTTTTTACAGAGAGGAATGGAGAGGGATAGAGAGTTAGAAACATCAATCAGCTGCCTCCTGCACACCTCCTACTGGGGATGTGCCTGCAACCAAGGTATATGCCCTTGACTGGAATCGAACCTGGGACCTTTCAGTCCACAGGCTGATGCTCTATCCACTGAGCCAAACCGGTTAGGGCAGGTGTTGCTATTTTTAAAAAGGCATAACCCCCAAGAACAAAGATTAGGAAAAGAGAGGATAGAAACAATATTTTGAAATCTGGCAAGCAGAAGGATGGGGGTAACAGATTTAGCATATCCAAGAAAGCTGAAATCTAAACCAGCTCTACTGATTTGTACTGCAGAAGCCCTGAAATGATCAGGAATTGGCTTAAGGAAAAGGCTTAAGGATGCTGACATGGGTTCTTTTACAAATAACCTATCTATATGACTTTATCGATGTGAGAGTTAAAAGTATAGAAAAATAAGAAAAGTCTCACTGCCTATGCTGGACAAAATACCTTGGGAAAAGTTCTTGATCCTGACTTCTACAAATCCCTGTGTACTCCTCCCCTCTAAAACTGCAAAATTAGAGAAGTACTTTAGGAATTTAAGGCTGATTTGCAGTAATGGGGATACTAATGTTAAGTAAATAGCATTTCAAGACTTTCCATTGGGAAAATAATCAAGAGTATAAACCCATTTCTCATCATCCCAGAAATACAAATTTGGCCATGATCTTTGAGATTTGATTCAAGTCCTTGTCTTCCCAGATATAAATGTCTAAACTTTCCAAGATGAATGTGTGAACATTTTATTCCATTTTAAATATATCCTTTAGAAGCTTGTTTTAGTTTTTCATTACTCTTCCGGTAAAAAAAAACCCCTTGACTAGTATTCAAAAGAAAACAACACAACACTAGAGAAAAGCTACATGATTTTCTTATTAAATATCTGGCACAAATACCTTTTACTTACGAATTATTAAAAACACATGTCTTTCAGAAATAAAACAGGAAATTTAGAACTGGGGGGGGACCGTCTTTAAAGAACTAAGTCAATTTAGTTGGGAAAACTGAGGCTTAGAGAAGCAAAGTGATTTGCTCGAGATCATATAGCTGGTTTGTCTCAAGACTAAATTCCAAATTCTCTGGACTTGAGTTTCCAACACCATGCTCCTTCTACCAGCAACATTCTTTTCCACTAAAAATAAGGCCTCTCCAAGTCAGTAATGCTTCAAGTCAACATTTGGAAAAGCTTTTCTGCTTTTTTAAAAATACACTGAGGTAGTAAGAATCTGGACTCATTGGAGTCAAGTACTACCTGATGACTAGACAGCTTGCTGGGGAGACTGCTTCTGTACCTGACTATAGGCTTAGCAGAATTCCTACTCCAGCAAGCACCATACACTATCTCACTTCTTAGGACTAAATATGCCTGAAGCCCAACAAAACAGAATATTTCCTTGCAATCAAGCAAACACTTCATCCTCTCTCAGACAGGGAGAAAACAAACGTTGTCCTTTTCTCCTACAATCACTACAAAATTAAAAAAACTTTAAAACAAGAGATTTCTGGTGATCCCAGATATATACACAAAGGCCTTTTTTCAGATTTAGTGTTTGACTAATAGGCACTAGTCCTAACTTTTGGAAATTCATTTTAAAAAATGGATAGGAAGTATTGGATTCTCATATTCAAACATGTTTGAAAAAATCTGAATCTAATTAGCTTTTACCCACCATCCCACTGAGGCCAGGAGGAGCACAATACCCCAGAGGGTCATATGAATAGGGGGAAGAACATTTTATTGCTCATTTATCCAGCCAGCTGCCCTATTGCAACTACACTCAAAAAATCCTGAATCACTAGGGTGTAGATTACAAGTTAGAAGAATGGAGGGAAAAACCTGCCAACAACAAAAAATGCAATCTAGTCTTAGGAAACCAGCAGATCTGGGCTTTAAAAAAAATAAAAAATATTGACTTCAGAGAGGAAGGGAGAGATAGAAATATCAATGATGAGAGAGAATCATTGATTGGCTGCCTCCTGCATGCCGCACACTGTGCCCTGACTAGGAATCGAACCGTGACCTCTTGGTTCATACTGCTCAACCACTGAGCCACACCACCTGGGCTCTCTTTTGCTCTTTTAAAGATAGCATACAGCTTTTGGGTTCATGAATGAAATATTCTCTCATCTCTCAATGAGAGGAAGGTTTTTGGTGTGTTTTGCTCACATTGTATTCCTAGCTCCTAAAGTAATGGAATTCAGATGGCTCAAGTATTAAACAACACATCTTTCTGAATAATGTTACCTGTTTGACATTTTCTTCTCTTCATAATGTTTCCCTTTAAGTTGATTTTTTTTTTTTTTTGCTACTAATTTATTGTTTTTTTCCTGTTTAGATCTGGTAATTCTTTTTTTTTAAATAAATCTTTATTGTTCAGATTATTACAGGTGTTCCTCTTTTTCTCCCCCATAGCTTCCCTCCACCTGATTTCCCACCCCACCCCATGCCCTTACCCCCTGCCACTGTCTTCATCCATAGGTGTAAGCTTTTTGTCCAATCTCTTCCAGCACCCCTCAAACCCCCTCCCCCCTGAGAATTGTCAGTCCACTCCCTTTCTATGTCCCTGATTCTATTATATTCATCAGTCCATTCTGTTCTTCAGATTTTTTATTCACTTGATTTTTAGATTCACTTGTTGGTAGGTATGTATTTGATGTCACTTTGTTGTTCATAATTTTTATCTTTACCTTTTTCTTCTTCTTCCTCTTCTTAAAGAACACCCTTCAGCATTTCATGTAATCCTGGTTTGGTGGTGATGAACTCCTTTAGCTTTTTCTTGTCTGTGAAGCTCTTTATCTGACCTTCAACTCTGAATGATAGCTTTGCTGGGTAGAGTAATCTTGGTTGTAGGTTCTTTTTTTTTTTTTTTTAATATATTTTATTGATATTTTACAGAGAGGAAGGAAGAGGGATAGAGAGCTAGAAACATCGATGAGAGAGAAACATCGATCAGCTGCCTCCTGCACACCTCCCACTGGGGATGTGCCCGCAACCAAGGTACATGCCCTCGACCGGAATCGAACCTGGGACCCCTCAGTCCGCAGGCCGACGCTCTATCCACTGAGCCAAACCGGTTTTGGCTTGGTTGTAGGTTCTTGCTGTTCATCACTTTGAATATTTCTTGCCACTCCCTTCTGGCCTGCATAGTTTCTGCCGAGAATTCAGCTGACAGTCATATGGGTGCTCCCTTGTAGGTAACTAACCATTTTTCTCTTGCTGCTTTCAAGATTCTCTTTGTCTTTTGCCCTTGGTATTTTAATTATGATGTGTCTTGGTGTGGTCCTCTTTGGATTCCTCTTGTATGGGGTTCTGTGTGCTTCCTGAACTTGTAAGTCTATTTCTTTCACCAGGTAGGGAAAGTTTTCTGTCATTATTTCTTCTAATAGGTTTTCAATATTTTGCTCTCTCTCTTCTTCTGGCACCCCAAAAATTCGGATGTTGGTACGCTTAAAGTTGTCCCAGAGGCTCCTTACACTATCTTCATATTTTTGGATTTTTTCTTTTTGTTTTTCTGGTTGGGTGTTTTTTGTTTCCTCATATTTCAGATCTTTGGTTTGATTCTTGGGGTACGTTGATCTACAGTTGAGTTTCTGTATATTCTTTATTTCAGACAGTGTATGCTTAATTTCTGACTGGTCCTTTTCCATTTTTTTGGTATTCTCATTAAGATCCTTAAAGGTCTCACTAAGTTCCTCAGCGGTTTTTAGAAGATTCTTGAGTAACCTTATAAATGTGGTTCTGAACTCTATGTCGTCCAGTAGTTTGCTTTCTTCCATTTCTCTCATTCGTGACATGTTTCTTGGTCTCCGCATTTTGCTGCTTCCTTGTGTTGATGGAGTGGCTTTGTGTGGTAGGTGACCTATAGGGGCCAGTAGCTCAGCCTCCCCAATCACTTGAGGTGGACGCCTATGGTACACCCCTTTGTGGGTTGAGTGCAAAGTCTTGGTGTAGTTAAGCCTTGATTGCTGTTGGTACACTGGGAGGAATTGACCTCCAGGCCAATTGGCTGTGAGGACCCGCTGTGTCTATAATGGAAGAACTGCTGCGCTGGAGACACACTTATGGTGCAGGACTTGTTTCAGTGGGGCTTTGGTGCTCACTGAGTCTGCCTCTTGAATGTGTCACTTATGGATGTGAGGAGTTGAAATCTGGTGTCTCACACTGACCACTAGGTACACTGGCTTCTGGATCTCCAATGGGGTGCAGGTCAGCTACTGTCTGAGGCCACCCAGCAGAAGCTACAGCGAGAACTACACTTTTCTCCTCTTTGCTTGGGGTTTGGAGGTTTTGGAGCTGTCTGACCCGGGCTGCAAGTTTGCTAGGTTAAGCTGCAATAGGGCAGACCATTCATATGCTAAAGCCGCTGCTTGGAGCTTGGGTGGGTTTGTAGGTTGTGCGGGGCGGGGTCTCAGGGCGTCACTAGGCTAGGGCGTGGCAAACAGCGATGGCTGCCAGAAGTCGGCTCTGCTTCTCGGACCATGTCCCTGCGTCCCGCGCCCCAGCACAATAAACAATTATTCCTGCGCGCAGCCCTGCAAGCAAGCCTCCCTCACTTTCCGACCCCACAGCAGACAGTCCAGCTTCTCCCCGTAGGAGTTTGGGTCCCCCACGTCTCCCCAGAAACTGGAGTTCGGAGTAATCGGGAGCTTATCTCCCTTCGGGTTGAAAACAGCAGTGCTCCCCTTTTCCGCGCTTGTGCACCCCTCAATGCTGTTTGCTCTTTCCTTCTAGTTGTAGAACTTCCACTCAGCCAGCTTTCCTGTGGTTCTGGGTGATAGACGTTTTGTCTTTTAGTTGTAGTTTTGAAATTGTTGTGTGAGGCAGCAGTTTAGGTGTTTACCTACGCCGCCATCTTAGATCTGGTAATTCTTTTTTTTTTTTTTTTTTTTAAATAAATCTTCATTGTTCAGATTATTACAGGTGTTCCTCTTTTTTTCCCCCTAGCTCCCCTCCACCTGATTCCCCACCCCACCCCATGCCCTTAACCCCCGCCACTGTCTTCATCCATAGGTGTAAGCTTTTTGTCCAGTCTCTTCCCGCACCCCTCACACCCCCTCCCCCCTGAGAATTGTCAGTCCACTCCCTTTCTATGTCCCTGATTCTATTATATTCACCAGTCCATTCTGTTCTTCAGATTTTTTATTCACTTGATTTTTAGATTCACTTGTTGGTAGGTATGTATTTGATGTCATTTTGTTGTTCATAATTTTTATCTTTACCTTTTTCTTCTTCTTCCTCTTCTTAAAGAACACCCTTCAGCATTTTATGTAATCCTGGTTTGGTGGTGATGAACTCCTTTAGCTTTTTCTTGTCTGTGAAGCTCTTTATCTGACCTTCAACTCTGAATGATAGCTTTGCTGGGTAGAGTAATCTTGGTTGTAGGTTCTTGCTGTTCATCACTTCAAATATTTCTTGCCACTCCCTTCTGGCCTGCATAGTTTCTGCCGAGAAATCAGCTGACAGTCGTATGGGTGCTCCCTTGTAGGTAACTAACCGTTTTTCTCTTGCTGCTTTCAAGATTCTCTCTTTGTCTTTTGCTCTTGGCATTTTAATTATGATGTGTCTTGGTGTGGTCCTCTTTGGATTCCTCTTGTATGGGGTTCTGTGTGCTTCCTGAACTTTTAAGTCTATTTCTTTCACCAGGTAGGGAAGGTTTTCTGTCATTATTTCTTCTAATAAGTTTTCAATATTTTGCTCTCTCTCTTCTTCTGGCACCCCAAAAATTCGGATGTTGGTACGCTTAAAGTTGTCCCAGAGGCTCCTTACACTATCTTCATATTTTTGGATTTTTTCTTTTTGTTTTTCTGGTTGGGTGTTTTTTGTTTCCTCATATTTCAGATCTTTGGTTTGATTCTTGGGGTAGGTTGATCTACAGTTGAGTTTCGGTATATTCTTTATTTCAGACAGTGTATGCTTAATTTCTGACTGGTCCTTTTCCATTTTTTTGGCATTCTCATTAAGGTCCTTGAAGGTCTCATCAAGTTTATCGGCGGTTTTTAGAAGATTCTTGAGTAACCTTATAAATGTGGTTCTGAACACTATGTCGTCCATTAGTTTGCTTTCCTCCATTTCTCTCATTCGTGACATGTTTCTTTGTCTCCGCATTTTGCTGCTTCCTTATGTTGATGGAGTGGCTTTGTGTGGTAGGTGACCTATAGGGGCCAGTAGCTCAGCCTCCCCAATCACCTGAGGTGGACGCTCTTGGTACACCCCTTTGTGGGCTGAGTGCAAAGTCTTGGTGTAGTTAAGCCTTGATTGCTGTTGGTACACTGGGAGGAATTGACCTCCAGGCCAATTGGCTGTGAGGACCCGCTGTGTCTATAATGGAAGAACTGCTGCGCTGGAGACACGCTTATGGTGCAGGGCTTGTTTCAGTGGGGCTTTGGTGCTCACTGAGTCTGCCTCTTGAATGTATCACTTATGGATGTGAGGAGTTGAAATCTGGTGTCTCACACTGACCACTAGGTACACTGGCTTCTGGATCTCCAATGGGGTGCAGGTCAGCTACTGTCTGAGGCCACCCAGCAGGAGCTACAGCAAGAACTACAGTTTTCTCCTCTTTGCTTGGAGTTTGGAGGTTTTGGAGCTGTCTGACCCGGGCTGCAAGTTTGCTAGGTTAAGCTGCTATAGGGCAGGCCATTCATATGCTAAAGCTGCTGCTTGGAGCTTGGGTGGGTTCGTAGATTGTGCAGGGCGGGGTCTCAGGGCGTGACTAGGCTAGGGCGTGGCAAACAGCGATGGCTGCCAGTAAGCCGGCTCTGTGGCTCCGACCCTGTCCCCGCGTCCCGCGCCCCAGCACAATAAACAATTGTTCCTGCGCTCAGCCCTGCAAGCAAGCCTCCCTCACTTTCCGACTCCACAGCAGACAGTCCAGCTTCTCCCTGTAGGAGTTTGGGTCCGCCGCGTCTCCCCAGAAACGAGTTCGGAGTAATCGGGAGCTTATCTCCCTTCGGGTTGAAAACAGCAGCGCTTTCAGTCACCCGTCGCCAGCCCAATTCGCGCGTCTCCGTACCTCAGCTTTTCAGCGCTTGTGCACCCCTCAATGCTGTTTGCTCTTTCCTTCTAGTTGTAGAACTTCCACTCAGCCAGCTTTCCCGTGGTTCTGGGTGATAGATGTTCTGTCTTTTAGTTGTAGTTTTGAAATTGTTGTGCGAGGCAGCAGTTTAGGTGCTTACCTATGCCGCCATCTTGGTTCTCTCTAGATCTGGTAATTCTTGTTGTTTTTCTTGTGTGTATGTCCAAATTTAAGAGTGGTACAATATCTGATTGGGAGCACTGAACATGTGGTGGGCTTTTTCAACTTTGAAATTTAATGTAGAATTACCTAAGAGGTGGGTTATCTGTTGGGAACTCCCTGATGTTTGTATCTTTAGGTCTTTCCTCTTAGACTGTCTGATATCACCAAGAAGAATTCCCTTCTGTCCTTGCTTGACAGGTGCAGGCCTGGCTGCTAGTATTTAGGAACCAAGTGGGAGAAGAACACTGAGGACCTTAGAATATAGATTCCCCATTTTTTGTGTGATATCTCCAACCTCATCTATGTTTGGTGTTCTAATCATATTTACTAGCTCTTGTATATATTTTTAAAAAGAATATTTATTGATTTTTGGAGCGAGAGGAAGGGGGAAGAGAGAAATACCGATGTGAGAGCATAACATTGATTGGCTGCCTCCTGCATGCCCTTTACTGGGGATTGAGCTCACAACCTGGGCATGTACCCTAACCAGGAATCAAACCGGTGACCTCTTGGTTCATGGGCCAATGTTCAACCACTGAGCCACACCGGGGTGATTCTCTGTAACTATTAATCATTTTCTTTTTCATCTAAATCAGTGATTATCTCAAATCTTTCCTTTATGTCAATAATTTGATTTTCATTGGTGTCTACTATTCCATTGTTATTTTAAAATTTACTAGTTAATTCTGAAATTAAGTTAGGTGGTCCTCTATTTTCTTAGTTCTCTATACTCTTTTATCTTATTTTGTTGTTTTATAATCTCACCACTGAAATTTTATTTATAAAATCTACATTTTAATGAGTTGTTTTATAGTTGTAGAGTTGTAAAGAAATTCATTCTATTCATTGAGTTATTCTTTTTCAGGGTAGGCTCTTTGTCTTCTGCAGGGCATTTTTCTTGCTTTCATTTTGTTTGCTGTATATTTGCACAGCTGGCATGCTAATTCCTTTGGGTCTTGTTCATTCTTGTTTTATTTGTTTTGAAACAATATAGATGAATTCTTGCCCTGGCTGGGGCTGCTCAGTGGTTAGAGTGTCAGCCCATATATTGAAGAGTTGTGGGTTCGATTCCCAGTCAAGGGCATGTACCTGAATTGCAGGTTTGATCCCCGGCCGCAGTCGGGACATGTGCAGGAGGCAGCCAGTCGATGTGTCTCTCTTGCACTGATGTTTATCTCTCTTCTCCCCACCACCTCCCTCCCTTCCACTCTCTGGGGGAAAAAATATCCTCTGGTGAGGATTAATGAAAAAAAAAAATTTTTTAATGTTGTATAGACATACAATGGAATATTATGCAGCCTTAAAAATGAAGGAGCCTGGCCAGCATGGTTCAGAGGTTGAGCATCAACCCATGAACCAGGAGGTAATGGTTTGATTCCCTGTCAGGGCACATGCCTGGGTTGTGGGCATAATCCCCAGTGGCGAGTGTGTAGGAGGCAGCCAATCGATGATTCTCTCTCATCATTGATGTTTCTATCTCTCTCCCTCTCTTTTCCTCTCTGAAATTAATACCAATATATATTTTTTAAAAAAGGAAGGAAATTCTACATGCTACAACATGGATGAACCTTGATGACATTACACAAAATGAAGTAAGCCAGTCACAGAAAGACAAATACTTTATGGTTCACTTATATGAAGTATTGCAAGGAGTCAAATTCATAGAAACAGAAAGTTGAATGGTAGTTTACCAGGGGCTGGGGAAAAGAGATGGAGAGTTGTTGTTTAATAGATATAGAACTTCATATTTGCAAGATAAAAAAGTTCTGGAGATCTGTTTCACAACAATGTGAATATATGAAGATTAGTGAAATGTACACTTAAAAATGGTTAAGATAGTAACTTTTATAAAAAAAGAAGCTCTATAACATTGTCAGAAAAACAGTCCTGTTCCCTGTTCTCCCCACAGCTGCTTTGCCCCACTCCTATGCAGGATCTGACTCTACCTTGGCAAGAAAAGACACAGAGAAAAGCTAAGCTTGTGTGGTGAAAGAAAGTCTTCAATCTGTCTCTTGGGAAAACATTCACATACTTCTGTTAATTTCACACAGTATAATCTAGTTTTCATAACTCTTTCCCATCCAGTGGGTGGTTTTATTTTGTTTTAAGACAAGAAGAATTGCCAATAAGAAAAACCCTGGGGCTTACTTCTGTAGGATAGATCCCTTAATGACCAGCTCCTCATCCAAGTCCGCTTCATTAGCCATGAAGAGCAGCCTCTTTCCTGTGCTGTCCACTCCAATGAAGTCACGCTGCTCCACTGAATCATACAAAAGAAGGAATATCAAACAAAGACATTTGCTTTGCCTGTATGACTAAGTCAGGGAAGAGGGTACCTGCTCACATTTCTCTTGGAACCAAATACAGAATTGAGTGTTATATAGCACATACTCATTACAATGTTTAAAACATAGGCAGTCAAAAAATTTTTATTGCTCTAAAGGATATTATTATGTTAACTGTGAATTCTGACTAAGTTCTATAGATTAAAGTATTGTGTCAATGTAATTTCCTATTTTTAGAGATCTGTCCTTTATGGAGGAGGGTGGAGGGGAAAGGACACACATTTGTGTATTTAAAGGCAAAGGGAATGATGCCTGCAATTTATTCTCAAATAGCTCAGAAAAAAAATTATATATACATTAAATATGCATATGATATATATTGAATATAGGTTATGAAAGAGAGAATGATAAAGCAAATATTAACATTTGGGTGCAAGATATATAAGTTCTTGCCCTAGCCGGTTTGGCTCAGTGGATAGAGCATCAGCCTGCGGACTGAAAGGTCCCCGGTTCAATTCCCTGGTTCAAGGGCACATGCCCGGGTTGTGGGCTCGATCCCCAGTGTGGGGCGTGCAGGAGACAGCCGGTCAATGATTCTCTCTCATCATTGATGTTTCTATCTCTCTCTCACCCTCTCCCTTTCTCTCTGAAATCAATAAAAATATATTTTTAAAAAGATATATAAGTTCTTTATACTATTCTTGTAACCATTTTGTAAATTTGAAATTATTAAAAATATAAAAAGTGAAGGCGGTGGTGGATATGTTAATTAGTTTGATTGTGGTAATCACTTCACAATATCTATAAATACCAAAATATCACCTTGTAAACCTTAAATATAATTTTTATTTGTAAAAAATAAATAAATAAAAAGTTTTTAAAAAAGAGGGGCAGTCAAGATACTACTTAATCACCTAAGTGGATTAACCAACCACAAGCCCACTGCCTGGCACAAAAAGAAAATACAAGAATTTCTTTCTTTGAAATAATCAGCTAGGTCTGCTCACTGTGAAAATGGGAATAACATTATTTAAGGACATCCACATTCAACCAACATTAACTATATGTCTACTATGCACTAGATTTTATGCTGTGTATGGGAGCATTCAAATAAAATAAGGTACATATTTATTAAATGTACAGAGTTATCTGGTAGATAGTGATGTTACAGGCTGCCCTATTATTGCTGTTTTCTGTGTTACATTTCTTCACCCCAACCACATTATAAGCTCTTCAAGTGCAGGCTTCTGATTCCTTTAAATATAAACCCAGTACAGTGTTGGACACTTAACAAAATCTGCTAAGATCTATATAGTATCTATCTATAGCTTGCAAAAGCATTTTCAAATAGAGGCAGCATAACAGATAGTTAAGAGAGCCTTTGAAGCCACACCACTTGGGTATGAATACCACTTACTATTTGTATGTCTTTGAGCAAGATACTAAACCTCTCTGTTTCTCAGTTTCAGTTGTAAAATGAGGATAATAAGGACTAAATAAGTTAATACATGCTTTCATTTGATCCCCACAAAAATCGCATAAAGCAATGATTTAACACCAAGAAGAAAGTGAAAGTTGAACTCGAGGAAATATTTTTATCTCTAAAGATGAATTTATCTGCCTCCTATTGACAGGCAATGACTACCATATAATTAAACATGCTTCCCTGTCAGCTTCAGCTGTCTCTATACCAAGAACCAAATGCATTAGTCAAGTGTATAATGTGTTTAGCTCATTGGCTAAAGCATTAATTTCTTCAGATGGTGTCTGGTCATCTTATCATATGTAGTGTCTGAATCTGAATAGGGAGAAGCTACCATTAAAAGTTACGTTATTTTTTTCAATATCTAAGATTAGTGAACTCCAAAGAAGGAAGGGGGTAAATAATGCCAATTTGAAGGAAAGTTTTATAGGGACTTTCAATCAAAGCTAAAAACTGCAGAGAATTTCAAATGCCATACAGCAGCTTTGACATATATCAATTCATTCATTCATCCATTTCATGGAAACTTGAGAACATAACAAAGTCTGCAAAGGTCTGATTATGAACCAATATTTTAAAAAGAAACACAGAGATATTATTTTTGGATGTAATTTGGAATGTTTAGCCTATCCAAGTCCACAAAAACCCGAATGTCCTGGGAGCAGTAATTTTCGACAAGTCTATTTTTCAGTTATGGTGCACTTCAGTTATATTCCCCGCACTCTCAGGCCTCACTTTTTGTATTTGCTTCTTTGTAGCTACCATAGTAACTGGGACCTCAGAATATGATATAAATTAGGGATACTTGGAAATGTTTCTGTTCTGTGTTAACAAAGTGAATTCCACTTTGACAGCAGAGCAGGTAACATGAGAATGTTCATCCTAAGTAAGACCACACAAATAGCGTTAAGAAAGCAGTTAAAACTATGAAGTTCCATTTTTAAAAATCTGTCATATTCAACTATTCATATTTTAGTCATTTTTTTTACTTCTTTGAACCCTTCTATTTCCTCTATAGTCATTTACTTACCCATTCATTTATTCAGCTAATAAATATATTTGTGTACCTCTTCTGTGACAGGCATTATGTTTGCTATGTAGAGAGAGGCCCAAGTGACTTTAAAAAATATAAATAAATGAGGGCAGCCTCTAGCTAACAGCTAGCTAGAAAGTGAGATTCTCAGTTCAACAGTCCTCAGGGAACTGAAATTCTGCGAACAAACAAGTATGCTTAGAAGAACTCCTTTCCTAGTTGAGCCTTCAGATGAGTCCTGAGTCCTGGATGACACTCTGATTTCAGCCTTGTGAAACACTCTTGGATAATTATATCTCTCTTTAAATTATGGGCATATAAAGTCTTGATAAAAATGAAAACTAAATTAAAAAAAAAAAAAAGAAAGCCCAAGCTATGGAGTAGGAAGGCATGGGTTCAAGTTCTGATTCTACCACTTATCTCTGACATAATCTTGAGCAGCTATTCACAAAATGCTATTAAGCTATAAATAGATATAAAAACTTGGTCAATAACATACTATCTAGCTCCATTCACTGGATTTTAGCTTCAGAGCAAATCTTGATTATCTCTGTTTTCCATATAGGGCTTAGTTTAGCGTAGATATGTGTGTGTGTGTGTGTGTGTGTGCGTGTGTGTGTGTGTGTGTGTGTGTGTGTTCTAAATGCAACGACTGCATCAAAATGTAAAACATTTGTAGGACAGGGAGCTGATTTCATATCCATTACCCTGTCTGCACAAAAGTAAATTGCTCACCTCTTTCTTTTCAAATATCATGTTTTAAAATATATTTTCCTATAACTGAGACATTGCTCCTTGTATTTTGCACATGCTCCAATTATTGTACTTATCACATTGTGATGATGAATTCTAGGCACATTTGAACATAATTCTAAATACTTGTTTCCTCCATCACAAGAACTTCAGTTTTGAATAATGCAGGGATTTCAAGTCACTTCTGCTGGATATAATTAGGAAAAAAGGGGCAGAGGTGAGAGTGGGAATTGAGAAGAGGAAATAGATCAAGCAGAAGCCCAAGCAGAGTAGAAGTTTTCCTTTGCAGTACAGCTTTAAGAAAAATGAAGGAAGCAAAAGAAACATAGGCTCAAAACTTGTTAGTGTAGAGGGAACTAAGTTGATTGAGAGGTGACAACTTTCACTCGTATGATTCTGAAGCACACTAATATATACTGGTTCTAGTCTGGATCAAGACTATATAACTCTGAGAATTGGAGAGGAATATGAGAAATACTACTACAGTAAACTGGGTTAAACAAATTTTTTCCATTTCAAATATTCCAAGAGACACAGTGGAACTACAGAGATAACAGTCAATAATTTATATCATAACAGCATAAAACATTTGCACAGGGGAATATACCAAAAAGACAAGCCCCTTAATAAACATGTTATCTGTAATACAACAAAATAAATATTCCATGTTCTTATTGAAATTGAGGAAAAAAGGAAAATTTTTAGCTTCTAACAAGCAAGGGATGGTAAATGGGAATTAATGATATTTATGCATCATTACAAGTTTAAAATATGTATGTTTTTATATCACTTATATTCTCTTTATGTAATGTTAACTGTTTGATTTTTGTGACTGCAAAAATTACATATATGAGGCTTTCATTAGTTCTCTCAATATCACAGTTTCTATCCAATTTTCCCCTTCAGGTTTCAGGTTTCTCAAAATGCCCTATGATTAGGGAGGGTTTAACAAACACTTGTCTGTCTATCCTTTAGATAGGGATATTATATGGGTTTTTTGCCCATTTATATGGGCCTTGTACCTAGTACTGTGCTTGGTGTAACACATACCCAATAACTGTGTTACACTAATCTGTTGACCCATTTGCTCAATAAGTAATACTAAGCAAATGTGGAACAATGGCTAAATACTGACAAGTGGCAGATTTTATACTTCTGTAATGGTATCCAATGCTGCAAAAATCAGTAAATGGGATTTTCCAGAGTTTATATGCCCTAATTCCCTGCACAGCTTAGCTGGGTTTCTGGGTCCCTCTTGCACCACTCAATCATCTAATTCCTTTTCTGAGAAGTTGATACCTAAAAAAAGCTTCAGAAAGCAGAGCCCATTTGAATCACCAGAAAAAGTTACATGTGGTTCTTCCAGGAGGCTTGTCTAGACATTTAGGCTACCACAATTAATTTCCCTATAGACTTAGAAGCTATAATGCAAACAAAAGCATTTTGATATTTTGTGGTCTATAAAGGGTTACCATTTTACATAAAATATCTAAAAATTCCCTTTAAAAATAACGTAGAATGCTCGCTAAGTTATTAAATGTGATTTGTTAGGCTACAGGACCAAATTACTTCCCATAGGAGTATTTCTAAAATATATGTGGAAGTGATAATGATTATAAGAATAGCAAATACAATTTATTAAGCAACTAATATGTTTTAAGGAGCAAATAGAATGCTTTACAAACATCTTATTTCTCATAAAAAAAAAATCCTGAAAGGATTCAATTTCACTTTACAGCTAAATAAAATGAAGCTCAGGACGGTTAGATAATCTGCCCATTATCATACAGTTTTGGGGCATTGAAACCTACGCAGTCTGAACAGAGCCTCTGCTCTTAACAGCCATGCTACAGCAGTAGGTGTTTATTTTAAAATTGAAAACATTTCTAAACATAAATTAATAGACAATGTAGTATCAGTCAAAAAATCATGATAGCCCTAGCCGGTTTGGTTCAGTGGACAGAGCGTCGGCCTCCGTACTGAAGGGTCCCGGGTTCAATTCTAGCCAAGGGCCGGTACCTCGGTTGCAGGCTTGATCTCTGGCCCTGATAGGGGCTCATGAGGGAGGCAACCAATCGATGTGTTTCTCTCATGTGGATGTTTCTCTCCATCAGTCTCTCCCTCTCCCTTATACTCTCTCTAAAAATCAATGGCAAAATATCCTCTGGTGAGGATTAACAACAACAACAAAACATTATAAATTATCGCTCTTTATAATATTCATGCGAATTGTAAGTATTGTAATTTATGCGAACCTGCAACCTGAGTATGTGCTCTGAAGAGAATTGAACCCACAACCTTTTCAGTGTATGGGACAGCGCTCCAACCAACTGAGCCACTGGGCCAGTGCTGTTTTGTTCATTTTATCCCCACACTCTGGTCCAGATATGGCCTATGGATTAATGCAAATTATACTCATGAATCCAACTACAACCCAGACTCATAGTTTTAGGATTTTAACTGCTAGGGCTTGAATCTTTCTCTTACCTGGGAGGCAATAAGAGCTGCTTTTATAGGCAGATCCCTAAACCATTCAATACTGCAATATCTACTGACTGTTCACCCTGGGCCATTTCTGGGCCAGAGCCTGGGAATAAAATGAACAAAACAGCCCTGGCCCAGTGGCTCAGTTGGTTGGAGCATTGTCCAAAAAGACTGTGGGTTCGATTCCCTTCAGGGCACATACCCAGGTTACAGATTTGATCCCTGGTCAGGGGGGCATATGGAAGGCAATTGATAGATGTTTTTCTCTTACATCAATGTTTTTTTTTCTCTCTTTCTCCCTTCCTCTCTCTAAAATCAATAAAAACATATCCCTAGGTGAGGATTAAGGAAAAAAAAAGAAAATTAACAAAACAGGTGTGATCCCTGCTCTCATGGAGCTTACAGTCCAGTAGAAGAGAGAGTAAATAAGAAGGCAGAGCTACCATATGTAGGTAAACAGGGGATGTAATTTTACATTAGAGAGTCAAGGAAGTTCTCACTCAGAAAATAATTTGAAGGCTAAGTTGGATTTAGAGTGTGTGTGTAGTGGGAGAAGAGGGGATGGAGAGTATTTCAGGCAAAGAACAACATGTGTAGCAGCCTGCAGCAGGAAAAAAATAGTCCAAAAAATCCAAACATGAATTTGATCCTATCTTCCTCAGTATCTACATCTCCTACAAATCTTCCAAGAAAGTGGCAAGGGGGGAAAAGATGGCTCTGGAAACATCTAACCATAGCCATTCTCCTATAAGTCAGTAAATGATGATTTGGAAAACTTGGACCTAGGGGATCTAGACTATTAAACAAAATATGAGAAGAGGGGATTAGCTGTTCTGTCACACAATAGCTGCCAAGAAGCAGACCAAATATATAGTCTGAGAAATTTAGAATTCTTTTAAAAAATGTTTATCACTAAAATGCATAGCATCCCATAGGAGGAATTAAAAACTCAG